>NC_079494.1:84647582-85960082 GCF_030052815.1 Hevea brasiliensis | reverse complement strand
CGAACCAACATATTTATTTCCAAAATAAATATTGCAAACATCATCTGTGAACTGAAATTCATAGCCATTTCTAGTCAAACTAGATATAGAAATGATGTTCTTAAAAGCATCAGATACATATAAAATATTATCCAAACACAAAACATGTCCAAACATGTAAAAGGATTTAGATCCTATGGCTAAAGCTTCAACAGTTGAGCCATTGCCAATCCGAACTCTAATATCTTGAGAACGCAAGCTGCTACTATTTGCTAGTTCTGCATATCATTAAAAATGTGAGAACTGGCACTAGTATCTAAAACCTAAGCTGTAGATAAACTATGAGTATCATCAGAATCTAAATAACAAGATATGGACATACCTTCCGAAAGTGTATCCTTCTTGTCCTTCAGAGAAGCAAGATACTCTCGGCAGTTCCTTTTCCAGTGCCCATCCTTTTGGCAGTGGAAACACTTTCCTTTGCCTCCATCAGCTTTAGTCTTCCTTTTCTGTTTAGCTATTTTCTTGGAAGGACCAGGAATCTGAGGTTTCTTTTTCTTATTGCCCTTCTTCTTGTTGGACTTTCCAGTAGAAGAAGATGTAACCAAAGCTACCTCTTTTCCTTTATTGCCTGGCATATTCTTTTGGGCAATAACCAGCATGTTGAGTAAACCAGCTAAGGTGCATTCCTGTTTAGTCATATGGAAATTTATCACAAAATTCCCAAAAGACTCAAGAAGGGACTGAAGGATCAAATCCGTTTGTAGTTGGAAATCCATGTTGAAGTCAAGATGTTCCAACTGCTCAATCAGCCGAATCATCTTGTGGACATGATCCCCAACATTCTGTCCCTCAGACATCCTCATACGGAATAGCTGTCTAGATATCTCATACCTATCATTCCTGCTGTGCTCACCATACAACTCTTGTAGGTGAAGGAGGATCTCACTAGCACTCTGCATGTTCTCATGTTGCTTCTGTAACTCATTACTCATGGAAGCAAGCATGTAACACTTAACTCTCATATCATACTCCTTCCACTTGTCCAAAGTTTCATGTTCCTCTTGTGTGGCCTCTGGAGGTAAGGGACCAGGAACATTTGAATCTAGAACATATCCTATATGTTCAAGGTTCAGGACAAGTTTCAAATTTCTTAGCCAATCAGATAGATTAGGTCCTGTCAACCTATTGTGATCAAGTATGCTTGCAGGATATTGGATGGTGGTGGTTGTTTTATACTCATTTTTATCAGAAAATTAACTACAGAAAATAACTAGATTAATTAGTAAATGTATCATGTAATTAACCAAAATGATTATGTTCTTTTAATTAAATTGGTCCTCTCACTAACTTAGCGAATCCTACACTTCCAAAGTAGAAAGCGAAAATTCTAGTTGGATGGATTTCTAGTGGGTGATTGAATTCTTATAATTCTATTGATCATCCTCAAGTGCATCCATTATTGGAATTACAATAAACTATAAGTGAGCAACTCCTTGCACATCACATCTCATGTGAGGTTCAATCCTTTACCTGGCCCCTAATGCTCAAAATCTCAGGTACATCCATTACTGACTTATCTTGCATTAGTTAAGTTGATCCCATTGAGCCAGTAATTATGCAAATAATTTTAATGTCCTCAAGTACATCCAATATTGGCCACCAAACCATTTACATATTTATAACATCTCATGCTTAACAATTATTCTTAAGAAAATCTCTTAAATTAATTGCATCTTATGCAACTATTTAAAATTTCTTAAAATAATAGCCCCAATGGAGGGCCTATGTTATAATTACTTTAATTATAACATTTCCAACTTAATCATTTGTTTGGAAGATTTTATGGTCATTCTAATTACTATTAAGGTCTCACTTTGCACATTATCCAATTAGCATGCATATATCATATAATAGCATACATTCCCATACATCTCATGCATTCATGGATAAGCAATAAATATGGTATGATCATGGACTTTCTAAGGGATTCAATTCTGAGCCACCAAGAATTGAATCAGGGCATTCCTAGGTGCATTTCATTCATTCATTCATTTTACAAGAGTTGCTGAAGGAGTACATAATCAACACTTGATCTTGAATTCCTCTCACTGGTCCCACCAATGCTCTTGACCTCCTTGAACTTCTTACAATCCAATATTACATGGTAATCCTTGGCATACCAAGGCGAATTTACAAGAACTTAAATAAATGAAATTACAAGCCAAAAATTATTGCAAACTTAATAATACATGCCCAAAATAAATTAAAATAAATCAATTAATTTACAATCACAAATAAACATAAAAGAAATAAATCCAATCACATTGGTCTTTTATAGTCCATGATCATCCATCATGCATATCACTATTTAACAATTAAATAAAACATACTTAAATTAAATTGAATATCTCATATTCAACTTAAAAATCCAGATTTGAATATGATTCAACTAAATTTAAAAATTCAGATTGGAATCTTATTCAAATAAATTTAAAAATTCAGATTTGAATCACATTCAAACAACTTTAAAAATTCAGATTTGAATCACATTTAAACATTTTTTAAAAAATCAGATTTGAATCACATTCAAACATTTTTTTAAAAATCAGATCTGAATTTTATTCAAACAATTTTAAAAAATCAGATTTAAATATGATTCAAACAACTTTAAAAATTCAGATTTGAATCACATTCAAACAACTTTTAAAATTCAGATTTGAATCACATTCAAACAATTTTTAAAATTCTGATTTGAATCATAATTTAATTGTGTGATTAAAATTCTAATTAAACAATTTAATTAGACATAGGATGAGCTTTTAGATCATACAACAATTGTAAATTAAAAAGCAAACCTTGCACCACCTTGAAGAACCATTGTTGCCGCCACCAATGGTGGCTTCACCTTGTGTGCCGCCACACATCCATTGCAACCAGCAATGGATCAATCATCTCATGATCAAATCACAGAATTTAATCATATAATCAACACTCTAAATGGCAAATATAGTGGCTCTGATACCAATTGAAGGAACGGAAGCGTGAAAAATACAAGTTTATACCATTAAATTCAAAAATTTTCATCTAAGGTCACATGCATCATGCAAAATTTATTTTTATCTATTTGATTTCAATGATAAACAACATATTAAAACTCTTTTAATATGTTTTTGGATCTATATTTGCCATTTAAGATTTTAAAATTAATCAGATTAATTTTAGAACCCTAGATTAAATCAAGAACGATTACACTAACCTCTTGATGCACTGCAGCGTGTCTGCGCCTTTGAGATTCGTCTTCAGGACACCAGCTGTTGTCCCTCTAGCTTGTCCACACCAAGAACACCTATGGCAGCCCTTGAACAGCTTCTAAAGCTTTTTCTATTAATTAGAAATTCAAGTTCTGCCTTTTAAGAGATTAGAGATGTAAACAGGACACTATAAACAATTTCTAGTGTTCTTAATTCAAGAGATTGATGGCTAATCTCTTTGAATTGATGAGAGATGAAGAAGAATAGATGAAAAGCCTCAAAGTGGCGTGACAAAGGAGAGGAGTGGTTGCTGGTTATTTTTTCTTTTCATAACCATACTTAAATAGCTAGGTTAACACATTAAACCCTTGCCACATGTCACCCTTTGATTAGCTCTAGGTTTAAGTGACCCAATCACATTGTGCCAAGTGTCAAACCTATATTTAATCTTGATTTTAATCATCTTTCATGATTAAAAAACATTTGGCAAGCTTCTGTGTAATCCCATGTGTCACAATCTCATGGTGCCACGTGTCACATTGTGAAATGACCAAAATGCCCCTATGTCTTAATTTTGAGTTCTTAACCCAAAATAATTATTTTTCTTCTTCTAATTAATTTATATCAAATATAAATTAATTAATTAATCTCTATTAATTAATTTCTCATTAATTAAATTCATATTTAAACACTTTAAATATAAATTTAATTTATACTACACATCCAATAATCTAGATTTGGTTTCAAGTCATGCTAGGGACTTTGCAATTTAATTGCAAACCAAACCTATTTAATTAATCAATTAAACTCTTTAATTAATTAATTAAATCATATTTAAATAGGTGATAACTTGTGTACGTGTGTGACTTACTAGGCTCATCACTAATTGGCAATGAGACATGATATCAACTCTTAATATCATCAGAACTCTTTCTTACCATAAATGATTTCTCTAAATCATTTTATGAACCTCATAGACCATGGTTAACACCTAGTATAGCATGCCATGGCCACCCAATTAGTAATAAGGTTTACCTTAAATGAACCTATAATCATATGTTACCATGCACTGGAATCTCTCTGTTACAAAATCCCAACTCAAGCTGGAGTCATGGTTTATGTCAAACTCCATTTGCTATGAATATTATGTTCTCTTTTAATTCCAGTTCTTGATTAAAAGATTTTCTCATCAGAAACTCTTTTCTAAATAAATCTATCTGTCCTGGCCAGGAACTTGAAACATCAAGAACAATTAAATGAACATAGGATTTTATCTCTATTTACTTAGAGGAACAGATTCCATCTTGATCAACACCTACCTCCATATATAACTAGTAGGAGCCAACACATGCCCATATACCCATACATAGTACAAGTATGAAAGCAGTATCAAACTTAATCTACCTATATACAAGATAACTGTGCTATCTCCGATCTAAAGATTATATGCACTGATATGATTTATGACGAAACATTGACAAGAGTAAACTCCATGTGCTTATCATAAGTGTCACTGGTTTGTCTTACTTATCATTTATAAGTGCCTATCATGTTTGTTATATGGCATGAGACTCACCATTCCATCTTATTTATATCTCATATAAGTAACTTGGGAACAAACATTAATACAATCTTTCTAGATAAGTTATGTCCTTATTATGAAGTATCCTTGATTGTGAACCTATTTATGATACTTTGTGCTAGAAATATTGTCACTCATATTCTTAACAACTTAAGAATAATATTTCTAACAAAATATCAATGGACCTTTTCTATTACACATAAATATATTATGTAAACGGAAAAGTGGAAATGCCTTTTATTAATAAAAATATGTACAAGATACATACTAAATGATATGCTCTAGGGCATACTACTAACACTTGGAACATCCGCTCTTGGCCTTTTTCTTGAGGCTGCAAAGTCTCGCTAGGTCCTTCTCATGCTTCGCCTCTCCAAGGGATGGCGATGCCTTCGGCATCTAGGAAGTAGCAGGTGTTGCCAACCTTCTTACATATCCCCATCGATATGCAAATGGTTTGATCTATTCTTGACGTTCTAGTGACAAAGGGCAGCCTGTGATGTCCTGGAATGAAGCTGAAGTGGAGGGCAATGGTTGTGACAAGGCCACCAAGCACAATGTGCCCAGTAGACTGATGACAGAGGCGGCGGAGATGGTTACACAAAAAGAAGTCAGTACTGCAGCACTGTCCGGTGACCATACACCACAGGAAGAATAGCTCGTTAGCATTTACAATGCCAAGGCTATCGCCATGGCCCATGATGGTGTGGGTGGCGAACCGATGCATGTAACGCAGGGCTGGACTTGTGATGCCCATGGATTTGGACTTGCTGGAGTTATACGGCTCCGTGTTCAGGGCGATGGAACTCCAGAAGTTGATGCTGTTGCAAAGCATGCCGTTCTTAGGGATCTCCTGGTGGTCAGTGCTGTAAAAACCAAAGTTGGCATTGAACTCATTAATGTTTATCACCCAGTCGACACTAAGGAGGCAAAATTTAATCCTGCCCCTATCCTCCCTGTCAGTAGGCCATAAGGGGGCCTTGAAACTGCTCAAAAACTTCAGTGTGGTGTCCCGGTATGCTGAAAATTGGAGTTGGGCGAACCTTGTCCACCCGATGCTATCGAGTAGCCATTGATTTCATTCTGCAGCCCGATTTGCTCCAGCAGTGGAAAATCCATGTATTTGGTGGAGCTTCTTTTTCGGGTGTGAAGCTGGGTGCACATTACCTTGTGGGCATCATCGCAGAATCCCCAAGGAATGGAGATTTTGGGTTGTGGAGTGGCTTATGGTTGGGGTTACAGTAGAGGATGGGCTGGTTAAGATGGTTGGGGAGAGGCTACCCTGTTTCTTGGGCATTGGGGTAGCGGCTAAGGTAGAGAATATGAGGATTCTCCTCTTTACCTGGAGGAAGAGCCGATTCTTCTCACAGAATGCTTTGCAGGAGCCATTAATGAGTTTTTGGGAAGGCAAATAGTAGGGTTTGATCAAAGGAGATGAGATTTAAGGGGTTTTTATAGGCTAGGAGGGATGGAGATGAAGGGTTTTACCTTTATGAATGGTTTTAATGTGAGGGGTGCATTTAAAGAACCGTTAGGACTCTTCATTTCGCCCGTTTCGTGCCTTAGGAATCGCGTCTGCGACATGATACACGGGTCATGTATCACTATATGGGTCCCGACATGTAGGTCCGTGTAAATTTTTGCCTGAAAATTTTAAATTCTATCATAGTACACGGCCTGTGTAAATGAGCTCTTGGACCCGTGTAACTTTCTGTCTCCCGAGTTGCTTTACTGGATATGTTACACGGCCCATGTCAAATACAAGGAGGCCCGTGTAACTTTCTGTCTCCCTTAGAATTATAAATGCAAGAAATTTATGGACTTCAAGAAAGTTACACGGGGCATGAAAAACCAGTATACAACCCGTATAATTTTCTTATTTTCCAAATTTTTGTCAAATGAAAATTTGTTATTATCACAACACATGAAATGGATGTAAAGTTTAGCAATAGAGCTACTTCCCTGGTTTTGTCCAATTTTCCCTTTTGTGGTTTTGACTTGGTGATTCCTTTCTTCTCTTGTTCTCTACTCCCTTTTTTTAAAAAAATCCTACAAAATGAAATGCTAATGAATACGAAATAAAAATCAATATGAAAAAGGAGAAAAAAGAAAAGTTCAGAAAAATTTTTGTGTTGCCTCCCAAAAATTATTTATAGTCTTTAGCTGGACTTTGCTTGTTTATGGTCTGTCGGTAGAATGGTCGAGGGTGCAATTGACTCCCATTTCTATGGGTTCTCCCTAAAAGCAAGGCTTCAGCCTCTGCCCATTGACCTTAAATGCACCTGAGGTTTTGCTCCACACTTCTACTACTCCATGTGGGAAGACTTGGGTGACTTTGAAAGGTCCGGACCATCTTAATTTTAGCTTCCCTGGAAAGAGTTTCAATCTAGAGTTGAATAAGAGGACAAGATCTCCTTTTATTTCTTTCCTTGCTATGCGCCTGTCATGCCATCTTTTGGTTTTATCCTTGAAAATTTTGGTCTTTTCATTTGCATCCTATCGGATTTCTTCCAACTCATTCAGTTGTAGGAGTCTTTTCTCACCAGTAGCTTTGAGGTCAAAGTTTAGGATCTGAATTGTGTAGTAAGCTTTATGCTCAAGTTCAACAGGGAGATGACATGATTTTCCATAAACCAGTCAAAAGGGTGTTATGCCAATTGGGGTTTTATATGCAGTGCGGTATGCCCATACTGCATCATCTAACTTCATGCACTAGTCCTTCATGGACTTGTTTATAGTTTTCTCCAGAATTTGCTTTTTTCTGTTTGAGATTTCTACTTAACTAAGGGTGATATGCAGTGCGGTATGCCCATACTGCATCATCTAACTTCATGCACCAGTCCTTCATGGATTTATTTACAGTTTTCTCTAGAATTTGCTTCAATTTTCTGTTCGAGATTTCTACTTGACTGCTGGTTTGAGGATGATAAGGTGTGGCCACCTTGTGAGTCACTCCATACGTTTTCAGTAGTGTTTCGAATTGTTAGTTGCAGAATTGACTTCCTCCATCGCTGATTATTGCTTGTGGTGTGCCAAATCTTGTGAAAATGTTCTTCTTAAGAAACTTTGTGACCACTCTATCATCGTTGGGTGGTGTTGCAATTGCTTCTACCCATTTTGACACATAATCAGCTCTAACCAAAATATACTTGTTTCCACGGGAAGAGGGAAATGGGCCCATGAAGTCTATTCCCCATACATCAAACAATTCTATCTCAAGTATACCATGTAGTGGCATTTCATTCCTTCTTCAATTGTTACCTGTTCTTTGGCATTGATCATAAGCTTGCACAAAGGATCTTACATCCTTAAACAAATGTGGCCAGTAAAACCTTTCTTGCAAAATCTTGGCTGTGATTTTTGAGGTGTCGAAGTGTCCTCCATATAGTGATGAATGGCACTAATGAACGATACTTTCCATATCTTCCTCTGATATGCATCTTCTTATCAGCCCATCATTACATCTCTTGTACAGTAGAGGTTCCTCCCATATGTAATATCTCACATCATGTAGGAATTTCTTCCTTTCCTGATAAGTCATGTTTGGAGGTAGTACCCTGCATACAAGAAAATTAACCAAGTCAGCGTACCATGGAGCCTTGGAGAATGCAAGTAATTGCTCATCAGAAAATGAATCATCAATTGGCAAATCTTCGAAGTCCCTGTGTATTCCAATTTTAGTCTGAAAAGATGGTCAGCTACTACATTTTTGGATCCTTTTTTGTCCTTGATTTCAAGGTCAAATTCTTGCAGAAGTAGAATCCATCGAATCAGCCTTGGTTTTGCTTCCTTCTTGTTCAAAAGGTACCGGATTACAGCATGATCTGTGAATACAATGACTTTTGACCCAATGAGGTAACATTTGAACTTGTCCATTACAAACACAACTGCTCTCTGTGGTGGCATAATTGATTTGCGCATCATCGAGTATCTTGCTAGCATAATAAATAGCATGGAGTTTTCATCTTTTCTTTGCCCGACCACTACTCCAACAGCAAAGTCACTCGCATTGTACATCACCTCGAATGGTAGCTCCCAATTTTGTGGCTGCATTATTGTTGCTGATATCAGCGCTTCTTTGATGCTGTTAAACGAGACAAGGCAATTTTCATCAAAATCAACTGGAACATCATAACTTAACAAGTTGGTAAGTAGTTTAGCTATTTTGGAAAAGTCGTTGATGAATCTTTTGTAGAATCCTACATGTCCCAAAAAGGTTCACACTCCCTTAACTGATGTTGGTGGTGGCATGTTTTCAATGATCACAATTTTTGCCTTATCAACTTCAATTCTTCTTTTTGATATCAAATGTCCCAGAACTTTGCCTTCCCTTACCATGAAGTGGCATTTTTCCCAATTTAGGACTAGGTTTGATTCTTCACATCTTTGCAATACCTTAGATAAATTAGCTAGGCAATCATCAAAAGTAGTTCCATAGATAGAAAAATCGTCCATAAAAATTTCCATGATATCTTCAATATAATCAGAAAACATAGCAATCATGCATCTTTGAAAGGTAGCAGGGGAATTACAAAGACCAAAAGGCGTTCTCCTATATGCAAATGTTCCATATGAACAAGTGAATATTGTCTTTTCTTGGTCTTCTGGGTGAATAGGAATTTGAAAGAATCCCGAATACCCATCTATATAACAGAAATAAGAGTGTTTCGCTAACCTTTCTAACATTTGGTTGATGAAGGGGAGAGGAAAATGGTATTTTCTGGTAGCTGTGACACCCCTTACCCGACTACAGTGTAGCCGAGCAAGTTATGCCACTCAGTGTGCCGGAGCACTCTATTTTATCTGATTTCATTACAGTCCTTGATTTATTTATTCAAAAACTTTATTGAAGATTTAGGCTATTTTTACTTTTATCAAAATCTAACTAAGTTGGAAATTTCAAAAATTTTAACGATAATCCGACAAAGTGTCGGCTGTAATTTGGACTAACAGTTCTTCTGAACCTGCCAAAGACAATTTCAATATATACTCAATTTCTCAAACTTAATAGTCTCAAAAATTTTCAAGCATAATGTATCTCAATGTAGTATCCAGATTTCTCAAAAATCTCATTAGATTTTCAATATCTCAATATTCACAAGTATAATCTCATTATAATTCAAATTCAATTCACATACTAAAATACTTACTTTGAATAGCTTCCATAATTCATAGGTTAATTACATGAGTTTATTTTGTACAAGATATACAAATAATTTACAATGTGCTAGGAATGAACAATATACATAACATGTATAAAATGAGCCCTATCTACATGCATTGCTGAGGAGGTGACAATCTTGAACTCTTCGACACTTCGCAGATCCGACTCCAAAAATCTTAGTCGATACCATCTGGTTTTACCTTTCAAGACTGAGCGAGGAAGCAATTCCATCGCGCTAAGCATTTCTGCTTAGTGGTGCAATAATATAACCAGAAATAATATATACAAGTAAAG
Source organism: Hevea brasiliensis (assembly GCF_030052815.1). Classification (NCBI taxonomy): domain Eukaryota; kingdom Viridiplantae; phylum Streptophyta; class Magnoliopsida; order Malpighiales; family Euphorbiaceae; genus Hevea; species Hevea brasiliensis. The sequence continues at coordinate 85,949,809 of NC_079494.1, read as the reverse complement.
AGAGAAATAAATGATAATTCAGATACTCAAGAATCAATTTAATTTGGTATGGTATTTCTAGTATCAACGATCTTATATACTAGTTTGTTCCTCTTTGGAAGTGCTTAGTTTATAACTTTTCAGTAATACTAGCAGGTATATAATTTATTCTATCTGTATTGTATTTCAAGTCTGTACAGTTCTGCAATTTATATTTTTGTTATGTTTCTTTTGCTAATCTCTTTTGCTTATTCATTCAATACTTAATTTAATTGTACTGGATTTTCATTATACTTAACTTAACTTAGCTCGAATTGAATAATACTTTAATTGATCGCCCAAGTAACCTATACTAGACGATCGGATCGATAACGGTCGTTGGCACCGACACCGCGTGCCTCGGTCGTCATACCATGGGACGCAGAACGTCAACCATGTATGCAGTCAGTATGGCTAAAAAGCCATGATATAACATAATCGGGCATAAAAGCCATGCATACAGGCATAAAAGCCATGAATACGGGTATAAAGCCATGAATACAGGCATAAAGCCTTTCGCAGTACTGCTAAAACAATACCCTATTGGCATGCCAAACTATCCAAACCAATCTTGTTAGGTATACTAGGGCATTTGATACTTTAAAATATTAATATATTGTGCTTTATGACTTCATTATTTCATGATAAATTTCAATCATAATTCATACATTCATTTGATCATTTATATGATCACAATTCACATCAATTATCCTTTTATACCATTGTACTCAAAATACTTCTCCTCTTTACAATAATGAGAACTAATGTCTCATTCATACATTAATATGGTTTATTTATCCATTCATTATGTTATTCATATTGATCCCAATTCTAAACAATGGTTCACAGATGAATGGTGTATTTGAAAGGAGAAATCGTACCCTATTAGATATGGTACATAGTATGATGAGCTATACTGATATGCCAATCTCCTTTTGGGGATTTGCATTAGAATCAGCTTCGTATATTCTGAATAGGATTCCATCAAAATCAGTTTCTTCCACACCTTATGAGATATGGCATGGAAGAAAATCAAGTCTTAAGCATGTTAAGATTTGGGGTTGTTCAGCTTATATCAAAAAGCTGAACATTGATAAATTGGAAACCAGATCAGAAAAAGTTCGATTTGTTGGATGTCCAAAAGATAGTTTTGGATATTATTTTTATTTGCTTACATCACAAAATGTTGTGGTGAGTAGAGATGCTACATTTCTTGAAACAATAATTTATTCAAGAAGGAGGCAAAGAAAGGCAAATAGAGTTAGAATTGGAGAATTCTGACCAACTAACAGATCAGATGGATATAGATCCATCTAGTCAACCTACACTCATTGATGAAACATCTACAACTATTCCTCATAGAACAACCAGGGTATCTCACCCACCAGTGAGATATTGTTTCCTTCATTATGAAGAACAAGAGTTGTCTACTCATTGAAAAATAGATCATAGAGATGATCCACTTACCTATGAAGAAGCTATATCAGATATAGATTCTTCAAAATGGATTGATGCTATGAAATCTGAAATTGATTCCATGTATAAGAATCAAGTTTGGGATCTTGTTGACCCACCTGAAGGTATTGTACCTATAGGGAACAAATGGGTTTTCAAGAAGAAAATTGGCTCTGATGGAAAGGTAGAGACCTATATGGCAAGGCTAGTAGTGAAAGAGTTTCGCCAAAGGCAAGGAATCGACTATGACGAGACTTTTTCGCCTATTGCCATGCTTAAATCAATTAGGATTCTATTAGCAATAGCTGCATGCTATGATTATGAGATTTGGCAGATGGATATCAAAACAGCTTTTCTCAATGGATACATTGAAGAAAACATTTTCATGGAATAACCTAGGGATTTTGAATCCCAAGATAGTTCCAAGGTATGCAAGGTAAAGCGATCCATTTATGGGTTGAAACAAGTTTCGAAGAATTGGAACATCCATTTTGATGAAGCCATTAAATCATTTGGTTTTATCAAAAATGAGGATGAGCCATGTGTATATAAGAAGGTTAGTGACAGTGCTATCACTTTCCTTATCTTATATGTGGATGATATACTGTTGATGGGTAATGACACAGGTATGTTGACAACTGTAAAGGTATGGTTGTCAAATACATTCTCCATGAAATACTTAGGGGAGGCAACCTATATTCTTGGGATTCACATCTATAAAGATAGAGCGAAAAGAATAATTGGTTTATCCCAAAATCTATACTTGGAAAAGGTGTTAAAGAGGTTTAACATGCTTGATTCTAAGAGAGGATTGTTACCAGTGAGACATGATATCCACCTTTCTAAAGAGATGTCTCCAAAGACACCTATAGAAAGAGATAAAATGGCCAGGATTCCATATGTTTCGGCTATTGGAAGTTTAATGTATGTAATTTTGTGTACTAGGCCAGATATCGCATATGCTATTAGTTTGACTAGCAGGTATCAATCTAGTCCAGGTTTGGAATACTGGATAGCTGTCAAGAATATCCTTAAATACTGGATAGCAGTCCAGGTGGAGACTTGCAATTGAATGGTTATACTGATTCTGATTTCTAATCAGATATCGATGATAAAAAATCTACCTCTGGATATGTGTTCATTTGTAATGGAGGTGCAGTCAGTTGGAAGAGTTCCAAACAGAGCACAACTGCAGATTCCACTACCGAGGCTGAGTATATTGCTGCATCAGATGCTGCAAAGGAAGCTGTTTGGATAAAGAAGTTCGTGACAGAACTTGCAATAGTTCCTTCCATTGAGTCAGCAGTTCCACTACACAATGACAACAATGGAGCAGTCGTACAGGCTAAGGAACCAAGGTCTCACCAGAAATCCAAACACATAGAAAGGCGCTATCACATTATCAAGGAAATAGTTGGATGAAGCGATGTAGTCATGCAGAAAATAGCATCAGCTGAAAATCCAGCTGATCCATTCACTAAACCTATGTCGCAGACTCAGTTAGACTGACATCTTGAGAAGATGAGTCTAAGATATTGTAATGAATGGCTCTAGTGCTAGTGGGAGATTGTTAGTAGTATGCCCTAGAGCATATCATTTAGTATGTATCTTGTACATCTTTTATTAATAAAAGGCATTTTCACTTTTCCGTTTACATAATATATTTATGTGTAATAGAAAAGGTCCATTGATATTTTGTTAGAAATTCTATTCTTAAGTTGTTAAGAATATAAGTGACAGTATTTCTAGTATAAAGTATCATAAATAGGTTCACAATCGAGGATACTTCATAATAAGGACATGACTTATCCAGAAAGATTGTATTCATGTTTGTTCCCAAGTTATTTACATGAGATATAAATAAAATGGAATGGTGAGTCTCATGCCATATAACAAACATGATAGGTACTTATACATGATAAGTAGGCCAAACCAGTGACACTTATGACAAGCACATGGAGTTTACTCTTATCAATGCATTGTCATAAATCATATCAGTGCATGTAATCTTTAGACCTGAGATAGCACAGTTATCTTGTATATAGGTGGTTTGAGTTTGATACTCCTTTCATACTTGTACTATGTATGGGTATATGGGCATGTGTTGGCTCCTACTAGTTATATATGGAGGTAGGTGTTGATGAAGATGATATCTATTCCTCTAAGTAAATAGAGATAAAATCCTATGTTCATTTAATTGTTCTTGATGTTTCAAGTTCCCAGCGAGGACAGATAGATTTAATCAGAAAAGAGTTTTTGATGAGAAAAATCTTTTAATCAAGAACTGGAATTAAAAGAGAACATAATATTCATAGCAAATGGGGTTTGACATAAACCATGACTCCAACTTGAGTTGGGATTTTGTAACTGAGAGATTCTAGCGCATGGTAACATATGATTATAGGTTCATTTAAGGTAAATTTTATTACTCATTGGGTGGCCATGGCATGCTATGCTAGGTGTTAACCATGGTCTATGAGGTGCATAAAATGATTTAGAGAAATCAATTATGGTAAGAAAGAGTTCTGATGATATTAAGATTTAATATCATATCTCATTGCCAATTAGTGATGAGCCTAGTAAGTCACACACATACACAAGTTATCACCTAATTAAATATGATTTAATTAATTAATTAAAGAGTTTAATTGATTAATTAAATAGGTTTGATTTGCAATTAGATTGCAAAGTCCCTAGCATGACTTGACACCAAATCTATGTTATTGGATGTATAGTATGAGTTAAATTTATATTGAAAGTATTTAAATATGAATTTAATTAATGAGAAATTAATTAATAGAGATTAATTGATTAATTTATATTTGATATAAATTGATTAGAAGAAGAGAAATAATTATTTTGGGTTGAGAACTCAAAATTAAGACATAGGGTCATTTTGGTCATTTCACAGGGTGACATGTGGCACCATGAGATGGTGACACATGGCACTACACATAAGCTTGTAAAATATTTTTTAATCACGTAAGATGATTAAAATTAAGATTAAATATAGGTTTGACACTTGGCACAATGTGATTGGGTTAATTAAACCAAGAACCAATAAGAGGGTAACATGTGGCAAGGGTTTAATGTGTTGACCTAGCTATATAAGCATTGTTAGGAAAAGAAAACAACACAACCAGTAGCTATCCTCCTTTGTGCCGCCACCTTGAAGCTCCCATTCTCTCTTTTTCTTCATCTCTCATCCATTCCAAGAGATTAGCAAACAATCTCTTGAATTAAAAATACTAGAAATTATTTCTAGTGCCCTGTTTATATCTTTAATCTCTTAAAAGGAAAAACTTGATTTTCTAATTTATAGAAAAAGCTTTAGAATTCTTAGTGTGGACAAGCTAGAGGGACAACATCTGGTGTCCTGAAGATGCATCCGAAAGGTGCAAATACACTGTAGTGCATCAAGAGGTTAGTGTATTTGTTCTTAATTTGATCTAGGGTTCTAAAATTAATCTGATTAATATTAAAATCTTAAATGGCAAATACAGATCCAAAAAACATATTAAAAGAGTTTTAATATGTTATTTATCATTGAAATCAAATAGATAAAAATAAATCTTGCATGATCCATGTGACCCTAGGTGAAAATTTTTGAATTTAATGGTATAAACTTGTGTTTTTCATGCTTCCGCTTCTTCAAGGTTATGGCCAGAATTTGGGTTTGTGTTCTACATGAAAGTTGCTACTATGTCGTAGCTTTCTAGTGGTTCAAAAATTAGGTCATTTGGACCTTTCTACGCAAAGTTATGTCCATTTGAACATGTACTGTTCATTTGATCAATTATGCCCAGTAACAGGGTACCAAATCCATATTTAAGCAAATTTTAAGTCCACTTGGTGTCAATTTTAGGGTAAGGTTTCTGCATGAAAAATGTTGCCTTATGACCCTATTTTCATCTCCAATTGGTCTCACACCAATTGGAGTAACAAAATTCAACTTATACATCCTAAGTGGACAGGGGTTAATTTGTCCAGAATGCATCAAGTTCCTAACCATAACTTCACTCACTTTCATTTATTAATTTATATCCGTAAGTACACTAATTGACCAAATTAAGTATTAACAATATTAATTGGTCATGAATTCTTAAAAATCCCTAATTTTACACCAAACTCTAACCACCATAACCCTAACTCACCAATTAGCACAATTCATATAAATTTTCTTCACAATCCAATGTAACACTTTATCGAACATAACTCAACATGCATAATTTAACCAAATTCATCAATTTCCTTGCCCTAACTATAACACTGTCTCTTCATTTTTTTTTTTTTTATGCTTAATATGTTGTTTACTTATGCATTTTGCTTCCTCAAAAGGGTATAGTAGGTGTTTAGGTTAGGGGCTAGGTAAATAACGTGGGTAAGCAATAAATTCTAAGGGATAAATATAGGCTTCAAGTTGGCTACAAGGGATACACATTTTAATTAGGAGTGGCTAAGGCTTAGTAAGGCTATAACAAAGAATGCCTTAATCATTTCTTCATCAAGCATATGCTAGGATTTCACCTTCATAGGTCCAAGAGATATGTTTTAGAGCTAGTGAGGCATTTTTTAGGTTTGCTTGTATTTAAAACATTTTTCTCTTAATTTTATAGTTCAATGTTATAAATTAATAGTTATGAAGAGGTTTAACTAGTCTAGTTCCATTAAAGAGATTAGTTTCTTCATAAATAACATGTTAGAATCCCTTTTTGCCTATCTAGATACGTTCATTCCTCTATCCCGTGGAGTCCAATTATTAGCTTACTAGAAATTGGTTATAGTGCTAAGTTTCACAATTGAAAGTCTAAAATTTTTCAAAAATTTTCTAAAATTTTGATAGACAAGAATAATGCAGCTGAATTTAAACAATGGAAGGAAGGAAGCACTAGTGATATGAATTACTTTAATGTGATTTATTTATACTATGAAAACTCATGTGAATGTTGCATTTCCATTTCTTAATTTATTTTATTTAATACATATTTTATTCCCTAATAGGCTTTTACTCATTGAGCTCCTAACTCACTCTCCTTCTTTTATATGCACCTTAAGGGACAAGTGTAGAAGACACAATCAGTGGGTTTTGGCTAGCTAACTTTTAGAGATTGTCTTTCAATTTTGTTTATATATATATATATATGCACATACATACATACTTGCCACTCAAGTGTTTGTAATATTAAAATGTAATAATGTGTTATGTTAAATAAAGTATTTTCATGATCTATTTGTTCCCTAAATGAGATAAAAGTGCATGTCTAGCTTGCAGTAGGATTAAAGGGCCTTATGCTGGCATAAGTTCTTGCACCATTAATGATTCCAGATTTGAGTCATTACACTAGAGTTTAGTCTTTTTTTTATTAATTTTTATTTTTCATTCCTACCAAAAAAAACTGTGAGGGCTTATGCGTGGCCCCTGCTCCTACCGTCTTGCTTAACCTTGTCATGTCACATTATTATTTTCTTTTATTATTATTACATACAAAGGAAAGTGAGGAACTGAATTTGGTGAAAGAAAAATGCATCTTAATACACTTTAGGGTGCAAAGCCTAACAATTTAAAATTTTTCAATACTTAGGGTTTCATGCATCATACAAACCAATTAAGCTATTGACAAAACACATAATTTGGTCATAACAAATTATGTTTCAATAGCTAACATACCTAATTGCCATTAGAAAACAAAAACCCCAAATTTAACAAGTTAGGGCTTAGGAAAAATTACCCCTTAAGGCGCAGAATCAGATTTAGCACCAATCCAGGGATTATAGACCACCAAGTGTTAGCTCTCTAGCATGTTCACACAAAGCAACTTTGATCAAAGCACCTTGATTTTATTCTTCCCTTTTTGTGATTCGGCTAAGATGGGAATCAAGCAAGGAGTTTAGTTATTCTAGGTTTTCGTTTATAGAAATGATGAGAAACACTTTCTCAATATTTAATTTAAAAGTAACAATACTTATTTCTCTTGAATCATGCATAGGAAGAAGAAAGAAATTCTTTGACTATGGAGAGAGCCAAGATGGAGAAGGAAGAAGATAATTCTCTTTCATCTTTTTCTCTTATATATTTAATTTCGTTAATTAAATTTCAATTAACAAGTGTTAACATTTAATTCACTAATTAAATGTGTTTTCCAAATCTCATTTTTCCACTTGTTAACTTTACATAATTAATTAAATTAAAATTACAATTAATTATTATCATATAATAATTAATTTCATTTTCCTTCTTTTGACCAAGTCAAAGTAGTCAAAATTTGACCAAGCCAAACTTGTCAAATTTTGACCAAATCAGAGTTTCCAAATTAATCAAATTAATTTTCTTCCTCATGCTTGGTTAGTCAAGTTTATATTTAAATACTTTAAATATTAACTTGAGCACTTCCATTAATAAATTTAGTTTCAAGTTATCCTAGAGACTTTGCAATCTAATAGCAAACTAAATTTATTAATTCAATTAATTAATTAAACCATTTAATTAATTAATTAAATTAATTTTGCATTGATCATTTTGCTTTTATGTGTATGACTTACTAGGTTCATTACTAATTGGCAATGAGAATAATATTAACTTCTTAATATTATTGGAACTATTCCAAACTTAAAATGAAATTCCCTTTTATTTAAGTTCTCATAAATCATTATTGATATCTAGCATAATGTTCTATGACTACCCAATTAGTTATGAATTATTCCTTTAACTCATGAACTTTGATCATACATACCATGCACTAAAATCTCTCCGTTACAAAATCCTGATTCCAACTAGAGTTATAGTTTATGTCAAACTCTTATGCTTAGAATCATATGCCCTCATTTTAATTCTAATTCTTGGTCAATGAGACTTTCTAGTCAGAAACTCTTTTCTGACAAAGTCTATCTGTCCTGGCCAGGAGCTTGACTTATCAAGAACAATTCAAAGGGACATAGGATTTTATCCCTATTTACTTAGGGTAATGGATCCCGTCTTACCTAACACCTATCTCCATATATAACTAGTCAGAGTCAACACATTCCCGTATACTCATACATAGTATAAGCATGAAAGCAGTATCAAACTCAAACCACTTATATACAAGATAACTGTGTTATCTCAAGTTAAGGGATTATATGCACTATTATGATATATATGATAATGTATTAATAAGAGTAAACTCTATGTACATTTCATATTTATGTCATTGGTTCAGCCTACTTATCTCATAAGTGCCCATCATGTTTATCATATGGCATGAGACTCACCATTTCATCCCATTAGTATCTCATAATAATCTATGGAAACAAATAAAGGTGACAATCCTTCCGGATAAATCATGTCCAATGAGATATCCTAGATTGTAAACCACAATTTATGACACTTGTACTAGAATATTTCGTTACTCATATTCTTAATAAATTAAGAATGAAACATTGAACAAGTTGTTAAAGGATAATTTTTAATTAAATTTAAATCATTTAAAATTACGAGGAAAAGATATATGTTATTAATGAGAATAAATGTTTACAATATGCAATACATGATATGTTCTAGGGCATACTACTAACAATCTCCCACTTGCACTAGAGCTAATCATTACAATATCTTAAACCCATCTTCTCAAGATGTCAATCTAACTAGTTTTGTGTCATGGCCTTGTTGAATGGATCAGCTGGGTTACCAACTGATGCCATTTTCTGCATGGCCACATCGCCTCTGTCAACTATTTCTCTGATAATGTGGTAGCGTCTTTCTATGTATTTTGGATTTCTGGTGAGACCGGGGTTCCTTTGCTTGAATAACAGCACCAATGTTGTCACAGTATAAAGGAATTAGTGACACAATCGAAGGAATCACTCCAAGTTCTGTTATAAACTTCTTTATCTAAATTGCTCCTTTTGCAGCATTAGATGCAGTAATATACTCAGCTTCAATAGTAGAATCTGTAGTTATTGTCTACTTGGAACTTTTTCAGCTAACTGCACCTCCATTACATAGGAACACAAAACCTAAGATAGACTTTCTATCATCCACATCTGATTGGAAATCAGAATTTATAAATCCATCAAGTTGTAAATCACCTCTGCCATAGATCAAGGGTAAATCTTTAGTTCTTTTTAAGTACTTAAGGATATTCTTGACAGTGGTTCAGTGTTTCAAACCTGGATTAGATTGAAACCTACTAGTCAAACTAACGGCATAGATAATATTTGGCCTTGTACACAACATTGCATACATAAGACTTTTAATTGCCAAAGCATATGGAATTCCTGCCATCTTTTATCTTTCCTCAGGTCTCTTTGGAGACATTTCTTTAGAAAGATGAATACAATGCCTTACAGTCAACAATCCTCTATTGGAATTAAGCATGTTATACATCTTTAAAAACTTTTTCAAATATAGTCTTTGGGACAAACTTATCATTCTTTTCTCTCTATCTCTATAGATATGAATTCTAAAAATATAGGTTGCTTCTCCTAAGTTTTTCATTGAGAAAGTATTAAACAAATAGATTTTTACAGTAGTTAGCATTGTTAGCAGTATGCCCTAGAGCATATCATCTAGTATGTAGCTTGTACATGTTTTATTAATAGAAGACATTTTCACTTTTCTGTTTATATAATATATTTATGTGTAATAGAAAAGGTCCATTGATATTTTGTTAGAAATTCTATTCTTAAGCTGTTAGGAATATGAGTGACAGTATTTCTAGCACAAAGTATCATAAATTGGTTCACAATTGAGGATACTTCACAATAAGGACATAACTTATCCAGAAAGATTGTAATCATGTTTGTTCTCAAGTTATTTATATGAGATATAAATAAGATGGAATGGTGAGTCTCATGCCATATAACAAACATGATAGGCACTTATAAAAGATAAGTAGGCCGAACCAGTGACATTTATGACAAGCACATGGAGTTTACTCTTGTCAATGTATTATCATAAATCATATCATTGCATGTAATCGTTAGACCTGAGATAATACAGTTATCTTGTATATAGGTGGTTTGAGTTTGATACTACTTTCATACTTATACTGTCTATGGGTGTATGGGCATGTGTTGGCTCCTACTAGTTATATATGGACGTAGGTGTTGATCAAGATGGAATCTATTACCCTAAGTAAATAGAGATAAAATCCTATGTTCATTAATTATTCTTGATGTTTCAAGTTCCTGGTCAGGACATATAGATTTAATCAGAAAAGAGTTTCTGATGAGAAAATCTTTTTAATTAAGAACTGGAATTAAAAAGAGAACATAATATTCATAGCAAATGGAGTTTGACATAAACCATGACTCTAGCTCGAATTGAGATTTTGTAACAGAGAGATTCTAGTGCATAGTAATATATTATTATAGGTTCATTTAAGGTAAACCTTATTACTGATTGGGTGGCCATGGCATGCTATGCTAGGTGTTAACCATGGTCTATGAGGTGCATAAAATGATTTAGAGAAATTATTTATGGTAAGAAAGAGTTATGATGATATTAAGAGTTGATATCATGTCTCATTGCCAATTAGTGATGAGCCTAGTGAGTCACACACATACACAAGTAATCACCAAATTAAATGTGATTTAATTAATTAGTTAAAGAGTTTAATTGATTAATTAAATAGGTTTGGTTTGCAATTAGATTGCAAAGTCCCTAGCATGGCTTGAAACCAAATCTAGGTTATTAGATGTATAGTATAAGTTAAATTTATATTTAAAGTATTTAAATATGAATTTAATTATGACAAATTAATTAATAGAGATTAATTAATTAATTTATATTTGATATAAATTGATTAGAAGAAGAGAAATAATTATTTTGGGTTGAGAATAGAAGAAGAGAAATAATTATTTTGGGTTGAGAACTCAAAATTCAGACACAAGAGTATTTTGGTCATTTCACAGGGTGACATGTGGCACCATGAGATGGTGACACATGGCACTACACATAAGCTTGCCATATGTCTTTTAATTATATAATATGATCAAAGTCAAGATAAAATATAGGTTTGACACTTGGCACAATGTGATTGGGTCAATTAAACGAAGAGCTAATCAAAAGGTGACGTGTGGCAAGGGTTTTAAGTGATGACCTAGCTATATAAGTGTAAGGATGAAAGAACAAAAATTATAAGCTATTGTTCTCTCTTTGTGCCACCACCCTTGGCTGCTACTTCTTCTCTTCTTCTTCATCTCTCATCAATTCAAAGAGATTAGACAACAATCCCTTGAATTAAAAATACTAGAAATCGTTTCCAGTGTCTTGTTTACATCTGTAATCTCCCAAAAGGTAAAACTTGATTTTCTAAATGATTGGGAAAGCTTTAGAAGAAGTTCAAGGGCTGCCATTGGTGATCTTGGTGTGGACAAGCTAGAGGGACAACACTTGATGTCCTAAGGCACATCCCAAAGGTGCCAAATACACTGTAGTGCATCAAAATATTAGTGCACTTGTTCTTAATCTAATCTAGGGTTCTAATGAATTAATTTGATTAATTTTAAAATCTTAAATGGCAAATATAGATCCAAAAACATATTAAAAGAGTTTTAATATGTTGTTTATTATTGAAATCAAATAGATAAAAATAAATCTTGCATGATGCATGTGACCCTAGGTAAAAAAATTTTGAATTCAATGATATAAACTTATGTTTTTCATGCTTCCACTCCTTCAATTGTTATCAGAACCACTATATTTGCCATTTAGATTATTGATTATATGATTTAATTATGTGGTTTGATCATGAGATAATAGATCCATTGCTGGTTGCAAAGGAAAAGTGGCGGCAAAGTGATGAACACCAATGGTGCGCACACTTTGTGGTCTCCAATGGTGTGCGCAAGGTTTGGTTTTTGAATCTACAATTGTTGTATGATCTAAGGTTCATCCTATGACTAATTAAAATGTTTAATTAGGTGTTTTAATCACACAATTAAATTGTGATTCATATCTGAATTTTAAAAATTATTTGAATGTGATTCAAATCTAAATTTTAAAAGTTGTTTGAATGTGATTCAAATCTGAATTTTTAAAGTTGTTTGAATATGATTCAAATCTGAATTTTAAAAGTTGTTTAAATGTGATTCAAATTTGAATTTGAAAAGTTGTTTGAATGTGATTCAAATCTGAATTTTTAAATTTGTTTGAATCATATTCAAATCTGAATTTTTAAGTTGAATATGAGATATTCAATTTATTTTAAGTATGTATGTTTTATTTAATTATTAAATAGTGATATGCACGATGGATGATCATGGACTATAAAAGACCAATGTGATTGGATTTATTTCTTTTATGTTTCTTTGGGTTGTAAATTAATTAATTTATTTTAATTTATTTTGGGCATGTATTATAAAGGTTGTAATAATTTTGGGTTTTAATTTCATTTATTTACCTCTTGTAAATTCGCCTTGGTATGCCAAGGATTACTATGTAATTAGATTGCAAGAAGATCAAGGAGGTAAAAAGCATTGGTCTAGTGGGAGGAATTCAAGATCAAGTGTTGATTATATACTCCTTTAGTAACTCTTGTAAAATAAATGAATGAAATGCACATAGGAATGCTCTGATTCAATTCTTGGTGGCTCAGAATTGAATCCCTTAGAAAAATTCATGATCATACCATATTTATTTATTATCCATGAGTGCATGAGATGTATGGGAATGTATGCTAGTATATGATATATGCATGCTAATTGGATAATGTGTAAAGTGAGACCTTAATAGTAATTAGGATGACCACAAAATCTTCCAAACAAATGATTAAGTAGGATATGCTATAATTAAAGTAATTATAACATGGGCCCTCTATTGGGGAAATTATTTTAAGAAATTTTAAATAGTTGCATATAATGCAATTAAATTAAGAGATTTTCTTAAGAATAATTGTTAAGCATGAGATGTTGTAAATATGTAAATGGCCAATAATGGATGTGCCTGAGGACATTAAAATTATTTGCGTGTTTACTGGCTCAATGGGATCAACTTAACTAATGCAAGATAAGTCAATAATGGATGTGCCTGAGATTTTGAGCATTAGGGGCTAGGTAAAGGATTGAACCTCACATGAGAAGTGATGGGCAAGGAGTTGCTCACTTATAATTTATTATAATTACAATAATGGATGTGCCTAAAGATGATTAATAGGATTATAAGAATTCAATCACCCATTAGAAATCCATCCAAATAGGATTTTTGTTTTCTACTTTGGAAGTGTAGGATTCGCTAAGTTAGTAGGAGGACCAATTTGATTAAAAGACCATAATCATTTTGGTTAATTACATGATACATTTACTAATTAATCCAGTTATTTTCCGTAGTTAATTTTCTGATAATAATGAACACAGAACAACCACCACCATCCAATATCTTTGTAAGCATACTTGATCGCAATAGGTTGACAGGACCTAATTTATCTAATTGGCTAAGAAATTTGAAACTTTTCCTGAACCTTAAACATATAGGATATATTCTAGACTCAAATGTTCCTGGTCCCTTACCTCCAGAGGCCACTCAAGAGGAACATGAAACTTTGGACAAGTGGAAGGAGCATGATATGAGAGCTAAGTGTTACATGCTTGCTTCCATGAGTAATGAGTTACAAAAGCAGCATAAGAACATGCAGAGTGTGAGTGAGATCCTCCTTCACATATAAGAGTTGTATGGTGAGCACAGTAGGAATGCTAGGTATGAGATATCCAGGCAGCTGTTTCACATGAGGATGTCTGAGGGACAAAATGTTGGGGATCATGTCCACAAGATGATTCGGCTGATTGAACAACTAGAACATCTTGACTTTAACATGGATTTCCAATTGCATATGGATTTGATCCTTCAGTCCCTTCCTAAGTCATTTGGGAATTTTGTGATAAATTTCCATATGACTAAGCAGGAATGCACCTTGGCTGGTTTACTCAACATGGTAGGTATTGCCCAAAAGAATATGCTAGGCAATAAAGAAAAAGAGGTAGCTTTGATGAAACATCTACAGCTATTCCTCATAAAACAACTAGGGTATCTCACCCACCAATGAGATATGGTTTCCTTTATGAAGAAGAACAAGAGTTGTCTACTCATGAAGAAGTTAATCATGGAGATGATCCACTTACCTATGAAGAAGCTATATTAGATATAGACTATTCAAAATGGATTGATGCTATGAAATCCGAGGTTGATCCATGTATAAGAATCAAGTTTGGGATCTTGTTGACCCACCTGAGGGTATTGTACCTATAGGGAACAAATGGGTTTTCAAGAAGAAAATTAGTTCTGATGAAAAGGTAGAGACCTATAAGGCAAGGCTAATAGCGAAAAGGTTTCGCCAAAGGCAAAGAATCTACTATGAGGAGACTTTCTCGCCTGTTGCCATGCTTAAATCAATTAGGATTCTATTAGCAATAGCTGCATACTATGATTATGAGATTTTATAGATGGATGTCAAAACAACTTTTCTCAATGGATACATTGAAGAAAACATTTTCATGGAACAACCTAGGGGTTTTGAATCCCAAGTATGCAAGCTAAAGCGATCCATTTATGGGTTGAAACAAGCTTTGAGGAGTTGGAACATCCGTTTTGATGAAGCCACTAAGTCATTTGGTTTTATCAAAAATGAGGATGAGCCATGTGTATATAAGAAGGTTAGTGATAGTGCTATCACTTTCCTGGTCCTGTAACACCCTCCCGGTAGCCACTCTGTACATTCTACTGTTCCGGTGATCGGTGTCGGTCCGGACAGCTAGAACATCCGGAAAAATATTTAAATCAAAGTGAGGGACCATAATTAACTCAAATATTAATAAGAAAAATTTAGTAAAAATTTCAGAAATAAAATACAACCAAGTTAAATGAGCCGGTGCCCAAGCGATGGGTAACCAGAGGGAAGTTGCGGTTCTCGCAACGAGGAGCCCTAGACCCGGGGGAAAAATTATAAAATAATTTTTGGGACTCCAGAGAAGGGTCATTAAGGTTCCTATGGCATTAGAATGCCAAGAAAATATTTAGAAAAATTTTTCAATCAGTACAGCCAATTTTGACCCGTTAAGCCAAACGGAGGGCATTTTGGTCATTTCGCCTTCAGAGGCGATTTTTGGCCGACTTGTCCAGTTAAGTAAATAATTAATATGACATAAAATATGAATAAATATTACTAAAAATTAAAGTGAAAATGAGTAGAGAAAAGGAGAAAAGAAATTGAAAGAAAAACCTAAATATGACATCACATGATGTCATTTGGAAGGCTTCCACCAATCACAACCCAACAAGCCAAATTAAAAAGAGAAAAATGACAAATGAAGAAACAAATTTTCTGGTTCTTCTTCTTCATTTGGACGTGAACCTCTTCTTCCATAGCTAAGTATATTCAAGCTTTTCAAAGCTTGATTCACCCATTTCTACCCAACAAAATCATAACCTAGCTTTACAAAAAATTAACCTAGCAACTTGAGTAACCTCTAGGCAGCCAAAAGAAGAAGAAAGAAGGAGTTTGGGTAGTTTGAAATTCTGCCCTATTCAAGGTTAGTGCCTATTTACACTTAAATCTCTTTTAATTCATGTTAAATACTTAAAGTGAGTAAGGTTTTGTGAATTAAATGAATGGAATCTATGTATATGGACCCTATGAATTTTCGGCAGCCCTAGGAAGGAATGAGTTTGATTGTATTAATGGACTTAGAGTGAATTGGAGATTATGTTTAAAGTGTATACATATATATATACAAGAATGAAAGAGTTAACTAAAGAAATTGTGAAAACCATGACTTTGAGCTAGGGTTTAGGAGTGAAAATTTGACTTTGCTTATGAAATTGTTAAAGAACATTCTAATAGTCAATTAGTGACCATTTGAGGTAAGTTGACCATAATTAGGAGTGAATTATTGCATGGCAAAGTGGAATGGGCATTTGGCCCATGAGTGCAAGAGGTGATCAAATTTCAGTCCACTTGGACTGCCATATCCTTGGCTGTGTTGGTCCAATTGGTGTTTGGCCAATTGGACATGAAACTAGGCTTATAATGGCACATTTTTGCTGAAGAAACCATGCCGAAAAGACCAAAGCAAGAGGACCAAAAGTTGGCCCCAATTCGGATACCCTGCAACAGCACCTGTAGAAATGACCAAATGAACAGTAACTGTTCATTTGGCCATAACTCACTGTAGATATGGTCAATTGACCTGAAAGTTTTACAGCAACAAGATAAGATATAAACAAACAACTTTCATGAAGAAACCTACCCAAAATTATGCCACTAACTCATTCAAATTATTGAGCAAATTTAAGTTACCAAACCTGCAACTCTGCAGATTTTCATTTGAGCAGTAATGTTTGGATGGCTATAACTCTCTCTAGAAAACTCGGACTTAGGCAATTCTTGAACCGATGGAAACCTAAGGTATGGTAGAACATTTCATATGAAGAAAGTTAGACCAAATTATAAACTTAACTCGACCAAATTGCTAAACAAAGTTGGACCAAAAATCTGCCAGACCCAAAATCTCAGCATGAACAGTGCATGTGAATAGTAAATTTATTTTGGCCATAACTTGAGTTACAAAACTCCAAATGGAGTGATTCAAAAAAGGAAATTCAACTAGACAAAATAAGGAACAACTTTCATGTTTACCATTTCCTCAAATTCTTACTGCAATAGTGCCCAATGGAATAGTAAAGTTGAGTTACAAAAATTGAAAATTTTGCTTCTCTTGGTTTAAGCTTAGAAATGGTATTAATGCCAACAAGTTTTAAATGCAAAATGTGGTACATTGGAAGTGTTAAAACCAATGCAACTATTTTCTATGCAAAAGTCAACTTTTTGTTGACCAATGAAGTGAATAGTGACACCAAGACTTGAAATTCAAAAATTGTGAAACTTAAAAGTGCAAAATGCCCTAGTAGGCCTAATGTGATTGGTTTGGATAGGTTGGCATGCCAATAGGGTATTGTTTTAGCAGTACTGCAAAAGGCTTTATGCCTGTATTCATGGCTTTATGCCCGTATTCATGGCTTTTATGCCAGTATTCATGGCTTTTATGCCCGATCATGTGATATCATGGCTTTTTAGCCATACTGACTGCATACGTGGTTGACGTTCTGCGTCCCATGGTATGACGGCCGAAACCATGGTTTCCAGCGCCAACGACCCGTTATCCAGTCCAGTCGTTCAGTATAGGTTACTTGGGCATGGAAAAGTATAATTGTAATTGAACTGATTGTTAAAGAAAATACGAAAATTAAATATCAGGAATGATTATGATAGAATACAAAGAAACTCAAGATCATGAAGAAAATAATTAACAAAATGCATGAAGAAGTTAATATCATAAAACGTAATTAGCCCTCGACTAAACATTAAGTTGGTAATTATTCAGTTCTTATGAACACAATGGCTAAGAAATTATGATTTTTATTTGCATATTATATTTTCTTGTATTATTGGCACCACTAAGCTTTATGCTTAGCGCGTCGCTTCAACGCCGTAGTGCTGAAGATTTGGACAGAGGGCTCGATAGACCACAGTTGAGTAAGGCCGTTCACGATTCGCATAGTGCGTGTCACCTCACCGTCTGCATTGGTAGGACACTAGGTGTCATTTTGGTATTTTGTAATTGATTTTATTTTCTCATGTGTAAATGAACTTATGAAATGTAATTTGATGTTCATGTAAATAATGAGAATTGTGTTTGTAAATGGAAAAGTGAATGTGTATCTGTAATTTATATATGATTATCACATGTGATGAATGATTGAGAAATGAATGGTTGAAAAATGTTGAGATTTTGATAAAATGGAATTGAGATGATTGAATATGAATATAGAAAGTGTTTTTCACAGGTTCCGAAGAACGGTTTTCTCCATTTTTATCCGGTATTCTGCCGGATTTTCTTTAAAATTTTCGGAACCTCAAATAAATAAAAATTTCGATAAATGACTTAAATAAATTATATTTCACAAATTATATTCAAAAGCATGATATAAATTAATTAAGATAAAATAGAGTGCTCGGCACACTGAGTGGCATAACTTGCTCGGCTACACTGTAGTTGGGTAAGGGGTGTCACATGTCCTATATGTGGATGATATTCTGTTGATAGGTAATGACACAGGTATATTGACAACTGTAAAGTTATGGTTGTTAAATAAATTCTCCATGAAAGACTTAGGGGAGGCAACCTATATTCTTGGGATTCGCATCTATAGAGATAGGGTGAAAAGAATAATTGGTTTATCCCAAAGTTTATACTTGGAAAAGGTGTTAAAGAGGTTTAACATGCTTGATTCCAAGAGAGGATTGTTACCAGTAAGACATGGTATCCACCTTTCTAAAGAAATGTCTCCAAAGACACCTGAAGAAAGAGATAAAATGGCCAGGATTCCATATGCTTCGGTTATTGGAAGTTTAATGTATGCAATGTTGTGTACTAGGCCGGATATCACATATGCTATTAGTTTAACGAGCAGGTATCAATCCAATCCAGGTTTGGAACAATGGATAGCTGTCAAGAATATCCTTAAGTACTTGAGAAGAACTAAGTATTTATTCTTGATTTATGGAGGTGGTGACTTGCAATTGGATGGTTATACTGATTCTAATTTCCAATCAGATATTGATGAAAGAAAGTCTACCTCCAGATATGTGTTCATTTGTAATTAAGATGGAGTTAGTTGGAAGAGTTCCAAACAGAGTACAACTACAGATTCCACTGCCGAGGCTAAGTATATTGCTGCATCAGATGCTGCAAAGGAAGCTATTTGGATAAAGAAATTCATAATAGAACTTGCAGTAGTTCCTTCCATTAAGTCAGCAATTCCACTTCACTGTGACAACAATGGAACAGTCATACAGGCCAAGGAACCCTAGTCTCACTAGAAATCCAAACACATAAAAAGGTGCTACCACATTATTAGAGAAATAGTTGGGCGAGGCGATGTAGCCAAGCATCAGCTGAAAATCCAGCTAATCCATTCACTAAGCCTATGTCACAAATTGAGCTAGACTGACATCTTGAGAAGATGGGTCTATGATATTGTAATGAATGGCTCTAGTGCTAGTGGGAGATTGTTAGTAGTATGCCCTAGAGCATATCATTTAGTATGTATCTTGTACATATTTTTTTCAATAAAAGGCATTTTCATTTTTCCGTTTACATAATATATTTATGTGTAATAGAAAAGGTCGATTGATATTTTGTTAGAAATTCTATTCTTAAGTTGTTAAAAATATGAGTAACAGTATTTCTAGCATAAACTATCATAAATAGGTTCACAGTCGAGGATACTTCACAATAAAGACATGACTTATCTAGAAAGATTGTAATCATGTTTGTTCCCAAGTTATTTATATGAGATGTAAATAAGATGGAATGGTGAGTCTCATGCTATATAACAAACATGATAGGCACTTATACATAATAAGTAGGCCGAACCAGTGACACTTATGGCAAGCACATGGAGTTTACTCTTGTCAATGTATTTTCATAAATCATATTAGTGCATATAATCTTTAGACCTGAGATAGCATAGTTATCTTGTATATAGGTGGTTTGACTTTGATACTGCTTTCATACTTGTACTGTGTATGGGTATATAGTCATGTGTTGGCTCCTGCTAGTTATATACGGTGGTAGGTGTTGATTAAGATGGAATCTGTTCTTCTAAGTAAATAGGGATAAAATCCTATGTTCATTTAATTGCTTTTGATGTTTCCAGTTCCTAGCCAGGATAAATAGATTTATTCAGAAAATAGTTTCTGATGAGAAAATCTTTTTAATCAAGAACTGGAATTAAAAGAGAGCATAATATACAAAGCAAATGGGGTTTAACATAAACCATGACTCCAGCTCGAATTGAGATTTTGTAATAGAGAGATTATAATGCATGGTAACATATGATTATAGGTTCATTTAAGGTAAACCTTATTACTGATTGGGTGGCTTGAAACCAAATCTAGGTTATTGGATGTATAGTACAAGTTAAATTTATATTTAAAGTGTTTAAATATGAATTTAATTATGAGAAATTAATTAATAGAGATTAATTAATTAATTTATATTTGATATAAATTGATTAGAAGAAGAGAAATAATTATTTTGGGTTGAGAACTCAAACTTAAGACATAGGGGTATTTTGGTCATTTCACAAGATAACATATGGCACCATGAGATGGTGACACATGGCACTACACATAAGCTTGACATATGTCTTTTAATCATATAAGATGATCAAAGTCAAGATAAAATATAGGTTTGACACTTGGCACAATGTCATTGGGTCAATTAAACCTAGAGCTAATCAAAAGGTAGCATGTGGCAAGGGTTTTAAATGGTGACCTAGCTATATAAGTGTAAGGATGAAAGAACAAAAATTATAAGTTGTTGTTCTCTCTTTGAGCTGCCACCCGTGGCAGCTACTCCTTCTCTTCTTCCTCATCTCTCATCAATTCAAAGAGATTAGATAATAATCTCTTGAATTAAAAATACTAGAAATTGTTTCTAGTGTCCAGTTTACATTTGTAATCTCTCAAAAGGCAAAACTTAATTTTCTAATTGATTTGGAAAGCTTTAGAAGCTGTTCAAGGGCTGCCATTAGTGATCTTGGTGTGGACAGGCTAGAGGGACAACACCTGGTGTCCTAAGGCGCATCCCAAAGGTGCTAAACACACTGCAGTGCATCAAAAGGTTAGTGCACTTGTTCTTGATCTAATCTAGGGTTCTAATGAATTAATCTTTTTAATTCTAAAATCTTAAATGGTAAATGTAGATCCAAAAACATATTAAAAGAGTTTTAATTTGCTATTTATCATTGAAATTAAATAGATAAAAATGAATCTTGCATGATGCATGTGACCCTAGGTGAAAATTTTTAAATTCAATGATATAAACTTATGTTTTTCATGCTTCCGCTCCTTCAATTATAAGCTCCAATAATAATTTATAATATTTCAATTCTATCCTAGCAGAAATATAAATTTCTAAAATATAATTCTACATAAATTATGCATTCATTATAATTTATACATTCATTTGATCATTTATATGATCACAATTCACATCAATTATCCTTCTATACCATTGTACTCAAAGTACTTTTTCTTTCTACAATAATGAGAACTAATGTCTCATTCATACATTAACATGATTGATTTATTTATAACACTATTTATATAACTTATCATTTGCAATTTAAGTTTTGGTCCTTTGCATTAATATTATTGAGATTACTATTCACTTGACCATTTCCCTTCAAAGGTTGATTTTTTAATTCATAATAGACTTGTTAAGCCTAAGTTCACCAAGATACTATATTTTGCATTTTATTTTTGTTGGCATTGAATGCCAAACTAAATTCCCAGCCTCCTAGGTTTTATTTCAAATTTTCAGAATTTGAGGTATAAATTCACTATTCCATTGGACTGGCTATAGTAAAACTTTGACAAAACTTTCTTCATGAAAGTTGTTCCTTTATGTGTCTTCTTTAATTCACTTTTTGAATCACTCCATTTGGAGTTTTCTAACTCAAGATATGACCAAATTACCATAACTGGCCGGATTAGTCTCTACCCAGAATTTATGGGCAAAACTAGTTCTGACAAGTTAGGGGTCCTGATTTTGGCTAGCATTTTGGATGGGTTATGGTCAGAATTTGGGCTTTTGTTCTTCATAAAAGTTGTTCTCAATTGTTTAAGCTTTCCATTGATATAAAATTTAGGTCAATTGGATATTTTTACACTAAGTTATGGCTAAATGAATTGTTCATTTGGTCACTTTTACTAGGTCTAGAATTGGTTACCCGGATTTGGTCAATTTTAGGTCATCCTAAATTTGTTTTCTGAGTAAGGTTTCTTCATCAAAGTTGTGCCATTATGTGTCTAGTTTCATGTCCAATTAGCCTTGCACCAATTGAACCTACACCTCTCAAGTTACAGCTACCCAAACTTACTGGACTCACATCTAGCCCTACAGGTCACTTAAGGTAGCATACCTAACCTCAATTCCATTAATATAAATCACTTCAATTCCTCATCAAATATAGCCAAATGGTCACTAATTGACCATTAGGACTTTTATTCACCAACACATGAGCAAAACCCTAACTTCATGCCTCAAACCCTAATTCTCAAATGTCCATTTTATACAACCCATGCAAAACTAAAGTTCTAATCATGTATACACACTAAACAATTCCAATAATCACAATTTATTTCATTCAAATTCATCAATTCCTTTTACTCATAAGCTAGCCAAAATTCCTCTTGAATTAAACATGAATAATTTCTTTATTTCTCTTGAAATTCTTTCTATATTCTTACTCAATTTCAAGTTTGTAAGAAGAGAAAGGGAAGAAGATAGCACTAACCTTATGTGGAGACTTTTCCCAACGCTCCAAAGTTTACTTTCCTTAGTTTTCTTGGCTTCCAAACACCTTCCCAAGAGGAATTATCAAGGTTTAATGAAGAAAACTTAGGGTTTTGTGGTGAGAAATTAAGATTTAGAAGAGAGAGAGATAAGAAAATTTTATTGGAGGTTGAGAGGAATAGAGGGCTGCCAAAAATGTTGAGGAGATGAGCAGCAATTTTTTTCATTTTTGTCCCAATTTATGTGTATTTATCCCTTTTTAAAAGGCTTGTCAAGTTCCCATTGGTCAACAGTTTTTATTTTATTCATTTATGACATCTTGCTTATGTCATAAGTCTTATTTAAATTCAATTTCTTTTCTCATTTCTTTTACTCATTTTTAATTATTTTCTCACCAATATTAATTCATATTTTATGTCATATAATTCACCCAATCAAATGGACAAGTTGATCAAAAATCGTCTCTGAAGGCAAAATGACCAAAATGCCCTTCGTTTAGCTTAATGAGCTAAAATTGTTTGTACCGATTTAAAAATTTTTCTAAGCATTTTCTTGGCATTCTAATGCCATCAAAACCTCAATAGCTCTTCTCTAGAGTCTCAAAAATTATTTCATAGGGTTCCCCTATGGTTATAGGGTCGACAACTGTCTTTACAATCGCTTCCCGTTGGGTCACCCATCGTCGGGACACCGGCTCATTTAACTTTGTTGTATTTCATTTCTAATTTTTTTTTTTTAATTTTTCTTACACTTATTTGAATTATTTATGACTCTTCACTCTAGTCTAATTATAGTTCCAATTATTCTAGCTGTCCGGATAGACATTGGTCACCGGAACAGTCGAATGCATGGACTAGCTAAAGTGAGGGTGTTACACAAAGTATATACTTGGAAAAGGTATTAAAGAGGTTTAACATGCTTGATTCTAATAGAGGATTATTACCAGTAAGACATGGTATCCATCTTTCTAAGAAAATGTCTCCAAAGACACTTGAAGAAAGGGACAAGATGGCCAGGATTCCATATGCTTCGGCTATTGGAAGTTTGATGTATGCAATGTTGTGTACTAGGCCGGATATCTCATATTCTGTTAGTTTGACTAGGAGGTTTCAATCCAATCTAGGTTTAGAACACTGGATAGCTGTCAAGAATATCCTTAAGTACTTGAGATAAACTAAGGATTTATTCTTGATCTATGGAGGTGGCGACCTATAATTGGATGGTTACACTGATTCTGATTTTTAATCAGATATCGATGATAGAAAGTCTACCTCTAGATTTATGTTCATTTGTAATGGAGGTGCAGCCAGTTGGAAGAGTTCCAAACATAGTACGACTGCTAATTCCACTACAGAGGCTGAGTACATTGCTGCATCAGATGCTGCAAAAGAGACTGTTTGGATAAAGAAGTTTATGACAAAACTTGCAGTAGTTCCTTCCATTGAGTTAATAGTTCCTCTCTACTATGACAACAATGGACCGGTCATATAGCCTAAGGAACCCCAATCTCACCAGAAATCTAAACACATAGAAAGGCACCACCACATTATCAGAGAGATAGTTGGGCGAGGTGATGTAGCCATGCAGAAAATAGCATCAGCCGAAAATCCAGCTGATCCATTCACAAAGCCTATGTCACAAATGTTAGTAGTATGCCCTAGAGCATATCATTTAGTATGTATCTTGTACATATTTATTAATAAAAAAGGCAATTTCACTTTTCCATTTACATAATTAATAGAAAAGGTCCTTTGAAATTTTGTTAAAATTTCTATTCTTAAGTTGTTAAGAATATGAGTGACAGTATTTCTAGCACAAAGTATTATAAATCGGTTCACAATCGAGGATACTTCACACAGGATATGACTTATCCAGAAAGATTGTAATCATGTTGGTTCCCAAGGTATTTATATGGGATATAAATAAGATGCAATGGTGAGTCTCATGCCATATAAGAAACATGATAGGCACTTATACATGACAAGTAGGCCTAACCAGTGACACTTATGATAAGCACGTGGAGTTTACTCTTGTCAACGCATTGTCATAAATCATATCAGTGCATATAATCTTTAGACCTGAGATAACATAGTTATCTTGTATATAGGTGGTTTGAGTTTGATACTACTTACATACTTACACTGTGTATGGGTATATGGGCATGTGTTGGCTCCTACTAGTTTTATATGGAGGTAGGTGTTGATCAAGATGGAATCTATTACCCTAAGTAAATAGGGATAAAGTCCTATGTTTATTTAATTGTTCTTGAAGTTTCAAGTTCCTGGCCAGGAAAGACAAATTTAATCAAAAAAGAGTTTCTAATGAGAAAAACTTTTTAATCAAGAATTAGAATTAAAAGAGAACATAATATTCATAGCAAATGGAGTTTGACATAAACCATGACTCCAGCTCGAATTGGGATTTTGTAACAGAGAGATTCTAGTGCATGGTAACATATGATTAAAGGTTCATTTAATGTATTCCTTATTACTGATTGGGTGGCCATAGCATGCTATGCTAGGTGTTAACCATGGTCAATGAGGTGCCTAAAATGATTTAGAGAAATCATTTATGGTAAGAAAAAGTTCTGATAATATTAATAGTTGATATCATATCTCATTGCCAATTAGTGATGAGCCTCGTGAGTCACACACATACACAAGTAATCATCAAGTTAAATGTGATTTAATTAATTAGTTAAAGAGTTTAATTGAATAATTAAATAGGTTTGGTTTGTAATTAGATTGCAAAGTCCCTAGCATGGCTTGAAACCAAATATAGGTTATTGAATGTTTAGTATAAGTTAAATTTATATTTAAAGTGTTTAAATATGAATTTAATTATGAGAAATTAATTAATAGAGATTAATTAATTAATTTATATTTGATATAAATTGATTAGAAGAGGAGAAATAATTATTTTGGGTTGAGAACTCAAAATTACAATACAAGGGTAATTTGGTCATTTCACTAGGTGACATGTAGCACCATGAGATGATGACACATGGCATCATGGTTTGTCATTTATCTTCCTATCATGCATGATGATCAAAGTCAAGATTAAACCTAGCTTTGACACTTGGCTTAATGTGATTAGGTCAATTAAAATTAAGATGCAATCAGAATATGACATGTGCCAAGGGTTTTAAGTGATGACCTAATTATAAAAGGGAAAGAATGAAAGAACAATTATAATATTCTCATTTTTCTAAAGAGGTGCTGCCACCCATGAAGCTATCCTCCTCTTTTCTTCTTCTTCTCTCATCAATTCAAAGAGAATGGTCCATATTCTCTTGTATTAAAATTGCTAGAAATTGTTTCTAGTGTCCTATATACATCTACAACCTTTCTAAAGGCAAATCCCTAATTTCTAATTAGTTGGCAAGGCTTGAGAAGCTATTCAAGGGGCTGCCATAAGTCATCTTGGTGTGGACAAACTAGAGGGACAACATTTATGGTCCTAGGTGCTTGCCAAAGGTACCTATCACATCTATAGTGCATCAAAAGGTTAGTGCACATATTCTTGTATTAATCTAGGGTTTCTAATGAATTAATTTATTAATTCAAAAATCTTAAATGGAAAATATAGATCCTAATACATATTAAAAGTGTTTTAATATGTATTTGAACATTGAAATCAATTAGATATATAATGGATATTGCATAATGCATGAAACCCTAGAAGAAAATTTTTGAATTTAATGTTCTAATCTAATAATTTTCATGCTTCCGCTCTTTCAATTGGTATCAGAGCCATTATATTTGCCATTTAGATTGCTCAATATGTGTTTTAATTGTGTGATTTGATCAAGAGTTTATTGTTTCATTGCTGGTTGGACTAACAAAGGCGGCAGCTTGGTTATCACCATGATGGTGCTCATGGTTTGGCCATGTTTGATGGGTCTAAGCATCCGCATGGATTTTGGGCTTGAGTGTGGGCCTGATTTCAAGGCCCATAATTAGGCCCATGACTAATTAAAATATTTAATTAGGAGTTTTAATCACAAAATTAAATTTTAATTCAAATCTGAATTTTTAAATTTGTTTGAATGTGATTAAAATAAGAATTTTTAAATTTGTTTGAATGTGATTCAAATATGAAATTTTAAATTTGTTTGAATGTGATTCAAATATGAGTTTTTGAATTTGTTTGAATATGATTTAAATCTAAATTTTTAAATTTGTTTGAATAAGATTCAAATCTGGATTTTTTAGTTAAATAAGAGATATTCAATTTAATTTTAGTATGTATGTAACACCCTCATTTTCGTAGATGCATGCGTCCCATCAAGTTTCGACGGTGATGTCTGCCTTGGAAAGTCAGAATGTTTGGAACTACACTGTAATGACAGTGAAGAAGTATAAAATAATGAAATATGTGATGAGAAAAATTAAGAAAAAATAAAAGAGATAAAATGTGACTAAGTTAAATGAGCCAAACCCGTAGCGATGGGTGACCGCACCGGGAAGTTAAGGCGAGGACCGTTGACTAGCCTTGGACCGCGGGAAACCTGGGAAAATATTTTTGAGACATAATTAAAGGTTTACTGAGGTGTAATTGACATTAGAAATGTTAAAGAAAATTTAGTAAGTCAATATAAACAAAAACAAAAATTAAAGAAATCGGCGGGTCAAGGATTAAATCGGTATTATCGAAAAAGTCTGAAATTAACCCGAAGAAGGACATTTTGGTCATTTGACACCTAGAGTGGACTTTTGACTTAAATGTCCATGAAAAATAAGTGGTATTAAATTTAGAAACTCCCATGAAAAAAAAAATGAAATGAAATTGAAATGCAACTAAAGGAATTATGGGTTTTAATTTAAATATTACATAGTTTAATTATTATATTAGTAAACTTTACTTAGTGGACACTAAGTGTCACTATATAAAGACACCTAAGGAGAAAAATTTTCCCAGTCACTTCATCACTTTCATCAAGCACCTCTCCCATGGCCAAATTGAAGCTCTCAAATGTCCTCCATGGACGTCCATGAAGCACGCTCCATTTCCCTACCTTTAAGCCATTATTTCTTCAAGCTTCCTTCATGAAAAATGATCCTTACACCATTGGCAACCTATAGGCATCAAAAAAGGAAGAGTTTTGGTGAGGTTTAGCAAGCTCCAAATAAAGGTTAGTGCTTAATCTTTTCATTTTCCTTCACTAATCCATGTGTTGAGCTTTGGGTAAGTTGAATTGCTAAGAAAAATTAAGGAAATGATTGAGTATTGGTGAACCTTAGTTTTGGCAGCCACGAAAATGCTTGGTTAGTGACTTATTCTTATATTTAATGGATGGGAATTAAGGTCAATTAACTCTAATGGAAGTTGTAGTAAGTTAATATCCAAGTATGTGTATGTTAGTGCTTGAATTAAGGGTTTAATAGTGGGACTTTGATGCTTTAGTAAACTGCCATGTTGGGCAGCCTTAAATATCATGAATTTGTGTGATTTTATGCAATTTATCAATGAAATCTGATGGTGTTGAATGGTGGGCAGTTTTTGTAATTGCCATGGAAGTGTATGTGTAGGATTGATATTGAGGTATGTTGAATTTTGGTAGAAGTAAATATTGAACTTGAATGGTGTATTGTGTGCATTGAACACTTGAGTGTTCTGTTCAAAATACCTTGCTGGAATTGTGTACAATATATATAGAAGTGCCATAATTAAATGTTGAAGTATTGGGAGGAGGAGGATTGTCAAAATTGGAAATGTGATGTTCAAATGCAGGTTGTGTATGTTGGTAGCACCTAAATTAGGTCATAAGTGCAAAATTGTGAACCCAATTAGTATGAGGCCAATGGAGGGTGAAACTAGACACCAAATAGGCTAACTTTCATGGAGAAATGTTGCCAAAATTCTGCCTAGAAACTGACCTTAAAAATGACCAAATCCGGAATGGTAACCTTGCAAACCCAGATTTTTGACCATATGAATAGTAGTCATTAGGATGACCATAACTCACTCAAAATAGGTCCAATTGACATAAAATTTTTACCATGGATAGCATAGACACAGAGCTACAATTCTTATGAAGACACCAAAGCCCAGAAATGGCCAGAACTAAGTCAAATAGCTTGCACAAGTTCGGGTACCAAAACTGCCAGAACTAAATGTGACCTAAAATTGACCAAATTTTGCACTAAAGGTGCAATTTGTCCAGCTTTAGTAAATTGACCATATCTTGGTCTATACAACTCAGAATGACCTGAAATTTTGGCCAGAGTGCAATCAGACATAGAGCTACAATTCTTATGAAGACACCAAAGCCCAGAAATGACCAGAACCAAGTCCAATAGCTTGCACAAGTTCGGGTATCAAAACTGGAAGAACTAAATGTGACCTAAAATTGACCAAATTTTGCACTAAATGTGCAATCTGTCTAGCTTTAGTAAATTGACCGTATCATGGTCTATACAACTCAAAATGACTTGAAATTTTTACCAGAGTGCAATAAGACATAGAGCTACAATTCTTATGAAGACACCAAAGCTCAGAAATGGCCAAAACTAAGTCAAATAGCTTGCACAAGTTCAGGTACCAAAACTGCCATAACTAAATGTGACCTAAAATTGACCAAAATTTGCACTAAAGGTGCAATCTGTCCAGCTTTAGTAAATTGATCGTATCTTGGTCTATACAACTCAGAATGACCTGAAATTTTGCCCAGCATGCAATAAGACATAGAGCTACAATTCTTATGAAGACACCAAAGCCCAAAAATGGCCATAACCAAGTCAAATAGCTTGCACAAGTTCGAGTACCAAAACTCTAAATGTGACCTAAAATTGACCAAATTTTGCACTAAAGGTGCAATTTGTCCAACTTTAGTAAATTGACCATATCTTGGTCTATACAACTCAGAATCACCTGAAATTTTGCCTAGGGTGCAATAAGACATAGAGCTACAATTCTTATGAAGGCACCAAAGCCAAAAATGGCGAGAACCAAATCAAATAGCTTGCACAATTTTGGGTACCAAAACTGTCAGAACTAAATCTGACCTAAAATTGACCAAATTTTACACTAAAGTTGTAATATGTGCAGCTTTATTAAATTGACCATATCTTGGTCTATACAACTCAGAATGATGTGAAATTTTGCCCAGAGTGCAATAAGACATAGAGCTACAATTTTTCTTGTTTGACTAGAAGCTAAAAACCAAGAGAAATAGGACTTTAAGCTAGACCAATCTAGCACACAAAAATTGAGAATTTGACATTTGCATACAATGATGCTTGAAGTAATTTGGCAATGAATGCCAACTCGTAAAAAGAGTAAATTACATTATATTGATAGCATATTGAATTGTAAATTGTGACATGTTGATACTAGAATAAACTTATCCACGATATCTAAAAAGGTCAACATTTTCATTGATCAGTGGATTGTATAATGACCAGTAAACCCTAAAAATAAAGAAATAAATATTTAATCTTGTAATATGCCCTGGTTTGCCTAGTTGACTAGTTTGGATAGGTTGGCATGCCAATAGGATTCTGACAGCTGTTCTGTAAATGGCTTTACGTCATATTGTGTTTTATGGCTTATGATGCCATACTATGATTTTAATAGCCTATGGCTACACAGATTGTGTTATTATACTCGGTTTAATGCCTGATTGATTATATGGCTTTTTAGCCACACTGTTTGCACACCGAGAGATACTTTGTGACCAATGGTGTGATGGCCCGAGGTACTAGGTACCCAACGCTAGTATATCCATTTATCCAGTCTGGTCAGTGTATAGGCTACACGGGCAGTCAATTAAAAACATTATTCAATTCATGCAGTTAAGTTAAGTATACGAAAATTTTAGTACAATTAAATTAAGCATTGAATGAAATGAGTAAAAGAGATTAGCAATAGAAACATAACAAAGATACAATTTGCAGAACCGTAGAGACTTAAAATATAATACCATTAGAATAATTGATTCCTGGATATCCAAATTATGATTTGTTTTTTTTCTTTATTTGTATATATTATTACACCACTAAGCAGAAATGCTTAGCGCGATGGCATTGCTTCCTCGCGCAAGTACTGAAGGTAAAACCAGTAGACTGTCGACTAAGATTTTTGGAGTCCAGATTTGCAGAAGTGTCAGAAGAGTTCAAGATTGTTACCTCCTCAGCAATGCATATAGATAGGGCTCATTTTAAGTGTGTTTTATAATCTGTACATTATAATTACTGCTATTATTGTAATGTGAATTAGTAATTGTAATTTCATTTGTATATCCTATACTTGATAAATTTATGTACTTAATTGGCAAATTTGTATAAGTTAATGAAATATAAGAATTCTGATATTTGAGTTGAATATCTAATCATAATGATTCTGAATGAGATTGAGTTTGAGAAATTTTGAGACTGAATCTGAATTTGAGAAACTGTTGAGAATGCTTTGAGATAATATGAGTTATGAGTATATATTGAAATTGTTTTTGGCAGGTTTAGAAGAACTGTTAGTACAAATTACAGCCGACACTCTGCCGGATTATTGTTAAAATGTTTGAAATTTCCAAATTAGTTATTTGATAAAAGTAAAAATAGCCTAAACCTTAAATAAAGTTTTTGAATAAATAAATTAAGAACTGTAATGAAATCAGATAATATCAGGTGCTCCGGCACTCCGTGTGACACGCCTTGCTCGGCTACACTGTAGACATGTGAGGGGTGTTACAATGTATGTTTTATTTAATTGTTAAATGGTAATATGCATGATGGATGATCATGGACAATAAAAAACCAATGTGATTGGAATTATTTCGTTTATTTTTCTTTGGGTTGTAAATTAATTTATTTATTTTGGTGGCATGTATTACAAAGGTTGTAATATTTTTGGGTTGTAATTTCATTTATTTAAGGACTTTAAAGTCCATGTTCTTGTAAATTCACCTTGCTATGCCAAGGATTACAATGTAATGGATTGCAAGAAGATCAAGGAAGTCAAGAGCATTGGTGGGACCAGTGGGAGGAATTCAAGATCAAGTGTTGATTATGTACTCCTTCAGCAACTCTTGTAAAATAAATGAATGAAATGCACCTAGGAATGCCCTGATTCAATTCTTGGTGGCTCAGAATTGAATCCCTTAGAAAGTCCATGATCATACCATATTTATTATTTATCCATGTATGCATGAGATGTATGAGGATGTATGCAAGTATATGATATATGCATGCTAATTGGATAATGTGCAAAGTGAGACCATAATAGTAATTAAGCTGACCACTAAATCTTCCAAACAAATGATTAAGTTGGAAATGGTATAATTAAAGTAATTATATCATGGGCCCTCCATTGAGGCAATTATTTTAAGAAATTTTAAATACTTGCATATGATGCAATTAATTTAATAGATTTTCTTAAGAATAATTGTTAACCATGAAATGTTGTAAATATGTAAATGGTTTGGTGGCCAATAATAGATGTACCTGAGGACATTAAAATTATTTGCTTGTTAACTGGCTCAATGGGATCAACTTAACTAATGCAAGATAAGTCAATAATGGATGTGCTTGAGATTTTAAGCACTAGGGGCCAGGTAAATGATTGAACCTCACTTGAGATGTGATGGGCAAGGAATTGCTCACTTACAGTTTATTGTAATTCCAATAATGGATGTGCCTGAAGATGATCAATAAGACTACAAAAATTCAATCACCCACCAGAAATCCATCCAACTAGGATTTCTGTTTCCTACTTTGGAAGTGTAGGATTCGCTGAGTTAGTAGGAGGACCAATTTGATTAAAAGACCATAATCATTTTGGTTAATTACGTGATACATTTACTAATTAATCTAGTTATTTTTTGCAGTTATTCTTCTGATAATAATGAGCACACAACAACCAACACCATCCAATATTCATGTGAGCATACTTGATCACAATAGGTTGACAGGACCTAATCTTTCTTATTGGCTTAAAAATTTAAAACTTGTCCTGAACCTTAGAACATATAAGATATGTTCTAGACTCAAAGGTTCCTGGTCCCTTACCTCCAGAAGCCACTCAAGAGGAACATGATACTTTAGACAAATGGAAGGAGCATGATATGAGAGTCAAGTGTTACATGATTGCTTCTATGAGTAATGAGTTATAGAAGCAACATGAAAATATGCAATAATCAAGTGAGATCCTCCTTCACCTACAAAAGTTGTATGGTGAGCATAGCAGGAATGCTAGGTATGAGATATCTAGGCAGCAATTTCAAATGAGGTTGTCTGAGGGACAGAATGTTGGGGTGAAGGAGCGGAAGCATGAAAAACATAAGTTTAGATCATTGAATTCAAAAATTTTTCATCTAGGGTCACATGCATCATGCAATATTCATTTTTATCTATTTGATTTCAATGATAAATAGTATATTAAAACTCTTTTAATATGTTTTTGGATCTACATTTACCATTTAAGATTTTATAATTAACAGATTAATCCTTTAGAACCTAGATTAGATCAAGAACAAGTGCACTAACCTTTTGATGCACTGTAATGTGTTTGGCACCTTTGGGATGCACCTAGGACACCAAATGTTATCCCTCTAGCTTGTTTACACCAAGATCACCAATAATAAACAGCTTCTCAAGCCTTTACAATTAATTAGAATGTAACACCCCTAAGTTCGGTAGTGCGTTCTACTGTTCCGATGACCAGTATTGTCCAGATAGCTAGGATGCCTAGAACTATACATAGATATGAGTGAGGAGACATAAAATAATGAAATACAATAAAATAAAATACAAGAAAAATAAAGGAAAAATAATAGCAATGAAATGTAACCAAGTTAAACGAGCCGAGAACCCTAGCGATGGGTGACCGCACTAAGAAGTTGCAGTATGGATCTTTGACTAGCCTTGAACCGCGGGGAACCCTAGAAAATATTTTTAAGACTTAAATAAATGTCTTTTGAAGTATAAACACCAATAGAAATATCAAAGAAAAATTAATTAATTAGTACAAAGAAAAGTGAGAAATCGAAAAACAGACAAAACTCGGTATTACCGAAAAATCGGGAATGCAACCCGAACAGGGGCATTGTGGTTATTTGACACCCCAAGTTGTCTTTTGACCTAAATGTCCATTAAAAATACATGGTATTACACTTGGAAAATGCCATGAAAAATTAAATTGTTGGTACATAGTTTAAATAGCAAAAATTGGGAGCTTAATGTGAGAATTTGGGAATTTAAGATTAAACTAATATTAAATCTCATTTAGTGCTCCACTCACCTCACCTAATTGGACCACTACACCTTCATTTGGGCAGAAACTCATCTTCTTCAACCCTCCCAAAAAACCAGCCGAAAGTTGTCTTGAGAAATCCTCCATGGTCGAAGTTGAAGAAGCTTCATGCAAGCATGATCAAAACCATTTTTCCACTAGCTACCTTCACTAAAATTGCTCTACACCACTTGGGCAGTAGATAGGCAGCAAGAAGATCAAGTTTAGTCAAGGTTTTGAAGAGTTTCCAAAGTGGTAAGTAGGTATTTTTGATGCTTGCTTCATTAAAGTTTGTGTGGATGTTATGGGTAGTTGAATTGTGGAAAGATTTTTGGAGTTTGATGTTTTAAGGGAGATGTATATTTTTGGCAACCATGGAAACTTCATAAAAACAGTTTATCCTTGCATGTAAATGGTAGATTAAAGTGTTGATGAAGTGTTTATGTGTGTAGGAATAATTGGGTGATGTATACTAAATGTATATGTGAATATACACTTGACTTTGGAAGCTTGGAAAACTAATTGAAGAACATTAGAATTCGGCGATGTGAAGTGTGGACCAAAATATGTTGCTTCATGGTTTATTTTATGGAATATTATTGTTGAATTATGGTACTTGTTATGGCAGCATGTATATGTGTACAAGAGTTTAAGTTTGGACATGTAAATGAGCTATATTATGTAGTTAAATTGTGTATAATTTGGACTTGGTAAATTCTGTACTATAATGTGCATATTGAGTGTGGTCACAAGTTGCCAAGATGACCAACAATATAATGTAAAATGTGTTTATGTTATGGTACAAACCAGAATTGACATGGATGTGTAACTTGGTAATGTTAAATGTGTCCTTTGATGAGTGATGAACAATGTGCAATAGGGCAGTGTGTGTTTTGGCTTAGAACCTTAAGTGTGTGGCTCTAATTAGTATGAGACCAATTGGAGGTGAAACTCAGCACAAAAAGTGCCAACTTTCATAAAAGAAGCTTACCAAAATTCTGCTTGGAAGGTAACTTGAAAAAGGACCAAATCCGGATTAGTGCATTTAAGGCATGAAAATTGACCATTTGGGCAACAGTTAGTATTTTGGCCATAACTCACTCAAAACAGGTCATAATTGACCTGAAATTTTTGCCATGAATAGTTGAGGCATATATCTACAAGTCTTATGAAGATACCAAAGCCCAGAAATGACCATAAGCAAGTCAAATAGCTTGCACAAGTTCAGGTCCAAAAATTGGCCGAACCAAAATTCACCTAAAAATGACCTAAAGTGACCAATTTGGTGCATTCTGCCAGCAATAGTAAAATGACCATAACTTGGTCTAGTAAACTTAGAATGACCTGAAATTTTGCCCCATGAGCAATAAGACATAGACCTACAAGTTTGTAGTTTTGACCGAAACCCGAAAGCCAAGGGAACTGGGTCATCCGGCTAGGTCAAATTAGTATACCGAAATCTAGCAAATTGCAGTAAAACGTAATATACATGGAAATGAATTAAGTAACCTGTACCAACCCTAAAAGGCTACAAATGTGACATATTGGTAACATTAAAACCTAATTTACCTAGACTGCATCGAGGGTCAACATCTTAGATAGACTAAGGAAATAATAGAATTCAATAAGTTAATTATTAAGCTTTATCCTTATAGACAGTTTAAATGAGTACTGAGACACTTCAAATTGTGTTTCTCAGTTAGGAAAGACTCAGGGAAAGGGAAGGAAACACTGAGTCAGAGCCAAGAGACAATTATCAAAGGTTTATGCACAACAATTATTTCTTTTGAATTTTTCAATTGAAATAAATTATGACTATTTGTATATTATTGTTTTAAATTATGAAAATGTGTTTGAATGGATACTTATCGCTTGAAAAGCATTGCAAATGATTTGAAACTGTGAAAATTTATTTGAATGATATCTGATGGATATTTATTGATTAAAAAGCATTGTAAATAGTTTAAAACCATAGCTATCATGTATATTGATTGAATTCCTCGCTAGCTTGTCTAGTAGGACGAATTGAATTCCCTTTTTGGCTGAAGTGTTGAGGTGTGTTCCTGTTGAGGATGAATAGAATGAGTACTCATATTATTGCTAGCTAGCTATGTTATTCTTCATTAGCCATCGGCTTTTAGGACGAATTGAATTCCTCATTAGCCATAAGCTTTTGGGACGAATTGAACTTTGGAACATGATTAAGCTGTGTGTGATTTATTGATACGTATTGCGAGATTGTGAAATAGAGTTTAAATTCTTATTGACATTCACTGTTTTTTGAATTTAACTATGTTTTGATTTATTGTGATATTGTGAAATAGAGTTCAAATTCTTTATGACATTCATTGTCTTAGAATTTAACTATGGTTTTAAGTATCCATTATTTATATGACTTATGATTTGTGATTTAAAGTTGTATTTGGTTAATGTTGTACACCACTGAGACAATGTCTCAACGATAGCTTTTCATTGTCGTTGCTGGTAGACTGACTGATAGGGCAGCAAACTAGGCTGCTAGTGCTTTAGTGAGAGATCATCAGGTATATTGAGTATACCATATTCTGCATTTTGTATTGTAATGTATGTTCACTATATATATATAGTGTTCTTAGTTTTGAGCAGTTGTATATTGAAATTATACATTAAAGTTGTAAAATAAATTGTGAATTATTTTGACTTGCAAAATTTGTAATGTATTTCTTTTATCTCAGCCTTTGAAAATACTGAAAAATTATTATGGATTTGAGTTGAGAAACATATTGTGTTGATTAAATGTTGGAGTTCGAGATTGAAAAATATATTTGAAGTGCTTTTTACAGGTTTTTGAAGAACTGTTTTATTCAAAATACATATGACACTCCACCAAAATTTTTACAGAAATTACTAATAATTCAAATGTGTTAGCTGTTTCACTTTAGTTCAAAAAATTTTTTAACACCTGTAAATAGTGCTTGCCACTATAAAAAGAAGTAAGAAAAGTTTTAAAATCCCTTGTAGTGTATTTAATGGGTTATCAGTAGACGAAGTTGGTAATTCATTAGGTATACTACGGGATTATGTTATGCCTTACAGAGGGGTAGAGTGTGACATGTTTTAGTGGTATCAGAGCTAGTTTTTAAATTCTGTTTTCACCTGTAATTTGACTCTTCTTTCTTCATGGTACAGCTGCTCAATGTCATTGTTTGATACATACAGTACATTACATTATAAATATGCACTAACTGGGGGAAATCTCCTTGTGTTAATTGTTCAGGAGGTCTAAGATCCTCACATTGACTATGGAAGAGGTGATCGTTCAGTCAATCAATCTATAGAGGCTGAGGTGCAAGGGGATGCCCCATCCCTACACAATGTCAGTGGATTAGCAACACCAGCCCCCTCAGTACCGCAGTTTCCTATTCAGTTCGCTCAGCAGATGGCTACAATGTTCTAATAAATGGCTGGTAATATGCCTACTCAAGTCCCACTACTGACACTAGTGGTACACCCACAGTCTTCTGCTAGGCAGTATGACAAATTAATGAAATATGGGGCTACAAAGTTCAAGGGGATAGTAGATCCTCTAGAGGCAGAACAGTGGTTAGAGAGAATGGACAGGGTATTCAAGAAGCTAAATTGTACAAAGGAGCTCAGATTTGAATATTCAGTATCTTTGCTACAGGGGGATGCATATGACTGGTGGAAAACCATTCCCCACAGTCTGGTAGAACCTACAGTGCTAACATGGAATGACTTTCTCAGGGAGTTCAGAAAAAAAATATGTCCCTGATGCTTATGTGGACCAGAAGCTGCAAGAGTTCCTAAGTTTGAAACAGGGGAGTATATCGGTGGCTGAATATGAAAGGAAATTTTCCCGCCTAAGCCATTATGCAGTAAGTCTACTTGCTACCAGCAGGGAGAGATGTAAGAGGTTTGAAACCGGCTTGAAGCCCAATATCAGATTACAAGTGGTCGGATTCAAATATACTAACTTCTCTGAGCCTATTTCTCAAGTATAGAGATTAGAAAGAATTGAATCTGAAGCGGCCCCTGAGAAAAAGAAATCAGAGAAGGCAGAAAAAGAGGGAAAATCAGTAGAACAGAGTTCCAGTGGTCCTACTGGAAAGAGGAAGAACCATGGGGGACATAACAGAGGTGGTAAGAAGTCTGGTAGAGGAAGATATTCAAGACAGAAACCTCCTCTATCTGGTCAGCAGAGTACCAGAGGTTCCTACCCTCCCTGCCAATGTGAAACTTGTGGAAGAAATCACGGTGGGGTATGCTACAAGGTTATTAGAGCCTGTTATAACTATGGAGGCATAGGACACTTTGCCAAAGACTGCACCAGTACTCACAGAGTTGGACCACCTCTTACTACTGCTGAAGGGTCAGTTCAGAGCCCTATCACTAGAGGTTCACAACTACCTAGCAGAGGTAGAGGCAGGGGTAGAGGTAGCCCAGCAGGTAGCCAAGGCACAGTGAAACAATTAGAGCAAGACAGTGCTCCAGTCAAAGCCAATGCAATGAGACAAAGAGAAGAGGCCGAGACATCTGATGTTGTGGCTGGTACCTTCTCAACTTTTAATCAAGATGTTTTTGTGTTATTTGATCCGGATTCTACCCATTCTTATGTGAGTGCTAGCATCATTGATTGCATTGTTGTTCCATGTACAAAAATGGACTTTGAGGTGCTAGTAATAAGTCTGTTAGGACAAGAGGTCAGGGTTAATAGAATGTATAGGGATTGTCCTTTGGTGATCCAAGGACACACTTTTCTATCTGATCTCATTGAAATGCCTTTCAGAGATTATGATATCATCTTGGGCATGGATTGGTTAGCCAAGCTTCACACCATGATTGACTGTAGACTGAAGACAGTCACTTTTGGTCTCCCTCAGTACAGTGATGTGATAATACATGGGGAGAGGCAGTTATTGCCATCAAACATCATTTCGGCTGCACTAGCAAGAAAAATAATCAGAAAGGGGTGTGAAGCATACTTGGCACATGTGGCAGACACCCAAGTGGGGAGTCTAGCATTGAGGGACATCCCTGCAGTATATGACTTTCCAGATGTATTTCCTGATGAATTGCAAGGATTACCTCCAGAAAAGAGAAGTGTAGTTTGAAATTAATGTTCTGCCTGGTGTGGATCCAATCTCCATAACACCATACAGAATGGCAGCAGCAGAGTTGAAGGAGTTGAAGGCACAGTTGCAATAACTACTTGAAAAGGGATTCATTCGCCCTAGTGTGTCACTGTGACACCCCTTACCCATGTACAGTATACTCGAGTAAGTAATGCCACACGGTGTACTGGCACACTCTAATATACCTTACTTAATTTGTGTCATGCTTTTGAAGTTAATTTATGAAATATGATTTATTTTAACCATTTATCAAAAGTATTATTCATTTGAGGTTCCGAAGATTTTAAGGAAAATCCGGCGGAGTACCGGCTAAAAATGGAGAAAACAGTTCTTTGGAACCTGTTAAAAACACTTCCAATATACAATTTCATTCATTCTCAACTCCAATATCATCAATAAAACTCAATATCAATATCTCAATAATTTGTCAATTTCAGGTCTCAACAACCTTTTCATTTCTCAAAACATCCCTTTCTCAGGGTTCTCATATATAAACAACCATTAAATACTCAAATTAATTCCATACATGACCATAAATCTTTATTATTTACATGAACCTCAAAATACATTACATAAATCCCAAATACATATGAGAAATTAAAAAGTTAATTACAAAATGACATCTAGTGTCCTACCAATGCACTACAGGTGACGAGGTGACACGGACATTGAGCAGAACTGCCGGATGGACTCACCCAGTCTGTGGTCTACTGGGCTCGCGATCGGGATCTCCAGTACCTACGCGTGGCAAAAGCAACGCGCTAAGCAATAATGCTTAGTGGTGCAATAATATAATAAAAGAAAATAGCAAGAAAATAAATGTGTATAGAATGTGTATGCTTTCTTTGTTTGGTATTGATATATTCATTGTTTCATTAACGTTGTTCACTTTTATTCATTTGGTTGCCCCAAGTAACCTACACTAGATGACTGGACTAGATAACGGGTAAACTGGCACTGGGTACCTAGTACCTCGGGCCGTCACACCATCGGTCACATATGCATCTCCCGGCAGGCAAATGTAACAACAAGTCAGAATAATATCAGGCACAAGGCCAAGTCTCAATACAAAGTCAGAATGGCTAAAAGCCATGAAATCTCGGAATGGCATATTGCCATGTGCAGTACTGCTAATTGAACCCTATTGGCATGCCAAACTATCCAAACCAATCTTGTTAGGTATACTAGGGCATTTGAAACTTTTAAATTCTTCAATTTGTGAATTTCAACTTTTTTGGTGTCACTATTCATCATTGGTCAACAAAAATGTTGACTTTTAGAATAAAAATATGTACATTGACTTTGGCACTCCCAACATACCACATTTGGTGTTTAAAACTTGTTGGCATTAAGTGTTAATACCATTTCAAAGTGTAAATCCACACAAGCAAAATTTTCAGTTTTGGTGAGTCAATTTCACTGTTCCATTGGACACTGTTACTGTTGGAATTTGAAGAAATGTAAAACATGAAAGTTGTTCCTTATTTTGTCTAGTTGAATTTCCTTTTTTGAATCACTCCATTTGGAGTTTTGTAGCTCCAGATATGGCCCAGAAACCCAAGCTGTCCGGATATGCATTCTGCAGAAAATTACCATATCTACAGTGCATGAACAGTGACTGGAACCACTTGTTTGAATGGGTTCTGGCCATAATTTGGGGTAGGTTCCTTCATCAAAGTTGTTTTTCTATGTCTTAACTTATTGCTGTAAAAATTTCAGGCCAATTGACCAAATCTACAGTGAGTTATGGCCAAATGAACAGTTACTGTTCATTTGGTCAATTCTGCAGAGGCAGTTTCAGGGTTCCGGATTGGGGCCAAGTTTTGGTCCTCTTACTTTGGTCTTTTGGGCATGGTTTCTTCAGCAAAAATGTGCCATTATAAGCCTAGTTTCATGTCCAATTGGCCAAACATCAATTGGACTAACACAGCCCAAGTTATGGCAGTGCAAAGGGACTGAATTTTCAGTCCCTATGCTGCTGTCATAGGGCAGCCTCCAACCTCACTTTGCCATAGCATTTTTAAGTTCAATTTGTGGCCAACATACCTCAAATGGTCACTTATTGACCATTAGAGTGTTCTTTAATAGGTTGGTAAGCCAAGTCAATTTTTCATGCTTCAAAACCCTAGTGTCCAAGGCAATTTACCCATAAACCTCCATTAGCACCCTAGTTAAACATCTATGTAAATATATAACTTAAATACAATCTTCAACTCATGCTAAGTCCATTAAAAACATTCAAAACCCTTCCTCTATTAGGGCTGCCGAAATTCAAGTGTTCATACCCATAGGTTTTTTGTTCATTTAAACTACAAATCTTACTAAGTTCAAGTCCAAAATCATGGAAATAAAGAGTTTAATGGGTATAAGTGACTAACCTTGAATGGCAGATTTTTCCAAGCCTCTAAACCTCAATTTCCTTCCTCTTGTTGGCTGCCAAGAGCTTGTTTAAGATGTGGGGTAAGGTTTTAATGAAGTGAAGTTAGGGTTTAGTGGTGAAAAGAAGAGAGAAAATAAGCTTGATGGAAGTTGGCCATGGGGTTTAGGGCAAGGTTGATTTCGGCTGCAATTGGGGAGGATGGTGGCTGCCGGATTTTGTGGTTATTTAGTCTTCATTTTATCTCTTTATTAGTTAGTCAAATGGTAGATTAATTGTGATTGGTTGAACATTTTAAATGACATCACTTTGATGTCATAAATAGCCATTTTTCCTCAATTTCTTTTCTTTCCTCCACTACTCATTTTCAATTTAATTTCTAGCAATATTTCTTCATATTTTATGTCATATTAATTATTTACTCAACTGGGCAAGTCGGCCAAAAATCACCTCGGAAGGCGAAATGACCAAAATGCCCTCCGTTTGGCTTAACGGGTCAAAATTGTCTGTACCGATTGAAAATTTTTTCTAGGTATTTTCTTGGCATTCTAATGCCATGGGAACCTCAGTAACCCTTCTCTGGAGTCCCAAAAATTATTTTACAATTTTTCCCCCGGGTCTAGGGCTCCTCGTTGCGAGAACCGTAACTTCCCTCTGGTTACCCATCGCTTGGGCACCGGCTCGTTTAACTCGGTTGTATTTTATTCCTAAAATTCTTACTAAATTTTTCTTATTAATATTTGAGTTAATTATGGTTTCTGACTTTAATTTAAATATTTTTCCGGACATTCTAGCTATCCGGACCGACACCGGTCACCGGAACAGTAGGATGTACGGAGTAGTTACCGGGAGGGTGTTACAACTCTTCCCCTCTAATTTAAATTTGGTCCTCGAAATTTACCTGATGCAAACAGTTGAGGGAACTGTTGCCTCATCGTCTCTTCACTTTCCCAAGTTGTCTCCTCGGTGTTGTGGTGCCTCCAAAGCACTTTCACCAGTGGAATCTGTTTGTTCCTCAACTCTTTCACTTCCCGAGCCAAGATCCGTAGAGGTTCTTCTTCATATGTCAAATCCGGTTGTATTTCAATTTCTTCTCTGGAGATGACATGTGAAGGATCTGAGCGGTATCTTCAGAGCATGGATACGTGAAACACATTGTGAATCTTGTCCAGCTCTGGTGGTAAA
This sequence comes from Hevea brasiliensis, assembly GCF_030052815.1. Lineage (NCBI taxonomy): Eukaryota > Viridiplantae > Streptophyta > Magnoliopsida > Malpighiales > Euphorbiaceae > Hevea > Hevea brasiliensis. The sequence goes on along the minus strand of NC_079494.1, from coordinate 85,907,080 downwards.
GCTAGCCTATAGGCCACTGGACCCACACGTTCAATGACTTCATATGGGCCAATGAACCTAGGGCTTAACTTACCTTTTCTTCCAAACCTCAACACTTTCTTCCACGGTGACACCTTGAGGAACACTTTGTCGCCAACCACATATTCTATTTCTTTTCTCTTACAGTGGCATAAGATTTCAGTCTGTCCGAGGCAACTTTGAGATTGGCTTTGATTGATTTTACCTTCTCCTCACTGCTTCACTGTGTCCGGCCCTACCGCTTTGTCTTCGCCCAATTCAGTCCAAAGACACCGAGTTCTACATTTTCTCCCATACAAGGCTTCATATGGGGCCATTTGAATGCTAGCTTGGTAGCTATTGTTGTATGCAAACTACGCTGGGAGGTATCTATCCCAACTTCCTCAAACTCAATGACACAACTCCTCAAAGATATCCTCAAGGACTCGACAAGTATTTCACGTTATTGTTATTATTTCAATTCAGATTTGTATCAATTTCATTGGTTTCAATTATTTACCCGATTACTCTTTCAGATTGCCCATCCGTTCGAGGATGGAAAGTCAGGCTGAAATGGAGTTGTGTACCCAAGGATTCATGCAACTTCTTCCAAAATCTCGATGTAAACCTTGGTCTCGATCGATATGATGGAAAGTGGGATTCCATGCGCCTAACTATCTCACGATATACAATCCGCTAACCTCTCTAGTGAGTAGTCACCCTAATCGGCAGAAGTGTGCCGACTTCACAATCTATCAACTATCACCCATGCCGCATCATGTTTCTTCCGGTGAGAGGTAGACCACTTACAAAATCCATGGTGACCGATCCCATTTCCATTCGTATGCGTATAGGTCAGAGCAAACCCGATGGAACTTGATGTTCTGCCTTGACTTGCCGACATGTCAAGCATTTAGTCACATAATCAGCTATGTCCTTCTTCATACTGTGCCACCAATATCAAGCTTGGATCATGATACATCTTTGTACTTCACTGGTGCATAGCATACACACCGGTGTGTGCCTCTTTTAGAATCTCGTCTTCAATTCCCCATCATCCGTACACGCCTTTTCTTTGTAGTACAGACACCCATCTGCTTTCACCTCATAGTCGCTTGCTTTTCCTCCGAGATCTTGCTCATAATAGCCATTAACTTCTCATCCGCTTTGCCCATCCAAGATCTGTCAGTAGTAGGTTTGGCCTCACTTGCAACTCGGCCAAAATAGCTCCATCTCGAACCAAAGATAGACGGGCAGTCAATGATCTCAACGCTGTCATGGATTTTCTACTCAAAGCATCAGCTACTACTTTTGCCTTCCCTGGTTGGTAGTCAATTACACAGTCATAATCCTTTAGGAACTCAATCCATCGCCTCTATCTAAGGTTGAGCTCCTTCTGGGTTGTCAAATATTTCAGGCTTTTGTGGTCTGTGTTAATGTAGCACTTTTCACCATACAATTAATGCCTCCATATCTTCAAGTAAGATAATTGCCGCAAGCTCTAGATCATGGGTAGGGTAGTTCTGCTCATGTGGCCTTAGGTATGGAAGCATAGGCGATCACTTTCCCCTCTTGCATCAATACACACCCTAACCCATTATGTGAGGCATCACTATAGACCACAAAGTCCTTTCCGACACCGGCCGTGTTAACACCGTGCCTCTGTCACAACATAGCCTTCAATTTCTCAAAACTGTCCGACACTTGTCATTCCAGTCAAATCGACATTCTTGTGTAACAACTTGGTCATTGGAGCGGCTATTAGGAAAATCCTTCACAAATCTTCTGTAATACCCCTAGCCCCAAGAAGCTTCGACCTCGCTTGTATTCCCGGAGGCTTCCATTCCATCACTGCTTCTATTTTCTTGGGATCCACCCTAATCCCATTAGCTGACACTATGTGTCCAAGGAATGCAATCTCATTCAGCCAAAAGTCACACTTGGATAACTTAGCATACAGCTTCTTTTCCCTTAGGGTTTGCAGAACAATCCTCAAATGTTTATCATGTTCTTCCCTAGTCTTGGAGTACACCAGAATATCATCAATAAAAACCACTACGAACCGATCCAGATATGGATGGAAGATACGGTTCATAAGGTCCATGAATGCCGCTGGTGCATTTGTTAGGCCAAAGGGCATCACTAGGAACTCATAATGCCCATATCGGGTCCAGAATGCAGTCTTTGGCACATCTGCATCCTTCACCCTCAACTGATGATATCCTGATCTGAGATCAATCTTAGAAAATACTCCTGCTCCCTTCAACTGATCAAACAGATCATCAATTCTAGGCAACGGATACTTGTTCTTCACAATCACTTTATTCAATTGCCGGTAATCAATACATAGCCTCAAAGTCCCATCCTTCTTCTTTACAAACAGCACTGGAGCTCCCCATGGTGACACACTGGGGCGTATGAACCCCTTATCCAGCAACTCTTGCAACTGAGCTTTCAACTCCCACAATTCAGTAGGTGCCATCCTATAAGGAGCAATGGAAATGGGTGCTGTACCCGGCAGTGTCTCAATAGCAAATTCGACTTCCCTTTCTGGTGGCAAACCAGGCAACTCTTCAGGAAATACTTCTGGGAAGTCTCTCACTGTGGGTATGTCACTCAAGTTTGGCTTAGCCTGCCTAGTATCCACCACATGTGCTAGGTAGGCTTCACAGCCTTTTCTCATCATTCTTCTTGCAACGGTGGCTGAGATGACATTGGACAAGAAATCTGTCCTTTCACCCACAACTGTAATCTCATTACCCTCTGAAGTTTTTAGAGAAATTCTCTTCAATTTGCAATCAACTATTGCCTGATGACGTGACAACCAGTCCATTCCCAATATCACGTCAAACTCATGGAAGGGTAACTCAATTAGGTCTGCCGAGAATTCATACCCCTGAATCCTTAAAGGGCAACCCTTGTATACCTTGTTCACTACCACACTGTGACCCAATGGATTAGTGACCAGAATGTCTTGGTCACTCTCCCCTACCAGTATCCCCCTTTCTACGGGTAGATTGATGCAGATGTATGAATGAGTGGATCTTGGATCCACCAATGCATGCACAGGTGTAGTGTAGAGGAAGAATGTACCCCTGATGACGTCCGGGGCATCTTGCTCCTCCTGAGCTCTCAGGGCATAATTTCTAGCAGGTGGTCTGTTATCTGGCCTCTCTGCTGGCTCAGATGCAGGCCTCTGTGATGGTCCCACTGCGTCAGATTTGCCAGATTTTCTACCTCTCTATGGTGCAGGAGTAGGTCTGTCTGCTTGTGTTGGAGCAGTTGTAGTGGTTCTGCATGGACAATTTCTCAGCTGATGCTCTATCGACCCACATCTCAAGCAGGCACCAGTTACTCTCCAACACTCCCCCTTGTGCCATTTAAGGCAGTGTGGACATGCAGAAGATGTTGGGGCTGGTCCCCTGAACCCCATCCCTGGAGAGCTGCCCACTGATGGTGTGGACTGACCTCTCCTAGGGGTGAACTGGCTGGCCTCGAGACCGACCACCTCGTGGCTGACCCGAACTCTGTGCAGGAGGACCCTTAAACTTCTTCCCAAATCCAGGAGCGGAACTAGATTGACCTGGTCCCCTCTTATGCTGTCTATCCCTTATGGTCTGTTCACTAATTCTTACTTTTTCCACCTTTATTGCCGCTTCCACTAACTTGGTAAATTCTGTGATTCCCAAGGCAGTGAGCTGGATCTTGATGTTGTCATTTAGTCCCTCTTCAAATCTCTTGCATCTTTCAGCTTCATTTGGGACTATCTCCCTTCCATAACGGCTCAATCGGACAAATTCCTTCTCATATTCAGTCACTGACAACTGTCTCTGCCTCAAGTTAATAAACTCTCTTCTTCTCTCTTCCAGGTATACAGTACCCACATATTTCTTCTTGAATTCAGCGAGGAAGAAGTCCTAGGTTACAGCTTCTGGCTGCACTTCACTGGACACAGTGTCCCACCACTCATAAGCATCATTTTGCAGTAAAGAGATGGCAGCTTCCAGGTTTTGCTCTGGAGTGCAGTGAAGTTGTTTTAGTACTCTGCCTGTTCTGTTCAACCAATTCTCAGCTGCAACAGAGTCATCTTCTCTCTTGCCATAGAAGTCCACAGCTCCAAACTTCCTTAGCGTTTCCAGGTGTGATTTCTGCTGTGGAGCTGGTGGTGGTGGTGGTGGTGCTGGCATTACCCCGGCCATTTGTCTAAAGAAGTCGGCCATTTGTTGGAACATGGCCTGTGGAGGCTGAGCAGCTCGCTTGAGTGGCGGAGCAGATTCTCTCATGCCCCAGCCTCACCGCAGTGGAGCATGACTCTCCACTTCCTCCTCAACGGCTCTCTGAGATGAAGGGTCCATATCCTATTCAAAATAAGAAGGATAAACAGATCTGCGTTAGTGTCACCTCGACTCTTACAAATGCAATGCATGGTATGGACTCAATCTAGGCCTAAACGCCTAAACCGTGCTCGATACCACTAAATGTGACACCCTTACCCGTGTACAAGATACCCGAGTAAGTAATGCCACATGGTGTCTTGGCACACTCTAATATACCTTACTTAATTTGTGTCATGCTTTTGAAGTTAATTTATGAAATATGGTTTATTTTAACCATTTATCAAAAGTATTATTCATTTGAGGTTCAAGATTTTAAGGAAAATCCATGAGTACCTGGCTAAAAATGGAGAAAACAGTTCTTCGGAACCTGTTAAAAACACTTCCAATATACAATTTCATTCATTCTCAACTCCAATATCATCAATAAAACTCAATATCAATATCTCAATAATTTGTCAATTTCAGGTCTCAACAACCTTTTCATTTCTCAAAACATCCCTTTCTCAGGGTTCTCATATATAAACAACCATTAAATACTCAAATTAATACCATACATGACCATAAATCTTTATTATTTACATGAACCTCAAAATACATTACATAAATCCCAAATACATATGAGAAAATAAAAAGTTAATTACAAAATGACAAAATGACATCTAGTGTCCTACCAATGCACTGCAGGTGACGAGGTGACACAGACACTGAGCAGAATTGCCGGATGGACTCACCCAGTCTGTGGTCTACTGGGCTCGCGATCGGGATCTCCAGTACCTACGCGTGGCAAAAGCAATGCGCTAAGCAATAATGCTTAGTGGTGCAATAATATAATAAAAGAAAATAGCAAGAAAATAAATGTGAATAGAATGTGTATGCTTTCTTTGTTTGGTATTGATATATTCATTGTTTCATTAACGTTGTTCACTTTTATTCATTTGGTTGCCCCAAGTAACCTACACTAGATGACTGGACTGGATAACGGGTAAACTGGCACTGGGTACCTAGAACCTCGGGCCGTCACACCATCGGTCACATATGCATCTCCCGGTGTGCAACATGCTAACAAGTCAGTAAATAATATCGTGCACAAGGCCAAGTCTCAATACAAAGTCGAATGGCTAAAAGCCATGAAATCTCGAATGGCATATTGCCATGTGCGATCGCTAATCGAACCCTATTGGCATGCCAAACTATCCAAACCAATCTTGTTAGGTATACTAGGGCATTTGAAACTTTTAAATTCTTCAATTTGTGAATTTCAACTTTTTTAGTGTCACTATTCATCATTGGTCAACAAAAATGTTGACTTTTACAATAAAAATGTGTACATTGACTTTGGCACTCCCAACATACCACATTTGGTGTTTAAAACTTGTTGGCATTAAGTGTTAATACCATTTCAAAGTGTAAATCCACACAAGCAAAATTTTCAGTTTTGGTGAGTCAACTTCACTGTTCCATTGGACACTGTTGCTGTTGGAATTTGAAGAAATGTAAAACATGAAAGTTGTTCCTTATTTTGTCTAGTTGAATTTCCTTTTTTGAATCACTCCATTTGGAGTTTTGTAGCTCCAGATATGGCCCAGAAACCCAAGCTGTCCGGATATGCATTCTGCAGAAAATTACCATATCTACAGTGCATGAACAGTGACTTGAACCACTTGTTTGAATGGGTTCTGGACATAATTTGGGGTAGGTTCCTTCATGAAAATTGTTTGTCTATGTCTTAACTTATTTCTGTAAAAATTTCAGGCCAATTGATCAAATCTACAGTGAGTTATGGCCAAATGAACAGTTACTATTCATTTGGTCAATTCTGCAGAGGCAGTTTCAGGGTTCCGGATTGGGGCCAAGTTTTGGTCCTCTTACTTTGGTCTTTTGGGCATGGTTTCTTCAGAAAAAATGTGCCATTATAAGCCTAGTTTCATGTCCAATTGGCCAAACATCAATTGGACTAACACAGCCCAAGTTATGGCAGTGCAAAGGGACTGAATTTTCAATCCCTATGCTGCTGTCATAGGGCAGCCTGCAACCTCACTTTGCCATAGCATTTTTAAGTTCAATTTGTGGCCAACATACCTCAAATGGTCACTTATTGACCATTAGAGTGTTCTTTAATAGGTTGGTAAGCCAAGTCAATTTTTCATGCTTCAAAACCCTAGTGTCCAAGGCAATTTACCCATAAACCTCCATTAGCACCCTAGTTAAACATCTATGTAAATATATAACTTAAATACAATCTTCAACTCATGCTAAGTCCATTAAAAACATTCAAAACCCTTCCTCTATTAGGGCTGCCGAAATTCAAGTGTTCATACCCATAGGTTTTTTGTTCATTTAAACTACAAATCTTACTAAGTTCAAGTCCAAAATCATGGAAATAAAGAGTTTAATGGGTATAAGTGCACTAACCTTGAATGGCAGATTTTTCCAAGCCTCTAAACCTCAATTTCCTTCCTCTTGTTGGCTGCCAAGAGCTTGTTTAAGATGTGGGGTAAGGTTTTAATGAAGTGAAGTTAGGGTTTAGTGGTGAAAAGAAGAGAGAAAATAAGCTTGATGGAAGTTGGCCATGGGGGTTTAGGGCAAGGTTGATTTCGGCTGCAATTGGGGAGGATGGTGGCTGCTGGATTTTGTGGTTATTTAGTCTTCATTTTATCTCTTTATTAGTTAGTCAAATGGTAGATTAATTGTGATTGGTTGAACATTTTAAATTACATCACTTTGATGTCATAAATAGCCATTTTTCCTCAATTTCTTTTCTTTCCTCCACTACTCATTTTCAATTTAATTTCTAGCAATATTTCTTCATATTTTATGTCATATTAATTATTTACTCAACTGGGCAAGTCGGCCAAAAATCACCTCGGAAGGCGAAATAACCAAAATGCCCACCGTTTGGCTTAACGGGTCAAAATTGTCTGTACCGATTGAAAATTTTTTCTAGGTATTTTCTTGGCATTCTAATGCCATGGGAACCTCAGTAACCCTTCTCTGGAGTCCCAAAAATTATTTTACAATTTTTCCCCCGGGTCTAGGGCTCCTCGTTGCGAGAACCGCAACTTCCCTCTGGTTACCCATTGCTTGGGCACCGGCTCGTTTAACTCGGTTGTATTTTATTCCTAAAATTCTTACTAAATTTTTCTTATTAATATTTGAGTTAATTATGGTTCCTGACTTTAATTTAAATATTTTTCCGGACATTCTAGCTGTCCGGACCGACACCGGTCACCGGAACAGTAGGATGTACGAAGTAGTTACCGGGAGGGTGTTACAGTCACCTTGGGGAGCGCCAGCGTTGTTTGTTAAGATGAAGGATGGCACTCTTCGCTTATGTATTGACTACCGATAGTTGAATAAGGTGACAATAAAGAACAGATATCCATTGCCTCGCATTGATGATCTGTTTGATCAGTTAAAGGGTGCAGCTATATTCTCCAAGATTGATTTACGATCTGGTTATTATCAGTTGAAGGTGCAAGAGCAGAGTATTCCAAAAACTGCTTTCAAAACTCGGTATGGCCACTATGAGTTTCTGGTAATGCCATTCAGGTTAACAAATGCTCCAGCTGCTTTTATGGATTTGATGAACACTATCTTCAGACCATATCTTCAAACCATATCTCGACCAATTTGTGGTGGTGTTTATTGATGATATTTTGATATATTCGAGGAATGCATAGGAGCATATCAGACATCTGCAGATTGTACTGTAGACTATAAGGGAGAAACAGCTATACGCCAAATTGTCGAAATGTGAATTTTGGCTAAAAGAAATCTCCTTCTTGGGACATGTTGTGTCAGCTGAAGGGATCAAGGTAGATTCCAGTAAGGTAGAACCTATCCTTAATTGGAAGCCACCCAGGAATATCACAGAAATTCATAGTTTTCTGGGTTTAGCTAGATATTACTGCCGGTTTGTGAAAGGGTTTTCTATGTTATCTTCTCCACTGACTAAGCTGCTACGGAAAGATGTAAAATTTCAGTAGACAGATAAATGTTGGCAGAGTTTTGATGAGTTGAAGAGGTGTTTGACTTACTTTACCTACTCCGGGTAAAGAATACACAATTTATAGTGATGCTTCTCACAATGGGTTAGGCTGTGTACTGATGTGAGATCGAAATGTCATTGCTTATGCATCACGCCAGCTGAAACCGCATGAGAGGAACTATCCAACACATGACTTGGAGCTAGTAGCTATTGTTTTTGCTCTAAAGATCTGGAGACACTATTTGTATGGGGAGAAATGTTACATTTACACAGATCACAAGAGCTTGAAGTACTTAGGCACCCAGAAGGAATTGAATTTGAGGCAGAGGAGATGGTTAGAACTGATTAAAGACTATGATTGCTTAATAGACTATCAGCCAGGGAAAGCAAATGTGGCGGCTTACGCCTTAAGTCGCAAGACTATGGCAAGTCTCAGAGTTTCTCCTTTGTCTATGGTACATGAATTGAAAGCACAGCATGCCAGTTTAGAGATTGATGATGAGGGACAGATAGTAGTTGCATGGCATGTGCAGCCAGTTTTGATTGATCAGATCAGAATGGCTGCTCAGAGTGATGATAAATATCAGAAGCTACTGAAAGAAGTCCAGCAAGGCAAGAAACCTGAATTCTCTGTAAGAGATGATGGTTTATTGCTACATAAAGGTAGAATGTGCGTTCCTAATGATGTGGAATTGAGACAGATCATTATGAAGGAAGCACATGAGTCTCCTGTTGCTATGTACCCTGGTGGAACTAAAATGTACAGAGGGCTGAAAGAGCATTACTGGTGGATGGGTATGAAGAGGGATATAGCTAAATTTGTTTCCAAATGCCTAACTTGTCAGTAAGTAAAGGCAAAACATCAAGTTCCAACTGGTTTGTTACATCAATTGCCAGTACCAGAGTGGAAATGGGAACGGATAACTATGGATTTTGTTACGGGACTTCCAAAGGACACAGAATAGTCATGATACAGCATGGGTTATAGTCGACAGACTGACCAAGTCTGCTCACTTTTTGCCAGTTCGGATGGACTATAGCATGGAAAGATTGGCTAGATTGTACATATATGAAATTGTAAAACTGCATGGAGTGCCAGTACCGATTGTATCTGACAGAGATCCTAGGTTCACTTCTAGATTCTGGGGTAGTGTTCAGAGAGCCCTAGGAACTAGATTGAACTTCAGCACAACATTCCACCCATAGACAAATGGCCAATCTGAGAGAGTAATTCAGATATTAGAGGATATGCTACGGGCTTGTGTGATTGAGTTTGAAGGTAGTTGGGATACACACTTGCCTTTGATTGAGTTTGCTTATAACAACAGCTACCAATCAAGCATTGGGATGCCTCCATATGAAGCTTTATATGGCATAAAGTGCAGAACTCCCTTATGTTGGGATGAAGTTGGTGAAAGAAAGATGATTGGGCCAGAGATTGTTCAGCAGACAGAGGAAAAGATCAGATTGATCAGAGATAGACTCAAGGCTGCATCAGACCGTTAGAAGTCCTATGTTGATCTGAAGAGGAGATATTCAATAGGTAGTGGATGATAAGGTATTCCTTAAAGTTCTCTTTGAAAGAGGATTATGAGATTTGGCAGAAAGGAGAAACTGAGTCATCGCTTTATCGGACCATATGAGGTTCTAGAGAGAGTGGGTCCTTTGGCATATCAGTTGGCATTACCTCCGGAGTTAGAAAGGATACACAATGTCTTTCATATATCCATGTTAAGGAGGTACATATCTGACCCATCTCATGTACTATCAGTTGAAGAGATTGAGGTAAATCCAGACCTCTCATTTGTTGAAAAACCCAAAGAAATTCTGGCACATGAAGTGAAGCAGCTGAGGAATAAACAAATACACCTAGTTAAAGTGTTGTGGAACCATCATTCAGGGTAAGAAGCTACGTGGGAATGTGAAGAGGATATGAGGAGACAGCACCCATAGCTGTTCAGAAACTAATGCAAGGTAAAATTTCGAGACGAAATTTATTTTAAGGGGGGGAGAATTGTAACACCACTAAGTTCGGTAGTGCGTTATACTGTTCCGGTGACCAATGTTGTCCGGACAGCTAGGATGCCTAGAACTACACTTAGATATGAGTGAGGAGACATAAAATAATGAAATACAAGAAAAGAAAATACAAGAAAAATAAAGGAAAAATAATAGCAATGAAATGTAACCAAGTTAAACGAGTCGAGAACCCTAGCGATGGGTGACCGCACCAAGAAGTTGCGGAGTGGACCGTTAACTAGCCCTGCACCGCGGGGAACCCTGAAAAATATTTTTTAGGACTTAAAAAAATGTCTATTGAAGTATAAATACCATTATAAATATCAAAGAAAAATTAATTAATTAGTACAAAGAAAAGTGAGAAATCGAAAAACGGACAAAACTCGGTATTACAGAAAAATCGAGAATGCAACCCGAATAGGGGCATTGTAGTCATTTGACACCCCAAGTTGTCTTTTGACCTAAATGTTCATTAAAAATACATGATATTACACTTGGAAAATGTAATGAAAAATTAAATTGTTGGTACATAGTTTAAATAGCAAAAATTGGGAGCTTAATGTGAGAATTTGGGAATTTAAGATTAAACTAATATTAAATCTCATTTAGTGCTCCACTCACCTCACCTAAGTGGACCACTACACCTTCATTTGGGCAGAAACTCATCTTCTTCAACCCTCCCAAAAAACCAGCCGAAAGTTGCCTTGAGAAATCCTCCATGGCCGAAGTTGAAGAAGCTTCATGCAAGCATGATCCAAGCCATTTTTCCACTATCTCCCTTCACTAAAATTGCTCTACACCAATTAGGCAGTACATAGGCAGCAAGAAGATCAAGTTTAGTCAAGGTTTTGAAGAGTTTCCAAAGTGGTAAGTAGGTATTTTTTATGCTTGCTTCATTAAAGTTTGTGTGGATGTTATGGGTAGTTGAATTGTGGAAAGATTTTTGGAGTTTGATGTTTTAAGGGAGATGTATATTTTTGGCAGCCATGGAAACTCCATAAAAATAGTTTATCCTTGCATGTAAATGGTAGATTAAAGTGTTGATGAAGTGTTTATGTGTGTAGGAATAATTGGGTGATGTATACTAAATGTATATGTGAATATACACTTGACTTTGGAAGCTTGGAAAACTAATTGAAGAACATTACAATTCAGCAATGTGAAGTGTGGACCAAAATATATTGCTTTATGGTTTGGTTTATGGAATATTGTTGTTGAATTATGGTACTTGTTATGGCAGCATGTATATGTGTATAAGAGTTTGAGTTTGGACATGTAATTGAGCTATATTATGTAGTTAAATTGTGTATAATTTGGACTTGGTAAATTTTGTACTATAATGTGCATATTGAATGTGGTTACAAGCTGCCAAGATGACCAACAATATAAAGTAAAATGTGTTTATGTTATGTTACAAACCAGAATTGACATGGATATGTAACTTGGTAATGTTAAATGTGTCCTTTGATGAGTGATGAACAATGTGCAATAGGGCAGTGCGTGTTTTGGCTTAAAACCTTAAGTGTGTGACTCCAATTGGTATGAGACTAATTGGAGGTGAAACTAGGCACAAAAAGTGCCAACTTTCATGAAGGAATCTTACCAAAATTCTGCTTGGAAGGTAACTTGAAAAATGATCAAATCCGGATTAGTGCATTTAAGGCCTAAAAATTGACCATTTGGGCAGCAGTTAGTGTTTTGGCCATAGCTCACTCAAAACAGGTCACAATTGACCTAAAATTTTTACCATGAATAGTTGAGACATATATGTACAAGTCTTATGAAGACACCAAAGCCCAGAAATGACCATAAGCAAGTCAAATAGCTTGCACAAGTTTAGGATCAAAAAGTGGCCAAACCAAAATTGACCTAAAAATGACCTAAAGTGACCATTTTGGTGCATTCTGATCAGCAATAGTAAAATGACCATTACTTGGTATAGTAAACTCAGAATGACCTGAAATTTTGCCCCACATGCAATAAGTTTGTAGTTTTGACCGAAACCCGAAAATTGAGGAAACTAGGTCATCCGGCTAGGTTAAATTAGTATACCGAAATCCGGCAAATTGCAATAAAACGCAATATACATGGAAATGAATTGAGTAACATGTACCAACTCTAAAAGGCTACAAATGTGACATATTGGTAACATTAAAACCTAATTCACCTAAACTGCATCGAGGGTCAACATCTTAGATTGACTAAGGAAATAATAGAATTCAATAAGTTAATTATGAAGCTTTATACTTAGAGACAGTTTAAATGAGTATTGAGACACTTCAAATTATATTTCTCAGTTAGCAAAGACTCAGGGAAAGGGAAGGAAACACTGAGTCAGAGCCAAGAGACAGTTATCAAAGGTTGGTGTACAACAGTTATTTCTTTTGAATTTTTCAATTGAATTAAATTATGACTATTTGTATATTATTGTTTTAAATTGTGGAAATTTGTTTGAATGGATATTTATCGCTTAAAAAGCATTGTAAATGGTTTGAAACTGTGAAAAATTATTTGAATGATATCTGATGGATACTTATTGATTGAAAAGCATTATAAATGGTTTGAAACCACAGCTATCATGTATATTGACTAAATTCCTCGCTAGCTTGTCTAGTGAGACGAATTGAATTCCTTCTCTAGCTGAAGTGTTGAGGTGTCTGCCTGTTGAGGACGAATAGAATGAGTGCTCATATTATTGCTAGCTAGCTATGTTATTTTTCATTAGTCATCGGCTTTTTGGATGAATTGAATTCCTCATTAGCCATCGGCTTTTTGGACAAATTGAACTTTGGAACATGATTAAGCTGTGTGTGATTTATTGATATGTATTGTGAGATTGTGAAATGGAGTTTAAATTCTTATTGACATTCATTGTCTTTTGAATTTAACAATGTTTTGATTTATTGGGATTTATTGTGATATTGTGAAATGGAGTTTAAATTCTTTATGACATTCATTGTCTTTGAATTTAACTATGGTTTTAAGTATCCATATTTATATAACTTATGATTTGTGATTTAAAGTTGTATTTGGTTAATGTTGTGCACCACTGAGACAATGTCTCAGTGATAGCTTTTCATTGCTGTCGCAAGTAGACAGACTGATAAGGCAGCAGACTAGGCTGCTAGTGCTTCAGTGAGAGATCATCGGGAATATTGAGTATACCATATTCTGCATTTTATATTGTAATGTATGTTCACTGTATGTATATAGTGTTCTTGGTTTTGAGCAGTTGTATATTGAAATTGCACATTGAAGTTGTAAAATAAATTGTGAATTATTTTGGCTTGTAAAATTTGTAATATATTTCTTTTATCACAACCTTTGAAAATACTGAAAAATTATTGTGGATTTGAGTTGAGAAACATATTGTGTTGATTAAATGTTGGAGTTGGAGTTTGAGATTGAGAAATATATTTGAAGTGCTTTTTATAGGTTTTTGAAGAACTGTTTTATTCAAAATACAGATGGCACTCTGCTAAAATTTTTACAGAAATTACTAATAATTCAAATGTGTTAGCTGTTTCACTTCAGTTCAAAAAATTTTTTAACACCTGTAAATAGTGCTCACCACTGTAAAAAGAAGTAAGAAAAGTTTTAAAATCCCTTGTAGTGTATTTAATGGGTTATCAGTAGACGAAGTTGGTAATTCATTAGGTATACTATGGGATCTTGTTATGCCATACAGAGGGATAGGGTGTGACATAGAAAATCAGGTTTTGCCTTTATAGATGTTATAGATGCATACATGACACCAGAAACGATTTCTAGTATTTTTAATTCAAGAGAATGTTGGCAATTCTCTTTGAATTTATGAGAGATGAAGAATAAGAGAGGGAGAGGTTCAAAGGTGGTGGCACCAAAGAGAGAACAATAGCTTGTTTTTTTTTTTTTTTTTTTTTTTTTTTTTTTCATAACAACACATTATATAGCTAGGTCACTACTTGAAACCCTTGCCACATATCACTTTCTGATTGACTCTTAGTTTAATTGACCCAATCACATTGTGCCAAGTGTCAAACTTAGATTTAATCTTGACTTTGATCATTTTACATGATTAAAAGATAAATGGCAAGCTTATGTGTAGTGCCATGTGTCACCATCTCATGGTGTCACATGTCACCTTGTGAAATAACCAAAATACCCTTGTGTCTTCATTTTGAGTTCTTAACCCAAAATAATTATTTCTCTTCTTCTAATCAATTTATATCAAATATAAATTAATTAATTAATCTCTATTAATTCATTTCTCATAATTAAATTCATATTTAAACACTTTAAAAATAAATTTAACTTATACTATATATCCAATAACCTAGATTTAGTTTTAAGCCATGCTAGGGACTTTGCAATCTAATTGCAAATCAAACCTATTTAATTAATCAATTAAACTCTTTAATTAATTAATTAAACCATATTTAATTTGGTGATTACTTGTGTATGCGTGTGACTTATCCAATTAGCATGCATATATCATATACTTGCATACATTCCCATACATCTCATGCATTCATGAATAAACAATAAATATGGTATGATCATGGACTTTCTAAGGGATTCAATTCTGAGCCTCCAAGAATTGAATCAGGGCATTCATAGGTCCATTTCATTATTCATATTACAAGAGTTGCTGAAGGAGTACATAATCAACACTTGATCTTGAATTCCTCCCACTGGTCCCACCAATGCTCTTGACCTCCTTGATCTTCTTGCAATCCAATTACATAGTAATCCTTGGCACACCAAGGCGAATTAACAAGAACTAAATAATTGAAATTACAACCCAAAACAATATTACAACCTTTACAATACATGCCCAAAAAAAATTAAAATAAATTAATTAATTTACAACCAAAAGAAATATAAAAAAAATAAATCCAATCACATTAGTCTTTTATTGTCCATGATCATCCATCATGCATATCACTATTTAACAATTAAATAAAAAATATATACTTAAATTAAATTGAATATCTCATATTTAACTCAAAAATCCAGATTTGAATATGATTCAAACAAATTTAAAAATTCATATTTGAATCACATTCAAACAAATTCAAAAATTCATATTTGAATCTCATTCAACCAAATCTAAAAATTCATATTTGAATCTCATTCAACCAAATTTAAAAATTCATATTTGAATCTTATTCAAATAATTTTAAAAATTCAGATTTTAATCTTATTCAAACAATTTTAAAAAATTCAAATTAAAAATTCATATTTGAATCTCATTCATCCAAATTTAAAAATTCAGATTTGAATCTTATTCAAACAATTTTAAAAATTCAGATTTGAATCTCATTCAAATAATTTTAAAAATTCAGATTTGAATCTCATTCAAACAAATTTAGTTGTGTGATTAAAACTCCTAATTAAACACTTTAATTAGTCATGGGTCTCATTATGACCCTTGGAACCAAGCCCATAAACAGACCTAAACAGCCATGCTCATGGTTGAATGAATCAAACCATGCGTACCATGGTGTTATTCATCAAGTTGCCACCTTTGTCATTGCAACTAGCAATGATTTAATCATCTCATGATCAAATCACACAATTAAATCATATAATCAACAATCTAAACGGAAAATATAGTGGCTCTAATACCAATTGAAGGAGCAGAAGCATGAAAAACATAAGTTTAGATCATTGAATTCAAAAATTTTTTATCTAGGGTCACATGCATCATGTAAGATTCATTTTTATCTATTTGATTTCAATGATAAACAACATATTAAAACTCTTTTAATATGTTTTTGGATCTACATTTGCCATTTAAGATTTTAGAATTAACAGATTAATTCTTTAGAACCCTAGATTAGATCAAGAATGAGTGCACTAACCTTTTGATGCACTGTAGTGTGTTTGGCACCTTTGGGATGCACCTAGGACACCAGATGTTGTCCCTCTAGCTTGTCCACACCAAGATCACCAATGACAGCCCCTTGAACAGCTTCTCAAGCCTTTCCAATTAATTAGAAAATCAGGTTTTACCTTTAGAGATGTTATAGATGCATACAGGACACCAGAAATGATTTCTAGTAATTTTAATTCAAGAGAATGTTAGCAATTCTCTTTGAATTGATGAGAGATGAAGAATAAGAGAGGGAGAGGCTCAAAGGTGGCGGCACCAAAGAAAGAACAACAACTTGTTTTTTCTTTTTTTTTCTTTTCATAACAACACATTATATAGCTAGGTCACCACTTAAAACCCTTGCCACATGTCACCTTGTCACACCTACTCCTCGTAAGATGTAACATGCTTCCGTAGTACACCTAATGAATTACCGTTCTTCGCCTACCAGTAACCCATTAAATATACTACAAGAGATTTTAAAACAATTTTCGTTCATTTTTAAATTGGTGGGTAAATTTTTTTTTTTCAGATATTAAAAACCTTTATTTAAAGTCCAAACATAAACTAAATTTTTAGATATTTAAAATCTCCACAATTTTTAAAAAATTTAGACAGAGTGCTGTTTGTATTTTGAGAAAACAGTTCTTCAAAATTTGAAAATAATGGCACTCCCAATATTTTTCTCAATCACAACTCTATTATTCAATCTCATTTCACAATCAATACAAGCAACTCAATACACAGTTTAAATTAAAATCAAACATTGACAGCTCTCATTAAGGTAACAAAATTAATATTTACATTCACGGGATCATAAAAAATTTAGTAGTGTAAAATTTTATAAATACATAAAATTTCAAGATAACCTTATAATAATTTGTATTTCATTACATTCCAAAAATATATTACAAAAGAGTTCGTACAACTGCTCAAAGCAAACTTCACACATACGATTACAGAATTACATCAAAATCTAAAGTACAAGGGTATACCTATGATATGCCCGAAGATAGTCTCACTATGCCTTTTAGTAATCTTGCTCAGCTGCTTTATATTTTCTTTCACCTGCGATAGCACACAAAGCTATCGCTGAGTGATGAACTCAGTGGTGCACAAACTAATAATTTAAAACTTAATACAAGTTATGCTTGACAATTCATAACAAATAAAAATTTAAAATTTCTAAATTCTTCAAAATTCATAACATTCAAAAATCAATATTTTCATTCATGAAAATTATTCATTTGAATAACATTTTGATCAAATAGTAACTATTTATTTACATTTCTTTTAAATCCCGAAACAATATAAAAATATTTTGAATCATTGACAAATTATTTATTTTAACCACAATTTATCAAACTATGCATAATTTAAAGGGCATTGCCAATAATTCACATAGTTGAACCCATGACCCAAAATTCAAATAGATGCTGCGTTGTACACCATGACATTACACTCTCCCAATAACCGAGGCTAAAAGGGAGGAACAAAGACTAGCTAGTATATATGAGTACTCATTCAAACTGTTCCCCAACTGGCAAGCCAGAGAGGAAGGAACGCGCCCTATCTAGTGGAGGAGATATCTCACTAGACAAGCTAATGAGAATTCACAACATATTTTGCCATGTCAACTGTGGTTTCAAATCATATTCAAAACAATTTCTATTTACAAAGTGTTTACAAATTATAAACATATTTAATCATCATAAATTCATGCTCAAGGTTGGCAACACATAAAACTTAAAATTTACAATCCTCAAAATTATGCAATAAATCCTTAAATGCATAAGAAAATTTACATTTAATTTATCAAATTTCATTCAACAAATTAAAATCCTCAACACAACAAAATTATAAATCATAAAATAAACTTGTTCCAATCAATTTAGAAGTGAAAAGTAACAAAATAGTTAGTTGTGCATAAACCTTAAGCGAGTCGCCTCTTGACCTTGACTCGATCCTCGAGTTCTTTCCCGGTGTTGTTTTCAACTGAAACACACAGTTTCACAGTGTTTCAGTATCATAACTCATCGCAAATCCAAAAATAAGTTCAAATTCACTTATACCTAGCTTTAATATACTAAACTTGGCGTTATTTAAATTTTGTATTTCGATATTACTATTCATGATACTATTCAAGTCAATTTGTTGACTTTCTAAGGCTTAATAGGTATGGGAATTCCAACTTCACCCACATACCACATTTTGGTTACTAAATTTGTTGGTTTTGGTTGTTTACTCAAATTCTAAGTCTTTTAGGCAAATTTACAAATTTTCAGTTTTGGGTGTCTTATGTTGCATTGTTCGATTGGTCATTTTACTGTTAGAATTTGGCTAAGCTTTCTTCAAAGAAAATGTTCCCTATTGTGTTAAATTTATTCTCCTTTTTGAATCACTCCATTTGGAGTTTTGTAGCTCAAGTTATAGCCATTTGAATTATGGCTGCCAAATTAGACTTAACCTATATTTCTGGGCAAATTCTGGTTCTGGCAGTTTCAAGTCACCAACTTTGGGTGGCCAAATGACTTAGTTAAGGACTTAATTTGGGTTTGTGTTCTTCATAAAAGTTTTAGGTCTATATCTCAGCTGTCCACTGGTAAAAGTTCAGGTAAGTTAGACTTACCTAGCCCAAGTTATGGACAAATGAACAAATACTATTCATTTCATCAATTTTGTATAGGTCAGCTTGCCTAATTCGGATTTGGCCAATTTGTTCACTATGCTATGGTCACTTTCTGGGCATGCTTCCTAAATGAAAAATGTTCCATTTTATGTCTATTTTCATTTCCAATTGGCCTCAGACCAATTGGACTTATAAATTTTCAGTTTTGATCTCTCAAAGGGACCTTGGTCCTGCTGCCTGCAGCATGACCCTAAGCAATCCGAATTTGCATTTGGTTCCAATACTTCTAACATACTCCAATTGGTTACAAATGACCATTTCTCACCTCAAACCAAGTCCAACACACCATTTAACACATTCTCAAATTTTTGTATTCTAAACCCTAGGTGCCAAACCCTAATTCGCCAGTATGTTGCATTTAACTACTACATGCATCCCAACATCACTTCCATACTCATACCCACTTACCTATACTTTGAATTCAATCAAATTCATGCACATACACATCAAAACCCTAGCTGGCCAAATTTTCCTCTTATCCTCCAAAAAGTATTTTCTTTTAATTTTAAGTTAAAATCTAAGCTACTTGAACTAAAAACATAGAAATTAAACTAAGAAATGGAAGTTCGCTTACTAACCTTACTTTCAATTTTCACCTCTTCAAAACCTCTTCCTTTCTTCTTCTTTTTGTTGTCAAGTTTTCTATCAAAGCTTGAAATCAAGATTTAATGATGGAAATTTAACTTTCTATGGTGGGATTTAAGGTTGGATTAAGCTCAAAATGACCTTCCATAGAGTTTTGGTGAGAGAGAGGTGAGAGAGAGATGGTTCACGTTTTTTGAGAAGATAAAGTCTTTTTTTTTTCTTTTGTTTTTCTTTTGTGAATTTATCCTTTAGGAAGACCATAAATTAAATTAATTAAATTTTAATTATAATATTTATTGCATCATGCATGAGGTCATGCATGATGTCATCACTTTTTACTTTTTCTTTTTTTTTTCTTTTTTTTTCTTTTCTATTAGTTTTTTAATTTAATTTCCGATTCTAAAATTTTCCTTTTTCAGATTTTATTTGACAGTTAGGTCAGGAGTCAGCTCTCGGGGTCAATTGACCAAATTGCCCCTCACCGGTTCAACCCGGTTTGTAATTAATTTAATATTTCTTTCGGATCCTTAACCTAATTATTTGACTGGCTTAACAATTCTTTTTCATGATTTTCTCATTTCCACTATGTTCGCAATAGTCTTAAGGATTACGGCGTCACATTTTACGGTTCGAAATTTGAGTTTAAATCGACTTCGCAGTCCTTCCCGAGAAGGTCACCCATCGCTGTGACTCTCGGCTCGTTTAACTTCTTATGTTCTGTTTTTCTTATTTATACTTAACTAATTGACAATTACTAATTATTTGGGTTTATGGCTTATCTAGTTGTCTTAGATGTGGTTCTAATCCCCTTAATTATCCAGACTGACACCGGTCACCAGAACAGTAACATATACCAGACTATGCAAATAGGGGTGTTACAATTCTCCCCCCCTTAAAATAATTTCGTCCTCGAAATTTTACCTGGTATCAGTCTCTGAACAGTTGTGGGTACTGTCTCCTCATGTCCTATTCACGCTCCCAAATAGCTTCCTGGCTTGAATAATGGTTCCTTAGCACTTTAACTAATACTATTTACTCATCGATTGCTCACCTCGTGTGCCAAGTTTCTTATGAGCTTCTGTCATCAGTTAGATTCAAATTCATTTCAATTTTAGAGGTAAGCAAATCTACGTGCTGGTGGATCCACTCTTTCTAGGACCTCATATGATCCTATGGGTGAGAACTTAGTTTTACTCGTTTCTTATCAAATCTCTTGATCATTTGATGCAACCTTCAATTTAGTTTAGAATATTTTAGTCTTTTCTTGTTGTTGTTTTAGCAATTATTTTCCTTTGTAGTCTTTTTTTTTTTAAATGACTTTGTTGGTCATATATGAACTGCTTATCTCTTTCTTAGCCATAGGTCCATAACCATTATCTTACCATCTCCATTTATGACCAAGGCCTATGTGCCATTTTGCACTATCTTGTTTGCTTTTATTTAACTTATTTCCTTCTTGATAAAATAGTTCAGGATATCATTACACGTCATAAGTAGGTTGTTTACCCTGGTGGCAATTCCTCATCTAGTGTTTTTCTCATTTCTTACTGTTCTATTTGTTTTTTTTTTCCACAGCTTAACTTTAATTATTTTATTCCTTAATCTTATCTTCTTCCTTAACTTGACTGTTGAGTCATGATTTAGCACCTTTTATCATCCCTAATAAATCCACTATACTTTAATATTACTTTGATTTGGTCCTCTGACCATTCTAGTCAACACTTTAACTAATATTCATAACATTTTTTTATTACATTCGTACTAACTATTCTAATTTTTACTTTCTCAACTCTTTTATCTATCAATATTCTGTAGCTTATTTTCCGCTGGTTTGCGATCATTACCTTTTTTTTTTTTTTAAACCATAAACAATTCTTTAATCTTAAGAAGGGAGTCTACCGGACTCTCCTATTTCCCATTCTATTTAAAAGTTTTGCTTCAATTCTAATCTAATCCTTATGATCCTCACAATAAAATTGTTCTCTTCCTAAAGAATACCTGGCCAATTAGTTTCTATCGAATTACTATTATCAGTAGAATATCATTTCTTAAATGTTTTATAAGTTATAATTATCATCCATAGCATCATGTCTCTTCTAGGGGAACAAAATTATATTTTGTGTCTTATTGCTACACAAATAGAAAACTGTTCCTTACTAAAGTTTGAGCAAAAGATCCATTGCAATATCAAAACAACTATAAACCCCATATCGGAGACTGGATGACTTAGCCCTATAGGTGTTATTTTTAAATTTTTACCATGCTAAAATCTCTAGTCCCATAACAATTCTTAATGTACTGTAATTCATGCTAGGGCAACGAAGTCTTTAACTCTCACTACCTTGCAACCATGAACTTTTAATATTCTAATTATAGAGTTTTAAATCCCAAATTAGGATTTTCAAACTCAGTTCTAGTAATAAAACTCTATTCTGGTATATTTGTGCCAGAACGAAAGTCATTTATAACTATTCTTATCCTTATGTACTATTGGGTAGTACATAGCTCTACACAATAAATCTCAAGTCAATACTGTAATCTGCAGCTTATAATATAAACATCAAGAATATTGCATATTTACTATGATACATCCTAGTAGATCAGACTTCCCTATGTCTTATTTCTTTCAAATCCACTAATATCTTAAACTTATTTTGATTATGGTACTTACTGACATCTATCAATAGTAGTACCTTTACTTCTATCTAGGGCAGATATGTTACTATAACTTACTTTTTGGTCCTCTTGCCTTACCTAATTAGGCTTACTAATTAACTTTATAATTTATCGTAGTCTAGGAGATGTCTCTCACTAGAAACTTTTCCAAAATTAATTCTAATCATGCTTATTATCGCAATTCTTATCCTAAAAGACTAATTACTAACACATTAAAATTTATCTCCATGCAAGGGAATAGCAGTAGAACATATAATTTTAGCATTAGCATATAAACAAGTAGAGCCGGAATCAAGTAGTACATAATTATTCCTTTCACAAGTTAAGAACATACCGGTAACTACATCTGAAGTCTTTGCTTCTTCCCCTCGATGCATGGCATTCCCTCTTTCTAATGTATTCCTCTGCTCGGGTTGGTCCATTGTGCGAGGATTACCCGAAGTGCTGTCTCTACTTCTACCTCTACCCCTACTAACTATTAATCCTCTAAAATCAGAATCTTGAACTGACTCCTCTGGGGTAGTATGTGGCATAAATCGATGTGCGTTAGTACAATCTCGGGCGAAATGTCCAATTCCACCACAATTGAAGCAGGCTCCAGTGACCCTATGGCAAATACCCTCATGAAATTTTCCACAAACGTCACAGATACGGATAGGGTAGGAACTTCTGGTTCTTTGACGAATGGTTCTTAATTGCTTCCACCCTGAAGATCCGCCTCTGTCGTACTTAGGAGCTCAGGGTCCCTCAAAATCTTTTCTCTTTCCCAAATTACTACTCGAACTTTGACCGATGGGTTTCCCACTTTTCTCTTTTTCATGCTGCTCTTGAGGGGGTTGGGTTTGTACTTAGGCCTGGGCTGACAGATTATCAGTCATTTGTTGAAAGAACATGGCCATCTGCTGGGCCGTTTGTGCAGTAATTTATATAGGAGGGACTGGTACAGTTGGACCTCCAACGCTCTGCGAAACTGGGGCCTCTCCTTGTACGTTAGCTATATCAGATTACTCTACCATTTTATCTCCCTTGTCCATATCTATTCACAGGATTTTTTTTTTTATTTTCTGTACAACCAACACAAGGAGATTTCTCCCCATTAGTTCATATTTATGATGTAAATGTACTATATGTATCAAACATTCGAGCAGTTGTACTTATCGAAAAATATTTCAAATTCACAGTTCAAAATTTACTTTAAAACCTTTGCTCTAATACCACTAAAACATGTTACACCTACTCCTCATAAGATGTAACATGCTCCCGTAGTACACCTAATCAATTACCATACTTCGCCTACCGGTAACCCATTAAATATACTACAAGGGATTTTAAAATAATTTTCGTTCATTTTTAAATTGGTGGGTAAATTTTTTTTTTTTAAGATATTAAAAACCTTTATTTAAAGTCCAAACATAAACTAAATTTTTAGATATTTAAAATCTCCACAATTTTTACAAAAATTTCGGCAGAGTGCCGTTTGTATTTTGAGAAAACAGTTCTTCAAAACCTGAAAATAAAGACACTCCCAATATTTTCCTCAATCACAACTCCATTATTCAATCTCATTTCACAAATCAATAAAGCAACTCAACACACAGTTTAAATTAAATCAAACATTGAAACCTCTCATTAAGGTAACAAATTTAATATTTATATTCATGGGATCATAAAAAATTTAATAGTGCAAAACTTTATAAATACATAAAATCTCAAGATAACCTTATAATAATTTGTATTTCATTACAATCCAAAAATATATTACAAAAGAGTTGGTAGAACTGCTCAAAGTAAATTTCATACATACAATTACAGAATTACATCAAAATCTAAAGTACAAGGGTATACCTATGATATACCCAAAGATAGTCTCACTATGCTTTTTAGTAATCTTGCTCAATTACTTTATATTTTCTTTCAGCTGCGACAGCATACAAAGCTATCACTGACTGGTGAACTCAGTGGTGCACAAACTAATAATTTAAAACTTAATACAAGTTATGCTTGACAATTCATAACAAATAAAAATTTAAAATTTCTAAATTCTTCAAAATTCATAACATTCAGAAATCAATATTTTGATTCATGCAAATTATTCATTTGAATAACGTTTTGATCAAATAGTAACTATTTATTTATATTTCTTTTAAATCCCAAAACAATACAAAAATATTTTGAATCACTGACAAATTATTTATTTCAATCACAATTTATCAAACTGTGCATAATTTAAAGGGCGTTGCCAACAATTCACATAGATGAACCCATGACCCAAAATTCAAATAGATGCTGTGTTGTACACCACGACATTTCACACTCTCCTAATAACCGAGGCTAAAAGGGAGGAACAAAGACTAGCTAGTATATATGAGTACTCATTCAAACTCTTCCCCAACTGGCAAGCTAGAGAGGAAGGAACTCGCCCCATCTAGTGGAGGAGATATCTCACTGGACAAGCTAAAGAGAATTCACAGCATATTTTTCCATGTCAACTGTGGTTTCAAATCATATTCAAAAAAATTTCTATTTACAAAGTATTTGCAAATCATCAACATATTTAATCATCATAAATTCATGCTCAAGGTTGGCAACACATCAAACTTAAAATTTACAATCCTCAAAATCATGCAATAAATCCTTAAATGCATAAGAAAATTTACATTTTATTTATCAAATTTCATTCAACAAATTAAAATCCTCAACACAAAAAAATTATAAATCATAAAATAAACTTGTTCATATCAATTTAGAAGTGAAAAGTAACAAAATAGTTAGTTGTGCACAAACCTTAAGCGAGTCGCCTATTAGCCTTCACTCGATTCCTCTGGTTCTTTCTCGGTGTTTTTTTCAACTGAAACACACAGTTTCACAGTGTTTTAGTATCATAACTCATCGTAAATCCAAAAATAAATTCAAATTCACTTATACCTAACTTTAATATGCTAAACTTGGCATTCTTTAAATTTTGTATTTTGAGGCAACTATTCATGACACTATTCAAGTCAATTTATTGACTTTCTAAGGCTTAATAGGTATGGGAATTCCAACTTCACCCACATACCACATTTTGGCTACTAAATTTGTTGGTTTTGGTTGTTTACTCAAATTCTAAGTCTTTTAGGCAAATTTGCAAATTTTCAGTTTTGGGTGTCTTATGTTGCATTGTTCGATTAGTCTTTTTACTGTTAGAATTTGGCTAAGCTTTCTTCATAGAAAATGTTCCCTATTGTCTTAAATTTATTCTCCTTTTTGAATCACTCCATTTGGAGTTTTGTAGCTCAAGTTATAGCCATTTGAATCATGGCTGCCGGATTGGACTTAACCTAGATTTCTGGGCAAATTCTGGTTCTAGCAGTTTTAAGTCACCAAATTTAGGTGGCTAAATGACTTAGTTAAGGACATAATTTGGGTTTGTGTTCTTCATGAAAGTTTTAGGTCTATATCTCATCTATCCACTGGTAAAAGTTCAGGTCAGTTTGACCTACCTAGCCCAAGTTATGGCCAAATGAACAAACACTATTTATTTGGTCATTTTTGTATAGGTCAGATTGCCTAATCCGAATTTGGCCATTTTGTTCACTATGCTATGGTCACTTTCTGGGCATGATTCCCATATGAAAAATGTTCCATTTTGTGTGTATTTTCATTCCCAATAGGTCTCACACCAATTGGACTTGTAAATTTTTAGTTTTGGTCCCTCAAAGCGACCTTGGTCTTGCTGCCTGCAGCATGACCCAAAGCAATCTCAATTTGCATTTGGTTCCAATATTTCTAACATACTCTAATTGGTCACAAATGACCATTTCTCACCTCAAACTAAGTCCAACACACCATTTAACACATTCTCACATTCTCACATTTTTGTCTTCTAAACCCTAGGTGCCAAACCAAAATTCATCAATATGTTGCATTTAACTACTACATGCATCCCAACATCACTTCCATACTCATACCCACTTACCTACACTTTGAATTCAATCAAATTCATGCATATACACATCAAAACCCTAGCTAGCCAAATTTTCCTCTTGTCCTCCAACAATTATTTTCTTTTAATTTTAAGTTAAAATCTAAGCTACTTGAACTAAAAACATAGAAATTAAACTAAGAAATGAAAGTTTGCTTACTAACCATACTTTGAATTTTCACCTCTTCAAAACCTCTTCCTTTCTTCTTCTTTTTGTTGTCAAGTTTTCTATCAAAGCTTGAAATCAAGATTTAATGATGGAAATTTAACTTTCTATGGTGGGATTTAAGGTTTGATCAAGCTCAAAATGACCTTCCATGGAGTTTTGGTGAGGGAGAGGTGAGAGAGAGATGGTTCACGTTTTTTAAGAAGATAAAGTCTTTTTTTTTTCTTTTCTTTTTCTTTTATGAATTTATCCTTTAGGAAGACCATAAATTAAATTAATTAAATTTTAATTATGATATTTATTGCATCATGCATGATGTCATCACTTTTTACTTTTTCTTTTTTTTCTTTTTTTATTTATTTTTCTATTAGTTCTTTAATTTAATTCCTGATTCTGAAATTTTCTTTTCTCAGATTTTATTTGACAGTTTGGTCAGGAGTTAGCTCTCGGGGTCAATTGACCAAATTGCCCCTCGCCGGTTCAACCTAGTTTGTAATTAATTTAATATTTCTTTCGGATCCCTGACCTAATTATTTGACTGGCTTAACAATTCTTTTTCGTGATCGAAAAATCAGGAATACAACTCGAAGAGGGGCATTTTGGTCATTTGATACCTAGAGTTGCCTTTTCACTTTAATGTCCATTAAAAATAAATGATATTACACTTTGAAAGTGTCCTAAAAAATAAAAATGAGATACATAATGTAAATAAATAAAGAATGGTGGTTAAAGTGTAATTTAGGAAACATTGGATAATTAATTCTTTAATCCAAGTTAGTGCTCCACTAACTCCTAATTTGGGACACTTAAATAAGCCTTTGGGATAGCAGAACCACTTCATCTTCAACCTTCAACAAAACCAGCCGAATTCCTCCATGAAAGAACCCATTGCCATACCTTGCTCCACCTCCATGCAATCTTGTTCTAGCCATTATTTCCACTTGGTTTCTTCATTAAAGCTTGCACACTCACCTTGAGGAAGCTTTTGGGAACAAGAAAGGAAGGATTTTGTGAGGTTTGGGGAAAGCTTGAAAGAGGTAAGTGTCCAAATCCCCTCCCTTGCTTTAGTAAACTTCATGTTTAGGTTGAAGTGAGTTGAATGGTGAAGAGAATGGAAGAATTTATTGAGTTATGGTGTTGTTCAATTTTGGTAGCCATGAGAACCTATGTTGCTTGAGTTTTTCTTACCTCTAATGGATGGAAAATAACGTTGATTTAGTCATTTTAATGTTGTAGTAATTTAGTTTTCATGTATATATTATGTTGAATTTAACTTTGCAAATTAGGGTTATATAATGTACATGGACCACTTGTATATTCTGCCCCAATGGACATGATTGAGATAAGATGAATGGTATAGAGGTATTATGAATGTATATTTGTAGTTTTGGGAGGAGGAGAAGTGTCATTTGGAAGTGTTCTTTGAGTGCAGATTTTGTGTTGTGAAGGCAGTAGGTAAATTAAACCATAAGTGACAATTGGTGACCCCAATTGGTATGAGGCCAATGGGAGGTGAAACTAGACACAAAATAGGCCAACCTTCATGTAGAAATGTTGCCAAAATTCTACCTAGAAACTGACCTTAAAAATGACCTAATCCAGAATTGGTAAGTGCAGGCCCAGATTTTTTACCATATGAACAGTAGTCACTAAGATGACCATAACTCACTCAAAACAGGTCCAAATGACCTGAAATTTTTACCATGGAAAGCTTAGACATAGAGATACAATTCTTATGGAGACACCAAAGCTCAGAAATGGCTAGAACCAAGTCAAATTGCTTGCCTAATTTTGGGTACCAAAACTGCCAGAACTGAATTTGACCTAAAATTGACCAAATTTTGCACTAAAGATGCAATATGTCCAGCTTTAGTAAATTGACCATATCTTGGTCTATACAACTCAGAATGACCTAAAATTTGTGCCAAAAGTTCAATAAGACATGTACCTACAATTTTTCTTCTTTGACCAGAAGCTAAAAACCAAGAAAAATAGGACATTAAGCTAGACCAATCTAGCACACTAAAACTGAAAATTTGACATTTACATACAATGATGCTTGAAGTAATTTGGCAATGAATGCCAACTTGTGAAAAGGGTAAAATGCACTATATTGGCAACATATTGAATTATAATTTGTGACATGTTAATGCTAGAATCAACTTATCCACATTACCTAAAAAGGTCAACATTTACATTGACTTGTGAATTATAGGATAACTAGTAAACTCAACAAAATGAAGAATTAAACAATTAATTTGTAATGTGCCATAGTTTGCCTAGTTGACTAGTTTGGATAGGTTGGCATGCCAATAGGATTCTGACAACTGTTCTATAAATGGCTTTATGTCATACTGTGTTTTTATAGCATATTATGCCGTACTGTGACTTTAATAGCCTACGGCTATACGTATTGTGTTATTATACTTGGCTTAGCGCCGAATTAACTATATGGCTTTTTAGCCACACTGTTTGCACACCGGGAGACACTTTGTGACCGATGGTGTGGTAGCCCGAGGTACTAGGTATCCAGTGCCAGTATATCCATTTATCTAGTCTGGTCAGTATATAGGCTACACAGGCAGTTAATTTAGGCATTATTAAATTCAAATAGCTAAATTCAGTTTATTGACACACAACACCACCAAAATTAGCAAAACAAAGGAAAGGTTAGCAAATAAAAGTAGAATCAGCAACTGCAAAGAATATTGATGTTATAAATTCATAAACAATTCATTTATTTTATTTTAGTATATATTTCTTTACATTTGGCACCACTAAGCAGAATTGCTTAGTGCGTTGCTTTTGCTACGTGTAGGTATTGGAGACACAGCTAGGCAGCCCAACAGACCTACGATTGGGTGAGACATTAGATCTGCACAGGAGTCCAGAGTCATCTGCACTACACTGCATACATGGTAGGACTTAGGATCTTGTGTAATGACTATCAGTTGTATTTTGATATTTTGTTATATAATTTTATATATTTTAAAACTTTAAGATTTGTAATAATTTGTATATATTAAACTCCTATGGAGAGTATTTGGATGAATGTAAATTATGATGGATTTATTTTGAAACTATGAAATAGTTGAGATTTTGAGAATATTATCATATTGAACTATTTTTAACAGGTTTAGAAGAACAGTTTGTCCGAAATACATACAGCACCTTGCCGAATTTTTATTACCATTTTCAAAACACTGATTTTATTAAAGTATGAAAATAGAACCAGCATGATATGAATTTTACATAAAAGACTTCTTAAAATCAAATTGAGTTCAGGAAATGAGATAATCACAGACTAGGTGCTCTGGCACGCCGTGTAGCACGCCTTGCTCGGCTATACTGTAGATGGGTGAGGGTGGTTACATAAATTTATATTTTAACACTACAAATATAAATTTAACTTATACTATACATCCAATAACCTAGATTTGGTTTTAAGTCATGCTAGGCACTTTGCAATCTAATTACAAACCAAACCTATTTAATTAATCGATTAAACTCTTTAATTAATTAATTAAATCATATTTAATTTGGTGATTACTTGTGTATGTGTGCGACTTACTAGGCTAATCACTAATTGGCAATGAGATATGATATTAACTCTTAATATCATCAAAATTCTTTCTTACCATAAATGATTTCTCTAAATCATTTTATGCACCTCATAGACCATGGATAACATCTAGCATAGCATGCCATGGCCACCCAATCAGTGATAAGATTTACCTTAAATGAATCTAAAATCATATGTTACCATGCACTAGAATCTCTATGTTACAAAATCCCAATTCGAGCTGGAGTCATGGTTTATATCAAACCCCATTTGTTATGAATATTATGTTCTCTTTTAATTCCAGTTCTTGATTAAAAAGATTTTCTCATCAGAAACTCTTTTCTGATTAAATCTATCTGTCCTAGCCAAGAACTTGAAACATCAAGAAAAATTAAATGAACATAGGATTTAATCCCTATTTACTTAGGGTAACAGATTCCATCTTGATCAACACCTTCCTCCATATATAACTAGTAAGAGCCAACACATACCCATATACCCATACACAGTATAAATATGAAAGCAGTATCAAACTCAAACCACCTATATACAAGATAATTGTGCTATCTCAGGTCTAAAGATTATATGCACTGATATGATTTATGACAATGCATTAACAGGATAAACGCCATGTGCTTGTCATAAATGTCATTGGTTTGGCCTACTTATCATGTATAAGTGCTTATCATGTTTGTTATATGGCATGAGACTCACCGTTCCAACTTATTTACATCTCATATAAATAACTTAGGAACAAACATGATTATAATCTTTCTGGATAAGTCATGTCCTTATTGTGAAGTATCCTCGATTGTGAACCAATTTATGATACTTTGTGCTAGAAATACTGTTACACAAAATGAGCCGAGAGCCACAGCAATGGGTGACCTTCTCGGGAAGGATTGCGAAGTCGATTTAAACTCAAATTTCGAACCGTAAAATGTGACGCTGCGGTCCTTAGGACTATTGCGAACACAATGGAAAAGAGAAAATCACGAAAAAGAATTGTTAAGCCAATCAAATAATTAGGTCAGGGATCCAAAAGAAATATTGAATTAATTGCAAACCTGGTCAAACTGGCGAGGGGCAATTTGGTCAATTGAAGCCAGTCTATTGCTACACCATGGCAGAATGTGTGTTCCTAATAATGTTGACTTGAGGCAAATCATTTTGAAGGAAGCACATGAGTCTCCTTTTGCCATGCACCCTAGTGGCACAAAAATGTATAGAGAGCTAAAGGAGCATTACTGGTGGATGGTATGAAAAGAGATGTGGCAGAATTTATTTCTAAGTGCCTAACTTGTCAACAAGTGAAGGCAGAGCATCAAGTGGCCGCTGGGTTGTTACATCCACTACCAATACCCGAGTGGAAATGGGAGAGAATAAAAATGGATTTTGTGATGGGACATCCGAGGACACAAAAGAGTCATGATGCAATATGGGTCATTATTGATAGACTAACCAAGTCTACTCATTTTCTGCCAGTCCGGATAGACTACAGTTTAGAAAGATTAGCCAAGTAGTACATTAATGAGATTGTGAAACTGCATGGAGTGCCAATATCTATCATATCAGACAGAGATCCTAGGTTCACTTCTAGATTCTGGGGTAGTCTTCAGAGAGCCCTAGGAACTAGATTGAAATTTAGTACAGTATTCCACCCATAGACAGATGGCCAGTCTGAGAGGGTAATTCAGATCTTGGAGGACATGCTACGGGCTTATGTGATTGAGTTTGAGGGCAGTTGGGACACACACTCACCTTTGATTGAGTTTGCTTACAACAATAGTTACCAATCAAGCATTGGGATGCCTCCATATGAAGCCTTATATAGCAAAAAATGTAGAACCCCACTGTGTTGGGATGATGTGGGTGAAAGGAAGATGATTGGGCTTCAAATTGTTCAACAGACAGAGGAGAAAATCAGATTGATCAGAGATTGACTTAAGACTGCATCAGACCATCAGAAGTCCTACATTGATTTAAAGAGAAGGGATATTGAGTATGCAGTGGGTGAGAAAGTATTCCTCAAGGTTTCCCCATGGAAGAGCATTATGAGATTCGGCAGAAAAGGGAAACTGAGTCCTCATTTTATCGGGCCATATGAGGTTCTGGAAAGAGTGGGTCCTTTCGCATATCGGTTGGCACTACCTCCAGAGTTAGAAAAGAAACATAATGTCTTCCATGTGTCCATGTTGAGGAGGTATCGATCAGACCCATCTCATACACTACCAGTGGAAGAAATTGAAGTGAATCCACACCTCACATATGACGAAGAACCCATAGAGATTCTGGCTTATGAGGGGAAGCAGCTACGGAATAAGCAGATACCGTTAGTGAAAGTGCTGTGGAACCATCATTCGGGCCAAGAAGCTACTTGGGAACGAGAGGAGGACATGAGGAGACAACACCCATATCTGTTCAGAGATTAATACCAGGTAAAATTTTGAGATGAAATTTATTTTAAGGTGGGGAGCATTGTAATACCCCTATTTGCATAGCCTGGTATATTTCACTATTCCGGTGACCGGTATCGGTCTAGATAATTAAGGGGATTAGAACCACATCTAAGATAACTAAATAAGCCCTGAATACAAATAATTAGTAATTGCCAATTAGTTAAGTATAAATAAGAAAAACAGAACATAAAAAGTTAAATGAGCCGAGAGTCACAACAATGGGTGACCTTCTCCAAAAGGATTGGAAAGTCGATTTAAACTCAAATTTCAAACTGTAAAATGTGACACTGCGGTCCTTAGGACTATTGCGAACATCGTGGAAAAGAGAAAATCATGAAAAAGAACTGTTAAGCCAGTCAAATAATTAGGTCAGGGATCCGAAAGAAATATTGAATTAATTGCAAACCGGGTCAAACCGGCGGGGGGCAATTTGGTTAATTGACCCTGAGAGCTGACTCCTGAGCTAACTGTCAAATAAAATCAGAGAAAAAAAAATTTTGGGATCAAGAATTAAATTAAAGAACTAAAGAAAAATAAATAAAAAAAAAGGAAAAGTAAAAAGTGATGACATCATGCATGACCTCATGCATGATGCAATAATTATTATACAACTCAACTCAACTCAACTCAACTCAACTAAGCCTTTATCCCAAAAATTTGGAGTCGGCTATATGGATTTGCTTTTTCCACTCATAACGATTTTGGATTAAATCATTAGAAATGTGTAATGCTTCTAGGTCATGTTGTACTACTCTCCTCCAAGTCAATTTAGGTCTACCCCTTTTTTTCTTTCTATCCTCTAACCTAATGTGCTCTACTTGTCTAACTGGAGCCTCTGTATGTCTACGCTCCACATGACTAAACCACCTCAATCTCCCTTCTCTCAACTTATCTTCAATTGGCACCACTCCTACCTTTTCTCTAATACTGTCATTACGGACTTTATCTAGTCTAGTATGGCCACTCATCCACCTTAACATTCTCATCTCTGCAACTCTTATCTTAGATGCATATGACTCTTTCAGTGCCCAACACTCACTACCATATAACATAGCCAGTCGTATGGCTGTACGATATTTTCAATTTATTGGGAATCTTACGATCACATAAAACTCCCATGGCACGTTTCCACTTCAACCATCCGGCTTTAATCCTATGACTAACATCCTCCTCACATCCCCCATCTACTTGAAGGACTGAGCCTAGATATTTAAAGTGATTACTTTGGAACAGTACCACTCCATTTATACTAACTCCTTCGCTATCACCAGTTTGGCCTTCATTGAACTTACAATGCATGTATTCTGTCTTTGTTTTACTTAACTTAAAACCCTTTGACTCTAGAGTACTTCTCCAAAGTTCTAGCTTTCTATTGACTCCTTCTTGTGTCTCATCTATCAGAACAATATCATCTGCAAACATCATGCACCAAGGAATACTCTCTTGTATATGTTTCGTCAGTTCATCTAAAACTAATGTAAAAGGTAAGGGCTTATGGCTGATCCTTGGTGTAATCCAATTGGGATCGGAAAATCTCTTGTGTCCCCTCCCACTGTGCGCACAATTGTAGTAGCTCCTTCATACATATCTCTCAATACTTGTATGTACCTAATAGATACCCTCTTTTGTTCTAACCCATTCCATAAGACCTCTCTTGGAACACTATCATAAGCCTTCTCCAAATCAATAAAAACCATGTGTAAATCTTTCTTCACATCTCTATATTTCTCCATCAAGCTTCTAATGAGAAAGATCGCTTCCATAGTTGAACGACTAGGCATGAAACCAAATTGATTGAGAGAGATAGAAGTATCATGACGTAGTCGATGCTCCACAATTCTCTCCCATAACTTTATAGTATGGCTCATGAGTTCAATTCCCCTATAGTTTGAGCAACTCTGTATATCTCCCTTATTTTTAAAAATAGGTACTAAAATACTCTTTCTCCATTCATCAGGCATTTTCATTGAGTTTAGAATCTTATTAAATAATTTAGTTAACCATGCCACTCCTATATCTCCCAAATACTTCCACACTTCAATTGGTATTTCATTGGGTCCACAGGCTTTACCCACTTTCATTCTCTTAAGTGCTTCCTTTACTTCTAAAGATCGAATCCTTCTAGTATAATTCACATTCTTTTCTATTGTTCTATAATCTATATTCACGCTATTACCATTTTGACTATTATTAAAGAGATCATTAAAATAATTTCTCCATCTTTCTTTAATGTCCTCATCTTTCACCAACACTTTTCCTTCTTTATCCTTAATGCACCTAACTTGATTGAGATCTTGACATTTCCTTTCTCTCCTCCTTGCTAATCTATAAATATCTTTCTCCCTTTCTTTAGTTCCAAGTTTCTCATATAACTTTTCAAAGGCCTGTGCTCTTGCTTGACTAACTGCCTTTTTTGCCTCTTTCTTTGCTATCTTGTACTGTTCATATGCCTCATTATTATCACATTTAGGTAATTTCTTATATCATTCCCTTTTTCTCTTCACTGCCTTTTGTACTTCCTCATTCCACCACCATTTCTCTTTTGAGGGTGGTCCATGTCCTTTAGACTCTCCAAGTACTTTTCTAGCTACTTCACTAATATTTGATGCCATCTGTATCCATATATCATTGGCCTCCATATCCAGCTTCCATACTTCGGACTCGAGAAGCTCATTTTTGAACTTCACTTGCTTTACTCTTTTGAACTCCCACCACTTTGTTCGAGCTACACTATTTCTTCTAACCTTACTTGAATTTTTCCTAAACTTGACATCCAAGACCACCAACCAATGTTGACTTGTTAAAGATTCTCCTGGAATGACCTTGCAATCCTTGCATAGAGCTTTATTTATCTTTCTAGTTAAAAGGAAGTCGATTTGGGTTCTATATTGGCCACTTTTGAAAGTCACTAAATGTGACTCTCTTTTTATAAAATAGGTATTTGCTAGTATTAGGTCGTATGCCATAGCAAAATCCAGGATGCTTTTTCCCTCCTCATTTTGACTACCAAAACCAAAACCTCCATGAACATTCTCATAACCTTGTCTATCGCTTCCTACATGTCCATTTAAATCTCTACTAATGAAAACATTATCTTCATTCGATATGCTTTGCATTAAATCATCCATATCTTCCCAAAACCTTTATTTACTCTCACTGTCTAGTCCTATTTGTGGGGCATAAGCACTAACTATATTTATTGTTTCTCCTTCTAGTACTAGCTTTACTAGTATAATTCTATCTCCTACTCTTTTCACAGCTATTACTGCGTCTTTCAATGTCCTGTCTATGATTATACCCACTCCGTTCTTGTTTCTCTCCTTTCCGGTAAACTACAGTTTATACCCTGAATTACCCACTTCCTTACTTTTCTCTCCTACCCATTTAGTTTTTTGAATGCAAGCAATATTCACCCTTTTCCTTTCCAAGGTATCCACAAGCTCCATTAATTTTCCTGTAAATGATCCAACATTCCAAGTACCAACCCTAATCCTCCTCCTATCCTGCTCCTTCCAAATTGGTCTCCTTCTATGATATCTTCTATTGTTTTCTATGTCTATCTTATGTTCCGTTCCACTATTTGTTCTACTATCTGTCCTATGGACTAACTTCTTTACCCACACCTGTCTATTATGTGGGAACCCTTGCTCACTTAACACCACATTCGAGCATTGGCATGGCGCGTCGCTTTCGGTGAATGCCCTACACCCTTGCATATTTATCACTACACCCGGGCTCCAATGTAGCGCGTCGTTAGTAGAAGACGCCCCAACATTTATATCACTTAAATCCATATCATAGGTTGTGATGAAATTTTTACGCTGGTGGTCAACTACCGCAACCCTCCTCCTTTATCCGGGCTTGGGACCGGCCAAGCGCAAACTACTTAAGTGGAGTTGTAATAATTATTATAATTAAAATTTATTTTATTTAAATTTTGGTCTTCTTAAGGGATCAACTAATAAAAGAAAAAGAAAAGAAAGAAAAATAGAAAACATTCATCTTCCATTCCTTACCGTCTCTCTCTCTCCTGAGCTCTTTCTTTCAAAATCCTCCATGAAAACTTAAATTCAAGCTTTCAAACCTTCAAAGTAACCATAGATTTCCCCAATTTTATTACTTAAAACTTGTTTTGGCATCTTGAAAAGATGCTTGAGTAAGAAAGAAAGAAGAAAATAATAAGGGAATTGAAGATTGAAAATCAAAGTTTGAGGTTAGTGAGCAAACTTTCATTTCTTATTTTAATTTCTATGTTTTTGGTTCAAGTAGCTTAGATTTTAACTTAAAATTTAAAAGAAAATAATTATTGGAGGACTAGAGGAAAATTTGGCCAGCTAGGGTTTGTGGTGATAATATATGAATTTGATTGAATAAATAGTGTAGGTAAGTTTGAATGAGTTAAGGAAGCATGTGTATATGTGTTTAACTGGTTAAATGCAACAAATAGGTGAATTAGGGTTTGGCACCTAGGGTTTGGAATACAAAAATGTGAGAATGTGTTAAATGGTGTGTTGGACTTGATTTGAGGTGAGAAATGATCATTTATGATCAATTGGAGCTTGTTAGAAGTATTGGAACCAAATGCAAATTCGGATTGCTTAGGATCATGCTGTAGGCAACAGGACCAAGGTCCCTTTCAGGGACCAAAACAAAAAATTTACAAGTCCAATTGGTGTGAGGGCAATTGGGAATGAAAATAAACACAAAATGGAACATTTTTCATTTTGGAAGCATACCCAAAAAGTGACCAAAACCTAGTGAACAAATTGACCAAATCCAGAATTGGCAATCTGACCTGTACAAAAATGACCAAATGAATTTGTTCATTTGGCCATAACTTGGGCTAGGTTGATATAAATGACCTGAAATTTTACCATTGGAAAGCTGAGATATATACCTAAAACTTTCATGAAGAACACAAACCCAAATTATGCCCTTAACCAAGTCATTTGGCCACCCAAATTTGGTGACCTAAAACTGCTAGAACTAGTTTGGTGCCCAGAAATCTGGGTTAAGTCAAATCTGGGTTAAGTCCAATCTGGCAGCCATGATTCAAATGCCTATAACTTGAGCTACAAAACTATAAATGGAGTGATTCAAAAAGGAGAATAAAGTTAAGACAATAGGAAACATTTTCTATGCAGAAAGTTTTGCCAAATTCTAACAGAAAAATGACCAATGGAACAGTGCAACTTAAGACACCAAAACTGAAAATTTGCAAATTTGCCTAAAAGACTTAGATTTTGAGTAAACAACCAAAACCAACAAATTTAGTTACCAAAATGTGGTATGTGGGTGAAGTTAGAATTCCCATACCTATTAAGCCTTAGAAAGTCAACAAATTGACTTGAATAATGTCGTGAATAGTAACTCCAAAACATAAATTTTAAAGAACGTCAAGTTTAGCATATTAAAGCTAAGTATAAGTGAATTTGAATTTATTTTTAGATTAATGATGAGTTGTGATACTAAAACACTGTGAAACTGTGTGTTTCAGTGGAAAATAACACCGGGAAAGAACCCGAGGAGTCGAGTCAAGGCCAAAAGGTGTCACACCCTATCACTTATAATGCACGACATGTTCCCGTAGCATACCTATTGAATTTCCAAACTCCACCTAAGATAACCCATTAGTTATGCTACAAAGGATTTTAAAACAAACCATAACTTTTTATCTTATCAATTCTTTTGCGGAAAACTACATGAGAATAGTAAAAATTCCATGTAAACTTTCATTGGAAATAATGATAGACTAAATATTACAAAAGTTACATTTTCATAAGTCTCAAAGTAAAATACAAAATAGTTACAAAATCAAAATGAGATAGCAATGCAATGCTTTTAAATACAAACTGCTCAATATCCGTGCATCCATACATATAGGTACAAAATACATCCAAAGGAATCACAAGGTATACCAAACGTAAATACCCACAAACAATACCAAAATGATGCTTTCAAGTCTCTCACTTGCCAGCTTTCTCCTTTCCCTTACCTGCGACAGCATAAAGAAGCTATCGCTGAGTATATCACTCAGTGGTGCACAACTAATAACTTTAAAACTTAAGGTAAAACACAATTTGTCAAAGCATAATAAATCACATTTTTCTTAAGCATGAAAACTTCACAACAGTTCTAAGTTCATAAGAGCCATTTATTAGAATAACATTGCAAATGAGAAATCATACTTCATAAATCACAATTCACAAAGCATTAGTGTTGCCAACATCAACACACAGTTCAGGCCATGACACAAAATTTCACGATCAGTGCCGTGTTGTACACCACGACAAAGCAATCTCAACCTCACTAACCGTTATTAAAAAGGGAAGGGTTAACTAGCTAATGAGTACTCATATAGTCTTACCCCACTAACCGTTATTAATGGGAGACATAATCAATATCAATTACCAACCTCAAGTAGCCGTTACTACTGGGGAGTTTCGAAAGGGACTGTCATGCCAACTGTGGTTTTAAAACAGTTTCCAAAAATTTTCCATTCAACAATCATATTTATAAACCAATAAACACATTTAAATTCATCATAATATCTAAATAAAGCTAGCAACACCTACATTTCTTAAATGCAAGAGAAAAACCATATTTCAGTCAAATTAAACTTGTTCAAAGCAAACTCATTCAATTTAACACATTCCAAGCAATTTACAAATTTAAAAACGAAGAAAATGTTAGTTGTGCACGAACCTTCAATGCTCTCCTTTATTGTTACCTACTTCTCCTTGTCCATTCCAACTTCTTTTTCTACTGAAAATACACAAATAGAATACCTCAATACCAATCTCAATTGCTGCCAAGAACTCATTATATGCATGTCTAATGCATCCCAAGTTAGCTTTGAAAATTTTAGAATATTTTAGTTTTGGGACAGCTTGGTGCCCCAATTTTTAAACCCAATTTTTACCTAGTTTCGATCGTAATTTGGTGAGATGTTCTGCATGAAAATTGTTCATTTAGGTCTTCACTTTATTTTTGTTTTTGAATCGCCTAATTCGGAGCTGTGTAGCTCAAGTTATGCCCAAAACACCATTACTGTTCACGTCACTATTCATGCTGCAGATTTTGTTCTGGCAGCTTTATCTATCCAACTTCGTTCAGCAATTTGACCAAGTTAAGTCCATAATTTGGTCTAATGTTCTTCATATGAAATGTTCTACTATGTCTTACATTTCCATCAGTTTAATAATCGCCTAAATCGGAGTTTTCTAGAGAGAGTTATAGCCTTGCAAAATTTAATGTTCAATTGGTCAATTTTAGGTGCCTAGATTCTGGCAGATTCGGTGACCCAAATTCGTTTCGCAATTTGATTGAGTTAAGTTCATAATTTGGCCTAATATTCTTCATATGAAATATTTTGCTATGTCTTATGTTTCCATCGGTTCAAGAATTGCCTAAATTGGAGTTTTCTAGAGAGAGTTATAGCCATTGAAACTTTACTACTCATATGGCAATTCTGCAGTTTTGCAGATTCAGTAACTCAACTTTGCTCAATAATTTGATTTGGTTAATGGCATAATTTGGGTTTGTGTTCTGCATGAAAGTTTTAGGTCTATATCTCATCTAACAACTGGTAAAATTTCAGGTCATTTTGACCTGCCTAGCTCGAGTTATGACCCAAACACTATTACTGTTCATGTATACTTTTCATACTGCAGTTTTTCAAGTTTGGTCAGTTTGTTCACTAGGTTTTGGTCACTTTTTGGGCATGCTTCTTGAATGAAAATTGTGTCATTTAGTGCCTATTTTCAGTCCCAATTCGTCCCATACCAATTGGACTTGTAAAATTTTATTTTTGGTCCCTCAAAGTTGACTTTTGGTCATGCTTCATACCCAATCCGAATTTGGCTTTGATTTATATACTTCTAACACACTTAATTAGGTCACAAATGGCTATTTCTTTCCTTAAACTATGTCAAAGACATCATTTAGCACTTCTTCACATTTTTGGTCTCTAAACCCTAATGTTCGAAACCCTAATTTTTCTCCCATTTGGCCAAAACCCTAGTTTAGGTTCCATATATGTTTTCTTTCATTTTCTTATGAAATTTCATCATAAATTAACTTCATTCCAAGCTTATACAACTAATCTAACATGAAAAGAAAATTACCTCTTGTTGATTTCTTTCCAACTTCACTTTTCTTCCAATTCTTGTTCTCCTTGCTTTTAATCTCTCAATCAAAGATCTCTTTGATGTTTTCTTTTAGTGGGCTATGGAATTTATGAAGGGAATTTAAGGGAATTAAAACTTGGGAGGGGAAATCAATGAGGGGAAGAAGTGGAAGAAGAAGAGAAAAAGAGAGAGAGAGAGGAAGAGAGAGGAGAGGGTGGTGGCCTCTTATGAAAAAAAAAGAAATGAAAAAGACGTTTGTCTTCTTATTTATATATATATATATATATTTATCCCCAAAATTAGCTTATTAAAATTATAAATTTTAATTGTGTCATAAGCACAATTAAACTTAAATTTTTATTCCTTTTTTTTTTTTTTTTTACATTTACACTTAATTTTTTCCTTTTAATTAAATAATTAAATTTAACTATCAAAAGCCCATAAGTCTTTCATTTTAATCTTGTCATAATGGAAATGAAAGTTTAAGTTTTCATTTCTTAAATTTTCCCTTGCATATTTTTACTTGAATTTTCTTCAATTTTTATCCCATAATTCAATTCATTAATTTCATTTAATTAAATTGATATTTTGGTCAAAAGTCAACTCTTTAGGTGAATTGACCAGAATGCCCCTCATCGGGTCATAATCCTTCTTTTTATAATACCCGATGAGTCCTTAGTTTTTTTTGTTCACTATAATTTTTATTGTGTCTATCTCAACTAATTTTCTATTTATTTTTGGTCCTCAAGGTGTCTTTGAATAGCATTAGTCACAGAACAAAAATGGTACTATTCATAACTCGGAGGTTCAGGGTGTTACAATTCTTCCCTCCTTAAAAATAAATTTTCGTCCTCGAAATTTACCTGGTCTCAGTCTCTAAATAGCTGTGGGTGCTGTCTCCTCATGTCCTCCTCACATTCCCATGTAGCCTCCTGGCCTGAATGATGGTTCCACAGCACTTTGACTAGAGGTATATGTTTGTTCCTCAGCTGCTTCACCTCATGTGCCAAGATCTTTATGGGCTCTTCATCATATGTCAGGTCTGGATTCACCTCAATCTCCTCTATTGGCAAAATGTGAGAGGGGTCTAATCTGTACCTCCTTAACATGGAGACATGGAAGATATTGTGAATCTTTTCCAACTCCAGAGGCAATGCAAGTCTATATGCCAATGGACCCACTCTTTCCAGAACCTCATACGGCCCAATGAAGCGAGGACTTAGTTTCCCCTTTCTACTAAACCTCATGATCCTCTTCCATGGGGAAACTTTCAGGAACACCTTGTCACCCACACTATACCGAATATCTCTTCTCTTTAGGTCAACATAGGACTTCTGTCTATCCGTTGCAACTTTGAGTCTGTCTCTAATGAGCTTAACCTTTTCTTCTGTCTGTTGCACTAATTCTGGATCAATCAACTTCCTCTCGTCCACTTCATCCCAACACAAGGGAGTTCTACACTTCCTGCCGTAAAGTGCTTTGTATGGAGGCATTTCGATGCTTGACTGATAACTATTGTTGTAGGCAAATTCAATTAAAGGCAAGTGTGTGTCCCAACTCCCTTCAAACTCAATCACACAAGCCCGAAGCATATCCTCCAAAATCTGAATGATCCTTTCAGACTGGCCATCTGTCTGTGGATGGAATGCTGTACTAAAGTTCAATCTAGTCCCTAGGGCTTTTTGGAGACTACCCCACAATCTAGAAGTGAACCTAGGATCTCTATCAGACATAATAGATATTGGCACTCCATGCAACCTCACCACTTCGTCAATGTATAGTTTGGCCAATCTTTCCAGGTTGTAATCCATTCTCACTGGCAAAAAGTGTGCAGACTTGGTCAATCTATCAACAATAACCCAAACTACATCATGATTCTTTTGTATACGTGGAAGACCTGTCACGAAATCCATAGTGATTCTTTCCCATTTCCACTCAGGAATTGGCAATGGTTGTAGCAACCCTGCAGGCACTTGGTGTTTTACCTTTACTTGCTGACAAGTTAGGCATTTGGCAACATATTCTGCAATGTCTTTCTTCATTCCTCTCCACCAATAGTGCTCTTTCACAATTCTGTACATTTTGGTTCCACCAGGGTGCATTGCAAAAGGTGAATCTTGGGCTTCCTTTAAAATGGTCTGCCTCAGTTCAACATTCTCAGGAATGCACATTCTGCCCTTATATAACAACAAGCTCTCATCATTTACTGATAATTCTGGTTTCTTTCCATATCGAGCCTCTTCCATTAACTTCACATACTTATCATCCTTCTGCGCAACTGCTTTAATTTGTTCTGCCAGCATTGGCTTCACTTGCCAAGTAGCTACCATCTGTCCATCTTCATTAATCTCCAAATTAGCATGCAATGCCCTTAACTCATGCACCATGGACAATGGAGAAACCCTCAAACCAGCCATAATCTTGCGACTTAAAGCATCAGCTACAACATTAGCTTTTCTAGGCTGATAGTCTATCAAACAATCATAATCTTTTATCAGCTCTAACCATCTCCTTTGCCTCAAATTTAACTCCTTTTGTGTGCCCAAGTACTTCAAACTTTTATGATTTGTGTATATATAACATCTCTCCCCATACAAGTAATGTCTCCAGATCTTCAAGGCAAAGACAATGGCTGCTAGCTCCAAGTCATGTGTAGGATAATTCCTCTCATGCGGTTTAAGCTGGTGTGAAGCATAGGCAATGACATTTCTATCTTGCATCAACACACAACCTAATCAATTATGAGAAGCATCACTGTATATGGTATACTCCTTACCCAAAGTGGGCAAGGTTAAGACTGGAACTTCAGTTAAATGCCTCTTTAACTCATCAAAACTTTCCTGGCATCAATCAGTCCACTGAAATTTTACATCCTTCCTAAGTAGATTGGTTAGTGGAGATGCTAGTATGGAGAATCCCTTCACAAACCTTCGATAATATCCAGCTAAACCAAGGAAACTTCGAACTTCCGTGACATTTCTGGGTGGCTTCTAATTAAGAATGGCTTTTACTTTGCTAGGATCCACTTGGATACCTTCTGCAGATACAATATGCCCCAAAAATGAAATCTCCTTTAGCCAAAACTTACATTTCGATAGTTTGGCATACAACTGCTTCTCCCTCAAAGTCTGCAATACTATCCTCAAGTGCTTGTCATATTCCTCTGCATTCTTTGAGTACACCAAAATATCATCAATGAACACCACAACAAACTGGTCCAAATATGGCCTGAAGATAGTGTTCATTAGGCCCATAAATGCAGCTGGAGCATTAGTCAACCCGAATGGCATTACCAAGAACTCATAGTGGCCATACCGAGTCCTAAAGGCAGTTTTAGGAATACTTTGCTCCTACACCCTCAACTAGTAGTAGCCCGATCTCAAGTCAATTTTGGAGAATACAGTTGCATCCTTCAACTGATCAAATAAATCATCGATCCGTGGCAGAGGATATCTATTCTTTATGGTCACCTTATTCAATTGTCTGTAGTCTACGCATAGGCGGAGAGTACCATACTTCTTCTTCACAAATAATACTGGTGCTTCCCAAGGTGACACGCTAGGGCAGATGAAACCCTTATCTAACAATTCCTGCAATTGTACCTTCAACTCTTTCAACTCAGCAGGTGCCATCCTATAAGAAGTGATGGAGATTGTCTC
The DNA here is from genome assembly GCF_030052815.1 of Hevea brasiliensis. NCBI lineage: Eukaryota > Viridiplantae > Streptophyta > Magnoliopsida > Malpighiales > Euphorbiaceae > Hevea > Hevea brasiliensis. Next base: position 85,862,993 of record NC_079494.1, on the reverse strand, counting down.
CACACCAGGCATAGTCTCAATTTCAAACTACACCTCTCTTTTCTGGAGGCAATCCCAGTAATTCTTCCGGAAAGACATCCAAAAACCCCATACTGTAGGAATATCTTTAAGATCTGGACTCCCTACTTGGGTGTCTATCACATGAGCTAGATAAGCTTCACATCCCTTTCTAATAATCTTTCTAGCAACTGCAGCTGAAATGATGTTGGATGGCAATAACTGCCTCTCCCCGTGTATCACTACATTTGCATACTCGGGAATACCAAAAGTGACTATCTTCAGTCTACAGTCGATCATGGCGTGATGCCTGGCTAACCAATCCATGCCCAAGATGATATCATAATCTCGGAAGGGCATGTCAATTAAGTCTGATAGGAATGTATGTCCTAGGATCACCAAAGGACAATCCTTATACAATTTGTTCACCCTAACCTCTTGTCCTAAACGACTAGTCACTAGCACATCATAATCCAATTTCACACAAGGAATAGCAATAGAACATGTAATACTGGCACTAGCACTAAAAGAAGTACCAGCCACAACATTTGATGTCTCAGCTTCATCCTTCTGGCGCATGGTGTACACCCTGACTGGTGCACCACTCTGCTCTGGTTGGCTCACTGTGCCTTGGCTGCCAGAAGTGTTACCTCTACCCCTGCCTCTGCCTCTACTAGTCGTCTGTTATCCTCTGGAAGCAAAACCTTGAACAGATCCCTGAGTGGTAGTAGGCGGTCTAGATCTGTGGGCACTAGTGCAATCTCTAGTAAAATGCCCACTTCCACCACAGTTGTAACAGGCTCCTATGGCCTTATAACATACTCCTCCATGAGTCCTGCCACAAGTTTCACAAGCACGGGTAGGAAAGGAACCCCTAGATGTCTGCTGTCCGGATCTAGGTGGCCTCTGCCCTGAGAATCTTCCCCTACTAGATCTTCTGTTACTTGGTCCCCCAAAGCTCTTCCTCTTACCTGAATTGTTACTTGGACTCTGACCTGTAGGCTTACTGCTCTTCTCTTTTTCAGTGATTACCTTCTCAAATGCCCCTTCCAGTTCTATCTTTTCCAATTCAAGGGCCTGTGATATCAACCCAGAGAAGTTATCATGTCAAAACCCAACCACTTGCAATCTCAAACTAGGCCTCAAACCGGCCTCAAACTGTTTGCATCTGTCTCTACTGGTAGTGAGTAGGCTTCCATCATAGTGGCTGAGGCGAGAAAAGTCTCTCTCATACTCGGCTACAGTCTTGTTCCTTTGCTTCAAACTGAGAAACACCTGTAGCTTCATATCCACATAAGTATCAGGAACATACTTCTGTCTAAACTCCCTTAGAAAGTCATCCCATGTCAACACTGGCGGCTCAGCCAAACTATCGAGAATGGTCTTCCACCACTCATATGCATCTCCATGCAGCAAGGAAATTGAATATTCAAACTTCAACTCATCCGTGCAGTGCAATTTCTTGAAGACACTCTCCATCCGTTCTAACCATTGCTCAGCTTCCAATGGGTCCACTGTACCCTTGAACTCTGTTGCCCCATACTTCATTAACTTGTCATATTATCTGGCTGGGGAAGGTGGTTGCACTGGAGGTGCTTTCACAGGAGCTTGGAATGGTATATTGCCAGCCATTTGCTGAAATAATGCAGCCATCTGCTGAGCGAACTGAGTAGAAAACTGCATGGGTCGGAAGGATGCAGCCGATCCACTGACATTCTGAGGAGCTGGGGCTTCCCCCTATACCTCAGCTGCTACTGATTGCTCTACTGTGTGATCCCCCTCTTCCATATTGAATCACAAGGAATTCTACTCCCTGAACAACCAACACAAGGAGATTTCCTTCCATTAGTCCATATTTATGATGTAATGCACTATATGTATCAATAATGACAATTAAGCAGTTGTACTTATCAAAAATTTTTAAACATGCAATTTCAAAACTTGTACAAAAACTAAAGCTTTGATACCACTAAAACATGTCACACCCTATCACTTATAAGGCACGACATGTTCCCGTAGCGTACCTAATGAATTACCAAACTCCACCTACAGATAACCCATTAGTTATGCTACAAAGGATTTTAAAACAAACCATAACTTTTTATCTTATCAATTCTTTTGCGGAAAACTGCATGAGAATTGTGAAAATTCCATGTAAACATTCATTGGAAATAATGATAGACTAAATATTATAAAAGTTACATTTTCATAAGTCTCAAAGTAAAATACAAAATAGTTACAAACTCAAAATGAGCTAGCAATGCAATGCTTTTAAATACAAACTGCTCAATATCCGTGCATCCAGACATATAGGTACAAAATACATCCAAAGGAATCACAAGGGTATACCTAACGTAAATACCCACAAACAATACCAAAATGCTGCTTTCAAGTCTCTCACTCGACAGCCTTCTCCTTTCCCTTACCTGCGACAGCATAAAGAAGCTATCGCTGAGTATATCACTCAGTAGTGCACAACTAATAACTTTAAAACTTAAGGTAAAACACAATTTGTCAAAGCATAATAAATCACATTTTTCTTAAAGCATGAAAACTTCACAAGAGTTCTAAGTTCATAAGAGCCATTTATTAGAATAACATTGCAAATGAGAAATCATACTTCATAAATCACAATTCACAAAGCATTAGTGTTGCCAACATCAACACACAGTTCTGGCCATTACACAAAATTTCACGATCAGTGCCATGTTGTATACCACGACAAAACAATCTCAACCTCACTAACCGTTATTAATGAGGGAAGGGCTAGCTAGCTAATGAGTACTCATATAGTCTTACCCCACTAACCGTTATTAATGAGAGACATAATCAATATCAATTACCAACCCCAAGTAGCTGTTACTACTGGGGAGTTCCGAAAGGGACTGTCATGCTAACTGTGGTTTCAAAACAGTTTCTAAAAATTTTCCATTAAACAATCATATTTATAAATCAATAAACACATTTAAATTCATCATAATATCCAAATAAAGGTAGCAACACCTAAATTTCTTAAATGCAAGAGAAAAACCATATTTCAGTCAAATTAAACTTGTTCAAAGCAAACTCATTCAATTTAACACATTCCAAGCAATTTATAAATTTAAAAACGAAGAAAATGTTAGTTGTGCACAAACCTTCAATGCTCTCCTTTATTGTTACCTACTTCTCCTTGTCTGTTCCAACTTCTTTTTCTACTGAAAATACACAAATAGAATACCTCAATACCAATCTCAATTGCTGCCAAGAACTCATTATATGCATGTCTAATGCATCCCAAGTTAGCTTTGAAAATTTTAGAATATTTTGTTTTTGGGACAGCTTAGTGCCCCAATCTTTGAACCCAATTTTTACCTAGTTTCGATCATAATTTGGTGAGGTGTTCTTCATGAAAATTGTTCATACCAATCCGAATTTGGCTTTGATTTAAACACTTCTAACACACTTAATTAGGTCACAAATGGCCATTTCTTTCCTTAAACTATGTCAAAGACATCATTTAGCACTTCTTCACTTTTTTGGTCTCTAAACCCTAATGTTCAAAACCCTAATTTTTCTCCCATTTGGCCAAAACCCTAGTTTAGGTTTCATATATGTTTTCTTTCATTTTCTTATGAAATTTCATCATAAATTAACTTCATTCCAAGCTTATACAACTAATCTAACATGAAAAGAAAATTACCTCTTATTGATTTCTTTCCAACTTCACTTTTCTTCCAATTCTTGTTCTCCTTGCTTTTAATCTCTCAATCAAAGATCTCTTTGATGTTTTCTTTTAGTGGGCTATGGAATTTATGAAGGGAATTTAAGGGAATTAAAACTTGGGAGGGGAAATCAATGAGGGAAAGAAGTGGAAGAAGAAGAGAAAAAGAGAGAGAGAGAGGAAGAGAGAGGAGATGGTGGTGGCCTCTTATGAAAAAAAAAAGAGATGAAGAAGATATTTGTCTTCTTATATATATATATATATATATATATATATATATATATATATATATATATATATATATATATATATATATATATGTATGTATGTATGTATATATTTGTCCCCAAAATTAGCTTATTAAAATTACAAATTTTAATTATGTCATAAGGATAATTAAACTTAAATTTTTATTTCCTTTTTTTTTTTACATTTACACTTAATTTTTTCCTTTTAATTAAATAATTAAATTTAACTATCAAAAGCCCATAAGTCTTTCATTTTAATCTTGTCATAATGGAAATGAAAGTTTAAGTTTTCATTTCTTAAATTTTCCCTTACATATTTTTACTTGAATTTTTCTTCAATTTTTATCCCATAATTCAATTCATTAATTTCATTTAATTAAATTGACATTTTGGTCAAAAGTCAACTCTTGAGGTGAATTGACCAAAATGCCCCTCATCGGGTCATAATCCTTCTTTTTATAATACCCGATAAGTCCTTAGTTTTTTTTGTTCACTAGAATTTTTATTGTGTCTATCTCAACTAATTTTCTATTTATTTTTGGTCCTCAAGGTGTCTTTGAATAGTATTAGTCAAGGACCAAAAATGGTACTATTCATAACTCGGAGGTTCGGGGTGTTACAAAAGGTAACTCATATAAGGTTTGTGCACAACGTAGAATTTCTGTAAATTCTCTTCTGCATATTGTTTTGAATAAATTAAAAAATTAAATTGTGACATCATCGTGATGAAATATTTATTATGCTTTTGATTTAAATTATTGAAAGTTATTTGTGTATATTTGAGATGGCATAAATGTTTAGTAAATTGTTAAGATAAGTTTTGAAACCACAGTGTCATGACCATATATTTGAACACCTCGCTAGCATGACTAGTGGGGGTAATCAGTTTCGAATTTTGATTCCTTCTCTGGCTGAAGTGTTGAGGTGTGTGCCAGTAGAAGAAGAAATTGAATGGATATTCATATATTTGAGCTAGCTAGCCTTGTGATGTGACTTCTCCTTAGTCTCTGGCTATTGAGATTATATTTGTTTCGAATGGCATGATATAACTATGAGTTTTATGAAATTGGTTTTGACACTTCGAAATGAAATTGTTTGGATTAAAATCTCATAATTTATGTTTTATATTTAATTCTCATGTTCAGTCCAATTTTTGAATAAATATGATTTAAATTCTGCATAAAGATTATTTTAGTATGATGTGCACCACAGAGTCCTAGTACTCAGCAATGGCTATTATTGCTGTCGTAGATATAGAGACTAGAAGAGCAGCAGAGTGAGCTGCTGGGGACAGAGGAGCTACCTACTCTAAAGTTTATCGGGTATATTCTATACCCTGATTGTAAAAATTTATTTTGATGTGTGTAATGTATGTAAAGGTATGGACATGTAAAACCTGTCTTAAGCAGTTTGTATAAAGTTTGTAATAAATTTTAGTTTGAATTTTTCTTAATGTAAATTTTTGTAATGATGTATATAAATTGTTTTATCTTTAATGAAATATGAATGGAAGTATTTTGCTTTAAATTGAATGAAATTAATTAATGGTATTTTGATGCTTATTGAATATTGGAAATTGTGGATTTGAATTTTTGGAGATTGATAAATGATGTTGAAATTAATTGGGATGATTGTGAATTTAAAGATGTTGTTGAGACAAATTATTGGAAGTGCTTTTTACAGGAATTTAAAGAACTATTTTCTCAAAATACAGACGACACTCTGCCGAAATTTTTATAAAATTTGCGGAAAAATAAAATGGGCCAAAAATTTTAACTAGTTTTCAACTTTAATTAAATGTTTTAATACCTATTAGAAAATGCTCACCACTTATAAAAAGTAAGAAAATTATTTTAAAATTCCTTGTAGGGTACTTAATGAGTTATCGATAGGTGAAGTTTGGTAGTTCATTAAGTATTCTACGGGATCATGTTATGCCTTACAGAAGGGTAAGGTGTGACAATTAGTGATGAACCTAGTAAGTCACACATATACACAAGTAATCACCAAATTAAATATGATTTAATTAATTAATTAAAGAGTTTAATTGATTAATTAAATAGGTTAGGTTTGCAATTAGATTGCAAAGTCCCTAGCATGGCTTAAAACTAAATCTAGGTTATTGGATGTGTGGTATAAGTTAAATTTATATTTAAAGTGTTTAAAGATGAATTTAGTTAATGAGAAATTAATTAATAGAGAATAATTAATTAATTTATATTTGATATAAATTGATTAGAAGAAGAGAAATAATTATCTCGGGTTTAGAACTTATAATTAAGACATAGGGGTATTTTGGTCATTTCACAGGGTGACATGTAGCATCATGAGATGGTGACACATGGCACTACACATAAGTGTGCCATATGTCTTTTAATCATGTAAGATGATCAAAGTCAAGATTAAATATAGGTTTGATACTTGGCATAATGTGGTTGGGTCAATTAAACCCAAAACCAATCAGAGGGTGATATATGGCAAGGGTTTTAAGGTTGTAACTCATTACTCATGGATCTAATCTAGGCTTACTCGCACTCTGCATGTTCTCATGCTACTTCTGTAACTCATTACTCATGGAAGCAAGCATGTAACACTTAGCTCTCATATCATGCTCCTTCCTCTTGTCCAAAGTTTCATATTCCTCTTGAGTGGCCTCTGGAGGTAAGGGACCAGGAACATTTGAGTCTAGAACATATCCTATATGTTCAAGGTTTAGGAAAGGTTTCAAATTTCTTAGCCAATTAGATGAATTAGGTCCTGTCGACCTATTGCGATCAAGTATACTTGCAAGGATATTGGATGGTGATGGTTGTTCTATGCTCATTATTATCAGAAAATTAACTACAGAAAATAACTAGATTAATTAGTAAATATATCATGTAATTAACCAAAATGATTATGGTCTTTTAATCAAATTGGTCCTCCCACTAACTTAGCGAATCCTACACTATTATTAGTGGGTCATTGAATTCTTATAATCCTATTGATCATCCTCAGGAACATCCATTATTGGAATTACAATAAATTATAAGTGAGCAACTCCTTGTGCATCACGTCTCATGTGAGGTTCAATCCTTTACCTAGCCCCTAATGCTCAAAATCTCAGGCACATCCATTATTGACTTATCTTACATTAGTTAAGTTGATCCCATTGAGCCAGTAAACATGCAAATAATTTTAATGTCCTCAGGCACATCCATTATTGGCCACCAAACCATTTACATATTTAAAACATCTCATGCTTAACAATTATTCTTAAGAAAATCTCTTAAATTAATTGCATCATATGCAACTATTTAAAATTTCTTAAAATAATTGCCCCAATGGAGGGCCCATGTTATAATTACTTTAATTATAGCATATCCAACTTAATCATTTGTTTGGAAGATTTTATGGTCATCTTAATTACTATTATGATCTCACTTTGCACATTATCCATTTAGCATGCATATATCATATACTTGCATACATTCCCATACATCTCATGCATTCATGGATAAATAGTAAATATGGTATGATCATGGACTTTCTAAGGGATTCAATTCTGAGCCACCAAGAATTGAATAAGGACATTCCTAGGTGCATTTCATTCATTCATTTTACAAGAGTTGCTGAAGGAGTACATAATCAACACTTGATCTTGAATTCCTCCCACTGGTCCCACCAATGCTCTTGACCTCCTTAATCTTCTTGCAATCCAATTACATAGTAATCCTTGGCAAACCAAGGTGAATTTACAATAACTAAATAAATAAAATTACAACCCAAAAATAGTACAACCTTTATAATACATAAATTAAAATAAATTAAAATAAATTAATTAATTTACAACCCAAAGAAACATAAAAGAAATTAATCCAATCACATTGGTCTTTTATAGTCCATGATCATCCATCATGCATATCACTATTTAACAATTAAATAAAACATAAATACTTAAATTAAATTGAATATCACATATTTAACTTAAAAATCTAGAATTGAATATGATTCAAACAAATTTAAAAATTCAGATTTGAATCTCATTCAAACAAATTTAAAAATTCAGATTTGAATCACATTCAAACAACTTTAAAAATTCAAATTCGAATCACATTCAAACAACTTTAAAAATTCAGATATGAATCACAATCAAACAACTTTTAAAATTCAGATCTGAATCAAAATTTAATTGTGTGATTAAAACTCTAATTTAACAATTTAATTAGACATAAGATGAGCTTTTATATTAAACAACAATTGTAAATTAAAAACCCAAACCTTATGCACACCATTGGTGACCATAAAGTGTGCGCACCAATGGTGTTCATCACCAAGCCGCCACTTTTCCTTTGCAACCAGCAATGGATCTATCATCTCATGATCAAACTACACAATTAATTCATATAATCAACAATCTAAATGGCAAATATTGTGGCTCTGATACCAATTGAAGGAGCAAAAATATGAAAAACATAAGTTTATATCATTGAATTCAAAAATTTTTCACCTAGGGTCACATGCATCATGCAAGATTCATTTTTATCTATTTGATTTCAATGATAAACAGCATATTAAAACTGTTTTAATATGTTTTTGGATCTACATTGGCCATTTAAGATTTTAGAATTAACAAATTAATTCATTAAAACCCTAGATTATATCAAGAACAAGTGCACTAACCTTTTTGATGCACTGCAGTGTGTTTGGCACCTTTGGGATGAGCCTTAGGACACTAAGTGTTGTCCCTCTAGCTTGTCCATGCCAAGATCACCTATGGCAGCCCTTGAATAGCTTCTAAAGATTTTTCTATGAATTAGAAAATCAAGTTTTGCCTTTAAGAGATTACAGATGTAAGCAGGATAGTAGAAATAATTTCTAGTATTTTTAATTCAAGAGATTGTTTGCTAATCTCTTTGAATTGATGAGAGATGAAGAAGAAGAGAAGGGAGAGCAGCCAAGGGTGGCGGCACAAAGAGATGAATGACAGCTTATGTTTTTTTCTTTTCATCCTTTCCCTTATATAGCTTGGTCACCACTTAAAACCCTTGTCACATGTCACCTCTGATTGGTTCTAGGTTTAATTGACCCAATCACATTGTGCCAAGTGTCAAACCTATATTTAATCTTGACTTTGATCATCTTACATGATTAAAAGATATTTGGCAAGCTTATGTATAGTGCCATGTATCATCATCTCATGGTGCCACATGTCACCCTGTGAAATAACCAAAATACCCCTATATCTTAATTTTGAGTTCTCAACCCAAAATAATTATTTCTCTTCTTCTAATCAATTTATATCAAAAATAAATTAATTAATTAATCTCTATTAATTAATTTCTCATTAATTAAATTCATATTTAAACACTTTAAATATAAATTTAACTTATACTATACATCCAATAACCTAGATTTTGTTTCAAGCCATGCTAGGGACTTTGCAATCTAATTGCAAACCAAACCTATTTAATTAATCAATTAAACTCTTTAATTAATTAATTAAATCATATTTAATCTAGTGATTACTTGTGTATGTGTGTGATTTACTAGGCTTATCACTAATTGGTAATGAGACATGATATCCACTCTTAATATCATCAAAACTCTTTCTTACCATAAATGATTTCTCTAAATCATTTTATGCACCTCATAGACCATGGTTAACACCTAGCATAGCATGCCATGGCCACCCAATCAGTAATAAGGTTTACCTTAAATGAGCCTATAATCATATGTTACCATGCACTAGAATCTCTCTGTTACAAAATCCCAATTCGAGCTGGAGTCATGGTTTATGTCAAACCCCATTCGCTATGAATATTATGTTCTCTTTTAATTCTAGTTCTTGATTAAAAAGATTTTTCTCATCAGAAACTCTTTTCTGATTAAATCTATCTGTTCTGGCCAGGAACTTGAAACATCAAGAATAATTAAATGAACATAGGATTTTATCCCTATTTACATAGAGGAACAGATTCCATCTTGATCCACACCTACCTCCATATATAACTAGTAGGAGCCAGCACATGCCCATATACTCATACACAGTATAAGTATAAAAAGCAGTATAAAACTCAAACCACCTATATACAAGATAACTGTGCTATCTCAGGTTTAAAGATTCTATGCATTGATATGATTTATGACAATGCATTGACAAGAGTCAACTCCATGTGCTTGTCGTACATGTCACTGGTTCGACCTACTTACCATGTATAAGTGCCTATCATGTTTGTTATATGGCATGAGACTCACCATTCCATCTTATTAACATCTCATATAAATAACTTGGGAACAAACATGATTACAATCTTTCTGGGTAGGTCATGTCCTTATTGTGAAGTATCCTTGATTATGAACCTATTTATGATACTTTGTGCTAGAAATGCTGTCACTCATATTCTTAACAACTTAAGAATAGAATTTCTAACAAAATATCAATGGACCTTTTCTATTACACATACATATATTATATAAATGGAAAAGTGAAAATGCCTTTTATTAACAAAAATATGTACAGGATACATACTAAATGATATGCTCTAGGGCATGCTACTAACAATGACATGACAACCAGTCCATTCCCAAAATCACGTTAAACTCGTGGAAGGGCAATTCAATTAGGTCTGCAACGAATTCATACCCCTAAATCCTCAATGGGCAACCTTTATACACCTTATTCACTACCACACTGTGGCCTAGTGGATTAGTGACCAGAATGTCTTGGTCATTCTCCTCTACTGAGACTCCCCTCTCTACGGGTAGTTGGATATAGATATATGAATGGGTAGATCCTGGATCCACCAATGCATGCACAGGCAAAGTGTAGAGAAGAACGTACCCCTGATGACATCTGGGGCATCGTGCTCCTCCTAGGCTCTCATGGCATAAGCTTTGGCAGGTACTCTAGCCTCTAGCCTTTCAGCTAACTCAGATGCAGGCCTCTGTGATGAACCAGCTGCCTCATATTTACCAAACTTTCTGCCCCTTTGAGGTGCAGGGGCAGGCCTATCTCCTTGTGTTGGGGCAATGTAGAAGTCCTCATTGGACAGTTTCTAATCTGATGTTCTGTAGACCCGCATTGTAAGCAAGCACTAGTCACTCACTAACACTCCCCCTTATGTCACTTCTGGCAGTATGGGCAGGCAGAAGATGTTAGGGCTGGTCCCCTGAACACCATCCCTGGAGAGCTACCCATAGATGGGGTGGACTGGCCTCTCCTAGGTGTGAATGGTGGTTTGTGCCCTTGGGACTGACCCTGACCTTGAGGCTAACCCAAACTCTGAGCAGGAGGACCCTTAAACTTCTTACTAGGAGTAGAGGATGAACTGGACTGGCCTGGACCCCTTTTCTGCTATCTTTCCCTTCTGTTATTCTCATTTATTCTAACTCTTTCTACTTTCAATGTAGCATCGACTAATTTAGCAAAATCCATAATCTCCAATGCTGTTATCATGACCTTAATATTGTCATTTAGCCCTTCTTTAAACCTTATGTATCTCTCAGCCTCTATAGGGACTATCTCCCTCCCATACGGACTCAGTTTGATAAATTTGCTCATATTCTACCATTGATAGCTGCCTCTACCTCAGACTGATAAATTCTCTTCTTCTCTTTTCTAGGTACAGCTTACTGACATACTTTTTTCTGAACTCTGTAAGGAAGAAATCCCAGGTGATCTAATTTGTCTCCACTTCACTGGATACTATGTCCCATAACTGATATGCATCATCTTGAAATAGGGACACAGCACCCTCCAGGTTCTGCTCTGGGGTGCAGTGAAGCTTTTTCAACACTCTTCCAGTTCTATCAAACCAATTTTCAGCTATCATGGGGTCATCCTCCTTCTTCCCAAAGAAATCTACAACCCCATGTTTTCATAGCTTTTCCATATGGAACTTCTGTGGTGGTGGCAGAGGTTATGGTGGTGGAATTGCCCCCATCATTTGCAGGTAAAATTCATTTATTTGCTGGAATAACACAAACTAAGGTTAGGCAGGTGCCTCAGCTGTTGTTGGAACTGGTTCTCCCCTGCCTCTTGATTCAGCCCTTAGTGGAGCATGACTCTCCACCTCTTCATCAACTACTCTTTGAGAAGCAGGATCCATATCCTAATCAAAAGAACCAAAAACAACAGATCTGTATCAGTGTCACCTCAACATTTACAAATACAATGCAATGGTATGCACTTGATCTAGACCCAGAAGTGCCTAAATTGATGCTCATTGATATTTATCATTCCAAAATTTATTTATTTATAGGTCACTAAGTGAAACTTATGAAATTGATATCAATTACATAATTTATTGAAATTTCAAATTTATTTGAGGTTTCGAAGATTTTTCAGAAAATCTGGTTGAGTGTCGGCTAAAAATGGAGAAAACAGTTCTTCGAAACCTGTGAAAAACACTTCCAAATATTTTTCCAATCATACTCAACTCCAAATAATCACTATCATCTCAACATTTCTCAATAATTTTCATTCATTCAATCCATATCATATATAATTTAATTTAAACTCAAGTTTATGAAGGCAATACTTAATTTTATTAATTTACAATACAAAATGATATAAGTGATTATAATTTACATAAAATAAAGACCTAAATACAAAATATAATTTACAAAAATATAAAAGAGAATCCTAGTGCCCTACCAAAATACACTGCAGATGAGAGGTGACACAGAACACTGGCAAATCTGACTCTCACCCAGTCTAGAGTCTACTGGGCTCACGCTCCGTATCTCCTATACCTACGCATAGCAAAAGCAATGCGCTAAGCAATACTGCTTAGTGGTGCTAATAATAAAACAAAAATAACTAAAATGAAATAAACATGCAGAGCGTATGCTAACATTTTATGCAGACCAAGTTTCTGGCAATTATTTGCAGTAATCTGATACTTTTTATGTTAATCATTTGATTAAAATTTGGTAAGATTTATTTTGATTGCCCAAGTAACCTATACTAGTCGACTGGACTGGATAAACAGGTAAATAGGCACTGGGTACCAAGTATCTTGGGCCATCACACTATTGGTCACAATGTGTCTCCCAGTGTGCAATAGAATAACAAATAAGCTGTAATAATTATTAGGCATGAAACCAAGTATAGAAATCTCAATCAAAACAGCCAGAGGCTATTTTATCACAGAATGGCACAAAAGGCCATAAAATACAGAATGGCATGAAGCCACATGCAGTAGTGCTAACAGAACCCTATTGGCATGTCAACCTATCCAAACCAATCTTACTAGGTCTACTAGGGCATGTTACAAAGCTCTTAGGTGAATATTTGTGTTTAACATATGGGTTCCTATTCATTTTACTATTTGAGTCAAAATATTGACTTTTTCATATATAATAGTTACATGAGTTCTAATCACATGAAATTATCACATTTTGATTCACAAAAGTGTTGGCAATGGTTGCCAATCAATACTTAAAATCAATAGGAAATAAATCAAAAATTTTAGTTTTGGGTGTTAGAGTTCATTGTTCCATTAGGCAGTTCTGCAATGAGAATTTTGCTAAATGTTCTTAATCAAAGTTGTTCCTTTATCTGTCTTCTTTAATTCCCTTTTTGAATCACTCCATTTGGAGTTTTCTAGCTCAAGTTATGCTAATTTCTTTAAGGCTTGCCGAATTGTATCTACCCAGATTTTCTGGGCAGAAATGGTTCTGGCAGTTTTGATACTCTAATTTTGGTTAGCAATTCAGATGGGTTATGTTCAGAATTTGGTTTGGTGTTCTTCATAAAAGTTGTTCCAAATTGTCTCAGCTTTTCATTGATATAAATTTCAGGTCAATTAGACATTTTTACACTGAGTTATGACCATTTGAACAAACACTGTTTATTTGGTCATTTTCCAGGGACAGCATGTTGGTCACCCAGATTAGGGTAGTTTTTAGGTCAACTTGCGTTGGTTTTCAGGCCAGGGTTTCTTCACCAAAGTTGTGCCATTATGTGTCTAGTTTTATTTCCAATTGGCTTTACACCAATTGAACCTACACCTTTCAAGTTACAACTACCCAACCTTACCAGACTCACACCTACCCCTGTAGGTAACCTAGGGCAGCATACCTAACCTCAATTCCATTATCATAAATCACTTCAATTCCTCATCAAATATAGCCAAATGGTCACTAATTGACCATTACAATGTTCATATACCATTACATGAGCAAACCCTAATTTTTCTCAAGTCTCCAAGTTTTTAAGTTCCATTCATGCATTAAACTTGCACTTAAATGTTCAATTACTCAACTCATGTCAAGGGAAGCTCACATACCAGTTTGTTTCAAGGAAATTCATCAAACCCTAACTATCCTTAAGTTGCCAAAATTGTAGGGATACATACACATAAACTTTATTCTATTTTTCTTACAATTTCAACTTATCTCATGTCCTTAAACATGAATTGAGTGAGAGAGAGAAGAAATTGGACACTAACCTTGAATGGAGTCAATTCCAAGCTTGGAAAAACTCTTCTTTTCTACTTCTTTTTGTTTCCAAAATCTTCAGTAAGATGAAATATTAAGGTTTTATGTTGGTAACTTAGGGTTTGGTTGAAGAAAAACCAAGGAACTTAAGCTTTGGTAAACATGAAAATGGAGGAGAGAGAGAAGAATATGGTTTGGCCAAGACAGGAGGAAGATGGTTGATGGTTTGTTCTAGATTTTTGACTTTTTCTCATTTTTTTTAATGTATTATAAATGTGTTTATTAAATTTTGATTGGCGAAAAATTTTTAAATGACCTCATGCTTACTTAATAATTCAATATTATCTTCATTTCTTTTCTTTTCTTTTCTTTACTACTCACTTTTAATTTCATTTCTAGCAATGTTTATTCATATTTGATATCATATAATTTATGTACTTAATTGGACAAGTTGGCCAAAATCATCTCTGAAGACGAAATGACCAAAATGCCCTCTGTTTGGCTTAACGAGCTAAAATTGTATGTACCGATTGATTAAAATTTCCTTGTGCTTTCTTAGCATTTTATTGTCATTGAAACCCCAATAATCCTTCCCTGAAATCTCAAAAATTATTTCATGGAGTTTTCTCCCGGGTCTAGAGTTGCTAACGGCCTTCGCCGTCACTTCCCATTAGGGTCACTCATCACTGGAGCTACGGCTCATTTAACCTTAGTGCATTTCATTTCTAAAAATTTTTCTTAATTTTTCTTATCATTATTTGGTTTATTTATAACTCCTCACTCTAGTCTAATTATGATTCCAAATATTCTAGCTGCCCGAATAGACATTGGTCACCGGAATAGTAGAACGTACGGATTAGCTAAAGTGAGGATGTTACAATTGAAATGCCCTTCCGAGATTATGATATCATCTTGGGCATGGATTGGTTAGCCAGGCACCACACCATGTGTCACACCCTACCCCTCTGTAAGGCATAACATGATCCCGTAGTATACCTAATGAATTACCAACTCCGTCTACTGATAACCCATTAAATATACTACAAGGGATTTTAAAAACTTTTCTTGCTTCTTTTACAGTGGTGAGCACTATTTACAGGTGTTAAAAACCTTTTTGAACTGAAGTGATAGAACTAACACATTTGAATTATTTGGAATTTCTGTAAAAATTTTGGCAGAGTGCCATTTGTATTTTGGATAAAACAGTTCTTCAGAAAACCTGTAAAAGCATTTCAATATATTTCCAAATCTCAACTCCAACATATTCTCAACACAACATTTTTCTCAACTCAAATCCACAGTGATTTTTCAAAGTCTGAGATAAGAGAAATATAATACAACTTTTAAAAGCTAAAATAACTCATAATTATTTTACAACTTCAAGGTACAATTTGAATTTACAACTGCTCAAAACCAAAAACAATATGTACATACAGTGATCATACATTACAGTATAAAATGCAAAATGTTGGTATACTCATTATACCCGGTAATCTCTCGCTGGAGCTACTAGCAGCCTAGTTTGCTGCCCTGTCTGTCTGTCTACCTGCGACAGCAATAAAAAGCTATCGCTGAGACAATGTCTCAGTGGTGCACAACATTAACCAAATACATCTTTAAATCACAATTCATAAATCATACAAGTAGTGGATACTTAAAACCATAGTTAATTTCAAGACAGTAATTGTCAACAAGAATTTAAACTCCATTTCTCAATATCACAATAAATTTCAATAAGTCAGATCATGGTTGAATTCAAAAGACAGTATATGTTAATAAGAGTTTAAATTCATTTCACAATCTCACAATACAAATCAATAAATCACATACAGCTTAATCATGTTCTAAAGTTTAATTCGTCCCAAAAGCCGATGGCTAATGAGGTATTCAATTCATCCCAAAAGTCAATGACTAATGAGGAATAACATAGCTAGCTAGCAAAAATATGAGTACTCATCCAATTCGTCCTCAACAGGCACACACCTCAACACTTTAGCCAGAGAGGGAATTCAATTTGTCCCACTAGACAAGCTAGCGAGGAATACAATCAATATACATAATAGCTGTGGTTTCAAACCATTTCCAATACTTTTCAATCAATAAGTATCCATTAATATCATTCAAACAATTCTCACAATTTCAAACCATTTACAGTGCTTTTCAAGCAATAAATAAATATCCATTCAAACATATTTCCACAATTTAAAACAATAATGTACAAATAGTCATAATGCATTTCAATTGAAAAATTCAAAAGAAATAGTTGTTGTGCACAAACCTCTGATAATTGTCTCCTAGTCTGGACTCAGTGTTTCCTTCCCTTTTCCTGAGTCTTTGGTAACTGAGAAACACAATTTGAAGTGTTTCAGTACTAAATTAAACTGTCTCTATCGATAATACTTGATAAGTAATTCACTGAAAGCTATTATTTGCTTAATCACCTAATATATCGACCCTCGATGCGTTCTAGGTAAATTAGGTTTTAGTGTCACTCATATGTCACATTCGATAGTGTTTTAGGGTTGGTACACGTTACCAATTTCATTTCCTTGTTTAGTGCATTTTATTGCAACTTGTTGTATTCCGGTATATTAGTTTGACCTAGCCGGACGACCTAGTTCCCTCGGTTTTCGGGTTTTGGTCAAAACTACAAACTTGTAGATCTATGTCTTACGGAACGCGGGGCAAAATTTTAGGTCATTCTGAACTATGTAGACCAAGTTATGGTCATTTTACTATTGCTGGTCAAATGGCATCAAATTAGGTCATTTTAGGTCAATTTGGTCAACTTTGGTTCGGCCAGTTTTTGGACCCGAACTTGTGCAAGTTGTTTGACTTGCTTATGGTCATTTCTGGGCTTTGGTGTCTTCATAAGACTTGTAGATATGGGTCTTAACTATTCATGGTTAAAATTTCAGGTCAATTGGACCTGTTTTGAGTGAGTTATGGCCTAAAAACTAACTGCTGCCCAATTGGTCAATTTTCAGGCCTCATTTGCACTTAATCCGAATTGGTCATTTTTCATGCTACCTTGCAAGCAGAATTTTGGTATGCTTTCTCAATGAAAGTTGGCACATTTTGTGCCTAGTTTCACCTCCAATTGGTCTCATACCAATTGGAGTTACACATTTAGTTTTATAGGTTAAAATGCATACTGCCCTTAAATACATTGCATAAGCATGTATCAATTACACATTTGCCTTGCTACAAATCCACCTCTCAACCCCATTCTGTTTTGGTACATTACCAAAACCATTTACCACTTCACATTAAAATCATTTTGGGAAGAATACAAACATCCTCAATACACCAAATAAAACTCTAATTCATAAAGTCCAAATACAACCACATATACACAGACATTTCTAATTCTTACATACACTTTACACAACCAATTTACATACATATTCATCAAACCTCAATATCACAATTTATCCAATATCTCCATGAATTCAAACATTCATTAAGGAGTCCCAAAGCTGCCGAAATGCTCCACAATGCCAAAGTGTCCCACAATTCGTCAACTTCCATCCCAATTGCACAATCACCACATATATACATGGAATTAACTTACTAGGACATTAATCACCCTACTCAACATGAATCCACATCAAATATATGTGAGAATACTTCATCAAATATAGAACTCCATGGCTGTCCAAAATTGGACATATCAAGAACTCCTCAAAACTTATAAATTCCTTCACAAAGCAAACACCCATAACATGTATACAAACTTTATCAAAGAAATATTCAAAAACTCAAACTTACCTATTATTGGGACTTGCTTAATCTTCACTAAAACTTCTTAATATTGGTATCTACTTCTTCCTTGTGATGTGGAGGTAATCTTTAATGAAGAAACCTAGATGATTGGAGGTAAATTGAAGGAGTTAATGGAGCTTCATGCAAACGGCAATGGAGGATTCCCATTCTTCATTTCGGCATGGATGGAGGACTTGAAGAAGATGATGTTTGAGAGGGAGTAATCTGCCCACTTATGAGTATATTTAATCCTTATTATAATTCTTAGTGGTCCACTCACTCAAATTATTCATATAATAAGCTTAAAGTGCTAATTACACAATTTTCACTCCACTTTTGGCTATTTGCATTAGGTACCACTAAACTAATTTTTCATTTTATTTTCTAAGTGTAATATTATTCATTTTTAATGGACATTTAGGTCAAAAGAAAATTTGGGACGTCAAATGACCATAATGCCCCTGTTCGGGTTGCATTCCCGATTTTTCGGTAACACCGGGTTTTGTCCATTTTTTGATTTCTCACTTTACTTTGTACTAATTAATTAATTTTTCTTTGATATTTCTAATGATATTTCTACTTCAATTGATGTCTCTTTAAGTCCTAAAAATATTTTCCAGGGTTCCCATGATCGAGCTAGTCAACGGTCCACGCCGTGACTTCCCGGTGCGGTCACCCATCACTAGGGTTCTCGGCTCGCTTAACTTGGTTACCTTTCTTTGCTATTATTTTTCCTTTGTTTTTCTTGTATTTTCTTTTCTTGTATTTCATTATTTTATGTCTCCTCACTCATAACGAAGTGTAGTTCTAGGCATCCTAGCTGTCCGGACAACACTGGTCACCGGAACAGTAGAACGCACTACTGAACTTAGGGGTGTTACAATTCTCCCCCCCTTAAAATAAATTTTGTCTCGAAATTTTACCTGGCATTAGTCTCTGAACAGCTGTGGGTGCTATCTCCTCATATCCTCTTCACGTTCCCAAGTAGCTTCCTGGCCTGAATGATGGTTCCACAGCACTTTAACCAGGTGTATCTGTTTGTTCCTCAGCTGCTTCACCTCATAAGCCAGAATTTTTTGGGTTCTTCCTCATATGAGAGGTCTGGATTTACCTCAATCTCTTCAACTGATAGTACATGAGATGGGTTAGATCTATACCTCCTTAACATGGACACATGGAAGACACTGTGTATCCTTGCTAGCTCTGGAGGTAATGCCAACCGATATGCCAAAGGACCCACTCTTTCTAGAACCTCATATGGTTCGATGAAACAAGGACTCAGTTTCCCCTTTCTGCCAAATCTCATAATCCTCTTCCAAGGAGAAACTTTGAGGAATACCTTATCACCCACTGCATATTCAATATCTCTTCTTTTCAAATCAACATAGGACTTCTGACGGTCTGATTCAGCCTTGAGTCTATCTCTAATCAATCTGATCTTTTCCTCTGTCTGCTGAACAATTTCTGGCCCAATCATCTTCCTTTCACCTACTTCATCCCAACATAAGGGAGTTCTGCACTTCCTGCCATACAATGCATCATATGGAGGCATCCCAATGCTTGATTGGTAGCTATTGTTATAAGCAAACTCAATCAAAGGCAAGTGTGTATCCCAACTACCTTCAAATTCAATCACACAAGCCCGTAGCATATCCTCCAATATCTGAATAACCCTCTCAGACTGGCCATCTGTCTGTGGGTGGAATGCTATGCTGAAGTTCAATCTAGTTCCTAGGGCTATCTGAAGACTACCCTAGAATCTAGAAGTGAACCTAGGATCTCTGTCAGACACAATTGATACTGGCACTCCATGCAATTTTACAATCTCATATATGTACAATTTGGCCAATCTTTCCAGGCTATAGTCCATCCGAACTGGCAAAAAGTGAGCAGACTTGGTCAATCTGTCAACTATCACCCATACTACATCATGACTACTCTGTGTCCTTGGAAGTCCTGTAACAAAATCGATAGTTATTCGTTCCCATTTCCACTCTAGTACTGACAAAGGATGTAACAAACCAGCTGGAACTTGATGTTCTGCCTTTACTTGCTGACAAGTTAGGCATTTGGAAACAAATTCAGCTATATCTCTCTTCATACCCATCCACCAGTAATGCTCTTTCAGCCCTCTGTACATTTTAGTTCCACTAGGGTGCATAGCAAATGGAGACTCATGTGCTTCCTTCATAATGAACTGTCTCAATTCAGCATCATTAGGAACGCACATTCTGCCCTGATGTAGCAATAAACCATCATCTCTCACAGAGAATTCAGGTTTCTTGCCCTGATGGACTTCTTTCAGTAGCTTCTAATATTTTTCATCACTTTGAGTAGCCATTCTGATCTGATCAATCAACACTGGTTGTACATGCCATGCAACTACTGCCTGTCCCTCATCATCAATCTCTAAACTAGCATGCTGTGCTTTCAATTCACATACCATGGACAAAGGAGAAACTCTGAGACTTGCCATAGTCTTGCGACTTAAGGCATCAGCCACCACATTTGCTTTCCTTGGCTGATAGTCTATTAAGCAATCATAATCTTTGGTGAGTTCTAACCATCTCCTCTGCCTCAAATTTAATTCCTTCTAGGTGCCTAAGTACTTCAAGCTCTTGTGATCTGTGTAAATATAGCATTTCTCCCCACACAAATAGTGTCTCCAGATCTTCAGAGCAAAAACAATAGCTGCTAGCTCCAGATCATGTGTTGGGTAGTTCCTCTTATGCGGTTTCAGCTAGCATGATGCATAAGTAATGACATTTCGATCTTGTATCAGTACACAGCCTAACCCATTGTGAGAAGCATCACTATAAACTGTGTATTCTTTACCCGGAGTAGGTAAAGTGAGGACTGGAGCTTCAGTTAAACACCTCTTCAACTCATCAAAACTCTGCTGACATTTATCTGTCCACTGAAATTTTACATCTTTCCAAAGCAGTTTGGTCAGTGGAGAAGATAACATAAAAAACCCTTCACAAACCGACGATAATATCCAGCTAAACCCAGAAAACTGCGAACTTCTGTGATGTTCCTGGGCGGCTTCCAATTAAGGATAGCTTCTACCTTGCTGGAATCTACCTTGATCCCTTCAGCTGACACAACATGTCCCAAAAAAGAGATTTCTTTCAGCCAAAATTCACATTTTGACAATTTGGCGTATAGCTGTTTCTCCCTTAAAGTCTGCAGTACAATCCGTAGATGTCTGTCATGCTCTTCTGCATTCCTTGAATATATCAAAATGTCATCAATAAACACCACCACAAATTGATCAAGATAGGTCTGAAGATAGTGGTCATCAGATCCATAAAAGCAGCTGGAGCATTTGTTAACCCGAATGGCATTACTAGAAACTCATAGTGGCCATACCGAGTTATGAAAGCAGTTTTTGGAATACTCTGCTCTTGCACCTTCAACTGATAATAACTAGATCGCAGATCAATTTTGGAGAATACAGCTGCACCCTTTAACTGATCAAACAGATCATCAATGCGAGGCAATGGATATCTGTTCTTTATTGTTACCTTATTCAACTACCGGTAGTCAATGCATAAGCGGAGAGTACCATCCTTCTTCTTAACAAACAACACTGGTGCTCCCCAAGGTGACACACTAGAGCGGATGAAGCCCTTTTCAAGTAATTCTTGCAGTTGTATCTTCAACTCCTTTAACTCTGCTGGTGCCATTCTGTATGGCGTTATGGAGATTGGTTCCACACCAGGCATAACATTAATTTCAAACTGCACTTCTCTTTCCGGAGGTAATCCTGGCAATTCATCAGGAAACACATCTGGAAAGTCATATACTATAGGGATGTCCTTCAATGCTGGACTCCCTACTTGGGTGTCTACCACATGTGCCAAGTAGGCTTCACACCCCTTTCTGATCAATTTTCTGGCTAGTGCAGCCGAAATGATGTTTGATGGCAATAACTGCCTTTTCCCATGTATTACCACATCATTGTACTGAGGAAGGCCAAAAGTGACTGTCTTCAGCCTACAGTCAATCATAGCATGATGCCTAGCTAACCAATCCATGCCCAAGATGATATCATAATCTCTGAAGGGCATTTCAATGAAATCAGACAGGAAAGTGTGTCCTTGGATCACCAAAGGACAATCTCTATACATTCTATTAACCCTGACTTCCTGTCCTAGTGGACTTGTTACTAGCACCTCAAAGTCCATTTGTATACATGGAACATCAATGCAATCAATGATGCTAGCACTCACATAAGAATGGGTAGAACCCGGATCAAATAGTACAAACACATCTTGGTTAAAAGTTGAGAAGGTACCAGCCACAACATCAGATGTCTCTGCCTCTTCCCTCTGTCTCATTGCATACATTCTGATTGGAGCACTGTCTTGCTCTGATTGTTTCACTGTGCCTTGGCTGCCTGCTGGGCTACCTCTACCCCTACCTCTACCTCTGCTAGGTGGTTGTGAACTTCTAATGATAGGGCTCTGAACTGACCCTTCTGCAGTAGTAGGAGGTGGTCCAACTCTACGACTACTGGTACAGTCCTTGGCAAAGTGTCCTATGCCTCCACAGTTATAACAGGCTCCAATAGCCTTGTAGCAGATCCCACCATGATTTCTTCCACATGTCTCACATTGGCGGGGAGGGTAGGAACCTCTGGTACTCTGCTGACCAGATAGGGGAGGCTTCTGTCCTGAATATCTTCCCCTACCAGATTTCTTGCTACCTCTGCCATGTCCCCCATGATTCTTCCTCTTTCCAAGAGGGACCACCTGGAACTCGTTTCTCTGATTTTCCTCTTTCTCTATCTTCTCTAATTTCTTTTTCTCAGGAGCAGCTTCAAACTCAATTCTTTCTAACTCTAGAACTTGAGAAATAAGTTCAGAGAAGTTAGTGTGTTTGAAGCCGACTACTTGTAATCTGATACTGGGCTTCAAGCCTGTTTCAAACCTCTTGCATCTCTCCCTGCTGGTAGAAAGTAAACTTACTGCATAATGGCTCAGGCGGGAAAATTCTCTTTCATACTCAGCCACTGATCTGTTCCCCTATTTCAGACTTAGGAATTCTTGTAGCTTCTGGTCTACATAAGCATCAGGGACATATTTCTGTCTGAATTCCCTGAGAAAGTCATTCCATGTTAGCACTGCAGGTTCTACCAGACTGTGGGGAATGGTTTTCCACCAGTCATAAGCATCTCCCTGTAACAAAGATACAGAGTATTCAAATCTGAGCTCCTCTGTGCAATGCAGTTTCTTGAATACCCTATCCATCCTTTCTAACCACTGTTCAGCCTCTAGAGGATCTACTGTCCCCTTAAACTCTATAGCCCCATACTTCATCAATTTCTCATACTGCCTAGTAGGAGATTGTGGATGTACCACTGGTGTCTATATTGGGACTTGAGTAAGCACATTACCAGCCATTTGTTGGAACATTGCAGCCATCTACTGAGCGAACTGAGCAGGAAACTGCAGATCTGCAGGGTCTTCTTTGAACCACTGACATTATGTAGGCCTGGGGCATCCCCTTGCACCTCAGCCTCAATAGATTGAGCGACTGAACGATCACCCTCTTCCATAGTCAATACGATGATGTTGAGCAGTTGTACTATGAAGAAAGAATATTCAAATAACAGGTGAAAACAGAATTTAAAAACTTTGCTCTGATACCACTAAAACATGTCACACCCTACCCCTCTGTAAGGCATAACATGATCCCGTAGTATACCTAATGAATTACCAACTCCGTCTACTGATAACCCATTAAATATACTACAAGGGATTTTAAAAACTTTTCTTGCTTCTTTTACAGTGGTGAGCACTATTTACAAGTGTTAAAAACCTTTTTGAACTGAAGTGATAGAACTAACACATTTGAATTATTTGGAATTTCTATAAAAATTTTGTCACAGTGCCATCTGTATTTTGGATAAAACAGTTCTTCAGAAAACCTGTAAAAGCACTTCAATATATTTCCAAATCTCAACTCCAACATATTTTCAACACAACATTTTTCTCAACTCAAATCCACAATGATTTTTCAAAGTCTGAGATAAGAGAAATATAATACAACTTTTACAAGCCAAAATAACTCATAATTATTTTACAACTTCAAGGTACAATTTGAATTTACAACTGCTCAAAACCAAAAACAATATGTACATACAGTGATCATACATTACAGTACAAAATGCAAAATGTTGGTATACTCATTATACCCGGTAATCTCTCGCTGGAGGTACTAGCAGCCTAGTCTGCTGCCCTGTCTGTCTGTCTACCTGCGACAGCAATCATAAGCTATCGCTGAGACAATGTCTCAGTGGTGCACAACATTAACCAAATACATCTTTAAATCACAATTCATAAATCATACAAATAGTGGATACTTAAAACCATAGTTAATTTCAAGACAATAATTGTCAACAAGAATTTAAACTCCATTTCTCAATATCACAATAAATTTCAATAAGTCAGATCATGGTTGAATTCAAAAGACAGTATATGTCAATAAGAGTTTAAATTCATTTCACAATCTCACAATACATATCAATAAATCACACACAGCTTAATCATGATCCAAAGTTCAATTTGTCCCAAAAGCCGATGGCTAATGAGGTATTCAATTCTTCCCAAAAGTCAATGACTAATGAGGAATAACATGGCTAGCTAGCAAAAATATGAGTACTCATCCAATTCGTCCTCAACAGGCACACACCTCAACACTTCAGCCAGAGCGGGAATTCAATTCGTCCCACTAGACAAGCTAGTGAGGAATACAATTTGTGACACCCCTTTCCCGTGTACAGTATACCCGAGTAAGCAATGTCACACGGTGTACCGGCACACTTTAATATATCTTAATTAATTTTTATAATGCTTTTGAATATAACTTGTGTAATATAATGTATTTGGGCCATTTATCGAAATTATAATTTATTTGAGGTTCCGAAAATTTTAAAGAAAATCCGGTAGAGTACCGGCTAAAAATGGAGAAAATAGTTCTTCGGAACCTGTGAAAAACACTTCCAATAATTGTATTCAATCATCTCAAACTCCAATATTCAAATCTCAATATGATTCTCAACAACTTTTTCATTTCTCAAACATTCATTTCTCATAATACTCATATACAAACAATAAATAAATGCTCAAATTTTGCATTCATAACCATAACTTTCATTAATTACATGAACATCAAAATACATTACATAAATCCAAATACATATGAGAAAATAAAAATTTAGTTACAAAATGACAAAATGACACCTAGTGTCCTACCAATGCACTGTAGAAGTTGAGGTGACACGGACACTGTGCAGAACTGCAGGATGGACTCACCCAGTCTGCGGTCTACTGGGCTCACCATCTGTATCTCCAGAACCTACGCGTGGCAAAAGCAACACGCTAAGCAATAATGCTTAGTGGTGCAATAATAAAATAAAAGAAACAGCAAGAAATAAATATGTAACGAATGTATATGTTTTATTTGTTTGGTATTTGTATATCATTTACTTTGTCCACTTTTATTTATTTGGTTGCCCCAAGTAACCTACACTAGACGACTAGACTGGATAACGGGTAAACTGGCACTGGGTATTTAGTACCTCGGGCCGTCACACCATCGGTCACATATGCATCTCCCGATGTGCAACAGAACAGCTAACAAGCTGTAAATACATTAGGCACAAGGCCAAATCTCAATACAAGGTCAGAATGGCTAAAAGCCATAAATCACAGAATGGCATATTGCCATGTGCAGTACTGCTAACTGAACCCTATTGGCATGCCAAACTATCCAAACCAATCTTGTTACGTATACTAGGGCATTTGAAACTTTTAAATTCTTCACTTTGTGAATTTCAAGTTTTGGTGTCATTATTCACCTCATTGGTCAACAAAAATGTTGACTTTTTGATAGAAAATAGGTACATTGGTTTTGACACTTCCAACATACCACATTTTCCATTTAAAACTTGTTGGAATTGATTACCATTACCATTTCTAGGCTTAAATCAAAAGGGCAGAATTTTCAGATTTTGAAGCCTGACTTTACTGTTTCATTGAGCACTATTGCAGTGGGAATTTGAGGAAATGGTAAACATGAAAGTTGTTCCTTATATTGTCTAGTTGAATTTCTTTTTTTGAATCACTCCATTTGGAGTTTTTTAGCTCCAGATATGGTCCAAAAACCACAGCTGGCCGGATTGCCAAAACTGTAGAATTACCAAATCTACAGTACCATGAACAGTGACTATGACTGCCATTTGGGTTAGGTTCTGGTCATAATTTGGGGTAGGTTTCTTCATGAAAGTTGTTTTTCTATGTCTTAACTTGTTGCTGTAAAAATTTCAGGTCAATTGACCATATCTACATTGAGTTATGGCCAAATGAACAGTTACTGTTCATTTGGTCATTTCTGCAGGTGCTGTTGCAGGGTATCCGGATTGGGGCCAACTTTTGGTCCTCTTGCTTTGGTCTTTTGGGCATGGTTTCTTCAGCAAAAATGTGCCATTATAAGCCTAGTTTCATGTCCAATTGGCCAAACACCAATTGGACCTACACAGCCAAAGTTATGGCTGTCTAAGTAGGCTGGAATCTCAGCCTCATTTCTGCTGTCTTTAGGCAGCCTTCCATTTCAGTTTTGCCATGCATTAACTCACTTCAAATTATGATTAACTTGCCTTAAATGGTCACTAATTGACAATTAGAATGTCCATTAATCAATTCAAATTCCAAGTCCAATTTTCACCCTTAAAACCCTAGTTCCCATTATAGGTTTTCACAACACATCTTAATTACTAACCCATTCATTAACCATATGCATAGATGGTTTAAACATAACCTCTAATCCACCTTAAGTCCATCAAAACACTCCATTTCTATTCCTTCAATAGGACAGCCGAAATTTATGGTGGCCATACACACAACTTTTATTCATTTAAACTACAATTTCTCACTAAATTCAAGTCCTTAATCATGAAAGTAAGGAGTTTTAGGTGTATAGATGCACTAACCTTTAAGTGGCAGATTTTTCCCAAGTTAAATCTTCACTTTCTTTCCTTTTCTAGGCTGCCAAACACTCTCCCAAGAGATGTAGTCAAGTTTTAATGAAAGGGGTTTAGGGTTTAGTGGTGTAACAATGGGAGAAAGGGAGCTTGCTTGAAGCTTTAATGGAGGTTGGGTATTGCAAGGGTTTCGGCTGGTTTTTGGGGAGGGAGATGGCTGCTGTATTTTTTGGTTATTTTGGTCTTCATTTAGTCTCTTTTATTAGTTGGTTAATTAGTTGTTTAAAGGTGATTGGTTATAGCTTTTAATGACATCACCATGATGTCATAAATAAGCCTTTTTCCTCATTTTCTTTTCTTTTCTTCACTACTCATTTTCAATTTAATTTCTAGCAATGTTTATTCATATTTTATGTCATATTAATTATTTACTCAACTGGACAAGTCAGCCAAAAATCACCTCTGAAGGCAAAATGACCAAAATGCCCTCCGTTTGGCTTAACGGGTCAAAATTGTCTGTACCGATTGAAAACTTTTTCTAGGTATTTTCTTGGCATTCTAATGCCATAGGAACCTCAATGACACTTCTTTGGAGTCCCAAAAATTATTTTATAATTTTTCCCTCGGGTCTAGGGCTCCTAGTTGCGAGAACCGCAACTTCCCTCTGGGTTACCCATTGCTAGGGCACCGGCTCGTTTAACTTGGTTGTATTTTATTTCTAAAATTTTTACTAAATTTTTCTATTTAATATTTGAGTTAATTATGGTTCCTCACTTTAGTTTAAATATTTTTCCGGACGTTCTAGCTGTCCGGACTGACACCAGTCACCGGAACAGTAGAATGTACGGAGTTGTTACCGGGAGGGTGTTACAACTCTTCCACTCTAATTTAAATTTCGTCCTCGAAATTTACCTGATGCAAACAGTTGAGGGAACTGTTGCCTCATCGTCTCTTCACTTTCCCAAGTTGCCTCCTCGGTGTTGTGGTGCCTCCAAAGCACTTTCACCAGTGGAATCTGTTTGTTCCTCAATTCTTTTACTTCCCGAGCTAGGATCCGTAGAGGTTCTTCTTCATATGTCAAATCCGGTTGTACTTCAATTTCTTCCCTGGAGATGACATGTGAAGGATCTGAGCGGTATCTTCTGAGCATGGACACGAGGAATACATTGTGGATCTTGTCCAGCTCTGGTGGTAAAGCTAGCCTATAGGCCACTGGACCCACACGTTCAATGACTTCATATGGGCCAATGAACCTAGGGCTTAACTTACCTTTTCTTCCAAACCTCAATACCTTTTTCCACGGTGACACCTTGAGGAACACTTTGTCGCCAACTGTGTATTCTATTTCTTTTCTCTTCAGGTCGGCATAAGATTTCTGTCTGTCTGAGGCAACCTTCAGATTGGCTTTGATTAGTTTTACTTTCTCCTCAGTCTGTTTCACCAGGTCTGGCCCCACCAGTTTGTCTTCGCCCAATTCAGTCCAGCACACTGGAGTTCTACATTTCCTCCCATACAGTGCTTCATATGGGGCCATTTGGATGCTAGCTTGGTAGCTATTATTGTATGCAAATTCTGCCAGTGGGAGGTATCTATCCCAACTTCCCTCAAACTCAATGACACAACTCCTCAGCATATCCTCAAGAACCTGACATATATTTCATGTTATTGTTATCATTTCAATTCAATATTTGTATCAATTCCATTGGTTTCAATTGTTTACCTGGATTACTCTTTTCTGATGCCCCATCCGTCTGAGGATGGAAAGCTGTGCTGAAGTGGAGTTGTGTACCCAAGGACTCATGCAACTTCTTCCAAAATCTCGATGTAAACCTTGGGTCTCGATCAGATATGATGGAAAGTGGGATTCCATGCAGTCTAACTATCTCACTGATATACAATTCTGCTAACTTCTCCAGTGAGTAGTCAGTCCTAACTGGCAGAAAGTGTGCTGACTTTGTCAATCTATCCACTATCACCCATGCTGCGTCATGTTTCTTCTGGGTGAGAGGTAGACCACTTACAAAATCCATGGTGACCCGATCCCATTTCCACTCAGGTATGCGTATAGGCTGTAGCAAACCTGATGGAACTTGATGTTCTGCCTTGACTTGTTGACATGTCAAGCATTTAGTCACATAGTCAGCTATGTCCTTCTTCATACTGTGCCACCAATATCAAGCTTGGATCATGATACATCTTTATACTTCCTGGGTGCATAGCATAAACACTGGTATGTGCCTCTTTCAGAATACTGGCCTTCAATTCCCCATTATCTGGTACACACAGTCTTCCTTTGTAATACAGACACCCATCTGCTTTCACCCTATAGTCAGTTGCTTTTCCCTCTGAGATTTTGCTCAAATAGCCATTAACTTTTCATCTGCCTTTTGCCCATCTAAAATCTGCTGTAGCAGGTTTGGCCTCACTTGCAACTCAGCCAAAATAGCTCCATCTCGAATCAAAGATAGACGGGCATTCAATGATCTCAAGGCTGTCATGGACTTTCTGCTCAAAGCATCAACAACTACATTTGCCTTCCCAGGATGGTAGTCAATCACACAATCATAGTCCTTTAGGAACTCAATCCATCGCCTCTGTCTAAAGTTGAGCTCCTTCTGAGTTGGCAAATATTTCAGGCTTTTGTGGTCTGTGTAAATGTAGCACTTTTCACCATACAAGTAATACCTCTATATCTTCAGTGCGAAGATAATTGCTGCAAGCTCTAGATCATGGGTAGGGTAGTTCTGTTCATGTGGCCTTAGCTGTCTCGAAGCATAAGCAACCACCTTTCCCTCTTGCATCAATACACACCCTAACCCATTATGTGAGGCATCACTGTAGACCACAAAGTCCTTTCACGACCTTTGTATGTGTGCTGGTGCCTCTGTCAACATAGCCTTCAACTTCTCAAAACTGGTCTGACACTTGTCATTCTAGTCAAATCTGACATTCTTGTGTAACAACTTGGTCATTGGAGCAGCTATTAAGGAAAATCCCTTCACAAATATTCTGTAATACCCAGCTAGCCCCAAGAAGCTTCTGACCTCAGTTGTATTTCTGGGAGGCTTCCATTCCATCACCGCTTCTATTTTCTTGGGATCCACCCTAATCCCATCAGCTGACACTATGTGTCCAAGGAATGCAATCTCATTCAGCCAAAAGTCACACTTGGACAACTTAGCATACAGCTCCTTTTCTCTCAGGGTTTGTAGAACAATCCTCAAATGCTCATCATGTTCTTCACTAGTCTCGGAATACACCAGAATATCATCAATAAAGACCACTACGAGCCGATCTAAGTATGGATGGAAGATACGGTTCATAAGGTCCATGAATGCCGCTGGTGCATTTGTTAGGCCAAAGGGCATCACCAGAAACTCATAATGCCCATATCGGGTCCTGAATGCAGTCTTGGGCACATCTACATCCTTCACCCTCAACTGATGATACCCTGATCTGAGATCAATCTTAGAAAATACTCCTGCTCCCTTCAACTGATCAAATAGATCATCAATTCTAGGCAACGGATATTTGTTCTTCACTGTCACTTTATTCAACTGTCGGTAATCAATGCAAAGCCTCAAAGTCCCATCCTTCTTCTTTACAAACGATCGGAGCTTCCCACGGTGACACCTTGGGCGTATGAACCCCTTATCAAGCAACTCTTGCAACCGAGTTTTCAACTCCTCAATTCGATGGGTGCCATCCTATAAGGAGCAATGGAAATGGGTCTTTGTGTGCAGTTGTCTCAATAGCAAATTCAACTTCCCTTTACGGTGGCAAACTGTAATTCTTCAGGAAACACATCTGGGAAGTCTTTTACTGTGGGTATGTCACTCAGGTTTGGCTTAGCCTGCCTAGTATCCACCACATGTGCTAGGCAGGCTTCACAGCCTTTTCTCATCATTCTTCTTGCAACTGTGGCTGAGATGACATTGGACAAGAAATCAGTCCTTTCCCCCACAACTGTGATCTCATTACCCCCAGGAGTTTTCAAAGAAATCCTCTTCAGTTTACAATAAACCATTGCCTGATGACGTGACAACCAGTCCATTCCCAAAATCACGTCAAACTCGTGGAAGGGCAACTCAATCAGGTCTGCCAAGAATTCATACCCCTGAATCCTTAACGGGCAAACCTTGTATACTTTGTTCACCACTACACTGTGGCCCAATGGATTAGTGACCAAAATGTCTTGGTCACTCTCCCCTACTAGTATCCCCCTTTCTACGTGTAACACCCTCTCGGTAGCAACTCCGTACATTCTACTGTTTCGGTGACCGGTGTCGGTCCGAACAGCTAGAAAGTCCGGAAAAATATTTAAACTAAAGTCAGGAACCATAATTAACTCAAATATTAATAAGAAAAATTTAGGAAAAATTTTAGAAATAAAATACAACCAAGTTAAACGAGTCGGTGCCCAAGCGATGGGTAACCAGAGGGAAGTTGCGGTTCTCGCAACGAGGAGCCCTAGACCCGGGGAAAAATTCATAAAATAATTTTTGGGACTCCAGAGAAGGGTCATTGAGGTTCCTATGGCATTAGAATGCCAAGAAAATATTTAGAAAAATTTTTCAATCCAGTGCAGACAATTTTGACCCGTTAAGCCAAGCGGAGGGCATTTTGGTCATTTCGCCAGAGACGATTTTTGGCCGACTTGTCCAGTTGAGTAAATAATTATTATGACATAAAATATGAATTAAGGTTGATGAAAAATTAATTTAAAGTTAGTAGAAAAGAAAAGAAAAGAAAAATAAAGAAAATTAGGGATAATGGCATCACATGATGTCATTATCTTACTCCCAACCAATCACAAGTTAACAAGCATTCTTAAAATATTTAAAAGATACAAAATGGACCAAAAATTCTGGTCATCTTCTTCTTCTTCTTCCTCAAAACGTGACCTCTCTTCCATAGCCCTCCATAAAAATTTCTTGCATCACTTCCATTTTCCCATGAATTTCCACTATAAAACCCTAGACACCTTTCATTAAAACTTGTCCATACCTCTTGGGGAAGTGTTTGGCAGCCTAAAAAAGGAAGGAAAGTGAAGTTTGAGCTTGGAAAATTCTGCCCTACAAGAGGTTAGTGCACTTATACACCTTAAGCTCTTTATTTCCATGTTAGTGACTTGAATTGAGTAAGAATTTGTGAATTAAATGAACCAAATATATGTGAGTGTCCACCATGAATTTCGGCAGGCCTAAGGAAGGAACAATGATGGAGTGTTTTTGATGGTTTTAATGGACTTAAAATGAATTAGAGATTATGTTTAAGGTGTATATACACATATAGAATGAATGAAAGTGCTTAACTAGGTGTATGGGTGAATTGAAAGGGAAAATTAGGGTTTTGGGAGTGAAAAATTGGACTTGGCTTATGAAATGATTAATGGACATTCTAATGGTCAATTAGTGACCATTTGAGGCAAGTTAATCATAATTTGAAGAGAGCTAATGTATGGCAAATTGAAATGGGAAGGCTGCCTAGAGACACAAAGAATGAGGTCGTGATTCCAGCCCATTTAGACAGCCATAACTTTGGCTGTGTAGGTCCAATTTGTGTTTGGCCAATTGGATATGAAACTAGACTTATAATGGCACAATTTTGCTGAAGAAACCATGCCCAAAAGACCAAAGCAAGTGGACCAAAAGTTGGCCCCAATCCGGATACCTTGCAACAGCACCTGCAGAAATGACCAAATGAACAGTAACTCACTGTAGATATGGTCAATTGACCTGAAATTTTTACAGCAACAAGTTAAGACATAGAAAAACAACTTTATTGAAGAAACCTACCCCAAATTATGACCAGAACCTAACTAAAATGGCAGTCACAGTCACTGTTCATGGTACTGTAGATTTGGTAATTCTGCAGTTTTTCTAATCCGGCCAGCTGTGGTTTTTGGACCATAACTGGAGCTACAAAACTCCAAATGGAGTGATTTAAAAAAAATAAATTCAACTAGACAAAATAAGGAACAACTTTCATGTTTACCATTTCCTCAAATTCCCACTGCAACAGTGCTTAATGGAACAGTAAAGTTAGGCTTCAAAAACTGAAAATTCTGCTTCCCTTGGTTTAAGTTTAGAAATGGTATTAATGCTTAATGCCAACAAGTTTTCAATGCAAAATGTGGTATGTTGGGTGTGTTAAAACCAATGTACCTATTTTCTATCCAAAAGTCAACATTTTTGTTGACCAATAAGGTGAATAGTTACACCAAAACTTGAAAATTCAAAATTTGAAATTAGAAATGCATCTAGGGGACTTTAAATTGCAATTGGCAATTAATACTAGCAAATGTAAAACTAAAAATGTGGGATCTTGGTGTAATTAGAATTAATATATCCATTAAGTATAAAAAGGTCAACATTTTGGGTTGTCTAGTAAGGTGAATAGTAATCAAAATGATTAGTAAATTAAGATGAAGACCTAGAACCAATTCTAAGCTTAAATGCTTAGAATTTTATGACAAATGTGGACTATGCATCCTAGTCAAAATTGTTAAAAAGAAATTAAGGCCATAAATTTGAAATCCATGAAATATTTATGGATTACTTGAAACATGAAAAATAAGTCACCAAATTGATGTGAATAATTAGTACGGCTTATATGCCCATCACAAATGGAATTCATAACATATTAATAACTCAACTTGAAATATAAAAATTGTAATTACATGAGTAGAATCTTGAATGTATAAATGAGAAAAGAAAAATGTTTTGAGTACAATGGTATAAAAGGATAATTGATGTGAATTGTGATCATATAAATGATCAAATGAATGTATGAATTATAATCGAAATTTATCATGAAATAATGAAGTCATAAAATACAATATATTAATATTTAATGATATTATGTGCCCTTGTATTGCCTAGACATGTGTATCAGATTGGATAGTTTGGCATGCCAATAGGGTATTGTTTTAGCAGTACTGCAAAAGGCTTTATGCCTATATTCATAGCTCTATGCCCGTATTCATGGTTCTTATGCCCGTATTCATGGCTTTTATGCCCGATTATGTGATATCATGGCTTTTTAGCCATACTGACTGCATACGTGGTTGACGTTCTGCGTTCCATGGTAGGACGGCCCGAGGCACCGCGGTGTCCAGATCCAACGACCCGTTATCCAGTTTAGTCAGCCTGTCATAGGTTACTTGGGCAGTGTAATTTATTAAAATAAATTAAGACTATTAGTAATTAAAAATAGTAGAAATCAAATAAATGAGTTATTAAGACTTCAAAAGAATTAGTTACAATTATGAAATGATCCAAACCACATAAAAATTGTTAAGTAAAATGATAAAAGAGTTGCAAAAATAGGTATAACTTAACTAAATATTTTAAATGTACCTTCTATTGCCATATAAATATAAACTGAGTATTTTTATTAATTCTGTATGTTGTACATTATTACTGTGAATTTCGGAATTAAACGCTTCCAAAGCGAAACAAATGAGAACAAAAGATAATTAATATTAGACACATTGTATTAAATTAAATTGATTCTTAAATATTTAAATTATGCTTCGTTCTTTCTTTATTTGTATATTTTATTTTCTTGTTCTATTATTGCACCACTAAGCAGCAATGCTTAGCGCGATGGATTTGTTTCCTCGCGCAGGTACTTTGACTAAGATTTTTGGAGTCCAGATCTGCAGAAGTGCCTGAAGCATTCAAGGTTGTCACCTCCTAAGTAATGCATGTAGATGGGGCCCATATAGATCATATTTTGTATTTAGTATAAAATGCTAGATATTGTATTTTAATGTAGATTATGAGCAGGTAATTAATAGAAATGTAATGTAATTTAATAAATTAGCTTTTTTATATGTAATTAATTTATATATCATGTAAATTATGAAATTATGTAAATTAAAGAAATTTGAAAATTTTACTTATGTGATTTGAGCATGAATGAGATTGTATGGATTCGAAGACAGATTTGAAATATATAGATAATGCATGGAAATGAATATAAAATTGAGATATATGAATGAGATGGTTATGAAAATAATTGATGAGATTTTATTTGTAAAATATTATTGAAATTTTCAAACAGGTAAATAGTAAAATACGTCAACTGGTAATAAAATAGGGGAAACTCCGCTGGTTTCTCCGTCGAAAAAATAATTAATATTAAAATATAATGAGATCAAATTATGAAAGGAATAAAGTAAGATAAGATAGGGTGCTCCGGCACCGAATGTAGCACACTTTGCTCGGCTATACTATAGTCGAGTGAGGGGTGTTACATTTATTGGTATCAGAGCGCGGTTTAGGCGTTCCTAGGCATAGATAGATAGAATAAGATTGTGTGCATAACATGCATTGCATTTATATGAGTTGAGGTGACACTAATGCAGATCTGTTTTCTTGGTTATTTTAGGTTAAGGTATGGACTCAGAATCGTAGAGGGCAGTAGAAGAAGAAGTAGTAAGTCGTATCCCGACTGGGAGTGATATTGGAAATCGGGGAGATCCTGCTCCACCAGTGCAAGAGGTGCCTGTACAACCCCAACAGGCCTTGTTTGAGCAGATGACTGAATTCTTCGGACAGGATGATCAGGTTATTCCACCACCGTCAAATAAAATCACCTCTAGGAAAAATTAGGAAATATGGAGTCAGATTTCAATGGTAGAAAGGAAGACGATTTTGCAATGGTGAGTATTGGTTAGAAAGGATCGAAAGAGTCTTGCAGCAACTCCATTGCACACCAGAACAGAGTTTGGAGTGTGCAGTTTCATTGTTACAAGAAGCTGCATATCGATGGTGGGATGTCGTAACCAAGGTAGTGCCACCAGCTGACGTAACTTAGGAATTCTTTCTGATAGAGTTTAGAAAGAAATATATTAGCTGTGTTCATGAAGAGGAACAGAAGAGGAGTGGTGATCAGCAAAAAAGGAAATTTGGACAGTCTAGTAATAAGAGGCCGAGAGAACAATTAAGTCAGACATTTGATCAAACTAGGAGATCCAGACCCAGGCCTATACCCAGAAGAGATCAACCAAAAACACAAGTAGTGAGTGCGCCAGGATTAGCAAGAAAATGTGGTCATTGTAACAAGTGGCATAAAGGTGAATGTAGGGGATTGACTGGAGCCTGTTATAGATGTGGGGCCATAGACCATCGTCTGAAAAATTGTCCTAAGAAGAATTTACCACGGACCCAGACAGAGGTCGTGGAAGGACCAAGTACAACAGTAACACCACTTCCAAAGGTTACCCAAGTCGGAGAGGAACAAGAAGCCCCAGATGTGAATTTGAGGTAAAATATTTCCTTTATGATATGCCTCAGTGTATAATAATAGATTAAAAAAAAAAAACTAAATAGTACCATATATACAAAAGAAGTAGACAGATGGAGTAATAGAAAGGTAAAAGAATTATCTCAGAACCCAAAACACCCAGTAAATTTCGAGGATGAAATTTAAATTAGAGGGGAAGAGTTATAACACCCTCTCGGTAGCAACTTTGTACATTCTACTGTTCCAGTGACCGGTGTCGGTCTGGACAGCTAGAACGTCCGGAAAAATATTTAAACTAAAGTCAGGAACCATAATTAACTCAAATATTAATAAGAAAAATTTAGGAAAAATTTTAGAAATAAAATACAACCAAGTTAAACGAGTCGGTGCCCAAGCGATGGGTAACCAGAGGGAAGTTGCGGTTCTCGCAACGAGGAGCCCTAGACCCGGGGAAAAATTCATAAAATAATTTTTGGGACTCCAGAGAAGGGTCATTGAGGTTCCTATGGCATTAGAATGCCAAGAAAATATTTAGAAAAATTTTTCAATCTGCAGACATAATTTTGACCCGTTAAGCTAAACGGAGGGCATTTTGGTCATTTCGCCTTCAGAGACGATTTTTGGCCGACTTGTCCAGTTGAGTAAATAATTATTATGACATAAAATATGAATTAAGGTTGATGAAAAATTAATTTAAAGTTAGTAGAAAAGAAAAGAAAAGAAAAATAAAGAAAATTAGGGATAATGTCATCACATGATGTCATTATCTTACTCCCAACCAATCACAAGTTAACAAGCATTCTTAAAATATTTAAAAGATACAAAATGGACCAAAAATTCTGCTCATCTTCTTCTTCTTCTTCCTCAAAACGTGACCTCTCTTCCATAGCCCTCCATAAAAATTTCTTGCATCACTTCCATTTTCCCATGAATTTCCACTATAAAACCCTAGACACCTTTCATTAAAACTTGTCCATACCTCTTGGGGAAGTGTTTGGCAGCCTAGAAAAGGAAGGAAAGTGAAGTTTGAGCTTGGAAAATTCTGCCCTACAAGAGGTTAGTGCACTTATACACCTTAAGCTCTTTATTTCCATGTTAGTGACTTGAATTGAGTAAGAATTTGTGAATTAAATGAACCAAATATATGTGTGCGTCCACCATGAATTTCAGCAGCCCTAAGGAAGGAACAATGATGGAGTGTTTTTGATGGTTTTAATGGACTTAAAATGAATTAGAGATTATGTTTAAGGTGTATATACACATATAGAATGAATGAAAGTGCTTAACTAGGTGTATGGGTGAATTGAAAGGGAAAATTAGGGTTTTGGGAGTGAAAAATTGGACTTGGCTTATGAAATGATTAATGGACATTCTAATGGTCAATTAGTGACCATTTGAGGCAAGTTAATCATAATTTGAAGTGAGCTAATGTATGGCAAATTGAAATGGGAAGGCTGCCTAGAGACAGCAGCAATGAGGCTGTGATTCCAGCCCATTTAGACAGCCATAACTTTGGCTGTGTAGGTCCAATTTGTGTTTGGCCAATTGGACATGAAACTAGACTTATAATGGCACAATTTTGCTGCAGAAACCATGCCCAAAAGACCAAAGCAAGTGGACCAAAAGTTTTCCCCAATCCGGATACCCTGCAACAGCACCTGCAGAAATGACCAAATGAACAGTAACTGTTCATTTGGCCATAACTCACTGTAGATATGGTCAATTGACCTGATATTTTTACAGAAACAAGTTAAGACATAGAAAAACAACTTTCATGAAGAAACCTACCCCAAATTATGACCAGAACCTAACCAAAATGACTGTCACAGTCACTGTTCATGGTACTGTAGATTTGGTAATTCTGCAGTTTTTCTAATCCGGCCAGCTGTGGTTTTTGGACCATAACTGGAGCTACAAAACTCCAAATGGAGTGATTTAAAAAAAGAAATTCAACTAGACAAAATAAGGAACAACTTTCATGTTTACCATTTCCTCAAATTCCCACTGCAACAGTGCTTAATGGAATAGTAAAGTTAGGCTTCAAAAACTGAAAATTCTGCTTCCCTTGGTTTAAGTTTAGAAATGGTATTAATGCTTAATGCCAACAAGTTTTCAATGCAAAATGTGGTATGTTGGGTGTGTTAAAACCAATGTACCTATTTTCTATCCAAAAGTCAACATTTTTGTTGACCTATAAGGTGAATAGTGACACCAAAACTTGAAAATTCAAAATTTGAAATTAGAAATGCATCTATGGGACTTTAAATTGCAATTGGCAATTAATACTAGCAAATGTAAAACTAAAAATGTGGGATCTTGGTGTAATTAGAATTAATATATCCATTAAGTATAAAAAGGTCAACATTTTGGGTTGACTAGTAAGGTGAATAGTAATCAAAATGATTAGTAAATTAAGATGAAGACCTAGAACCAATTCTAAGCTTAAATGCTTAGAATTGTATGACAAATGTGGACTATGCATCCTAGTCAAAATTGTTAAAAAGAAATTAAGGCCATAAATTTGAAATCCATGAAATATTTATGGATTACTTGAAACATGAAAAATAAGTCACAAAATTGATGTGAATAATTAGTACGGCTTATATGCCCATCACAAATGGAATTCATAACATATTAATAACTCAACTTGAAATATAAAAATTGTAATTACATGAGTAGATTCTTGAATGTATAAATGAGAAAAGAAAAATGTTTTGAGTACAATGGTATAAAAGGATAATTGATGTGAATTATGATCATATAAATGATCAAATGAATGTATGAATTATAATCGAAATTTATCATGAAATAATGAAGTCATAAAATACAATATATTAATATTTAATGATATTATGTGCCCTTGTATTGCCTAGACATGTGTATCAGAT
Organism: Hevea brasiliensis; assembly: GCF_030052815.1. Taxonomy (NCBI): domain Eukaryota; kingdom Viridiplantae; phylum Streptophyta; class Magnoliopsida; order Malpighiales; family Euphorbiaceae; genus Hevea; species Hevea brasiliensis. Next base: position 85,823,723 of record NC_079494.1, on the reverse strand, counting down.
TGGATAGTTTGGCATGCCAATAGGGTATTGTTTTAGCAGTACTGCAAAAGGCTTTATGCCTATATTCATAGCTCTATGCCCGTATTCATGGTTCTTATGCCCGTATTCATGGCTTTTATGCCCGATTATATGATATCATGGCTTTTTAGCCGTACTGACTGCATACGTGGTTGACGTTCTGCGTCCCATGGTAGGACGGCCCGAGGCACCACGGTGTCCAGAGCCAACGACCCGTTATCCAGTTTAGTCAGCCTGTCGTAGGTTACTTGGGCAGTGTAATTTATTAAAATAAATTAAGACTATTAGTAATTAAAAATATTAGAAATCAAATAAATGAGTTAATAAGACTTCAAAAGAATTAGTTACAATTATGAAATGATCCAAACCACATAAAAATTGTTAAGTAAAATGATAAAAGAGTTGCAAAAATAGGTATAACTTAACTAAATATTTTAAATGTACCTTCTATTGCCATATAAATATAAACTGAATATTTTTATTAATTCTGTATATTGTACATTATTACTACGAATTTCAGAATTAAAAGCTTCCAAAGCGAAACAAATGAGAACAAAAGATAATTAATATTAGACACATTGTATTAAATTAAATTGATTCTTAAATATTCAAATTATGCTTCGTTCTTTCTTTATTTGTATATTTTATTTTCTTGTTCTATTATTGCACCACTAAGCAGCAATGCTTAGCGCGATGGATTTGTTTCCTCGCGCAGGTACTTTGACTAAGATTTTTGGAGTCCAGATCTGCAGAAGTGCCTGAAGCATTCAAGGTTGTCACCTCCTCAGTAATGCATGTAGATAGGGCCCATATAGATCATATTTTGTATTTAGTATAAAATGCTAGATATTGTATTATAATGTAGATTATGAGCAGGTAATTAATAGAAAATGTAATGTAATTTAATAAATTAGCTTTTTCATATATAATTAATTTATATATCATGTAAATTATGAAATTATGTAAATTAAAGAAATTTGAAAATTTTACTTATGTGATTTGAGCATGAATGAGATTGTATGGATTCGAAGACAGATTTGAAATATATAGATAATGCATGGAAATGAATATGAAATTGAGATATATGAATGAGATGGTTATGAAAATAATTGATGAGATTTTATTTGTAAAATATTATTGAAATTTTCAAACAGGTAAATAGTAAAATACATCAACTGGTAATAAAATAGGGAAAACTCCGCTGGTTTCTCCGTCGAAAAAATAATTAATATTAAAATATAATGAGATCAAATTATGAAAGGAATAAAGTAAGATAAGATAGGGTGCTCCGGCACCGATTGTAGCACACTTTGCTCGGCTATACTGTAGTCGGGTGAGGGGTGTTACACTACGGGCAGGTTGATGCAGATGTATGAATGAGTGGATCCTGGATCCACCAATGCATGCACAGGTGTATTGTAGAGGGAGAACGTACCCCTGATGACGTCCGGGGCATCTTGCTCCTCCTGAGCTCTCAGGGCATAAGCTCTGGCAGGTGGTCTGCTATCAGGCCTCTCTGCTGGCTCAGATGCAGGCCTTTGTGATGGTCCCACAGCCTCAGATTTGCCAGATTTTCTGCCTCTTTGCGGTGCAGGAGCAGGTCTATCTGCTTGTGTTGGAGCAGCTGTAGTAGTTCTGCGTGGACAATTCTTCAACTGATGCTCTGTCGACCCACACCTTAAGCAGGCACCAGTCACTCTCCAACACTCCCCCTTATGCCACTTCAAGCAATGTGGACATGCAGAAGTTGCTGGGGCTGGTCCTCTGAACCCCATCCCTGGAGAGCTGCCCACTGATGGTGTGGACTGACCTCTCCTAGGGGTAAACTGTGGCCTGGGCCCCTAAGACTGACCCTGACCTTGTGGCTGGCCTGAACTCTGTGCAGGTGGACCCTTGAACCTCTTCCCAGGTGCAGGAGATGAGCTATACTGACCCGGGCCCCTCTTCTGCTGTCTATCCCTTCTGGTCTACTCACTGATTCTCACTTTTTCAACCCTTATTGCAGCTTCCACTAACTTACTAAATTCTGTGATTCCCAAAGCAGTGAGCTGGATCTTTATGTTGTCATTTAGTCCCTCTTCAAATCTCTTACATCTTTCAACTTCATTAGGGACTATCTCCCTTCCATAGCGGCTTAATCGGACGAATTCCTTCTCATACTCAGCCACTGATAGCTGTCTCTGCCTCAGATTAATGAACTCTCTTCTTCTCTTCCGTATACAAGACCCACATATTTCTTCTTGAATTCGAGAGAAAGAAGTCCCAAGTTATAGCTTCGGCTGCACTTCATCGGACACGATCCCACCATTCGTAGGCATCATCTTGCAACAGGATATGGCAGCCTCTAGGTTTTGCTCGGGGTGCAGTGGAGTTGTTTTAGAGCTCGCCTGCTCTGCTCAACCAATTCTACCGCAATGAGTCATCTTCTCTTATCAAAAAGTCCACTGCTCCAAACTTTCTTAGCCTTTCCAGGTGTGATTTTTGCTGTGGAGCTGCTGGTGGTGGTGGTGGCATTACTCCAGCCATTTGTCTAAAGAAATCGGCCATTTCTCGAACATGGCTCGTGGAGGCCGAAAGGTGCTCGCTTGAGCCGGGCGAGTGTTCTCCCATGCCCCCAGTCTCAGCTGCTGCAGGTGGAGCATGACTCTCCACTTCCTCCTCGACTGCTCTTTGAGTTGAAGGGTCCATATCCTATTTAACAAAGACAAACAGATCTGTATTAGTGTCACCTCGACTCTTACAAATGCAGTGCATGGTATGGACTCAATCTAGGCCCAGAAACGCCTAAACCATGCTCTGATACCACTAAATGTGACACTCCTTTCCCGTGTACAGTATACCCGAGTAAGCAATGTCACACGGTGTACCGGCACACTTTAATATATCTTAATTAATTTTTATCATGCTTTTGAATATAACTTGTGTAATATAATGTATTTGGGCCATTTATCGAAATTATAATTTATTTGAGGTTCCGAAAATTTTAAAGAAAATCCGGCAGAGTATCGGCTAAAAATGGAGAAAACAGTTCTTCGGAACCTGTGAAAAACACTTCCAATAATTGTATTCAATCATCTCAAACTCCAATATTCAAATCTCAATATGATTCTCAACAACTTTTTCATTTCTCAAACATTCATTTCTCATAATACTCATATACAAACAATAAATAAATGCTCAAATTTTGCATTCATAACCATAACTTTCATTAATTACATGAACATCAAAATACATTACATAAATCCAAATACATATGAGAAAAATAAAAATTTAGTTACAAAATGACAAAATGACACCTAGTGTCCTACCAATGCACTGCAGAAGTTGAGGTGACACGGACACTGTGTAGAACTGCAGGATGGACTCACCCAATCTGCGGTCTACTGGGCTCACGATCTGTATCTCCAGAACCTACGCGTGGCAAAAGCAACGCGCTAAGCAATAATGCTTAGCGGTGCAATAATAAAATAAAAGAAACAGCAAGAAATAAATATGTAACAAATGTATATGTTTTATTTGTTTGGTATTTGTATATCATTTACTTTGTCCACTTTTATTTATTTGGTTGCCCCAAGTAACCTACACTAGACGACTGGACTGGATAACGGGTAAACTGGCACTGGGTATTTAGTACCTCGGGCCGTCACACCATCGGTCACATATGCATCTCCCGGTGTGCAACAGAATAGCTAACAAGCTGTAAATACATCAGGCACAAGGCCAAATCTCAATACAAGGTCAGAATGGCTAAAAGCCATAAATCACAGAATGGCATATTGCCATATGCAGTACTGCTAACTGAACCCTATTGGCATGCCAAACTATCCAAACCAATCTTGTTAGGTATACTAGGGCATTTGAAACTTTTAAATTCTTCACTTTGTGAATTTCAAGTTTTGGTGTCATTATTCACGTCATTGGTCAACAAAAATGTTGACTTTTTGATAGAAAATAGGTACATTGGTTTTGACACTTCCAACATACCACATTTTCCATTTAAAACTTGTTGGAATTGATTACCATTACCATTTATAGGCTTAAATCAAAAGGGCAGAATTTTCAGATTTTGAAGCCTGACTTTACTATTTCATTGAGCACTGTTGCAGTGGGAATTTAAGGAAATGGTAAACATGAAAGTTGTTCCTTATTTTGTCTAGTTGAATTTCTTTTTTTGAATCACTCCATTTGGAGTTTTGTAGCTCCAGATATGGTCCAAAAACCACAGCTGGCCGGATTGCCAAAACTGCAGAATTACCAAATCTACAGTACCATGAACAGTGACTGTGACTGCCATTTGGGTTAGGTTCTGGTCATAATTTGGGGTAGGTTTCCTCCTGAAAGTTGTTTTTCTATGTCTTAACTTGTTGCTGTAAAAATTTCAGGTCAATTGACCATATCTACAGTGAGTTATGGCCAAATGAACGATTCATCGTTCATTTGGTCATTTCGCAGTGTTGTTGCAGGGTATCCGGATTGGGGCCAACTTTTGGTCCTCTTTCTTTGGTCTTTTGGGCATGGTTTCTTCAGAAAAAATGTGCCATTATAAGCCTAGTTTCATGTACAATTGGCCAAACACCAATTGAACCTACACAGCCAAAGTTATGGCAGTCTAAGTGGGCTGGAATCTCAGCCTCATTTCTGCTGTCTTTAGGCAGCCTTCCATTTCAGTTTTGCCATGCATTAACTCACTTCAAATTATGATTAACTTGCCTTAAATGGTCACTAATTGACCATTAGAATGTCCATTAATCAATTCAAATGCCAAGTCCAATTTTCACCCTTAAAACCCTAGTTCCCATTATAGGTTTTCACAACACACCTTAATTACTAACCCATTCACTAACCACATGCATAGATGGTTTAAACATAACCTCTAATCCACCTTAAGTCCATCAAAACACTCCATTTCTATTCCTTCAAGAGGACAGCCGAAATTTATGGTGGCCATACACACAACTTTTATTCATTTAAACTACAATTTCTCACTAAATTCAAGTCCTTAATCATGAAAGTAAGGAGTTTTAGGTGTATAGATGCACTAACCTTTAAGTGGCAGATTTTTCCCAAGTTAAATCTTCACTTTCTTTCCTTTTCTAGGCTGCCAAACACTCTCCCAAGAGATGTGGTCAAGTTTTAGTGAAAGGGGTTTAGGGTTTAGTGGTGTAACAATGGGAGAAAGGGAGCTTGCTTGAAGCTTTAATGGAGGTTGGGTATTGCAAGGGTTTCGGCTGGTTTTTGGGGAGGGAGATAGCTACTGTATTTTTTGGTTATTTTGGTCTTCATTTAGTCTCTTTTATTAGTTGGTTAATTAGTTGTTTAAAGGTGATTGGTTATAGCTTTTAATGACATCACCATGATGTCATAAATAAGCCTTTTTCCTCATTTTCTTTTCTTTTCTTCACTACTCATTTTCAATTTAATTTCTAGCAATGTTTATTCATATTTTCATGTCATATTAATTATTTACTCAACTGGACAAGTCAGCCAAAAATCACCTCTGAAGGCAAAATGACCAAAATGCCCTCTGTTTGGCTTAACGGGTCAAAATTGTCTGTACTGATTGAAAAATTTTTCTAGGTATTTTCTTGGCATTCTAATGCCATAGGAACCTCAATGACCCTTCTTTGGAGTCCCAAAAATTATTTTATAATTTTTCCCCCGGGTCTAGGGCTCCTAGTTGCGAGAACCGCAACTTCCCTCTGGGTTACCCATCGCTAGGGCACCGGCTCGTTTAACTTGGTTGTATTTTATTTCTAAAATTTTTACTAAATTTTTCTATTTAATATTTGAGTTAATTATGGTTCCTCACTTTAGTTTAAATATATTTTCGGACGTTCTAGCTGTCCGGACCGACACCGGTCACCGGAACAGTAGAATGTACGGAGTTGTTACCGGGAGGGTGTTACACAATTAATATACATGATAGCTGTGGTTTCAAAACATTTCCAATACTTTTCAATCAATAAGTATCCATCAATATCATTAAAACAATTTCTCACAATTACAAACCATTTACAGTGCTTTTCAAGCAATAAATAAATATGCATTCAAACACATTTCCACAATTTAAAACAATAATGTACAAATAGTCATAATGCATTTCAATTGAAAAATTCAAAAGAAATAGTTGTTGTGCACAAATCTCTGATAATTGTCTCCTAGTCTGGACTCAGTGTTTCCTTCCCTTTTCCTGAGTCTTTGGTAACTGAGAAACACAATTTGAAGTGTTTCAGTACTAAATTAAACTGTCTCTATCGATAATGCTTGATAAGTAATTCACTGAAAGCTATTATTTGCTTAATCACCTAATATATCGACCCTTGATGAGCTCTAGGTAAATTAGGTTTTAGTGTCACTAATATGTCACATTCGATAGTATTTTAGGGTTGGTACACGTTACCAATTTCATTTCCTTGTTTAGTGCATTTTATTGCAACTTGCTGTATTCCGGTATACTAGTTTGACCTAGCCGGACGACCTAGTTCTCTCAGTTTTCGGGTTTCGGTCAAAACTACAAACTTATAGATCTATGTCTTACGGAACGCGGGGCAAAATTTTAGGTCATTCTGAATTATGTAGACCAAGTTATGGTCATTTTACTATTGCTGGTCAAATGGCATCAAATTAGGTCATTTTAGGTCAATTTGGTCAGTTTTTGGACCCGAACTTGTGCAAGCTGTTTGACTTGCTTATGGTCATTTCTGGGCTTTGGTGTCTTCATAAGACTTGTAGATATGGGTCTTAAATATTCATGGTTAAAATTTCAGGTCAATTAGACCTGTTTTGAGTGAGTTATGGCCTAAAAACTAACTGCTGCCCAATTGGTCAATTTTCAGGCCTCATTTGCACTTAATCCGAATTGGTCATTTTTCATGCTACCTTGCAAGCAGAATTTTGGTATGCTTTCTCAATGAAAGTTGGCACATTTTGTGCCTAGTTTCACCTCCAATTGGTCTCATACCAATTGGAGTTACACATTTAGTTTTATAGGTTAAAATGCATACTGCCCTTAAATACATTGCATAAGCATGTATCAATTACAAATTTGCCTTGCTACAAATCTACCTCTCAACCCCATTCTGTTTTGGTACATTACCAAAACCATTTACCACTTCACATTAAAATCATTTTGGGCAGAATACAAACATCTTCAATACACTAAATAAAACTCTAACTCATAAAGTCCAAATACAACCACATATACACATAAACATTTCTAATTCTTACATACACTTTACACAACCAATTTATATACATATTCATCAATCCTCAATATCACAATTTATCCAATATCTCCATGAATTCAAACATTCATTAAGGAGTCCCAAAGCTGCCGAAATGCTCCACAATGCCAAAGTGTCCCACACCAGTCAACTTCCATCCCAATTGCACAATCACCACATATATACATGGAATTAACTTACTAGGACATTAATCACCCTACTCAACATGAATCCACATCAAATATATGTGAGAATACTTCATCAAATATAGAACTCCATGGCTGTCCAAAATTGGACATATCAAGAACTCCTCAAAACTTAAAAATTCCTTCACAAAGCAAACACCCATAACATGTATACAAACTTTATCAAAGAAATATTCAAAAACTCAAACTTACCTATTGTTGGGACTTGCTTAATCTTCACTAAAACTTCTTAATATTGGTATCTACTTCTTCGTTGTGATGTGGAGGTAATCTTTAATGAAGAAACCTAGATGATTGGAGGTAAATTGAAGGAGTTAATGGAGCTTCATGCAAACGGCAATGGAGGATTCCCATTCTTCATTTCGGCATGGATGGAGGACTTGAAGAAGATGATGTTTGAGGGGGAGTAATCTGCCCACTTATGAGTATATTTAATCCATATTATAATTCTTAGTGGTCCACTCACTCAAATTAATCATATAATAAGCTTAAAGTGTTAATTACACAATTTTCACTCCACTTTTGGCTATTTGCATGAGGTACCACTAAACTAATTTTTCATTTTATTTTCTAAGTGTAATATTATTCATTTTTAATGGAAATTTAGGTCAAAAGACAATTCGGGACGTCAAATGGCCATAATGCCTTGTTCGGGTTGCATTCCCGATTTTTCGGTAACACCGGGTTTTGTCCGTTTTTTGATTTCTCACTTTTCTTTGTACTAATTAATTAATTTTTCTTTGATATTTCTAATGATATTTATACTTCAATTGATGTCTCTTTAAGTCCTAAAAATATTTTCCAGGGTTCCCCGCAGTCCAGGGCTAGTCAACGGTCCACGCCGTGACTTCCCGGTGCGGTCACCCATTACTAGGGTTCTAGGCTCGCTTAACTTGGTTACCTTTCTTTGCTATTATTTTTCCTTTGTTTTTCTTGTATTTTCTTTTCTTGTATTTCATTATTTTATGTCTCCTCACTCATAACGAAGTGTAGTTCTAGGCATCCTAGCTGTCCGGACAACACTTGTCACTGGAACAGTAGAACGCACTACCGAACTTAGGGGTGTTACACCATGATCGGTTGTAGACTAAAGAAAGTCACTTTTGATCTTCCCAAGTATGCAGACGTAATGATACACGTGTTAGTAGTATGCCCTAGAGCATATCATTTAGTATCGTTCTTGTACATGTTTTATTAATAAAAGGCATTTTCACTTTTTCGTTTACATAATATATTTATGTGTAATAGAAAAGGTCCATTGATATTTTATTAGAAATTATATTCTTAAGTTGTTAAGAACATGAGTGACAGTATTTCTAGCACAAATTATCATAAAAAGGTTCACAATAAGGACATGACTTATCTAGAAAGATTATATTCATGTTTGTTCCCAAGTTATTTATATGAGATATAAATAAGATGGAATGGTGAGTATCATGCCATATAACAAACATGATAAGCACTTATGCATGATAAGTAGGTCAAACAAGAGGCATTTATGACAAGCACATGGACTTTTCTATTGTCAATGTATTATCACAAATCATATTAGTGCATAAAATCTTTAGAACTGAGATATTACAGTTATCTTATATATAGGTGATTTGAGTTTGATACTGCTTTCATACTTGTACTATGTATGGGTATGTGAGCATGTGTTAGCTCCTATTAGTTATATATGGGGGTAGGTGTTGATCAAGATGGAATTTGTTCCTCTAAGTAAATAGGGATAAAATTCTATGTTCATTTAATTATTCTTGATGTTTCAAGTTCCTGGCTAGGACAGATAGATTTAATCACAAAAGAGTTTTTGATGAAAAAATCTTTTAATCAAGAACTGGAATTAAAAGAGAATATAATATTCATAGCAAATGGGGTTTGACATAAACCATGACTCCAGCTTGAGTTAGGATTTTTTAACAGAGAGATTCTAGTGCATGGTAACATATGATTATAGATTCATTTAAGGTAAATCTTATTACTGATTGGGTGGCCATGGCATGCTATGGTAGGTATTAACCATGGTCTATGAAGTGCATAAAATGATTTAGAGAAATCATTTATGGTAAGAAAGAGTTCTGATGATATTAAGAGTTGATATTATGCCTCATTTCCAATTAGTGATGAGCCTAGTAAGTCACACACATACACAAGTAATCACCAAATTAAATGTGATTTAATTAATTAATTAAAGAGTTTAATTGATTAATTAAATAGATTTGGTTTGCAATTAGATTGCAAAGTCCCTAGCATGGCTTGAAACCAAATATAGGTTATTGGATGTATAGTACAAGTTAAATTTATATTTAAAGTATTTAAATATAAATTTAATTAATGAGAAATTAACTAATAAAGATTAATTAATTAATTTTTATTTGATATCAATTGATTAGAAGAAGAGAAATAATTATTTTGGGTTGAGAACTCAAAATTAAGACACAGGGGTATTTTAGTCATTTCACAGGGTGACATGTGGCACCATGAGATGGTGACACATGGCACTACACATAAGCTTGCCATATGTCTTATGTCTTTTAATCATGTAAGATGATCAAAGTCAAGATTAAATATAGGTTTGACACTTGGCACAATGTGATTGGGTCAATTAAACCTAGAGCTAATTAGAAGGTGACATATGGCAAAGGTTTTAAGTGGAGACCTAGCTATATAAGTGTAAGGATGAAAGAACAAAAAAAAAAAAAAAAAAAAACAAGCTGCCATTCTCTCTTTGTGCCGCCACCCTTGGCTGCCTCTCCCCTCTTCTTCTTCATCTCTCATTAATTCAAAGAGATTAGCAAACAATCTTTTGAATTAAAAATATTAGAAATTGTTTCTAATGTCCTGTTTACATATGTAATCTCTCAAAAGGAAAAACTTGATTTTCTAATTCATAGAAAAAGCTTTAGAAGCTATTCAAGTGCTGCCATAGGTGATCTTGGTGTGGACAAGCTAGAGGGACAATATCTGGTGTCCTAAAGACGCATCCCAAAGGTGCCAAACACACTGCAGTGCATCAAAAGGTTAGTACACTTGTTCTTGATCTAATCTAGGGTTCTAATGGATTAATTTGTTAATTCTAAAATCTTAAATGGAAAATGTAGATCCAAAAATATATTAAAAGAGTTTTAATATGCTGTTTATCATTGAAATCAAATAGATAAAAACAAATCTTGCATGATGCATGTGACCCTAGATAAAAAATTTTGAATTTCAATGATCTAAACTTATGTTTTTCATGCTTCCACTCCTTCAATATGGGAAGAGGTAGATATTTCCATCCAACATCATTTTAGCTGCACTTGCTCGGAAGATGATTAGAAAAGGATGTGAAGCTTATCTAGCTCATGTGATAGACACCCAGGTGGGGAGTCCAATCTTAAGGATATTCCTATAGTATGGGATTTTCCGGATGTCTTTTCAGAAGAGTTACCGGGATTGCCTCCAGAAGAGAGGTGCAGTTTGAAATTGAGACTATGCCTAGTGTGGAGCTAATCTCCATCACTCCTTATAGGATGGCACCTGTTGCATTGAAAAAGTTGAAAGCGCAATTGCAGGAATTGCGAGATAAAGGTTTCATCCGCCCTAGTGTGTCACCTTGGGGAGCACCAGTATTGTTTGTAAAGAAGAAGGATGGTACTCTCCGTCTATACATAGACTACAAATAGTTGAATAAGATGATCATAAAGAATAGATATCCTCTGCCACGGATTGATCACTAATGCTCCAGGTGTTTTTATGGGCTTGATGAACACTATCTTCAAGCCATATTTGGATCAATTTGTAGTGGTGTTCATTGATGATATTTTGGTGTACTGAAAAAATGTAGAGGAACATGACAAGCACTTGAGGATAGTGTTGCAGACTTTCAGGGTGAAACAATTGTATGCCAAACTGTCAAAATGTGAGTTTTGGCTAAAGGAGATTACTTTCTTGGGGCATATTGTACCTTCAGAGGGTATCCAGGTGGATGCTAGTAAAGTATAAGCCATTCTTCATTGAAAGCCACCCAGAAATGTCACAAAAGTTAGGAGTTTCCTTGGTTTAGTTAGGTATTACTGAAGGTTTATTAAGGGATTCTCCATGCTAGCATCTCCACTGACTAAGCTACTTAGAAAAGATGTGAAATTTTAGTGGACTGATCGGTGCCAGGAAAGTTTTGATGAGTTGAAGAGGTGTTTAACTGAAGCTCTAGTCTTAACTTTGCTTACCTTGGGTGAATAGTACACCATATACAGTGATGCTTCTCATAATGGATTGGGCTGTATGTTGATGTAAGATAAAAATGTCATTGCCTATGCGTCTCACCAGCTTAAACCACATGAGAGGAATTATCCTATACTCGACTTGGAGCTGGCAGCCATTGTCTTTACCTTGAAGATCTGGAGACATTACTTGTATGGGGAGAGATGTTATATATACACAGGTCATAAAAGTTTGAAGTACTTGGGCACACAGAAGGAGTTAAATTTGAGGCAGAGGAGATGGTTAGAGCTGATAAAAGATTATGATTGCTTGATAGACTATCAGCTTAGAAAAGCTAATGTTGTAGCTGATACTTTAAGTCGCAAGACTATGGCTGGTTTAAGGGTTTTTCCATTGTCTATGGTGCATGAGTTAAGGGCATTGCATGCTAACCTACAGATTGATGAAGATGGGCAGATGGTAGCTACTTGGCAAGTGAAGCCAATGCTGATAGAACAAATTAAAGCAGCTACACAGAATGATGATAAGTATGTGAAGTTGATAGAAGGGGCTCGAGATGGCAAGAAACTAGACTTATCAGTAAATGATGAGGGCTTGTTGTTATATAAGGGCAGAATATGCATTCTTGATAATGTTGAACTAAGGCAGACCATTTTAAAGGAAGCACATGATTCACCTTTTGCGATGCACTCTGGTAGAACCAAAATGTGCAGAAGTGTGAAAGAGCACTATTGGTGGAGGGGAATAAAGAAAGACATTACGGAATATATTTTCAAATGCCTAATTTGTTAGCAAATAAAGGCAGAACACCAAGTGGCTGCAAGGTTACTACAGCCATTACCAATTCTTGAGTGGAAATGGGAAAGAATCATTATGGATTTCATGATAGGACTTCCATGTACACAAAGAATCATGATGCAGTTTGAGTTAATGTTAATAGATTAACCAAGTCTACACACTTTTTGCTAGTGAGCATGGATTACAGCTTGGAAAGATTGGCCATACTATACATTGATGATGTGGTGAGGTTGCATGGAGTGCCAGTGTTGATTGTGTTTGACAGAGACCCAAGGTTCACTTCTACTTTTAGTTCTGGGGTAGTCTACAAAAAACCCTAGGTACTAGATTAAATTTCAGTACAGCATTCCATCCATAGATAGACGGCCACTCTGAAAGGATCATTCAGATTTTGGAGGACATGTTTCGGGCTTGTGTGGTTGAATTTGAGGGGAGTTGGGACTCACACTTGCCTTTGATTGAATTTTCTTACAACAATAGTTATCAGTCAAGCATTGGGATGCCTCCATATAAAGCACTTTATGGCAAAAAGTGTAGAACTCCCTTGTGTTAGGATGAAGTAGGCGAGAGGAAGTTGATTGGCCCAGAATTAGTACAGCAGATTGAAGAAAAGGTCAAGATCATTAGAGACAGACTCAAAGTTGCATCGGATAGACAGAAGTCCTACATTGATCTAAAGAGAAGAGATATTCAGTACAGTGTGGATGATAAGGTGTTCCTGAAAGTTTCCCCATGGAAGAGGATCATGAGATTTAGTAGGAAGGGGAAACTGAGTCCTCGCTTCATTAGGCCATATGAGGTTCTAGAAAGAGTGGGTCCATTGGCATATAAGTTGGCATTGCCTCCAGAGTTAGAAAAGATTCATAATGTCTTTCATGTCTCCATGTTGAGGAGGTACAGATCAGACCCCTCTCACATTTTGGCAGTAGAGAAGATTAAAGAAAATCCATACCTGACATATGATGAAGAGCCCGTAAAGATCTTGGCATATGAGGTGAAGCAGTTGAGGAACAAGCAAATACCTTTGATGAAAGTGTTGTGGAACCATCATTCAGGCTAGGAGGCTACATGGGAGCATGAGGAGGACATAAGGAGACAGCACCCACAACTATTTAGAGGCTGAGACCAGCTAAATTTTGATGATGAAATTTTATTTTTAGAGAGGGGAGAATTGTAACAACCCGAACCTCCGAGTTCTGAATGGTACCATTTTTGGTCTGTGGCTTGTACTACTCAAAGACACCTTGAGGACCAAAAGTAAAATGAAAATTTATTGAGATAGACGCAATAAAAATTAAAGTGACACAAAAATATAAGGACTCACCAGATATATTGAAAAAAGGGATTATGACCCAATGAGGGGCATTTTGGTCAATTCATCTCAAGAGTTGACTTTTGATCAAAATGTAAATTTAACTAAATGAAATTAATGAATTAAATTATGGGGTAAAATTTGAAGAAAAATTCAAGTAAAATATGTAAGGGAAAATTTAAGAAATGAAAACTTAAATTTTCATTTTCATTATGACAAAATTAAAATTAATGACTTATGGGCTTTTGATAATTAAACTTAATTATTTAATTAAAAATGAATAAATAAGTATGAAAGAAGACAAAGTCTCCTTCTTTCTCCCCATTGTGCCACCACCCTCTCCACTCTCTCTTTCTCTTCTCTTTTCTTCACTTCCTCCATTAACACTTCTTCCCCATCTTTGATTTCCCTACTTTCTTTTCATGAGTCCATCTATTTAGTAGGAAACATCAAAACAAACTTTGATTGAGAGATTTAAACAAGAAGAACAAGAAATTAGAAGAGATTTGAAGTGGGAAAAATCATCAAGTAAGGTAAGCTCTCTCTTTCATGCTTGATTAACTAAGTATGCTTTGAATCAAGTTTGGGTGTGATGAATTTACATGAGAAAGCATGAAAAACATGCATGAATCTTGAAAGGGATTTTGGCTAGCTTGGGTAATATCGGGTTTTGGCCAATTTGGGGAAAATTAGGGTTTGATGTGTTTTAGTTAAGTTGATGATGAATTCAAGTTTAATTGAAGTAGTTTACATGATTGGGTTAGTAAGATTGCATGGGATTTGCATAAATTGAATTATGGAAGATTAGGGTTCATGGAGAAATTAGGGCTTTTGGTGCTAGAAAGTGAAATTGATGTCTCTAATGTTAAATTACGACTACCTAGCATGAATTGAATATGGGTTGATGTTAATTGGTGGAAGGAATTGATTGAATGTCATGGATTACGAGAAATTGCAAACTAGGATTTTGGAAAATTGGGGATTTTATGTCACACCCTACTCCTCCGTAATATTTAACATGATCCGTAGTACACCTAATGAATTACCATACTTCACCTACCGGTAACCCATTAAATATAATACAATGGATTTTAAAACAATTTTTGTGAAATTAAATAGTGGTGGAAATGTTGAATATTTCTTAAAAAGCCTTTAAGTGAAATTTTGGTCATGGATCAAATCATCAATTAAAATATGGTGTTATAAAATTTTTTTAAAATTTCAGCAGAGTGCCGGCTATATTTTGAGAAAATAGTTCTTCAAACCTGAAAAGGAAAAACTCCCAATATTTTTTCTCAAATACAACTCCAATAAACTTCATTTCATCTCACAATTCAATCTCAATAATCAAATCAATTCATTTTCAAACCAACCTCATCATAAAAGAAACATTTCATTGATTACAAGACTTAAAAATTAATATTAACAAACTATACAGGTAAATGAAATCTCAAATTTACATTACAATAATTTGCATTTAATTACATTCCAAAATATTTTACAAGAGTTTATATACAACTGCTCAAATAATTTACATAAATATTATTACATGCATACATCAAAACCTATGTACATGGGTATACCTATGATATACTTGGAGCTGATCTGAATGTGTCTTCAAAGAAGCTTACTCAACTGCTCTATGCTCTTTTCACCTGCGACAGCATACAAAGCTATCGCTGAGTGGTGAATTCAGTGGTGCACAACTATAATTTAAAATATAGTACAATATACATTGACAAAATTATAACAATTAATTTGAAAGTCTCAAAATTCAACAAAATTCTAAAAGTCAAAATCTGTGTTGCCAATAATATAAATCATTGGTTAAAATGACTTTGAGCAAGAAATTCAATTTATCAAATCACAACTGGACATTTAAAGTAATTCCAACAATCATGTAAATAAAGATTAATTCCAACAAAATCAATTATGCACAAATCCCATTTGAAATCAAAATTATTTACTATTCAAAAACCATTATTTATGTCACAAACTATGCAAGACTAATCAGCAAGGGCCATCTTCAAGGTGATTCTAACTCCCTATGGTCGGGGAGGTCGAATTTGGATTCTAACTCCCTATGGTCGGGGAGGTCGAATAATCGTGCACAGTATGCAACACAATAATGAAATTTTCAAAAGGGCCATGAAAAACTTATATCTTACCTCTAATAAGAGGAGAATCTAAGCCTGTGCATGTACCATGATAATCAAAACAAAGCTAACTCCATTGTCTTCTCAACAAATAAGAAAGACAGGTAATAACCTAGTCAAGCATCTATAGTGAGATATAAAATAATATCATGAATCTCTTTGTCTTTTTATGAGCATAAATCACAGCACAATTAAATTCAATGTCAATTTCAATATCCAATAATTTTTATGCTCATCATAATTCAAAACATATTTAATCACAATTTTTCCAAAACTAATTTATTCAATCCACAACAATGCTCAATAATTGTTGAAATACCATTTCATAAAGCTAAATTCATACATACGATAATAATTTTAATAATTATTAAATTAAATCCAATACTTGATAAACATAATACATAAGGAAAATAACGTTATTTAATCATATGAAATATTCAGAACAAAATCAATTAAAAACTAGTTGTGCACAAACCTCTTATGTTGACTCAATTTACTTCAATTTTTGTTTTTCCTTCGAATATACCTTTTCAGTCTCTTTTTCAACTAAAACACATAATTTATAGTGTTTCAGTGCCATATCTCATAATTAATCCAATAATTTATTTCATGCCTATTTAATTATAACCTTAAATTTGCTTAAAATTATATCCTTTGAATTTTGCATTTTTTGTCACTGTATTCTACTATGCCATTGATCTTGTTACTGTAGGAATTTGACTAAGTGTCCTTTTTCAAAGTTTTTCCTTATTGTCTTAGCTTTAATTCCCTTTTTGAATCACTCCATTTGGAGCTTTGTAGCTCAAGTTATGGTTAATTAACCATAACTAGGTCAAATCTGAATTTTAATTTCCTTAATAGGCAGATTTAATATTGAATTTGACTAATTTATTTAGATAGTTTGTAGTAATATTTAGGCTTAGCATTCTTCATAGGATTTGTTATCCTATCTCTTAAGGTCACTTAGAATGTTTTGTTACAATTTTTTATGTTTTCTAGAATTAATTATATCCAAGATATTAGACTTGACTCAAGTTGGCTAATACTCATGTGATTCTCAATTAGGTCAGTGGCTTTGACCTATAATTTGAGCTTCTTACATTCATAAGTTATGGGAGGTATTTAAAAAAATATTGTAGTTCTATTTCTTTGCTTTCCAAAATGGTATAACTCATTACAATTGAATTTCTCTAGAGGAAGATAAGCTTAAAACATCATTCTGGATTCATTGGTCAATTGTGCAAATATCCAGAATTGGTATGCTGGCTTAACCTAATTAATTGACTTAGTTCTTTTGATTTCTGGGTTTTGGTCAAATTACCAATTTTGTAGGTCTATGTCTTATTGAAATTTTGGCACTAATTTCATGTCATTTGGAGTTTCCTATGCCAAGTTATGGTCATTTTACTAATGCTGGTCAAGTTGCATTTATTTGACAATTTGGGTCACTTTTAGATCAAAATCAATTCGGCTAGTTTTTGTAACCCAAATTTGGCGATCATTTTGACTTGGTAAATGGCATTTTTTGTAATATCCTGACGTTAGCTAGTCCGTACAGTCTACTGTTCCGATGACCAATGTCAGTCCGAGCAGTTAGAATGTTTGAAATTATTGTGACACCCCTTACCCGTCTATATTGTAGCCGAGCAAATTATGCCACTCAGTGTGTTGGACCACCAATTCATATTTTAATTTCAACTAATCCCTTTTTATTCATTTATTTATAATTTTTTGATAAATCTAAAATTTTTTGCAAATTTTATAGAAAATTCGACAGAGTGCCGGCTATAAATTGGAAAACAGTTCTTCTGAACCTGTTTAAAAAACACTTCCAATATAATTATAAACTCAATCTCAATCAACCACCAACATTTTTCAACAATTTCTCAAATCAAATCAGTATCTCAAAATTCACATTTATCTCATATCACACCCAATTCAATGAGAAATACTCATATTTATTTCTAAACATAGCTCATAGGTAATTACAGCAAAAATATGATTACATGAGTTTATAATATACATAACAAAAGTTTACAAATACAAAAGACTTAGGTGGCCCAATGTCCTACCAACGCACTGCAATTTGTGAGGTGACTTTGAACTCTGAGTGCAGATCTGAAAACTCACCCTGTATGAGGTCTGTTGGACACCCCAGCTATATCTCTAGTACCTGCGCGTGGCAAAAGCGACGCGCTAAGCAATTCTGCTTAGTGGTGACAATATAAAATAAAATAAAATAAAATAATAACATGTATGCAGAATGCATGTTTACATTTTTGGGTTGACTTAATTTCAAATATTTATTGCAATATTATTCGATTAAAGTTTGGTAAGATTTATTAATATTGCCCCTATACTAGTTGACTGGATTAGATAAACTGGTAAACTGGTACTGGGTACTAAGTACCTCGGACCATCACACCATCGGTCACATTGTGTCTCCAGGCAATGTAATGTACCTAATAAGTCGTAATAATTATCGAGGATTAAACCCGAGTATAACAACTCAATATCATAGCCAAAGGCTATTATGTCACAGAATGGCATGAAAAGCCATGAAATATAGAATGGCATGAAGCCATAAGCAGTACTGCTAACAGAACCCTATTGGCATGCCAACCTATCCATACTAATCACATTAGGCCTACTAGGGCATTTAACACTTTTCATTTATGTAATTCTTTGAAATTGAATTTTTATGATTACTATTCATTTCATTGGTCAACCAAAATGTTGACTTTTGCATTGGCAATAGGTAAATTAATTTAAATATCATCAACATACCACATTTTGTATTTTAAACTTGTTGGTATTGGTTGCCAATACCATCTCTAAGCTTAATGTGAATTGGACAGAATTTTCAGTTTTTAAGCTTTGGGTTTACTGTTCCATTGTCACTGTTGCAGTGGGAATTTGGAAAAATGATCAACATGAAAGTTGTTCCTTATTTTGTTTAGTTGAATTTCTTTTTTTAAATCACTCCATTTGGAGTTTTGTAACTCAAGTTATGGTCCAAAAACCACAACTGGTCGGATTAAAATTTTTCTGGACTGACCATATCTACAGTGCAGTGAACAGTGACTTCAACTCACTTGTTGGATAGGTTTTGGTCATAATTTGGGTTAGGTTTCTTCATGAAAGTTGTTCGTCTATATCTCAGATTGTTGTGGGTAGAATTTTAGGTCAATTGGACCATTCTACACTGATTTATGGCCAAATGACCAAACTCTGTTCATTTGGTCATTCTGCAGTAACAGACTGCAGGTCACAAGGATTGGGGCAAGCTTTTGGTCCACTTGGTTTGGTCTTATGGGCATGGTTTCTTCACAAAAGTTGTGCCATTATGTGTCTAGTTTCATGTAAAATTTTCCAAACACCAATTGAACCTCTACAATTCACGTTATGGCTGCCCAAACCTGCTGGACTCATGTCCAATTCTGTAGGTCACCTAGGGCAGCTACACTAAACCTAAATCCCATCACTAAAAATACTTCATTTCTTGTTTACCAATAACCAAATGGTTAATAATTGATCATTAAAACTCACTTTCACCATTACATGTTGAAAGTCTTCATTTTATACTCAAACCCTAACCCTATCATCTCCAATCTTGCATTTAACTAGCCTTTCATCATTTTACTTGAGAGAATATTGTTAAGGCAGCCCTATTAACATTTTAGCTCCATGAAAATCATCAAAACCTTACCACATCCATGGCTGCCAAAATTATAGGATGGGCATACACATGATATTTATTAAATTTCTTTGCACTTTTACACTCAATCATGCTCCTTCAACATGAATTTAAAGAGAAAATCTAATTTAAGTCACTAACCTCTTAGGAAGCTAATCCAAAGCTTGTAAGAAGTCTTTCTTTTTAATTACTTTTGCTCCCAAAAGAATCTCCAAGATGCAAGAACACTTTTTTGTATTGGGAGTTTAGGGTTTAGTTGGGTAGAAGTTGGTGAAATAAAGCTTGAAAAAAAGCTTGAAAATGGTGGCTATGGTGGAGGCTTACGGCAAGGAAGAAAGAAAAAATGAGAAATCTGGTTTTTCTCTCATTTTTCAGCCCATTTGTCTCTTTTAAATATAGTTATGCCATGTGTCAACATTCGGTTGGGTGGGAGAACTTTAATGACATCATTATGATGTCATAAGTCCATTTTCCTTCATTTTCTCTTCATTTCTTGTCTATTTAATTGCAATTAAATTTTTAACAACATTTATTCATATTTTATGTTATATAAATTATTTATTTAGCTGGACAAGTTGGTCAAAAATCATCTCTGAAGATGAAATGACCAAAATGCCCTCTGTTTGGCTTAACGGACCAAAATTATCTGTACCGATTGAAAAAATTTTCTAAATATTTTCTTGGCATTCTAATGCCATAGGAACCTCAATGACCCTTCTCTGGAGTCCCAAAAATTATTTTATGAATTTTTCCTCTGTTCTAGGGCTCCTGGTTGCGAGAACCGCAACTTCCTACTAGGTTACCCGTCGCTTGGGCACCGGCTCATTTAACTTGGTTGTATTTTATTTCTAAAATTTTTCCTAAATTTTTTTTATTAATATTTGAGTTAATTATGGTTCCTCACTTTAATTTAAATATTTTTCCGAACGTTCTAGCTGTTCGGACCAACACTGGTCACCGAAATAGTAGAATGTACAGAGTTGCTACAGGGAGGGTGTTACAACTCTTCCCCTCTAATTTAAATTTCGTCCTCAAAATTTACCTGATGCAAACAGTTAAGGGAACTGTTGCTTCATCATCTCTTCACTTTCCCAAATTGCCTCCTCGGTGTAGTGGTGCCTCCAAAGCACTTTCACCAGTGGAATCTGCTTATTCCTCAACTCTTTCACTTCCCGAGCTAGGATCCTTATGGGTTCTTCTTCATATGTCAAATCCGATTGTACTTCAATTTCTTCCATGGGGATGACATGTGAAGGATCTGAGCGGTATCTTCTTAGCATAGACACGTGGAACACGTTGTGGATCTTGTCTAGCTCTGGTGGTAAAGCTAGCCTGTAGGCTACTGGTCCCACTCGTTCAATAACTTCATATGGGCCAATGAACCTAGGGCTCAACTTACCCTTTCTTCCAAATCTCAGTACCTTCTTCCACAGTGACACCTTGAGGAACACTTTGTCGCCAACTGTGTATTCTATTTCTTTTCTCTTCAGGTCGGCATAAGATTTTTGTCTATCTGAGGCAACCTTCATATTGGCTTTGATTAGTTTTACTTTCTCCTAAGTCTGTTTCACCAGGTCTGGCCCTACTAGTTTGTCTTTGCCCAATTCAGTCCAGCACACTGGAGTTCTATATTTCCTCCGATACAGTGCTTCATACGGGGCCATTTGGATACTAGCTTTGTAGCTATTGTTGTATGCAAATTCTGCCAGTGGAAGGTATCCATCCCAACTTCCCTCAAACTCAATGACACAACTCCTCAGCATATTCTCAAGGACCTGACATATATTTCACATTATTATTACCATTTCATGTTAATATGTGTATTAGTTTAATTAGTTTCAATTGTTTACCTAGATTACTCTTTTTGATTGCCCATCCGTCTGAGGATGGAAAGCTGTGCTGAAATGGAGTTGTGTACCCAAGGACTCATGCAACTTCTTCCATAATCTCGATGTAAACCTTGGGTCTCGATTAGATATGATGGAAAGTGGAATTCCATGCAATCTAACTATCTCACTGATATACAATTCTGCTAACTTCTCCAGTGAGTAGTCACTCCTAACTGGCAAAAAGTGTGCTAACTTCGTCAATCTATCTACTATCACCCATACTACATCATGTTTCTTCGAGGTGAGAGGTAGACCACTTACAAAATCCATGGTGACCCGATCCCATTTCCATTCAGGTATGCGTAAATGCTATAGCAAACCTGATGGAACTTGATGTTCTGCCTTGACTTGCTGACATGTCAAGCATTTAGTCACTTAGTCAACTATGTCCTTCTTCATACCAGGCCACTAATACTGAAGCTTCAAATCATGATACATTTTTGTACTTCCTGAGTGTATAGCATAAACACTGGTATGTGCCTCTTTCAGAATACTGACTTTTAATTCCCCGTTATCTGGTACACATACTCTTCCTTTATAATACAGACACCCATCTGCTTTCACCTCATAGTTAGTTGCTTTTCCCTCTAAGATTTTACTCACAGTAGTCATTAATTTCTCATCTACCTTCTGCCCATCTTGTATCTGCTATAGCAGGTTTGGCCTTACTTGCAACTCAGCCAAAATAGCTCCATCTCGAACCAAAGATAGACGGGCATTCAATGATCTCAAAGCTGTGATGGATTTTCTGCTCAAAGCATCAGCAACTACATTTGCCTTCCCAGGATGGTAGTCAATTACACAATCATAGTCCTTTAGGAACTCAATCTGTCACACCCTACCCTTCTGCAAGGCATAACATGATCCCGTAGTATACCTAATGAATCACCAACTCTGTAACACCCTCCCCGTAGCAACTCCATACAGTCTACTGTTCCGGTGACCGGTGTCGGTCTGGACAGCTAGAACGTCCGGAAAAATATTTAAACAAAAGCGAGGAACCATAATTAACTCAAATATTAATAAGAAAAATTTAGTAAAAATTTTAGAAATAAAATACAACTAAGTCAAATGAGCCGGTGCCCAAGCAATGGGTAACTAGAGGTAAGTTGCGGTTCTCGCAACGAGGAGCCCTAGACCCGGGGAAAAATTCATAAAATAATTTTTGGGACTCCAGAGAAGGGTCATTGAGATTCCTATGGCATTAGAATGCCAAGAAAATATTTAGAAAAATTTTTCAATCGGTACAGACAATTTTGACCCGTTAAGCCAAACGGAGGGCATTTTGGTCATTTTGCCTTCAGAGGTGATTTTTGGCCGACTTGTCCAGTTAAGTAAATAATTAATATGACATAAAATATGAATAAACATTACTAAAAATGAAATTGGAAATGAGTAGTGGATAAAAGAAAAGGAAAATGAAATAAAAAGCAATTTATGACATCTTGATGATGTCATTTAAAAGCCATAACCAATCACAATTAAGTAACCATTTGACTAATTAATAAAAGAGATAAATAAAGACCAAGGAAGACCAAAAACAAGCAGCCATCTTCTTCTTCAAAACGTGATCCTCTCCTCCATAACCCTCCATGGAAGTTTTCTTTAATTACTTCCATTTTCCCATGAATTTGCACTATAAAACCCTAAGTCCCTTCACTAAAAACTTGTCTCTACCTCTTGGGAAGTGTTTGGCAGCCTAGAAAGGGAAAGAAAGTGAAGATTAACTTGGGAAAATTCTGCCCTACAAGAGGTTAGTGCACATATATACTTAAAACTCTTTAATCCCATGCTAGAGACTTGAAACAAGTATGAATTTATAACTTAAATGAATAAAAGTTATGTGTATGTCCACCATGATTTTTGGCAGCCCTAAAGAAGGAACATGATTGAGTGTCTTGATGGACTTAGAGTGAACTAGAGAGTATGTTTAAAATATATATATATATATATATATATATATATATATATATATATATATATATATATATGTAAGGAATGAAAGTGATTAATTAAGGTAGTTGTGAAAATTTATAATGGAAATTAGGGTTTTGAGGTGTGAAACTTGGATTTAGCTTATGAAATTGTGAAAGAACATTATAAGGGTCAATTAGTGACCATTTTAGGTAAGTTGACCATAATTTGGACTGAAATGTAGCATGGCAAAGGGAATGAGTAGGCTGCCTTGTAAGTGCAGCAGGGTGACTAAAATTTCAGTCCACTTGGACTGCCATATCTTGGGCTGTGTTGGTCCAATTGGTGTTTGGCCAATTGGACATGAAACTAGGCTTATAATGGCACATTTTTTCTGAAGAAACCATGCCCAAAAGACCAAAGCAAGAGGACCAAAAGTTGGCCCTAATCCGGATACCCTGCAAACAGCCCCTGCAGAATGACCAAATGAACAGTAACTGTTCATTTGGCCATAACTTACTGTAGAATGGTCAAATTGACCTCAAATTTTTACAGTAACAAGATATGATATAGACAAACAACTTTCATGAAGAACATTACCCCAAATTATGCCATTAACCCATTCAAATTATTGAGCAAATTTAAGTTATCAAACCTGCAACTCTGCAGATTTTCATTTGAGCAGTAATGTTTGGATGGCTATAACTCCTTCTAGAAAACTCAGATTTAGGCGATTCTTGAACTGATGGAAACCTAAGGCATAGTAGAACATTTCATATGAAGAAAGTTAGACCAAATTATGAACTTAACTTGATCAAATTACTGACCAAAGTTGGATCAAAATCTGCCAGAACCCAAAATCTCAACATGAACAGTGCACGTGAACAGTAAACTTATTTTGGCCATAACTTGTGCTACAAAACTCCAAATAGAGTGATTCAAAAAAAGAAATTCAACTAGACAAAATAAGGAACAACTTTCATGTTTAACATTTCCTTAAATTCCCACTGTAACAGTACTTAATGGAATAGTAAAGTTAAGCTTCAAAAATCGAAAATTTTGTTTCCCTTGGTTTAAGCCTAGAAATGGTAAGGGTGATCACTTCCAACAAGTTTTAAATGAAAAATGTGGTATGTTTGAAGTGCCAAAGTCAATGTACCTACTTTCTATGCAAAAGTCAACTTTCTTGTTGACCAATGAAATGAATAGTGACACCAAAAGTTAAAATTCAAAGATTGAAGAATTTTAAAGTATCAAATGCCCTAATATACCTAACAAGATTGGTTTGGATAGTTTGGCATGCCAATAGGGTATTGTTTTAGCAGTACTATGAAAGGCTTTATGCCTATAATCATGGCTTTATGCCCTTATTCATGGCTTTTATGCCCGATTATGTGATATCATGGCTTTTTAGCCATACTGACTGCATACGTGGTAGACGTTATGCGTCCCATGGTATGACGGCCTGAGGCACCGTAGTGTCCAGTGCCAACGACCCGTTATCCAGTCCAGTCGTCCAGTATAGGTTACTTGGGCATGGAAAAGTATAACTGTGGTTGCACTGATTATTAAAGAAAATACGAAAATTAAGTATCAGGAATGATTACAAAAATACAAAGAAGCTCAAGATCATGAAGAAAATAATTAATGAAATGCATGAAGAAGTTAATATCATAAAACGTGATTAGCCCTCGACTAAACAATAAGTTAGTAATTAGTCAATTCTTATGAACACAATAGCAAGGAAATTATTATTTTTATTTGCATATTATATTTTTTTGTATTATTGGCACCACTAAGCTTTATGCTTAGCGCGTCGTTTTTGCAACGCGTAGGTACTGAAGATTTGGACAGAGGGCCCGGTAGACCAATAGAGGAATAGAGGAATCGTTAAGAAATTGATTTGAGTCTAAGGATGATGTGAAATGACAAATAGAGGAATCGTTAAGAAATTGCTGTAACTTGATGTGATACAAAATGTGAATTGTATATGAGTACCATGAGATGAATGAATGAGAAATAAATGAAATTGATGAAATTATTCTGAGACTTTGTTGATAATTGGAGTTGGTGTTGATTGAATATGATCATAGGAAGTGTTTTTCACAGGTTTCGAAGAACTGTTTTCTCCATTTTTAGTCGGTACTCTGCCGGATTTTCTATAAAATTTTCGGAACCTCAAATAAATTACAATTTCAATAAATGAATTATATTTCACAAGTTATTTTCAAAACTATGATAAAAATGAATTAAGATAAAATAGAGTGCTCCGGCACTCTGAGTGGCATAACTTGCTCGGCTACACTGTAGTCGGGTAAGGGGTGTCACAAACTCCGTCTACTGATAACCCATTAAATACACTACAAGGGATTCTAAAAACTTTTCTTACTTCTTTTACAGTGGTGAGCACTATTTACAAGTGTTAAAAACCTTTTTGAACTGAAGTGATAGAACTAACACATTTGAATTATTTGGAATTTTTGTAAAATTTTTGGCAGAGTGCCATCTGTATTTTGGATAAAACAGTTCTTCAGAAAACCTGTAAAAGAACTTCAATATATTTCCAAATCTCAACTCCAACATATTCTCAACACAACATTTTTCTCAACTCAAATCCACAGTGATTTTTCAAAGTCTGAGATACAAGAAATATAATACAATTTTTTTTATAAGCCAAAATAACTCATAATTATTTTACAACTTCAAGGTACAATTTGAATTTACAACTGCTCAAAACCAAAAACAATATGTACATACAGTGGTCATACATTACAGTACAAAATGCAAAATGTTGGTATACTCATTATACTCGGTAATCTCTCGTTGGAGGTACTAGCAGCCTAGTCTGCTGTCCTATCTGTCTGTCTACTTGTGACAGCAATAAAAAGCGCTGAGACAATGTCTCAGTGGTGCACAACATTAACCAAATACAACTTTAAATCACAATTCATAAATCATTTAAATGATGGATATGTAAAATCATAGTTAAATTCAAGACAATGAGTGTCAGAAGGAATTTAACACAATATCACAATAAATCTCAGAGATCAAAACATATTTAACTTCAAAAGACAGTGAATGTCAATAAGGATTTAACTCCATTTCACAATCTCATAATACAAATCAATAAATCACACACAGCTTAATCATGTTCCAAAGTTCAATTCGTCCCAAAAGTCGATGGCTAATGAGGTATTCAATTCGTCCCAAAAGTCGATGACTAATGAGGAATAACATAGCTAGCTAGCAAAAATATGAGTACTCATCCAATTTGTCCTCAACAGGCACACACCTCAACACTTCAGCCAGAGAGGGAATTCAATTCGTCCCACTAGACAAGCTAGTGAGGAATACAATCAATATACATGATAGCTGTGGTTTCAAACCATTTCCAATGCTTTTCAATCAATAAGTATCCATCAATATCATTCAAACAATTTTACACAGTTTCAAACCATTTACAATGCTTTTCAAGCAATAAATATCCATTCAAACACATTTCCACAATTTAAAACAATAATGTACAAATAGTCATAATTCATTTCAATCGAAAAATTCAAAAGAAATAGTTGTTGTGCACAAACCTCTGATAACTGTCTCTTGGTCTGGACTCAGTGTTTCCTTCCCTTTCCCTGAGTCTTTACTAACTGAAAAACACAATTTGAAGTGTTTCAGTACTAAGTTAAATTGTCTCTATTGATAATGCTTGATAAGTAATTTACTAAAAGCTATTATTTACTTAATCACCTAATATATCGACCCTCGATGCATTCTAGGTAAATTAGGTTTTAGTGTCATTAATATGTCACATTCGATAGTCTTTTAGGGTTGGTACATGTTACCAATTTTATTTCCTTGTTTAATGCATTTTATTGCAACTTGCTGGATTCCGGATACTAGTTTGACCTAGCCGGACGAACTAGTTCCCTCAGTTTTCGGGTTTCGGTCAAAACTACAAACTTGTAGATCTATGTCTTACGGAACGTGGGGCAAAAGTTTAGGTCATTCTGAGTTATGTAGACCAAGTTATGGTCATTTTACTATTGCTGGTCAAATGGCATCAAATTTGGTCATTTTAGGTCAATTTTGGTCAACTTTGGTTCGGCCAGTTTTTGGACCCGAACTTGTGCAAGCTGTTTGACTTGCTTATGGTCATTTATGGGCTTTGGTGTCTTCATAAGACTTGTAGGTATGGGTCTTAACTATTCATGGTTAAAATTTCAGGTCAATTGGACCTGTTTTGAGTGAGTTATGGCCTAAAAACTAACTGCTGCCCAAATGGTCAGTTTTCAGGCCTCACTTGCACTTAATCCGGATTTGGTCATTTTTCAAGCTACCTTGCAAGCAGAATTTTGGTATGTTTCCTTCATGAAAGTTGGCACATTTTGTGCCTAGTTTCACCTCCAATTGGTCTCAAACCAATTGGAGTTACACATTTAGAGTTATAGGTTAAAATGCACACTGCCCTTAATTACATTGCTTAAACATCTATTCATTACACATTTACCTAGCTACAAATCCACCTCTCAACCCCATTCTGTTTTGGTACATTACCAAAACCATTTACCACTTCACATTAAAATCATTTTGGGCAGAATACAAACATCCTCAATACACCAAATAAAACTCTAATTCTTAAAGTCCAAATACAACAATATACTCACATAAACACTACTCATTATTACATACAATTTCCACAACCAATTTACATACATTTTCATCAATCCTCAATGTCACAATTCACCCAATATCTTCATGAATTAAAACACTCATTAAAGAGTCCCAAGGCTGCCAAATTGCTCCACCTTGCCAAAGTTTCACATAACTTCCTCCACTTCAATTTCAAATGCACAATCACCACATATACATGGGAATAACTTACTAGGACATTAAATCACCCTACTCAACATAAATTCTCATCAAATATATGTATGAATATTTCATTAACATACAACCCCATGGCTGTCCAAACTGGTTATATCAATAACTCCTCAAACTTGAAAATTTTCTTCACAAATCAAACACCCATAACATGTATACAAAGTTTAACAAAGTAATATTCAAAAATACAACTTACCTATGGTTGGGACTTGCTAAACCTTCACTAAACTTCTTGATTTTGGTATCAAACTCTTCCTTATGATGTGGAGATAAAACTTAATGAAGCCACTTAGGTGATTGGAGGTGAAATGAGGAGGTTAATGGAGCTTCATGCAAAACGGCTATGGAGTTTTTTTTTAGGGAGTTTGTTTTGGCATGGTTGAAACAATTGACGAAGATGATGTTTGAGTGGGAGTAATCTGCCCACTTACGATTAAATTTAATCCATATTATAATTCTCAGTGGTCTACTTACACAATTTAAAGCATATTATAAGTTTAACTTTCATTTATTCCACATTAACCCATAATTTTTGCTATTTACTTTAGGTACCATCAATTTAATTTTTCATTATATTTTCCAAGTGTAATATTATTTATTTTTAATGGACATTTAGGTCAAAAGACAATTCGGGATATCGATTGACCATAATGCCCCTGTTCGGGTTACATTCCTGATTTTTCGGTAACGCCGGGTTTTGTCTGTTTTTCGATTTCTCACTTTTCCTTGTACTAATAATTTAATTTTTCTTTGATATTTCTAATGATATTTATACTTCAATTAATGTCTCTTTAAGTCCTAAAATATTTTCCAGGGTTCCCCGCGGTCCAGGGCTAGTCAACGGTCCACGCCGTGACTTCCCGGTGCGGTCACCCATCGCTAGGGTTCTCGGCTCGCTTAACTTGGTTACCTTTCTTTGCTATTATTTTTCCTTTGTTTTTCTTGTACTTTCTTTTCTTCTATTTCATTATTTTATGTCTCGTCACTCATAACGAAGTGTAGTTCTAGGCATCCTAGCTATCCGAACAACACTGGTCACCGAAACAGTAGAACGCACTACCGAACATAGGGGTGTTACACAATCCATCACCTCTCTCTAAGGTTGAGCTCCTTTTGGGTTGGCAAGTATTTCAAGCTTTTGTGGTCTATGTATGTAACATCCTTATTTTAGCTAGTCCGTACAGCCTACTGTTCTGGTGACCAGTGTCAGTCCGGACAGCTAGAACGTCAAAAAAAAAAAAAAAATATATATATTTAAACTAAAGTGAGGAACTATAATTAACTCAAATATTAATAAGAAAAATTTAGAAAAAAATTTTAGAAATAAAATACAACCAAGTTAAATGAGCCGGTGACCTAGCGATGGGTAACCTAGTGGGAAGTTGCGGTTCTCGCAACTAGGAGCCCTAGACCTGGGGAAAAGTTCATAAAATAATTTTTGGGACTCCAGAGAATGGTCATTGAGGTTCCTATGGCATTAGAATGCTAAGAAAATATTTAGAAAAATTTTTCAATCGGTACAGACAATTTTAGCCCGTTAAGCCAAACGGAGGGCATTTTGGTCATTTCGTCTTCAGAGATGATTTTTGGCCGACTTGTCCAGTTAAGCAAATAAATATTATGATCTAAAATATGAATAAATATTGCTAAAAATTAAATTGGAAATGAGTAGAGAAGAAAAGAAAAGAAAATGAATTAAAATTATAATTTTGACCTCATGCTTATGTCACTAAGCACTCCCACCCAATCACCACTTGACAAAATAAATAAAAGGGATAAAAATGAAGCAAAAATGAGATAAAAACAAAAGAAACCAGCAGTTTCCTTCTTCATACGGGCTGAATCAAGATAGAAAGAGAGAGAAAAGGAAAAGAAAGAAAGAAAGGAAGAAGGAGAAGGAGATGAAAAGTAGCAGAAACAGGGGTTCAGTAGGGCAGCATGTTTCTCTTCCGTCCAGGTGAGTTTCGCTCAACATCTACGGTTGATTTTTGGATATGTTTGAGGTATGTATGTGTGGAAGTTATGGTTAAAATTTGGTGATTGTTTAATGGTTGGATTTGGAGAAATATATTGTTGAACAGAGGCTGTCTGTAGGTTGAATTCTGAATTTTGGCTACTGAAATTTGAGAAAAATAAATAGTTAGGATGCTTATACTCAACTCAACTCAACTAAGCCTTTATCCCAAAAATTTGGGGTCGGCTATATGGATTCGCTTTTTCCACTCTGAACGATTTTGGGTTAAATCCTCAGAAATGTGTAATGCTTCTAAGTCATGTTGTACTACTCTCCTCCAAGTTAATTTAGGTCTACCCCTTTTTTTCTTTCTATCCTCTAACCTAATGTGCTCTACTTGTCTAACTGGAGCCTCCGTATGTCTACGCTTCACATGTCCAAACTACCTCAATCTCCCTTCTCTCAACTTATCTTCAATTGGCACCATTCCTACCTTTTCTCTGATACTCTCATTACGGACTTTATCTAGTCTAGTATGGCCACTCATCCACCTTAACATTCTCATCTCTGCAACTCTTATCTTAGATGCATACGACTCTTTCAGTGCCCAACACTCACTACCATATAACATAGCTGGTCATATGGCTGTACGGTAAAATTTTCCTTTTAATTTATTGGGAATCTTACGATCACATAAAACTCCCGTGGCACGTCTCCACTTCAACCATCCGGCTTTAATCCTATGACTAACATCCTCCTCATATCCCCCATCTACTTGAAGGACTGAGCCTAGATATTTAAAGTGATTACTTTGGGACAGCACCACCCCATTCAAACTAACTCCTTCCCTATCACCAGTTTGGCCTTCACTGAACTTGCAATGCATGTATTCCGTCTTCGTTCTACTTAACTTAAAACCCTTTGACTCTAGAGTACTTCTCCAAAGTTCTAGCTTCCTATTAACTCCTTCTCGTGTCTCATCTATCAGAACAATATCATCCGCAAACATCATGCACCAAGGAATACTCTCTTGTATATGTTTTGTCAGTTCATCTAAAACTAATGTAAAAAGGTAAGGGCTTATGGCTGATCCTTGGTGTAATCCAATTGAGATCGGAAAATCACTTGTGTCCCCTCCCACTGTGCGCACAATAGTAGTTGCTCCTTCATACATATCTTTCAATACTTGTATGTACCTAATAGATACCCTCTTTTGTTCTAACACATTCCATAAGATCTCTCTTGGAACACTATCATAAGCCTTCTCCAAATCAATAAAAACCATGTGTAGATCTTTCTTCACATCTCTATATTTCTCCATCAAGCTTCTAATGAGAAAGATCGCTTCCATAGTTGAACGACCAGGCATGAAACCAAATTGATTGAGAGAGATAGACGTATCATGACGTAGTCGATGCTCCACAACTCTCTCCCACAACTTCATAGTATGGCTCATGAGTTTAATTCCCCTATAGTTTGAGCAACTCTGTATGTCTCCCTTATTTTTAAAAATAGGTACTAAAATACTCTTCCTCCATTCATCAGGCATTTTCTTTGAGTTTAGAATCTTATTAAATAATTTAGTTAACCATGCCACTCCCATATCTCCCAAATACTTCCACACTTCAATTGGTATTTCATCGGGTCCACAGGCTTTACCCACTTTCATTCTCTTAAGTGCTTCCTTTACTTTTAAAGATCGAATCCTTCTATTATAATTTACATTCTTTTCTATTGTTCTATAATCTATATTCACGCTATTACCATTTTGACTATTATTAAAGAGATCATTAAAATAATTTCTCTATCTTTCTTTAATGTCCTCATCTTTCACCAACACTTTTCCTTCTTTATCCTTAATGCACCTAACTTGATTGAGATCTTGACATTTCCTTTCTCTACTCCTTGCTAATCTATAAATATCTTTCTCCCCTTCTTTAGTTCCAAGTTTCTCATATAACTTTTCAAAGGCTTGTGCTCTTGCTTGACTAACTGCCTTTTTTGCCTCTTTCTTTGCTATCTTGTACTGTTCATATGCCTCATTATTATCACATTTAGGTAATTTCTTATACCATTCCCTTTTTCTCTTCACTGCCTTTTGTAATTCCTCATTCCACCACCATCTCTCTTTTGAGGGTGGTCCATGTCCTTTAGACTCTCCAAGTACTTTTGTAGCTACTTCTCTAATCTTTGATGCCATCTGTATCCACATATCATTGGCCTCCATATCTAGCTTCCATACTTCGGACTCGAGAAGCTCATTTTTGAACTTCACTTGCTTTACTCCTTTGAACTCCCACCACTTTGTTCGAGCTACACTATTTCTTCTAACCTTACTTGAATTGTTCCTAAACTTGACATCCAAGACCACCAACCTATGTTGACTTGTTAAAGCCTCTCCTAGAATGACCTTGCAATCCTTGCATAGAGCTCTATTTGTCTTCCTGGTTAAGAGGAAGTCGATTTGGCTTCTATGTTGCCCACTTTTGAAAGTCACTAAATGCGACTCTCTTTTTATAAAGGAGGTATTTGCTAGTATTAGGTCGTATGCCATAGCAAAATCCAGGATGCTTGTTCCCTCCTCATTTCGACTGCCAAAACCAAAACCTCCATGAACATTCTCATAACCTTGCCTATCACTTCCTACATGTCCATTCAAATCTCCACCAATGAAAACATTCTCTTCATTCGGTATGCTTTGCATTAAATCATCCATATCTTCCCAAAACCTTTGTTTACTCTCACTGTCTAGTCCTATTTGTGGGGCATAAGCACTAACTATATTTATTATTTCTCCTTCTAGTACTAGCTTTACTAGTATAATTCTATCTCCTAC
Organism: Hevea brasiliensis; assembly: GCF_030052815.1. NCBI lineage: Eukaryota > Viridiplantae > Streptophyta > Magnoliopsida > Malpighiales > Euphorbiaceae > Hevea > Hevea brasiliensis. Next base: position 85,790,636 of record NC_079494.1, on the reverse strand, counting down.
TCTTTTCACAGCTACTACTGCGTCTTTCAATGTTCTGTCTATGATTATACCCACTCCGTTCTTATTTCTCTCATTTCCGGTAAACCACAGTTTGTACCCTGAATTACCCACTTCCTTACTTTTCTCTCCTACCCATTTAGTCTCCTGAATGCAAGCAATATTCACCCTTCTCCTTTCCAAGGTATCCACAAGCTCCATTAATTTTCCTGTAAGTGATCCAACATTCCAAGTACAAACCCTGATCCTCCTCCTATCCCGCTCCTTCCTAACTGGTCTCCTTCTATGATATCTTCTATTGTTTTCTATATCTTTCTTGTGTTCTGTTCCACTATTTGTTCTACTATCTGTCCTATGGACTAACTTCTTTACCCACACCCATCCATGATGTGGGAACCCTTGCTCACTTAACACCACACTGGGGCGCCGGCATGGCGCGTCGCTTTCGGTGAACGCCCTACACCCTTGCATATTTATCACTACACCCGGGCTCTGATGTAGCGCGTCGTTAGTAGAGGACGCCCCAATGTTTATATCAATTGAATCCATATCATAGGGTGTGACGAAATTTTTACGCTGGTTGTCACCTACCGCAACCCTCCTCCTTTACCCGGGCTTGGGACCGGCTTGGTACAAATGATATTTGGGATGTTGAGGCTGCTAGGTTAAAATTTGGTGAATTTTAACAGACCAACAACTTTCATGAAGAAAACTACCCCAAATTATGATCAGAACCTATCCAACAAGGGAGTTGCAATCACTGTTCACTGCACTATAGATATGGTCAGTCCAGAAAAATTCCAATCCGGCCAGTTGTGATTTTTGGACCATAACTTGAGCTACAAAACTCCAAATAGAGTGATTCAATAAAAGAAATTAAACTAGACAAAATAAGGAACAACTTTCATGTTGATCATTTTGCCAAATTCCCACTGCAAAAATGAGTAATGGAACAGTAAAAATAAGGTATAAAAACTGAAAATTCTGCTCAATTAACTTTAAACTTATAAATGGTATTGGCAACCAATACCAAAAAATTTTGAATGCAAAATGTGGTATGTTGGGAGTATTAAAACCAATGGATTGTCTATGCAAAAGTCAACATTTTAGTTGACTAATGAAATGAATAGTAATATTCAAACTTGAAATTCAAAAATTGTGAAACTTAAAAGTGCAAAATGCCCTAGTAGGCCTAATGTGATTGGTTTGGATAGGTTGGCATGCCAATAGGGTTTTGATAGCAGTACTGCGTATGATGTATGGCTTCATTGCCATTCTGTGATGTGATAGCCTATGGCTATACTGATTATGATGTTTTACTTGACTTTATGCCTTATTGCTCTTATGGCTTATTAGCCATTCTGTTTGCACACCGGGAGACACATTGTGACCGATGGTGTGACGGCCCGAGGTACCTGGTACCCAGTGCTAGTTTACCCTTTTATCCAGTCCGGTCAATTTGTATAGGTTACTTGGGCTTGGAAAAGTATAACTGTAATTGAACTGATTATTAAAGAAAATACAAAAATTAAAGATCAGGAATGATTACAATAAAATACAAAGAAGCTCAAGATCATGAAGAAAATAATTAACAAAATGCATGAAGAAGTTAATATCATAAAACATAATTAGCCCTCGACTAAACAATAAGTTAGTAATTATTCATTTCTTATGAACACAATAGCTAGGAAATTATTATTTTTATTTGCATATTATATTTTCTTGTATTATTGGCACCACTAAGCTTTATGCTTAGCGCGTCGCTTTTGAAACGCGTAGGTAGTGAAGATTTGGACAGAGGGCCCAGTAGACCACAGATTGGGCAAGGCCGTTCACAGTTCTGCATAGTGTCCGTGTCACCTCACAGACTACAGTGCATTGGTAGGACACTAGGTCCGATTTTGTATTTTATGATTTTTGTAAATTTTGTAATTAAACTCTTATTTTATCATGTGTATTTGAAACAAATATAATATAATTTTGTATTAATGTAAGTACTTGTAATTTGTGATTATAAATAACATATGAGAATTTATTTATGATTTGAGTCTAATGATGATGTGAAATGAATGAATGACAAATAGAGGAATTGTTAAGAAATTGTTGTAAATTGATGTGATACAAATGGAGCTTGTGAATGATTGGAAATTATTGGAAGTGTTTTTAAACAGGTTTAGAAGAACTGTTTTTCCAATTTACAGGCGGCACTCTGCCGGATTTTCTATAAAAATTGCGTAAAAATTTAGATTTATCGAAAATTGTAAACAAATGATTTAAAAGGGATAAATAGTAATAGAACTATGAATTGGTGCTCCGGCACAAGGAGTGGCATAACTTGCTCGGCTACACTGTAGTCGAGTAAGGGGTGTCACATTTAGTGGTATCAGAGCACGGTTTAGGCGTTTCGGGGCCTAGATTGAGTCCATACCATGCATTGCATTCATAAGAGTTGAGGTGACACAATTGCAGATCTGTATTTCCTGTTTATTTTAGGTTAGGGTATGGAATAAGAGAGTGAAGAGACAATGAGATAGCGAATGGAAATGAGAAGGAGACTATATTTAAGATGAAAAAGAATGAGTACAGAACTGTTTGAGGATAGGATTGAGACTAAGGAGAAAGTGAAGTAGGATAATACAGAAAGGTGAAGAAATAAAGAGGTAGTAGCTCCTTGGCTATTTACATTGGGTAAATTTTGAGGACGAAATTTTTATTAGAGGGGAAGAGTTGTAACATCCTTATTTTAGCTAGTCCGTACAGTCTACTGTTCCGGTGACCAGTGTCGGTCCGGACAGCTAGAACGTCCAAAAAAAAATAAAAATAAATAAATAATTTATATTTAAACTAAAGTGAGGAACTATAATTAACACAAATATTAATAAGAAAAATTTAGAAAAAAAATTTTAGAAATAAAATACAACCAAGTTAAATGAGACGGTGCCCTAGCGATGGGTAACCTAGTGGGAAGTTGCGGTTCTCGCAACTAGGAGCCCTAGACCCAGGGAAAAATTCATAAAATAAATTTTGGGACTCCAGAGAATGGTCGTTGAGGTTCCTATGGCATTAGAATGCCAAGAAAATATTTAGAAATTTTTTTCAATCAGTACAGACAATTTTGGCCCATTAAGCCAAACGGAGGGCATTTTGGTCATTTCGTCTTCAGAGATGATTTTTGGCCGACTTGTCCAATTAAGCAAATAATTATTATGATCTAAAATATGAATAAATATTGCTAAAAATTAAATTGGAAATGAGTAGAGAAGAAAAGAAAATAAAATGAATTAAAATTATAATTTTGACCTCATGCTTATGTCACTAAGCACTCCCACCCAATCACCACTTGACAAAATAAAAAAAGGGATAAAAATGAAGCAAAAATGAGATAAAAACAAAAGAAACCAACAGTTTCCTTCTTCATACGGGCTGAATCAAGAGAGAAAGAGAGAGAAAAGGAAAAGAAAGAAAGAAAGGAAGACGGAGAAGGAGATGAGCGATGCGAAACAGGGTTCAAAGTAGGGTGCATGTTTCTCTTCCGTCCAGGTGAGTTTGGCTCAACATCTACGGCTGATTTTTGGATATGTTTGAGGTATGTATGTGTGGAAGTTATGGTTAAAATTTGGTGGTTGTTCAACAGTTAGATTTGGAGAAATATATTGTTGAACACAGGCTGTCTGTAGGTTGAATTCTGAATTTTGGCTATTGAAATTTGAGAAAAATAAATAGTTATGATGCTTATAAAATTATGAAATTTGGTACAAATGATATTTGGGATGTTGAGGCTGCTGGGTTAAAATTTGGTGAATTTTAATAGACTAACAGCTTTCATGAAGAAAACTACCCCAAATTATGACCAGAACCTATCCAACAAGGGAGTTGCAGTCACTGTTCACTGCACTGTAGATATGGTCAGTCCAGAAAAATTCCAATCCGGCCAGTTGTGGTTTTTGGACCATAACTTGAGCTACAAAACTCCAAATAGAGTGATTCAAAAAAAGAAATTAAACTAGACAAAATAAGAAATAACTTTCATGTTGATCATTTTGCTAAATTCCCACTACAAAAATGACTAATGGAACAGTAAAGAGAAGGTATAAAAATTGAAAATTCTGCTCAATTAACTTTAAACTCATAAATGGTGTTGGCAACCAATACCAAAAAATTTTGAATGCAAAATGTGGTATGTTGGGAGTATTAAAACCAATGTACCTATTGTCTATGCAAAAGTCAACATTTTAGTTGACTAATGAAATCAATAGTAATATTCAAACTTGAAATTCAAAAATTGTGAAATTTAAAAGTGCAAAATGCCCTAGTAGGCCTAATGTGATTGGTTTGGATAGGTTGGCATACCAATAGGGTTTTGATAGCAGTACTGCGTATGATGTATGGCTTCATTGCCATTCTGTGATGTGATAGCCTATGGCTATACTGATTATGATGTTTTACTTGACTTTATGCCTTATTGCTCTTATGGCTTATTAGCCATTCTGTATGCACACCGGGAGACACATTGTGACTGATGGTGTGATGGCCCGTGTTACCTGGTACCCAGTGCTAGTTTACCCGTTTATCCAGTCCGGTCAATTTGTATAGGTTACTTGGGCATGGAAAAGTATAACTTTAATTGAACTGATTATTAAAGAAAATACGAAAATTAAAGATCAGGAATGATTATAATAAAATACAAAGAAGCTCAAGATCATGAAGAAAATAATTAACAAAATGCATGAAGAAGTTAATATCATAAAACATAATTAGCCCTCAACTAAACAATAAGTTAGTAATTATTCATTTCTTATGAACACAATAGCTAGGAAATTATTATTTTTATTTGCATATTATATTTTCTTGTATTATTGGCACCACTAAGCTTTATGCTTAGCGCGCCACTTTTGCAACGCGTAGGTACTGAAGATTTGAACAGAGAGCCCAGTAGACCACAGATTGGGTAAGGCCGTTCACAGTTCTGCATAGTGTCTGTGTCATGTCACAGACTACAGTGCATTGGTAGGACACTAGGTCCCATTTTGTATTTTATGATTTTTGTAAATTTTGTAATTAAACTCTTATTTTATCATGTGTATTTGAAACAAATGTAATATAATTTTGTATTAATGTAAGTACTTGTAATTTGTGATCAAAATAACATATGAGAATTTATTTATGATTTGAGTCTAATGATGATGTGAAATGAATGAATGACAAATAGAGGAATTGTTAAGAAGTTGTTGTAAATTGATGTTATACAAATGGAGCTTGTGAATGATAGGAAATTATTGGAAGTGTTTTTAAACAGGTTTAGAAGAACTGTTTTTCCAATTTATAGCCGGCACTCTGTCGGATTTTCTATAAAAATTGCGTAAAAATTTAGATTTATCGAAAATTGTAAACAAATGATTTAAAAGGGATAAATTGTAATAGAACTATGAATTGGTGCTTCGGCACACTGAGTGGCATAACTTGCTCGGCTACACTGTAGTCGGGTAAGGGGTGTCACAGTGTAAATGTAGCACTTTTCACCATACAAGTAGTGCCTCCATATCTTCAGTGCGAAGATAATTGCTGCAAGCTCTAGATCATGTGTAGTGTAATTCTGTTCATGTGGCCTTAGCTGCTTGGAAGCATAAGGGACCACCTTCCCCTCTTGCATCAATACACACCCTAATCCATTATGAGAGGCATCACTGTAGACCACAAAGTCCTTTCCTAACACTAGCTATGTGAACACTGGTGCCTCTGTCAACATAGCCTTCAACTTCTCAAAACTGGTCTGACACTTGTCATTCCAGTCAAATCTGACATTCTTATGTAACAACTTGGTCATTGGAGCAGCTATTAAGGAAAATCCCTTCACAAATCTTCTGTAATACCCAGCTAGCCCCAAGAAACTTCTGACCTCAGTTGTATTCCTGAGAGGCTTCCATTCCATCACTGCTTCTATTTTCTTGGGATCCATTCTAATCCCATCAGCTAACACTATGTGTCCAAGGAATGCAATCTCATTCAACCAAAAGTCACACTTGGACAACTTAGCATACAGCTTCTTTTCTCTCAGGGTTTGCAGAACAATCCTCAAATGTTCATCATGTTCTTCCCTGGTCTTGGAATATGCCAAAATATCATCAATAAAGACCACTATAAACCGATCTAGGTATGGATGGAAGATATGGTTCATAAGGTCCATGAATTCTGCTGGTGCATTTGTTAGGCCAAAGGGCATCACCAGAAACTCATAATGCCCATACTGAGTCTTGAATGCAGTCTTTGGCACATCTATATCCCTCATCCTCAACTGATGATACCCTGATCTGAGATCAATCTTAGAAAATACTCCTGCTCCCTTCAGCTGATCAAACAGATCATCAATTCCAGGCAACGGATACTTATTCTTCACTGTCACTTTATTCAACTGCCGGTAATCAATGCATAACCTCAAAGTCCCATCTTTCTTCTTTACAAACAGCACTGGAGCTCCCCATGGTGACACACTGGGGCGTATGAACCACTTATCAAGCAACTCTTGCAACTGAGTTTTCAACTCCCTCAATTCAGTGGGTGCCATCCTATAAGAAGCAATGGAAATGGGTGCTTTGTCCGGCATTACCTCAATAGCAAACTCGACTTCCCTTTCTGGCGGTAAACCAGGAAACTCTTCAGGAAATACATCTGGGAAGTCCCTTACTATGGGTATATCACTCAGGTTTGGCTTAACTTGCCTAGTATCAATCACGTGTGCCAGATAAGCTTCACAACCTTTTCTCATCATTCTTCTTGCAACTGTGGCTGAGATAACATTGGACAGGAAATCTGTCCTTTCACCCACAACAGTGATCTCATTACCCTCAGAAGTTTTCAGAGAAATTCTCTTCAATTTACAATCAACTATTGCCTGATGACGTGACAACCAGTCCATTCCCAAAATCACGTCAAACTCGTGGAAGGGCAACTTAATTAGATCTGCCAAGAATTCATACCCATGAATCCTTAACGGGTAACCCTTGTACACTTTGTTCACCACTACACTGTGGCCCAATGGATTAGTAACCAGAATGTCTTGGTCACTCTCCCCTACTAGTATCCCCCTTTCTACGGGTAGGTTGATGCAGATGTATGAATGAGTGGACCCTGGATCCACCAATGCATGCACAGATGTATTGTAGAGGGAGAACTTACCCCTGATGACGTCTGGGGCATCTTGCTCCTCCTGAGCTCTCATGGCATAGGCTCTGGCAGGTGGTCTACCCTCAGGCCTCTCTGCTGGTTCAGATGCAGGCCTCTGTGATGGTCCCACTGCCTCAAATTTGCCAGATTTCCTACCTCTTTGTGGTGCAGGAGCAGGTCTGTCTGCTTGTGTTGGAGCAGCTGTAGTAGTTCTGCGTGGATAGTTCCTTAGCTGATGCTCTGTCGACCCACACCTTAAGCAGGCACCAGTCACTCTCCAACACTCCCCCTTATGCCATTTCAGACAATGTGGACATGCAGAAGATGCTGGGGCTGGTCCCCTAAACCCCGTCCCAGGAGAGCTGCCCACTGATGGTGTGGACTGACCTCTCCTAGGGATGAACCGTGACCTGGGCCCCTGAGACTGACCCTGACCTTGTGGTTGACCTGAACTCTGTGCAGGTGGACTTTTGAACTTCTTCCCAGGTGCAGAAGATGAACTAGACTGACCCGTGCCCCTTTTCTGCTGTCTCTCTCTTCTGGTCTGCTCAATTATTCTAACCTTTTCAACTTTTATTGCAGCTTCCACTAACTTGGTGAAGTCGGTGATTCCCAAGGCAGTAATCATGATCTTTATGTTGTCATTTAATCCCTCTTCAAATCTCTTACACCTTTCGGCCTCATTAGGGACTATCTCCCTTCCGTAGCGACTTAATCTGACAAATTCATTTTCATACTCGGCCACTGTCAGCTGTCTCTGCCTCAGGTTAATGAACTCTCTTTTTCTCTCTTCCAAGTATACACTACCCACATATTTCTTCTTAAATTTTGAGAGGAAGAAGTCCCAAGTTATTACTTCTGGTTGCACTTCACTAGACACCGTATCCCACCATTCATATGCATCGTCTTGTAACAGAGATATGACAGCTTCTAGATTTTGCTTTGGAGTGCAGTGGAGTTGTTTTAAAACTCTGCCTGTTCTGTTCAACCAATTTTTGGCAGCAACAGAATCATCTTCTCTCTTGCCAAAGAAGTCCACTGCTCCAAATTTTCTCAATCTTTCCAGGTGTGATTTCGGTTGTGGAGGTGGTGGTGGTGGTGGCATTACCCCAGCCATTTGTTTGAAGAATTCAGCCATTTGCTGGAACACGGCCTGTGTAGGTTGAGCAGGCTCTGATGGAGCTGGTGGAGCAGGTTCTCCCTTACCCCCAGTCTCAGCTACTACAGGTGGAGCATGACTCTCCACTTCCTCCTCAACTTCCCTCTGAGATGAAGGGTCCATATCCTATTTAACAAAGACAACAGATCTGCATTAGTGTCACCTCGACTCTTAAAAATGCAATGCATGGTATGGACTCAATCTAGGCCCAGAAATGCCTAAACCGTGCTCTGATACCACTAAATGTGACACCCCTTACTCGTCTACAGTGTAGCCAAGCAAGTTATGCCACTCAGTGTGTCGGACCACCAATTCATGTTTTAATTTCAATTAATCCCTTTTTATTCATTTATTTATAATTTTTTGATAAATCTAAATTTTTCCGCAAATTTTATAGAAAATCCGGCAGAGTGCCGGTTATAAATTAGAAAACAGTTCTTCTGAACCTGTTTAAAAAACACTTCCAATATAATTATAATCTCAATCTCAATTAACCACCAACATTTTTCAACAATTTCTCAAATCAAATCAATATCTCAAAATTCACATTTATCTCATATCACACCCAATTCAATGAGAAATACTCATATTTATTTCTGAACACAGCTCATAGGTAATTACAGTAAAAATATGATTACATGAGTTTATGATATACATAACAAAATTTTACAAATACAAAAGACTTAGGTGGCCCAATGTCCTACCAATGCACTGCAATTTGTGAAGTGACTTTGAACTCTGAGTGTAGATCTGAAAACTCACCCTGTATGAGGTCTCTTTGGACTCCCGGCTATGTCTCGATGCACACGTGGCAAAAGCGATGCGCCAAGCAATTCTGCTTAGTGGTGACAATATAAAATAAAATAAAATAAAATAATAACATGTATGCAGAATGTATGTTTACATTTTTGGGTAGACTTAATTTCAAATATTTATTGCAATATTATTCGATTAAAGTTTGGTAAGATTTATTAATATTGCCCGAGTAACCTATACTAGTTAACTAGACTGGATAAACGAGTAAACTGGTACTGGGTACTAAGTACCTCGAGCCATCACACCATCGGTCACATTGTGTCTCCCGGTGTGCAACAGAACAGCTAATAAGCTGTAATAATTATCGAGGATTAAACCCAAGTATAACAACTCAATATCATAGCCAAAGGCTATTATGTCACAGAATGGCATGGAAAGCCATGAAATACATAATGGCATGAAGCCATATGCAGTACTGCTAACAGAACCCTATTGGCATGCCAACCTATCCAAACCAATCACATTAGGTCTACAAAGGGCATTTAACACTTTTCATTTATGTAATTCTTTGAAATTGAATTTTTATGATTACTATTCATTTCATTGGTCAACCAAAATGTTGACTTTTGTATTGGCAATAAGTAAATTAATTTAAATATCATCAACATACCACATTTTCTATTTTAAAATTGTTGGTATTGGTTGCCAATACCATCTCTAAGCTTAATGTGAATTGGACAGAATTTTCAGTTTTCAATCTTTGGGTTTACTGTTCCATTAGTCACTGTTGCACTGGGAATTTGGAAAAACGATCAACATGAAAGTTGTTCCTTAATTTGTCTAGTTGAATTTCTTTTTTTGAATCACTCCATTTGGAGTTTTGTAGCTCAAGTTATGGTCCAAAAACCACAACTGGCCGGATTGAAAATTTTCTGGACTGACCATATCTACAGTGTAGTGAACAGTGACTTCAACTCGCTTGTTCGATAGGTTCTGGTCATAATTTGGATTAGTTTCTTCATGAGAGTTGTTGGTCTATATCTCAGTTTGTTGTGGGTAAAATTCCAGGTCAATTGGACCATTCTACACTGAGTTATGGCCAAATGACCAAACACTGTTCATTTGGTCATTCTCTGATGCATCGCAGTCACTGGATTGGGGCAAGCTTTTGGTCCACTTGGTTTGGTTTTATGGGCATGGTTTCTTCACAAAGTTGTGCCATTATGTGTCTAGTTTCATGTACAATTGGCCAAACACTAATTGAACCTCTACAATTTAAGTTATGGCTGCCCAAACCTGCTGGAGTCATGTCCAATTCTGTAGCACCCCTCACCCGACTAAAGTATAGCCGAGCAAGGCGTGCTACAATCGGTGCCGGAGCACCCTAACTTATCTTACTTTTTTTTAAAATAATTTTGAATTCATTTAATTTAATATCAATTATTTTTCGACGGAGAAACCAGCGGAGTTTCCCCTATTTTATTATCGTTTGGCGTATTTCAATATTCACCTGTTTGAAATTCAATAATATTTCCAAAATAAAATCTTATCCATGCTAATCATAATTATCTCATCAATCATTCTCATAATTTTCTCATAATTCAAATCTCATCCATACATTTCAATTTCATAATCATTTCCATACATTTCCATTCATACTCAATTCATATGTAAACATTCTCAAATTACATAAGCAAAATTTTCAAATTTCCTTAATTTACATAATTTACAAAATAATTACAAAATTTCATAATTTACATAATATATAAATTAATTACATATGAAAAAGCTAATTAATTAATTTACATCGCATTCCTATTAATTACCTGTTCATAATCTACATTATAATACAATATATAGCATTTTAAACAAAATACAAAATATGATCTATATGGGCCCTATCTACATGCATTGCTGAGGAGGTGACAAGCTTTGAATACTTCAAACACTTCTGCAGATCAGAACTCCCAAAATTCCCAGTCAAACATCCATTGGGTTCTAGCTTCAGTACCTGCGCGAAGGAAACAATTCCATCGCGCTAAGCATTGCTGCTTAATGGTGCAATAATATAACAAGGAAATAATATACAAATAAAGATAGAAATAAAACATAATTTAAATAATTAAGATTTATTTATACTTCACATGCGATTCTAAAATTTAATATGTTTTATCGTAATTTAGTCTTCTTTGGAAGTGTTTATTTCGCCAATGTATAGTAATAATGTACAAAGAAAAATGATATAAAAATGATAAATTTATGCTTATATTATCATGTAAGTCACATTTGCAATATTTATGTATGTTATAATTTTCTTTGCTAATCTTTTAGCATTTTCTCAATACTTTCTAGGTTGTCTCAGATTGTTTCGTAATAAGTAAATTTTGATACCGGTCTAGTTCATTTCGATTCTTTCTAATAAATAACTATTCTAATTTATTTTTGGTCATCTTACTCATTTATTTAATTTCTAATATTTTTTTGTTTATTACTAATATTCTTAACTTATTTCAATAAATTTCACTGCCCAAGTAACCTATGACAGGCTGGCTAAACCGGATAACGGGTCGTTGGCACTGGACACCGCAGTGCCTCGGGCCGTCATACCATGGGACGCAGAACGTCAACCACGTATGCAATCAGTATGGCTAAAAAGCCATGATAACACATAATCGGGCGTAGAAGCCATGAATGTTGGCATAATGCCATGAATGCGGGCATAAAGCCATGAATACGGGCATAAAGCCATGAATACAGGCATAAAGCCTTTCGTAGTACTGCTAAAACAATACCCTATTGGCATGCCAAACTATCCAATCTGACACACATGTCTAGGCAATACAAGGGCACATAATATCATTAACCATTAATACATTGTGTTTTATGACTTCATTATTTCATAATAAATTTCAATTATAATTCATACATTTATTTGATCATTTATATGATCACAATTCACATCAATTATCCTTTTTATACCATTGTACTCAAAATACTTCTCCTTTCTACAATAATGAAAACTAATGTCTCATTCATACATTAATATGGTTCATTTATTCATTTTTTATGTTATTTATATTAATCACAATTCTAAACAATGGTTCACATGTACCATTGTATTCAAAACATTTTTCCTTTTCTCATTTATACATTCAAGAATCTACTTATGTAATTGCAAATTTTATATTTCGAGTTGAGTTATTAATATTTTATGAATTCCATTTGTGATGGGCATATAAGCCCTAACTATCTATTCATATCAATTAGGTGACTTATTTTTCATGTTTCAAGTAATCCATAAATATTTCATGGATTTCAAATTTATGGCCTTAATTTCTTTTTAACAATTTTGACTAGGATGCATAGTCCACATTTGTCATACAATTCTAAGCATTTAAGCTTAGAATTGGTTCTAGGTCTTCATCTTAATTTACTAATCATTTTGATTACTATTCACCTTACTAGTCAACCAAAATGTTGACTTTTTTATAGTTAATGGATATATTAATTCTAATTACACCAAGATCCCACATTTTGAGTTTTACATTTGCTAGTATTAATTGCCAATTACAATTTAAAGTCCCCTAAATGCATTTCTAATTTCACATTTGAATTTCAAGTTTTGGTGTCACTAGTCACCTCATTGGTCAACAAAAATGTTGACTTTTGGATAGAAAATAGGTACATTGGTTTTGACACTCCAAACATACCACATTTTGCATTTAAAACTTGTTGGAAGTGATCACCATTACCATTTCTAAGCCTAACACTAAGTGGCAGAATTTTCAGTTTTTGTACCATAAGTTTACTATTCTATTAGGGACTGTTACAGTGGAAATTTGAGGAAATGGTAAACATGAAAGTTGTTCCTTATTTTGTCTAGTTGAATTTTCTTTTTTGAATCACTCCATTTGGAGTTTTGTAGCTCCAGATATGGTCCAAAAACCACAGCTGGCCGGATTTCAATTCTGCAGAATTTACTAAATCTACAGTACCATGAACAGTGACTGTGACTGCCATTTTGATTAAGTTCTAGTCATAATTTGGGGTAGGTTTCTTCATGAAAGTTGTTTGTCTATGTCTTAACTTGTTGCTGTAAAAATTTCAGATCAATTGACCATATCTACAGTGAGTTATGGCCAAATGAACAGTTACTGTTCATTTGGTCATTCTGCAGAATCAGTTTGCAGGGTATCCAGATTGGGGCAAACTTTTGGTCCTCTTGCTTTGGTCTTTTGGGCATGGTTTCTTCAGAAAAAATGTGCCATTATAAGTCTAGTTTCATGTCCAATTGGCTAAACACCAATTGAACCTACACAGCCAAAGTTATGGCTGTCTAAGTGGGCTGGAATCACAGCCTCATTGCTGCTGTCTCTAGGCAGCCTGCACATTTCACTTTGCCATGCATTAGCTCACTTCAAATTATGATTAACTTGCCTCAAATGGTCACTAATTGACCATTAAAATGTTCATTCACCATTACCTAAACAAGGTCCAAGTTTCTCTCCAAAACCCTAACCCTAATTGACCAAGCCTCTAATTCATGCATCCCACTCCTAATTTGCTATACTAATCATATAATTTATAAGAGGGGCAGCAATATGTCACTTTAAACCAAAGATTTCTCCTAACCCTAACTCATGTCAAGGCTGCCAAAACTTCATGGAATATAACCATGCTTCATTAATTCAATTTTTGTCAAATTTTTAACTTAACTTAGCTCAAATTCATGATTAGAAAGATGTAAAAGCAAAGGTTATGGCACTAACCTCTTTGGTGATTTTCTAAGCTTGTTCACACCTCACTTTCTTCCAATTTCTCTTCTTCTAATTGCTGCCCAAGTCTTGCTCTAGTGGTAAGGGAAATTTTTAGTGAAGGGAGGACAAGGTTTTGAGGTGGTTTGAAGTGGGAAATGAAGCTTAAGGGAGCTTTAATGGTGGAACCTCTTCTCTCTCTCTCTCTCAACGTTTTTTAGGCTGCCCAAAGGTTGAAGATGCAGATTGTTTTTTCAAATTTTTGGTCACTTTTATCTCTTTTAATGAGTTTAACAAATTGTGATTGGTGGATAGGTTTTTAATGACATCATATGATGTCATTATTAGGTATTTTCTTTCATTTTCTTTTCTTTTCATCTCTACTCATTTTCAATTTAATTTTTAGTAATGTTTATTCACATTTTGTGTCATAATAATTATTTACTTAACTGGACAAGTCGGCCAAAAATCATCTCTGAAGGCGAAATGACCAAAATGCCCTCCGTTTGGCTTAACGGGTCAAAATTGTCTGTACCGATTGAAAAATTTTTCTAAATATTTTCTTGGCATTCTAATGCCATAGGAACCTCAATGACCCTTCTCTAGAGTCCCAAAAATTATTTTATGAATTTTTCCCAGGGTCTAGGGCTCCTCGTTGCGAGAACCGCAACTTCCCTCTGGTTACCCATTGCTTGGGCACCGGCTCGTTTAACTTGGTTGTATTTTATTTCAAAAATTTTTCCTAAATTTTTCTTATTAATATTTGAGTTAATTATGGTTCCTGACTTTAGTTTAAATATTTTTCCGAACGTTCTAGCGGTCCGGACCAACACTGGTCACCGAAACAGTAGACTGTACGGAGTTGCTACCGAGAGGGTGTTACAAATTCTGCAGGTCACCTAGGGCAGTGTGACACCCCTTACCCGTATACAGTATACCCGAGTAAGTAACGCCACACGGTGTACCGGCACACTCTAATATACCATAATTAATTTATATCATGCTTTTGCATATAATTTATGAAATATACTTTATTTAAGCCATTTATCAAAATTTTTATTTATTTGAGGTTCCGAAAATTTTATAGAAAATCCGGCGGAGTACCGGCTAAAAATGGAGAAAACAGTTTTTCGGAACCTGTTAAAAACACTTCCAAATAATTTCCAAACAATCCCAACTTCAATTCATCAATAGAGTCTCAACAATTTTTCAATTTCAGGTCTCAACAACCTTTTCATTTCTCAAACATCCCTTTCTCAGGGTTCTCATATATAAACAACAATTAAATACTCAAATTACTTCCATACATAACCATAAATCTTTATTATTTACATGAACATCAAAATATATTACATAAGTTCAAATACATATGAGAAAGTAAAAATTTGCTATAAAATATCAAAATGACACCTAGTGTCCTACCAATGCACTGCAGAAGTTGAGGTGACAAGGACACTGTGCAGAACTGCAGGATGGACTCACCCAGTCTGTGGTCTACTGAGCTCACGATCGGGATCTCCAGTACCTACGCGTGGCAAAAGCAACGCGCTAAGCAATAATGCTTAGTGGTGCAATAATATAATAAAAGAAAATAGCAAGAATTTAAATGTGTAGTGAATGTATATGTTTTATTTGTTTGGTATTTGTATATCATTTACTTTGTCCACTTTTATTCATTTGGTTGCCCCAAGTAACCTACACTAGACGACTGGACTGGATAACGGGTAAACTGGCACTGGGTATCTAGTACCTCGGGCCGTCACACCATCGGTCACATATGCATCTCCCGGTGTGCAACAGAACAGCTAATAAGCTGTAATAATATCAGGCACAAGGTAAAGTCTCAATACAAAGTCAGAATGGCTAAAAGCCATGAAATCACGGAATGGCATATTGCCATGTGCAGTACTGCTAACTGAACCCTATTAGCATGCCAAACTATCCAAACCAATCTTGTTAGGTATACTAGGGCATTCGATACTTTAAAATTCTTCAATCTTTGAATTTCAAGTTTCGGTGTTACTATTCACCTCTATGGTCAACTAAAATGTTGAATTTTAGGTAGAAATTAGGTACATTGGTTTTGGCACTCCCAACATACCACATTTTGCCTTAAAAACTTGTTGGAATTGGTCACCATTACCATTTCTAATTTAAAACCAAGAGGGCAGAAAATTTCAGTTTTTGAAGCATATGTTTACTGTTCCATTAAACACTGTTGCAGTGGGAATTTGAAGAAATGACAAACATTAAAGTTGTTCCTTATTTTGTCTAGTTGAATTTTCTTTTTTGAATCACTCCATTTGGAGTTTTTTAGCTCTAGATATGGCTCAAAAACCACAGCTGGCCGGATTGCCAATCTGCAGAATTGACCATATCTACAGTAACATGAACAGTGACTGTGATTGCATTTGTGAATTGGTTCTGGCCATAATTTGGGGTAGGTTTCTTCATAAAAGTTGTTTGTCTATGTCTTAACTTATTTCTCTAAAAATTTCAGGGCAATTGACCAAATCTACAGTGAGTTATGGCCAAATGAACAATTACTGTTCATTTGGTCATTCCGCAGAATCAGTTGCAGGGTATCCGGATTGGGGCCAAGTTTTGGTCCTCTTGCTTTGGTCTTTTGGGCATGGTTTCTTCAGCAAAAGTGTGCCATTATAAGCCTAGTTTCATGTCCAATTGTCCAAACACCAATTGGACCAACACAGCCAAAGTTATGGCTATGTAATTGGACTGAAATTTCAGTCCATTGCTGCTGTCTTTAGGCAGCATAGTCATTCTCTTTGCCAAGCCATTTTTCAGTCCAATTTATGGTCAACATACCTCAAATGGTCACTAATTGACCATTAGAGTGTTCTTTAACAGTTTCATAAGCCAAGTCAAAGTTTCACTTCTCAAAACCCTAATGTCCAACTCAATTTACCCATAAACCTCAATTAGCACACTAGTTCAACATCCATGCATATTCATACCTTAAACACCATTTCTAGCTCACTTTAAGTCCATTAAAACAATCAAAACCATTCCTCTATTAGGGCTGCCGAATTCTATGGTTGACATACACATGAATTTGTTTCATTTATTTCACAATTTCTCATCCATTACAAGCCTCAATCATGGAATTAATGAGTTTTAACTACATATATGCACTAACCTCTTGTAGGGAGATTTTTCCCAAGCTCAAAACTTCACTTTACTTCTTCTTCTTGGCTACCAAAAGCATCCCCAAGTGATATGGTCAAGGTTTAATGAAAGGGGTTAGGGTTTAGTGGTGTAACAAAGGGAGCAATTAAGCTTGATTGAAAAAAAAATCAATGGAGGGGTCTAGGGCATGTTTCGGATGGCTTTTGGGGAGGGAGATGGCTGCTGCAATTTTTATTATTTTGGTCTTCTTTTAGTCTCTTTTATTTGTTAGTCAATTAGTTGCTTAAGTGTGATTGGTGGAAAATTTTAAATGACATCACAATGATGTCATAAATAAGTCTTTTTCCCATTTTCCTTTCTTTTCTCCACTACTCATTTTCAATTTAATTTCTAGTAATGTTTATTCATATTTTATGTCATATTAATTATTTACTCAACTGGACAAGTCGGCCAAAAATCACCTCTGAAGGCGAAATGACCAAAATGCCCTCCGTTTGGCTTAACGGGTCAAAATTTTCTGTACCAATTGAAAAATTTTTCTAGGTATTTTCTTGGCATTCTAATGCCATGGGAACCTCAATAACCCTTCTCTGGAGTCCCAAAAATTATTTTATAATTTTTCCCCAGGGTCTAGGGCTCCTCGTTGCGAGAACCGCAACTTCCCTCTAGTTACCCATCGCTAGAACATACTCGTTTAACTTGGTTGTATTTTATTTCTAAAATTTTTACTAAATTTTTCTTATTAATATTTGAGTTAATTATGATTCCCGACTTTAGTTTAAATATTTTTCCGGACGTTCTAGCTGTCCGGGACCGACCGGTCACCGGAACAGTAGAATGTACGGAGTTGGTACAGGGAGGGTGTTACAACTCTTCCCCTCTAATTTAAATTTCGTCCTCGAAATTTACCTGATGCAAACAGTTGAGGGAACTGTTGCCTCATCGTCTCTTCACTTTCCCAAGTTGCCTCCTCGGTGTTGTGGTGCCTCCAAAGCACTTTCACCAGTGGAATCTGCTTGTTCCTCAACTCTTTCACTTCCTGAGCCAGGATCCGTAGAGGTTCTTCTTCATACGTCAAATCTGGTTGTATTTCAATTTCTTCTCTGGAGATGACATGTGAAGGGTCTGAGCGGTATCTTCTAAGCATGGACACGTGGAACACATTGTGGATCTTGTCCAGCTCTGGTGGTAAAGCTAGCCTATAGGCCACTGGACCCACACGTTCAATGACTTCATATGGGCCAATGAACCTAGGGCTTAACTTACCTTTTCTTCCAAATCTCAATACCTTCTTCCACGGTGATACCTTGAGGAACACTTTGTCGCCAACTGTGTATTCTATTTCTTTTCTCTTCAAGTCGGCATAGGATTTCTGTCTATCTGAGGCAACCTTTAAGTTGGCTTTGATTGATTTTACCTTCTCCTCAGCCTGTTTCACCAGGTCTGGTCCTACCAGTTTGTCTTCGCCCAATTCAGTCCAGCACACTGGAGTTCTACATTTTCTCCCATACAGTGCTTCATATGGGGCCATTTGAATGCTAGCTTGGTAGCTATTGTTGTATGCAAACTCTGCCAGTGGGAGGTATTTATCCCAACTTCCCTCAAACTCAATGACACAACTCCTCAGCATATCCTCAAAGACCTGCCATATATTTCATGTTATTGTTATCATTTCAGTTCAATATTTGTATTAATTCAATTGGTTCAACTGTTTACCTGGATTACTCTTTCTGATTACCCATCCGTCTGAGGATGGAAAGCTGTGCTGAAGTGGAGTTGTGTACCCAAGGATTCATGCAACTTCTTCCAAAATCTCGATGTAAACCTTGGGTCTCGATCAGATATGATGGAATGTGGAATTCCATGAAGTCTAACTATCTCACTGATATACAATTCTGCTAACTTCTCCAGTGAGTAGTCAGTCCTAACTGGCAGAAAGTGTGCTGACTTGGTCAATCTATCCACTATTACCCATGCTGCATCATGTTTCTTTTGGGTGAGAGGTAGACCACTTACAAAATCCATGGTGACCCGATCCCATTTCCATTCAGGTATGCGTATAGGCTGTAGTAAACCTGATGGAACTTGATGTTCTGCCTTGACTTGCTGACATGTCAAGCATTTAGTCACATAGTCAGCTATGTCCTTCTTCATACCAGGCCACCAATATTGGAGCTT
Source organism: Hevea brasiliensis (assembly GCF_030052815.1). Taxonomy (NCBI): domain Eukaryota; kingdom Viridiplantae; phylum Streptophyta; class Magnoliopsida; order Malpighiales; family Euphorbiaceae; genus Hevea; species Hevea brasiliensis. The sequence continues at coordinate 85,771,484 of NC_079494.1, read as the reverse complement.
CAGATCATGATACATCTTTGTACTTCTTAGGTGCATAGCATATACACTGGTGTGTGCCTCTTTTAGAATACTGGCTTTCAATTCCCCATTATCTGGTACACACAGTCTTCCTTTGTAGTGCAGACACCCATCTGCTTTCACCTCATAGTCAGCTGCTTTTCTCTCTGGGATTTTGCTCATAATAGCCATCAGCTTCTCATCTACCTTCTGCCCATCTAAAATCTGCTGTAGCAGGTTTGGCCTCACTTGCAACTCAGCCAAAATAGCTCCATCTCGAATCAAAGTGAGACGGGCATTCAATGATCTCAAAGCTGTGATGGACTTTCTGCTCAAAGCATCAGCAACTACATTTGCCTTCCCAGGATGGTAGTCAATTACACAATCATAGTCCTTCAAGAATTCAATCCATCGCCTCTGTCTAAGGTTGAGCTCCTTCTGGGTTGGCAAATATTTCAGGCTCTTGTGGTCTGTGTAAATGTAGTACCTTTCACCATACAAGTAATGCCTCCATATCTTCAGTACGAAGATAATTGCTGCAAGTTCTAGATCATGGGTACGGTAGTTCTGTTCATGTGGCCTTAGCTGCCTGGAAGCATAAGCGACCACCTTCCCCTCTTGCATCAATACACACCCTAGCCCATTATATGAGGCATCACTGTAGACCACAAAGTCCTTTCCTAACACTGGCTGTGTTAACACTGGTGCCTCTGGCAACATAGCGTTCAACTTCTCAAAACTGGCCTGACACTTGTCATTCCAGTCAAATCTGACATTCTTGTGTAACAACTTGGTCATTGGAGCAGCTATTAAGGAAAATCTTTTCACAAATCTTCTGTAATACCCAGCTAGCCCCAAGAAGCTTCTGACCTCAGTTGTATTCCTGGGAGGCTTCCATTCCATCACTGCTTCTATTTTCTTGGGATCCACCCTAATCCCATCAGCTGACACTATGTGTCCAAGGAATGCAATCTCATTCAGCCAAAAGTCACACTTGGACAACTTAGCATACAGCTTCTTTTCCTTCAGGGTTTGCAGAACAATCCTCAAATGCTCATCATGTTCTTCACTAGTCTTGGAATACACCAAAATATCATCAATAAAGACCACTACGAACCGATCTAGGTATGGATGGAAGATACAGTTCATAAGGTCCATAAATGCTGCTGGTGCATTTGTTAGGCCAAAGGGCATCACCAGAAACTCATAATGCCCATACCGGGTCCTGAATGCAGTCTTTGGCACATCTGCATCCTTCACCCTCAACTGATGATACCCTGATCTGAGATCAATCTTAGAAAATACTCCTGCTCCCTTCAACTGATCAAACAGATCATCAATTCTAGGCAACGGATATTTGTTCTTCACAGTCACTTTATTCAACTGCTGGTAATCGATGCATAGTCTCAAAGTTCCATCATTCTTCTTTACAAACAGCACTAGAGCTCCCCATGGTGACACACTGGGGCGTATGAACCCCTTATCAAGCAACTCTTGCAACTGAGTTTTCAACTCCCTCAATTCCGTGGGTGCCATCCTATAAGGAGTAATGGAAATGGGTGCTGTACCCGGCAGTGTCTCAATAGCAAATTCAACTTCCCTTTCTAGTGGCAAACCAGGCAACTCTTCGGGAAATACCTCTGGGAAATCTCTTACTGTGGGTATGTCACCCAGGTTTGGCTTAGCCTGCCTAGTATCCACCACATGTGCTAGGTAGGCTTCACAGCCTTTTCTCATCATTCTTCTTGCAACGGTGGCTGAGAAGACATTGGACAAGAAATCTGTCCTTTCCCCCACAACTGTGATCTCATTACCCCCAGGAGTTTTCAAAGAAATTCTCTTCAATTTGCAATCAACTATTGCCTGATGACGTGACAACCAGTCCATTCCCAAAATCACGTTAAACTCATGGAAGGGCAACTCAATCAGGTCTGCCAAGAATTCATACCCCTGAATCCTTAACGGGTAACCCTTGTACACTTTGTTCACTACCACACTGTGACCCAATGGATTAGTGACCAGAATGTCTTGGTCACTCTCCCCTACCAGTATCCCCCTTTCTACGGGTAGGTTGATGCAAATGTAGGAATGAGTAGATCCTGGATCTACCAATGCATGCACAGGTGTATTGTAGAGGGAGAACGTACCCCTGATGACGTCCGGGGCATCTTGCTCCTCCTGAGCTCTCAGGGCATAATTTCTGGCTGGTGGTCTGTTATCTGGCCTCTCTGCTGGCTCGGATGCAGGCCTCTGTGATGGTCCTACTGCGTCAGATTTGCCAGATTTTCTACCTCTTTGCGGTGCAGGAGCAGGTCTGTCTGCTTGTGTTGGAGTAGCTGTAGTAGTTCTACGTGGGCAGTTCCTCAGCTAATGCTCTGTCGACCCACATCTTAAGCAGGCACCAGTTACTCTCCAACATTCCCCCTTGTGCCATTTCGGTGCGGACATGCGAGAAGATGTTGGGCTGGTCCTGAACCCCATCCTCGGAGAGCCGCCACGATGGTGTGGACTGTCCTGTCCTAGGGGTGAACTATGGCCTGGCCCCGAGACCACGACCACATTCTTTGAGTGAACTCGTGCGGGAGGACCCTTGAACTTCTTCCCAAATGCAGGAGCTGAACTAGACTGACCTGGGCCCCTCTTCTGCTGTCTTTCCCTTCTAGTCTGCTCACTGATTCTTACTTTTTCGACCTTTATTGCAGCTTCCACTAACTTGGTAAATTCTGTGATTCCCAAGGCAGTGAGCTGGATCTTGATGTTGTCATTTAGTCCCTCTTCAAATCTCTTGCACCTTTCAGCTTCATTAGGGACTATCTCCCTTCCGTAGCGGCTTAATCGGACAAATTCCTTCTCATACTCGGCCACTGATAGCTGTCTCTGCCTCAGGTTAATGAACTCTCTTCTTCTCTCTTCCAGGTATACAGTACCCACATATTTCTTCTTGAACTCGGAGAGAAAGAAGTCCCAAGTTACAGCTTCTGGCTGCACTTCAATGGACACAGTGTCCCACCATTCGTAGGCATCGTCTTGCAACAAGGATACTGCAGCTTCTAGGTTTTGCTCTGGGGTGCAGTGGAGTTGTTTTAGAACTCTGCCCGTTCTGTTCAACCAATTCTCGGCTGCAACAGAGTCATCTTCTCTCTTACCGAAAAAGTCCACTGCTCCAAACTTCCTTAGCCTTTCCAAGTGTGATTTCTGCTGTGGAGCTGGTGGTGGTGGTGGTGGTGGTGCTGGCATTACTCCGGCCATTTGTCTAAAGAAATCGGCCATTTGCTGAAACATGGCCTGTGGAGGCTGAGCAGGCTCTGCTTGAGCTGGCTGAGTAGGTTCTCCCCTACCCCCAGTCTCAGCTGCTGCAGGTGGACCATGACTCTCCACTTCCTCCTCGACTACTCTCTAAGATGAAGGATCCATATCCTATTCAAAATAAGAAAGACAAACAGATCTGCATTAGTGTCACCTCGACTCTTACAAATGCAATGCATGGTATGGACTCAATCTAGGCCCAGAAACGCCTAAACCGTGCTCTGATACCACTAAATGTGACACCCCTTACCCGTGTACAGTATACCTGAGTAAGTAATGCCACACTGTGTACCGGCACACTCTAATATACCTTAATTAAATTATATCATGCTTTTGCATATAATTTATGAAATATACTTTATTTAAGCCATTTATGAAAATTTTTATTTATTTGAGGTTCCGAAAATTTTATAGAAAATCCGGCGGAGTACCGGCTAAAAATGGAGAAAACAGTTCTTCGGAACCTGTTAAAAACACTTCCAAATAATTTCCAAACAATCCCAACTTCAATTCATCAATAGAGTCTCAATAATTTTTCAATTTCAGGTCTCAACAACCTTTTCTTTTCTCAAACATCCCTTTCTCAGGGTTCTCATATATAAACAACAATTAAATACTCAAATTACTTCCATACATAACCATAAATCTTTATTATTTACATGAACATCAAAATATATTACATAAGTTCAAATACATATGAGAAAGTAAAAATTTGCTACAAAATATCAAAATGACACCTAGTGTCCTACCAATGCACTGTAGAAGTTGAGGTGACAAGGACACTGTGCAGAACTGCAGGATGGACTCACCCAGTCTGTGGTCTACTGGGCTCACGATCGGGATCTCCAATACCTACGCGTGGCAAAAGCAACGCGCTAAGCAATAATGCTTAGTGGTGTAATAATATAATAAAAGAAAATAGCAAGAATTTAAATGTGTAGTGAATGTATATGTTTTATTTGTTTGATATTTGTATATCATTTACTTTGTCCACTTTTATTCATTTGGTTGCCCCAAGTAACCTACACTAGACGCATCGGATCGATAACGCCTTAAATGGGTATCTAGTACCTCGCCGTCACACCATCGGTCACATATGCATCTCCGGTGTGTAATGAGCGGCTAATAAGTGTAATAATATCGAGCACAAGGCCAAGTCTCAATACAAAGTCGAATGGCTAAAAGCCATGAAATCACGGAATGGCATATTGCCATGTGCGATCGCTAATCGAACCCTATTGGCATGCCAAACTATCCAAACCAATCTTGTTAGGTATACTAGGGCATTCGATACTTTAAAATTCTTCAATCTTTGAATTTCAAGTTTCGGTGTTACTATTTACCTCTATGGTCAACTAAAATGTTGAATTTTAGGTAGAAATTAGGTACATTGGTTTTGGCACTCCCAACATACCACATTTTGCCTTAAAAACTTGTTGGAATTGGTCACCATTACCATTTCTAATTTAAAACTAAGAGGGCAGAAATTTTCAGTTTTTGAAGCATATGTTTACTGTTCCATTAAACACTGTTTCAGTGGGAATTTGAAGAAATGACAAACATGAAAGTTGTTCCTTATTTTGTCTAGTTGAATTTCCTTTTTTGAATCACTCCATTTGGAGTTTTGTAGCTTCAGATATGGCTCAAAAATCACAGTTGGCCGGATTGCCAATCTGCAGAATTGACCATATCTACAGTAACATGAACAGTGACTGTGATTGCATTTTTGAATTGGTTCTGGCCATAATTTGGGGTAGGTTTCTTCATGAAAGTTGTTTGTCTATGTCTTAACTTGTTGCTTTAAAAATTTCAGGGCAATTGACCTAATCTACAGTGAGTTATGGCCAATGAACAGAATCAGTTGCAGGGTATCCGGATTCGGGCCAAGTTTTGGTCCTCTTGCTTTGGTCTTTTGCCCATGGTTTCTTCAGCAAAAATGTGCCATTATAAGCCTAATTTCATGTCCAATTGGCCAAACACCAATTGGACCAACACAGCCAAAGTTATGGCTGTGTAATTGGACTGAAATTTCAGTCCATTGCTGCTGTCTTTAGGCAGCATAGTCATTCTCTTTGCCAAGCCATTTTTCAGTCCAATTTATGGTCAACATACCTCAAATGGTCACTAATTGACCATTAGAGTGTTCTTTAACAGTTTCATAAGCCAAGTTAAAGTTTCACTTCTCAAAACCCTAATGTCCAACTCAATTTACCCATAAACCTCAATTAGCACACTAGTTCAACATCCATGCATATTCATACCTTAAACACCATTTCTAGCTCACTTTAAGTCCATTAAAACAATCAAAACCATTCCTCTATTAGGGCTGCCGAATTCTATGGTGGACATACACATGAATTTGTTTCATTTATTTCACAATTTCTCATCCATTACAAGCATCAATCATGGAATTAATGAGTTTTAACTACATATATGCACTAACCTCTTGTAGGGAGATTTTTCCCAAGCTCAAAACTTCACTTTCCCTCTTCTTCTTGGCTGCCAAAAGCTTCCCCAAGTGATATGGTCAAGGTTTAATGAAAGGGGTTAGGGTTTAGTGGTGTAACAAAGGGAGCAATTGAGCTTGATTGAAAAAAAAATCAATGGAGGGGTCTAGGGCATGTTTCGGCTGGCTTTTGGGGAGGGAGATGGCTGCTACAATTTTTGTTATTTTGGTCTTCTTTTAGTCTCTTTTATTTGTTAGTCAATTAGTTGCTTAAGTGTGATTGGTGGAAAATTTTAAATGACATCACAATGATGTCATAAATAAGTCTTTTTCCCATTTTCCTTTCTTTTCTCCACTACTCATTTTCAATTTAATTTCTAGTAATGTTTATTCATATTTTATGTCATATTAATTATTTACTCAACTGGACAAGTCGGCCAAAAATCACCTCTGAAGGCGAAATGACCAAAATGCCCTCCGTTTGGCTTAACGGGTCAAAATTGTCTGTACCGATTGAAAATTTTTTCTAGGTATTTTCTTGGCATTCTAATGCCATGGGAACCTCAATAACCCTTCTATGGAGTCCCAGAAATTATTTTATAATTTTTCCCCCGGGTCTAAGGCTCCTCGTTGCGAGAACCGCAACTTCCCTCTGGTTACCCATCGCTAGGGCACCGGCTCGTTTAACTTGGTTGTATTTTATTTCTAAAATTTTTACTAAAATTTTCTTATTAATATTTGAGTTAATTATGATTCCCGACTTTAGTTTAAATATTTTTCCAGATGTTCTAGCTGTCCGGACCGACACCGGTCACTGGAACAGTAGAATGTACGGAGTTGGTACAGGGAGGGTGTTACAGGCAGCCACACTAAACCTAAATCCCATCACTAAACACACTTCATTTCTTGTTTACCAATTACAAAATGGTCATTAATTGACCATTAAAACTCACTTTCACCATTACATGTTGAAAGTCTTCATTTTATACTCAAACCCTAACCCTATCATCTCCAATCTTGCATTTAACTAGCCTTTCATCATTTTACTTGAGAGAATATTGTTAAGGCAGCCCTATTAACATTTTAGCTCCATGAAAATCATCAAAACCTTACCACATCCATGGCTGCCAAAATTATAGGATGGGCATACACATGATATTTATTAAATTTCTTTGCACTTTTACACTCAATCATGCTCCTTCAACATGAATTTAACGAGAAAATCTAATTTAAGTCACTAACCTCTTAGGAAGCTAATCCAAAGCTTGTAAGAACTCTTTCTTTTTAATTCTTTTTGCTCCCAAAAGAATCTCCAAGATGCAAGAACACTTTTTTGTATTGGAAGTTTAGGGTTTAGTTGGGTAGAAGTTGGTGAAATCAAGCTTGAAAAAAAGCTTGAAAATGGTGGCTATGGTGGAGGCTTACGGCAAGGAAGAAAGAAAAAATAAGAAATCTGGTTTTTCTCTCATTTTTCAGCCCATTTGTCTCTTTTAAATATAGTTATGACATGTGTCAACATTGGGTTGAGTGGGAGAACTTTAATGACATCATTATGATGTCATAAGTCCATTTTCCTTCATTTTCTCTTCATTTCTTGTCTATTTAATTGCAATTAAATTTTTAACAACATTTATTCATATTTTATGTTATATAAATTGTTTATTTAACTGAACAAGTTGGTCAAAAATCATCTCTGAAGACGAAATGATCAAAATGCCCTCCGTTTGGCTTAACGGTCCAAAATTGTCTGTACCGATTGAAAAATTTTTCTAAATATTTTCTTGGCATTCTAATGCCATAGGAACCTCAATGACCCTTCTCTGGAGTCCCAAAAATTATTTTATGAATTTTTCCTCGGGTCTAGGGCTCCTAGTTGCGAGAACTGCAACTTCCTACTAGGTTACCCATCGCTTGGGCACTGGCTCATTTAACTTAGTTGTATTTTATTTCTAAAATTTTTCCTAAATTTTTCTTATTAATATTTAGTTAATTATGGTTCCTCACTTTAGTTTAAATATTTTTCCGAACGTTCTAGCTGTCCGGACCGACACTGGTCACCAGAATAGTAGAATGTACAGAGTTGCTACGGGGAGGGTGTTACAATTATAATTAGACTAAAGTGGGGAGTTATAAAGAAATTAAATAATGCTCATAAAAATCAAGGAAAAATATTTAGAAACGAAATACAATAAGGTTAAACGAGCCGAAACCCCAGTGATGACTAACCCGAAGGGGAAGTGACGGTGAAGGCCATTAGCAACCCTAAACCCGAGGGAAAAATTATAAAATAATTTTTGGGACTTCAGATAAGGGTCATTGAGCTTCTTATGGCATTAGAATGCCAAGAAAATACTTAGAAAATTTTTTTCTATCGGTACACACAATTTTGGCTCGTTAAGCCAAACAGAGGGCATTTTGGTCATTTCATCTTCAGAGATGATTTTTGGCTAACTTGTCCAATTAAATAAATAATTTATATGACATAAAATGTGAATAAATATTGTTAAAAATTTAATTGAAATTAAATAGACAAGAAAAGGATAGAAAATGAGAGAAATGAGGATTATGACATCATTATGATGTCATTAGTATTCTCCCACCCAATCACATGTTGACAAACGGCACTAATATGTTTAAAAAGACTTACTGGGCAGAAAACAAAAGAAAAAAAAAATCAGAAAGCCTTATCCCTTCTTCATTGCCGTCTCACTCCTCTTCCATGTCCACCATTTTCAAGCTAACCAAAGGTTGATTTGCTTGGTTCTCACCCATTAAAACTTAAGTTTCCCAACACAAAAACTTGTTCTTCCATCTTGGTCAGTCTTTTGGGAGCAAAAAGAAGTGAAAAAGAAGAACCCTAGGAAGTTGCAATTTCACTCCATTAGAGGTTAGTGACTTAAACTTGATTTTCTCTTTAAATTCATGTTAAAGGAGTATGATTAAGTGCAAAATTACAATGAAATTTAAAAAATACCTTGTGTATGCCCCTCCCATATTTTTAGCAGCCTTGGTTGTGGTCAGATTTTGATGATTTTTATGGAGCTAAAATGGAAGTATGACTGCCCTTAGTATTAGTATCTTAAGTGGAGTAATGAAATGCAAGTTTTAATGCTTGGTTTAAGATAGTTGAGTTAGGGTTTGGGATGAAAATGAGACTTTGATCAAGTAATGGTGAAAGTAGGTTTTAATGGTCAATTAGTGACCATTTGGTTTTGTTTGAATAAGAAATGAAGTGGTTGGTTTAGTGGGAATTGAAGTTGGTGTGACTGCCTTTGGTGACCTGCAGGACTGGGCATGAGTCTAGCAGGTTTGGGCAGTAATAACTAGAATTGTAGAGATTCAATTGGTGCAATGCCAATTGGACATGAAACTAGACACATAATGGCACAACTTTGGTGAAGAAACCATGCCTAGAAAATCAAATCAAGTTGACCTAAAGATTGCCATAATCTGGGTGACCTACAATGTACCTGGGTAAAATGACTAAATGAACAATGTTTAGTCATTTAGTCATAACTCAGTGTAGAAAGGTCCAATTGACCTGAAATTTTATCAGCAACAATCTGAGATATAGACCTACAACTTTCATGAAGAAACATAACCCAAATTATGACCATAACATATTCAAAAAGTGACCTGCAGTCACTGCTCAAAATACTATAGATTTGGTCAGTCCAGAAATTCTAGAAAAATTATAATCCGACCAATTGTGGTTTTTGGGCCATAACTTGAGCTAAAAAACTTCAAATGGAGTGATTCAAAAAAGGAAATGTAACTAGACAAAATAAGGAACAACTTTCATGTTGACCATTTTGTCAAATTTCCACTGCAAAAATGACTAATGGAATAGTAAACACAAAGCTTGAAATCTGAAAATTTTGAAATGGTATTGGCAACCAATACCAACAATTTTAGAATGCAAAATGTGGTATGTTGCCAATGTACCTATTATCCATGTAAAATTCAACATTTTGTTGACTAATGAATCGAATAGTAACCTAAAACTTTAATTTCAAGAATTATGAAACTTAAAAGTGTAATATGCCCTAGTATACCTAGCAAGATTGGTTTGGATAGGTTGGCATGCCAATAGGGTTCTGTTAGTAGTACTGCATATGGCTTCATGCCATTCTGTGATAAAATAGCCTTTGGCTATGTTAATTGAGTTATTATACTTGAATTATATCCTTAATGATTATTACAGCTTATTAGCTATTCTGTTGCACACCGGGAGACACAATGTGACTGATGGCATGATGGTCCGAGGTACTTAGTACCTAATGCCAGTTTACCCATTTATCAAGTCTAGTCGACTAGTAGAGGTTACTCGGGCAATGATAATAAATCTTATCAAATTTTAATTGAATAATACTGCAATAAATATCAGAAATTAAGTCTTCCAAAAATGTAAAAAAACATTATATATATTTACTTTATTTTAGTTATTTTATTTTATATTGTCACCACTAAGCAGAATTGCTTAGCGTATCGCTTTTGCCATGCGCAGGTACTAGAGACATAGCTGGGGAGTCCAGCAGACCTCATACAGGGTGAGCTTTCAGATTTGCACACGGAGTCCAGAGTCACCTAACATTTGCAGTGCATTTGGGAGGACATTAAGCCACTTTCAGTATTTTGGTATTTTGTATTTTATAAACTTCTGTAATGAATATTATAAACTCATGTAATTATGCTTTTGATGTAATTATCTATGAACTATGTTTAGTAATAAATGTAAGCATTTCTTATTGAGTTGACTGTGATATGAATTGAATTTAATTTTGAGATACTGAAGTCATTTGAGAAATTGTTGAGAATATATTGGTGGTTGATTGAGAATGAAGTGATGATTTTATTGGAAGTGTTTTTAACAGATTTAGAAGAACTGTTTTTCCAATTTACAGCCGGCACTTTGCCGGATTTTCCATAAAATTTGTGAAAAAATTCAGATTAATCAAAAATTGTAAATAAATAAGTAAAAAGGGTAAATTGAATTGAAATATGATTTGGTGCTCCGGCACACTCTGTGGCATATCTTGCTCGGCTACACTGTAGACGGGTAAGGGGTGTCACATTTTTTGGCTTGGTAGTCTTCACCAAAGTTGTAGCCCTATGTCTAACTTTTTCATTGATATAAAATTTTAGGTCATTTGGACCTGTTTTGAGTGAGTTATGGCCAAAAGACTGACTATTGTTCATATGGTCAATTTTCAAGTTTGCAAGGTTGCAAATCCGGATTAGGTCAGTTTTAGTGTCACTTCCTGGATAGAATTTAGGTATGCTTTCAACATGATAGTTGGCACATTTTGTGTCTAGTTTCACCTCCAATTGGCTTCATACCAATTGGGGTCACACAGTTAGGGTTATAGGCTCATTTGCATACTGCCCTTTTATACTTTCCTCAAACACCAATCACATACATATTTAGTTGCTAAATTTAAACCTCTCATACTAAATTCTTATATGGTACCATACAAAATCCAGTCATCACTTCACATTTTGTTCACTTTGGGTAGAATATAACAATTCTCAACACACACATTACAACTTTAATTCTCAAAGTTACATTCAACACAATATATATACATGTAATCACTTAATTTGTTACATATACTTCCACTATCACTTCATATACATTGCCCTGAAACCATCACTAATAGAATTCATCAATTAATTTCATGAGATCAAACACTAATCCATGCTCTTCAAGGCTGCCAAAAATGGCAGTTTGCCAAGGCTTTCATAATTGTTCAATCACACATACAAGAGGATTAAATTGCTAGAACTTCAAATTGACTCAACCAACACTAATTCCCATCAATTCCCATCAATTTAATGTAAGAAAAACTCAAGTAAGCTCACCTCCCATGGTTGCATAAAATGAGCAGATTGCAAACTCAACAATTTCTTTCAAATTTCAACACCAATCAACTCCCCTTAACATAAATATCAAGTTTACTAAAGAAAGGGAGGAAAATTGGACACTTACCACTTGAGAGCTTTCCCAAAACCTCCCCAAATCCTTCCTTTCTTGCTCCCAAAAGCTTCCTCAAGTTGAGTGTGGAAGCTTTAATGAAGAAAGTATGGTGAAATAAGGCTTAAATCATGGGTGCATAGTGGTGTTTCCAAGCTTGGTCATGGAGTTTCCATGGAGATTCATTTTCATATGGTTATGAGGAGGTTGAAGATGATCTCAATTCTATCCACTAAAGCCTTATATAGGTCCCTTAAAATATAATTAGTGGAGCACTAACCTTAGTTTAGGATTAATTAATTTTCCAGTTTCACAATTTGTAATTTATGCCCCAAACTTTTACTATTTGTATTATGTACCATATTTCTTATTTTTCATGACATTTTAAAAGTTTAATATCACTTATTTTTAATGGACATTAAGGTCAAAAGTTAACTCTAGGTGTTAATTGACCAAAATGCCCCTTATTGGGTTATATTTCTAACTTTTCGGTAACACCGATTTTTGTCGATTTCTTAATTTTTCATTTTTCTTTGTACTAATTCATTAATTTTTTCTTTGATATTTTCAAGGTTAATTACACCTCAATAGGTCTTTAATTATTTCTCAAAAATTATTTCCGAGGGTTTTCCACGGTCCTGGAGTCGGCAATTGCCTTCTCCGTAACTTCCCGATGCGATCACCCATCGCTACGATGCCGGCTCATTTAACCTAGTTTCATTTCCCCTCTTTTATTTTTCATTAATTTTTTTTATATTTTCTTATTATTTATTTCATCATTTTATGCCTTCTCACTATCACTGATGTGACACCCCTACCCGTCTACAGTGTAGCCGAGCAAGTTATGCCACTCAGTGTGCCGGAGCACCAATTTATGTTTCTATTACAATTTATCCCTTTATAATTCATTTATATTTAATTTTGATAAATCTGAATTTATCCACAAATTTTATAGAAAATCCGGCAAAGTGCCGGCTGTAAATTGGAAAAATAGTTCTTTTGAACCTATTTAAAAATACTTCCAAAATAATTTCCAAATCCAAAATTCATTATACACATTCCAGTCAATCTATAAAATCTCAATCTCAAATCACAACACTATTTTCAGAACTTTTTCTTTTCACTTCATTGCTGGAAGCACATTCATAAATATTTCTCAATATTTCATTTATCAAACATACATTATGCAAAAAATTTCAATAATATGAAATTTCATATATTTACATAATTACATAATTACAAGAGTTTATAGTTACAACCCAAAGCTAATACAAGATGCAAAATATAAATTGCTAACCAAAATCCTAATGTCCTACCATATGCAGTGCAGATGTGAGGTGACTTTGGACTCCAGATGCAACTTTGAAGGCGCACCCTGTCTGGTGTCTGCTGAGCTCCCCAGCTAGGTCTCTGGTACCTGCGCGTGGCAAAAGCAACATGCTAAGCAATTCTGCTTAGTGATGACAATATAAAATAAAATAAAGTAAAATATAATATTAATTTCTTCATGCATTTTATTAATTGTGTCCTTGATGATTTTGAGCTTCTTTGTATTTTATTGTAATCATTCTTGATATTTAATTTCCGTAATTTCCTTAATAATCAGTTCAATTACAGTTATACTTTTCCATGCCCAAGTAACCTATACAAGTTGACCGGACAGGATAAACGGGTAAACTAGCACTGGGTACCAGGTACCTTGGGCAGTCACAGTATCGTTCACAATGTGTCTCCAGTTGTGCAGACAAAATGGCTAATAAGCCATAAAAGCAACAAGGCATAAAGCCTAATAAAACATCATAATCATTATAGCCATAGGCTATCACATCACAAAATGGCAATGAAGCCATACATCATACACAGTACTACTATTAAAACCCTATTGGCATGCCAACCTATCCAAACCAATCACATTAGGCCTACTAGGGCATTTTACAAAGTCATTTCTTGAATATTTGTACTTTATGTGTAAAGTTACTATTCATTTCATTAGTCAACTAAAATGTTGACTTTTGCATATATAATAGGTACATTGGTTTTAATACTCCCAACATACCGCATTTTGCATTCAAAATTTGCTGGTATTGGTTGCCAATACCATTTCTAAGCTTAATGCTAATTGAGCAAAATTTTCAGTTTTTATGCTTCATTTTTACTGTTCCATTTGTCATTTTTACAGTGGGAATTTAGCAAAATGTGTTAGTAATATGCCCTAGAGCATATCATTTAGTATGTATCTTGTACATATTTTTATTAATAAAGGCATTTCCACTTTTCCGTTTACATAATATATTTATGTGTAATAGAAAAGGTCCATTGATATTTTGTTAGAAATATTATTCTTAAGTTGTTAAGAATATGAGTGACAATATTTCTAGCACGAAGTATCATAAATAGGTTCACAATCGAGGATACTTCATAATAAGGACATGACTTATCCAGAAAGATTGTATTCATGTTTGTTCCCAAGTTATTTATATGAGATATAAATAAGATGGAATGGTGAGTCTCATGCCATATAACAAACATGATAGGCACTTATAAATGATAAGTAGGCCGAACCAGTGACGCTTATGACAAGCACATGGAGTTTACTCTTGTCAATGTTTTGTCATAAATCATATCGATGCATATAATCTTTAGACACGAGATAGCATTTATCTTGTATATAGGTAGTTTGAGTTTGATACTGCTTTCATTCTTGTACTATGTATGGGTATATGGGCATGTGTTGGCTCCTACTAGTTATATATGGAGGTAGGTGTTGATCAAGATGGAATCTGTTCCTCTAAGTAAATAGAGATAAAATCCTATGTTCATTTAATTGTTCTTGATGTTTCAAGTTCCTGGACAGACAGATAGATTTATTGAGAAAAGAGTTTACGATGAGAAAAATCTTTTAATCAAGAACTGGAATTAAAAGAGAACATAATATTCATAGCAAATGGAGTTTGACATAAACCATGACTCAACTTGAGTTGGGATTTTGTAGAGAGAGATTCTAGTGCATGGTAACATATGATTATAGGTTCATTTAAGGTAAATCTTATTACTAATTGGGTGGCCATGGCATGCTATGCTAGGTGTTAACCATGGTCTATGAGGTTCATAAAATGATTTAGAGAAATCATTTATGGTAAGAAAGAGTTATGATGATATTAAGAGTTGATATCATGTCTCATTGCCAATTAGTGATGAGCCTAGTAAGTCACACACATACACAAGTTATCACCTATTTAAATATGATTTAATTAATTAATTAAAGAGTTTAATTGATTAATTAAATAGATTTGGTTTGCAATTAAATTGCAAAGTCCCTAGCATGACTTGAAACCAAATCTAGATTATTGGATGTGTAGTATAAATTAAATTTATATTTAAAGTGTTTAAATATGAATTTAATTGATTAGAAATTAATTAATAGAGATTAATTAATTAATTTATATTTGATATAAATTAATTAGAAGAAGAAAATAATTATTTTGGGTTAAGAACTCAAAATTAAGACACAAGGGCATTTTGGTCATTTTGCAGTGTGACACGTGGCACCATGAGATGGTGACACATGGCATAACACATAAGCTTGCCAAATATTTTTAATCATGTAAGATGATTAAAATCAAGATTAAATATAGGTTTGACACTTGGCACAATGTGATTGGGTCACTTAAACCTAGAGCTAATCAAAAGGTGACATGTGGCTAGGGTTTAATGTGTTAACCTAGCTATTTAAGTGGGGTTATGAAAAGAAAACACAACCAGCAGCCTCTCCTCTCATATGTCACGCCACTTTGAGCCTCTCCAGCTATTTCTCTTCATCTCTCATCAATTCAAAGAGATTAGCCATCAATCTCTTGAATTAAGAACACTAGAAATTATTTCTAGTGTCCTGTTTGCATCTCTAATCTCTTAAAAGGCAGAACTTGAATTTCTAATTAATAGAAAAGGCTTTAGAAGCTGTTCAAGGGCTACCATAGGTGTTCTTGGTGTGGACAAGCTAGAGGGACAACATCTGGTGTCCTGAAGACGAATCTCAAAGGCGCAGACATTTGCGGCACATCAAGAGGTTAGTGTAATCGTTCTTGATTTAATCTAGGGTTCTAAAATTAATCTGATTAATTTTAAAATCTTAAATGGCAAATACAGATCCAAAAACATATTAAAAGAGTTTTAATATGTTGTTTATCATTGAAATCAAATAGATAAAAATAAATCTTGCATGGTGCTTGTGACCCTAGGTGAAAATTTTTGAATTCAATGGTATAATCTTGTGTTTTTCACGCTTCCGTTCCTTCAATTGGTATCAGAGCCACTATATTTGCCATTTATATTGTTGATTATATAATTTAATTGTGTGTTTGATCATGAGATCAAGAGATTCATTGATGGTTGGATCATGAGATGTGGCGTCACACATGGAGAAGCCACCATTGGTGGCGGCAACAATGGTTCCATGGGTGATTCAAGGTTTGGCTTTTAATTCTGCAATTGTTGTATGATCTAAGGCCTATTCTTTGACTAATTAAAGTGTTTAATTAGTTGTTTTAATCATACAATTAAATTATGATTCAAATCAGAATTTTAAAAAATGTTTGAATGTGATTCAAATCTGAATTTTAAAAGTTGTTTGAATGAGATTCAAATCTGAATTTTTAAAGTTGTTTGAATCATATTTAAATCTGATTTTTTAAAATTGATTCAATAAAATTCAGATCTGATTTTTTAAAAAAATATTTGAATGTGATTCAAATCTGATTTTTTAAAAAATGTTTGAATGTGATTCAAATCTGAATTTTTGAAGTTGTTTGAATGTGATTTAAATCTGAATTTTTAAATTTGTTTGAATGAGATTCAAATCTGAATTTTTAAATTTATTTGAATCATATTCAAATCTGGATTTTAAGTTGAATATGAGATATTCAATTTAATTTAAGAATGTATGTTTTATTTAATTGTTAAATAGTGATATGCATGATGGATGATCATGGACTATAAAAGACCAATGTGATTGGATTTATTTCTTTTATGTTTCTTTGGGATTGTAAATTAATTAATTTATTTTAATTTATTTTGGGCATGTATTATTAAGTTTGTAATATTTTTGGGTTGTAATTTCATTTATTTAAGTTCTTGTAAATTCGCCTTGGTATGCCAAGGATTACTATGTAATATTGGATTGCAAGAAGTTCAAGGAGGTCAAGAGCATTGGTGGGACCAGTGGGAGGAATTCAATATCAAGTGTTGATTATGTACTCCTTCAGCAACTCTTGTAAAATGAATGAATGAAATGCACCTAGGAATGCCCTTATTCAATTCTTGGTGGCTCAGAATTGAATCCCTTAGAAAGTCCATGATCATACCATATTTAATGCTTATCCATGAATGCATGAGATGTATGGGAATGTATGCAATTATATGATATATGCATGCTAAATGGATAATGTGCAAAGTGAGACCTTAATAGTAATTAGGATGGCTATAAAATCTTCCAAACAAATGATTAAGTTGGAAATGCTATAATTAAAGTAATTATAACATAAGCCCTCCATTGGGGCAATTATTTTAAGAAATTTTAAATAGTTGCATGAGATGCAATTAATTTAAGAGATTTTCTTAAGAATAATTGTTAAGCATGAGATGTTGTAAATATGTAAATGGTTTGGTGGCCAATATTGGATGTACCTGAGGACATTAAAATTATTTGCATAATTACTGGCTCAATGGGATCAACTTAACTAATGCAAGATAAGTAAATATTGGATGTACACGAGATTTTGAGCATTAGGGGCTAGTAAAAGGATTGAACCTCACATGAGATGTGATGGGCAAGGAGTTGCTCACTTATAGTTTATTGTAATTCCAATAATGGATGTACCTGAGGATGATCAATAGAATTATAAGAATTCAATCACCCACTAGAAATCCATCCAACTAGGATTTCAGTTTTCTACTTTGGAAGTGTAGGATTCACTAAGTTAGTGGGAGGACCAATTTGATTAAAAGACCATAATCATTTTGGTTAATTACATGATACATTTACTAATTAATCTGGTTATTTTCTGCAGTTAATTTTTTGATAAAAATGAGCACAAAACAACCACCACCATCCAATATCCTTGCAAGCATACTTGATCACAACAGGTTGACAGGACCTAATCATGCGATTGGCTAAGAAATTTGAAACTTGTCCTGAACCTTGAACATATAGGATATGTTCTATATTCAAATGTTCCTGGTCCCTTACCTCCAGAGGCCACACAAGAGGAACATGATACTTTGGACAAGTGGAAGGAGCATGATATGAGAGCTAAGTGTTACATGCTTGCTTCCATGAGTAATGAGTTCTGAAGCAACATGAGAACATGCAGTGCTAGTGATATCATCCTTCACCTACAAGAGTTGTATGGTGAGCACAAAGCAGAATGCTAGGTATGAGATATCTAAACAGCTTATTCCGTATGAGGATGTCCGAGGGCAGAATGTTGGGGATCATGTCCACAAGATGATTCGGTGATTGAGCGGTTGGAACATCTTGACTTCAACATGGATTTCCAACTACAAACGGATTTGATCCTTTAGTCCCTTCACGAGTCTTTTGGGAATTTTGTGACAAATTTCCATATGACCAAACAGAATGCACCTTAGTGAATTACTCAACATGCTGGTTATTGCCCAAAAGAATATGCTGTGCAATAAAGGAAAAGAGGTAGCTTTGGTTGCATCTTCTTACACTGGAAAGTCCAACAAGAAGAAAGGCAATAAGAAAAAGAAACCTCGATTCTGGTCCTTCCAAGAAAATAGCTAAACAGAAAAGTAAGACTAAAGCTGATGGAGGCAAAGGAAAGTGTTTCCACTGCCAACAGGAAAGTGTTTCCATTGCCAGTAAGAAAGTGTTTCCACTGGCCAGAGTGTAGCAATCTAAATGAAAGAAATGCCATGGTGAAAACCAACTCAAGTTCAAAATATACTTGGCACTTAAGGTTAGGTCATGTTACAGAAGATAGGATTGCAAAATTGGAGAAAATGGGGATTCTAACCTCATTGGGCTCTGAGCCTACTCCAACTTGTGAATCTTGCCTTCAGGGCAAAATGACTAGATCACCCTTTGTTGGACAAGGGCTAAGAGCTGAAAATATTTTGGAGCTAATACATAGTGATGTATGTGGTCCATTTAAAGAAATGGCTAGAGGGGGCTTTCATTATTTTATTACCTTTACTGATGATAAATCAAGGTTTGGGTATTTGTATTTGATGAAATATAAACATGAATCCTTTGAAAAGTTTAAGGAATTTAAATCTGAAGTAGAAAATCAAACAGGAAAGAGTATTAAAGCTCTTCGATCAGATCGTGGAGGTGAATATTTGAGTACTGAATTTGGTGAATACTTGAGAGAGCATGGCATTGTTTCTCGGTGACTCCTCCAGAACGCATACGGTGAATGGTGTATCTGAAAGGAGAAATCGTACCCTATTGGATATGGTACGTAGTATGATGAGCTATACTGATATGTCAATATTCTTTTGGGGATTTGCATTAGAATCAGCTTTGTATATTCTGAATAGGATTCCATCAAAATCAGTTTCTTCCACACCTTATGAGATATGGCATGGAAGAAAACCAAGTCTTAAGCATGTTAAGATTTGGGGTTGTCCAGCTTATATCAAAAGCTGAACACTGATAAATTGGAGACGGATCGTAAAGAGGTCGATTTGTTGGATATCCAAAAGATAGTTTTGGATATTATTTTTATTTGCCTACTTCACAAAAGGTTGTGATAAGTAGAGATGCCACATTTCTTGAACAACATTTTGTTCAAGAAGGAGGCAAAGGAAGGCAAATAGAGTTAGAATTGGAGAATTCTGACCAACCAACAGATCAGATGGATATAGATCCATCTAGTCAACCTATACCCATTGATGAAACATCTACAGTTGTTCCTCGTAGAACAACCAGGGTATCTCACCCACCAGTGAGATATGGTTTTCTTCATGAAGAAGAACAAGAGTTGTCTACTCATGAAGAAGTAGATCATGGAGATGATCCACTTACCTATGAAGAAGCTATATCAGATATAGACTCTTCAAAATGGATTGATGCTATGAAATCCGAGATTGATTCCATGTATAAGAATCAAGTTTGGGATCTTGTTGACCCACCTAAAGGTATTGTACCTATAGGGAACAAATGGGTTTTCAAGAAGAAAATTGGTTCTGATGGAAAGGTAGAGACCTATAAGGCAAGGCTAGTAGCGAAAGGGTTTCGCCAAAGGCAAGGAATAGACTATGAGGAGACTTTCTACTTTGTTGCCATGCTTAAATCAATTAGGATTTTATTAGCAATAGCTGCATACTATGATTATGAGATTTGGCAGATGGATGTCAAAACAGCTTTTCTTAATGGATACATTGAAGAAAACATTTTCATGGAACAACCTAGGGGATTTGAATCCCAAGATGGTTCCAAGGTATGCAAGCAAAAGCGATCCATTTATGGGTTGAAACAAGCTTCGAGGAGTTGGAACATCCGTTTTGATGAAGCCATTAAATCCTTTAGTTTTATCAAAAATGAGGATGAGCCATGTGTATATAAGAAGGTTAGTGACAGTGCTATCACTTTCCTTGTCTTATATGTGGATGACATACTGTTGATGGGTAATGATACAGGTATGTTGATGACTATAAAAGGTATGGTTGTCAAATACATTCTCCATGAAAGACTTAGGGGAGGCAACCTATATTCTAGGGATTCGCATCTATAGAGATAGAGTGAAAAGAATAATTGGTTTATCCCAAAGTCTATACTTGGAAAAGGTGTTAAAGAGGTTTAACATGCTTGATTCCAAGAGAGGATTGTTACCAGTGAGACATGGTATCCACCTTTCTAAAGAGATGTCTCCAAAGACACCTGAAGAAAGAGATAAGATGGCTAGGATTCCATATGCTTCGGCTATTGGAAGTTTAATGTATGCAATGTTGTGTACTAGGCCGGATATCGCATATGCTGTTAGTTTGACTAGCAGGTATCAATCCAATCCAGGTTTGGAACACTGGATAGTTGTCAAGAATATCCTTAAGTACTTGAGAAGAACTAAGGATTTATTCTTGATTTATGGAGGTGGAGACTTGCAATTGGATGGTTATACTGATTCTGATTTCCAATCAGATATCGATGATAGAAAGTCTACCTCTGGATATGTGTTCATTTGTAATGGAGGTGCGATCGGTTGGAAGAGTTCCAAGCAGCACGACTACTGATTCCACCATCGAGGTCGAGTATATTCTCGCATCGATCTCGCAAAAGAAGTCGTTTGGATAAAGAAGTTCGTGATGAACTTACAGTAGTTCCTTCCATTGAGTCAGCAGTTCCATTACACTGTGACAACAATGGAGTAGTCATACAGGCTAAGGAACTAAGGTCTCACCCAAAATCCAAACACATAGAAAGGCACTACCACATTATCAGAGATATAGTTGGGCAAGGCGATATAGCCATGCAGAAAATATAACATCAGCTAAAAAACCAGCTGATCCATTCACTAAGCCTTTGTCATAATCTCAGTTAGACTGACATCTTGAGAAGATGGGTCTAAGATATTGTAATGAATGGCTCTAGTGCTAGTGGGAGATTGTTAGTAATATGCCCTAGAGCATATCATTTAGTATGTATCTTGTACATATTTTTATTAACAAAGGCATTTCCACTTTTCCGTTTACATAATATATTTATGTGTAATAGAAAAGGTCCATTGATATTTTGTTAGAAATATTATTCTTAAGTTGTTAAGAATATGAGTGACAATATTTCTAGCACGAAGTATCATAAATAGGTTCACAATCGAGGATACTTCATAATAAGGACATGACTTATCCAGAAAGATTGTATTCATGTTTGTTCCCAAGTTATTTATATGAGATATAAATAAGATGGAATGGTGAGTCTCATGCCATATAACAAACATGATAGGCACTTATAAATAATAAGTAGGCCGAACCAGTGACGCTTATGACAAGCACATGGAGTTTACTCTTGTCAATGTTTTGTCATAAATCATATCAGTGCATATAATCTTTAGACCTGAGATAGCACAGTTATCTTGTATATAGGTAGTTTGAGTTTGATCTCGCTTTCATACTTGTACTATGTATGGGTATATGGGCATGTGTTGGCTCCTACTAGTTATATATGGATGTAGGTGTTGTTCAAGATGGAATCTGTTACTCTTAGTAAATATAGATATAATCCTATGTTCATTTTTTTGTTCTTGCTGTTTCAAGTTCTGGCCAGACAGATAGATTTATTCGTAAAAGAGTTTCGATGAGAAAATCTTTTAATCAAGAACTGGAATTAAAAGAGAACATAATATTCATAGCAAATGGAGTTTGACATAAACCATGACTCCAGCTTGAGTTGGGATTTTGTAACAGAGAGATTCTAGTGCATGGTAACATATGATTATAGGTTCATTTAAGGTAAATCTTATTACTAATTGGGTGGCCATGGCATGCTATGCTAGGTGTTAACCATGGTCTATGAGGTTCATAAAATGATTTAGAGAAATCATTTATGGTAAGAAAGAGTTCTGATGATATTAAGAGTTGATATCATGTCTCATTGCCAATTAGTGATGAGCCTAGTAAGTCACACACATACACAAGTTATCACCTATTTAAATATGATTTAATTAATTAATTAAAGAGTTTAATTGATTAATTAAATAGATTTGGTTTGCAATTAAATTGCAAAGTCCCTAGCATGACTTGAAACCAAATCTAGATTATTGGATGTGTAGTATAAATTAAATTTATATTTAAAGTGTTTAAATATGAATTTAATTGATGAGAAATTAATTAATAGAGATTAATTAATTAATTTATATTTGATATAAATTAATTAGAAGAAGAAAATAATTATTTTGGGTTAAGAACTCAAAATTAAGACACAGGGGCATTTTGGTCATTTTGCAGTGTGACACGTGGCACCATGAGATGGTGACACATGGCATAACACATAAGCTTGCCAAATAATTTTAATCATGTAAGATGATTAAAATCAAGATTAAATATAGGTTTGACACTTGGCACAATGTGATTGGGTCACTTAAACCTAGAGCTAATCAAAAGGTGACATGTGGCTAGAGTTTAATGTGTTAACCTAGCTATTTAAGTGGGGTTATGAAAAGAAAACACAACCAGCAGCCTCTCCTCTCATATGTCACGCCACTTTGAGCCTCTCCAGCTATTTCTCTTCATCTCTCATCAATTCAAAGAGATTAGCCATCAATCTCTTGAATTAAGAACACTAGAAATTATTTCTAGTGTCCTGTTTGCATCTCTAATCTCTTAAAAGGCAGAACTTGAATTTCTAATTAATAGAAAAGGCTTTAGAAGCTGTTCAAGGGCTGCCATAGGTGTTCTTGGTGTGGACAAGCTAGAGGGACAACATCTGGTGTCCTGCAGACTAATCTCCAAGGCGCAGACACTGCAAAGACATCAAGAGGTTAGTGTAATCGTTCTTGATTTAATCTAGGGTTCTAAAATTAATCTGATTAATTTTAAAATCTTAAATGGCAAATACAGATCCAAAAACATATTAAAAGAGTTTTAATATGTTGTTTATCATTGAAATCAAATAGATAAAAATAAATCTTGCATGGTGCTTGTGACCCTAGGTGAAAATTTTTGAATTCAATGGTATAATCTTGTGTTTTTCACGCTTCCGTTCCTTCAAAATGATCAACATGATTGAGCAAAATAAGTTGTTTCTTATTTTATCTAGTTGAATTTCTTTTTTTGATTCACTCCATTTGGAGTTTTGTAACTCAAGTTAGGGTCCGAAAACCACAACCTTGAACATGTAGGATATGTTCTAGATTCAAATGTTCTTGGTCCCTTACCTCCAGAGGCCACACAAGAGGAACATGAAACTTTGGATAAGTGGAAGGAGCATGATATGAGAGCTAAGTGTTACATGCTTGCTTCCATGAGTAATGAGTTACAAAAGCAGCATGAGAACATGTTGAGTGCGAGTGAGATCCTCCTTCACCTACAAGAGTTGTATGGTGAGCACAGCAGGAATGCTAGGTATGAGATATCTAGACAGCTATTCCGTATGAGGATGTCTGAGGGACAGAATGTTGGGGATCATGTCCACAAGATGATTCGGCTGATTGAGCTGTTGGAACATCTTGACTTCAACATGGATTTCCAACTACAGATGGATTTGATCCTTCAGTCCCTTCCTGAGTCTTTTGGGAATTTTGTGACAAATTTCCATATGACTCAACAGGAATGCACCTTAGCTGGTTTACTCAACATGCTGGTTATTGCCCAAAAGAATATGCCGGGCAATAAAGGAAAAGAGGTAGCTTTGATTGCATCTTCTTATGCTGGAAAGTCCAACAAGAAAAAGGGCAATAAGAAAAAGAAACCTCAGATTCCTGGTCCTTCCAAGAAAATAGCTAAACAGAAAAGGAAGACTAAAGCTGATGTAGGCAAAGGAATGTGTTTCCACTGTTAAAAGGATGGGCACTGGAAAAGGAACTGCCCAGAGTATCTTGCTTCTTTGAAGGACAAGAAGGATACACCTTCGAAAGGTATATCCATATCTTGTTATTTAGATTTTGATGATACTCATAGTTCATCTACAGCTTGGCTTTTAGATACTGGTGCCAGTTCTCACATTTCTAATGATATGCAGGAACTAGCAAATAGTAGCAGCTTGCGTTCTCAAGATGTTAGAGTCCGGATTGGCAATGGCTCAACTGTTGAAGCTTTAGCCATAGGATCTAAATCTTTTTACATGTTTGGAGCTAATACATAGTGATGTATGTGGCCCATTTATAGAAATGGCTAGAGGGGGCTTTCATTATTTCATTACCTTTACTGATGATAAATCAAGATTTGGGTATTTGTATTTGATGAAATACAAACATGAATCCTTTGAAAAGTTTAAAGAATTTAAATCTGAAGTAGAAAATCAAATAGGAAAGAGTATTAAAACTCTTCGATCAGATCGTGGAGGTGAATATTTGAGTACTGAATTTGATGAATACTTGAGAGAGCATGGCATTGTTTCTCAGCTGACTCCTCCAGGAATGCCACAACTGAATGGTGTATCTGAAAGGAGAAATCGTACCCTATTGGATATGGTACGTAGTATGATGAGCTTGAAGGAACGGAAGCGTGAAAAACACAAGATTATACCATTGAATTCAAAAATTTTCACCTAGGGTCACATGCACCATGCAAGATTTATTTTTATCTATTTGATTTCAATGATAAACAACATATTAAAACTCTTTTAATATGTTTTTGGATCTGTATTTGCCATTTAAGATTTTAAAATTAATCAGATTAATTTTAGAACCCTATATTAAATCAAGAACGATTACACTAACCTCTTGATGTGCCGCAAATGTTCGCGCTTTGAGATTCGTCTTGAGGACACGGATGTTGTCCCTCTAGCTTGTCCACACCAAGAACACCTATGGCAGCCCTTGAACAGCTTCTAAAGCCTTTTCTATTAATTAGAAATTCAAGTTCTGCCTTTTAAGAGATTAGAGATGCAAACAGGACACTAGAAACAATTTCTAGTGTTCTTAATTCAAGAGATTGATGGCTAATCTCTTTGAATTGATGAGAGATGAAGAGAAATAGCTGGAGAGGCTCAAAGTGGCGTGACATATGAGAGGAGAGGCTGCTGGTTGTGTTTTCTTTTCATAACCCCACTTAAATAGCTAGGTTAACACATTAAACCCTAGCCACATGTCACCTTTGATTAGCTCTAGGTTTAAGTGACCCAATCACATTGTGCCAAGTGTTAAACCTATATTTAATCTTGATTTTAATCATCTTACATGATTAAAAATATTTGGCAAGCTTATGTGTTATGCCATGTGTCACCATCTCATGGTGCCACGTGTCACACTGCAAAATGACCAAAATGCCCGTGTCTTAATTTTGAGTTCTTAACCCAAAATAATTATTTTCTTCTTCTAATTAATTTATATCAAATATAAATTAATTAATTAATCTCTATTAATTAATTTCTCATCAATTAAATTCATATTTAAACACTTTAAATATAAATTTAATTTATACTACACATCCAATAATCTAGATTTGGTTTCAAGTCATGCTAGGGACTTTGCAATTTTATTGCAAACCAAATCTATTTAATTAATCAATTAAACTCTTTAATTAATTAATTAAATCATATTTAAATAGGTGATAACTTGTGTATGTGTGTGACTTACTAGGCTCATCACTAATTGGCAATGAGACATGATATCAACTCTTAATATCATCAGAACTCTTTCTTACCATAAATGATTTCTCTAAATCATTTTATGAACCTCATAGACCATGGTTAACACCTAGCATAGCATGCCATGGCCACCCAATTAGTAATAAGATTTACCTTAAATGAACCTATAATCATATGTTACCATGCACTAGAATCTCTCTGTTACAAAATCCCAATCAAGCTGGAGTCATGGTTTATGTCAAACTCCATTTGCTATGAATATTATGTTCTCTTTTAATTCTAGTTCTCGATTAAAAGATTTTTCTCATCAGAAACTCTTTTCTGAATAAATCTATCTGTCCTGGCTAGGAACTTGAAACATCAAGAACAATTAAATGAACATAGGATTTTATCTCTATTTACTTAGAGGAACAGATTCCATCTTGATCAACACCTACCTCCATATATAACTAGCAGGAGCCAACACATGCCCATATACCCATACATAGTACAAGTATGAAAGCGATATCAAACTCAAACTACCTATATACAAGATAACATGCTATCTCAGTCTAAAGATTATATGCACGATATGATTTATGACAAAACATTGACAAGAGTAAACTCCATGTGCTTGTCATAAGTGTCACCTAGTTGACCTACTTATCATTTATAAGTGCCTATCATGTTTGTTATATGGCATGAGACTCACCATTCCATCTTATTTATATCTCATATAAATAACTTGGGAACAAACATGAATACAATCTTTCTGGATAAGTCATGTCCTTATTATGAAGTATCCTCGATTGTGAACCTATTTATGATACTTTGTGCTAGAAATATTGTCACTCATATTCTTAACAACTTAAGAATAATATTTCTAACAAAATATCAATGGACCTTTTCTATTACACATAAATATATTATGTAAACGGAAAAGTGGAAATGCCTTTTATTATTAAAAATATGTACAAGATACATACTAAATGATATGCTCTAGGGCATACTACTAACAGAGCTACTCTGATATGCCAATCTTCTTTTGGGGATTTGCATTAGAATCAACTTTGTATATTCTGAAAAGGATTCCATCAAAATCAGTTTCTTCCACACCTTATGAGATATGGCATGGAAGAAAACCTAGTCTTAAGCATGTTAAGATTTGGGGTTGTCCAGCTTATATCAAAAAGCTGAACACTGATAAATTGGAGACCAGATCAGAAAAAGGTCGATTTGTTGGATATCCAAAAGATAGTTTTGGATATTATTTTTACTTGCCTACTTCACAAAAGGTTGTGATAAGTAGAGATGCCACATTTCTTGAACAACAGTTTGTTCAAGAAGGAGGCAAAGGAAGGCAAATAGTGTTAGAATTGGAGAATTCTGACCAACCAACAGATCAGATGGATATAGATCCATCTAGTCAACCTATACCAGTTGATGAAACATCTACAGCTATTCCTCGTAGAACAACCAGGGTATCTTACCCACTAGTGAGATACGGTTTTCTTCAGGAAGAAGAACAAGAGTTGTTTACTCATGAAGAAGTAGATCATGGAGATGATCCACTTACCTATGAAGAAGCTATATCTGATATAGACTCTTCAAAATGGATTGATGCTATGAAATCCGAGATTGATTCCATGTATAAGAATCAAGTTTGGGATCTTATTGACCCACCTGAAGGTATTATACCTATAGGGAACAAATGGGTTTTCAAGAAGAAAATTGGTTCTGATGGAAAGGTAGAGACCTATAAGGCAAGGCTAGTAGTGAAAGGGTTTCGCCTAAGGCAAGGAGTCGACTATGAGGAGACTTTCTCGCCTGTTGCCATGCTTAAACCAATTAGGATTTTATTAGTAATAGCTGCATACTATGATTATGACATTTGGCAGATGGATGTTAAAACAGCTTTTCTCAGTGGATACATTGAAGAAAACATTTTCATGGAACAACCTAGGGGTTTTGAATCCCAATATGGTTCCAAGGTATGCAAGCTAAAGCGATCTATTTATGGGTTAAAACAAGCTTTGAGGAGTTGGAACATCTGTTTTGATGAAGCCATTAAATCCTTTGGTTTTATCAAAAATGAGGATGAGCCATGTGTATAAAAGAAGGTTAGTGACAGTGCTATCATGTAACATCCTCATTTTAGATAGTCCGTACAGTCTACTGTCCCGGTGGCCAGTGTCGGTCCGGACAGTTAGAATTCGGAAAAATATTTAAACTAAAGTGAGGAACCAAAAATTAACTCAAATAATTAATAAAAAAAAATTAAATTAAATTAAAAAAAATTAGGAAAAATTATAAAATAATTCTTGGGACCCCAGAGAAGGGTCATTGAGGTTCTTATGGCATTAGAATGCCAAGAAAATACTTAGAAAAATTTTTCAATCGATAAAGACAATTTTGGCCCGTTAAGCCAAACGGAGGGCATTTTGGTCATTTCGTCTTTAGAGATGATTTTCAGGCCAACTTGTCCAGTTAAATAAATAATTTATATAACATAAAATATGATTAAATGTTGTTAAAAATTTAATTGCAATTAAATAGACAAGAAATGGAGTAAAAATGAAAGAAAATAGATTTATGACATCACTATGAGGTCATTTAAAATTCTCCCAACCAACCCAATGTTGACACATGGCATAAGCTCACTTAAAAGAGACAAATGGGCTGGAAATGGAACAAAAAAATCAGACTTCTTCAACCTTTGGGGTAGCAAAAAACGTGGAGAGAGAGAGAGAGGAGAAGGAAAAACTCCATTAAAGCTCACACAAGCTCCCAACCTCACCAAATCTCACTCCAAAACCCTAGCCTTCTTCACAAAAAAATTAACCTAGCACCTTGAGGACACTTTGGGCAGCAAAAAGAAAGAAAAATCAAGAAGTTTTCTCAGCTAGGGAAACTCTCCAACAAAGGTTAGTGACCTAACCCTAAATTTTTACTTTGAATACATGTTTAGGGACTTGAATAAGTGTGAATTGCAAAGAAAAATTATTGAATACCATTTGGGTGGAAACCCTAAATTTTGGGCAGCCATTGTTAGGGTTTGATTGGGTTGAGTTTAATGAAATTAAAAGACTATTATGGCTGCCCACAACATGTATTTACTAAGTGGATTGATGAAATGCAAGTTAAATGCATGATTTGAGAAGTTAGGGTTAGGGTTTGGGTATAAAAATGGGATTTTGACCATGTGATGATGAAATTAGATTTTAATGGTCAATTAGTGACCATTTAGTTCTGTTTAAATTAAAAATGAAGTATGTTGAGTGATGGGTTTGGGTTTGGTGTGGCTGCCATGAAAGGGACCTGCAGAATGGAGTGACCTGCAGAATTTGGACTTGAGTCCAGCAGGTTTGGACAGCCATAACTTGAATTGTAGAGGTTCAATTGGTGCAAGGCCAATTGTACATGAAACTAGACACATAATGGCACAACTTTGGTGAAGAAACTATGCCCATAAAACCAAATCAAGTGGACCAAAAGCTTGCTCAAATCCGGGTGACCTGTAGGCTATTTCTACAGAATGACCAAATGAACAGTGATTGTTCATTTGGCTATAACTCAATTTAGAAAGGTCCAATTGACCTGAAATTCTACCAGGAACAAGATAAGATATAGATCAACAACTTTTATGAAGAAATCTACCCCAAATTATGACCAAAACTTATCCAACAAGTGAGTTGCAGCCGGTCACCTGCAGTATGATTCTGCAAAATGACCAAATGAACAGTGATTATTCATTTGGCCATAACTCAATGTAGAAAGGTCCATTTGACCGAAAATGTTACCAGCAACAAGATAAGATATAGACCAACAACTTTCATGAAGAAACCTATCCCAAATAATGACCAGAACCTATCCAACAAGGGAGTTGCAATCACTGTTCACTGCACTGTAGATATGGTCGGTCCAGAAAAATTCCAATCCGGCTAGTTGTGGTTTTTGGACCATAACTTGAGCTACAAAACTCCAAATGGAGTGATTTAAAAAAGTAAATTCAACTAGACAAAATAAGAAACAACTTTCATGTTGATCATTTTTCCAAATTCCCGCTGCAAAAATGACTAATGAAACAGTAAAGATGAGGCATGAAAACTGAAAATTCTACTTAAGCTTAGAAATGGTATTGGCAACCAATACCAACAAAATTTGAATGCAAAATATGGCATGTTGGGAGTATTAAAACCAATGTACCTATTGTCTATGCAAAAGTCAACATTTTGGTTGACTAATGAAGTGAATAGTAACACCAAAACTTGAAATTCAAAAATTGTAAAACTTAAAAATGTAATATGCCCTAGTATACCTAGCAAGATTGGTTTGGATAGCTTGGCATGCCAATAGGGCTCTGTTAGCAGTACTGCATATGGCTTCATGCCATTCTGTGTTTCATGGCTTTCCCATGCCATTCTGTGAAATAATAGCCTTTGGCTATGTTATTTGAGTTGATATACTTAGGTTTTAACCCTAATAATTATTACAGCTTATTAGCTGTTCTGTTGCACACCGGGAGACACAATGTGACCGATGGTGTGATGGTCCGAGGTACTTAGTACCCAGTGCCAGTTTACCCGTTTATCCAGTCCAGTCAATTAGTATGGGTTACTCAGGCAATGATAATAAACCTTACCAGAGTTTAATTAAATAATAATAAAATTAATATCAGAAGTTAAGTCTACCAAAAATGTAAACACACATTCTGCATATTTGTTTCATTTTATGTTATTTTATATTATTTTATATTGTCACCACTAAGTAGAATTGCTTAGCGCGTCACTTTTGCCACGCGCAGGTACTAGAGACCTAGCTGGGGAGCCCAGCAGACATCAGACGGGGTGAGTCTTCAGAGCTGCATCAGGAGTCCAGAGTCACCTCACATCTGCACTGCATATGGTTGGACATTAGGACTATAGGTGGCCCTTTTGTATTTTGCATTTTGTATTAGTTTGGATTGTAACTATAAACTCCTGTAATTATGTATTAATGTAAATATATGAAATTTCATATTATTGAGATTTTCTGCATTATGTATGTTGATAAATGAAATGTTGAGAATTATTTGTGAATATGCTTCAAGTGATGAAGTGAACAGAAAAGTTTTGAAAATAGTATCGTGATTGAGATTGAGATTTTGAGATTGACTTGAATATATATAATGGAGTTTGGATTTTGAAATTATTTTGTAAGTGTTTTTAAACAGATTCAGAAGAACTGTTTTTCCAATTTACAGCCGGCACTCTGCCGGATTTTCTATAAAATTTGCGGATAAATTCAGATTTATCAAAATTGAAAATAAATGAATTATAAAGGGATAAATTTTAATAGAAATATAAATTGGTGCTCTGGCACACTGAGTGGCATAACTTGCTCGGCTACACTATAGACGGGTAAGGGGTGTCACATTTAGTGGTATCAGAGCATCGGTTTAGGCATTTCTGGGCCTAGATAGAGTACATACCATTGCATTGCATTTGTAAGTGTTGAGGTGACACTGATGCAGATCTGTTTCTTTTCTTATTTTGAATAGAATATGGATCCTGCCTCGTAAAGAGCAGGTGATGAAGAGGTGGAGAGTCATGCTCCGCCAAGGGCTGAGTCTGGGGACAGGGGAGAACCTGCTCCACCAGCAGCTGAGGCACATGCCCAACCTCAGTTTGCACTATTTCAACAAATGACTAAATTCTACCGACAAATGATGGGGGCAATTCCACCACCACAACCACAGCCACAACCTCCACTAGCACCACAGAAATCTCATCTGGAGAAATTGAGGAAGCATGGGGCCGTGGACTTCTTTGGGAAGAGGGAAGATGATCCCATGGCTGCAAAAAATTGGTTGGATAGAACCATCAGAGTGCTGAAACAGTTAAATTGCACCCCCGAGCAAAACCTGGTGGGTGCTGTGTCCCTACTTCAGGATGATGCATATCAGTGGTTGGACACAGTAACCAGTGAGGTGCAACCTGAACGGATCACCTGAGAATTTTTCCTCACAGAGTTCAAGAAGAAATATATTAGCAAAGTGTATTTAGAAGAGCAAAGAAGGGAATTTATCAGTCTGAGACAGAGACAGTTGTCAGTGGCTGAGTATGAGCGTGAATTTGTTAGACTGAGCAGACATGGGAGGGAGATAGTCCCTACAGAGGCAGAGAGGAGCAGACGGTTTGAAGAAGGGCTCAATGACAACATCAAAGTCATGATCACAGCATTGGAGATCATAGATTTTGCTAAGCTAGTGGATGCTGCATCAAAAGTGGAAAGGGTCAGAATCAATGAACAAAACAGAAGGGAAAGACAGCAGAAGAGGGGTTCGGGTCAGTCCAGTGCATTTTCTGCTCCTAGCAAGAAGAGTAAGGGTCCTCTTGCTCAGAGTTCAAGACCACCACAGGTCGTGGTCGGGCCTCAGGCCTGCACCACGCTCACACCTAGGAGAGGCCAGTCCACACCATCAATGGGCAGCTCTCCAGGGACGGTGT
The DNA here is from genome assembly GCF_030052815.1 of Hevea brasiliensis. Taxonomy (NCBI): domain Eukaryota; kingdom Viridiplantae; phylum Streptophyta; class Magnoliopsida; order Malpighiales; family Euphorbiaceae; genus Hevea; species Hevea brasiliensis. The sequence goes on along the minus strand of NC_079494.1, from coordinate 85,739,028 downwards.
TTAGGGGACCAGCCCCTGCATCTTCTGCTTGTCAGTACTGTCAGAAGTGGCACAAGGGGGAATGTTGGCGAGTGACCGGTGCATGCTTGCGATATGGATCTACAGAACACCATATCAAGAATTGTCCGAAGAGGACTACTACTATTGCTCCAACACAAACTGATAGACCTGCTCCTACACCACAAAGGGGTAGGAAACCTGGCAAACCTGAGGCAGCTGGTCTATCACTGAGGCCTGCATCCGAGTCAGCTGAGAGGCCAGACACTAGAATACCAGCTAGGGCCTATGCCATTAGAGTTCAGGAGGAGCAAGATGCCCCGGATATCATTAGGGGTATGTTTTCCCTCTACAACACTTCTGTACATGCATTGGTGGATCCAGGATCCACTTATTCCTACATTTGCATCAAACTACCCATAGAGAGGGGAGTTCCAGTAGAGGAGTGTGATCAAGACATTTTGGTCACAAATCCACTAGGCCACAGTGTGGTAGTGAATAAGGTGTATAAAGGTTGCCCATTGAGGATTCAGGGGTATGAATTCTCGGCAGACCTAATTGAGTTGCCCTTCCATGAGTTTGTCGTGATTTTGGGAATGGATTGGTTGTCACGTCATCAGGCAATAGTTGATTGCAAATTGAAGAGGATTTCTCTAAAAACTTCTAAGGGTAATGAGATCACTATTGTGGGGGAAAGGACAGATTTCATGTCCAATGTTATCTCAGCCACGGTTGCAAGAAGATTGATGAGAAAAGGCTATGAAGCTTACCTAGCACACGTGGTTGATACTAGGTAGGCTAAGCCAAACTTGGGTGACATACCCACAGTAAGAGACTTCCCAGATGTGTTTCCTGAAGAGTTGCTTGGTTTACCACCAGAAAGGGAAGTCGAGTTCGCTATTGAGGTAATGCCGGGTACAACACCCATTTCTATTGCTCCTTATAGGATGGCACCCACTGAATTGAGGGAGTTGAAAACTCAGTTGCAAGAGTTGCTAGATAAGGGGTTCATATGCCCCAGTGTGTCACCATGGGGAGCTTCGGTGCTGTTTGTGAAGAAGAAAGATGGAACTTTGAGATTGTGTATTGATTACCGGTAGTTGAACAAAGTAACTGTGAAGAATAAATATCTGTTGCCCAGAATTGACGATCTGTTTGATCAGTTGAAAGGAGCCGGTGTATTTTCAAAAATTGATCTCAGATCAGGGTATCATCAGTTGAGGGTAAAGGATGCAGATGTGTCAAAAACTGCATTCAGAACTCGGTATGGACACTATGAATTTTTAGTGATGCCATTTGGTTTGACAAATGCACCAACAGCATTTATGGACCTTATGAACCGTATCTTCCATCCATACTTAGATCGGTTTGTAGTGGTCTTTATAGATGATATTCTGGTGTATTCCAAGACCAGGGAAGAACATGATGAACATTTGAGGATTGTTCTGCAAACCCTGCGAGAAAAGAAGTTGTATGCTAAGTTGTCCAAGTGTGACTTTTGGATGAGTGAGATCTCTTTTCTTGGACACATAGTATCAGCTAAGGGGATTATAGTGGATCCCAAAAAGATAGAAGCAGTAATGGAATAGAAGCCTCCCAAAAATACAACTGAGGTCAGAAGTTTCTTGGGGCTAGTTGGGTATTACAGAAGATTTGTGAAGGGGTTCTCTCTTATAACTGCTCCAATGACTATGTTGTTACACAAGAATGTGTAATTTGGCTGGAACGACAAGTGCCAAGCCAGTTTTGAGAGGCTAAAGGCTATGTTGATGTAAGGTGTTAACACGGCCCAAGATCGGAAAAGACTTTGTGGTCTACAGTGATGCCTCACATAATAGGCTAGGGTGTGTATTGATGCAAGAGGGGAAAGTGGTTGCCTATGCTTCCAGGCAGTTAAGGCCACATGAACAGAACTACCCTACTCATGACTTGGAGTTAGCAGTAATTATTTTTGCACTGAAGATATGGAGGCATTATTTATATGGTGAAAAATGCTACATCTATACGGACCACAAGAGCCTAAAATACTTGCCAACCCAGAAGGAGCTCAACCTCAGGCAGAGGCGATGGATTGAGTTTCTGAAGGACTATGATTGTGTGATTGATTATCATCCTGGGAAGGCAAATGTAGTTGCTGATGCTTTAAGCAGGAAGTCCATCATAGCTTTAAGATCACTCAATGCCTATCTGTCCTTAGCTCAAGATGGAGCTATTTTGGCTGAGTTGCAAGTGAGGCCAACCCTGCTACAGCAGATACAAGATGGGTAGAGGCAGATGAAAAACTAATGGCCATTATGGGTAAAATTCCTGAGGGCAAGGAAACTGAATATGAGGTGAAAACAGATGGGTGTCTGTATTACAGAGGAAGAGTGTGTGTACTAGATGATGGGGAACTGAAGACTAGCATTCTGAAAGAAGCACACACTAGTGTTTATGCTATGCAACCGGGGAGCACAAAAATGTATAATGATTTGAAGCCTCATTATTGGTGGCCTGGTATGAAGAGGGATATAGCTGACTATGTGACTAAGTGTCTGACATGTCAGCAAGTTAAAGCAGAACATCAAGTTCCATTAGGATTGCTACAGCCTATAAGCATACCTGAATGGAAATGGGACCGGGTCACTATGGATTTTGTTAGTGGTCTACCTCTCACCCAAAGGAAGCATGATGCAGTGTGGTGGTAGTGGATAGATTGACAAAGTCAGCACATTTTCTGCCAGTTAGGACTGACTACTCACTGGAGAAGCTAGTAGAATTGTATATCAGTGAGATAGTTAGACTGCATGGAATCCCACTTTCCATCATATCTGACCGAGACCCAAGGTTTACATCTAGATTCTGGAAAAGGTTGCAAGAAGCCTTGGGCACACAACTCCGTTTTAGCACGGCTTTTCATCCTCAGATGGATGGACAATCAGAACGAGTAATTCAGGTAAACCTAAGAACTAATTGAATTTTTGCAATTAATAAATTGAAATGATAGTAACAATGTGAATTATGTGATAGATCCTGGAGGATATGCTAAGGAGTTGTGTCATTGAGTTTGAGGGGAGTTGGGATAGATACCTCCCATTGGCAAAATTCGTATACAACAATAACTACCAAGCTAGCATTCAAATGGCTCCGTATGAAGCACTGTATGGGAGGAAATGTAGAACCCCAGTGTGTTGGATTGAATTGGGCAAAGATAAGCTGGTAGGACCAGACCTGGTGAAACAAACTGAGGAGAAAGTAAAGATAATCAAAGCTAACCTGAAGGTTGCCTCAGATAGACAGAAATCTTATGCCGACTTGAAGAGAAAAGAGATAGAATATGCAGTTGGCGATAAAGTGTTTCTCAAAGTCTCACCATGGAAGAAAGTACTGAGGTTTAGGAGAAAGGGTAAGTTAAGCCCTAAGTTCATTGGCCCATATGAAGTCATTGAACGTGTGGGACCAGTGGCCTATCGGCTAGCTTTACCACCAGAACTTGATAAAATACACAATGTATTCCATGTTTCTATGCTTAGAAGATATCGCTCAGATCCTTCACATGTCATTTCCATGGAAGAGATTGAAATCCAACCGGACTTGACATATACAGAAGAACCTATACAAATCCTAGCTCGGGAAGTGAAGGAACTGAGAAATAAACAAATTCCACTGGTGAAAGTGCTTTGGAGGCACCACAACACTGAAGAGGCAACTTGGGAAAGTGAAGAGATAATGAGGCAACAGTTCCCTCAACTGTTTGCATCAGGTAAATTTCGAGGACGAAATTTATATTAGAGGGAAGAGTTGTAACATCCTCATTTTAGCTAGTCCGTACAGTCTACTGTCCCCGTGACCAGTGTCGGTCCGGACAGTTAGAATTCAGAAAAATATTTAAACTAAAGTGACGAACCAAAAATTAACTCAAATAATTAATAAAAAAATTAAATTAAATTAAAAAAAAATTTATGAAAAATTATAAAATAATTCTTGGGACCCCAGAGAAGGGTCATTGAGGTTCTTATGGCATTAGAATGCCAAGAAAATACTTAGAAAAAATTTTCAATCGATAAAGACAATTTTGGCCCGTTAAGCCAAACGGAGGGCATTTTGGTCATTTCGTTTTCAGAGATGATTTTCGAGCCAACTTGTCCAGTTAAATAAATAATTTATATAACATAAAATATGATTAAATGTTGTTAAAAATTTAATTGCAATTAAATAGACAAGAAATGGAGTAAAAATGAAAGAAAATAAATTTATGACATCACCATGAGGTCATTTAAAATTCTCCCAACCAACCCAATGTTGACACATGGCATAAGCTCACTTAAAAGAGACAAATGGGCTGGAAATGGAACAAAAAAAATCAGACTTCTTCAACCTTTGGGGTAGCCAAAAACGTGGAGAGAGAGAGAGAGGAAGGAAAAACTCAATTAAAGCTCACCCAAGCTCCCAACCTCACCAAATCTCACTCCAAAACCCTAGCCTTCTTCACAAAAAAATTAACCTAGCACCTTGAGGACACTTTGGGCAACAAAAAGAAAGAAAAATCAAGAAGTTTTCTAAGCTAGGGAAACTCTCCAACAAAGGTTAGTGACCTAACCCTAAATTTTTACTTTGAATACATGTTTAGGGACTTGAATAAGTGTGAATTGCAAAGAAAAATTATTGAATACCATTTGGATGGAAACCCTAGATTTTGGGCAGCCATTGTTAGGGTTTGATTGGGTTGAGTTTAATGAAATTAAAAGACATTTATGGCTGCCCACAACATGTATTTACTAAGTGGATTGATGAAATGCAAGTTAAATGCATAATTTGAGAAGTTAGGGTTAGGGTTTGGGTATAAAAATGGGATTTTGACCATGTGATGATGAAAATTGATTTTAATGGTCAATTAGTGACCATTTAGTTCTGTTTAAATTAGAAATGTAGTGTGTTGAGTGATGGGATTGGGTTTGGTGTGGCTGCCATGAAAGGGACCTGCAGAATGGAGTGACTTGCAGAATTTGGACTTGAGTCTAGTAGGTTTGGACAGCCATAACTTGAATTGTAGAGGTTCAATTGGTGTAAGGCTAATTGGACATGAAACTAGACACATAACGGCACAACTTTGGTGAAGAACCATGCCCATAAAACCAAATCAAGTGGACCAAAAGCTTGCTCAAATCCGGGTGACCTGCAGGCTGTTTCTGCAGAATGACCAAATTGTTCATTTGGCCATAACTCAATTTAGAAAGGTTCAATTGACCTGAAATTTTACCAGGAACAAGATATGATATATACCAACAACTTTTATGAAGAAACCTACCCCAAATTATGACCAAAACCTATCCAACAAGTGAGTTGCAATCAGTGACCTGCAGTCTGATTCTGTAAAATGACCAAATGAACAGTGATTCTTCATTTGGCCATAACTCAATGTAGAAAGGTCCAATTGACCTGAAAGTTTACCAGAAATAAGATAAGATATAGACCAACAACTTTCATGAAGAAACCTATCCCAAATAATGACCAGAACCTATCCAACAAGGGAGTTGCAACACTGCTCATCGTGACCGTAGATATGGTCAGTCCAAAAAAATTCCAATCCGGCCAGTTGTGGTTTTTGGACCATAACTTGAGCTACAAAACTCTAAATGGAGTGATTTAAAAAAAGAAATTCAACTAGACAAAATAAGGAACAACTTTCATGTTGATCATTTTTCTAAATTCCAGCTGCCAAAATGACTAATGAAATAGGAAAAATGAGGCATGAAAACTGATAATTCTACTTAAGCTTAGAAATGGTATTGGCAACCAATACCAACAAAATTTGAATGCAAAATATGGTATGTTGGGAGTATTAAAACCAATGTACCTATTGTCTATGCAAAAGTCAACATTTTGGTTGACTAATAAAGTGAATAGTAACACCAAAACTTGAAATTCAAAAATTGTAAAACTTAAAAATGTAATATGCCCTAGTATACCTAGCAAGATTGGTTTGGATAGCTTGGCATGCCAATAGGGTTCTGTTAGCAGTACTGCATATGGCTTCATGCTACTCTGTGTTTCATGGCTTTCCCATGCCATTATGTGAAATAATAGCCTTTGGCTATATTATTTGAGTTGATATACTTGGGTTTTAACCCTAATAATTATTACAGCTTATTAGCTGTTCTGTTGCACACCGGGAGACACAATGTGAACGATGGTGTGATGGTCTGAGGTACTTAGTACCTAGTGTCAGTTTACCCGTTTATCCAGTCCAGTCAATTAGTATGGGTTACTCGGGCAATGATAATAAACCTTACCAGAGTTTAATTAAATAATAATGAAATTAATATCAGAAGTTAAGTCTACTAAAAATGTAAACACACATTCTGCATATTTGTTTCATTTTATGTCATTTTATATTATTTTATATTGTCACCACTAAGCAGAATTTCTTAGCGTGTCGCTTTTGCCATGCGCAGGTACTGGAGACCTAGCTGGGGAGCCCAGCAGACATCAGACGGGGTGAGTCTTCAGAGCTGCATCAGGAGTCCAGAGTCACCTCACATCTGCACTGCATATGGTAGGACATTAGGACTATAGGTGGCCCTTTTGTATTTTGCATTTTGTATTAGTTTGGATTGTAACTATAAACTCCTGTAATTATGTATTAATGTAAATATATGAAATTTCATATTATTGAGATTTTCTGCATTATGTATGTTGATAAATGAAATGTTGAGAATTATTTGTGAATATGCTTCAAGTGATGAAGTGAACAGAAAAGTTTTGAAAATAGTATCGTGATTGAGATTGAGATTTTGAGATTGACTTGAATATATATAATGGAGTTTGGATTTTGAAATTATTTTGTAAGTGTTTTTAAACAGGTTCAGAAGAACTGTTTTTCCAATTTACAGCCGGCACTCTGCCGGATTTTCTATAAAATTTGCGGATAAATTCATATTTATCAAAATTGAAAATAAATGAATTATAAAGGGATAAATTTTAATAGAAATATAAATTGGTACTCCGGCACACTGAGTAGCATAACTTGCTCGGCTACATTGTAGACGGGTAAGGGGTGTCACATATCACCTTCCTTGTCTTGTATGTGGATGACATACTGTTGATGGGTAATGACACAGGTATGTTGACAACTATAAAGGTATGGTTGTCAAATACATTCTCCATCAAAGACTTAGGGGAGGCAACCTATATTCTTGGGATTAGCATATATAGAGATAGAGTGAAAAGAATAATTGGTTTATCCCAAAGTCTATACTTGGAAAAGGTGTTAAAGAGGTTTAACATGCTTGATTCTAAGAGAGGATTGTTACCAGTGAGACATGGTATCCACCTTTCTAAAGAGATGTCTCCAAAGACACCTGAAGAAAGAGATAAGATGGCCATGATTCCATATGCTTCGGCTATTAGAAGTTTAATGTATGCAATGTTGTGTACTAGGCCAGATATCGCATATGCTGTTAGTTTGACTAGCAAGTATCAATGCAATCCAGGTTTGGAACACTGGATAGCTGTCAAGAATATCCTTAAGTACTTGAGAAGAACTAAGGATTTATTCTTGATTCATGGAGGTGGAGACTTGCAATTGGATGGTTATACTGGTTCTGATTTCCAATCAGATATCGATGATAGAAAGTCTACCTCTGGATATGTGTTCATTTGTAATGGAGGTGCAGTCAGTTGAAAGAGTTCCAAACAGAGCACGACTGCAGATTCCACTACAGAGGCTGAGTATATTGCTATATCAGATGCTGCAAAGGAAGCTGTTTAGATAAAGAAGTTCGTGACAAAATGTCACGACCCAAAATTCTGAACCGTGACCGGCGCATAATTTAAGTATTCTTAAATCATGCAAGCCTTATCAGAGTATCTTGAATGAATATATTGTCACTTACTAATCCCAAAAATAGACAAAATCCAAATAAACAAAATGCTGAATAACATCATAAATATCCCATAAGTAAACTGCGGAGTCTCTACAGATTTCAAATAAAAACTTAAACTGTTCAATAAACTAAACTAATTATTAGCCCGAGAAAACATGAATTCGGGCATACCATGAAAACAAATCAAAGTTGTCCCTCTCCAGAAAATGGACTGAATATTTAGATCAGCTGCAGAATTCTACTGATCCAAACAGATAATGCATGAGAAAACGTGGTTTGAGCTAGATGCTCAATGAATGATAATTATAGCACACAACGGAATAGGAACAGGTAGACGCTTGATTTATTTCACAATAAATTTTCTGTTCAATAAAATCATGCTCATGCTATCAAAAATCATTAATAAAATAACTTCATAAAAATAAAAATATAAAAGAAATTCATTCAATAAAAATTTTATGGTACAGTGCACCAGGGTGATGATACCCCACATCACCAAAGGCCAGATGGTAAGCGCGCTTCCAGATATCAGATACCTTCCTCCTCCTTCACAGATATCAATGCATATGATACTAATGCAAACCATAAACTGCAATGATGCATGACTCGACAATGCAACCTAATACCGTGATAGTCCACACGGCGGGGCCAGATAACAGAAACAGATACTGGGCACAGGTATCAATTCAAAATAGAAAATCAATTTGTATAAATCAATCAAAATCAATAAAAAATTTCAGATAGCAAATAATAACTGATAGTGTAATTTCAATAGTGTATTTCAATAGTTTCAGAGAGTCAATAAAATCAAATCACTCTCAAATCAATTCAATAAAATCAAATCAATCTCAAATCAAATTAATAAAATCAAATCAATCTCAAATCAATTCAGTAACACATCAGTAAATTTTATAGTCAAATATCAATCAATATAAATACATTAAAGGCCTGTTCCCGGAATCCTAATGGGTCTAATGCAGAGATAGTTGACAAAATTAATTATTTAATCAAAATCGAGATAAAATTCAATAATAAAATAAAACTCTAGAAAATCACATATAAAATCATTGTTAAAATATTGATTTAAAATTTCATTTAATAACAAACTTAATGCTAAGAAATTTTAAAAGGGACAAAAATGGTGCCATGTACTATAATTACCACTCACCTGGAACCTCCAACACAATAGTTATTTTCAATGGAAGAGAGACAATTTCAACTGACTGATTGAATATTTGAATCTCCTACATACCCAAAATATAAAAGAAAATATTAAATAATAATAAAATAAAATAACTTATATATATATATATAACTGTTCATCCAAATCCGCACCTCGTGTAATTCCGCAAATATATATATATATATATAGGGACGAATTCGGTGGTGTATAAACAGGGGACGAAGGTTTATATATATATATATATATATATATATATATATATATATATATATATATATATATAATATAATATAAATTGAAGGTTATTATTTCACAGTAATCATGATCAACCCAATTCAATACCAATGATCAAAGAAAAAAAATAAATTTCTAGAGTAATTGTAACAAATCGAAGAAAGAAAATAAAATCAAATTCACCCATTATTAAATAAGGAATGAGAATTTTTACCTTAAAAATAGAATCGAATGTGATGAATAGAGAAGTAAAAATTTAGGGGTTCTCTACTGAGAGTTTTTGATAGAAAAAGGAGGTGACAAACAGGTTTTGAGAGCAAAGTTTAGCAGAAGAGATGATTAGGGTATATATATATTTCAAGAGTTCTATTAGGTGTAGAATGGGTTAAGAGTTATTATTGAACTGGGTTGTTCAGATTGCAGATATATATTTAATTTCAAATATATATATATATATCTAAAAATAAATAAGCAGACCATCTAATAAAATATATATATATATATATTTATAAATATATTAAATTATTGTTAGCTAATTAAAATAAAATAATAATAAATAATAAATGTATATGGGTTTTCACATACTTCCCCCCTTAAAAAAATTCGGTCCCCGAATTTGAATAGACAAAATTCTAACCTGAAGAATCAAATAAGTGAGGATATTTGGCTCGCATTTCCGATTCTGCCTCCCATGTGGCCTCACTACTTGAGTGATTATGCCACAAGACTTTGACCAAAGCTACTTCCTTAGACCGGAGTTTCCTAATTTGTCGATCTAAAATCTTTACTGGTTTCTCCTCATATGACATATCATCCCTAAATTGCATGGTTTGAGGTTGTAAAACATGAGATGGATCTAGTACATACTTCCTAAGCATAGAAATATGGAAAACTGGATGTATATGTGCAAAACCAGGTGGAAGGGCTAAACGATAAGCAACTGCTCCAATTCTCTCCAAAATTTCAAATGGACCAACAAAACGAGGGCTAAGTTTCCCTTTCTTCCCAAACCTCATGATTCCTTTCATAGGGGAAACTCTCAGAAATACATGATCACCAATCATAAATTCTACATCTTTACGCTTAGGGTCAGCATAACTTCTCTGTCGACTTTGAGCAGTCAAAAGTCGATCACGAATTAGTCGAACCTTCTCTGAAGTTAATTGTATCAACTCTGGTCTAGTAAGCCTTCTTTCTCCAACTTCATCCCAACAAACCGGTGACCTACACCTTCGACCACATAATGCCTCATATGGAGCCATCTCTATACTTGCCTGATAACTGTTATTATAAGCAAACTCCACTAAAGGCAAATGATGATCACAATAGCCACCAAAATCCATAACGCATGCACGAAGCATGTCCTCTAATGTCTGTATGGTCCTTTCTGACTGTCCATCCACCTGAGGGTGAAAAGCAGTACTAAAGTCTACTCGTGTTCCTAAAGCTTCTTGAAATTTCTTCCAAAATCGAGAAGTAAACTGAGTACCACGATCAGAGACAATGGAAACTGGAACTCCATGAAGACTAACAATCTTGTTTATATATAACTGTGCAAGTTTAGCAAAGTCATATGTAGTCTTCACAGGAAGGAAATGAGCAGATTTTGTCAATCTGTCCACTATCACCCAGATTGCATTGTAACCACCTCGTGTTCCAGGTAAACCCACAACAAAGTCCATGGCAATATGCTCCCACTTCCACTTGGGAATAGGCAATGGCTGAAGTAACCCAGATGGTCTCTGATGTTCTGCCTTAACCTGCTGACAAGTCAAACATTTAGCAACAAAGTCTGCAATATCCCTCTTCATGCCACCCCACCAATAATGCTCCCTTAAATCACGGTACATCTTAGTTGAACCTGGGTGTACTGTAAAGGTAATGGTGTGCCTCCTCCATAATTTCTCTTCTCAACTCATCAACATTGGGGACACAAAGTCTAGTGCCATAACGAAGAACTCCATCATCATTCAACATGAATCCTTGAGCTTGGCCTTGGTGAATATTATCTATAATCTGACACAGCTGAGAATCCCTCTTTTAAGCAGCCTTAATTCGATCAATCAAGATAGGCCTAACTCGAAAATCTACTAAGAGTGATCCAGCTATGATTTCAAACTCTACTCCCTGATCTAGTAACTCATGTAATTCACCAATCAAAGGCCTCATCTTGGTAAATATATGGGCTAAACTACCAGAAGACTTCCTGCTTAGAGCATCAGCCACCACATTAGCCTTTCCAGGGTGATACTGTATGGTGCAATCATAATCCTTCAACAATTCTACCCATCTTCTTTGCCTAAGATTAAGATCACATTGGTCAAATATGTATTTGAGACTTTTGTGGTCAGTGAAGATTTCACAAGTCTCACCATACAGATAGTGCCTCTAGATTTTCAAAGCAAAAATTACTGCAGCCATTTCCAAATCATGAGTTGGATAATTCTGCTCCTGCCTTTTCAACTGACGAGAAGCATATGCAATAACCCATCCATGCTGCATCAAAACACATCCTAAACCAATCCTAGAAGCATCACAATATACTACATAACCCCCTAATCCGGATGGAAGGGCTAACATCGTGTCAGAGTTAAACGAGTCTTAAGCTCCTGAAAACTTTTTTCACAAGCCTCAGACCACTTAAATTTCACATTCTTCTGTGTCAACTTAGTTAAAGGTGCTGCAATACGAGAGAAGTCTTGAACAAACCGTCTATAATACCCTGCTAAACCTAAGAAACTACGAATCTCTGACACAGTTGCGGGTCTAGGCCAATGAAGCACTGCCTCAACTTTCTTCTTATCAACGCACACCCCATCCTTAGATACTGTATGGCCTAGGAAAGCCACACTATCTAACCAAAACTCACATTTTGAGAACTTGGCATATAACTTGTGTTCTCATAAGGTCTGAAGGACAATTCTCAAATGCTGCTCATGCTCCTCCTTACTCTTTGAGTATACTAGAATGTCATCGATGAACACTATAACAAATTGATCTAAGAAAGGCTTGAAAACTCTGTTCATGAGATCCATAAAAGCGGTCGGAGCATTGGTAAGACCAAAAGACATTATAAGAAATTCATAGTGTCCATACCTAATCCTAAAAGCTATCTTGAGTATGTCTTCTTTCTTGACCCCCAATTGATGATACCCAGATCGAAGATCAATCTTGGAAAAATACTTTGCACCTTGAAGTTGGTCAAATAGGTCATCTATGCGTGGAAGAGGATACTTATTACGCACAGTTACCTTATTCAATTGCCTATAATCAATGCACATTCTCAAAGACCCATCCTTCTTCCGTACAAATAACACAGGAGCTCCCCATGGAGAAACACTAGAGCGAATGAACCCCTTATATAGTAGGTCCTGTAGTTGCTCCTTCAACTCCTTAAGTTCTGCGGGTGCCATACGATAAGGTGGCATAGATATGGGCTCAGTTCCAGGAACAAAGTCTATACCAAACTCTACCTCTCGCTCCAGGGGTAAACCTGATAAATCTTCTGGAAACACATCAGGAAACTCCTTAACCACTGCAACATTCTCCAAACCTGCACCTTCTACCTGAACATCTCTAACATAAGCTAGATACCCTTTACACCTCTTTCGCATTAATCATCTAGCACTCACTACAGAGATAAGATTACTAGAGGCCATACTGCGATCTCCCTGAAATTGAAATTCTGCCTCCCCAGGAATTTTAAAGAGTACAACTTTATTATGACAATCCAATGAAACGTGATAAGTGGCTAACCAATCCATGACTAAAATCACATCAAACTCAAACATATCCAAAGAAACAAGATCTGCAGCTAATTCCCTATCTCCAATGTGAACTATACATCCCCTATACACCATATCAGTGTCTATTGCATCCCCCATAGGTGTTGATACAGATAAAGGATACTCTAACAAAGTAGGTAGTGTACTAAATCTCATGGAAAAGTATGGAGAAACAAAGGAATGACTGGAACTAGGATCAAACAGAGTACTCTAGCATCAAATGAGCAAATAGGAAGTGTACCTGTCACTACTGCATTAGATGCCTGAGCATCCTGCTGAGTCAAAGCAAAAACCCTAGCTTGACCTCTACCACCAGATGCCTGTCCCTGAGTTTGACCAAATCCTCTACGACCAGAACCTCTACCACCCAGACCGCGACCACCAAAACCCTGACTTCTACCACTATACTGTGAAACTGGTTGAGCCTGAGAGGGAGCAGAATGTGTTGCTTGACCAGCACCCTGAGTTGTCTCACTAGTAGGATAGTCCTGTTTATGGTGTCCCAGCTGTCCACAACCAAAGCATGCTCCAGTGACCCAATGACAAGTGCCCTTATGTGGCTTACCACAATGATGACAAAGAGTGGTAATATGCTCAGTGCTAATCTGGTTATACCGGGCATTCCCTGCATGTGTCCTCTGCTCACGTCCCTGACCAACTCCAGATTGATGTGCTCTATTACCAACTGTAGACTGAGAACCCTGCTTATTATCCTGATAAGAACCCTAATGACTTTGTCCTCTGTTAAATTGATTACCTTGACTATCTTTCTTAAATCGCTTGCGTTGCTCACGAGCCCAACGTTCATCATCATACATCTCCATCTGTCTAGCCCGATCAACCACCTCCTCATATTTAGGTAGTCGTGAAGGAGCTACATGATCAATTAGCCTGTCTCGTAAGCCCCCTTTCAAACCTGCGAGCCTTCTTATCCTCATTTGGAATCAAGTGTTTACCAAAACGGGATAATTTGGTAAACTTCATCTCATACTCTGTAACTGTCATTTTACCTTGCTTCAAGGTTTCAAACTCTAAGGCCTTAGCCTCTTGAACACTAGGAGGGAGAAATCGCTCCAAGAAGAGAGAGTGAAACTCAGGCCAGAGGATAGAACCTTCAGGTCGCCCATTCTTCTTAGAGATATACCACTCACGAGCAACTCCCTTAAGCTGATTTCCTGCTAACATCACCATCCTAGCACTACTGTAACCCATAGTGTCATAACACCTCTCCATGTCATCTAGAAAATCTAAGGGATCAGCTAATGCATCCTCTCCAGTGAACTCCTTTGGTTTTAGCTTGAGAAAGTCTGTAGAGTCAAGGAATCGAGCCCTATCCTGAGCGGGTGCTAAAGTAGAGCCAACCACTGGTTGCTGTGGTTGAGTTCTAAGGTACTCAGTTATAGTATTAACAGCACGATTTACTGCATGTAATCCTGCTGCCAGATCTGCCACAGTAACTTGACCAGCCCTAGGTGCTTGAGCTGCAGTAGCTAATTGGAATGGTTGTGCCCCAATCTTAGCCATAGGCATCTGTTCAGATGTCTGATTAATGGTTTGAGGTGGTACCTCCCCTGTTGGATCAAGGTTTGCACCATTAAGACCCTTGGCCTTAGTTCTCCTCTTACGTCTAATAGACCCAGGCACTTATTCATTTTAATAAACAAGCATTAAATTTGAAAATGTGAGCCAAATTAAGACAGGCGAAAAAGTACGAAGGACGTAGATATCTGAAGCAATGATAAACTGAAAAGACGTTAAGGATCCTATGCTCCGCAAGTTTACTATACCTCAACCGAGCTCTGATACCAACTTGTGTATGGCCCGGCCCACTAGTGATACTGTCCGCTCTGGACGAAGCCCTCACAGTTTTAAAACGCGTCACTAGGAGTTACGAACCACCAACTTATAAACCCAGCATCTCTCCCGTGTTTTGTCGATGTGGGATTTGCCTATGGTGTTACACAAAACTTATAGTAGTTCCTTTTATTGAGTCAGCAGTTCCACTACACTGTGACAACAATGGAGCAGTCATATAAGCTAAGGAACCAAGGTCTCACCAGAAATCCAAACACATAAAAAGGCACTACCACATTATCAAAGAAATAGTTGGGCGAGGCGATGTAGCCATGCTGAAAATAGCATCAGCTGAAAATCCAACTGATCCATTCACTAAGCCAATGTCACAGACTCAGTTAGACCGACATCTTGAGAAGATAGGTCTAAGATATTGTAATGAATGGCTCTAGTGCTAGTGGGAGATTATTAGTAGTATGCCTTAGAGCATATCATTTAGTATGTATCTTGTACATATTTTATTAATAAAAGGCATTTTCACTTTTCCGTTTACATAATATATTTATGTGTAGTAGAAAAGGTCCACTGATATTTTATTAAAAATATTATTCTTAAGTTGTTAAGAATATGAGTGACAATATTTTTAGCACAAAGTATCATAAATAGGTTCACAATCGAGGATGCTTCATAATAAGGACATGACTTATCCAGAAAGATTGTATTCATATTTGTTCCCAGGTTATTTATATGAGATATAAATAAGATGGAATAGTGAGTCTCATGCCATATAACAAACATGTTAGGCACTTATAAACGATAAGTAGGCCGAACCAGTGACACTTATGACAAGCACATGGAGTTTACTCTTGTCAATGTTTTGTCATAAATCATATCAGTGCATATAATCTTTAGACCTGAGATAGCACAGTTATGTTGTATATAGGTAGTTTGAGTTTGATACTACTTTCATACTTGTACTGTGTATGGTTATATGGGCATGTGTTGGCTCCTACTAGTTATATATGGAGGTAGGTGTTGATCAAGATGGAATCTGTTCCTCTAAGTAAATAGAGATAAAATCCTATGTTCATTTAATTGTTCTTGATGTTTCAACTTCCTGGACAGGATAGATAGATTTATTCAGAAAAGAGTTTCTGATGAGAAAATCTTTTTAATCGAGAACTGGAATTAAAAGAGAACATAATATTCATAGCAAATGGAGTTTGATATAAACCATGACTCCAGCTTGAGTTGGGATTTTGTAACAGAGAGATTCTAGTGCATGGTAACATATGATTATAGGTTCATTTAAGGTAAACTTTATTACTGATTGGGTGGCCATGGTATGCTATGCTAGGTGTTAACCATGGTCTATGAGGTTCATAAAATGATTAAGAGAAATCATTTATGGTAAGAAAGAGTTCTGATGATATTAAGAGTTGATATCATGTCTCATTGCCAATTAGTGATGAGCCTAGTAAGTCACACACATACACAAGTTATCACCTATTTAAATATGATTTATTAGTTAATTAAAGAGTTTAATTGATTAATTAAATAGGTTTGGTTTGCAATTAAATTGCAAAGTCCCTAGCATGACTTGAAACCAAATCTAGATTATTGGATATATAGTATAAGTTAAATTTATATTTAAAGTATTTAAATATAAATTTAATTAATGAGAAATTAATTAATAGAGATTAATTAATTAATTTATATTTGATATAAATTGATTAGAAGAAGAAAAAAATTATTTTGGGTTAAGAACTCAAAATTAAAACATAGGGGCATTTTAGTCATTTCACAGTGTGACACGTGGCACCATGAGATGGTGACACATGGGATTACACATAAGCTTGTCAAATGTTTTTTTTTTTTAATCATGTAAGATAATTAAAATCAAGATTAAATATAGGTTTGACACTTGGCACAATGTGATTGGGTCACTAAAACCTAGAGCTAATCAAAGGGTGACATGTGGCAAGGGTTTAATGTGTTACCCTAGCTATATAAGTGTTGTTATGAAAAGAAAAAAGCAACCAGCAGCCACTCCTCTCCTTTGTCATGCCATTTTGAGGCTCTCTATCTATTCTTCTTCATCTCTCATCAATTCAAAGGGATTAGCCATAAATCTCTTGAATTAAGAACACTAGAAATTATTTCTAGTGTCCTGTTTACATCTCTAATCTCTTAGAAGGAAGAACTTGAATTTCCAATTAATAGAAAAAGCTTTCAAAGCTGTTCAAGGGCTGCCATAGGTGTTCTTGGTGTGGCCAAACTAGAGGGACAACATTTGGTGTCCTGAAGACAAATCTCAAAGGCGCAACCACGCTGCAGTGCATCAAGAGGTTTGTGTAATCGTTCTTGATTTAATCTAGGGTTCTAAAATTAATCTGATTAATTTTAAAATCTTAAATGGAAAATACAGATCCAAAAACATATTAAAAGAGTTTTAATATGTTGTTTATCATTGAAATCAAATAGATAAAAATAAATCTTGCATGATGCATGTGACCCTAGATGAAAATTTTTGAATTCAATGGTATAAACTTGTATTTTTCACGCTTCCGTTCCTTCACACAAAATGGCAATGAAGCCATACATCATGCGCAGTACTGCTATCAAAACCCTATTGGCATGCCAACCTATCCAAACCAATCACATTAGGCCTACTAGGGCATTTTACAAAGTCATTTCTTGAATATTTGTACTTTATGTGTAAAGTTACTATTCATTTCATTAGTCAACTAAAATGTTGACTTTTGCATAGACAATAGGTACATTAGTTTTAATACTCCCAACATACCACATTTTGCATTCAAAATTTGTTGGTATTGGTTGTCAGTACCATTTCTAAGCTTAATGCTAATTGAGCAAAATTTTCAGTTTTTATGCTTCATGTTTATTATTCCATTTGTCTTTTTTGCAGTGGGAATTTGGCAAAATGATCAACATGAAAGTTGTTTTTTATTTTGTGTAGTTGAATTTCTTTTTTTGATTCACTCCATTTGGAGTTTTGTAGCTCAAGTTATGGTCCAGAAACCACAACTGGCCGGATTGAACTTTTTCTGGACTGACCATATCTATAGTGCAATGAATAGTGACTGTAACTCACTTGTTGGATAGGTTTTGGTCATAATTTGGGTTAAGTTTCTTCACAAAAGTTGTTGTCTATATCTCAGCTTGTTGCTGGTAAAATTTCAGGTCAATTGGACCATTCTACACTGAGTTATGGCCAAATGACCAAATACTGTTCATTTGGTCATTCTGCAGAAACAGATTGCAGGTCACCCGGATTAGGGCAAGCTTTTGGTCCACTTAGTTTGGTTTTATGGGTATGGTTTCTTCACCAAAGTTGTGTCATTATGTGTCTAGTTTCATGTCCAATTGGCCTTGCACCAATTGAACCTCTACAATTGAAGTTATGGCTGCCAAAACCTGCTGGACTCATGTCCAATTCTGCAGGTCACCATGGGCAGCCACCCAACTGCAATTTCCACTAATCAAACCACCTCATTTCTTGTTTACACATAACCAAATGGTCACTAATTGACCATTAAAACTCACTTTCATCATTACATGATCAAAGTCTCCATTTTATACCCAAAATCTAACCCATTCCATCTCAATTCATGCATTCACTTGCCTTTCACCATTCTAAACAATAGGTTAGTGTTATGGGCAGCCACAATACCAAATTTATTCAAGGAAAACAATTAAAACCCCACCCTTCACATAGCTACTGAAAATGGGGGTTTACATAATTATCAATTTCATTTAAGTTTCTCTCATTTTCTACCTCAATTTTTTGTCCCTAAACATGCATTTCAAAAAGAAAGCAAGGATTGGTCACTAACCTTTGTTGGAGAGTTTCCCTAGCTTAGAAAACTTCTCGATTTTTCTTTCTTTTTGCTGCCCAAAGCTTCCTCAAGGTGCTAGGTTAATTTTTTGTGAAGAAGGCTAGGGTTTTGGAGTGAGATTTGGTGAGGTTGGGAGCTTGGGTGAGCTTTTTGGCCG
Organism: Hevea brasiliensis; assembly: GCF_030052815.1. Lineage (NCBI taxonomy): Eukaryota > Viridiplantae > Streptophyta > Magnoliopsida > Malpighiales > Euphorbiaceae > Hevea > Hevea brasiliensis. Next base: position 85,720,153 of record NC_079494.1, on the reverse strand, counting down.
CCCCAAAGGTTGAAGAAGAAACTGATTTTTCTTTCTTTTTCCAGCCCATTTTACCTCTTTTATATATGTTTATGCCATGTGTCAAGATTGGGTTGGTTGGGTGAGTTTTAATGACATCATGATGATGTCATAAATCCATTTTCTTTCATTTCCTCTCCATTTTTTGTCTATTTAATTGCAATTAAATTTTTGAAAATATTTATTTATATTTTATGTTATATAAATTATTTATTTAACTGGACAAGTTGGCCCAAAAATCATCTTTAAAGACGAAATGACCAAAATGCCCTCCGTTTGGCTTAACGAGCCAAAATTGTCTGTATCGATTGAAAATTTTTTCCAAGTATTTTGTTGGCATTCTAATGCCATAAGAAGCTCAATGACCCTTCTCTGGAGTCCCAAAAATTATTTTATAATTTTTTCCCCTGGTCTAGGGCTCCTAGTTGCGAGAACCACAACTTCTCACTAGGTTACCCATCGCTAGGGCACCGGCTCATTTAACGTGGTTGTATTTTATTTCTAAATTTTTTTTTCCTAAATTTTTCTTATTAATATTTTTGTTAATTTTGGTTCCTCACTTTAATTTAAATTTTTTTTTGGGCGTTCTAGCTGTCCGGACCGACACTGGTTATCGGAACAGTAAACAGTATGGAATAGCTAAAGCGAAGATGTTACAACTGAAGTGTAGTCCCAGTCATCCTAACTTGTCCGAATAGATATTATGTCACCGCATCAGTAGAATGTATGGACTACGTAAAGTGAGAGCATTACATTATGCTAGGAAGTGCCATTTGATGTGTTTAATGTTAAATTATAGTTATTTGGGGTGAATTAAATGTGAATTGATGTTGGTTAGTGGAAGTAATTCAAGAAATAAAAATTTGACCTAGGGTAGAATTTTACTCACTGAGTCCAGTTTGTTTGACAGCTCATAAGTTGAGCTACACAACTCCAATTGGTGTGAAACCACTTGGAAATGAAACATAAGACATAGGGCTAGAATTTTTATGAAGAGACCTAACCTAGAAACTGTCCAGAAATTGCCTAAAACTTCGCTTGAACCTAGAGATGAAATTCTAGAATCTGTAGTGTGCTGACTTGAACAGTAAACTTTGTAATGTCATAACTCTCTCTAGAAAACTCCAATTTAGGTGATTCTTGAACTGATGGAATCCTAAAACATATTATAACATTTCATATGGAGGACTTCAGGCCAAATTATGGACTTAACTCAATCAAATTACTAAGCAAAATTGAGTCACCAAATCTGCCAAAATCTAAAAATTTGTAAATTGACCATATGAATAGTAAATTTTGCAAGGCTATAACTCTCTCTAAAAAACTCTGATTTAAATGATTCTTGAACCGATAGAAACTTAAAACATATTAGAATATTTTGTATGTGGAACTTGAAGCCTAATTAGGAACTTAACCCAATCAAATTGCTAATCAAATTTGAGTTGATAAATCTACCAGAACATGAATAGTAATATAAATAGTAAATTGCAAGGCCGTAACCTTCTATTGAAAACTCCAATGTAGATGATTCTTAAACTGAAGGAAACCTAAAATAGAGTAGAACATTTCATATGAAGAATATATGGCCAAATTATGAACTTAACTCAATTAAATTGTTAGATAAAAATAAGTCACCAAATCTACCAGAATTAACCTATGTGAATAGTAATTACTATTTTAGTCTTAACTTGAGCTACACAACTCCGAATTAGGCGATTCAAAAAGGAAAATAAAGTTAAGACCTAGATGAACAGTTTTTATGGGGAACATGGCACCAAATTATGATTTAAACTAGGTACAAATTTGGGTTCAAAGAGTAGGGCACCAAGCTGTCCAAAAATTTCAAAACACTTTGAAATTTCAAATCTAACTTAGGGAGGCATTATATACTCATGCAATGAGTACTTGGCAACAATTGAGATGAGTATTAAGGCATTCTATTTGTGTGTTTTCAATAAAAAAAGAAGTTGGAATGGGCAAGGAGAAGTAAGTGACGAAAAAGAAGAAATATTGAAGGTTTGTGCACAACTAACCTTTTCTTCGTTTTTAAACTTGTAAATTGTTTGGAATGTGTTTATTTGAATGAGTTTATTTTGCACAAGTTTACTTTGACTAAAATATGGTTTTTCTTTTGCATTTGAGAAATGTGGGTGTTGCCACCTTTATATGGATATTATGATGATTTGAATGTGTTTATTGATTTATAAATGTGATTGTTGAGTGGAAAACTTTTGAAAACTGTTTCGAAACCACAGTTAGCATGACAGTCCCTTTCAGAACTCCCTATTAGTAACGGGTACTTGGGGTTGATAATGGATATTGATTATGTCTCCCATTAATAAAGCTTAGTGGGGTAAGACTACACGAGTACTCATTAGCTAGCTAGCCCTTCTCTCATTAATAACAGTTAGTGAGGTTGAGATTGCTTTGTCGTGGTGTATAAGACGACACTAATTGTGAAATTTTGTGTCATGGCCTAAACTGTGTGTTGATGTTGGCAACACTAATGCTTTATGATTTGTGATTTATGAAGTGTAATTTCTCATTTGAAATATTATTCCAAAAAATGGCTGTAACAACCCTATGTTCGGTAGTGCGTTCTACTGTTTCGGTGACCAGTGTCTGTTCGGACAGCTAGGATGCCTGGAACTACATTTAAAAGTTAGTGAGGAGACATAAAATAATAAAATACAAGAAAAGAAAAAACAATAAAAACAAAGGAAAAATAATAGCAATGAAATGTAACCAAGTTAAATGAGCCGAAAACCTTAGCAATGGGTGACTACACCGGAAAGTTGTGGCGTAGACCGTTGACTAGCCTTGGACTGTGGGGAAACTTGGAAAATATTTTTAAGACTTAAATAAACATCTATTGAAGTGTAAATGTCATTAGAAATATCAAAGAAAAATTAATTAATTAGTACAAAGAAGAACGAGAAATCGAGAAAATGATAAAACTCGGTATTACCGAAAAATCGGGAATGCAATCCGAATAGGGGCGCTGTGGTCATTTGACATCCCAAGTTGCCTTTTGGCCTAAATGTCTATTAAAAATAAATGATATTACACTTGGAAAATGTCATGAAAAATTAAAAGGAGATACATTATGTAAATAGTGAAAGTATGGTGGCCAAATTGCAAAAATTAGAAACTTGGAATAAATAACCATTATAATCTTCATTAGTGCTCCACTAACTTGTGATAATTGACACCTATCCAAGCTTTGGACAGCCACCTCCACAAAACAGCCTTCTTCCTCATCCTTCTTCTTTATTGTCGAATCCTTTCTTCCATGGAAACCTCCATGGCCGTCCACACTCCAAGCTCAAGTTCACCATGATTTAGCCATCCTTTACACGAACTTTCTTCATAAAACTTGACCACCATACCTTGGGCAGCATACTAGGAGCAAGAAATATAAATTTTGGTGGAGTTTTGAAGAAGTCCTAAAGAGGTAGGTGTGTATTTTTCAATCTTGCTTCATTAAACTTTGAGTTGATGTTGTGGGTAGTTGATTTATGGAAGAATTTTTATTGTTGATGAATTATTGGAGTTGAGCCTTTTAGGCAGCCATGAAACCTCACCATGAATAGCTTGTCCTTGCATGTAAATGGTTGTTTGGATGATGATTTAAATGTTTAATTGTATTGAAGTTGAAATTCCATGTGTATGATTTGATTTGTAAGCTTGAAAAGTGAAAATGGAAGTTGATGAGTATGTGTAAACTTGTGGCAGCCTCATGAAAAAGATTGAAGTTTTTAAGTGCATGAAATATTGTTGAATTATGTTGCTTATGGTGGCAGCATGTGTATGTGAATAATGATTTGGATTTGGACATGTGAATGAGGTATGTTCATGTGGTTAAATTATTGTAATTGGACTTTGAAAATTCTGAGTTATAATGTGTATGTTGAGAGTGGTTACAAGCTGGCCAAAATAACCAAAATGTAATATAAAGTGTGTTAATGTTATGGTACCAAATCAGAATTGGCATGAAAGGTAAAATTGGTAAGTATTGAATGTGTAATTGGTAAGTGTTGAAAAATGTGTAGTAGGGCAGTGTGTGTTTTAGCTTAGAACTTTAAGTGTGTGACTCCAATTGGTATGAGACCAATTGGAGGTCAAACTAGGTACAAAATGTGCCAACTTTCATGAAGGAAACTTACCTAAATTCTGCCTAGAAGGTGACTTGACAAATGACCAAATCCGGATTAGTGACTTGAAAGCCTGAAAATTGACCATTTGAGCAGCAGTTAGTTTTTTGGCCATAACTCAACCAAAAGAGGTCCAAATGACCTGCAATTTTTACCATGAATAGTTTAAACATAGATCTACAATTCTTATGGAGACACTAAAGCTCAGAAATGGCCAGAACCAAGCCAAATAGCTTGCACAAGTTCAGGTACCCAAACTGGCCGAACCAAAAGTGACCTAAAAATAACCTAAGCCTACCATTTTAGTGCATTTTGTCCAGCATTGGTAAATAGACCATATCTTTGTCTACACAACTCAGAATGACCTGCTATTTTGCCCCGCGTGCAATAAGACATAGACCTACAAGTTTGTAGTTTAGACCAAAACCCGAAAACCGAGGGAACTAAGTCGTCCGGCTAGGTCAAAATAGTACACCGAAATTCGGTAAATTGCAATAAAATGAAATACACTTGGAAATTAAATTGGTAACATATACCAACACTAAAGGGCTATAAAATGTGACATATTGGTAACATTAGAATTGACTCACTTAGAGTGCATCAAGGGTCAACATTATAGGTTGACTAATGAAATGAATTGAAGGGAATAGTACCAAGAAAATTTAAATATTGGATTTTATTGTTAGAAACAAATTCATTGAGTACTGAAACACTTTAAATTGTGTGTTTCAGTTGAAAAGGATATTGAGAAGCGTAAGGAACACTGAGTCAGGGCCAAGAGGCATATATCAAAGGTCTGTGCACAATACTTTTTATATTCACTGCTTTTATTAGAAATTTTATTTGGAGAATTGAGTTATGAATAATTTTTTATTGTTTTGACTTGGGAATTTTATTTGGAAATTATTGTATTGCCTACTTTGCAAATGGAAATTTTGAGATAAAATATGATTTATGGTTTGTATGAAATATTTAAATATTGTGATTTGGAATTATTTTGATTCACACTTGGCATGACAATATTACTATGTTCCTCCTCCATTTATGGGGTGAGTGTGATTATATTCCTCCCTCTTTGACTTGCCAGTCTGAGGTGAGTGTGGATGAGTACTCATTATCTAGCTAACTTCCTCCCTCATTGATTTTGATTATTGGGGTGAGTGTGCCTTGTAGTGATGTACACACAGCATGTTCGGAAAAATTTGTGTCACGGCCTAAATTGTGTTATTGATTGGTAAAACTGTGTTACTCAGTTAATTTATCAAATTGTGTTATTGATTGGCAACACTGTATTATTCAATTGTTTGATCAAATTTGTGTTATATGAGCTTTGAAAATTTGTGAATTGTTTGGATTGTAAATTGTCAATAAGAGTTTTACATACCACATTTTAAATTGTTATTATACACCACTGAGTAAATTTTACTCAGAGATAGCTTTTCATTGCTGTCGCAGGTAGACAGATTGACAGGACAGCAGACTAGGCTGCTAGTGCTACATTGAGAGTTCATCGGGTATATTGAGTATACTATATTTTACATTTTGTATTATAATATATGTTCACTGTATGTATATATTGTTCTTGATTTTGAGCAGTTGTAAATTAAAATTGTAAATTAAAATTATACATTAAAATTGTACATTAAAGTTGTAAACTAAAATTGTAAATTATTTTGCCTTGTAAAAATATTATCATATATTTCTTTTATCTCAGCTTTTGAAAACATAGGAAAATTATTGTGGATTTGAATTGACAAATGTTGAGAAACTTGTTGTGTTGACTAGATATTGGAGTTTGGGGATTAAACAAAATATTGGAAGTGCTTTTTACAGGTTTTTGAAGAAGTGTTTTATTCAAAATACAGATGGCACTCTGCCAAAATTTTTACAAAAATTATTAATACTTCAAATGTGTTATCTAGTTTCATTTCAGTTGAAAAAAATTTTAACACCTGTAAATAGTGCTCACCACTGTAAAAAGAAGTGAGAAAAGGTTTAAAATCCCTTATAGTGTATTTAGTGGGTTATCAGTAGACAAAGTTGGTAATTCATTAAGTATATTACGAAATCATGTTATGCCTTATGGAGGGGTAGGGTGTGATATGTTTTAGTGGTATCAGAGCAAGTTTTAAAATTCTGTTTTGACCTGTGATTTGAATATTCTTTCTTCATAGTACAATTGCTCCATGTCATGGTTTGATACATACAGTACATTACATTATAAATATGCACTAACAAGAGGAAATCTCGTTATGTTAATTATTCAGGAGGTGTAATATCCTCTAATTGAATATGGAAGAAGGGGACCATTCAGTCGATCAATCAATAGAGGCTGAACTACAAGAGGATGCCCCAGCCCTTCACAATGTGAGTGGATCAGCCACACCAGTCCCCTTAGTACCATAGTTCCCTGCTCAATTTGCTCAGTAAATGGGTTAAATGTTCCAACAGATGGCTGGTAACATGCCTACTCAAGTCCCACTATAGACACCAGTGGTTCAACCACAACCTTTAGCTAGGCAGTATGACAAGCTTATTAAGTATGGGGCTACTAAGTTCAAGGGGACAGTGGATCCGCTAAAGGCAGAACAATGGTTGGAAATGATGGAAAGAGTTTTTAAGAAGCTGCACTGCACCGATGAGCTGAAGTTTGAATACTCAGTCTCACTTCTATAGTGAGATGCATATGACTAGTGGAAAACCATTCCCTATAGTTTGGTGGAAGCCCCAGTGTTGACATGGGATGACTTCCTCAGAGAGTTCAGACAAAAATATGTCCCAGATGCCTATGTGGACCAGAAGCTATAGGAGTTCTTAAGTCTGAAACAAAGGAACAGAACAGTGGCAGAATATGGGAGAAACTTCTCTCAATTGAGTCATTATGCAGGAAGTCTGCTTACCACCCCTATAGACAGATGTAAACGTTTTGAGACTGGGTTAAGGCCTAGTCTAAGAATGCAAGTTGTGGGATTCCGACACCAGAATTTCTCAGAGTTAATATCGCAAGCCCTGGAACGGGAAAGAATTGAGAATGAAAAAATAGTTAAAAAGAGTATAGAAGAAAAAGAGAAAATTAGAAAGACTACTAATCAAGTTCCTAATAGCGGGTCAGGAAAGAGAAAGCACTTTGGAGGATTTAGTTCACGTGAATCAGGTAGAGATAGATCTTGTGGACAGAAACCATCCCGATCGGATCAGCAAACTCAGCAGAGACCCAAAAATGCATTGTCATATCGACTTTGTGAAACTTGTGATAAACCACATAGTGGGTTATGTTATAGAGCCATAGAAGCATGTTTTAATTGTGGAGAGACTGGTCATTTTGCTAGGAATTGTATAAATCCCCGTCGTTCTAGATCATTTACTACACTAGAGGGATCAACCCAAGTTTCTACCCCAAAGAGTTCACCATCAGTTAGTAGAGGTAGAGGTAGAGGTAAGGGTAGTACACCTAGAAGTTAGAGTACTATGAATTAGCCAGAACAGGGTGATGCTTCAACTAGAGTATATGATATACGACAGAGGGAAGAGGCTGAGACTTTTGACATTGTTGCTGGTACTTTCTCAATTAGTAACTAAGATATATATATATATATATATATATATATATATATATATATATATATATATATATATATATATATATATATATGTATGTATGTATGTATTGTTTGACCTGGGGTCTGTATACTTTTATGTTAGTGCCAGTATTGTTTGCCTTCCTACTGTTCCTCATATAAAAAAAAATGGTTAGTTACCTAAAAGTAAGTTACAGTAATAGAATTGCTCTAGATGAGGGCAAAGATGTTACTATTAGTAATTGTTAATGTATATTGTAATCAGAATAAGATTCGAATATTAGTAAATTTGAAAAGGATAAAATATAGGAAAATTTGATCTATTGGGATGTATCGTAGTAACTATGCAATATTCTTGATGTTTATACTGTAAGCTGCAGATTATAATACTAACTTGAAATTATTGTGTAGAGCTACGTACTACTCGATAGTACACCAAGATGAGAATAGTTGCCAACGGCATCTGTTTTGGTATAGTTATGCCAGGACAAAATTTTGTTGTTGGAAATAAGTTTGAAAATCCTACTTAGGGATTTAAAACTCAAAAGTTATAATATTGAAAGGTTATAGTTTAGTACAAAAGGAAGTAAGTTATAAAATATTAATAGATAAGAAGAGTTGTGGAAGTAAAAATTTGAACAGTTAGATCAGATATAACAAAGAAATGTTATGAATGTGAGTAAGATTGTTGACTAGAATGGTCAAAGGACCCATGATTAGATAAATAATTCTAACATGACCTCAAGGGTCATTCAATAATGAAACATGAATCGAAATATTAGACAGAATAATAGTAAGGAAAGATTGGTATTATATAAACAAATTAAATGTTGCATTAGATTGTTAAAAGTCTTATACAAATTCAAAGGAAAGAAGATTATACGATCATATAGAAAGGAGAAAACAAATGTATGACTATTGTAAGATGGCTATTGGGTAAAATGTTAAGACGAAATTTATTATTTTCTTTTTTTTTTTTGGGGGGGGGGGGGGGAGAATTGTAACACCCATATATTCGGTAGTGCATTCTACTGTTCCAGTGACCAGTGTCTATCCGGAAAGCTAGGATGCCTAGAACTACATTTAAAAGTTAGTGAGGAGACATAAAATAATGAAATACAAGAAAAGAAAATACAAGAAAAATAAAGGAAAAATAATAGCAAAGAAATGTAACCAAGTTAAACGAGCCGAAAACCTTAGCGATGGGTGACCGCAGGGAAGTTAAGGCATAGACCGTTGACTAGCCCTGAACTGCGGGGAACCCTGGAAAATATTTTTAAGACTTAAATGAACATCTATTGAAGTATAAATGTCATTAGAAATATCAAAGAAAAAATAATTAATTAGTACAAAGAAGAACGAGAAATCGAGAAAATGATAAAACTCGGTATTACCAAAAAATTAGGAATGCAACCCGAATAGGGGCATTGTGGTCATTTGACATCTCGAGTTGCCTTTTGACCTAAATGTCCATTAAATATAAATGATATTACAGTTGGAAAATATCATGAAAATTTAAAAGGAGATACATTATGTAAATAGTGAAAGTGTGATTGCAAAAATTGGAAACTTGGAATAAATAACCATTATAATCTTCATTAGTGCTCCACTAACTTGTGATAATTTTCACCTATCCAAGCTTTGGACACCCACCTCCATAAAACAGCCTTCTTCCTCATCCTTCTTCTTCATTGCTGAATCCTTTCTTCCATGGAAACCTCCATGGCCATCCACACTCCAAGCTCAAGTTCACCATGATTTAGCCATCCTTTACAAGAACTTTCTTCATTAAACTTGACCTCCATACCTTGGGCAGCATACTAGGAGCAAGAAAGATACATTTTGGTGGAGTTTTGAAGAAGTCCTAAAGAGGTGTGTATTTTTCAATCTTGCTTCATTAAACTTTGAGTGGATGTTGTGGGTAGTTGATTTATGGAAGAATTTTTGTTGTTGATGAATTATTGGAGTTGAGCAATTTAAGTAGGCATGAAATCTCACCATGAACAGCTTGTCCTTGCATGTAAATGGTTGTTTGGATGATGATTTAAATGTTTAATTGTATTGAAGTTGAATTCCAAGTGTAAGGTTTGATTTGTAAGCTTGAAAAGTGAAAATGGAAGTTGATGGGTATGTGTAAACTTGTGGCAGCCTCATAAAGAAGATTGAAGTGTTTAAGTTCATGAAATATTATTGAATTATGTTGCTTATAGTGGCAGCATGTGTATGTGAATAATTGTTTGGATTTGGACATGTGAATGCGGCATGTTCATGTGGTTAAATTATTGTAATTGGACTTTGAAATTTCTAAGTTATAATGTGTATATTGAGAGTGGTTACAAGCTGTCCAAAATAACGAAAATGTGATGTAAAGGTGTTAATGTTATGGTACCAAATCAGAATTGGCATGAAAGGTAAACTTGGTAAGTATTGAATGTGTAATTGGTAAGTATTGAATGTGTAATTGGTAAGTGTTGAAGAATGTGCAGCAGGGCAGTGTGTTTTTTAGCTTAGAACCTTAAGTGCGTGACTCCAATTGGTATGAGACCAATTGGAGGTGAAACTATGCACAAAATGTGCCAACTTTCATCAAGGAAGCTTACCTAAATTCTACCTAGAAGGTGACTTGAAAAATGACCAAATCCGTATTAGTAACTTGAAAGCCTGAAAATTGACCATTGGAGCAACAATTAGTGTTTTGGCCATAACTCACTCAAAAGAGGTCCAAATGACCTGAAATTTTTACCATGAATAGTTTAAACATAGATCTACAATTCTTATGGGGACACTAAAGCCCAGAAATGGCCAGAACCAAGCCAAATAGCTTGCACAAGTTTAGGTACCAAAACTGGCCGAACCAAAAGTGACCTAAAAATGACCTTAGCCTACCATTTTAGTGCATTTTGTCCAGCATTGGTAAATTGACCATATCTTAGCCTACACAACTCATAAAGACCTGAAATTTTGCCCCGCATGCAATAAGACATAGACCTACAAGTTTGTAGTTTGGACCGAAACCCGAAAACCGAGGGAACCAGGTCGTCCAGCTAGGTCAAAATAGTACACCGAAATCTAGTAAATTGCAATAAAATACAATACACTTGGAAATGAAATTGGTAACATATACCAATACTAAAGGGCTATAAAATGTGATATATTGGTAACATTAGAATTGACTTACTTAGAGTGCATCAAGGGTCAACATTATAGGTTGACTAATGAAATAAATTAAAGGGAATAGTGCCAAGAAAATTTTAATATTGGATTTTATTATTAGAAACAAATTCATTGAGTACTAAAACACTTTAAATTATGTGTTTCAGTTGAAAAGGATATTGAGAAGCGTAATGAACACTGAGTCAAGGCCAAGAGGCATATATCAAAGGTCTATGCACAATACTTTTATATTCACTGCTTTTACTAGAAAATTTATTTGGAGAATTGAGTTATGAATAATTTTTTATTGTTTTGACTTGGGAATTTTATTTGGAAATTATTGTGTTGTTTACTTTGCAAATGAAATTTTTGAGATAAAATATGATTTGTGGTTTGTATGAAATATTTAAATATTGTGATTTGGAATTGTTTTGATTCACACTTGGCATGACAATATTACTATGTTCCTCCTCCATTTATGGGATGAGTATGATTATATTCCTCCCTCTTTGACTTGCCAGTCTGAGGTGAGTGTGGATGAGTACTCATTATCTAGCTAGCATCCTCCCTCATTGATTTCGATTATTAGGGTGAGTGTGCCTTGTCGTGATGTACAAACAGCATATTCAGAAAAATTTGTGTCATGGCCTAAATTGTGTTATTGATTGGCAAAACTATGTTACTAAGTTATTTGATCAAATTGTGTTATTGATTGGCAAAACTGTGTTACTCAGTTATTTTATCAAATTGTGTTATTGATTGGCAAAACTGTGTTACTCAGTTATTTGATCAAATTGTGTTATTGATTGGCAACACTGTGTTATTCAATTGTTTGATCAAATTTGTTTTATATGAGCTTTGAAAAATTGTGAATTGTTTGGATTATAAATTGTCAATAAAAGTTTTACATACCGTATTTTAAATTATTATTGTGCAACACTGAGTAAATTTTACTCAGCGATAGCTTTTCATTGCTATCGCCAGTAGACAGACTGACAGGACAGCAGAGTAGGCTGCTAGTGCTACATTGAGAGTTCATCGGGTATATTGAGTATACCATATTTTGCATTTTGTATTGTAATGTATGTTCACTATATGTATATATTGTTCTTGGTTTTGAGTAGTTGTAAATTAAAATTATAAATTAAAATTGTACATTAAAGTTGTAAACTAAAATTGTAAATTGTCTTACCTTGTAAAAATATTGTGATATATTTCTTTTATCTCAGCTTTTGAAAACACAGGAAAATTATTGTGGATTTGAGTTGACAAATGTTGAGAAACTTGTTGTGTTGACTAGATATTGGAGTTTAGGGATTGAACAAAATATTGGAATTGTTTTTTACAGGTTTTTGAAGAAGTGTTTTATTCAAAATACAGATGGCACTCTGCCAAAATTTTTACAAAAATTATTAATACTTCAAATGTGTTATCTGGTTTCATTTCAGTTAAAAAAAAAATTAACACCAGTAAATAGTGCTCATCACTGTAAAAAGAAGTAAGAAAAGGTTTAAAATCCCTTGTAGTGTATTTAATGGGTTATTAGTAGACGAAGTTGGTAATTCATTAAGTATACTACGGGATCATGTTATGCCTTGTGGATGGGTAGGGTGTGACAATTGCTCTTGTGGACTTAGAACTATTGTGAAGTTTTCATGCTTAAGAAAAATGTGATTTATTATACTTTAACAAGTTTTACTTAACTCTAATTTTTAAAGTTATTAGTTGTGCACCACTGGGTGATATACTCAGTGATAGCTTATTATGCTGTTGCAGGTAAGGGAAAGGAGAAGGCTGCCGAGTGAGAGACTTGGAAGCAGTATTTTGTGTTGACTGTGGGTATATATGTAGTAGGTATACCCTTGTAATTCCTTTTGATGTATTTTGTAACTATATGTATGATGTACGGACATTGAGCAGTTTGTAGTAAAAAGCGTTTTGGGTTTGTAAGTATTTGTACTTCTTTTTGAGACTTATGCAAATGTAACTTTTATAATATTAAGTTTACTTTCTCTAATGAATGTAAGACTTGAAATGTAAAGGTATTAATATCATGCTTAGGAAATGGATTGAAGTAAATCTTTTACTTGAGTTACATTGCGGTTTCAACAGGGTATAAAAATGTGTTTTGTTAAAGTTTTAACTACCGCCACTATGCAGCTTTCCGCAAAACAAGAATAAAATAAAATGATATATATTTTTTTTTAAATCCCTTGTAGTATATTTAATGGGTTATCAGTAGATGTAGTTCGGTAATTCATTAGGTATACTATGGGAACATGTCATACCTTACAAGAGATAAGGTGTGACATGTTCAATTTCCCTTTTTAGAAAACATACCATAAAAGAATTGATGATCATCATGGGGAGATGACCTTGTTATGGGGCATGTAATCCTTTTGGGTTGTCATCAGTTTGTGTTACAAACATTATTAGTTCAATTTTTGTGATGATAAAATAAATTGATTTCCAAATTTACATTATGATATGGATAAGTTTCTTTAAAAATAAATTTTCTTTCTAAGTTCTAAGAATTAAATTATTTTTTTTGTCAAAGATAATATATTTATTGATAAAAAAAAATGTTTGCCCAATCCAAAAAAGAAAAGAACAACATATAGCATAAGAATCTAAATATGGACCTCCATTGAACAAGCAAGGTCCATTTCCCTTACAGTATAAGGGGCTATTTTATGAAAAGGAAAATTGAGAAAAGAAAAATAAGTACAATTATTAGTAAAATATTTATGTAAAGGAAAATTATTATTTTCCTTATAAGTTTTTTAATTTTAAATTTTTTCTAAGGAAATTGCATTTTTAATTTTTCTTTCTTTCTTTTTTTTTATAAAATAAGGGAATTATCCTTTTTTTTTTCTTACCAACTTTTTCTCTATTTTACTTCCTACGAAACAAGCTGACCTATTTTCTGTTTTCCTTCTAAGCCTTTTTTTTTTTCCTTCAATAGTTTATTTTAATGTAATCTTATTTATTTAATATGGGCATAATAGAATAAATATTATAATTTTTTTTCTCCTTGCTTTTCTTTCTATCAAAAAAATAGAAAATAAATAAATCTCTTTCCCTTTTTTCCTTTATTTTCTTTATAAAAAATATATATAAAAAATAATACTTTTCTTTACATAGAAATTTTATTTCCCTTATTTGTTTTATTTTTTTTTCTTCAATTTTCCTTTTCAGAAAACATACCCAAAAAGAATTGATAACAATCATGAGAAGATGACCTTGTTATGGAATGTATAATCCATTTGGGTTGTCATTAGTTTGTATTATAATTATATAAAATAAATTGACTTCCAAATTTAGATTATGAAGTGCAAAAAAAAAAAAATTAAATAAAATAAATTCCTATATAATTATATAACTTCCTTTAAAAATAAATTTTCCTTTTAAGTCTAAAGAATTGAATTCTTTCCTTTCTTTTTGTCGAAGATAAGATATTCATTAATTAAAAAAAAAAAGGCTTACTCAGCCTAAAAAAGAAAAAAACAAAATACAGCATAAGGATCTAAGTATAGAGCTTCACCAAATAAGCAAGGTCCATTTCTCTTACAGTATAAGAGGCTATTTTATGAAAATGAAAACTGACAAAAAAAGTAAATACAATTATTAGTAAAATATTTATGCAAATGACAATTATTATTTTTCCTTATAGGTTTTTTAATTTTAAATTTTCTATTTAAGGAAATTGCATTTTTAATTTTCTTATTATTTTTCCTTATAAGTTTTTAATTTTTTATTTTTTCTATGTAAGGAAATTGCATTTTTTTTAATTTTTCCTTCTTTGTATTTCTTTTTTTCCAATAAGATAAGAGAATTTAGTTTTTTTTTCCTTTTCCTACACTTTTTTTCTTTATTTTCCTTACTACAAAACAAGTTGTCTTGTTGTCTATTTTCCTTCTATGTGGTTTCTTTCCTTCAATAATTATTTTTCATTATAATTTTATTTTTTTAACATAGGCATAATAGTTGAAATATAATAATTTTTTTGCTCACTTTTCTTTCAATCAAAAATAGAAAATAATTAAATCACTTTCCTTCTTTTCTTCTTCTTTCTTTTCAGTACCATATAAACTTCATTAGAATAAATTATATGAAAAAAAAATTTAAATTAAATTCTCATACAATTATATAACTTTTGTCCTAATTTTTATTTCTTTTAAAATGATTTTTTTAAAACTTTTTTGGGTCAGAGATTGTTTTATGTTCAAAGAATTGAATTCTTTTTTTTGCTTTTGTCAAATATAAGATTTTGATTAATAAAATAAAAGATTTGCTCAACTCAAAAGTGCAAACAAAAAAATACAGTATAAGGGCTTAATTATGGACCCAACTCAAAAAAACAACTAAGGCCCATTTCTCTTCTGGTATAAAGGTCGATTTTATGAAAATGAAAACTGAAAAAGAAAAGTAAGTAGAATTATAAGGAAAGTAAAATTATATGCAAAGGAAAATTATTATTTCCTTATAAATTTTTTCTAATTTTAATTTTTTCTATGCAAGGGAATTGCGTTTTTAATTTTTCCCCTTTTTTCTTTCTAACACAATAAGAGAATTACATTTTTTTTTCTTCCTTTTCCTACCATTTTCTTCTCCATTTTCCTCACTACAAACCATGCTTGCCTATTTTACATTTTTCTTCTATGCCATTTTTTTCCTTAAATAGTTATTTTTTAATATAATCTTATTTATTTAATATGGACATAATAGTAGAAATATAAAAATTTTTTCCCCCCACTTTTCTTTCTGTCACGACCCAACTTATGGGTCGGATCGGCACTAGGACCTAGGCCAGCCTAAAGCCCCCGAGGCCCATAGTAAGCTTAACTATTCCTCAACCCAACTCTAAGGCCCATTTGGGCCCAATTTCAAGAATTCAACCGTACAGAGTCCGGCCATAAAATGAACCATTTCACGGAGAGTTTTTAACTCACCCGAACTGTAAACACAATATATAATCATCTGGGGAGCTCAACTCACCCTCAACATAATCAAATGTCATAAAAATAAATGGGAGCTCGGCTCCCTCTTCAAATCCAATCATACATGCTTTTAATAAGTTTACAGGTCTAACATGACAATTATGTTACAGACCCAATCAAATAAATATTTCTGTAACACCCTCCCGGTAACCACTCCGTACATCCTACTGTTCCGGTGACCGGTGTCGGTCCAGACAGCTAGAACATCCGGAAAAATATTTAAACTAAAGTCAGGAACCATAATTAACTCAAATATTAATAAGAAACACTTAGTAAAAATTTTAGAAATAAAATACAACCAAGCAAAACGAGCCGGTGCCCAAGCGATGGGTAACCGGAGGGAAGTTGCGGTTCTCGCAACGAGGAGCCCTAGACCCAGGGAAAAGATTATAAAATAATTTTTGGGACTCCAGAGAAGGGTAATTGAGGTTCCCATGGCATTAGAATGCCAAGAAAATACCTAGAAAAATTTTTCAATCGGTACAGACGATTTTGACCTGTTAAGCCAAACGGAGAGCATTTTGGTCATTTCGCCTTTCGAGGTGATTTTTGGTCGACTTGTCCAGTTGAGTAAATAATTAATATAACGTAAAATATGAATAAACATTACTAGAAATTAAATTGAAAATGAGTAGTGGAGGAAAGAAAAGAAAATGAGGAAAAAAGGTATTTATGACATCATGGTGATGTCATTAAGAAAACAATGACCAATCAAAATTAAACTATTATTTGACTAACTATTAAAAGAGATAAGAGAAGACCAAATTGGCAAAAATTGCAGCAGTCATCCTCCCCAAAACAAACCAGCCGAAACACACTAGAACCCTCCTCCATTGATGTTCACTTCAAACCTTCAATTCCCTCCTTCATTTCACCCTAAAACCCTAGTTTCCTTTCACTAAAATTTGTCCTAGCACCTTGCATAATCTTTTGGCAGCCAAGAAGAAGAAAGAAAGTGAAGCTTTCTCAAGCTTGGATTGGCATACAACAAGGTTAGTGCAAATATACACTTAAGACTTTTAATTTCTATGTTAAGGACTTGAAACCAACAAGTATTTGTGAATGAAATGAACCAAACTCATGTGTATGTCCAATATAGAATTCGGTAGCCCTATTGAAGGTATAGGAATAAGTGTTTTGTTGGTCTTAAAGTGGACTAAAAATGATGTTTAGGATATATATATATATATATATATATATATATATATATATATATATATATATATATATGATGAATTGGTATGCTAACTAAGGCACCTTGTAGAAATTATATTGTGAAGCTAGGGTTTTGGGAAGTAAAAATTAGCTTGGCTTATGAAATTGTTAAAGTACATCCTAATGGTCAATTAGTGACCATTTGAAGGAATTTGACCTTAATTGGGACTAGAATGAAGCATGGCAAAGGGAAGGTGTGTGCTGCCTAGAGGGTGCAGAATGGTGACTGAAAATTCAGTCCAATTACACAGCCATAACTTTGGCTGTGTTAGTCCAATTGGTGTTTGGCCAATTGGACATGAAACTAGGTTTATAATGGCACATTTTTGCTGAAGAAACCATGCCCAAAGGACCAAAGCAAGAGGACCAAAACTTGGCCCCAATCCGGAACCCTGAAACTGATTCTGCATTTGGTCAATTGACCTGAAAGTTTTACAGCAACAAGTTAAGACATAGACAAACAACTTTCATGAAGGAACCTACCCCAAATTATGGCCAGAACCCATCCAACCAAGTGACTCTAGTTACTGTTCATGCACTGTAGATATGGTAATTTTCTGCGGAATGCACATTCGGCCAGCTTGGGTCTTTGGACCATATCTGGAGCTACAAAACTCCAAATGGAGTGATTCAAAAAAGGAAATTCAACTAGACAAAATAAGGAACAACTTTCATGTTTTACATTTCTTCAAATTCCTACAGTAACAGTGTCCAATGGAACAGTGAAGTTGACTCAACAAAACTAAAAATTCTGCTTGTGTTGAGTTACACTTTGGAATGGTATTAACACTTAATGCCAACAAGTTTTAAACACCAAATGTGGTATGTTGGGAGTGCCAAAGTCAATGTACACATTTTTATTCTAAAAGTCAACATTTTTGTTGACCAATGATTAATAGTGACACCAAAAATTTGAAATTCACAAATTGAATAATTTAAAAGTTTCAAATGCCCTAGTATACCTAACAAGATTGCTTTGGATAGTTTGGCATGCCAATAGGGTTCAGTTAGCAGTACTGCACATGGCAAAAATGCCATTCTGTGATTTCATGGCTTTTAGCCATTCTGACTTTGCATTGAGACTTGGCCTTGTGCTCGAGATTATTCTGACTTGGTAGGCATTTGCCTGCCGGGTGATGCATATGCGACCGATGGTGTGACGGCGAGGTACTAGATACCCGGTGCGGTTACCCGTTATCGATCCGATCGTCTAGTGTAGGTTACTTGGGCAACCAAATGAATGAAAATGAGCAATGTAGAAGAAATAAATGAATGGATATACAAATACATGACAAACAAAACATGTACATGCGATACATATTTATATCTGTTATTTCTTGTTATTTTATTATTGCACCACTAAGCATTATTGCTTAGCGCGTTGCTTTTGCCACGCGTAGGTACTGGAGATCCTGATCGTGAGCCCAGTAGACCACAGACTGGGTGAGTCCATCCTGCAGTTCTGCGCAGTGTCCGTGTCACCTCACTACCTGCAGTGCATTGGTAGGGCACTAGGTGTCATTTTGTCATTTTGATATTTTGTAGCAGATTTTTACTTTTTCATATGTATTTGAACTCATGTAATATATTTTGATGTCCATGTAAATAATGAAAGTTATGACTATGAATGCAAAATTTGAGCATGTATTTATCGCTTGTATATGAGAAATGGATGTTTGTGAAATGAAAAGATTATTGAGAATTTTCTATTGAGAAATATTGTTGAGATTTTGGATATTGGAGTTTGAGATGATGGAATAAAAATATTGGAAGTGTTTTTAACAGGTTCCGAAGAACGGTTTTCTCCATTTTTAGCCAAGACTACTGGATTTTCTTTAAAATTTTTGGAACCTTAAATGAATGATACTTTTGATAAATGGTTTAAATAAATTGTATTTCATAAATTATATGCAAAAGCATGATATAAATTAATTGAGGAATATTAGAGTGTGCCGGTACACCGTGTGGCATTACTTACTCGGGTATACTGTACACGGGTAAGGGGTGTCACATTTAGTGGTATCAGAGCACGGTTTAGGCGTTTCTGGGCCTAGATTGAGTCCATACCATGCATTGCATTTGTAAGAGTCGAGGTGACACTAACGCAGATCTGTTTATCCTTCTTATTTTGAATAGGATATGGACCCTTCATCTCAGAGAGCCGTTGAGGAGGAAGTGGAGAGTCATGCTCCACCTGCAGCAGCTGAGACTGGGGGCATGAGAGAATCTGCTCCGCCAGCTCAAGCAGAGCCTGCTCAGCCTCCACAGGCCATGTTTCAGCAAATGGCCGACTTCTTTAGACAAATGGCCGGGGTAATGCCAGCACCACCACCACCACCAGCTCCACAGCAGAAATCACACCTGGAAAGGCTAAGGAAGTTTGGAGCTGTGGACTTCTATGGCAAGAGAGAAGATGACTCTGTTGCAGCCGAGAATTGGTTGAACAGAACAGGCAGAGTACTAAAACAACTTCACTGCACTCCAGAGCAAAACCTGGAAGCTGCCATCTCTTTACTGCAAGACGATGCTTATGAGTGGTGGGACATCAGATTCAGTGAAGTGCAGCCGTAAGTCAGAATCACAGGACTTCTTCCTCTCTGAATTCAAGAAGAAATATGTGGGTACTGTATACCTGGAAGAGAGAAGAAGAGAGTTTATTAACTTGAGGCAGAGACAGTTGTCAGTGACTGAATATGAGAAGGAATTTGTCCGATTGAGCCGTTATGGAAGGGAGATAGTCCCTAATGAAGCTGAAAGATGCAAGAGATTTGAAGAGGGACTAAATGATAACATCAAGATCCAGCTCACTGCCTTGGGAATCACAGAATTTACCAAGTTAGTGGAAGCTGCAATAAAGGTGGAAAAAGTAAGAATCAAAGGAGCGCACTGTAAGGGATAGACAGCAGAAGAGGGGACCAGGTCAGTCTAGTTCCGCTCCTAGATTTGGGAAGAAGTTTAAGGGTCCTCCTGCACAGAGTTCGGGTCAACCACAGGGCCAGGGTCAGTCTCAGGGGCCCAGGCCACAGTTCACCCCTAGGAGAGGTCAGTCCACACCATCGCGGGCGCTCTCCAGGGATGGGGTTCAGGGGACCAGCCCCAGCATCTTCTGCGTGTCCACACTGTCAGAAATGGCATAAGGGGGAGTGTTGGAGAGTGACTGGTGCTTGCTTGAGGTGTGGGTCAGCAGAGCATCAGTTGAGAAACTGTCCACGCAGAACTACTACAGCTGCTCCAACACAAGCAGACAGACCTGCTCCTGCACCACAGAGAGGTAGAAAATCTGGCAAGTCTGAGGCTGTTGGACCATCACAGAGGCCTGCATCTGAGCCAGCAGAGAGGCCTGACAGTAGACCACCAGCAAGGGCTTATGCTATTAGAGCTCAGGAGGAGCAAGATGCCCCGGACGTCATAAGGGGTACGTTCTTCCTCTACACTACACCTGTGCATGCATTGGTGGATCCAGGATCCACTCATTCCTACATTTGCATCAACCTACCCGTAGAAAGGGGGATACTGATAGGGGAGAGTGACCAAGACATTCTGGTCACTAATCCATTGGGCCACAGTGTAGTGGTGAACAAAGTATACAAGGGTTGCCCGTTAAGAATTCAGGGGTATGAATTCTTGGCAGACCTGATTGAGTTGCCTTTCCATGTGTTTGACGTGATTTTGGGAATGGACTGGTTGTCACGTCATCAGGCAATAGTTGATTGCAAACTGAAGAGGATTTCTCTAAAAACTCCGGAGGGTAATGAAATTACAGTTGTGGGTGAAAAGACAGATTTCTTGTCCAATGTCATCTCAGCCACTATTGCAAGAAGAATGATGAGAAAAGGCTGTGAAGCCTACCTAGCACATGTGGTGGATACTAGGCAGGCTAAGCCAAACTTGAGTGACATACCCACAGTGAGAGACTTCCCAGAAGTATTTCCTGAAGAGTTGCCTGGTTTGCCACCAGAAAGGGAAGTCGAATTTGCTATTGAGACACTGCCGGGTACAGCACCCATTTCCATTGCTCCTTATAGGATGGCACCCACTGAATTGAGGGAGTTGAAAACTCAGTTGCAAGAGTTGCTGGATAAGGGGTTCATACGCCCCAGTGTGTCACCATGGGGAGCTCCAGTGCTGTTTGTAAAGAAGAAGGATGGGACTTTGAGGCTATGTATTGATTACCGGCAGTTGAATAAAGTGACTGTGAAGAACAAATATCCGTTGCCTAGAATTGATGATCTGTTTGATCAGTTGAAGGGAGCAGGAGTATTTTCTAAGATTGATCTCAGATCAGGGTATCATCAGTTGAGGGTGAAGGATGCAGATGTACCAAAGACTGCATTCAGGACCCGATATGGGCATTATGAGTTCCTAGTGATGCCCTTTGGCCTAACAAATGCACCAGCAGCATTCATGGACCTTATGAACCGTATCTTCCATCCATACTTAGATCGGTTCGTAGTGGTCTTTATTGATGATATTTTGGTGTATTCCAAGACCAGGGAAGAACATGATGAGCATTTGAGGATTGTTCTGCAAACCCTGAAAGAAAAAAAGCTGTATGCTAAGTTGTCCAAATGTGACTTTTGGCTGAATGAGATTGCATTCCTTGGACACATAGTGTCAGCTGATGGGATTAGGGTGGATCCCAAGAAAATAGAAGCTTTGATGGAATGGAAGCCTCCTAAACACAATCGAGGTCAAGCTTCTTGGGGCTAGCCGGGTATTACGTAAGATTTGTGAAGGGATTTTCCTAATAGCCGCTCCAATGACCAAGTTGTTACACAAGAATGTCGATTTGATGGAATGACAAATGTCGCACCAGCTTTGAGAGGTTGAAGGCTATGTTGACAGAGGCACCAGCAGCACACACCAAGGTCGTGAAAGGACTTTGTGGTCTACAGTGATGCCTCTCATAATGGGTTAGGGTGTGTATTGATGCAAGAGGGGAAGGTGGTCGCCTATGCCTCCAGGCAGTTGAGGCCACATGAACAGAACTACCCTACCCATGATCTAGAGCTTGCAGCAATTATCTTCGCACTGAAGATATGGAGGCATTACTTGTATGGTGAAAAGTGCTACATTTACTGCACCACAAGAGTCTAAAATATTTGCCATCTCAGAGGGAGCTCAACCTTAGACAGAGGCGATGGATTGAGTTCCTGAAGGATTATGATTGTGTAATTAACTACCATCCTGGGAAGGCAAATGTAGTTGCTGATGCTTTGAGCAGAAAATCCATAACAGCCTTGAGATCATTGAATGCCCGTCTATCTTTGGTTCGTGATGGAGCTATCTTGGCTGAGTTGCAAGTGAGGCCAAACCTGCTACAGCAGATTTTAGATGGGCAGAAGGTAGATGAGAAGCTAATGGCTATTATGAGCAAAATCCCAGAGGGAAAAGCAACTGACTATGAGGTGAAAGCAGATGGGTGTCTGTATTACAAAGAAAGACTGTGTGTACCAGATAATGGGGAATTGAAAGCCAGTATTCTAAAAGAGGCACACACCAGTGTATATGCTATGCACCCAGGAAGTACAAAGATGTATCATGACCTGAAGCTTCAGTATTGGTGGCCTGGTATGAAAAAGGACATAGCTGACTATGTGACTAAATGCTTGACATGTCAGCAAGTCAAGGCAGAACACCAAGTTCCATCAGGTTTGCTACAGCCTATACGCATACCTGAATGGAAATGGGATCGGGTCACCATGGATTTTGTAAGTGGTCTACCTCTCACCCGGAAGAAACATGATGCAAAGATGGGTGATAGTTGATAGATTGACAAAGTCAGCACACTTTCTGCCAGTTATGACTGACTACTCACTAGAGAGGTTAGCAGAATTGTATATTAGTGAGATAGTTAGACTGCATGGAATTCCACTTTCCATCATATCTGATCGAGACCCAAGGTTTACATCGAGATTTTGGAAGAAGTTACATGAGTCCTTGGGTACACAACTCCATTTCAGCACAGCTTTCCATCCTCAGACGGATGGGCAATCAGAAAGAGTAATCCAGGTAAATAATTGAAACCCATGAAATTGATACAAATATAGAACTGAAATGATAATAATAACATGAAATATTTGTCAGGTCCTTGAGGATATGCTGAGGAGTTGTGTCATTGAGTTTGAGGGAAGTTGGGATAGATACCTCCCACTGGCAGAGTTTGCATACAACAATAGCTACCAAGCTAGCATTCAAATGGCCCCATATGAAGCACTATATGGTAGAAAATGTAGAACTCCAGTGTGCTGGACTGAATTGGGTGAAGATAAGCCGGGTAGGGCTGACACTGTGAAATAGATCGAGGAGAAAGTGAAACTAATCAAAGCAAATCAAGGTTGCCTCGCATGCATGTAAATCTTATGCCGACCTGAAGAGAAAAGAAATAGAATATGTGGTTGGCGATAAGGTGTTCCTCAAGGTGTCACCATGGAAGAAAGTATTGAGGTTTGGAAGGAAAGGTAAGTTAAGCCCTAGGTTCATTGGCCCATATGAAGTTATTGAACGTGTGGGTCCAGTGGCCTATAGGCTAGCTTTACCACCAGAGCTGGACAAGATCCACAATGTGTTCCACGTGTCCATGCTCAGAAGATACCGCTCAGATCCTTCGCATGTCATCTCCAGAGAAGAAATTGAAATACAAATGATTTGACATATGAAGAAGAACCTCTACGGATCCTAGCTCTGAAGTGAAAGAGTTGAGGAACAAATGATTCCATTGGTGAAAGTGCTTTGGAGGCACCACAACACCGAGGAGGCAACTTGGGAAAGTGAAGAAACGATGAGGCAACAGTTCCCTCAACTGTTTGCATCTGTAAATTTCGAGGACGAAATTTAAATTAGAGGAAGAGTTGTAACACCCTCCCAGAACCACTCCGTACATCCTACTGCTCGGTGATCGGTGTCGGTCCGCATACCTAGAACGTCAGGAAAAATATTTAAACTAAAGTCAGGAACCATAATTAACTCAAATATTAATAAGAAACACTTAGTAAAAATTTTAGAAATAAAATACAACCAAGCAAAACGAGCCGGTGCCCAAGCGATGGGTAACCGGAGGGAAGTTGCGGTTCTCGCAACGAGGAGCCCTAGACCCGAGGGAAAGATTATAAAATAATTTTTGGGACTCCAGAGAAGGGTAATTGAGGTTCCCATGGCATTAGAATGCCAAGAAAATACATAGAAAAATTTTTTCAATCCAGACAGATTTATTTTGACCCGTTAAGCCAAACGGAGGGCATTTTGGTCATTTCGCCTTCCGAGGTGATTTTTGGCCGACTTGTCCAGTTGAGTAAATAATTAATATAACGTAAAATATGAATAAACATTACTAGAAATTAAATTGAAAATGAGTAGTGGAGGAAAGAAAAGAAAATGAGGAAAAAAGGTATTTATGACATCATGGTGATGTCATTAAGAAAACAATGACCAATCAAAATTAAACTATTATTTGACTAACTATTAAAAGAGATAAGAGAAGACCAAATTGGCAAAAATTGCAGCAGTCATCCTCCCCAAAACAAACCAGCCGAAACACACTAGAACCCTCCTTCATTGTTGTTCACTTCAAACCTTCAATTCCCTCCTTCATTTCACCCTAAAACCCTAGTTTCCTTTCACTAAAATTTGTCCTAGCACCTTGCATAATCTTTTGGCAGCCAAGAAGAAGAAAGAAAGTGAAGCTTTCTCAAGTTTGGATTGGCATACAACAAGGTTAGTGCATATATACACTTAAAACTTTTAATTTCTATGTTAAGGACTTGAAACCAACAAGTATTTGTGAATGAAATGAACCAAACTCATGTGTATGTCCAATATAGAATTCGGCAGCCCTATTGAAGGTATAGGAATAAGTGTTTTGTTGGTCTTAAAGTGTACTAAAAATGATGTTGAGGATACATATATATATATATATATATATATATATATATATATATATATATATATAGGTGATGAATTGGTATGCTAACTAAGGCACCTTGTAGAAATTATATTGTGAAGCTAGGGTTTTGGGAAGTAAAAATTAGCTTGGCTTATGAAATTGTTAAAGTACATCCTAATGGTCAATTAGTGACCATTTGAAGGAATTTGACCTTAATTGGGACTGGAATGAAGCATGGCAAAGGGAAGGTGTGTGCTGCCTAGAGGGTGCAGAATGGTGACTGAAAATTCAGTCCAATTACACAGCCATAACTTTGGCTGTGTTAGTCCAATTGGTGTTTGGCCAAATGGACATGAAACTAGGTTTATAATGGCACATTTTTGCTGAAGAAACCATGCCCAAAGGACCAAAGCAAGAGGACCAAAACTTGGCCCCAATCCGAACCACAAACTGATTCTCAGACTGGCCAAATGAGCAAGAATCGCTGTTCATTTGGCCATAACTCACTGTAGATTTGGTCAATTGACCTGAAAGTTTTACAGCAACAAGTTAAGACATAGACAAACAACTTTCATGAGGAACCTACCCCAAATTATGGCCAGAACCCATCCAACCAAGTGACTCTAGTTACTGTTCATGCACTGTAGATATGGTAATTTTCTGCGGAATGCACATTCGGCCAGCTTGGGTCTTTGGATCATATCTAGAGCTACAAAACTCCAAATGGAGTGATTCAAAAAAGGAAATTCAACTAGACAAAATAAGGAACAACTTTCATGTTTTACAGTTCTTCAAATTCCTACGGTAACAGTGTCCATTGGAACAGTGAAATTGACTCACCAAAACTGAAAATTCTTCTTGTGTTGAGTTACACTTTGGAATGGTATTAACACTTAATGCCAACAAGTTTTAAACACCAAATGTGGTATGTTGGGAGTGCCAAAGTCAATGTACACATTTTTATTCTAAAAGTCAACATTTTTGTTGACCAATGATGAATAGTGACACCAAATATTATAAATTCACAAATTGAAGAATTTAAAAGTTTCAAATGCCCTAGTATACCTAACAAGATTGGTTTGGATAGTTTGGCATGCCAATAGGGTTCAGTTAGCAGTACTGCACATGGCAAAAATGCCATTCTGTGATTTCATGGCTTTTAGCCATTCTGACTTTGCATTGAGACTTGGCCTTGTGCCTGAGATTATTTACAGCTTGGTAGCTGTTCTGTTGCACACCGAGTGATGCATATGCGACCGATGGTGTGACGGCCCGAGGTACTAGATACCCAGTGCCAGTTTACCCGTTATCCAGTCCAGTCGTCTAGTGTAGGTTACTTGGGCAACCAAATGAATGAAAATGAGCAATGTAGAAGAAATAAATGAATGGATATACAAATACATGACAAACAAAACATGTACATGCGATACATATTTATATCTGTTATTTCTTGTTATTTTATTATTGCACCACTAAGCATTATTATTTAGCGCGTTGCTTTTGCCACGCGTCGGTACTGGAGATCCTGATCGTGAGCCTAGTAGACCACAGACTGGGTGAGTCCATCCTGCAGTTCTGCGCAGTGTCCGTGTCACCTCACTACCTGCAGTGCATTGGTAGGGCACTAGGTGTCATTTTGTCATTTTGATATTTTGTAGCAGATTTTTACTTTTTCATATGTATTTGAACTCATGTAATATATTTTGATGTCCATGTAAATAATGAAAGTTATGACTATGAATGCAAAATTTGAGCATGTATTTATCGCTTGTATATGACAAATGGATGTTTGTGAAATGAAAAGATTATTGAGAATTTTCTATTGAGAAATATTGTTGAGATTTTGGATATTGGAGTTTGAAATGATGGAATAAAAATATTGGAAGTGTTTTTAACAGGTTCCGAAGAACGGTTTTCTCCATTTTTAGCCGGTACTCCGCCGGATTTTCTTTAAAATTTTCGGAACCTTAAATGAAAGATACTTTTGATAAATGGTTTAAATAAATTGTATTTCATAAATTATATGCAAAAGCATGATATAAATTAATTGAGGAATATTAGAGTGTGCCGGTACACCGTGTGGCATTACTTACTCGGGTATACTGTACACGGGTAAGGGGTGTCACAATTTCTAACACATGTGGAAATTCTAGGAGTTAACAGAATTATACAAACATTAATAGACGACCTGCGAAGAAGAAAAGCAGGTTAACCACAACAATAATCCTCCTATAGCCTTAAAAAAAATTAATGAACAGGAGTGAGCGTTCGACTCAGAGAGTAAAATATCAATTTTAACCATAATCTCTATAGCTATCTAAAGCTAATGCACCCTGTGAAGTGAAATGTAACACCATCATAAATTTCATACAAATCACATCAAAAAGCAATTTGGAACACTCACACACCCGATAATGTCAAACAATACATATACGGGAGCTGATCCCCTATACTGCCCTCTTAATTCAACCTCTGCTAGCGAAGATCTCAAGCCGGACTTTTGCTTAATAAACAAAATACAGGGTCCCAACGAAGAACTCAAGCCATGTCTACCCCGAAGGACAGGGTCCCAGCGAAGATCTCAAGTCGTGTCTCCCATTCTATCCATATCCAACACTATACCACATGCACGCCAACGCATGCACACTACTCCAAATTACCACAACAACATCCATGACACTTTAACAGTTGTGAATGCAACATAAAACGTGCCTAGAGTTTAACTACATAGATACATATTTATAAGTGATGCATGTGCATGCTTAAACATATAATAATATCAAAATTATAATTAAAATTAATATTTTACTCACAAACTTAACCGTAGTCACTATGGTGGCTGGGCGGACGAGGAAGGCTGTCCCAGCTCACCTGACAAATTTTATCAGAATTATTTGATAAATTTGAGTCAATACAAACTAAGAAAAGACAAAAGATGTCCTAATTAGTGCCAAAAATCCTGTAGAGTCTTCCCTATACCTAGGACCTATCCAACCTGCAAATGGGTTTAAAACGCACTTCTATATCCACAAACCATACACCCACAACTCAATCACATCATACAGCCCCTCCTGGGCCCATCCAAATAGTCATCAATCACAATATGTAAAATTATAGTTTAGTCCTTATAATTGACCCTTTTGCAAAAACTACCCAAATGAGTTTTAAAAATTCTAAAACTTTGCCCCGTGGTCCTTAGCATTATTACTAAGCTAATGCAAAAGGAATTATAGTTTTCTGAGCTACCATGAATATTTTATAGATTTTTAATCCCATTCAAGCACTAGAAAATTAAGAAAAGGTAAGGTTCGGGTTTACCTATGCCGATTCCGACCTCGGGAACGCGCTCAGGACATCTGAGAACGATGGGGTAGCCAAAATCTCAACCTAATTCCGAGACTTTTTTGATAGCCTGTCTGTCTAGTCAGAAATTCACAGACCCGGACAACTGTTGAATTTCCACTAATTGAAGGTACCTATACGAAGCCCACAACACAGGGGTTAGTACAAAATTTTTATGAAATTTTCTAAGCTCATTTAGTACTCAGAAAAACACTACGAAGTTTCATGGGACCCACCAAAAAACGATGCCAAAAATTTTGAAATTTATATTGCCGCGAAGCTCTCGACGAGTGGACTGCTCCGATACTCTCAGTTTTCTCGTAAGGTTCACGGTTTGCTAGAAATCTAGCCCAAAAGTCGAAATGGGGTAAAACTTCCCGGACAAAAATTGGGCAAACTGCTTGATGGATTTTGGTGTTCTTGGTGTCTATGGAAAGCTCTCGAGGTGTAGATGAAGTTTGACACAAGACCTGATCCGATTGATGGTCGGAGTTTTGCTGGGAAGCAAAAACTGCATGCGCGGGCAAGGGGAGCTTCGCGCGTCATTTCCGCAACCTGGAGTGTCGATTGGCGGGGATGGCAAGGTCGGGAGGCTGGGATGGCAACAGCGCGGCATGGGGAGAACGAAGGAGAGAGAAAATGGGAGAGAGAGGAAGAGCAACGGGAACACGAGGGGAGAGAAAAAAAAAGAAGAAAAAGGCCGGTCCGATTCAAGATACAAAATTTAAAATTTTTACTCTGCCTTGGGACCAAAAACGAGACCCAAAAATTCTAAAAAAATTTTAGAAAACTCAGAAAAATTCGTAGGGTCCAAATACATTTTTAGTTTTGCCACGTGGTATTTAAATTAATTTTTAAAAATCATAAAAGTTTTATAATTTTGAAAAATCGAACCCGATTCTAAAATCCAAAAAATTTCAAAGAATTTCCTAAAATTTAAATAAAATAAAATATTAATATTTTCCCATAAAATAATAAATTTAAAAATTAGGGGTGTTACATTCTTCCCCCCTTACAGAAAATTCGTCCTCGAATTTTTTACACAAGGTAGAATAAAGTACATAATTACACATTGAATAGATAAGGGTACTTGCTACGCATGTCCCGCTCTGACTTGCAGGTGCACTCTTCCACTGACTGGCTCCTCCACAAAACCTTAACCATAGGGATCTGTTTTGATCTTAGCTGCCTCACTTGGTAGTCCACTATGGCTACAGGTTGCTCCTCAAGCGTCAGGTTTTCTTTCAGCTCTACTACATCCAGCTGTAGCGCATGAGAAGGATCAGGTATGTATTTCTTGAGCATGGAGATGTGAAATATAGGATGAATATGAGAAAGGTCGGGTGGTAACTCCAACCGATAGGCAACTGCTCTAACTCTATCAGT
Organism: Hevea brasiliensis; assembly: GCF_030052815.1. Taxonomy (NCBI): domain Eukaryota; kingdom Viridiplantae; phylum Streptophyta; class Magnoliopsida; order Malpighiales; family Euphorbiaceae; genus Hevea; species Hevea brasiliensis. The sequence continues at coordinate 85,690,425 of NC_079494.1, read as the reverse complement.
AACCTCAAAAGGTCCAATATACCGAGGTGCCAACTTGCCCTTCTTCCCAAATCTCATGACTCCTTTCATTGAGAAACCTTTAGGAATATGTAATTGCCTACTGCAAACTCTACATCCCTCCGTCTGGGGTTTGCATAACTCTTCTACCTACTGAAAGCTATTTTCAATCGTTCACTGATTAAAGGAACTATCTCTAAAGTGTACTACACTAGGTCTACATCATGCACCTTTACTTCTCCCATTTTCGTCCAACACAGAGGAGACCTACACTTTCTGCCATATAGTGCCTCATAGGGTGCCATCCCTATGCTGGAATGATAACTGTTGTTGTAGGCAAACTCCACCAAGGGTAACTGATCATCTCATTGACCTCCAAAATCCGAAACACACATGCAAAGCATGTTTTCTAGTGATTGGATTGTCCTTTCATACTGCCCATCTGTCTGAGGGTGGAAAGTAGTACTAAAGTTCAACTCTTTGCCAAGTGCCTCCTACAACTTCCTCCAAAATTGAGAAGTGAATTGGGGCCCTCTGTCTGATATTATGGAAGCAGGAACTCCATGTAATTTGACTATCTCTTTAATATAGAGTCAGACATACTGTGCAACAGAATATGTGGTCTTCACAGGCAAGAAATGAGCTGATTTAGTCAGACGGTCTACAATTACCCATATCGAATCATATCCTCGCATGGTACGAGGCATGCCAGTCAAAAAATCCATAGTAATCATTTTCCACTTCCATTCTGGGATAGAAAGCTCTTGTAGCTTCCCTGACAGCCTCTGGTGTTCAAACTTCACCTTTTGACAAGTCAAGCACTTGGACACGAAGTCTGCTCCGTCTCTCTTCATGCCATTCCACCAATAGCTATCTTTCCCATCATGGTACATCTTGGTGGAGCCTGGGTGGATATTGTATAGTGTATAGTGTGCCTCTCGCATGATTTCATTTCTGAGATTGTCCACATCGAGCACATATCCTGGAACCTTGTATAAGGGCTCTATCATTGGCAAATCCAAACTCTCCTCCTTCACCCTGCTGTACTCTTTCTATGATCTTCATCAATTATTGGTCTTTGTGCTAGGAAACTTTGACTCTGTCTCACAAGTTTGGCCTCACTGAAAAATGGGCCAATAATACCCCCTCATCTGAAAGATCTAAGATCATACCTTGATCCATCAACTCATGTATTTCCTGAATCAATGGTCTCTTCTCTGCTGATATGTGCGCCTAGTTGCCAGAAGATTTTCTGCTTAAAGCATCTGCTACTACATTGGCCTTCCCAGGGTGGTATTGGATGATACAATCATAGTCCTTCAGAAGCTCCATCCATCTCCTCTGTCTCAAATTTGAATCCCTCTATTGGAAGATGTACTTCAAACTCTTGTGGTCAGTGTATATCTCGCACACTTTACCATACAGGTAATGTCTCCAAATCTTTAGTGCAAAGACTACAGTCGCTATTTCCAAATCATGGGTGGGGTAGTTCTCCTCATGCCTCTTTAGCTGCCTTGAAGCATAAGCCACTAGTTTTCCATTCTGCATCAAAACACACCTTCCGCCAACCCTGGAGGCATCACAGTACATGGCATATCCTTCACCACTCATCGGTAGTGTCAACACAGGGGCTGTGGTTAGACACTCCTTAAGCTTCTGGAAACTCTCCTAACAATCATATGTCCAAATGAATGGAACATTCTTCCGAGTCAACTTAATTAGGGGAGCTGCTATCCTGGAAAAGTTCTGCACAAAACGCCTATAGTAGCCAGCTAGGCCCAAAAAACTTCGCACCTCAGTAACTATTATAGGCCTAAGCCAATCAGTTACAGCCTCAATTTTCTTGGGATCCACTTGAATGCCTTCACTAGAAACCACGTGTCCCAAGAATTAGATGCTTTCTAGCCAAAATTCACATTTTGAAAATTTGGCATATAGCTGGTGCTCCCTCAAAGTCTGCAACTCCATCCTCAAATGCCACACGTGTTCTTCCTCAGTCCGAGAGTATACCAAAATGTCATCTATGAATACGATGACAAAACGGTCCAGAAATGGCTTGAATACCCTGTTCATCAAGTCCATGAAGGCTGCTGGTGCATTAGTGAGTCCAAAAGACATCACCAAGAACTCATAATGACCATATCTTATCCTGAATGCTGTATTGGACACATCCTCATTCCTGATTCTCAACTGATGGTAGCCTAATCGTAGGTCTATTTTGGAAAAGAATTTGGCCCCTTGGAGCTGATCAAACAGATCATCGATCCAAGGAAGTGGATACTTGTTCTTCACAGTCACCTTGTTCAGCTGTCTATAATCAATACACAACCTCAAGGACCCATCTTTCTTTCTCACAAATAGAATAGGAGCACCCCAGGGTGAAGTGCTCGGACATATGAAACTCTTGTCCAAAAGTTCTTGTAGTTGCTCCTTTAACTCTTTCAATTCTACTGGTGCCATCCTATAAGGAGGCATTGATATGGGGTTTGTACCTGGTACAACATCAATGCAGAACTCTATTTCCCTTCCTGGTGGCAACCTTGGAAGCTCCTCAGGGAAGACATCCATGAATTCTCTGACAATAGGAACATTTTCCATGTTAACACCTTCTACAGATGTATCTCTCACCAATTCCAAATACCCTTGGCATTCACGCCTCAATATTTTTCTAGCGCTAATTGCTGACACCAAATTATATGGAGCCACACTCTTCTCACCATCAAAGCTAAACTCTTCCACACCAGATATGTGAAAATACAGCTTTTTATTCTTGCAGTCTAAAGTGGCAAAATGAGTTGCCATCCAATCCATTCCCAAAATTACATTGAAATCCATTACTAGTAGAGGAACTAAGTCTGCTGGGAGGATTCTTCCATCCGCTACTATTGGGCTACCCAGAAAAACCATGTCTACATCTATGTTGTCACTAAGCGGGGTAGCTACAAACAAAGGGCATTCTAAAGTTGTAGGGTTCCTACCTAATCTCATGGCAAACACTGGGGAGACAAATGAGTGCGTAGCACTCGGATCTATCAAAACATGAGCCTCATAGGAACAGACTAGAAGACTACCTGCCACAACTGCATTGGAAGCCTGAGCATCCTGGTGGGTTAGGGTGAAAACCCATTCTTGACCCCTACCCTGCATTGCAGAACCCTGATACTGACTTCTACTTCCTAATTTGCCTCCAAATCCACATCCTCCTTGTCCTCGACCCTGTTGGCCACTGAACTGACTGCCTAAATGTTGGAAGCACCAGGATACAACTGACGAGGAACATTTGCAACAAAACCCTGTGACCCCATCTGTGGCTCGCTGAACACGGGGCATTCCCTAGCAAAGTGAACTTGTTGGCTACACATGAAACATACTCCTGAACCGATCATACAAGGTCCTGAATATCCTCTTCTACACTGTGTGCAAGGTGTAAGGGAAGATCCTAAACCAGACCCAGAACTGTTGTATCCCAAACTGTTACCACTGTTGGATCCATACCCTGGTCTGAATCCTCAAGATTTGTGTCTAAAACCACTCTTCTTATTCCTAATTCTTCCTCTGTAATTACTTTGGCCTCCGCTATCCGTAGTGCCCATGTGGGGAACACTTAAAGAACCCTCTGCTCTATTTTTCTTTGCCCTTCCACTGTCATCTCCTATATAGCTAATCTCAATCTATCGGGCTCGATCAACTACCATATCAAAAGACTGATTAGACATCATGGCCAAGTTTGCATACCTCCTATCCAGCCCCTTTAGGAACCTTTTTACCTTCATACTTTCTGTAGCCACTGCTGTAGGGATATATCTGCTGCCTGCAAATTCTCAGAGCATATTCATCTACAGACCTGCCATTCTGCCTTAAGGCCTCAAAGGCCCACTGCTTTTGATCTCTGAAACTTTCTGGCACAAACCTGTTGATAAACAGTTCCACAAACTGAGTCCATGACAAACCTTCCATCCAAGGTAATATGTAGTCATTCATTCATTGTCTAGGCATAGGCCTCATGACATGCTGCACACACTCTATAAGTCTCCTATCAGTCAACTGCAACTCCATCCCACCCTATTTGCAAGAATCCAAAAACTGATAGGCATCGTCTAACACATCATAAGTACCAGGCACTAACTTCTTAAAAATAATTATTTGTTCATAAGGTTCTCCTCTTGGTGTGGTGGACTGCTGCTGTTGGGGAGGGTCGACTATATACTGTGCCATCATATCGATGGTTATCTGCAAACTAGCTAGAGTAGCTACCATTGGGTCCATGGGACCCAGGGCCACAAAAGACTGTTCCTTAACTGGTGGTGGCTGCTCCTCTACTTGAGCAGCTCTAGGCCTCCTACCCCGCCTCCTCGGGGTAAGCACCTCATCTTGTGCTGACACCTCGTCAGGCACATCTGGTTCTGGTGCAGTGGCACTTCTTCTGCTTCAATGCATTTTCCTGAAATTCAGCAGTATTAGCCCACAAAAATTCAAAACAGCATGTTACACGGCTCTACAGACTCATATTTACACATAATTATGTAAAGCAGAAACTAGAAGCAAAGATGACAATGTAAGATGAATGTTGACCCTATTTTCCACATGTGACTCCTAGTAGACTCTTCCCAACACTTTAGACAAATATTCCCTAGAATCTGGAGCCTAAGCTCTGATACCACATTTATCACGACCCAACCTATGGGCGGGACCGGCACTAGGACCTGGGCCAACATAAAGCCCCTGAGGCCCGTAGTAAGCCTAACTATTCCTCAACCCAACTCTAAGGCCCATTTGGGCCCAATTTCAAGATCAACCGGATAGAGTCCGACTCACCCGACCTGTAAACACAATATATAATCATCTGGGGAGCTCAGCTCACCCTCAACATAATCAAATGTCATAAAAATAAATGGGAGCTAGGCTCCCTCATCAAATCGAACCATACATGCTTTTAATAAGTTTACAGGTCCAATATGATAATTATATTACAGACCCAATCAAATAAATATTTCTAACACATGCAGAAATTCTAGGAGTTAACAAAATTATACAAACTTAATAAATGACCTGTAAAGAAGAAAAGCAGGTTAACTATAATAATAATCCTCCTGTTGCCTGGAAAAAAATAATGAACAGGAGTGAGCATTTGACTCAGAGAGTAAAATATCAATTTTAACCATAATCTCTATAGCTATCTAAAGCTAATGCACCCTGTGGAGTGAAATGCAACACCGTCATAAATTTCATAAAAATGACATCAAAAAACAATTTGGAGCACTCACACACCCGATAATGTCAAACAATACATATACGGGAGCTGATCTCCTATATAGCCCTCTTAATCCAACCTCTGCCAGTGAAGATCTTAAGCCGAACTTTCGCTTAATAAACCAAATATGGGGTCCTAGCGAAGAACTCAAGCCGTGTCTACCCCGAAGGAGTGGGTCCCAACAAAGATCTCAAGCCATGTTTATCCATCCTGTCCATATCCAACACCATACCACATGCACGCCAATGCGCGCACACTGCTCCAAATTACCACAATAACATCCATGGCACTTTAACAGTTGTGAATGCAATATAAAACATGCCTAGAGTTTAACTACATAGATACATATTTATAAGTGATGCATGGGCATGCTTGAACATATAATAATATCGAAATTACAATTAAAATTAATATTTTACTCACAAACTTAATCGCAGTCACTATGGCGGCTGGGCGGAGGAGGAAGGCTATCCCGGCTCACCTGACAATTTTTATCACAATTATTTAATAAACTTGACTCAATACAAACTAAGAAAAGACCAAAGATGTCCTAAACTGTGCTGAAAATCCGGCAGAGTCTTCCTTATACCTAGGACCTACCCAACCTGCAAATGGGTTTGAAACGCACTTTTATATCCACAAACCATACACTCATAACTCAATCACATCACACAGCCCCTCCTGGGCCCATCCATACAGTCATCAATCACAATATGTAAAATTATAGTTTAGTCCTTATAATTAATCCTTTTGCAAAAACTATCCAAATGAGTTCTAAAAATTCTAAAACTCTGCCCCACGATCCTTAGCATTATTACTAAGCTAATGCAAAAGGAATTATAATTTTTTGAGCTACTACGAATATTTTATAGATTTTTAATCCCATTCAAGCACTAGAAAATGAAGAAAAAGTAAGGTTCGGGTTTACCTATGCGGATTCCGACCTCGTGAATGCGCTCGGGACGTCTGACAACGATGGGGTAGCCAAAATCTCGACCCAATTCCAAGACTTTTTAGGTAGCCTGTCTATTTAGCCAGAAATTCACAGACCAGGGCAACTATCAAATATCCGCGAATTAAAGGTACCTACACGAAGCCCACAACACGAGGGTTGGTACAAAATTTTTACAGAATTTTATAAGCTCATTTAGTACTCAAAAAAATACTACGAAGTTTCATGGGACCCACCAAAAAACGGTGTCAAAAAATTTTAAAATTTATATTGCCGCGAAGCTCTCAATGAGTGGAGCGCTCCGGTACTCTCGGTTTTCTCGTGGGGTTCACGGTTTGCTAGAAATCTAGCCCAAAAGTTGAAATAGGCTAAAATTTCTCGAACCAAAATTGGGCAAACCGCTTGATGGATTTTGGTGTTCTTGGTGTCTATGGAAAGCTCTCGAAGTGTTGATGAAGTTTGACACAAGACCCGGTCCGATCAGTGGCCAGATTGATCGAATTTTGGCTAGGAATCTGAAACGGTGCGCGTGCATAGGGGAAGCTTAGCGTGTCATTTTCGGCAGCCTAGAGTGTTGGCCAGCAGTGGGGAAGAGCTGGGGCGGCAAGCCAGCGAGGTGGGGAGGCTGGGGTGGCGGCGGCGTGGCGTGGGGAGGAGGGAGGAGAGAGAAAACGGGAGAGAGAGGAAAAGCAACGGGAACGTGTGGGGAGAGAAAAAAAAAAGAAGAAGAAGGCCGGTTCGATTCGACCAGGACGATCTGATTCAAGATACAAAATTTTGAATTTTTACTCTGCCTTGGGACTAAAAACGAGGCCCGAAAATTCTGAAAAAATTCTAGAAAACTCAGAAAAATTCATAGAGTCCAAATATATTTTTAGTTTTGCCACGTGATCTTTTAATTAATTTTTAAAAAATCATAAAAGTTTTATAATTTTGAAAAATCAAACCCAATTTCTAAAATCAGAAAAATTTCAAATAATTTCCTAAAATTTAAATAAAATAAAATATTAATATTTTCTCACAAAATCATAAATTTAAAAATTAGGGGTGTTACACTTTCTATAAAAAATATAAGATAAATAAATCACTTCCCTTCCTTTTTTTCTCTATAAAAAAGATTTATAAATAAAATAATAATTTTCCATTACACATAAACTTTACTTTCCTTATAATTTCGCCACAAACTAAAACCAGGTCATACTGTCAACCTTATCAGCAATGTAGATCTTATACCATTTCTTCACCTTTTTACATTTTAAGGTAAAGGCGGCCATCTGAATGGCCCTGCTATCCTAGCACCCAACTCATCTGCTATTCTTTTGACTGCCATAACATACTTGAAAGGATCATCTCCTTCCTTATATTTAGGTGCATCCAACTTTAAGTAGTTCATAATCTTTGCCTTACCTCTACCAGTTATCTCGGCCTCTTGTGTAAGAACTGATGGGGTTGCAAGAGGTGGTAGTGGTGCTTGCTCTCCTGTAACTCTCTTCATAAGTTCCCATGGTGGTTGAAGTGCTATGGGCATACTATTAAGGAGGATACATGGGATATGTGTTGAACAGTGGGTAGGGCATGAAAGAAGGTTATTAGGGGATAGCTCATAAACTTAAGATTTACAAAACTTCTCTGTTGTGGATAATGATACCCATACCCATACTCCAGTCCTAGCTGAGGAGGAGAGACAAACTCTGACTCATTTTTTTCCTCCACAAAACTATATTCTCCCACTCTTCCCAAGCCTGCAGACTCAGGATTTTCATATTGTTGTGACAAGCCATGAGAACTCCTTCATAGATGACATCATCTATGAAAAAGAAATTTATATCCATTACTAGTCAAACTAGATACAGAAATGATATTTTTAAAGGCATCAGGTACATACAAAATATGATCTAATAACAAAACATGTTCAGATATATACAAATATTTAGACCCTATGGTTAATGCCACAATATTTTCTTCTTGAAAAGCCATTTGTTTCCTATTGGTACAATATATTTGCTGGTTTACAATCTCGCAAGTGCACGGATCATTAACAAGTAATAAAGTGATGAGTAAAGTATCGTTCCTACAAGGACTATGTTGAATACCAAAGTATAGTGATCTTAATTATCTAGATGATTGAATTATATATAAATAGTAATTGAATCTATATCGAAAGAAATAAAATCTAAAATAATTAACTAAACTTGAATATTAGTTAATAAAAAACTCTAGAGCTAGGGGTTCACACTTCAATCAATTATAGAATCAATCTAATTCATTCAACAAAATGAAAGATTATTACATTAAAGGAAATTAATCCTAAGTTATTTTAGTCCTCTCTTAAGGCACTCAAGGTGTATTTTAATTAACCAAAACCCTAGTTTTGTAGTGATTAAATTAACTAAAACCCATTATGTTCTTTCATTAATTGTTAGATCCACATAAAATTCTAGCCTATCTGTAGATCAAGAATCCTAAGTTTAAAATCTTGATTTTTTAATATTAATATTTACCTTTTAGTCCTTCAATTAAGATCTGGAATTAATACTAAGTGAGTACCAACATATAGCATGCATTAAGAACACAAAATATTGAATCAAAGAATAAAATGTCCAATATATTAAATAAAATCAAACTAGATCAATTAAATTGAGAGTGCTGCATTCCTAACCCTAGAATAAAGAAACTACTCACACATGGTGAGTTTTATAGTCAAGTTTATAAAATAAAGAAAAGACATGAAAAGAAATAGAATGAAAGAACCCAGATGGAGAATTACAGCCTTGGAGTTTTGGAACTTCAACTAAAAATCCCTTCTAGCAATCTTACAAATCCTATTTTTCCTTTGCCTTTCTTAAAGTTAACGTGCACTCTTGAATGTGAATTAGTTCCCTCTCCCTTAATTCTTGACATATTATTTTTATATCTAGTGTAAGAAACCCTTGTTTTAGAGTCATAAAAGCCTTAGAAGTCCATCCAGATCGAGTTAGAAGGAAGAAAAGTCGAGTTAAAATTATTCCCTAGGGACAGTACATAGGCCGTGTAACATTTCATGGGGTGACCCCATGTAATTTTCTGTAGCTTGAATTTTTTTAGTTTTCTTTTGTCCAGAAGGTTGCATAGGGCCCAAGAGGTTACACAGGGCAAGTTATACGGCCTGTGTAATTCTTCTAGCCTTCCATTTTCACTTTTTAACCTCTAGATCTCTTCCAAACAGGTCCTTGGCTCAAGAACCACATAAAAAACCTGATAAAATATAAAAATAAAAAAATTGGGTTGGATTAACAAGTTTTCTAAAATATTACTAAAAACACATAAAAATAAACATAAAAAGAGACTAAATGCTAACAAAATGCAATGAATATTAACCCTAAATGTCTATGTAATTTGACTACATCAAATACCCTCAAACTTAAACATTTACTTGTCCTTAAGGAAAGGAAAACTTAAATGCATATAAGAGGTATTTTCCTTTTAGGTATAACAAGAATTGAAAATCTAGACTTTCAAAGATAACCTCAAAAGATCAACATGTCAACAATTTATCAAAATGCTAAGAAGCCAAGATCCATTATATGCACCAATATTTAGCAAAGCGCAAATTACCAACCCAAAACATATGTACGCACACCAGTTATAAGAAATTGCTTTACTTAAATAAGCACATGTGCACTTAGCAATCTCTAATGCCTCCACATGAATGTATTGAATTTAATTTCTCAAGTCCCATAGGCAGATCTCTTAACCCTATCTCTACTTATGTAGCATGCACTATCAAAAGATAAAAAGGCCTTTTAGGATTAAAGGATAATGTGGCAATCAAAGAAAAAGGATATAAAGTAATCAAAGTATGAGAGATATTAATCTATAAAAGATCAAAACACAAAAAAAAAATTTTTTTCTTGTTTTTCTTTTTCCTTTTTTCTTCCATGGAGAGAAGAAATTTACAAATTGACTATACTGCTATCATACATCTTACTAAGTGAATAAGGACTTTATTTATAATTTTGTGTTTGATACACTTATCCCTCTTTGGTTTCCACCCCCCAAACTCATTCCTTGAATACTTGGGTGGATTATTTCTTTGTAATTTATTTTCATATGCTAGCACCTCTATTTTTATTTCTTTCTCCATATTTTCTTTTCTTTTCTCTTTTTAATCTAGTGTATTTCTCGCTTTTACAGACGACCTCTCTCGTAAGAGTAAGTTAAATGTTTTGGATAAATGCTAGGTAAATAATGTGGGTAAACAAAGAAAATTATATAGGTAAAAATATAGGCTTGAGTTGGCTGTAAGGGATTTATTATAATTAAGAGTGGCTAAGGCTACAATAAGGCTATATCAAAGAATGCCTAAATCATGTCTTAATTAGGTAAATGCTAGGATTTCGCCTCGATAAGTTTAAAAGACCTATTTTAAGGTGGGTGAGATAATTAGAAAATCACAACCATACACATATACTTGCTCTAAGAACTCACTAGTTCATTGTAATGGAATGATGCACACATACCTAGGAAAAATAATCTACACAAAGCCAAATGTAAATTCCATTATGAATATTTTTTTCCTTATACTTTTCTAAGTAATAAACATATCAAACTTCTTAAAGTTACTTCAATCATCCATTAAAACAATTTTCATCATATTAAAAGACTAAAAAAAAAAGCAAAAATTTTATTGATTTTATAAATGCAAAAATGCAAAAAATTTTCTACATAAAATGCAAAACTTAAAATGCAAATTCTATTGCACCCCAAACTCAAATTTGACATTGTCCTCAATGTCATTAAGATAAAACAATTAGGTCAAAAGCAACGTCATAAATGTAGTAACAAGGAAAAGATAATGGATATAAAATACACCCCCTTGAAGCATGCATTCCTTTGAAAATTTGTGAACTTGATCTCCATTGTTCCTTTTAAGTGCTTTTTGAACCTACAAAATGAACAAACATCAAAACAAATTTAGGAGGGTGATAAAATAAAAGAAATAAATAAATAAATAAAAAGAAATGCAAAGATTAATAATAAAACTTGGGTTGCCTCCCAAGAAGCAATAATTTAAGGTCTTTACCTTGACCCCTTTTAGATGTGCTAATCAAAAAGTGGCTTCCGCCCATAGTAGTTGTCAGGTAACACCAAATATGGGCCTTGATTTGTGGTCCTCTCAAGATTGGCAAGATTTGAGATAAGTTTGCATGTAGCATGAACAACACTTGGTTTAGACTAATATGCTTGGGATGGGGACTATTTTACCTCATGGAAGACATATGATGATGTAGGAGGTGTCCATGATAGAAAAGGGTCTTCTGGTGGTGTATGTGTAAGCACCAATAATGAACTCAAATATATTGTCTTATCAATTTCTTCATTTACCACCATCAGTCCTGATTTGTCTTCATGTAAGCACCTTTCTAATGACCCACCAACTATAAAGGAGTTGTTTCCTTTAGCTTTAGGTTCCACTTCTTCTTCAAGTAACTCTTGTTTTCGTGGGAACTCTACTGGTAAGTCATCCTCAAAGGAATTTTGTTCTTGAAGCTGAACTTCTTCTATAGGTTCAAATTCCCTTGAAGCTTTTTCATTCTCCCAATCTTGTTCATTTAATTCCTCCTCATAAATTGATAGCTCATTGTTCACCATTAGGTTGTCAAAATTTTCCAATGGTGCTACCACCTCTTCAAGTCCTACCATTTTCTCTAATTGCAGCTAGAATGGTTAGTGTGAACTGTTAGGTTAGTAGATGTGTGGGGGATATTGGTGACTCCAACCCTGCAATGAATGATCCCAATACCAATGGTAATCAAAATCTGCCATGTCATTCAACAAGTGAATGGTATCCTCATGGTCTTTTTAAAGAACATCATCACCAGTAGCCCAAGCTCCATTAGCTACCCAATTCCTTGTCACTTTATCCAAACCATTATAGAAATTGAGAGTGAGTTCATGATTTGAAAGATTATGATTGTCAAATTGCTCTACCAAATTATTAAATCTTCTCCAAGCATCATAAAAAGGTCCATTGTATTGTTGAATAAAACATGTGAAGACTTCCTAACGAAACATCTCAATGATCCTCACAAAAAAAAAAAAAAAAAAAAAACAAACAAGTAAAATTAGACATATAGAAAAATAAAGTAAAAAAGAAATAAGAATGTATGGATTAATCAAATCACTAAACGTTTGATATCAAGCACTGATCTTCGACAATGATGTCAAAAACTTGTTTCCTATTTTATAACCCCGTAAGTGCACGGATCATTAACAAGTAATAAAGTGATGAGTAGAGTATCATTCCCATGAGGTCCGTGTTGAGTAGCAAACTATAGTGATTTTAATTATCTAGATGATCAAATTGTATAGAAATTGTCACACTTTACCCCTCTGTAAGGCATAACATGATCCCATAGAATACCTAACGAACTACTGAACTTCACCTACCGATAATTCATTAAGTACACTATAAGGGATTTTAAAATCATTTTCTTACATTTTGGAAGTGGTGAGCGTTTTGGTAGGAGTTAAAAACATTTAATTGAAGTTTCAAAATTAGTAAAATTTTTTTGTTCATTTTATTTTTCCACAAATTTTATAAAAATTTCAGCAGAGTGCCGTCTGTATTTTGGGAAAGCAGTTCTTCAAATACCTAAAAAAAACACTTCCAATAAATTTTTCCACAACTCCCAACCCAAATCAACACAATTCCACAATTCAACAAAAAATTTGTCATCTCAAAATACTTTACAATTTAATTCACATTGCATATAGTACTTAATTTACAAAAAGAAAATCCAAAATAACATTATTACAATTTATTTTATAACTGCTCAACTTTATATTGATACATAGAACACTACAATATTTACATCAAATAATTACAAGGGCATAAATAAATACCCGTACAAAAAGGATCAGTGAAGTCCACTATCTCAGTAGCAGCTCACTCTACTGTTTTCTCCTTGCCCTTATCTGCGACAGCAGAATAAGCTATCGTTGAGTATAAAAATACTCAGTGGTGCACAATAAAAATTTAAAATACAATACATAAATCATTCATTGACAAAACACAATTTAAATATTGCACAATTACATTTCATAAACTATCAAAACTCATTATAGCAAAATTTTGGGTCAATTAATTTAATAAACACAGTGTTGCCAATTCATACACAACTTAAGCAATGATACAAAATTTCTGATCAATGCTGCATTGTACACCACGGCAAAGAAATCTACAACCCCACTAATTGAAATCAATGAGGGAGGTAGCTAGCTAGCTAATGAATACTCATCCGATCTACAACCTCAACTGGTAAACTAGAGAGGGAGGAAAATAATCGATATCAACCCCATAAATGGGGGAATAATATGGCACTGTCATGCTAAGTGTGAATCCGAAATCAATTTAAAACAATTTATTCAAATATTGCATATAAAAATCAAATCAATTTCCAAAGTTACATTTTCATTCACAAAGTGGCAACACAAAAGTTCTTAAACTCATAATGCGTACTAAATCAATTTTTCAATGATAAAATGCTTAAATAGGGTTTATTGTGCACAAACCTGATGTAAGTTGCGTCTAGGCCTTAACTTAGTCTTTTGTCCCTTGTGGGTCTTTTTCAACTGAAACACAAAATTTTTTAGTGTCTCAATATCTTTGCCTCACAATAATTTCAATAACTAATTCCAATATGTTTAAACTTACATTCTTGCAAATTTTCATGTTGAGGTTACTATTCATGGTACTATTTAAGTCAAAATATTGACTTTCTTATACTTAAAAGGTATGGGAACTCCAACTGTACTCACAGACCACATTTTGGTCACCAATTTTGTTGGTTTTGGTTGTTTTCTCAAAACTTAGGTCTTTTAGGCAAAATTGCAAAATTTCAATTTTGGTGTCTTATGTTGCACTGTTCCATTGGTCATTTTGCTGTTAAAATTTGGCTAAGTTTTCTGTACAGAAATTGTTCCTTATTGTCTTAACTTTATTCTCCTTTTTGAATCACTCCATTTGGAGTTTTTTAGCTCAAGTTATAGCCATTTGAATCATGGCTTTCGGATTGGACTTAACCCAAATTTCTAGGCACCAAACTGGTTCTGGCAGTTTTAGGTCGCCAAATTTGGGTGGCCAAATGGCTTGGTTAAGGGCATAATTTGGATTTGTGTTCTTCATGAAAGTTTTAGGTCTATATCTCAAATTTCCACTGGTAAAATTTTAGGTTATTTAGACATGCCTAGCCCAAGTTATGGCCAAATGAACCAACATTGTTCATTTGGTCATTTTTGTACAGGTCAGATTGCCTAATCCGGATTTGGTCAACTTGTTCACTATGCTATCATCACTTTTTGGGCATGATTCCTAAATGAAAAATGTTCCATTTCATGTGTATTTTCATTCCCAATTGGTCTCACACTAATTGGGCTTGTAAATTTTCAGTTTTGATCCCTGAAAGGGACCTTGGTCCTGCTGCCTATAGCATGACCCCAAGCAATCCGAATTTGCATTTGGTTCCAACACTTCTAACATGCTCCAATTGGTCACAAATGACCATTTCTCACCTCAAACCAAGTCAAACACACCATTTAACACATTCTCACATTTTTATCTTCCAAACCCTAGGTGCCAAACCCTAATTCACATATTTATTGTATTTAACTAATTTCAAGAATACTAGCATTACTTCTATACTCATGCAAGCTTACCTACACTTTGAATTCAATCAAATTCATGCATACACACATCAAAACCCTAGCTGGCCGAATTTTCCTCTAGTCCTCCAACAATTATTTTCTTTTAATTTTAAGTTAAAATCTAAGCTACTTGAACCAAAAGCATAGAAATTAAACTAAGAAATGGAAGTTTGCTCACTAATCTCAACCTTTGATTTTCAATCTTCAATTGCCTTATTCTTTTCTTCTTTCTTTCTTGCTCAAGCTTCTTTTCAAGACTAAAAGACAAGGTTTAATTAAGGGGACATGGGATTTATGGCTAGATCAAGGAGTTCTTCAAGCTCAAAATGAGCTTTAATGGAGGAAAGTGAGGGTAAGGGATAGAGAGATATATGGATGGCAACCTTGAGGAAGAAGACTAAATAAATTTTTTTTTTTATTTTGTTATTTTAAAGATAACTAACATATTTGACTTGGTCAATATTTGTAGGAAAATTAAATTGGATTTTTGACATCACCCATGATGTCATCTAAGTGATGTAAGCATGATGTAATAAAACTTTTTCTTTTCTTTTTCCATTTTCCTAAATTTTTCAATAGTTCTTTAATTTAATTCCCGATTCTGAAATTTTCTTTTCTCCAATTTTATTTGACAGTTAGGTCAGGAGTCAGCTCTTGGAGTCAATTGACCAAATTGCCCCTCGTCGGTTCGACCTGGTTTGCAATTAATTTAATATTTCTTTCGGATCTCTGACCAAATTATTTGACTGGCTTAACAATTCTTTTTCGTGATTTTCTCTTTTCCACTGTGTTCCCAATAGTCCTAAGGACCGCAGTGTCACATTTTACGGTTCGAAATTTGAGTTTAAATTGACCTCGCAGTCCTTCCCGAGAAGGTTACCCATTGCTGTGACTCTCGGCTCGTTTAACTTCTTATGTTCTGTTTTTCTTATTTATACTTAACTAATTGGCAATTACTAATTATTTGTGTTCAGGGCTTATCTAGTTGTCTTAGACATGATTCTAATCCCCTTAATTATCCGGACCGATACCGATCACCGGAACAGTAAAATATACCAGGCTATGCAAATAGGGTTATTACAGAAATAGTAATTGAATCTAAATTAAAAGAAATAAAATCTAAAATAATTAACTAAACTTGAATATTAATTAATAAAAACATTCTAAAGCTAGGAGTTCACACTTTAATCAATTATAGAATCAATATAATTCATTCAATAAATGAGTGATTATTAATTTGAAGAAAATTAATCCTAAGTTTTCTTAAGTCCTCTTTCAAGGAACTCAAGGTGCATTTTAATTAGCTTAAAACCTACTTTCGTGGCCATTAAATTAATTAAAACCCAGTATATTCTTTGATTAATTATTAGATCTTCAGAGACTTCCAGCCTATCTGTAGACCAAGAATCCTAATTTCAAAAAATTGATTTTCTAATATTAATCTTCACCTTTCAGTTTATCAGTTAATATCTAGAATCAACACTAAGTGGGTACTAATACATAGCATGCATTAAGAACACAAGAGATTGAATTAAAGAAAAAAAATACCCAATATATTAAATAAAATAAAGCGAAATCCATAATTAAATTGAGAGTGCTACATCCCTAACCCTAGAACAAAGAAATTGAGTACACTTGGTGAGTTTTATAATCAAGTTTATAAAATCAAGAAAAGACATGAGAAGAAATAGAATGAAAGAACCTAGATGGAGAATTGTAGCCTTAGACTTTTGGAACTTCAGCTGAAAATCCCTTCTAGTAATCTTCCAGATATTGTTTCTCCTTTGCCTTTCTTGAAGTTAATGTGCACTCTTGAATGTAAATCGGTTCCCCCTCCCTCAATTCTTGGCTTATTATATTTATATCTAGTGTATAAACCCTTGTTTCAGAGTTCTAAATGCCTTAGAAGTCCATTCGGGTTGAGTTGAAAGGAAGAAAAGTCAGGTTAAAATTGTTGTCTGGAGACAGTACAAGGGCCATGTAACATTACACGGGGTGGCCATGTGTAATTTTCTGTAGCTTGAATTTTTAAGTTTTCTTTTGTCTAGAGGTTGCATGGGGTCCAGGAGGTTACATAGGGTAGTTTACATGGCTCGTGTAATTCTTCTGGCCTTCCATTCTTCACTTTTTGACCTCCAAATCTCTTCCAAACTCATCCTTAGCTCAAGAACCACATAAAAACACATGATAAAATATAAAAATCAAATTATTGGGTTGGATTAATAGGTTTCTAAAATATTACTAAAAACACATAAAAATAAATGTAAAAAGAGACTAAATGCTAATTAAATGCAATGAATAGTGCCCTAAATGTCTATATAATTTGAATTAATCACAATACCTTTTAGTGGGTCTATAAGATCCCAAACTTGGTTTTTGTACATGGAATCCATTTTGGACTTCATGGCTTCTAGCCATTTTGAAGAGCATATATTTGATATAGCTTCTTTATTAGTTGTAGGATTATCACCATCATCAGCTTCTTCATGAAAGAACAACTCTTGTTCATTCTCATGAAGAAATCCATCTCTCTGAAGGATGAGATATTCTACTTGATCTTCAAGGAACTGATGTAGAGACATCATCAATAGGTACAGGCTTGTCATTGGGAGGATCAATATCCAATCCGTTTATTTGTTGGTTAAAGTTATCTAACTCCAATTCTATTTTCCTTCGTTTGCCACCTTCTTGAAGAAACTATTTTTCAATAAAAGTAAAATTCCTGCTAATCACAACTCTTTGTGCTATAGGAAGATAGAAATAATATCTAAAACTATCTTTTAGATATCCAACAAACCATCCCTTCTCAGATCTTATTTCTAATTTATTGGTCTTTAGCTTTTTAATATAAGTTGGATAACCCCAAATCTTAACATGATTAAGACTTGGTTGCCTTCCATGCCATATATCATATGTAGTGGATGTGACTGATTTAGAAGGAACACAGTTTATAAGATATAAAGCTATTTCTAATGCAAATCTCCATAAGGAGATTGGAAGATCTGTATAGTTCATCATGCTCCACACAATATCTAATAAGCTATGGTTTCTCATTTTCAATACACCATTCAACTATGGTGCTCCAAGAGTAGTTAATTAAGAAATAATGCGATGTTCCTTTAGAAACTCATCAAACTCAGTATTTAAGTATTCACCTCCTTGATATGATCTTGGAGTTCTAATACCTTTTCCTATTTATTTTTCTACTTCGGATTTGAATTCTTTGAACTTTTCAATTGATACATGTTTGTATTTCATTAAATACAAATATCCAAACCTTGATACGTCAGGAAAAACCTCCTCTTGCCATTTCTTTAAATGGGTTACATGCATCACTATGTATCATCTCTAAAATTTCCTTAGCTTTTGTCCCTTATCCAATAAAAGATGATCCAGTCATCTTGCTATGAAGGTAGAATTCACAAATTAGGGTAGGTTTAGAACCCATTGTGGATAAAATCTCTACTTTTATCACTTTGTGATCATATCCTTTACAATATGACCTAATCTTAAGTGTCAAAGTTGTTTTAGACTTGATTTATGTTCAATGATTGCATTAAACTCAATTTGGTTACATGAAGTTATTTTGTTATCGTTATCTAAATAATAAAGACCATCAGTTAAATAACCCATGCCAATTAATACATTTCTCAAATAGAGTTAGCAAACATCATCTATGAAAAGAAATTCATATCCATTCCAATTAATAAATTTCTCAAATAAAGTTTGCAAACATCATCTATAAAAAGAAATTCATATCCATTACTAGTTAAACAAGATACAAAAATGATGCCCTTAAAGGCATTAAGTAGATAATAAATATAATCTAATAACAAAACAAGTTTAGATATATATGAAGATTTAGACCTTATGGCTAATGCTGCAACATTTGCTCCATTGCCAATCCATAGTCTAAGATCTTGTCACTCCAAGCTCCTACAACTTGCTAGTTCCTCTATGTCAAAACATTTGTGAGAACTTACAGTAGTATCAATAACCAAGCTGTAGATAAACTATGAGTATTACCAGAATCCAAATACCAAGAAATAGACATACGTTCAGAAGGCTTATCCTACTTGCTCTTCAGGGACTCTAAATACTCTGGGCAGTTCCTCTTCTAGTGCCTAATTTTCTGACAATGGAAACACTTTCTTTCTCATCAACAGCTTCAACCTTCTGTTTCTTAAATTGCTTCTTGCCTATTTAGCCAGATGTACCCAGGGTGGAAGTCTTTCTCTTCTTATTGCCTTCCTTATTCTTAGACTTTCTAGAAGAAGAAGCAACTAGAGCAACTTCCCTTTTTTTTTTTTTTATTGCCATGCATGTTCTTTTGAGCAATGACTAGCAAATTCAATAACCCTGTAAGCGTTTATTCAATCTTTATTATATGGAAGTTTGTAATAAATGATCCTAAAGAATTAGGAAAGGATTGTAGGATCAGATTCATCTAGAGTGAAAAGTTTATAGTGAACCTGAGTAACTTAAGCTGCTCAATTAGCTTGATCATCTTATGCACATGGGCTCGCACATGCATTCCTTCCATCATCTTCATCCTGAACAACTACTTAGATATCTCATATGTAGCATTTTGACTGTGTTCACCATATAATTGTTATAGGTGGTCTAGGATTTCAGATGCCGTATACATATTTTCATGTTGCTTTTGTAACTCATTGGTCATAAAAGCAAGCATGTAACACTTAGCTTGCATCTCATCATCTTTCCACTTTGCCAAAGTGTAATGTTCCTCTTGTCAAGCCCCTTCAGGCAAGAGATTAGGAACTTTTAAGTCCATAACATATGCTATATACTCGAAATTCAAGAAAATCTTTAGATTCCTTAACCAGTCCAAGAAGTTAGGCCCAGTTAGCTTATTGCTATCAAGTATACCAATGAGAATGTTGGTGGGTTTTAGTGTCATTATATCATATTAAACTGTAGAAAATAACAAGATTCTACTTAGTAAATTGTATTAAGTAATTAACCAAAGTGATTATAGTATTTTAACCAAATTGGTCCTCCTACTAACTTGGCAAATCCTAAACTTCCAAAGTAGGAAATGGAAATCCTAGTTGGGATGAATTTTTAGTGGGCGATAGAATTCTTATAAATTTATTACTGATATCAAGTACATCAATTCTTTGTCACTAAAGTATTTACATACTTACAACATCTCATGCTTAACAATTACCTTAGGAAGATCTCTTAAACCAAAAACACCACCCCTATGTTATCATAGCCGATAGTGTAAATCTTCAAAACTTCCTAAGTGATTGTCTTAGTAGAGAGCCATAATGCAATTTCTAAAATCACATCATTTACAACTTAACCATTTAGTTAGAAGATTCCTTTGTCAACTCAATTATTATTTGATCTCACTTTACATATTAGCCAATTTTCTTGCATATCTCATATACACTTGATAAACATATATTTCATAAACATACATTCATTAACAAATAGTAATGTAAAAGGCATGATCATGGACTATTCTATGGGACTCTAGGTTGATATCCATCTTTATACAAACAAGCAAAAAGTCTTCAACACTTGAAGTCTTGTGCTCCTACTAATCCCATCAATGATTTGGACTCCTTTCTTCTTGTAGATTCCACGAATGCTAATTACAACATTTATCCTTGGCATACGAAGGCAAGAAATTACAATGAAAAAAACTCACAGGCCCACATAAATGAACATATAACCATAAGAAATTATATAACCCTTATATGTAATAAAATTAATTATTACATTCCCATAAAAGAATAAAAGGAAAGAAATAGTCACATTAGTCTCCTAAAGTCCATGATCATCTATCATGCATAAGCATATCCATGATCATCCATCATGCATAACCATACATTCAACATTTGAATGGAAAAACATTTTAAATATCATATAGTTATAATAGTAAAATGGGATCATATTCCAATAAGAAGTAATTAAACTCTTTAATTTTAAGATTTGGAAATGAAAAAGATCCATATACTACCAATGTAACTCTTACATAATTTGATACAACATTTGTATAGTGCCTTGTTGAAATAGAAGCACCCTATACAACATTTACAGAACTCATACAACACTTGTATAAGGTTCAGCATGCTCTATGTCTAACACTGTGTAGGTTTAAGCAACTATAAAATTTTTTACGCAATGTGCATAAGCTGTCACACAACTTATGCAGTATCATGTGCATGTTTTGGTAGGTTTTAGAATTTCTTGCATAAGGTGCATAAGCTGTCGTACAGCTTATGTAGTATCCTGTGCATGTTTTTGTTGGTCTATAGGAAAGTACCAAAATTCTTCCCTTAAGCCATTTTAACATGCCAATACACATTTTCGCAACAAACCATTGAAGAAAGATCATCATCCAATACTTGAACAATAAAATTTCTCATAAATTCAACCAACAAGCATACACAATATTGCTCCTAAAAACAAATTGAGGTGACTTTGATACCAATTAAAGGTTAGACTTGTGCAGTGGAAATTTTAAATTTTTTATTTAGCCTAAATGTCATACATCTCATGCTTTTACCAATTCCATGCAAGCTATTATCAAAACATCAAAGTTGTAACACTTGCAACTACAACAAGTCCTCATTCTCATTTTGTAATTTAGAAGACATAAACAAGAGCTCCTAAACTAAGTTTAGGTCCCTTATCAAAGGGGGCACAAAATCACTATTCTAGCTCCTTTTTCCAGGAAGCTAGGTTTCCAAACGTCAACCCTTCCATCAATCCACATGAACCAAAGATCAAGTCCTTTGAACACTTAAACTGCAAACCTTAGTGTACCCTCCCTTTTGTAGACCAAATGGCACCAAAGAGGTTTTTGGTTCGAATTGTTTTCCTTGGGTTACTTGAAGAAACAATTCCTTCAATTGCTAGTTCGAGAATAGCAACTTCAAATATCTCTTGAACTAGTTATGGAATAAAGCCATAAAGGTTTTCTAATGGTGGTTGAGAGACTTTGGAGAAGAAGAAGATGGAAGATCTCTAAGTTATCCCTAAAGTTGCATGCGAGTTTTTGTTTATACCTTTAAGGATATGGAAATCCCTAAATTAGGGAGGAAATATCTAACTTTTAGAGATTTCCAATCCCTAAACCATATGAGTACTGGAGAATTTGTCCACTTTGGAGACACATGTGACACTTATCCCACAAGTGCATAACTTATCTCCTACTAAGGCTAGTCTCCAGTCAACTCATGTAAGAGACATTAAAACACACTTGCATTTTCTTTCTCCCAAATGCATACCCTATGCAAATGTTGCATATCATGTGCAACATTTGCACTAGGTAAAAACATACTCCATGCTGATGTTGCATAACTGATGCTACAACTTATGCAACTTTCGGTCAACATGGGATTTATTCCTTTTTACCCAATTCCTTGAATATAGTTTTAAGTAATGCTAGGGACTTTTGCAATCTGATTGCAAATCTAAATTCATTAATTTAATTAATTAATCAAACCATTTAATTAATTAATTAAATTAATTAAGCCTTGCTCATTTTGTTTGTATTGTGTGTGACTTCTTAGGTGCACAACCAATTGGTAATGAGAATGATATTAACTCTTTAATACCAATGGAGTTCTTTCCATACCTAAAGTAAAATCCCTTTCCACCCTTGATTCTCATAAATCATAATGGATACCAAACATAGTGTATCATGACTACTTAATTAGTGATGTATTAAACCATTCCTTTCTTAGAACGTTGATCATATATTCCATGCACAAAGCTCTCTCCATTACAAAGTCTCAACTTAAGCTAGGGTCACGGTTTATGTCCAACCCTAATTGCTTCAAATCATATGTCCTCATCTTATTTCAAATTCTTGATTAATGTGGCTTTCCCATCAGAAACTCTTTTCTGATTAAGTCTACTTCTCCTGGCTAGGAACTTTATGCATCAAGAATGATTTAGATAGCATAAGACTTTATCCCTATTTACTTAGGGTAATGAAACCCATATTGACTAAACACTTATCTCTATATGCAACTATTCAGTGCCAACACATGCCCATACATCCGTACATAGTATAAGTAAGCTAGCAATATCAAACTCAAACCACCTATGTCATCTCAAGTCAAAGAATTATATGCACTATTATAATTTAGATGACGACATATTGACAATAGCAAACTCCATGTATGTGTCATCTATTTGCCATTAGTTTGACCAACTTATCATATAAGTGTCGGCTATGTTTGTCCCAACATCATAATGTCAGATCGCATGATACTCACTATTCCACTTCCATTAGTATCTCATACTAATCTATGGAAACAAACAAAGGTGACAATTTAGCCAGATAAATCATGCCCAATGAGGTATTCTCAACTGTGAACCAACATTCATAGTACTTGTGTCAGATTATTCCATCACTCATATTCTAAACACCTTAAGAATAGAACATCTAACAAGCTACTAAAGGATCTTTTCATATAAAGTTAAACAATTTAATCTAAATAAAAATTATATTGCCATAAAAGGAATGAATATTTATAAGATAAAATTACATGTTATGCTCTAGTGCACATTACTAACACTACTGTCACTAGCTTTCGACTTATTAACTGTGGTCTTGACTGCCTTAACATACTCAAAAGGAATATTTCGTTCTTTGTACTTAGGCACATCCAATTTTAGTTAGTTTTTCATCTTTGCCTTACATTTGCCGCTTAACCTAGTCCCTTGAGTCTAAACAGTTAGGGCTACTAGTGGCCTCGCCTGCTCTCCTATAACTCCCTCCATGGGGTTATAAGTTGCCATGGTGGTTAAAGGGTTTTGAGGGTACTATTGAGGAGGATACATAATGTAAGGGCTAAATGGTGGGAAGTAAAGTGTATAGGGCATAAAGGAAGAATGTTGAGGGCAGCTCATAAACCTAGGATTTCCAAAACTTCCCTGTTATGGATAACCTATGTTCCTAGCCTTGTAGAGGTAAGGATACAAACTCTTACTCATCCCCTTCCTCTTCATATCTATCTTCATTTTCTCTTCCCAAACTAGAAAAAACAAGGTCCTCACACTGTTGCTGAAAGCCATGAGAACCCCTTTATACATCCACAAACATTCTGGATGCACTAGAGGTCTCCTTACTAACCTCAAAAGACCTTTTGGAGCCTCTTGAGGATTCTTCCCTTGCACTTCTACTGGCTTTTCCCCTAACTACATGGTTAACGAGTAGTACTTTGGTACCTTCATTTTCAGGTGGTGTACCAGTCAACGTTGCAGACTGTCTTGAACCTCGCATTTTCTAAAAGTAATTAAGAAGTTATGATCATACATAAAGTTCATGTGGATTCACATGAACACAAAAAATGCCATAAAGCATGGCATGAAACATAATCGCATCATATAACATATTTGGACACAACCCAAATGGACATGTATTTTCCCTAACTGTACTAGTTGACAAACTTTCTTTCTTTCTTTGCTATAACTTTTACTAGCATCTAGGTCCACTCATCTAACCTAAAGCTTTGACACCAACTTTTTAATGACCCAACTAAGGGCCATTACCAGTGCTAGAGAATGGGTCTGCTTAAGGTTGCTGGAACCCGTATCAAGCCAAAAACTTGATAAACATGACTCATTCCATATAAACCAAAATCTAAGTAACTCATAAATAATTACACTTTAGCATTTATATTAGAACATAAATCATTTTCCTTTAAAATAGTTCAAATTTTGAACCTTTTTATTTCATTCATAAATGCTAAAGTGTAATTCTTTCATACATTCATAAATACTCAATGAGTGTGCCTTAAAGGTTAAGGTGAACATACATACATATCTTAAACTCAAGCAAAACATATTACAACTTTTCTAAAACCAAGCACAGTATCTAATCCTTTATCAATTACATGTCCATTCTAAAACTTAAACATACATAAGAGCTTACTAAAACTCTTTCTCCTGATAGATCTTCCAAAAGACAACTTTAGTCCTATAACTCTGCATCTGGGGTTTAAGGGAAAAAGGTAAGCTTAAAAAAGCTTAGTGAGTAAACCAACCATTACATTTATCATATTAATCACCTCATACATATGCAATCCATCAATTACATGAGTTTTCCACATCATAAAAAATTCACATAAGATGGACTTGTCACCTATGATTTC
The DNA here is from genome assembly GCF_030052815.1 of Hevea brasiliensis. Lineage (NCBI taxonomy): Eukaryota > Viridiplantae > Streptophyta > Magnoliopsida > Malpighiales > Euphorbiaceae > Hevea > Hevea brasiliensis. The sequence goes on along the minus strand of NC_079494.1, from coordinate 85,665,398 downwards.
CAATAACCAATTTGCCTGGCTCATATTGATGCTCCTCAAGACTTCCTCTTAAATACATAACATAACCAAAGTGCTCAGCTCACAAATAAGCTCCTTGGGTTTTCCTCTTTTATAATAGGGAGCCAAGGGCTTTTTAGACCCCTCCTGGTCTTACCACCTCATATCATGCATGATCATAACATATAACATATCATATCCATATAAAGGGGGAAATTAGTGGGTCATCCATCATTTATCATGCATTAATAATAATTATCCAATGATGTAACATATTCATGTTCTAGAAATATATAACTTAATAAATCATGAAATGATACATGATAAAGAACTAGAGTTCAATTAAATAAGCTTCTATTCATTAAGGTTAGTTTTACTTTGTAATGATCGGGAACCAACCACTCGAGGAATTGTTCGCTTTGGCCATAAGCCTCACGGTTTTGTCCCATAGGTGGAATGGAGAACTTCCCAGGAGGTCACCCATCCTAGGATTTCTCTCAAGCGAGCACGCTTAACCCTGGAGTTCTTTCAACTCTCCAGGCCATTCTACTAAAAGGTGCCTCTAGTAATTAGTTTCCCCATTTTATATATCATTGCTTTTTGAACCCAAAACCATCTTCGTGCTTTGCCGATGTGGGATTTGCCTAAGGGACCTTTCTTCTCCCCTTTCGGGACTCAGCGTCCTCGTTGAGGTTTGCCCCACCATCGCCCAAGAGGACACGCAAGCGGCTTTGATATCAATTGTAACGATCGGGAACCAACCACTTGAGGAATTGTCCACTTTGGCCGTAAGCCTCACAGTTTTGTCTCATAAGTGCAACGAAGAACTTCCCAGGAGGTTACCCATCCTTGGATTTATCTCAAGTGAGCACGCTTAACGCTGGAGTTCTTTCAACTCTCAAGGCCATTCCACCAAAAGGCGCCTCTAGTAATTAGTTCCCCCATTTTATATATCATTACTTTTTGAACCCAAAACCATCTTCGTGCTTTGCCGATGTGGGATTTGCCTAAGGGACCTTTAAAACATCATATAGAATGGCACCAACAGAACTAAAAGAATTGAAAGTGCAGTTGCAAGAACTACTTGACAAGGGCTTTATTTGCCATAGTGTGTCAACTTGGGGAGCACCAGTGTTGTTTGTAAAGAAGAAAGATGGCACTCTCCGGTTATGCATTGACATCAATAGTTGAATAAGGTGACAATAAAGAACAGATACCCATTGCCCCACATTGATGACTTATTTGATCAGTTGAGGGGTGCAGCTGTGTTCTCCAAAATTGACCTGAGATCAAGTTATAATCAGTTGAAAGTACAAGAGCAGAGTATTTCTAAAACTGCCTTTAGAACCCGCTATGGCCATTATGAGTTCTTGGTTATGCTATTCGGGTTAACTAATGCTCTGGCTGCTTTTATGGATCTGATGAACATTATCTTCAGACCATACCTTGACCAGTTTATTGTGGCATTCATAGATGATATATTGGTCTATTCGAGGAATGCAGAAGATCATGATAAACATCTGCGCATTGTACTATAAACTTTGAGGGAGAAACAGCTATACGCCAAATTGTCGAAATGTGAATTTTGGCTGAAGGAGATCTCCTTTTTAGGGCACATAGTATCAGTAGAGGGTATTAAGGTAGATCCTAGCAAGATAGAAGCTGTCCTTAATTGGAAACCACCCAGAAATATCACAGAGATTCACAGTTTTCTGGGTTTAGCTTGATACTACTGTCATTTTGTGAAAGGATTCTCCATGTTGGCATCTCTATTGACCAAGCTGCTTAGGAAAGATGTGAAATTTTAGTGGACAGATAAATGCCAGCAGAGTTTAATGAATTGAATAGGTGTTTAACTGAGGCTCTAGTCCTGACTTTACCTACACCGGGTAAAGAATATATAGTTTATAGTGATGCTTCTCACAATGGACTTTGGAAAATTCTGTATTATAGTGTGCATATTGAGAATGGTTACAAGCTATCCAAAATGACCAAAAATGTGTTGTTAAAGGTGCTAATGGTAAGGTACAAACCAGAGTTGGCATGAAGGAAGTAATTTGGTAAGTGTTGAATATGTAATTGGTAAGTGATGAGAAGTGTGTAGTAGGACAGTGTATGTTTTGGCTTAAAACCTTAAATGTGTGACTCTAATTGGCATGAGACCAATTGGAGGTGAAACTAGGCACAAAATGTGCGAACTTTCATGAAGGAAGCTTACCAAAATTCTGCCTAGAAGGTGACTTGAAAAATGGCCAAATTCGGATTAGTGACTTAAAAGCTTGAAAATTGACCATTTGGGCAATAGTTAGTGTTTTGGCCATAACTCACTCAAAACAGGTCCAAATGACCTGAAATTTTCACCATTAATAGTTTAGATATATATCTACAATTCTTATGAAGACACCAAAGCCCAGAAATGGCCAGAACCAAGCCAAATAGCTTGCACAAGTTTAGGTACCAAAACTAGCCGAACCAAAAGTGACCTAAAAATGACCTAAAGTTACCATTTTAGTGCATTCTGTCTAGCATTGGTAAATTGACCATAATTTGGTCTACACAACTCAGAATGACCGGAAATTTTGCCCCGCATGCAATAAGTCATAGACTTACAAGTTTGTAGTTTGGACTGAAACTCGAAAATCAAGGGAACTAGGTCGTTCGGCTAGGTCAAAATAGTACATCGAAATCCGGTAAATTGCAATAAAATGCAATACACTTGGAAATGAGTTTGGTAACATATACTAACACTAAAGGGCTATAAAATGTGACATATTGGTAACATTGGAATTGACTCACTTAGAGTGCATCAAGGGTTAACATTATAAGTTGACTAATAAAATGAATTGATGGGAATAGTACAAAGAAAATTTAGATATTGGATTTTATGGTTGAAAACAAATTCATTGAGTACTGAAACACTTTAAATTGTGTTTTTCAGTTGATAAGGATATTGAGAAGCATAAAGAACATTGAGTTAAGGCCTAGGAGCGACTCAAATTAGGTTTGTGCACAACTAGTTTTTAACTGATTTTGTTCTAAATATTTCATCTGATTAAATGACATATTTTTCTTATGTATTATGTTTAACAAGCATTGGATTTAATTCAATGATTATTGAAATTATTATAGTATGTATGAATTTAGCTTTGTGAAATGGTATTTCCATAAGTATTAAGCATTGTTGTGAATTGAATAAATTATGTTTTGAAAAATTTTTGATAGAACATGTTTTGAATTGTGATGGGCAATTTGCATGGAAAAAAGCAAATTTATGATTTGAATTGTGATAAGCATAAAAATTATTGGTTATTAGAATTGACTTTGAATCAAATTGTATTGTGATTTATGCTCACTAAGGATTGTGATATTGTTTTATATCTAACTATAGATGCTTGACTAGGTTATTACCCGTCTCTCTCATTTGTTGAGAAGACAATGGAGTTAGTTGTGTTTTGATTACCATGGTACGTGCACAGGCTTAGATTCTCTTCTTATTAGAGGTTAGATCTAAGTTTTATGTTATGGCCATTTCGAAAGATTCATTATTGTGATGTGTATTGTGCACGATGATTCGACGTCCCCGACCATAAGGAGTTAGAATCTGATTCGACCTCTCCGACCATAGGGAGTTAGAATCACCCCGAAGATGGCCCTTTCGGATTAGTCTTGCATAGTTAGTGAGATAAAAAATGGTTTTCGAGATAAAGAATGGTTTTTGAATAGTAAAGAATTATGATTTCAATTATGATTTATGTCTAATTGATTTTGTTGGAATTACCTTAAATGGTTAGTTATGATTTGATAAATTGAATTTCGTGATCAAAGTCATTTTATACAAATGATTTATATTAATGGCAATGAATATTTTGAGTTTTGGAATTTGATGAGTATCTAGATTTCTAAATTATTTGCTGTAATTTTTGTTATGGTATATTGTACTATATTTTAAATTATAGTTATGCACCACCGAGTTCACCACTCAGTGATAGCTTGATATACTGTCGCAGGTGAAAAGAGCATAGAGCAATTGAGTAAGCTTCTTTGAAGTGACATTCAGATCAGCTCCAGGTCTTAAATAAGTTTTCGAGTCTTATAACAAAAAGGGAAATATAGCTTGCAAAACAAACACTGGCTTTTGAAGTAAGGAACTTCAGCTGCCAAAGTCCTAGGCCTTAAATGCCCTTTTTGGGTAGTAAAGGCTATGCCTGCTGAAGTCTCGAGCTTATCTACTACGGCTGCCAAAATTAAGAACTTCGTCTATCGAAGTCCTGAACTGTAAAAACTCTGGTGAAGCTTCAGCTGCTTTAACTACTAAAACTATAATTTTTTATAGCTAAACCTAAGAATTTCTAGAATTTCCAATTCGAATTCTATAAAAACCCAAATTGCGAAAACCTTTAAAAATTACATTCTTTTGCTCTCAAAACCTTATTTAACCAAATAAGCACGCATCAAACACATGTAAACACTTAAAAATTCTCAAGGGTGCTGCATGCATCCATCATCCATCAAGAATCAAGATTTTCAACTCTCTAATCAAGAAAAATATCAAAAGCAAAAACACATCAACATAGCTTATTCAAATTTTAAGCAACTTAGAGCCCAATACCTTATGCCTAACAAGTTTTTTAAACTTGCCAAGAACCCCAGAAAAGAACATGTAGTGGAAAATTCATAACATACTTAACATGCAAAGCTCTTAAAACATTAAAAAAGTTTTACATCCAACTCTTTTCTTACATGCAATCCAACTGCTTGAACTCACTCAAGTAAACATAATTAAAATCATTTTGATCATTTAAAAGAAATTGAAAAAGTGAGAAATACCTTTCTTTCATTAGAGGAGATGGTAGAGAAAACTTGCAATTAGCTCTTGAACCTTGAGTTTCCTAATAAAATCCCAGCATAAGATCTCCAAGATAACTCAAATCCAATCCTTTGCATGCAATAGTTGCAAAAAGAGAGAAACATTTTCTTTCTTTGAAATTATGAATCAAGATGGGCTATTTATACGCCTGCTGTCGAGGGGACTTTTGACTGCCGAAAGCCCAGCTTTGGGCTACCATAGTCTATTTTGTCTGAAAGGACATCTCAACTAAAAAAGGGAACTTCGGCTACTAGAAGTCTAACTTTTGGCTGTCGAAGTTCATTCTATCAAAAAACACACTTAAACCATTTACTTGGCAAAAATAAACAACACATAATCATTCATATATACATCTTTAACACATCCGTGCTCTCATACAAAATTTACCACTATTTCCTTTGTCCATGAAAAACTAAGTTTCCTAAGAATTCCCATCAATGTTAGGAATTCCAACATCAGAAAATAGTAGGTGTTACAATAATCAAGTCACTACATAAGATTGATGATAAGACTCAAGCACACAACACTATTTAAAAGAGATAAGTGTAAGGGAAATAAGCATAAAGCTTCAATTCCATTAATCTCAAAACTTGTCTGTTTACACAATTAGAGAATCACTTATTTATAGCCAAACTTACATAACTTAAATAAGAAGTTAAAGGAAATCCTATTACAATAAGTAAAGTAAAACAAATAAGCATAATAAAAAAAATCCTTGGTGTATAAGGAATAGGCTGGATGAATTGGAAAGAAAGAGAGAGAGACAGAATATTAAAAAGTCAACTTCCTCAAAAAGTGATTCTTTAAATCAGATTTGATTCTCCCTATCTTTCTTTTCTAAAAGTGCTTATTTGAAAAGTCAAAACCTCCCATGCAACCAATCTATATCCCACTTTGGTCTTCAATTCTCCTTGGACTTGTCTTAACAATTCCAACCCATTAACACCTCAGTCCATGTACATGATTTTAATTATATTAAGCCCATATATGCAATTAGACTTCCTAACATAAATTGGATTGAACTTGGTCAATTTTGAATTATTCTTAGTAGCCGATAGATGCCCCACAAGACTCTCGTTGATGCGCTTATACTTGCTTTTTTTAAGATAGCACATTAAACCCAACACATGTTACTCGAGATGGATTTATTTAGACTTAGTTTTCTTATGCCCAAATAAGTTTATTTCTTTCACACCCCTAATGCATATTCAAGATCCCATGCACATATTCAACATGAGTAGAGAACCAAGTTGAGAAAGTTAAACATTTGCCATGCTTAGGCACATCAAATGAACATAATGCTATGAGTTAATTTGTAGGCAAAATTAGTCTATCATTTTGAATTTTAAACAACATCTTTATTGATTTAAATTTTTAATAACTTATTATTATATCACATTTTTATTTTATTACATTTAAAATAATATTAATATTTCAATTAATTATAATATATAAATTTTTTTAAAAATATAATAATTTTAAATTAATAAATATTTTATTCATAAAATTAAATAAACTAACATTAAAATTATTTCAATATGGATATTTAACATTTATATGCAAATTATATATAAAATAATTGTGTTATGAATTATTTGATGTATGTACAATACATATGCTTCAAATACTAGTTATTTTCAAAATATTCTATGCAAAAAAAATTCAAAATATTAAAAATTCAAGGGGAAAAAAATAGATTAAAGATTAAGTATATGCATTAAACTCATTTCTTCATTGAATTTACAGATGGATTGTATGACAACTAAGAAATTATAATAAGTTTCTTAAAAGAACTTGGGCATTTTGATTTTTAATATAAGAAAGGAAACAAAAAAATAAATAAGGAAAATATGAAGAAATGGAAGGAAATGATAATATCCATCTTGGATAATAGAGAGAGAAATGCTAGATAGGATTGTTAGAGTTTCTTGAATTGAGAGAAAATGATGATTCAACTAGCCTGGATTGGTAAAAAAATTGAAATTAATACAATGTGATCATTAGTATGCCACTTAATTAAGAAGAAAATTTATTTGAATTTGATTCATTGTGAATTTAAAATATAAATATTTGGATCTATTTACTCATATGAGTTTTATTATACATCTTGTATTTTGAATCCATAATAACTCAATCTAGACAAAAATTTCTTATTAATTAAATGAATTTTCTCTCAATCTTATAGGAATAGGATTTAGAGGTTCCACCACCAAGAATGGTACTTTCTATAACCTTACTTACTACCTAAGAATGTGTGCATGTGTAAATATATCTATATATACACACACACACACCCAATGCCAAACCTCATCCATTTTCGCAAGAGACAATTCTAGCAACAAGAAGCTCATAGTGGTGAACAAAGATTGCATGGAAAACTCTTCGATTTCCACTAAAACTTATTATAATAGCGAAAAGATTATCGATTCCACTGCGAATTCTATACCACATTCTCAGCATCCAGCACTCATGGACAAAAGTTCTTCTCCTCCTTCTTTATCTCATGCTAATCTGCAGATTCCTCAAACAACTCATAGCCTCTTTGATCATGGAACTGAAGGAGCGGAAGCGTGAAAAACACAAGTTTACACCATTGATTCAAAAATTTTCACCTAGGGTCACATGCATCATGCAAGATTTATTTTTATCTATTTGATTTCAATGATAAACAACATATTAAAACTCTTTTAATATGTTTTTGGATCTGTATTTGCCATTTAAGATTTTAAAATTAATAAGATTAATTTTAGAACCCTAGATTAAATCAAGAACAAACACACTAACCTCTTGATGCACTGTAGTGTAAGCTTGTCCACAACAAGAACACCTATGGCAGCTCTTGAACAGCTTCTAAAGCTTTTTCTATTATTTAGAAAATCAAGTTCTGCCTTTTAAGAGATTAAAGATGTAAACAGGACACTAGAAACAATTTCTAGTATTTTTAATTTAAGAGATTGTTTGTTAATCTCTTGGAAAGATGAGAGAAGAAGATGAAGAAGAGAGAAACCTTCTTGGGTGGCGGCACCAAAGAAAGAGGCTGCTGGTTATTATATTTTCTTTTCATAAAAACACTTATATAGCTAGGTCAACACATTAAACCCTTGCCATATGTCACCCTCTGATTGGTTCTAGGTTTAATTGACCCAATCACATTGTGCCAAGTGTCAAACCTATATTTAATCTGAATTTTAATCATCTTACATGATTAAAAGACATTTGGCAAGCTTATGTGTAATGCCATGTGTCACCATCACATGATGCAACATATCATCCTGTGAAATGACCAAAATGCCCCTGTGTCTTAATTTTGAGTTCTCAACCCAAAATAATTAATTTTCTTCTTCTAATCAATTTATATCAAATATAAATTAATTAATTAATCTATATTAATTAATTCCTCATTAATTAAATTCATATTTAAACACTTTAAATATAAATTTAACTTATACTATACATCTAATAATCTAGATTTGGTTTCAAGTCATGCTAGGGACTTTGCAATCTAATTGCAAACCAAACCTATTTAATTAATTAATTAAACTCTTTAATTAATTAATTAAATCATATTTAATTAGGTGATAACTTGTGTATATGTGTGACTTACTAGGCTCATCACTAATTGGCAATGAGACATGATATCAACTCTTAATATCATCAGAACTCTTTCTTACCATAATTGATTTCTCTAAATCATTTGATGCACCTCATAGACCATGGTTAACACCTAGCATAGCATGCTATGGCCACCCAATTAGTAATAAGGTTTACCTTAAATGAACCTATAATCATATGTTACCATGCACTGGAATCTCTCTGTTACAAAATCCCAACTCAAGCTAGAGTCATGGTTTATGTCAAACTCCATTTGATATGAATATTATATTCTCTTTTAATTCCTGTTCTTCATTAAAAAGATTTTCTCATTAGAAACTCTTTTCTGATTAAATCTATCTGTCCTGGCCAAGAACTTGAAACATCAAGAACAATTAAATGAACATAGGATTTTATCTCTATTTACTTAGAGGAATAGATTCCATCTTGATCAACACCTACCTGCATATATAACTATTAGGAGCCAACACATGCCCATATACCCATACACAGTACAAGTATGAAAGCAGTATTAAACTCAAACTACCTATATACAAGATAACTGTGCTATCTCAGGTCTAAAGATTATATGCACTGATATGATTTATGACAAAACATTGACAAGAGTAAACTCCATGTACTTGTTATAAGTGTCACTGGTTCGGCCTACTTATCATTTATAAGTGCCTATCATGTTTGTCATATGGCATGAGACTCACCATTCCATCTTATTTATATCTCATATAAATAACTTGGAAACAAACATGAATACAATCTTTCTGGATAAGTCATGTCCTTACTATGAAGTATCCTGGATTGTGAACCTATTTATGATACTTTGTACTAGAAATACTGTCACTCATATTCTTAACAACTTAAGAATAGAATTTCTAACAAAATATCAATGGACCTTTTCTATTACACATAAATATCTTATATAAATGGAAAAGTAGAAATGCCTTTTATTAATAAAAACATGTACAAGATACATACTAAATGATATGCTCTAGGGCATACTACTAATAATCTCCCACTAGCACTAGAGCCATTCATTACAATATCTTAGACTCACATTCCCAAGATGTCGGTCTAGTTGAGTCTGTGACATAGGCTTAGTGAATGGATCAGCTGAATTTTCAGCTGATGCTGTTTTCTGCATGGCTACATCGCCTCGTCCAACTATTTCTCTGATAATGTGGTAGCGCCTTTCTATATGTTTGGATTTCTGGTGAGACCTTGGTTCCATAGCCTGTATAACTGCTCCATTATTATCACAGTGTAGTGGAACTGCTGACTCAATGAAGGAACTACTGTATGTTCTGTCACGAACTTCTTTATCCAAACAGCTTCCTTTGTAGCATCTGATGCAGCAATATGCTCAGCCTCGGTAGTGGAATCTGCAATCGTGCTCTGTTTGGAACTCTTCCAACTGACTGCACCTCCATTACAAATGAACACATATACAAAGGTAGACTTTCTATCATCGATATCTGATTGGAAATCAGAATCAGTATAACCATCCAATTGCAAGTCTCCACCTCCATAGATCAAGAATAAATCCTTAGTTCTTCTTAAGTACTTAAGGATATTCTTGACAGGTATCCAGTGTTCTAAACCTGGATTGGATTGATACTTGTTAGTCAAACTAACAGCATATGCGATATTAGGCCTAGTGCACAATATTGCATACGTTAAACTTTCAATAGCCAAAGCATATGGAATCCTGGCCATCTTATCTCTTTCTTCAGGTGTCTTTGGAGATATCTCTTTAGAAAGATGGATGCCATGTCTCATTGGTAACAATCCTCTCTTGGAATCAAGCATGTTAAACCTCTTTAACACCTTTTCCAAGTATAGACTTTGGGATAAACCAATTATTCTTTTCCCTTTATCTCTATAAATGCGAATCCCAAGAATATAAGTTGCCTTCCCTAAGTCTTTCATAGAGAATGTATTTGACATCCATACTTTTACAGTTGTCAACATACCTGTGTCATTACCCATCAACAGTATGTCATCCATATATAAGATAAGAAAAGTGATAGCATTGTCACTAACCTTCTTATATACACATAGCTCATCCTCATTTTTGATAAAACCAAAGGATTTAATGGCTTCATCAAAACAGATGTTCCAACTCCTTGAAGCTTGCTTCAACCCATAAATGGATTGCTTTACTTGCATACGTTGGAACCATATTGGGATTCAAAACCCCTAGGTTGTTCCATGAAAATGTTTTCTTCAATGTATCCATTGAGAAAAGCTGTTTTGACATCCATCTGCAAAATCTCATAATCATAGTATGCAGCATTTGCTAATAGAATCCTAAGTAATTTAAGCATGGCTACAGACAAGAAAGTCTCCTCATAGTGAATTCCTTGCCTTTTGCAAAACCCTTTCGCTACTAGCCTTGCCTTATAAGTCTCTACCTTTCCATCAGAACCAATTTTCTTCTTGAAAACCCATTTGTTCCCTATAGGTACAATACCTTCAGGTGGGTCAACAAGATCCCAAACTTGATTCTTATACATGGAATCAATTTTAGATTTCATAGCATCAATCCATTTTAAAGAGTCTATATCTAATATAGCTTCTTCATAGGTAAGTAGATCATCTCCATGATCTACTTCTTCATGAGTAAACAATTCTTATTCTTCTTCATGAAGGAAACCATATCTCACTGGTGGGTGAGATACCCTGGTTGTTCTACGAGGAACAGCTGTAGATGTTTCATCAACGGGTGTAGGTTGATTAGATGGATCTATATCCATCTGATCTGTTGGTTGGTCAGAATTCTCTAATTCCAACTCTATTTGCCTTCCTTTGCCTCCTTCTTGAACAAACTGTTGTTCAAGAAATGTGGCATCTCTACTTACCACAACCTTTTGTGATGTAGGCAAATAAAAATAATATCCAAAACTATCTTTTGGATATCTAACAAATTGACCCTTTTCTGATCTGGTTTCCAATTTATTAGTGTTCAGCTTTTTGATATAAGCTGGACAACCCCAAATCTTAACATGCTTAAGACTTGGTTTTCTTCCATGCCATATCTCATAATGTGTGGAAGAAACTGATTTTGATGGAATCCTATTCAGAATATACAAAGCTAATTCTAATGCAAATCCCCAAAAGGAGATTGGCATATCTGTATAGCTCATCATACTACGTACCATATCCAATAGGATACGATTTCTCCTTTTAGATACACCATTTAGCTGTGGTGTTCCTAGAGGAGTCAGCTGGGAAACAATGCCATGCTCTCTCAAGTATTCATCAAATTCAGTACTCAAATATTCACCTCCACGATCAGATCAAAGAGCTTTAATACTCTTTCCTGTTTGATTTTCTCCTTCAGGTTTAAATTCTTTGAACTTTTTAAAAGATTCATGTTTGTATTTCATTAAATACAAATACCCAAACCTTGATTTATCATCAATAAAGGTAATAAAGTAATGAAAATCGCCTCTAGCTATTTCCTTAAATGGACCACATATATCACTATGTATTAGCTCCAAAATATTTTCAGCCCTTAGCCCTTGTCCAACAAAGGGTGATCTAGTCATTTTGCCCTGAAGGCAAGATTCACAAGTTGGAGTAGGCTCAGAGCCCAATGAGGATAGAATCCCCATTTTCTCCAGTTTTGCAATCCTATCTTTTGCAGCATGACATAACCATAAGTGCCAAATATGTTTTGAACTTGAGTTGGTTTTCACCATGGCATTGCATTCATTTAGATCACTTGCATTCATTTTGTGTTTGTCATTGTTATCTAAATAATAAAGACCTTCATTCATATAACCTGAACCAATATGTTTATTTCCAAAATAAATATTGCAAACATCATCTGTGAATTGAAATTCATAGCCATTTCTAGTCAAACTAGATATAGAAATGATGTTCTTAAAAGCATCAGGTACATATAAAATATTATCCAAACACAAAACATGTCCAAACATGTAAAAAGATTTAGATCCTATGGCTAAAGCTTCAACAGTTGAACCATTGACAATTCAGACTCTAACATCTTGAGAACGCAAGCTGCTACTATTTGCTAGTTCTTGCATATCATTAGAAATGTGAGAACTGGCACCAGTATCTAAAATCCAAGCTGTAGGTGAACTATGAGTATCATCAAAATCTAAATAACAAGATATTGACATACCTTCCGAAGGTTTATCCTTCTTGTCCTTCAGAGAAGCAAGATACTCTGGGCAGTTCCTTTTCCAGTGCCCATCCTTCTGGCAGTGGAAACACTTTCCTTTGCCTCCATTAGCTTTAGTCTTCCCTTTTTGTTTAGCTATTTTCTTGGAAGGACCAAGAATCTGAGGTTTCTTTTTCTTATTGCCCTTCTTCTTGTTGGACTTTCCAGCTAAATAAGATGCAATCAAAGCTACCTCTTTTCCTTTATTGCCCGGCATATTCTTTTGGGCAATAACCAGCATGTTGAGTAAACCAGCTAAGGTGCATTCCTGTTTAGTCATAAGGAAATTTGTCACATAATTCCCAAAAGACTCAGGAAGGGACTGAAGGATCAAATCCGTCTGTAGTTGGAAATCCATGTTGAAGTGAAGATGTTCCAACTGCTCAATCAGCCGAATCAACTTGTGGACGTGATCCCCAACATTTTGTCCCTCAGACATCATCATACGGAATAACTGCCTAGATATCTCATACCTAGCATTCCTACTATGCTCACCATACAACTCTTGTAGGTGAAGGAGGATCTCACTCACACTCTGCATGTTCTCATGCTGCTTCTGTAACTCATTACTCATGGAAGCAAGCATGTAACACTTAGCTCTCATATCATGCTCCTTCCACTTGTCCAAAGTTCCATGTTCCTCTTGAGTGGCCTCTGGAGGTAAGGGACCAGGAACATTTGAATCTATAACATATCCTATATGTTCAAGGTTCAGGACAAGTTTCAAATTTCTTATCCAATCAGAGAGCTTAGGTCCTGTCAACCTATTACGATCAAGTATGCTTGCAAGGATATTAGATGGTGGTGGCTGTTCTGTGCTCATTATTATCAAAAAATTAACTGCAAAAAATAACCAGATTAATTAGTAAATATATCAAGTAATTAACCAAAATAATTATGGTCTTTTAATCAAATTGGTCTTCTCACTAACTTAGCAAATCCTACACTTCCAAAGTAGAAAACGGAAATCCTAAATGGATGGATTTCTAGTGAGTGATTAAATTCTTATAATTCTATTTATTGGGATTACAATAAACTATAAGTGAGCAACTCCTTGCCCATCACATCTCCTGTGAGGTTCAATCCTTTACCTAGCCCCTAATGCTCAAAATCTCACGTACATCCATTATTGACTTATCTTGCATTAGTTAAGTTGATCCCATTGAGCCAGTAATTATGTAAATAATTTTAATGTCCTCAGGTACATCCAATATTGGCCACCAAACCATTTACATATTTACAACATCTCATGCTTACTAATTATTCTTAAGAAAATCTCTTAAATTAATTGCATCTTATGCAACTATTTAAAATTTCTTAAAATAATTGCCCCAATGGAGGGCCCATGTTATAATTACTTTTATTATAGCATTTCCAACTTAATCATTTGTTTGGAAGATTTTATGGTCATCCTAATTACTATTAAGGACTCACTTTGCACATTATCCATTTAGCACGCATATATCATATAATTGCATACATTCCCACACATCTCATGCATTCATGGATAAGCAGTAAATATGGTATGATCATGGACTTTTTAAGGGATTCAATACTGAGCCACCAAGAATTGAATCAGGGCATTCCTAGGTGCATTTCATTCATTCATTTTATAAGAGTTGCTGAAGGAGTACATAATCAACACTTGATCTTGAATTCCTCCCACTGGTCCCACCAATGCTCTTGACCTCCTTGAACTTCTTGCAATCCAATATTACATAGTAATCCTTGGCATACCAAGGCGAATTTACAAGAACTTAAATAAATGAAATTACAACCCAAAAATTAATTGGCAATGAGACATGATATCAACTCTTAATATCATTAGAACTCTTTCTTACCATAAATGATTTCTCTAAATCAATTTATGAACCTCATAGACCATGGTTAACACCTAGCATAGCATGCCATAGCCACCCAATTAGTAATAAGGTTTACCTTAAATGAACCTATAATCATATGTTACCATGCACTAGAATCTCTCTGTTACAAAATCCCAACTCAAGCTGGAGTCATGGTTTATGTCAAACTCCATTTGCTATGAATATTATGTTCTCTTTTAATTCCAGTTCTTGATTAAAAAGATTTTCTTATCAGAAACTCTTTTCTGAATAAATCTATCTGTCCTAGCCAGGAACTTGAAACATCAAGAACAATTAAATGAACATAGGATTTTATCTCTATTTACTTAGAGGAACAGATTCCATCTTGATCAACACCTACCTCCATATATAACTAGTAGGAGCCAACACATGCCCATATACCCATACACAGTACAAGTATGAAAGCAGTATCAAACTCAAACTACCTATATACAAGATAACTGTGCTATCTCAGGTCTAAAGATTATATGCACTGATATGATTTATGACAAAACATTGACAAGAATAAACTCCATGTGCTTGTCATAAGTGTCACTGGTTCGGCCTACTTATCATTTATAAGTGCCTATCATGTTTGTTATATGGCATGAGACTCACCATTCCATCTTATTTATATCTCATATAAATAACTTGGGAATAATCATGAATACAATCTTTCTGGATAAGTCATGTCCTTATTATGAAGTATCCTCGATTGTGAACCTATTTATGATAGTTCGTGCTAGAAATATTGTAACTCATATTCTTAACAACTTAAGAATAATATTTCTAACAAAATATCAATGGACCTTTTCTATTACACATAAATATATTATGTAAACGGAAAAGTGGAAATGCCTTTTATTAATAAAAATATGTACAAGATACATACTAAATTATATGCTCTAGGGCATACTACTAACACCCACAGTTGTTCAGAGACTAAAATCAGGTAAAATTTCAAGATGAAATTTATTTTAAGGGAGGGAGAATTGTAACACCCCTATATTCGGTAGTGCGTACTACTGTTCCGGTGACCAGTGTCTGTCTGGACAGCTAGAATGCTTAGAATTACACTTAAATGTTAGTGAGGAGACATGAAATAATAAAATACAATAGAGGAAAAATACAAGAAAAACAAAGGAAAAATAAGAGCAATGAAATGTGATTAAGTTAAACAAGCCAAAAACCGTAGCAATGGGTGACCGCACTGGGAAGTTGCGATGAGGATTGTTGACTAGCCCTAGACCGCGGGGAACCCTGAAAAATATTTTTAAGACTTAAATAAACATCTATTGAGGTATAAATGACATTAGAAATGTCAAAGAAAAAAAATTAATTAATTAGTACCCAAAAAAATGAAAAATCGAGAAACCAACAAAAATCAGTGTTCCTGAAAAATCGGAAATACAAACCGAATAGGGGCATTTTAGTCAATTGACACCTCATGTTGAATTTTGACCTAAATTTTCATAAAAAAATTAGTAGTGCTAAATTTTGAAAATGCCATAAAAATTAAAAGTCAAATAAATAGAATAAATAAAAGGAAATTAGGAAAATGGGGGGATTAAATGCAATTGTGAAAACTTTGGATTATAATAATATTTAAATGGATTTAGTGGAGTACTAAGGGTGTTTAAACAACAAATGGATAGGTGTATAGCCACTCACTATCTTCTTTTTCATCATTTTTCACTTTGGCCGATTTCTATTTCCCATTCAAAACCTCCATGACCGTCCTCACCTTAAGCTCTCTCTCTCTTGGTTTAAGCCACCATTTTTCAATCTTCCTTCACTAAAGTTGGTCTATACATCTTGGGCAAAATATTGGGAACAAGAAAGAAGAGTTTTGGTGAAGATTTGAGCAAGCTCCAAAAGAGGTAATGTCCAAACTTCTTCCTTTCTTAAGTAAAGTTTATGTTTAGTTTGAGATAAGTGATTTGGTGAAGAAATTTTAACGTTTTGAGGAGTTATTGATATATCCAATTTTGGGCAGCCATGGAATCTCATGGTTAATGAATTATTCTTACATATATTTGCTGGGAATTCATGTTGATTAAGGTGATTTAATGTCCTAGCAAGTTATTTCCATGTGTATGAGGTGATTGTGCATTAAAATTGAAGTTGAAGAAAATATGGGAAACTTTGGCAATTTGGAGCAATTCGGCAGCCTTATGACTTGTAGAATAATTTTTTAATTCATGAAGATTATTTGATGAAGTGTGGTAGTAAGGATTGATAAATATATATATGTAATTTGGTGGTGGAAGTTATATGTAATATTTGGGAGTATTATGTGTATACACTGTTATAATTGAACTTTGTAATTTAGGATTATATTTAGTGTATTAAATGTAATTGTAATCTGCCCAAATTAGTTATAATGTGAAGTGAGGAATGGATTTGGTACCATACCAAATCAGAATTAGGTATGAGAAGTTTAAATTTAGCAAGTTGAATGTATGTGTGATTGGAGTTTAAGGAAAGTGTAAAGGGCAGTATACATTTCAGCCTATAACCCTAAATTTGTGTAACTAATTGGTATGAAGCCAATTGGAGGTAAAACGAGGCACAAAATGTGCCAACTTTCCTGTTGGAAGCATACTAAAATTATGTCCAAAAAGTGACACCAAAACTGACCTTATCCAGAATTGTAAACTTGGTAACCCAGAAATTAACCATTGAAACAGTAGTCAGTCTTTTGGCCATAACTCACTCAAAACAGGTCCAAATGACCTAAAATTTATACCGTTGGAAAGCTAAGACATAGGGCCACATCTTTTGTAGAGACCACCAAACCCATAAATGACCATAAGCAGGTCAAAATGCTTATAGAAGTTTAGGTATAAAACCTGCCAGAATTGGAAATGACCTAAAAATGACCTAAGTTCACAATAAAAAGGCAATTTGACCAGCAATAGTAAAATGACCATAACTTGGTCCATAAATTTACAATTTTGCTCTTTTGACTAGAACCTAAAAACTAAGGAAAACAAGGCATTTAGCTAGAGCAATATAGCATACAAAATCTAGAAAATGGCAATAAAATGCAATAAGCTTTAAAATGGAATTGGTAACATATACCAATACTTAGAGACTATAAAATGTGACAAATTGGGAACATTAAAATTGACTCACTTAGTGTGTATTAATGGTCAACATTATAGGTTGACTAATGAAATGAATTGAAGGGAATAGTACCAAGAAAATTTAGATATTGAATTTTATTGTTAGAAACAATTTAACTGAGTATTGAAACACTCTAAATTGTGTGATTCAGATGAAAAGGATATTGAAAAGCATAAGGAACATTGAGTCAGGCCTAGAGGCGACTCAAAATAGGTCTGTGCATAATACTTTTTATATTCACTACTTTTACTAGAAAATTTATTTGGATAAATGAGTTATGAATAATTTTTTATTGTTTGGGCTTTGGGAATTTTATTTGGAAATTATTGTGTTGCCTATTTTGTAAATAGAAATTTTGAGATAAATATGATTTTTGGTTAGTATGAAATATTTAAATATTGTGATTTGAAATTATTTTTGATTCACACTTGGCATGGCAATATCACTATGTTCCTCCTCCATTTATGGGGTGAGTATGACTATATTCCTCCCTCTTTGACTTGCCAGTCTGAGGTGAGTATGGATGAGTACTCATTATCTGGCTAGCCACCTCTCTCATTGATTTCGATTAGTGGGGTGAGCATGCCTTGTCGTGGTGTACAACACGGCATGTTCGGAAAAATTTGTGTCATGACCTAAGTTGTATTATTGATTGGCATTATTGTGTTATTTAATTATTTGATCAAATTTGTGTTATATGAGCTTTGAAAATTGTGACATGAAATTGTGAATTTTTTAAATTGTAAATTGTCAATAAAAGTTTTATATACCGCATTTTAAATTGTTATTGTGCACCACTGAGTAAATTTTACTCAGCAATAGCTTTTTCGTTGCTGTCGCAGGTAGACAGATAGATAAAGCAGTAAAGTTAGTTGCTTATGCTACACTTATGAGATTTTGCTTGGTATTTTGAGTGTACCACCTCCTTGTAATTTTTTTTTGTAATGTATGTCAATTGTATCTATATATTGTACCTGGTCTTGAGCAGTTGTAAAATAAAGTTGTAAATTATTTTGGCTTGTCAAAATGTTGTATTACAATTCTCTTATTTCATCTTTTGAAATACTCATTTATCTTGCACTTTATCTTTGGAATTGCTGAAAATGATATTGAATTGAGTTTGAACTGTGTTGAGGACACTGATTTGAGTTGAGCCATTTTGGATTTTGGGATTGAAGAAATATATTGGAAGTGCTTTTTATAGGTTTTTTAAGAACTGTTTTGCCCCAAATACAGACGGCACTCTGCCGAAATTTTTACAAAAATTATTGATACTTCATATTTGTTATTTTGTTTCACTTCAGTTTAAAATATATATATATATATATATATATATATATATATATATATATATATTTCAACACCTGTCAAAAGTGCTCACCACTGTAAAAAGAAATAAGAAAAGATTTAAAATCCCTTGTAGTGTATTTAATGTGTTATCAGTAGACGAAGTTTGGTAATTCATTAGGTATACTATGGGATCATGTTATGCCTTACGGAGGGGTAAGGTGTGACATTGGAAGTGAATCCAGGATACGATGACATAAGGGAAGCTGCCCTCTAATGTTGACGTCTGAACTTTGCTTTAGAAATGAAAAATGAAAAGAAAAAGAAAATGTAATGCCCTCACTTTAGGTAGTCCATGCATCCTACTGTTCCGACGACTAATTTTCTGTTCAAACAGTTTGAATGTCTGGAACTACACTCAAACTAGAGTGAGGAAACATAAGTTGACTAAATATAGACTAACTAAAATTAAAGAAAAGTAAAAGAAACGAAGTGCAACTCGGTTAAACGAGCCAGGGTCACAGCGATGGGTGACCGTATGGGAAAGTATCGGTAAAGACAGTTACTGACCCCAGACACGTGAGGAATCTCGAGAGATAATTTTCGGGAGTTAATTTAAGGGTTAATGAGGTATAAATGACATTTAAAATATCAAAGAAAATCTAGGAAAATTTATTTATTGGTACAGATAAAAATAACCCGACAAGTTCAATAAAGGGCATTTTGATCATTTCAACCCTAGAGTTGAATTTTGACCTAAGTGTCATTTAAAATGAGATAAATTAAAATACATAAAATAAATTAGAATCATAAAATTATAATATGGAAAATGAGAAAAGAGTAGAAAAGAAAAAAAAAATTATGATATAAGCTTTTATGATGTCATAATAACATCATTAAAAGAAAAAGTAACTAATAGGAAATTGACAAGCTAATGGTAAGGGATAAGAAAGAAATTAAAGTGAGATAAGTTGATTAAAAATTTACCTTCTTCCTCTTATTTCTTTCATGGCCGGCACCCTTCAAAGTTCTTTCCTCCATTGTTTTTCCTTTCTCAAGCTTGAGTTCCTCCCTTTTCTCCCCATAAAACTCTAAACACCCTTCACAAAAAATAATCCCCACATCAAGAGGAACATCTTGATTGTCATAAAGTGAAGAAAATTCAAAGTTTTAAAAAGTCAAGAAGTGATTAAAGAGGTTAGTGCACTAATTTATTTCTATTTCTTTTCTAAGCATGACAAGCTTGCTAAATTAAGTTAGATTGATATAAAATTAAAAGAAATTTGTAGGGATAGGAAATTACTAAATTTCAGTAGCCATTATATAAGTTGTGGTTTTATGGTTTTAAGGAAATTATTTGTGTTTATTAGTGATATTAATAAGTAATTGTGATGAACAAATTGATTAGCATGTGTTTACATGAATTAAAGAATTGTGAGTTAGGGTTTTTGACCTAACTTTGAGGAAATTGAAGTGTGTCTTGGAATGGATGATGTTGAGATGATTTAATGACCATTAGAAGTGCTATATATGTTAAATGAAGTTTGTGGAGTTGGGAGAATTGAATTTGGGAGTGTTGATTCTTATGCAGGAAAATCAGACCTTTGAGTCCAGTGCATTTTTTGAGTTATAATTGGAGTTGTGTTGCTCCAATTGGTGTGAAGCCAATTGGAGATGAAACCTAGGACAAAATGCCCCATTTTTCATGAAGAAACTATGCCTAAATTCTATCCATAAGTTAACCAATTTATTATCCCAATCCGGATGTCTAGACCTTAAACCCAAAAAATTGACCCATGTTCATTTGGCCATAACTCCCTTTAGACAGGTCTAAATGACTTGAATTTTAACCATTGGAAAGATTAGACCTAGGACTACAACTTTTATTGAGAACACCAAGCCTAGAAATGCCTCTAACCAAATGAAATTGTTGACTCAAGTTAGGACACCAAACTAACCTGCACCATTCTGCCCAGAATTTTCTGGACTAAAGCTCATCAGACCAGTTTTGTCAAATTGGCCATAATTTGGTCTATAAAAATCCAAATGCAATGAAACTAATAGAAAAAGTTTTATAAGACATAGATATAGAATATTGATCTTTTAACCAAAACCCAGAAATCTAGGGAATTAGGTCAATTGATTAGGTTAAATTAACATATAAATTCTGGAAATTTTCAAAAGAACCATTTGACCTCAGAACACACATTTAGCTATATCTCCTTCTAGAAAACTCCAATTAGGTTGGGCCATACAGATCTGGAACCCTAAGAAATAGGACTCCAACTTTTTTGACTTGGTCCTTAAATTATGAATATAAGAACCCTAAAATGGGAGTCAAAGTTTCTGATCTAAACATGAGTCCTGGTAGAATAGGGTACATGAGTCTAGGCTAGTGATTTAGCCAAAATTAATTATAAAAAACTTGAAAAATTGTAATAAAAATTTCTGAGTGACTATAAGACATAGAGAAACAAATTCTATGCAGGGAGTGTGGCCAAACAGTGGCCACATCCTAGTCAATCTGCTATGTAAAGACAGTGCACCAAATCTGGACCTAAAGAAAAGTCCATAAAACAATTAGGTATATGAGATAAAATGAATTAGAATCAATTGTTAAGCATAAAAATAACATGAATTAATGAAATTATAAATACTTAATAATATTATTCTGCCCAAAGTACACCTAGACTCATTTATATAGCTTGGATCGATTGGTATACCAATTAGGGACTACATATTGCAGTACTGCCCACAGGGATAATCATTGACAGACAACATATGTCTAAGATGATTATTCTACTGGCTTTATACTTGTCCGATGGCCGTAGTGCCAATTTTTATTATTATTGGCTTATGCCTGCCCGCTGGCCTTGTGCCTGATATGACCATTGTATACTTGATAGACATACGGCTGTCTAACTTGTATACTCCCGTGTATCCAGTCTTTATAGTCTGTCATAGGTTACTTGGGCACAGAAATGAATAGAAATCTTTAATTGAAATAAATATATGAGAAGATTGTTAAGGTGAACTTCATTGAATTAGACATAAGATAAAAAAGATTCTGATTAATTTATTTTGTCCAAAGTTCTATAAACATGTAAAAGACCTAGAAATTCATAAAATTTTATATTTCCTTATAAGAATACAGGTAGAATAATTATTTCGATTATTTATTTATTTTTATTTTAATAAATGCACCACTAAGCATTATGCTTAGCGCATTAGTTCTTACCACGCGTAGGTACAGGAGAGCCACAGCAGCAGCAACAATAGAGCCTAGACAGGACTTGAGCAGATCTGCTACAGTGTAGATTGTCACCTCACCAGTTCATTTTGGGAGGGCTCATGTATAGTTAGATTTTGTATTTTGGTTATTGTATGTAATAAATCAGATTGAGATATGTAACTAAATTTTGGATTGTATATAAAATTGTATATTATTGTGAGTAATGTTATATGAATAAAATGCAAGTTTATTTTATTTGAAAATTTTATGAGTAATGTTATGATATGGTAAATGAACAATTAACATGAGAAATGATGTGAAAGAATGGGGAAGAAAAAATTTCTACACATAATATAATATAATTGAATTAATATTGTGTATGACAAGACAGAATAGGGTGCTCCGGCACTGAATGCAGCACACTTTGCTCGGCTACACTATAGATTGGGTAAGGGGTGTTACAGAAAAGGAAAAAAATAGTGTAAGGGTTTGGGATTTAGTAAAGGTTAGCTAGAGTGAGCTCAACGGCAATAGTAAATGAAATGAAAAAAAGAAAGAATGTTAATGTTTTTAGAATTTTAATGAAAATGAATGTGAAACCAAGTTCAAAGCTCAACATCATTGGGAACAAAGTTGTACATAATGAAAATTCCAAGTGTCAGTATAGCCAAAAAGAATGTAATGGTGTGCCTACTTAGTGAGAGGTACAAATAAGAAAAGAGGAGTAAGTCAATATGGCTACCTAAAGGAGGACATAACTACCAAATTAGCTATAGTTAATAGATGGATGCTCTGCTAGGGCATATTTTTACTTAAATATGAGGAAAGGTTTTAAATATGAGGAAAGGTTTAAAAGCCAAAGTCCATGGTTGGTTTAATGGTTGTGTAGTACCTTACTTATTTTTCCCAATGTTGGCATTATAAGTTGCAAATTGTAATATAGACACGAGGTAATTAGGTAGAATTATGCACCATATGTTAACATCCAAGGAGGATGCATGCACAATCAATTTCTGCAATACTTTAGTGTAGAATAGAACATGGTTATTCCTTTACAAAGAATTCAAAAACTCCTCGGATGGGTGAATCCTTGATATAGAAAGTTAAAGATAAAAGAAAGCAATAACTATATTGTGTAGCCCAATCACTCTAAGTGAGAGCATCTGGTCCTTAAAGTGAAACCTTAGAAAGATTTTATAATAGCCCAAATTCGAACTATTACTGGTGCTAGAGTGAAGGAGGGCTTAAGGCCAACATAACTCATAACACGCTTGACTTTACATCTAAATCTTCCTTAAAGCCCATATTGTTAACAAAAATACTTTATTAACACAAAACATAATTACATGTCTTTAATATTATGAAATACTGAGTGGCAAAGCATAGTAGCTAAATAATTAAAATACATGTCTGTACAAGAAGGAGGTCCATCAAATGTATATATGCCTTTAAGCAAAATTGAAGCATTAACCCCTTAGAACATAGTTAACCAAAATCTACTAAGAATATCTTTTATTCTTATCCTTGAAAGGGAAGACAGAGAAAGGGGGTGAGTTTGGGGCTTAGTGAGTAAAAGTCTACTAAAGGGAGATAAAGCATATAATAAAATAGTTAAGTCAAACATATGGATATCTGTCATTCACATGGCATTTCCAAAGCACAAATAAGCCACATCAAAGTAATTTATGTAACAAGTGGTTCCCCAGCCATTCCATAATCCTCGCCATATAACCAAGATGCCCAACCCATTAAAGAAGCTCCTCATAACTTCCTCTTATCATAACATATCAATCAATGGGGCTGGAGATGCAGAATTTCCTTACTCGAACACATAAGTGCGCAGACACAGAATTGTCATACTTGGATACCCAAGAGTAGGAGACACAAAATTGTCTTACCCAAGCATCTCATTGCATAAACATAGTGAGTTCATATATGCATACACTCCGTATCCTTTACTCTTTCCTCTTTTACTTTCCCATTTCTATAAGAAAAAGGGATTTATTTTAATTATAGAGTTAAACAAATTAAAATTAAAGTTGATATTCTTAGACAGAACATTTTCAATAGCCAAAGTTGCCATGCACTGTTTATGTGCCTGTTCAATTGTTTTGATGGCCGAACTTTTATGTTTTGGCCGTCAAACTTGGGATTTCCCATAATTCAATTCACATCCTTTAACTTAGGGTTTCACTCCCAAATCTCAACATTTATTTGTAAAGTTCTTATTTTAAGTCTATTTCATTATTTGAAACCCTAACAACTAAAACCATACTTAAACAACTTAGATATCTAACTTAAACTTTAAATTTCATAATCACTATTGCATATATAAGATGCCCAGACAATTAAAGGAGCTCCTCAAGACTTCTTCATATCATATCATATTAATCAATGGGGCTAGAGACATAAAATTGCCTTACCCAGGCACCCTAGAGGTAGACACACAGAATTGCCTTACCTCAAAATCCAATATAATTAACATAATGAGCTCATATGTGTATGCGTGCCATATCCTTTGCTTTTTCCTTTACTTTCCCATTAAGAACTAGTGGTTCATCCACAAATTTAACAACATAATAAAATTAATAATTTGTGATGTAGTGTGTTCATTATATGCATTGTTAACCTTTATAATTATGCAAACTCATAGCTAACATGATGCATGAACATGCCAAAATAACTATAAAAATTTTTTAAAAAAACATTTAAGAATAATTTAAGTAGGTTATACTCACCTTGGCTTGTGGACTCTACTACCTTAATTGCTACTAGACAGCTCTTAAATCCCATGACTTTAGATCATTTATTTGTAGCATTGATATTTATAAAGAAAGTGATTTTAGGGTTCTTAAGTATAGACTTAAAAAAAATTAAATTAAGGTTAAAATTCTAAGACAAAGCATTTTTGGCAGCCAAAGTTTGAATTTTCGACTATCGAAGTTACCATTCACTATTTACATGATTGTTCACTTATTTAGCTGGCCAAACTTTCATGTTTAGGCTGGCCAACCTGAGATGTCCTAGAATTCGAATCACAACCTTTAACTTAGGGTTTACTTCTAAAGTTCTTAGGTCTATTTCATTATTTTAGACCTTCAACAACTAAAACTACACTTAAACAACTTAGATATCTAACTTAAACTTTAAATTTTACTATTTTATACATTAAGCCATAAAACAACCCTTAAACCCACTTATTTACAAAATACTAACTTTAGAACTTCAAATAAATGAAAATGAAGGAGATTGGAATTTACCTCTTGTGGCTAGGGTTTCCAAAGTAGGAGTTTCCTCTATTTCTTCTCCAACCCATTTGATAAAGGAAGGGATAGGGTGTCTTTGCCCCTTTTAGAGGATTGGAGGTAGTTCTCTTTCTTAAGGAGCTAGAATAGGGTGTCTTAGGTTGTATGGGGTGAGGAATTAGAGGGAGAGGAAAGAAAATGAGAAATGGCTGATTTGGAGACCTTAATCATTGGGTTTTTATATTCTAGTTTGAGCAACTTCAATGGCCAAACTTGCCTGGAGAAACTCTATACATTGAAACCTCTCTTTTATTATTCTCTCATTAAACAACCCACTTCCCTTAGACTTTTTCCTTCATATGGGACTTTGGAGAACATTCTGTCTCAGGTTATGGATTTCAAACCACCCCCAAATTGCAAATTTGGATAGTAAGGTGGATTTTTTTCCCTATAGTTAATAAGAATAGTCCTCTTTATATAGCAGTAGGGCACATAGTATAGTATTACTCTCTAAAAGAGACAAAAGGTATAAACAGTGTTCATAACTTATAAAATGATATCCTAAACAAGATAGTAATATATTAAGAGAATAGATGCCTTAGGTACCCCTAATGAAGTATAATTTTGAAGCAGGAATGTTAAATGGCTAGAAGTCATAATAGTTATGGAGCCTTAGCACATATGAGATATAAATAAGATGGATTGGTGAGTCTCATACCATATAACAAACATGATAGGCACTTATAAATGATAAGTAGGCTGAACCAGTGACACTTATGACAAGCACATGGAGTTTACTCTTGTCAATGTTTTGTCATAAATCATATCAGTGCATATAATCTTTAGACCTGAGATAGCACAGTTATCTTGTATATAGATAGTTTGAGTTTGATACTGCTTTCATACTTGTACTGTGTATGGGTATATGGGCATGTGTTGACTCCTACTAGTTATATATGGAGGTAGGTGTTGATCAAGATGGAATCTGTTCCTCTAAGTAAATAGAGATAAAATCCTATGTTCATTTAATTGTTCTTGATGTTTCAAGTTCCTGGCCAGGACAGATAGATTTATTCAGAAAAGAGTTTTTGATGAGAAAATCTTTTTAATCAAGAACTGGAATTAAAAGAGAACATAATATTCATAGCAAATGGAGTTTGACATAAACCATGACTCCAGCTTGAGTTGGGATTTTGTAACAGAGAGATTTTAGTGCATGGTAACATATGATTTTAGGTTCATTTAAGGTAAACCTTATTACTGATTGGGTGGCCATGGCATGCTATGCTAGGTGTTAACCATGGTCTATGAGGTTCATAAAATGATTTAGAGAAATCATTTATGGTAAGAAAGAGTTTTGATGATATTAAGAGTTGATATCATGTCTCATTGCCAATTAGTGATGAGCCTAGTAAGTCACACGCATACACAAGTTATCACCTATTTAAATATGATTTAATTAATTAATTAAAGAGTTTAATTGATTAATTAAATAGGTTTGGTTTGCAATTAAATTGCAAAGTCTCTAGCATGACTTGAAACCAAATCTAGATTATTGGATGTGTAGTATAAATTAAATTTATATTTAAAGTGTTTAAATATGAATTTAATTGATGAGAAATTAATTAATAGAGATTAATTAATTAATTTATATTTGATATAAATTAATTAGAAGAAGAAAATAATTATTTTGGGTTAAGAACAAAAAATTAAGACACAGGGGCATTTTGGTCATTTCACAGCGTGACACGTGGCACCATGAGATGGTGACACATGGCATAACACATAAGCTTGCCAAATGTTTTTTTAATCATGTAAGATGATTAAAATCAAGATTAAATATAGGTTTGACACTTGGCACAATGTGATTAGGTCACTTAAACCTAGAGCTTATTAAAGGGTAACATGTGGCAAGGGTTTAATATGTTAACCTAGCTATTTAAGTGTGGTTATGAAAAGAAAAAAGAACCAGCAGCCACTCCTCTCCTTTGTCACGCCACTTTGAGGTTTTTCATCTATTCTTCTTCTTCTCTCATCAATTCAAAGAGATTAGCCATCAATCTCTTGAATTAAGAACGCTAGAAATTGTTTCTAGTGTCCTGTTTACATCTCTAATCTCTTAAAAGGCAGAACTTGAATTTCTAATTAATAGAAAAGACTTTAGAAGCTGTTTAAGGGTTTCCATAGGTGTTCTTGGTGTGGACAAGCTAGAGGGACAACATCTGGTATCCTGAAGATGAATCTCAAAGGCGCAGACACACTGCAGTGCATCAAGAGGTTAGTGTAATCGTTCTTGATTTAATCTAGGGTTCTAAAATTAATCTGATTAATTTTAAAATCTTAAATGTCAAATACAGATCCAAAAACATATTAAAAGAGTTTTAATATGTTGTTTATCATTGAAATCAAATAGATAAAAATAAATCTTGCATGATGCATATGACCCTAGGTGAAAATTTTTGAATTCAATGGTATAAACTTGTGTTTTTCACGCTTCCGTTCCTTCAATTGGTATCAGAGCCACTATATTTGCCATTTAGATTGTTGATTATATGATATAATTGTGTGATTTGATCATGAGAAGATTGATCCATTGCTGGTTGCAATGGAGGTGTGGCGGCATGATTGAAAATCACCATCAATGGTGCGCATGGTTTGGCTTCCATGGGTGGTTCAAGGTTTGGCTTTTAATTCTGCAATTGTTGCATGATCTAAGGCCTATTCTTTGACTAATTAAAGTGTTTAATTAGTAATTTTTATCACACAATTAAATTATGATTCAAATCAGAATTTTAAAAATTGTTTGAATGTGATTCAAATCTGAATTTTAAAAGTTGTTTGAATATGATTCAAATCTGAATTTTAAAGTTATTTGAATCATATTTAAATCTGATTTTTTAAAATTGATTGAATAAAATTCAGATCTGATTTTTTAAAAAATATTTGAATGTGATTCAAATCTGAATTTTTAAAGTTGTTTGAATGTGATTCAAATCTGAATTTTTAAATTTGTTTGAATGAGATTCAAATCTGAATTTTTAAATTTATTTGAATCATATTCAAATCTGGATTTTTATGTCGAATATTAGATATTCAATTTAATTTAAGTATGTATGTTTTATTTAATTGTTAAATAGTGATATGCATGATGGATGATCATGGACTATAAAAGACCAATGTGATTGGATTTATTTCTTTTATGTTTATTTGCGATTGTAAATTAATTAATTTATTTTAATTTATTTTGGGCATGTATTATTAAGTTTGTAATAATTTTTGAGTTGTAATTTCATTTATTTAAGTTCTTGTAAATTCGCCTTGGTATGCCAAGGATTACTATGTAATATTGGATTGCAAGAAGTTCAAGGAGGTCAAGAGCATTGGTGGGACCAGTGGGAGGAATTCAAGATCAAGTGTTGATTATGTACTCCTTCAGCAACTCTTGTAAAATGAATGAATGAAATGTACCTAGGAATGCCCTGATTCAATTCTTGGTGGCTCAGAATTGAATCCCTTAGAAAGTCCATGATCATACCATATTTACTGCTTATCCATGAATGCATGAGATGTATGGGAATGTATGCAATTATATGATATATGCATGCTAAATGGATAATGTGCAAAGTGAGACCTTAATAGTAATTAGAATGACCATAAAATCTTCCAAACAAATGATTAAGTTGGAAATGCTATAATTAAAGTAATTATAACATAGGCCCTCCATTGGGGCAATTATTTTAAGAAATTTTAAATAGTTGCATGAGATGCAATTAATTTAAGAGATTTTCTTAAGAATAATTGTTAAGCATGAGATGTTGTAAATATGTAAATGGTTTAGTGGCCAATATTGGATGTACCTGAGGACATTAAAATTATTTGCATAATTACTGGCTCAATGGGATCAACTTAACTAATGCAAGATAAGTCAATAATGGATGTACCTGAGATTTTGAGCATTAGGGGCTAGGTAAAGGATTGAACCTCACATGAGATGTGATGGGCAAGGATTTGCTCACTTATAGTTTATTGTAATTCCAATAATGGATGTACCTGAGGATGATCAATAGAATTATAAGAATTCAATCACCCACTAGAAATCCATCCAACTAGGATTTCCATTTTCTACTTTGGAAGTGTAGGATTCGCTAAGTTAGTAGGAGGACCAATTTTATTAAAAGACCATAATCATTTTGGTTAATTACATGATACATTTACTAATTAATCTGGTTATTTTCTGCAGTTAATTTTCTGATAAAAATGAGCACAAAACAACCACCACCATCCAATATCCTTGCAAGCATACTTGATCACAATAGGTTGACAGGACCTAACTTGTCTGATTGGCTAAGAAATTTGAAACTTGTTCTGAACCTTGAACATATAGGATATGTTCTAGATTCAAATGTTCCTGGTCCCTTACCTCCAGAGGCCACACAAGAGGAACATGAAACTTTGGACAAGTGGAAGGAGCATGATATGAGAGCTAAGTATTACATGCTTGCTTCCATGAGTAATGAGTTACAGAAGCAACATGAGAACATGCAGAGTGCGAGTGAGATCCTCCTTCACCTACAAGAGTTGTATGGTGAGCATAGCAGGAATGCTAGGTATGAGATATCTAGACAGCTATTCCGTATGAGGATGTCTGAGGGACAGAATGTTGGGGATCATGTCCACAAGATGATTCAGCTGATTGAGGAGTTGGAACATCTTGACTTCAACATGGATTTCCAACTACAGACGGATTTGATCCTTCAGTCCCTTCCTGAGTCTTTTGGGAATTTTGTGACAAATTTCCATATGACTAAACAGGAATGCACCTTAGCTGGTTTACTCAACGTGTTGGTTATTGCCCAAAAGAATATGCCAGGTAATAAAGGAAAAGAGGTAGCTTTGGTTACATCTTCTTCTACTGGAAAGTCCAACAAGAAGAAGGGCAATAAGAAAAAGAAACCTCAGATTCCTGGTCCTTCCAAGAAAATAGCTAAACAGAAAAGGAAGACTAAAGCTGATGGAGGCAAAGGAAAGTGTTTCCATTGCCAATAGGAAAGTGTTTCCATTGCCAGTAAGAAAGTGTTTCTACTGGCCAGAGTATGGCAATCTAAATGAATACAATGCCATAGTGAAAACCAACTCAAGTTCAAAATATATTTGGCACTTAAGGTTATGTTATGTTGCAGAAGATAGGATTACAAAATTGGAGAAAATGGGGATTCTATCCTCATTGGGCTCTGAGCCTACTCCAACTTGTGAATCTTGCCTTCAGGGCAAAATGACTAGATCACCCTTTGTTGGACAAGGGCTAAGAGCTGAAAATATTTTAGAGCTAATACATAGTGATGTATGTGGTCCATTTAAAGAAATGGCCAGAGGGGGTTTTCATTATTTTATTACCTTTACTGATGATAAATCAAGGTTTGGGTATTTGTATTTGATGAAATACAAACATGAATCTTTTGAAAAGTTCAAAGAATTTAAATCTGAAGTAGAAAATCAAACAGGAAAGAATATTAAAGCTGTTCGATCAGATCGTGGAGGTGAATATTTGAGTACTGAATTTGATGAATACTTGAGAGAGCATGGCATTGTTTCTCAACTGACTCCTCCAGGAACGCCACAGCTGAATGGTGTATCTGAAAGGAGAAATCGTACCCTATTGGATATGGTACGTAGTATGATGAGCTATACTAATATGCCAATCTTCTTTTGGGGATTTGCATTAAAATCAGCTTTGTATATTCTGAATAGGATTCCATCAAATCAGTTCCTTCCACACCTTATGAGATATGGCATGGAAGAAAACCAAGTCTTAAGCATGTTAATATTTAGGGTTGTCCAGCTTATATCAAAAAGCTGAACACTGATAAATTGGAGACCAGATCAGAAAAGGTCGATTTGTTGGATATCCAAAAGATAGTTTTGGATATTATTTTTATTTGCCTACTTCACAAGAGGTTGTGATAAGTAGAGATGCCACATTTCTTGAACAATAGTTTGTTCAAGAAGGAGGCAAAGGAAGGCAAATAGAGTTAGAATTGGAGAATTCTGACCAACCAACAGATCAGATGGATATAGATCCATCTAGTCAACCAATACCCGTTGATGAAACATCTACAGCTGTTCCTCGTAGAACAACCAGGGTATCTCACCCACCAGTGAGATATGGTTTTCTTCATGAAGAAGAACAAGAGTTGTCTACTCATGAAGAAGTAGATCATGGAGATGATCCACTTACCTATGAAGAAGCTATATCAGATATAGACTCTTCAAAATGGATTGATGCTATGAAATTCGAGATTGATTCCATGTATAAGAATCAAGTTTGGGATCTTGTTGACCCACCTGAAGGTATTGTACCTATAGGGAACAAATGGGTTTTCAAGAAGAAAATTGGTTCTGATGGAAAGGTAGCGACCTATAAGGCAAGGCTAGTAGCGAAAGGGTTTCGCCAAAGGCAAAGAATCGACTATGAGGAGACTTTCTCACCTGTTGCCATGCTTAAATCAATTAGGATTTTATTAGCAATAGCTGCATACTATGATTATGAGATTTGGCAGATGGATGTCAAAATAGCTTTTCTCAATGGATACATTGAAGAAAACATTTTCATGGAACAACCTAGGGGATTTGAATCCCAAGATGGTTCCAAGGTATGCAAGCTAAAGCGATCCATTTATGGGTTGAAACAAGCTCCGAGGAGTTGGAATATCCGTTTTGATGAAGCCATTAAATCCTTTGGTTTTGTCAAAAAATGAGGATGAGCCATGTGTATATAAGAAGGTTAGTGACAGTGCTATCACTTTCCTTGTCTTATATGTGGATGACATACTATTGATGGGTAATGACACAGGTATGTTGACGACTATAAAGGTATGGTTGTCAAATACATTCTCCATGATAGACTTAGGGGAGGCAACCTATATTCTTGGAATTCGCTTCTATAGAGATAGAGCGAAAAGAATAATTGGTTTATCCCAAAGTCTATACTTGGAAAAAGGTGTTAAAGAGGTTTAACATGCTTGATTCCAAGAGAGGATTGTTACCAGTGAGACATGGTATCCATCTTTCTAAAGAGATGTCTCCAAAGACACCTGAAGAAAGAGATAAGATGGCCAGGATTCCATATGCTTCGGCTATTGGAAGTTTAATGTATGCAATGTTATGTACTAGGCCGGATATCGCATATGCTGTTAGTTTGACTAGCAGGTATCAATCCAATCCAGGTTTGGAACACAAGATAGCTGTCAAGAATATTCTTAAGTACTTGAGAAGAACTAAGGATTTATTCTTGATTTATGGAGGTGGATACTTGAAATTGGACGGTTATACTGATTCTGATTTCCAATCAAATATCGATAATAGAAAGTCTACCTCTGGATATGTGTTCATTTGTAATGGAGGTGCAGTTAGTTGGAAGAGTTCCAAACAGAGCACGACTGCAGATTCCACTACAGAGGCTGAGTATATCGCTGCGTCAGATGCTGCAAGGAAGTTGTTTGGATAAAGAAATTCGTGATAGAACTTACAGTAGTTCCTTCCATTGAGTCAGCAGTTCCACTACACTGTGACAACAATGGAGCAGTCATACAGACTAAGAAACCAAGGTCTCACCAAAATCCAAACACATAGAAAGGCGCTACCACATTATCAGAGATATAGTTGGGCGAGGCGATGTAGCCATGCAGAAAATAGCATCAGCAGAAAATCCAGCTGATCCATTCACTAAACCTATGTCACAGACTCAGTTAGACTGACATCTTGAGAAGATAGGTCTAAGATATTTTAATGAATGGCTCTAGTGCTAGTGGGAGATTGTTAGTAGTATGCCCTAGAGCATATCATTTAGTATGTATCTTGCACATATTTTTATTAATAAAAGGCATTTCCACTTTTCCGTTTACATAGTATATTTATGTGTAATAGAAAAGGACCATTGATATTTTGTTAGAAATATTATTCTTAAGTTGTTAAGAATATGAGTGACAATATTTCTAGCACAAAGTATCATAAATAGGTTCACAATCGAGGATACTTCATAATAAGGACATGACTTATCCAGAAAGATTGTATTCATGTTTGTTCCCAAGTTATTTATATGAGATATAAATAAGATGGATTGGTGAGTCTCATGCCATATAACAAACATGATAGGCACTTATAAATGATAAGTAGGCCGAACCAGTGACACTTATGACAAGCACATGGAGTTTACTCTTGTCAATGTTTTGTCATAAATCATATCAGTGTATATAATCTTTAGACCTGAGATAGCACAGTTATCTTGTATATAGGTAGTTTGAGTTTAATACTGCTTTCATACTTGTACTGTGTATGGGTATATGGGCATGTGTTGGCTCCTACTAGTTATATATGGAGGTAGGTGTTGATCAAGATGGAATCTGTTCCTCTAAGTAAATAGAGATAAAATCCTATGCTCATTTAATTGTTCTTGATGTTTCAAGTTCCTGGCCAGGACAGATAGATTTATTCATAAAAGAGTTTCTGATGAGAAAATCTTTTTAATCAAGAACTGGAATTAAAAGAGAACATAATATTCATAGCAAATGGAGTTTGACAAAAACCATGACTCCAGCTTGAGTTGGGATTTTGTAACAAAGAGATTCTAGTGCATGGTAACATATGATTTTAGGTTCATTTAAGGTAAACCTTATTACTAATTGGGTGGCCATAGCATGCTATGCTACGTGTTAACCATGGTCTATGAGGTTCATAAAATGATTTAGAGAAATCATTTATGGTAAGAAAGAGTTTTGATGATATTAAGAGTTGATATCATGTCTCATTGCCAATTAGTGATGAGCCTAGTAAGTCACACACATACACAAGTTATCACCTATTTAAATATGATTTAATTAATTAATTAAAGAGTTTAATTGATTAATTAAATAGGTTTGGTTTGTAATTAAATTGCAAAGTCCCTAGCATTACTTGAAACCAAATCTAGATTATTGGATGTGTAGTATAAATTAAATTTATATTTAAAGTGTTTAAATATGAATTTAATTGATGAGAAATTAATTGATAGAGATTAATTAATTAATTTATATTTGATATAAATTAATTAGAAGAAGAAAATAATTATTTTGGGTTAAGAACTCAAAATTAAGACACAGGGGCATTTTGGTCATTTCACAGCGTGACACGTGGCACCATGAGATGGTGACACATGGCATAACACATAAGCTTGCCAAATGTTTTTTTAATCATGTAAGATGATTAAAATCAAGATTAAATATAGGTTTGACACTTGGCACAATGTGATTGGGTCACTTAAACCTAGAGCTAATCAAAGGGTGACATGTGGCAAGGGTTTAATGTGTTAACCTAGCTATTTAAGTGTGGTTATGAAGAGAAAAAAGAACCAGCAACCACTTCTCTCCTTTGTCACGCCACTTTGAGGTTTTTCATCTATTCTTCTTCATCTCTCATCAATTCCAAGAGATTAGCCATCAATCTCTTGAATTAAGAACGCTAGAAATTATTTCTAGTGTCCTGTTTACATCTCTGATCTCTTAAAAGGCAGAACTTGAATTTCTAATTAATAGAAAGGGCTTTAGAAGCTGTTCAAGGGTTTCCATAGGTGTTCTTGGTGTGGACAAGCTAGAGGGACAACATCTGGTGCCCTGAAGACGAATCTCAAAGGCGCAGACATGCTGCAGTGCATCAAGAGGTTAGTGTAATCGTTCTTGATTTAATCTAGGGTTCTAAAATTAATCTGATTAATTTTAAAATCTTAAATGGCAAATACAGATCCAAAAACATATTAAAAGAGTTTTAATATGTTGTTTATCATTGAAATCAAATAGATAAAAATAAATCTTGCATGATGCATGTGACCCTAGGTGAAAATTTTTGAATTCAATGGTATAAACTTGTATTTTTCACGCTTCTGTTCCTTCATGTGCATCATCAATGAGGCTCCAGCTAAGAACTAATGGTGATAAAGTGCCCTAGTGAAGCAGCATCTATTGGTGATCCCCAAGGCAAGGTGACCAAAACTTTGAAGCTTCATTCCTAGCATTTCCTTAGTGGATGGAGGCAAGGTCATCGGATATGGGCTCTTAGTAGTCTGGGCTTTCCATCTTGACCAATATGCCCAAAATTAGTACCAATGTAACACCCTCATATTAAGTAATCCATACATTATACTGTTCTGGTGACTAATGTCTGTCTGGACAGCTAGAATGTCTGGGACTAGAATGCCAAGAAAAGGTTTCGATGGCATTAGAATGCCAAGAAAATGTTTTGAAAAATTTTTAGATCAGTACAAATGCTTTTGGCTCGATAAGCCAAATGGAGGGTATTTTGGTCATTTCATCTTCAGAGATGATTTTTGGCTGACTTGTCTAGTTAAGTAAATAATTATTATGACATAAAATGTTAATAAATATTGTTAAAAATTTAATTGAAAATGAGTAGAAAAGAAAAGGAAAGAAAATGAAGGAAATTTGGAATTTTAACATCATTATGATGTCATTATTAACTCACATCTAATCACATTATGACACATGTCTTTAAACCATTTAAAATGAGTAAATGGGTAGAAATTAAAGAAAAACAAATCAGTTTTCATCTTCTTTCTTCAACTAGCTGAACCAGTCCCCTATCCCTCCCTCCATTAAAACTCAATTAGGCTTCCAATTTCTCACCCAATTCACTTCAAAACCTTGATTTCCTTTCATTAAAAATTTCCCTTACCACTAGAGCTAGACTTGGGCAGCCATTAGAAGAGGAGAAAGTGAAAGAAAGTGAAGGGTAGAAATTCATCCAAGAAGTTAGTGCCAATTTTCTTGCTTCCACTCTTTTCTAAGCATGAATCTAAGTTGACTTAAGTTGAAAATTTGATGAAAAATGAATTAAAAATGTATGAACTTGCCCCATGAAATTTTGGCAGCCTTAGGGTACCTTAGGGTTTCATCAATTTGATTGTATAATAGTTGTGTATGGCTGCCATTGAACATGATTTTGGTGTTTTAATTCATGGATTGTATGTAGATGAAGAATTATAGTTGTCGGAGTTAGGGGTTGGGCACCAAAATTGGGATTTTGTTTATGTGTTGATGAAAAAAAGTTGTAATGGTTAATTAGTGACCATTTGGTCATTTTTTAGTAGGAAATTGAGTGAATAGTGCCAAGGGAATTGAGGTTAGGTATGCTATCCAATGTCCCCTACAGGTCTGGATGGGACTCCAGCAAGTTTGGACAGCTATAACTTGAGTTGTGTAGGTTTAATTGGTGCAAGGCCAATTAGACATGCAATTAGACACATAATGGCATAACTTTGATGAAGGAACCCTATCCAGAAACAAACTTAGGATGCCCTAAAAATTAACCAAATCCGGGTAGCACCAATTCTACCTCTGCAAAATGATCAAATGAACAATGTTCATTCATTTGGTCATAACTCAGTGTAGAAATGTCCAATTGACCTGAAATTTATGTCAATGGAAAGCTTAGATAATTTGGAACAACTTTCATACAGAACACAAACTCTAATTGTGAACTTAACCAAATAAAATTGCTAGTCAAAGTTGAATAACCAAATTTGGTATAACAATAATTGCCCAGAAATTCTGGGTAAAGGCAATCCTACCAGTTATAATGAAATAGCCATAACTTGAGTTAGAAAACTCCAAAATGGGGTGATTCAAAATGTGAAATGTAACTAGACACAATAAAGAACAACTTTAATTAAGAACACTTGGCCAAATTCTCATAGTAGAATGGCCTAATGGAACAGTGAACTCTAGCACCCAAAACTGAAAATTTTGATTTATTCTCCATTGTTTAGAAGCAATGATTGGCAACTAATGCATGAAGGAGCGGAAGCATAAAAAACATAAGTTTATACTATTGAATTCAAAATTTTTCACCTAGGGTCATATGCATCATACAAGATTTATTTTTATCTATTTGATTTCAATGATAAACAACATATTAAAACACTTTTAATATGTTTTTGGATCTATATTTGTCATTTAATATTTTAAAATTAATCATATTAATTTTAGAACCCTAGATTAGATCAAGAACAAATGCATTAACCTCTTGATGCACTGCAGTGTATTTGTGCCTTTCGGATGCGTCTTTAGGACACCAGATGTTGTCCCTCTAGTTTGTCCACACTAAGAACACCTATGGTAGCCCTTGAACAGCTTCTAAAGCTTTTTCTATTAATTAGAAAATTAAGTTTTGCCTTTTAAGAGATTAGAGATGTAAACAGGACAGTAGAAACGATTTCTAGTATTTTTAATTCAAGAGATTGTTTGCTAATCTCTTGGAATAGATGAGAGATGAAGAAGAAGAGAGGGAGAGGAGCCTTTGGGTGGTGGCACAAAGAAGAACAGCTGTAGGTTGTGTTGTTTTCTTTTTATAACAACACTTATATAGCTAGGTTAACACATTAGACCCTTGCTACTTGTCACCCTCTGATTGGTTCTAGGTTTAATTGACCCAATCACATTGTGCCAAGTGTCAAACTTATATTTAATCTTAATTTTAATCATATTACGTGATTAAAAAATATTTGGCAAGTTTATGTGTAGTTCCCTGTGTCACCATCACATGGTGCCACATGTCACCTGTGAAATGACCAAAATGCCCCTGTGTCTTAATTTTGAGTTCTCAACCCAAAATAATTGTTTCTCTTCTTCTAATCAATTTATATAAAATATAAATTAATTAATTAATCCTTATTAATTAATTTCTGATTAATTAAATTCATATTTAAACACTTTAAATATAAATTTAACTTATACTATACATCCAATAATCTAGATTTGGTTTCAAGTCATGCTAGGGACTTTGCAATCTAATTGCAAACCAAACCTATTTAATTAATCAATTAAACTCTTTAATTAATTAATTAAATCATATTTAATTAGGTGATAACTTTTGTGTGTGTGTGACTTACTAGGCTCATCACTAATTGACAATGAGATATGATATCAACTCTTAATATCATTAGAACTCTTTCTTACCATAAATGATTTCTCTAAATTATTTTATGCACTTCATAGACCATGGTTAACACTTAGCATAGTATGCCATGGCCACCCAATTAGTAATAAGGTTTACCTTAAATGAACCTATAATCATATGTTACCATGCACTAGAATCTCTCTGTTACAAAATCCCAACTCAAGCTAGATTCTTAGTTTATGTCAAACTCCATTTGCTATAAATATTATGTTCTTTTTTAATTTCAGTTCTTGATTAAAAAGATTTTCTCACCAGAAACTCCTTCTGAATAAATCTATATGTCCTGGCCAGGAACTTGAAACATCAAGAATAATTAAAGGAACATAGGATTTTATCTCTATTTACTTAGAGGAACAGATTCCATCTTGATCAACACCTACCTCCATATATAACTAGTAGGAGCCAACACATGCCCATATACCCATACATAGTACAAGTATGAAACCAGTATCAAACTCAAACTACCTATATACAAGATAACTGTGCTATCTCAGGTCTAAAGATTATATCCACTGATATGATTTGTGACAATGCATTGACAAGAGTAAACTCCATGTGCTTGTCATATGTGTCACTGGTTTGGCTTACTTATCCTGTATAAGTGCCTATCATGTTTGTTATATGGCATGAGACTCACCATTCCATCTTATTTATATCTCATATAAATAACTTGGGAACAAACATGAATACAATCTTTCTGGATAAGTCATGTCTTTATTATAAAGTATCCTCGATTGTGAACCTATTTATGATACTTTGTACTAGAAATATTGTCACTCATATTCTTAATAACTTAAGAATATAATTTCTAACAAAGTATCAATGGACCTTTTCTATTGCACAAAAATATATTATGTAAACAAAAAAGTGGAAATGCCTTTTTATTAATAAAAACATGTACAAGATACATACTAAATGATATGCTCTAGGGCATACTACTAATAATCTCCCACTAGCATTAGAGCCATTCATTACAATATCTTAGACCCATCTTCTCAAGATGTTTGTCTAACTGAGCCTGTAACATAGGCTTAATGAATGGATCAGCTGGATTTTCAGCTGATGTTATTTTCTACATGGCAACATCGCCTCGTCCAACTATTTCTCCGATAATTTGGTAGCGCCTTTCTATGCATTTGAATTTCTGGTGAGACCTTGGTTCCTTAGCCTGTATGACTTCTCCATTGTTGTCACAGTGTAGTGGAACTGGTGACTCAATGGAAGGAACTACTGCAAGTTCTATCACGAACTTCTTTATCCAAATAGCTTCCTTTGCAAAGATCTCGATGCGAATATACTCGACCTCGTGAGTGGAATCTGTAGTCATGCTCTGTTTGGAACTCTTCCAACTGACTGCACCTCCATTATAAATGAACACATATCTAGATGTAGACTTTCTATCATCGATATCTGATTAAAACTTAGAATCAGTATAACCATCGCAAGTCTCCACCTCCATAAATCAAGAATAAACCCTTAGTTCTTCTCAAGTACTTAAGGATATTCTTGACAGCTATCCAGTGTTCCAAACCTAGATTGGATTGATACCTGCTAGTCAAAGTAACAGCATATGCGATATCCAGCCTAGTACACAACATTGTATGCATTAAACTTCCAATAGCCGAAGCATATCGAATCCTGGCCATTTTATCTCTTTCTTGTGGTGTCTTTGGAGACATCTCTTTAGAAAGGTGGATACCATGTCTCACTAGTAACAATCCTCTCTTGGAATCAAGCATGTTATACCTCTTTAACACTTTTTCCAAGTATAGACTGAAGGAACGGAAGCGTGAAAAACACAAGATTATACCATTGAATTCAAAAATTTTCACCTAGGGTCACAAGCACCATGCAAGATTTATTTTTATCTATTTGATTTCAATGATAAACAACATATTAAAACTCTTTTAATATGTTTTTGGATCTGTATTTGCCATTTAAAATTTTAAAATTAATCAGATTAATTTTAAAACCCTAGATTAAATCAAGAACGATTACACTAACCTCTTGATGTCTTTGCGCTTTGAGATTCGCCTTTGAGTCGTCTTGAGGACACGGATGTTGTCCCTCTAGCTTGTCCACACCAAGAACACCTATGGCAGCCCTTGAACAGCTTCTAAAGCCTTTTCTATTAATTAGAAATTCAAGTTCTGCCTTTTAAGAGATTAGAGATGCAAACAGGACACTAGAAACAATTTCTAGTGTTCTTAATTCAAGAGATTGATGGCTAATCTCTTTGAATTGATGAGAGATGAAGAGAAATAGCTGGAGAGGCTCAAAGTGGCGTGACATATGAGAGGAGAGGCTGCTGGTTATGTTTTCTTTTCATAACCACACTTAAATAGCTAGGTTAACACATTAAACCCTAGCCACATGTCACCTTTTGATTAGCTATAGGTTTAAGTGACCCAATCACATTGTGCCAAGTGTCAAACCTATATTTAATCTTGATTTTAATCATCTTACATGATTAAAAAACATTTGGCAAGCTTATGTGTTATGCCATGTGTCACCATCTCATGGTGCCACGTGTCACAATCGTGAAATGACCAAAATGCCCATGTGTATTAATTTTGAGTTCTTAACCCAAAATAATTATTTTTC
Source organism: Hevea brasiliensis (assembly GCF_030052815.1). Lineage (NCBI taxonomy): Eukaryota > Viridiplantae > Streptophyta > Magnoliopsida > Malpighiales > Euphorbiaceae > Hevea > Hevea brasiliensis. The sequence continues at coordinate 85,624,378 of NC_079494.1, read as the reverse complement.
TTCTTCTAATTAATTTATATCAAATATAAATTAATTAATTAATCTCTATTAATTAATTTCTCATCAATTAAATTCATATTTAAACACTTTAAATATAAATTTAATTTATACTACATATCCAATAATCTAGATTTGGTTTCAAGTCATGCTAGGGACTTTGCAATTTTATTGCAAACCAAATCTATTTAATTAATCAATTAAACTCTTTAATTAATTAATTAAATCATATTTAAATAGGTGATAACTTGTGTATGTGTGTGACTTACTAGGCTCATCACTAATTGGCAATGAGACATGATATCAACTCTTAATATCATCAGAACTCTTTCTTTCCATAAATGATTTCTCTAAATCATTTTATGAACCTCATAGACCATGGTTAACACCTAGCATAGCATGCCATGGCCACCCAATTAGTAATAAGATTTACCTTAAATGAACCTATAATGATATGTTACCATGCACTAGAATCTCTCTCATACAAAATCCCAACTCAAGCCGGAGTCATGGTTTATGTCAAACTCCATTTGCTATGAATATTATGTTCTCTTTTAATTCCAGTTCTTGATTAAAAGATTTTTCTCATCGAAACTCTTTCGAATAAATCTATCTGTCTGGCCAGAACTTGAAACATCAAGAACAATTAAATGAACATAGAATTTTATCTCTCTTTACTTAGAGGAACAGATTCCATCTTGATCAACACCTACCTCCATATATAACTAGTAGGAGCCAACACATGCCCATATACCCATCTACAGTATAAGTATGAAAGCGATATCAAACTCAAACTACCTATATACAAGATAATCGTGCTATCTCGTGTCTAAAGATTATATGCATCGATATGATTTATGACAAAACATTGACAAGAGTAAACTCCATGTGTTTGTCATAAGTGTCACTAGTTCGACCTTCTTATCATTTATAAGTGCCTATCATGTTTGTTATATGGCATGAGACTCACCATTCCATCTTATTTATATCTCATATAAATAACTTGGGAACAAACATGAATACAATCTTTACGGATAAGTCATGTCCTTATTATGAAGTATCCTCGATTGTGAACCTATTTATGATACTTTGTGCTAGAAATATTGTCACTCATATTCTTAACAACTTAAGAATAATATTTCTAACAAAATATCAATGGACCTTTTCTATTACACATAAATATATTATGTAAACGGAAAAGTGGAAATGCCTTTTATTATTAAAATATGTACAAGATACATACTAAATGATATGCTCTAGGGCATACTACTAACAATCTCCCACTAGCACTAGAGCCATTCATAACAATACCTTATACCTATAAGCTCAAGATGTAGGTCTAACTGAACATGTGACAAAAGCTTAGTGAATGGATCAATGAATTTTTAGGCGATGTTATTTTTCTGCATGGCTATATCGCCTTGCCCAACTATATCTCACGATAATGTGGTAGTGCCTTTCTATGTGTTTGGATTTTGGGTGAGACCTTAGTTCCTTAGCTCAGTATGATCGCTCCATTATTGTCACGGTGTAGTGGAACCGCGACTCAATGGAAGGAACTCTGTAAGTTCTCACGAACTTCTTTATCCAAAGCGACTTCTTTTGCAAAGATTCGATGCAAAGAATATACTCGACCTCTCAGTAGTGGAATCTGCAGTCGTGCTCTGTTTGGAACTCTTCCAACTGACTGTACCTCCATTACAAATGAACACATATCCAGAGGTAGACTTTCTATCATCGATATCTGATTGGAAATCAGAATCAGTATAACCATCCAATTGCAAGTCTCCACCTCCATAAATCAAGAATAAATCCTTAGTTCTTCTTAAGTACTTAAGAATATTCTTGACACCTATCGATGTTCCAAACACGGATTGGATTGATACCGCTAGTCAAACTAACAAAGATATGCGATATCCGCCTAGTACACAACATTGCATACATTAAACTTCCAATAGCCAAGCATATGGAATCTGGCCATCTTATCTCTTTCTTCGGGTGTCTTTGGAGACATCTCTTTAGAAAGGTGGATACCATGTCTCACTGGTAACAATCCTCTCTTGGAATCAAGCATGTTAAACCTCTTTAACACCTTTTCCAAGTATAGACTTTGGGATAAACCAATTATTCTTTTCGCTCTATCTCTATAGATGCGAATCCCAAGAATATAGGTTGCCTCCCCTAAGTCTTTCATGGAGAATGTATTTGACAACCATACCTTTATAGTCATCAACATACTGTATCATTACCCATCAACGAGATGTCATCCACATATAAGACAAGGAAAGTGATAGCACTGTCACTAACCTTCTTATATACACATGGCTCATCCTCATTTTTGATAAAACCAAAAGATTTAATGGCTTCATCAAAACGGATGTTCCAACTCCTCGAAGCTTGTTTCAACCCATAAATGGATCGCTTTAGCTTGCATACCTTGGAACTATCTTGGGATTCAAATCCCTAGGTTGTTCCATGAAAATGTTTTCTTCAATGTATCCATTGAGAAAAGTGTTTTGACATCCATCCGCCAAATCTCATAATCATAGTATGCAGCTATTGCTAATAAAATCCTAATTGATTTAAGCATGGCAACAAAGTAGAAAGTCTCCTCATAGTCTATTCCTTGCCTTTGGCGAAACCCTTCGCTACTAGCCTTGCCTTATAGGTCTCTGCCGTTCCATCAGAACCAATGTTCATCTTGAAAACCCATTTGTTCCCTATAGGTACAATACCTTGTGTGGGTCAACAAGATCCCAAACTTGATTCTTATACATGGAATCAATCTCAATTTCATAGCATCAATCCATTTTGAAGAGTCTATATCTGATATAGCTTCTTCATAGGTAAGTGGATCATCTCCATGATCTACTTCTTCATGAGTAGACAACTCTTGTTCTTCTTCATGAAGAAAACCATATCTCACTGGTGGGTGAGATATCCTGGTTGTTCTACGAGGACCAGCTGTAGATGTTTCATCAATGGGTATAGGTTGACTAGATGGATCTATATCCATCTGATCTGTTGGTTGGTCAGAATTCTCCAATTCTAACTCTATTTGCCTTCCTTTGCCTCCTTCTTGAACAAACCGTTGTTCAAGAAATGTGGCATCTCTACTTATCACAACCTTTTGTGAAGTAGGAAAATAAAAATAATATCCAAAACTATCTTTTGGATATCCAACAAATCGACCTTTTTCTGATCTGGTCTCCAATTTATCAGTGTTCAGCTTTTTGATATAAGCTGGACAACCCCAAATCTTAACATGCTTAAGACTTGGTTTTCTTCCATGCCATATCTCATAAGGTGTGGAAGAAACTGATTTTGATGGAATCCTATTCAGAATATATAAAGCTGATTCTAATGCTAATCCGGATAAGGAGATTGGCATATGTGTATAGCTCATCATACTACGTACCATATCCAATAGGGTACGATTTCTCCTTTCAGATACACCATTCAGCTGTGGCGTTCCTGGAGGAGTTAGCTGAGAAACAATGCCATGCTCTCTCAAGTATTCATCAAATTCAGTACTCAAATATTCACCTCCACGATCTGATCGAAGAGCTTTAATACTTTTTCCTGTTTGATTTTCTACTTCAGATTTAAATTCCTTAAACTTTTCAAAGGATTCATGTTTGTATTTCATCAAATACAAATACCCAAACCTTGATTTATCATCAATAAAGGTAATAAAATAATGAAAGCCCTCTGTCCATTTCTTTAAACGGACCATAGACATCACTATGTATTAGTTCCAAAATATTTTCAGCTCTTAGCCCTTGTCCAACAAAGGGTGATCTAGTCATTTTGCCTGGAAGGCAAGATTCACAAGTTGGAGTAGGCTCAGAGCCCAATGAGGATAGAATACCAATTTTATCCATTTTTGCAATATTATCGTATGCAACATGACATTACCTTAAGTGCCAAATATATTTTAAACTTGTGTTGGTTTTCACCATGTCATTGCATTCATTTAGATTACTATACTCTGGCCAAGGGAAACACTTTCTTACTGGCAATGGAAACACTTTCCTGTTAGCAATGGAAACACTTTCCTTGGCGGTGGAAACACTTTCCTTTGCCTCCATCGACTTTAGTCTTCCTTTTCTGTTTAGCTATTTTCTTGGAAGGACCAGAATCAAGTTTCTTTTTCATATTGCCCTTCTTCTTGTTGGACTTTCCAGTGAAGAAGATGCAACCAAAGCTACCTCTTTTCCTTTATTGCCTGGCATATTCTTTTGTGCAATAACCAGCATGTTGAGTAAACCAGCTAAGGTGCATCCTGTTTAGTCATATGGAAATTTGTCACAAAATTCCCAAAAGACTCGTGAAGGGATCAAGGATCAAATCGTCTGTAGTTGGAAATCCATGTTGAAGTTAAGATGTTCCAACCGCTCAATCAGCCGAATCATCTTGTGGACATGATCCCCAACATTCTGTCCCTCGGACATCCTCATACGGAATAGTTTGTCTAGATATCTCATATCTAGCATTCCTGCTGTGCTCACCATACAACTCTTGTAGGTGAAGGAGGATCTCACTTACACTCTACATGTTCTCATGTTGCTTCTGTAACTCATTACTCATAGAAGCAAGCACGTAACACTTAGCTCTCATATCATGCTCCTTCCACTTGTCCAAAGTTTCATGTTCCTCTTGTGTGGCCTCTGGAGGTAAGTTACCATAACATTTGAATCTAGAACATATCATATATGTTCAAGGTTCAGGAAAAGTTTCAAATTTCTTAGCCAATCGCATGATTAGGTCCTGTCAACCTGTTGTGATCAAGTATGCTTGCAAGGATATTGGATGGTGGTGGTTGTTTTGTGCTAATTTTTATCAGAAAATTAACTGCAGAAAATAACCAGATTAATTAGTAAATGTATCATGTAATTAACCAAAATGATTATGGTCTTTTAATCAAATTGGTCCTCCCACTAACTTAGCGAATCCTACACTTCCAAAGTAGAAAACGGAAATCCTAGTTGGATGGATTTCTAGTGGGTGATTGAATTCTTATAATTCTATTGATCATCCTCAGGTACATCCATTATTGGAATTACAATAAACTATAAGTGAGCAACTCCTTGCCCATCACATCTCATGTGAGGTTCAATCCTTTACCTAGCCCCTAATGCTCAAAATCTCCGGTACATCCATTATTGACTTATCTTGCATTAGTTAAGTTGATCCCATTGAGCCAGTAATTATGCAAATAATTTTAATGTCCTCAGGTACATCCAATATTGGCCACCAAACCATTTACATATTTACAACATCTCATGCTTAACAATTATTCTTAAGAAAATCTCTTAAATTAATTGCATCTCATGCAACTATTTAAAATTTCTTAAAATAATTGCCCTAATGGAGGGCTTATGTTATAATTACTTTAATTATACCATTTCCAACTTAATCATTTGTTTGGAAGATTTTATAGCCATCCTAATTACTATTAAGGTCTCACTTTGCACATTATCCATTTAGCATGCATATATCATATAATTGCATACATTCCCATACATCTCATGCATTCATGGATAAGCAGTAAATATGGTATGATCATGGACTTTCTAAGGGATTCAATTCTGAGCCACCAAGAATTGAATCAGGGCATTCCTAGGTGCATTTCATTCATTCATTTTACAAGAGTTGCTGAAGGAGTACATAATCAACACTTGATATTGAATTCCTCCCACTGGTCCCACCAATGCTCTTGACCTCCTTGAACTTCTTGCAATCCAATATTACATAGTAATCCTTGGCATACCAAGGTGAATTTACAAGAACTTAAATAAATGAAATTACAACCCAAAAATATTACAAACTTAATAATACATGCCCAAAATAAATTAAAATAAATTAATTAATTTACAATCCCAAAGAAACATAAAAGAAATAAATCCAATCACATTGGTCTTTTATAGTCCATGATCATCCATCATGCATATCACTATTTAACAATTAAATAAAACAAACATTCTTAAATTAAATTGAATATCTCATATTCAACTTAAAAATCCAGATTTGAATATGATTCAAATAAATTTAAAAATTCAGATTTGAATCTCATTCAAACAAATTTAAAAATTCAGATTTGAATCACATTCAAACAACTTCAAAAATTCAGATTTGAATCACATTCAAACATTTTTTAAAAAATCAGATTTGAATCACATTCAAATATTTCTTAAAAAATCAGATCTGAATTTTATTGAATCAATTTTAAAAAATCAGATTTAAATATGATTCAAACAACTTTAAAAATTCAGATTTGAATCACATTCAAACAACTTTTAAAATTCTGATTTGAATCATAATTTAATTGTGTGATTAAAACAACTAATTAAACACTTTAATTAGTCAAAGAATAGGCCTTAGATCATACAACAATTGCAGAATTAAAAGCCAAACCTTGAACCACCCAAAGAACCATTGTTGCCGCCACCAATGGTGGCTTCACCATGTGTGCCGCCACACCTCATGATCCAACCAGCAATGAATCTCTTGATCTCATGATCAAACACAGAATTAAATTATATAATCAACAATCTAAATGGCAAATATAGTGGCTCTGATACCAATTGAAGGAACGAAAGCGTGAAAAACACAAGATTATACCATTGAATTCAAAAATTTTCACCTAGGGTCACAAGCACCATGCAAGATTTATTTTTATCTATTTGATTTCAATGATAAACAACATATTAAAACTCTTTTAATATGTTTTTGGATCTGTATTTACCATTTAAGATTTTAAAATTAATCAGATTAATTTTAAAACCCTAGATTAAATCAAGAACGATTACACTAACCTCTTGATGTGCTGCGATGTCTGCGCTTTGAGATTCGTCTTGAGGACACGGATGTTGTCCTCTAGCTTGTCCACACCAAGAACACCTATGGCAGCCCTTGAACAGCTTCTAAAGCCTTTTCTATTAATTAGAAATTCAAGTTCTTTTTAAGAGATTAGAGATGCAAACAGGACACTAGAAACAATTTCTAGTGTTCTTAATTCAAGAGATTGATGGCTAATCTCTTTGAATTGATGAGAGATGAAGAGAAATAGCTGGAGAGGCTCAAAGTGGCGTGACATATGAGAGGAGAGGCTGCTGGTTATGTTTTCTTTTCATAACCACACTTAAATAGCTAGGTTAACACATTAAACCCTAGCCACATGTCACCTTTTGATTAGCTCTAGGTTTAAGTGACCCAATCACATTGTGCCAAGTGTCAAACCTATATTTAATCTTGATTTTAATCATCTTACATGATTAAAAAAAATTTGGCAAGCTTATGTGTTAAGCCATGTGTCACCATCTCATGGTGCCACGTGTCACACTGTGAAATGACCAAAATGCCCCTGTGTCTTAATTTTGAGTTCTTAACCCAAAATAATTATTTTTCTTCTTCTAATTAATTTATATCAAATATAAATTAATTAATTAATCTCTATTAATTAATTTCTCATCAATTAAATTCATATTTAAACACTTTAAATATAAATTTAATTTATACTACACATCCAATAATCTAGATTTGGTTTCAAGTCATGCTAGGGACTTTTCAATTTTATTGCAAACCAAATCTATTTAATTAATCAATTAAACTCTTTAATTAATTAATTAAATCATATTTAAATAGGTGATAACTTGTGTATGTGTGTGACTTACTAGGCTCATCACTAATTAGCAATGAGACATGATATCAACTCTTAATATCATCAGAACTCTTTCTTACCATAAATGATTTCTCTAAATTATTTTATGAACCTCATAGACCATGGTTAACACCTAGCATAGCATGCCATGGCCACCCAATTAGTAATAAGATTTACCTTAAATGAACCTATAATCATATGTTACCATGCACTAGAATCTCTACATACAAAATCCCAACTCAAGCTGAGTCATGGTTTATGTCAAACTCCATTTGCTATGAATATTATGTTCTCTTTTAATTCCAGTTCTTGATTAAAAGATTTTTCTCATCGAAACTCTTTTACAATAAATCTATCTGTCTGCCAGGAACTTGAAACATCAAGAACAATTAAATGAACATAGAATTTTATCTCTATTTACTTAGAGGAACAGATTCCATCTTGATCAACACCTACCTCCATATATAACTAGTAGGAGCCAACACATGCCCATATACCCATACACAGTACAAGTATGAAAGCAGTATCAAACTCAAACTACCTATATACAAGATAACTGTGCTATCTCAGGTCTAAAGATTATATGCACTGATATGATTTATGACAAAACATTGACAAGAGTAAACTCCATGTGTTTGTCATAAGTGTCACTGGTTCGGCCTACTTATTATTTATAAGTGCCTATCATGTTTGTTATATGGCATGAGACTCACCATTCCATCTTATTTATATCTCATATAAATAACTTGGGAACAAACATGAATACAATCTTTCTGGATAAGTCATGTCCTTATTATGAAGTATCCTCGATTGTGAACCTATTTATGATACTTTGTGCTAGAAATATTGTCACTCATATTCTTAACAACTTAAGAATAATATTTCTAACAAAATATCAATGGACCTTTTCTATTACACATAAATATATTATGTAAACGGAAAAGTGGAAATGCCTTTTATTATTAAAATATGTACAAGATACATACTAAATGATATGCTCTAGGGCATACTACTAACATAGACTTTGGGATAAACCAATTATTCTTTTCGCTCTATCTCTATGGATGTGAATCCCAAGAATATAGGTTGCCTCGCCTAAGTTTTTCATGGAGAATGTATTTGACAACCATACCTTTACAGTTGTCAACATACTTGTGTCATTACCCATCAACAGTATATCATCCACATATAAGACAAGGAAAGTGATAGCACTGCTACTAACCTTTTTATATACACATGGCTCATCCTCATTTTTGATAAAACCAAATGATTTAATGGCTTCATCAAAACGGATGTTCCAACTCCTCGAAGATTACTTCAACCATAAATGGATCGCTTTAGCTTGCATACCTTGGAACCATCTTGGGATTCAAAACCCCTAAGTTGTTCCATGAAAATGTTTTCTTCAATGTATCCATTGAGAAAAGCTGTTTTGACATCCATATGCCAAATCTCATAATCATAGTATGTAGCTATTGCTAATAGAATCCTAATTGATTTAAGCATGGCAACAAGCAAGAAAGTCTCCTCATAGTCAATTCCTTGCCTTTGGCAAAACCCTTTCGCTACTAGCCTTGCCTTATAAGCTTCTACCTTTCCATCAGAAACAATTTTCTTCTTGAAAACCCATTTGTTCTCTATAGGTGCAATACCTTTAGGTGGGTCAACAAGATCCCAAACTTGATTCTTATACATGGAATCAATTTCGGATTTCATAGCATCAATCCATTTTGAAGAGTCTATGTCTGATATAGCTTCTTCATAGGTAAGTGGATCATCTCCATGATCTACTTCTTCATGAGTAGACAACTCTTGTTTTTCTTCATGAAGGAAACCATATCTCACTGGTGGGTGAGATACCTGGTTGTTCTACGAGGAATAGCTGTAGATGTTTCATCAACGGGTGTAGGTTAACTAGATGGATCTATATCCATCTGATCTATTTGTTGGTCATAATTCTCTAATTCCAACTCTATTTGCCTTCCTTTGCCTTTTTCTTGAACAAACTGTTGTTCAAGAAATGTGGCATCTCTACTTATCTCAACTTTTTGTGAAGTAGGCAAATAAAAGTAATATCCAAAACTATCTTTTGGATATCCAACAAATCGACCTTTTTTTGATCTTCTTTCTAATTTATCAGTGTTCAGCTTTTTTATATAAGCTGGACAACCCCAAATCTTAACATGCTTAAGACTTGGTTTTCTTCCATGCCATATCTCATAAGGTGTGGAAGAAATTGATTTTTTTTGGAATCCTATTCAGAATATACAAAGCTTATTCTAATGCAAATCCCCAAAAGGAGACTGGCATATCAATATAGCTCATCATACTACGTATCATATCCAATAGGGTATGATTTCTCCTTTCAAATACACCATTCAGCTGTGGTGTTCCTGGAGGAGTCAGCTGGGAAACAATGCCGTGCTCTCTCAAGTATTCATTAAATTCAGTACTCAAATATTTACCTCCACGATCTGATCAAAGAACTTTAATACTCTTTTCTATTTGATTTTCTACTTCAGATTTAAATTCTTTGAACTTTTCAAAGGATTCATGTTTGTATTTCATCAAATACAAATACCCAAATCTTGATTTATCATTAGTAAAGGTAATAAAGTAATGAAAACTACCTCTAGCCATTTCCTTAAATGGACCACATACATCACTATTTATTAGCTCCAAAATATTTTCAGCCCTTAGCCCTTGTCCAACAAAAGGTGATCTAATCATTTTGCCCTGAAGGCAAGATTCACAAGTTGGAGTAAGCTCAGAGCCCAATGAGGATAGAATCCCCATTTTCTCCAATTTTGCAATCCTATCTTCTGCAACATGACATAACCTTAAGTGTCAAATATATTTTGAACTTGAGTTGATTTTCACCATGGCATTGCATTCATTTAGATCACTTGCATTCATTTTGTGTTTGTCATTATTATTTAAATAATAAAGACCATCATTCATATAACCCGAACCAACATATTTATTTCCAAAATAAATATTGCAAGCATCATCTGTGAACTGAAATTCGTAGCCATTTCTAGTTAAACTAGATATAAAAATGATGTTCTTAAAAGCATCAGGTACATATAAAATATTATCCAAACACAAAACATGTCCAAACATGTAAAAAGATTTAGATCCTATGGCTAAAGCTTCAACAGTTGAGCCATTGCCAATCTGGACTCTAACATCTTGAGAACGCAAGCTGCTACTATTTGCTAGTTCCTGCATATCATGAGAAATGTGAGAACTGGCACCAGTATCTAAACCCAAGCTATAGATGAACTATGAGTATCATTAGAATCTAAATAACAAGATATGGACATACCTTCTGAAGGTTTATCCTTCTTGTCCTTCAGAGAAGCAAGATACTCTTGGCAGTTCCTTTTCCAGTGCCCATCATTTTGGCAGTGGAAACACTTTCCTTTGCCTCCATCAGCTTTAGTCTTCCCTTTCTGTTTAGCTATTTTCTTGGAAGGACCAAGAATCTAAGATTTCTTTTTCTTATTGCCCTTCTTCTTGTTGGACTTTCCAGTAGAAGAACATGCAATCAAAGCAACATCTTTTCCTTTATTGCCCGGCATATTCTTTTGGGCAATAACCAGCATGTTGAGTAAACCAGCTAAGGTGCATTCCTGTTTAGTCATATGGAAATTTATCACAAAATTCCCAAAAGACACAGGAAGGGACTGAAGGATCAAATCCGTCTGTAGTTGGAAATCCATGTTGAAGTTAAGATGTTCCAGCTGCTAAATTAGCTGAATCATTTTGTGGACATGATCCCCAACATTCTGTCCCTCAGACATCCTCATGTGGAATAGCTACTCAGATATCTCATACCTTGCATTCCTGCTGTGCTCACCATACAACTCTTGTAGGTGAAGGAGGATCTCACTTGCACTCTGCATGTTCTCATGCTGCTTCTGTAACTCATTGCTCATGGAAGCAAGCATGTAACACTTAGCTCTCATATCATGCTCCTTTCACTTGTCTAAAGTTTCATGTTCCTCTTGAGTAGCCTCTAGAGGTAAGGGACCAGGAACATTTGAATCTAGAACATATCCTATATGTTCAAGGTTCAGGACAAGTTTCAAATTTCTTAGCTAATCAGACAGATTAGGTCCTATCAGCCTATTGCGATCAAGTATGCTTACAAGGATATTGGATGGTAGTGGTTGTTCTGTGCTCATTATTATCAGAAAATTAACTGCAGAAAATAACCAAATTAATTAGTAAATGTATCATGTAATTAACCAAAATGATTATGCTCTTTTAATCAAATTGGTCCTCCCACTAACTTAGCGAATCTTACACTTTCAAAGTAGAAAATGAAAATCTTAGTTGGATGGATTTCTAGTGAGTGATTGAATTCTTATAATTCTATTGATCATCCTCAGGTACATCCATTATTGGAATTACAATAAACTATAAGTGAGCAACTCCTTGCCCATCACATCTCATGTGAGGTTCAATCCTTTACCTAGCCCCTAATGCTCAAAATCTCGGGTACATCCATTATTAACTTATCTTGCATTAGTTAAGTTGATCCCATTGAGCCAGTAATTATGCAAATAATTTTAATGTCCTCAGGTACATCCAATATTGGCCACCAAACTATTTACATATTTACAACATCTCATGCTTATCACACCCTACCTCTTTGTAAGGCATAACATGATCCCGCAGTATACCTAATGAATTACCAACTTCGTCTACTGATAACCCATTAAATACACTACAAGGGATTTTAAAACTTTTCTTAATTCATTTTACAGTGGTGAGCACTATTTCCAAGTATTAAAAATTTTTATGAACTGAAAGGAAACAGCTAACACATTTGAATTATTAGTAATTTCTGAAAAACTTTTGGCGGAGTGCCATCTATATTTTGAATAAAACAGTTCTTCAAAAACCTGTAAAAAGCACTTCAAATATATTTCTCAATCTCAAACTCCAACATTTAATCAACACAATACGTTTCTCAACTCAAATCCACAATAATTTTTCAATATTTCCAAAGGCTGAGATAAAAGAAATATAGTACAATTTTTACAAGCCAAAATAACTCATAATTTATTTTACAACTTCAATGTACAATTTTAATTTATAATTGCTCAAAACCAAGAACACTATATACATACAGTGAACATACATTACAATACAAAATGCAAATTATTGTATACTCAATATACCCGATGATCTCTCATTGAAGCACTAGCAGCCTAGTCTGCTGCCCTGTCAGTCTATTTACCTGCGAAAACAATGAAAAGCTATCGCTGAGCCATTATCTCAGTGGTGTACAACATTAATCAAATACAACTTTAAATCACAAATCATAAGTCATATAAATAATGGATACTTAAAACCATAGTTAAATTCAAAGACAATGAATGTCAATAAGAATTTAAATTCCATTTCACAATATCACAATAAATCTCAATAAATCAAAACATAGTTAAATTCAAGAGACAGTGAATGTCAATAAGAATTTAAACTCCATTTCACAATCTCACAATACATATCAATAAATCACACACAGCTTAATCATGTTCTAAAGTTCAATTCGTCCTAAAAGCCAATGGCTAATGAGGAATTCAATTCATCCCAAAGTCGATGGCTAATGAGGAATAACATAGCTAGCTAGCAATAATATGAGTACTCATTCTATTCGTCCTCAGCAGCTAGCAATAATATACAAATAGTCATAATTTATTTCAATTGAAAAATTCACAAGAAATAACTATTGTCCAAAAATCTTTGATAACTGTCTCTTGGCTCTGGCTTAGTGTTTCCTTCCCCTTCTCTGAGTCATTGCTAACTGAGAAACACAATTTGAAGTGTTTCAGTACTCATTTAAGCTGTCTCTAACGATAATGCTTAATAATTAATTCATTGAATTCTATTATTTCCTTTATCAACCTAAGATGTCGACCCTCGATGCATTCTAGGTGAATAAAGTTTTAATGTTATCAATGTGCCACATTTGTAGCCTTTTAGGGTTGGTACATGTTACCCAATTCATTTCCATGTATATTGCATTTTATTGCAATTTGCCAAATTCCGGTATACTAATTTTACCTAGTCAAATGACCTAGTTCCCTCAATTTTTGTGTTTTGGTCAAAACTACAAACTTGTAGGTCTATGTCTTATTGCACGCGGAGCAAAATTTTAGGTTATTCTGAGTTTACTAGACCAAGTTATGGTCATTTTACTATTGCTGGTCAGAATGTACCAAAATTGGTCACTTTAGGTCATTTTAGGTTCGGCCAGTTTTTGGACCCGAACTTGTGCAAGCTATTTGACTTGCTTATGGTCATTTCTGGGCTTTGATGTCTTCATAAGACTTGTACATATATGTCTAAACTATTCATGGTAAAATTTTCAGGTCAATTGGACCAGTTTCGAGTGAGTTATGGCCAAAATACTAATTGCTGCCCAAATGGTCAATTTTCAAGCCTTAAATGCACTAATCCGGATTTGGTCATTTTTCAAGTTACCTTCCAAGCAGAATTTTGGTAAGCTTCATTCATGAAAGTTGGCACATTTTGCACCTAGTTTTACCTCCAATTGGTCTCATACCAATTGGAGCCACACACTTAAGGTTCTAAGCCAAAATACACACTGCCCTTTTGCACATTGTTCATCACTCATCAAAGGACACATTTAACATTACCAAGTTACACATCCATGTCAATTCTGATTTGTACCATAACATAAACAAATTTTACTTCACATTGTTGGTCATTTTGGCAGCTTGTAATCACACTCAATATGCACCTTATAGTACAGAATTTACGAAGTCCATTTTATAACAATTTAATCACATAACCTAGCTCATTTACATGTCCAAACTCAAACCCTTATACACATGCACAAGCTGCCATAACAAGTACCATAATTCAACAATAATATTCCATAAACCAAACCCTGAATTAACACATTTAGGTTCACACTTCACATTGCCGAATTGTACCTCTCTTTGAATTAATTTCCAAGCTTCCAAAATCAAGTATACATTCACATATACTTAGTATACATCACCCAATTTATTCCTACACATATAAACACTTCATCAACACTTTAATCTACCATTTACATATAAGGATAAACTGTTCTTATGGAGTTTCCATGGCTGCCAAAAATATATATCTTCCTTAAAACATCAAACTCCAAAAATCTTTCCACAATTCAATTACCCACAACATCCACACAAACTTTAATGAAGCAAGCATCAAAAATACCTACTTATCACTTTGGAAACTCTTCAAAACCTTGACTAAACTTGATCTTCTTGCTGCCTATCTACTGCCCAAGGTGTATGGACAACTTTTAATGAAGGAAAGTGCAAGGAAAGAGGCTTGGATCATGCTTGCATGAAGCTTCAAAACCATGCGGCCATGGAGGTTTTCCTCTTCACCATTTCGGCTGGTCTTTGAGAGGTGAGGAAGATGATGAATAATCTGCCCAAATGAATGCTTAGTGGTCCACTTAGGTGAGTTAGTGAAGCACTATGTGAGAATTAAATCTTTGTTTATTCTTAAATTTCCAATTTCTTACATTAAGTTCCTATCTTTTGCTATTTACATTAGGTACCATCAATTTAATTTTTCATGACATTTTCCAAGTGTAATATCATGTATTTTTAATGGATATTTAGGTCAAAAGACAACTCGGGGGTTCAAACGACTACAATGTCCCTATTCGGGTTGCATTCTTAATTTTTCGGTAACACCAAATTTTGTCGTTTTCTCGATTTCTCACTTTTATTTGTACTAATTAATTAATTTTTCTTTGATATTTATAATGGTATTTACACTTCAATAGACATTTATTTAAGTACTAAAAATATTTTCCAGGGTTCCCCGTGGTCTAGGGCTAGTCAACGGTCTAAGCCACAACATCCCGATGCGGTCACCCATTGCTAGGGTTCTTGGTTCGTTTAACTTGGTTACATTTTATTGCTATTATTTTTTCTTTATTTTTCTTGTATTTTCTTTTCTTCTATTTCATTTTTTTATGTTTCCTCATCTATATCTAAGTGTAGTTCTAGGCATCCTAGCTGTCCGGACAACACTGGTCACTAGAATAGTAGAACGCACTACCGAACATAAGGGTGTTACAATTCTCCCCCCCTTAAAATAAATTTCGTCTCGAAATTTTACCTAGCATTAACCTCTGAACAACTGTGGGCGTTGTCTCCTCATATCCTCTTCACGTTCCCAAGTAGCTTCCTGGCCTGAATGATGGTTCCACTGTAATGGCCCGGCCCATTAGTGATATTGTCCGCTCTGCACTGAAGTCCTCACGGTTTCAAAATGCGTCACTAGGGGTTGCGAATCACCAACTTATAAACCCAGCATCTCTCCTGTGTTTTATCGATGTGGGATTTGCCTAGGGTGTTACAATCCACCCCCCTTATGGTACTCAGCGTCCTCGCTGAGGTTTTCCCCACCATCGTTCAAGGTTGCATGCGGAGCGGCTTTGATACCACAAATGTAATGGCTCAGCCCATTAGCAATATTGTCCGCTCTGGGCCGAAGCCCTCACAGTTTTAAAACGCGTCACTAGGGGTTATGAATCGCCAACTTATAAACCCAGCATCTCTCCCGTGTTTTGTCGATGTGGGATTTTCCTAGGGTGTTACATCCACAGCACTTTAACCAGGTGTATCTGTTTATTCCTCAGCTGCTTCACCTCATATGCCAGAATTTCTATGGGTTCTTCCTCATATGAGAGGTCTGTATTTACCTCAATCTCTTCAACTGATAATACATGAGTTAGGTTAGATCTGTACCTCCTTAACAAGGACACATGAAAGACACTGTGTATCCTTTTTAGCTCAGGTGGTAATGCCAACCGATATGCTAAAGGACCCACTCTTTCCAGAACCTCATATGGTCCGATAAAGCGAGGACTCGGTTTCCCCTTTTTGCCAAATCTCATAATCCTCTTCCAAGGAGAAACTTTGAGGAATACCTTATCACCCACAGCATATTCAATGTCTCTTCTCTTCAGATCAACATAGGACTTCTGACGGTCTGATGCAGCCTTGAGTCTATCTCTGATCAATCTGATCTTTTTCTCTATCTGCTGAACAATTTCTGGCCCAATCATTTTTCTTTCACCTACTTCATCACAACATAAGGGATTTCTGCACTTTCTGCCATATAAAGCTTCGTATGGAGGCATCCCAATGCTTGATTGGTAGCTGTTGTTATAAGTAAACTCAATCAGAGGCAAGTGTGTATCCCAACTACCTTCAAACTCAATCACACAAGCCCGTAGCATATCCTCCAACGTCTAAATAACCCTCTCAGACTGGCCATTTGTCTGTGGGTGGAATGCTGTGCTGAAGTTCAATCTAGTTCCTAGAGCTCTCTGTAGACTACCCCAGAATCTAGAAGTGAACCTAGGATCTCTGTCAAATACAATCCATACTGGCACTCCATGTAGTTTTACAATTTCATATACGTACAATCTGGCCAATCCTTTCAGGTTATAGTCCATCCGGACTGGCAAAAAGTGAGCAGACTTAGTCAGTCTGTCAACTATAACCCATACTGCATCATGACTATTCTGTGCCCTTGGAAGTCCCATCACAAAATACAAAGTTATCCATTCCCATTTCCACTCTGGTACTGGCAAAGGATGTAACAAACCAGCTGGAACTTGATGTTCTGCCTTTACTTGCTGACAATTTAGGCATTTGGAAACAAATTTAGCTATATCCCTCTTCATACCCATCCACCAATAATGCTCTTTTAGCCCTCTGTACATTTTAGTTCCATCAGGATGCATAGCAAAAGGAGACTCATGTGCTTCCTTTATAGTGATCTGTCTCAATTCAACATCATTAGGAATGCACATTCTGCCCTAATGTAATAATAAACCATCATCTCTCACAGAGATTTCAGGTTTCTTGCCCTGCTGGACTTCTTTCAGTAGCTTCTGATATTTATCATCACTCTGAGCAGCCATTCTGATCTGATCAATCAACACTGGCTATACATGCCATGCAACTATTGTCTGTCCCTCATCATCATTTTCTAAACTAGCATGCTGTGCTTTCAATTGATGTACCATGGACAAAGGAGAAACTCTGAGACTTGACATAGTCTTGTGACTTAATGCGTCAGCCACCACATTTGCTTTAATAGTCTATTAAGCAATCATAGTCTTTAATTAGTTCTAACCATCTCCTCTACCTCAAATTCAATTCCTTCTGGGTACCTAAGTACTTTAAGCTCTTGTGATCTGTGTAAATGTAACATTTCTCCCCATAAAATAGTGTCTCCAGATCTTCAGAGCAAAAACAATAGCTGCTAGCTCCAAATCATGTGTTAGGTAGTTCCTCTCATGTGGTTTCAGCTGGCGTGATGCATAAGCAATGACATTCCGATCTTGCATCAGTACACAGCCTAACCCATTGTGAGAAGCATCACTATAAACTGTATATTCTCTACCCAGAGTAGGTAAAGTAAAGACTGGAGCTTCAGTCAAACACCTCTTCAACTCATCAAAACTCTGCTGACATTTATCTGTCCACTGAAATTTTACATCTTTCCGAAGCAGCTTGGTCAGTGGAAAAGATAACATAGAAAACCCTTTCACAAATCGACGGTAATATCCAGCTAAACCCAAAAAACTGCGAGTTTCTGTGATATTCCTGAGCAGCTTCCAATTAAGGATAGCTTCTACCTTGCTGGAATCTACATTGATCCCTTCAGCTGACACAACATGTCCCAAAAAGGAGATTTCTTTCAGCCAAAATTCACATTTCGACAATTTGGCGTATAGTTCTTTCTCCTTTAGAGTCTGCAGTACAATCCGCAGATGTCTGTCATGCTCCTCTACGTTCCTCGAATATATCAAAATATCATCAATAAACACCACCACAAATTAGTGGAGATATGATCTGAAGATAGTGTTCATCAAATCCGTAAAAGCAGCTAGAGCATTTGTTAACCCGAATGGCATTACCAGAAACTCATAATGGCCATACCGAGTTCTGAAAGTAGTTTTTGGAATACTCTGCTCTTGCACCTTCAACTGATAATAACCAGATCGCAAATCAATTTTGGAGAATACAGCTACACCCTTCAACTGATCAAACAGATCATTAATGCGAGGCAATAGATATCTATTCTTTATTATCACCTTATTCAACTACGGGTAGTCAATACATAAGCGAATAGTGCCATCCTTCTTCTTAAAAAACAATACTGGCGCTCCCCAAGGTGACACACTAGGGCGGATGAAGCCCTTTTCAAGTAGTTCTTGCAACTGTGCCTTTAACTCCTTCAACTCTACTGGTGCAATTCTGCATGGTGTTATGGAGATTGGATCCACACCAGGAATAACATTAATTTCAAACTGCACTTCTCTTTTCGGAGGTAATCCTAGCAATTCATTAGGAAACACATTTGGAAAGTCATATACTATAGGGATGTCCCTCAATGCTGGACTCCCCACTTAGGTGTCTACCACATGTGCCAAGTATGCTTCACACCCCTTTCTGATCATTCTTCTGGCTAGTGCAGCCGAAATGATGTTTGGTGGTAATAGCTGCCTCTCCCCATGTATTACCACATCACTGTACCGAGGAAGGCCAAAAGTGACTGTCTTCAGTCTACAGTCAATCATGGCGTGATGCCTGGCTAACCAATCCATGCCCAAGATGATATCATAATCTCTAAAGGGCATTTCAATGAAATCAGACAGAAAAGTGTTCCTTGGATCACCAAAGGACAATCCCTATACATTTTATTAACCCTGACCTCCTGTCCTGGCGGACTTGTTACTAGAACCTCAAAGTCCATTTTTGTACATGGAACAGCAAAGCAATCAATGATGCTAGCACTCACATAAGAATGGGTAGAACTCGGATCAAATAACACAAACACATCTTGATTAAAGGTTGAGAAGGTACCAGCCACAACATCAGATGTCTCGGCCTCTTCTCTCTGTCTCATTGCAAAGACTCTGACTAGAGCACTTCCTTGCTCTGACTGTTTCCCTGTGCCTTGGCTGCCTGCTGGGCTACCTCTACCCCTGCCTCTATCTCTGCTGGGTGGTTGTGAACCTCTGGTGACAGGACTCTAAACTGACCCTTTTGCAGTAGTAGGAGGTGGTCCAACTCTGTGAGTACTGGTGCAGTCCTTGGCAAAGTGTCCTGTGCCTCCACAGTTATAACAGGCTCCAATAGCCTTGTAGCATATCCCACCATGATTTCTTCCACAAGTTTCACATTGGCGGGGAGGGTAGGAACCTCTGGTACTCTGCTAACCAGATAGAGGAGGTTTTTGTCCTGAATATCTTTCCCTATCAGTCTTCTTGCTACCTCTGCTGTGTCCCCCATGGTTCTTCCTTTTTCCAGTAGGACCACTGGAACTCTGTTATACTGACTTTCCCTCTTTTTCTGACATCTCTGATTTCTTTTTCTCTAGGGCCGCTTTATATTCAATTCTTTCTAACTCTAGTACTTGAGAAATAAGCTCAGAAAAGTTGTTATGTTTGAATCTGACCACCTTTAATCAAATACTGGGCTTCATGCCGGTTTCAAACCTCTTGCATCTCTCCCTGCTGGTAGAAAGTAGACTTACTGCATAATGGCTCAGGTGGAAAAATTCCCTTTCATATTCAGCCACTGATCTACTCCCCTGTTTTAGACTTAGGAACAGTTGCAGCTTCTGGTCCACATAAGCATTAGGGACATATTTTTATCTAAACTCTCTAAGAAAATCATTCCATGTTAGCACTGCAGGTTCTACCAGATTGTGGGGAATGGTTTTCCACCAGTCATATGCATCCCCTTATAGCAGAGATACTGAATATTCAAATCTGATCACCTATGTACAATGTAGCTTCTTGAATACCCTATCCATTCTCTCTAACCACTGTTTTGCCTCTAGAGGATCTACTGTCCCCTTGAACTCAGTAGCCCTATATTTCATCAATTTGTCATACTGCCTAGCAGAAGACTGTGGTTGTACCACTGGTGTCTGTAGTGGGACTTGAGTAGGCATATTACCAGCCATTTGTTGAAACATTGCAGCCATATGCTGAGCGAACTGAGCAGGAAACTACAGTACCAAAGTAACTAGTGCGGCTGATCCACTAACATTATTTAGGGTTGGGGCATCCCCTTTTACCTCAGCCTCTATAGATTGATCGACTGAACGATCACCCTCTTCCATAGTCAATTCGAGGATCTTAGACCTCCTGAACAAATAACACAAGGAGATTTCATCTCATTAGTGCATATTTATAATGTAATGTACTGTATGTATCAAACAATGACATTGAGCAGTTGTACTATGAAGAAAGAATATTCAAATTAAAGGTGAAAACAGAATTTAAAAAAAAAAAATTACTTTGATACCACTAATGTTAGTAGTATGCCCTAGAGCATATCATTTAGTATGTATCTTGTACATATTTTAATAATAAAAGGCATTTCCACTTTTCCGTTTACATAATATATTTATGTGTAATAGAAAAGGTCCATTGATATTTTGTTAGAAATATTATTCTTAAGTTGTTAAGAATATGAGTGACAATATTTCTAGCACAAAGTATCATAATTAGGTTCACAATCGAGGATACTTCATAATAAGGACATGACTTATCCAGAAAGATTGTATTCATGTTTGTTCCCAAGTTATTTATATGAGATATAAATAAGATGGAATGGTGAGTCTCATGCCATATAACAAACATGATAGGCACTTATAAATGATAAGTAGGCCGAACCAGTGACACTTATGACAAGCACATGGAGTTTACTCTTGTCAATGTTTTGTCATAAATCATATCAGTGGATATAATCTTTAGACCTGAGATAGCACAGTTATCTTGTATATAGGTAGTTTGAGTTTGATACTGCTTTCATACTTGTACTATGTATGGGTATATGGGCATGTGTTGGCTCCTACTAGTTATATATGGAGGTAGGTGTTGATCAAGATGGAATCTGTTCCTCTAAGTAAATAGAGATAAAATCCTATGGTCATTTAATTGTTCTTGATGTTTCAAGTTCCTGGCCAGGACAGATAGATTTATTCAGAAAAGAGTTTCTGATGAGAAAAATCTTTTAATCAAGAACTGGAATTAAAAGAGAACATAATATTCATAGTAAATGGAGTTTGACATAAACCATGACTCGGCTTGAGTTGGGATTTTGTAACAGAGATTCTAGTGCATGGTAACATATGATTATAGGTTCATTTAAGGTAAACCTTATTACTAATTGGGTGGCCATGGCATGCTATGCTAGGTGTTAACCATGGTCTATGAGGTTCATAAAATGATTTAGAGAAATCATTTATGGTAAGAAAGAGTTACGATGATATTAAGAGTTGATATCATGTCTCAGTGCCAATTAGTGATGAGCCTAGTAAGTCACACACATACACAAGTTATCACCTATTTAAATATGATTTAATTAATTAATTAAAGAGTTTAATTGATTAATTAAATAGATTTGGCTTGCAATAAAATTGCAAAGTCCCTAGCATGACTTGAAACCAAATCTAGATTATTGGATGTGTAGTATAAATTAAATTTATATTTAAAGTGTTTAAATATGAATTTAATTGATGAGAAATTAATTAATAGAGATTAATTAATTAATTTATATTTGATATAAATTAATTAGAAGAAGAAAATAATTATTTTGGGTTAAGAACTCAAAATTAAGACACAGGGGCATTTTGGTCATTTCACAGTGTGACACGTGGCACCATGAGATGGTGACACATGGCATAACACATAAGCTTGCCAAATATTTTTTAATCATGTAAGATGATTAAAATTAAGATTAAATATAGGTTTGACACTTGGCACAATGTGATTGGGTCACTTAAACCTAGAGCTAATCAAAAGGTGACATGTGGCTAGGGTTTAATGTGTTAACCTAGCTATTTAAGTGTGGTTATGAAAAGAAAACATAACCAGCAGCCTCTCCTCTCAATTGTCACGCCACTTTGAGCCTCTCCAGCTATTTCTCTTCATCTCTCATCAATTCAAAGAGATTAGCCATCAATCTCTTGAATTAAGAACACTAGAAATTGTTTCTAGTGTCCTGTTTACATCTCTAATCTCTTAAAAGGCAGAACTTGAATTTCTAATTAATAGAAAAGGCTTTAGAAGCTGTTCAAGGGCTGCCATAGGTGTTCTTGGTGTGGACAAGCTAGAGGGACAACATCTGGTGTCCTGAAGACGAATCTCAAAGGCGCAGACACGCTGCAGCACATCAAAAGGTTAGTGTAATCGTTCTTGATTTAATCTAGGGTTCTAAAATTAATCTGATTAATTTTAAAATCTTAAATGGAAAATACAGATCCAAAAACATATTAAAAGAGTTTTAATATGTTGTTTATCATTGAAATCAAATAGATAAAAATAAATCGTGCATGGTGCATGTGACCCTAGGTGAAAATTTTTGAATTCAATAGTATAATCTTGTGTTTTTCACGCCTGCCTTCAATTGGTATCGAGCCACTATATTTGCCATTTAGATTGTTGATTATATAATTTAATTGTGTGTTTGATCATGAGATCAAGAGATTCATTGCTGGTTGGATCATGAGGTGTGGCGGCACACATGGTGGAGCCACCATTGGTGGCGGCAACAATGGTTCCATGGGTGGTTCAAGGTTTGGCTTTTAATTCTGCAATTGTTGTATGATCTAAGGCCTATTCTTTGACTAATTAAAGTGTTTAATTAGTTGTTTTAATCACACAATTAAATTATGATTCAAATCAGAATTTTAAAAATTGTTTGAATGTGATTCAAATCTGAATTTTAAAAGTTGTTTGAATGTGATTCAAATCTGAATTTTTAAAGTTGTTTGAATCATATTTAAATCTGATTTTTAAAATTGATTGAATAAAATTCAGATCTGATTTTTAAAAATATTTGAATGTGATTCAAATCTGATTTTTTAAAAAATGTTTGGATGTGATTCAAATCTGAATTTTTGAAGTTGTTTGAATGTGATTCAAATCTGAATTTTTAAATTTGTTTGAATGAGATTCAAATCTGAATTTTTAAATTTATTTGAATCATATTCAAATCTGATTTTTAAGTTGAATATGAGATATTCAATTTAATTTAAGTATGTATGTTTTATTTAATTGTTAAATAGTGATATGCATGATGGATGATCATGGACTATAAAAGACCAATGTGATTGGATTTCTTTCTTTTATGTTTCTTTGGGATTGTAAATTAATTAATTTATTTTAATTTATTTTGGGCATGTATTATTAAGTTTGTAATATTTTTTGGGTTGTAATTTCATTTATTTAAGTTCTTGTAAATTCGCCTTGGTATGCCAAGGATTACTATGTAATATTGGATTGCAAGAAGTTCAAGGAGGTCAAGAGCATTGGTGGGACCAAAGGAGGAATTCAATATCAAGTGTTGATTATGTACTCCTTCAGCAACTCTTGTAAAATGAATGAATGAAATGCACCTAGGAATGCCTGATTCAATTCTTGGTGGCTCAATTGAATCCCTTAGAAAGTCCATGATCATACCATATTTATCGCTTATCCATGAATGCATGAGATGTATGGGAATGTATGCAATTATATGATATATGCATGCTAAATGGATAATGTGCAAAGTGAGACCTTAATAGTAATTAGGATGGCTATAAAATCTTCCAAACAAATGATTAAGTTGGAAATGCTATAATTAAAGTAATTATAACATAAGCCCTCCATTGGGGCAATTATTTTAAGAAATTTTAAATAGTTGCATGAGATGCAATTAATTTAAGAGATTTTCTTAAGAATAATTGTAAAGCATGAGATGTTGTAAATATGTAAATGGTTTGGTGGCCAATATTGGATGTACCTGAGGACATTAAAATTATTTGCATAATTACTGGCTCAATGGGATCAACTTAACTAATGCAAGATAAGTCAATAATGGATGTACCTGAGATTTTGAGCATTAGGGGCTAGGTAAAGGATTGAACCTCACATGAGATGTGATGGGCAAGGAGTTGCTCACTTATAGTTTATTGTAATTCCAATAATGGATGTACCTGAGGATGATCAATAGAATTATAAGAATTCAATCACCCACTAGAAATCCATCCAACTAGGATTTCCGTTTTCTACTTTGGAAGTGTAGGATTCGCTAAGTTA
Source organism: Hevea brasiliensis (assembly GCF_030052815.1). Taxonomy (NCBI): domain Eukaryota; kingdom Viridiplantae; phylum Streptophyta; class Magnoliopsida; order Malpighiales; family Euphorbiaceae; genus Hevea; species Hevea brasiliensis. The sequence continues at coordinate 85,599,557 of NC_079494.1, read as the reverse complement.
GTGGGAGGACCAATTTGATTAAAAGACCATAATCATTTTGGTTAATTACATGATACATTTACTAATTAATCTGGTTATTTTATGCAATTAATTTTCTGATAATAATGAGCACAAAACAACCACCACCATCCAATATCCTTGCAAGCACACTTGATCACAACAGGTTGACAGGACCTAATCTGTCTGATTGGCTAAGAAATTTGAAACTTGTCCTGAACCTTAAACATATAGGATATGTTCTAGATTCAAATGTTCCTGGTCCCTTATCTCCAGAGGCCACACAAGAGGAACATGAAACTTTGGACAAGTGGAAGGAGCATGATATGAGAGCTAAGTGTTACATGCTTGCTTCCATGAGTAATGAGTTACAGAAGCAACATGAGAACATGCAGAGTGCGAGTGAGATCCTCCTTCACCTACAAGAGTTGTATGGTGAGCACAGCAGGAATACTAGGTATGAGATATCTAGACAGCTATTCCGTATGAGGATGTCTGAGGGACAGTATGTTGGGGATCATGTCCACAAGATGATTTGGCTGATTGAGCAGTTGGAACATCTTGACTTCAACATGGATTTCCAACTACAAACGGATTTGATCCTTCAGTCCCTTCCTGAGTCTTTTGGGAATTTTGTGACAAATTTCCATATGACTAAACAGGAATGCACCTTAGCTGAATTACTCAACATGCTGGTTATTGCCCAAAAGAATATGCTGTGCAATAAAGGAAAAGAGGTAGCTTTGGTTGCATCTTCTTCACTGGAAAGTCCAACAAGAATAAGGGCAATAAGAAAAAGAAACCTGATTCCCGGTCCTTCCAAGAAAATAGCTAAACAGAAAAGGAAGATTAAAGTCGATAAAGGCAAAGGAAAGTGTCTCCACCGCCAACAGAAAGTGTTTCCATTGCCAACAGAAAGTGTTTCCATTGTCGAAGAAAGTGTTTCCACGGCCGCAGTATAGTAATCTAAATGAATGCAATGCCATGGTGAAACCAACTCAAGTTCAAAATATATTTGGCACTTAAGGTTATGTCATGTTGCGTAAGATAGGATTACAAACCTGGAGAAAATGGGGATTCTATCCTCATTGGGCTCTGAGCCTACTCCAACTTGTGAATCTTGCCTTCAAGGCAAATGACTAGAACACCCTTTGTTGGACAAGGGCTAAGAGTGAAAATATTTTGGAACTAATACATAGTGATGTATGTGGTCCGTTTAAAGAAATGGCTAGAGGGGCTTTCATTATTTTATTACCTTTATCGATGATAAATCAAGGTTTGGGTATTTGTATTTGATGAAATACAAACATGAATCCTTTGAAAAGTTTAAAGAATTTAAATCAAGTAGAAAATCAAACAGAAAGAGTATTAAAGCTCTTCGATCAGATCGTGGAGGTGAATATTTGAGTACTGAATTTGATGAATACTTGAGAGAGCATGGCATTGTTTCTCATCTGACTCCTCCAGGAACGCCACAGCTAAATGGTGTATCTGAAAGGAGAAATCGTACCCTATTGGATATGGTACGTAGTATGATGAGCTATACTGATATGCCAATCACCTTTTGGGGATTTGCATTAGAATCACTTTATATATTCGAATAGGATTCCATCAAAATCGCTTTCTTCCACACCTAATGAGATATGGCATGGAAGAAAACCAAGTCTTAAGCATGTTAAGATTTGGGGTTGTCCAGCTGATATCAAAATCTGAACACTGATAAATTGGAGACCAGATCAGAAAGAGGTCGATTTGTTGGATATCCAAAAGATAGTTTTGGATATTATTTTTATTTGCCTACTTCACAAAAGGTTGTGATAAGTAGAGATGCCACATTTCTTGAACAACAGTTTGTTCAAGAAGGAGGCAAAGGAAGGCAAATAGAGTTAGAATTGGAGAATTCTGACCAACCAATGATCGATGGATATAGATCCATCTAGTCAACCTATACCCATTGATGAAACATCTACACTGCTCCTCGTAGAACAACTGGTATCTCACCCACCGGTGAGATATGGTTTTCTTCATGAAGAAGAACAAGAGTTGTCTACTCATGAAGAAGTAGATCATGGAGATGATCCACTTACCTATGAAGAAGCTATATCGATATAGACTCTTCAAAATGGATTGATGCTATGAAATCCGAGATTGATTCCATGTATAAGAATCAAGTTTGGGATCTTGTTGACCCACCAAGGTATTGTACCTATAGGGAACAAATGGGTTTTCAAGAAGAAAATTGGTTACGATGGAAAGGTAGAGACCTATAAGGCAAGGCTAGTAGCGAAAGGGTTTCGCCAAAGGCAAGGAATAGACTATGAGGAGACTTTCTGCTTTGTTGCCATGCTTAAATCAATTAGGATTTTATTAGCAATATGCATACTATGATTATGAGATTTGGCAGATGGATGTCAAAATGACTTTTCTCAATGGATACATTGAAGAAAACATTTTCATGGAACAACCTAAGGGATTTGAATCCCAAGATGGTTCCAAGGTATGCAAGCTAAAGCGATCCATTTATGGGTTGAAACAAGCTTCGAGGAGTTGGAACATCCGCTTTGATGAAGCCATTAAATCTTTTGGTTTTATAAAAATGAGGATGAGCCATGTGTATATAAGAAGGTTAGTGACAGTGCTATCACTTTCCTTGTCTTATATGTGGATGACATCTCGTTGATGGGTAATGATACGGTATGTTGACGACTATAAAGGTATGGTTGTCAAATACATTCTCCATGAAAGACTTAGGGAGGCAACCTATATTCTTGGAATTCGCATCTATAGAGATAGAGCGAAAAGAATAATTGGTTTATCCCAAAGTCTATACTTGGAAAAGGTGTTAAAGAGGTTTAACATGCTTGATTCCAAGAGAGGATTGTTACCAAGTGAGACATGGTATCCACCTTTCTAAAGAGATGTCTCCAAAGATACACCAAGAAAGAGATAAGATGGCCAGATTCCATATGCTTGGCTATTGGAAGTTTAATGTATGCAATGTCGTGTACTAGGCCTGATATCGCATATGTTGTTAGTTTGACTAGCGGTATCAATCCAATCTAGGTTTGGAACATCTGGATAGTCACAAGAATATCCTTAAGTACTTGAGAAGAACTAAGGATTTATTCTTGATTTATGGAGGTGGAGACTTGCAATTGGATGGTTATACCGATTCGATTTCCAATCGATATCGATGATAGAAAGTCTACCTCTGGATATGTGTTCATTTGTAATGGAGGTGCGATCGATTGGAAGAGTTCTAAACAGAGCACGCATCGCAGATTCCACTCATCGAGGTCGAGTATATTCTCGCATCGATGTCGCAAAAGAAGTCGCTTTGGATAAAGAAGTTCGTGATGTAACTTACAAGAGTTCCTTCCATTGAGTCGCCAGTTCCATTACATCGTGACAACAATGGAGCGATCATCTGAGCTAAGGAACTAAGGTCTCACCCAAAATCCAAACACATAGAAAGGCACTACCATATTATCAGACATATAGTTGGGCAAAGGCGATATAGTCATGCAGAAAAATAACATCAGCTGAAAAAATTCAGCTGATCCATGTACTAAGCCTTTGTCACAAGCTCAGTTAGACCGACATCTTGAGAAGATAGGTCTAAGATATTGTAATGAATGGCTCTAGTGCTAGTGGGAGATTGTTAGTAGTATGCCCTAGAGCATATCATTTAGTATGTATCTTGTACATATTTTAATAATAAAAGGCATTTCCACTTTTCCGTTTACATAATATATTTATGTGTAATAGAAAAGGTCCATTGATATTTTGTTAGAAATATTATTCTTAAGTTGTTAAGAATATGAGTGACAATATTTCTAGCACAAAGTATCATAAATAGGTTCACAATCGAGGATACTTCATAATAAGGACATGACTTATCCAGAAAGATTGTATTCATGTTTGTTCCCAAGTTATTTATATGAGATATAAATAAGATGGAATGGTGAGTCTCATGCCATATAACAAACATGATAGGCACTTATAAATGATAAGTAGGTCAACCGGTGACACTTATGACAAGCACATGGAGTTTACTCTTGTCAATGTTTTGTCATAAATCATATCGATGCATATAATCTTTAGACACGAGAGATAGCACAATTATCTTGTATATAGGTAGTTTGAGTTTGATCTCGCTTTCATACTTGTACTATGTATGGGTATATGGGCATGTGTTGGCTCCTACTAGTTATATATGGAGGTAGGTGTTGATCAAGATGGAATCTGCTCTCTAAGTAAATAGAGATAAAATCCTATGTTCATTTAATTGTTCTTGATGTTTCAAGTTCTGCCAGACAGATAGATTTATTCGTAAAAGAGTTTCGATGAGAAAAATCTTTTAATCAAGAACTGGAATTAAAAGAGAACATAATATTCATAGCAAATGGAGTTTGACATAAACCATGACTCACTTGAGTTGGGATTTTGTAAATGAGAGATTCTAGTGCATGGTAACATATGATTATAGGTTCATTTAAGGTAAACCTTATTACTAATTGGGTGGCCATGGCATGCTATGCTAGGTGTTAACCATGGTCTATGAGGTTCATAAAATGATTTAGAGCAAACTTTTATGGAAAGAAAGAGTCACGATGATATTAAGCCTTGATATCATGCCTCATTGCCAATTAGTGATGAGCCTAGTAAGTCACACACATACACAAGTTATCACCTATTTAAATATGATTTAATTAATTAATTAAAGAGTTTAATTGATTAATTAAATAGATTTGGTTTGCAATAAAATTGCAAAGTCCCTAGCATGACTTGAAACCAAATCTAGATTATTGGATGTGTAGTATAAATTAAATTTATATTTAAAGTGTTTAAATATGAATTTAATTGATGAGAAATTAATTAATAGAGATTAATTAATTAATTTATATTTGATATAAATTAATTAGAAGAAGAAAATAATTATTTTGGGTTAAGAACTAAAAATTCAGAACCATTGTCATTTTGGTCATTTCTCTGTGTGACACGTGGCACCATGAGATGGTGACACATGGCATAACACATAAGCTTGCCAAATATTTTTAATCATGTAAGATGATTAAAATTAAGATTAAATATAGGTTTGACACTTGGCACAATGTGATTGGGTCACTTAAACCTAGAGCTAATCAAAAGGTGACATGTGGCTAGGGTTTAATGTGTTAACCTAGCTATTTAAGTGTGGTTATGAAAAGAAAACATAACCAGCAGCCTCTCCTCTCAATTGTCACGCCACTTTGAGCCTCTCCAGCTATTTCTCTTCATCTCTCATCAATTCAAAGAGATTAGCCATCAATCTCTTGAATTAAGAACACTAGAAATTGTTTCTAGTGTCCTGTTTACATCTCTAATCTCTTAAAAGGCAGAACTTGAATTTCTAATTAATAGAAAAGGCTTTAGAAGCTGTTCAAGGGCTGCCATAGGTGTTCTTGGTGTGGACAAGCTAGAGGGACAACATCTGGTGTCATGAAGACGAATCTCAAAGGCGCAGACACGCTGCAGCACATCAAGAGGTTAGTGTAATCGTTCTTGATTTAATCTAGGGTTCTAAAATTAATCTGATTAATTTTAAAATCTTAAATGGAAAATACAGATCCAAAAACATATTAAAAGAGTTTTAATATGTTGTTTATCATTGAAATCAAATAGATAAAAATAAATCGTGCATGGTGCATGTGACCCTAGGTGAAAATTTTTGAATTCAATGGTATAATCTTGTGTTTTTCACGCTTCCGTTCCTTCAACTAAAACATGTCACACCTTACCTAATGAATTACCAACTTCGTCTACTGATAACCCATTAAATACACTACAAGGGATTTTAAAACTTTTCTTACTTCTTTTTACAGTGGTGAGCACTATTTACAGGTGTTAAAAAATTTTTTGAACGCAAGGGAAACAGCTAACACATTTGAATTATTAGTAATTTCTGTAAAAATTTTGGTGGAGTGCCCTTGTATTTTGAATAAAATAGTTCTTCAAAAACTTGTAAAAAGCACTTCAAATATATTTCTCAATTTCAAACTCCAACATTTAATCAACACAATATGTTTCTCAACTCAAATCCACAATAATTTTTCAATATTTCCAAAGGCTGAGATAAAAGAAATATAGTACAATTTTTACAAGCCAAAATAACTCATAATTTATTTTACAACTTCAATGTACAATTTTTATTTACAATTGCTCAAAATCAAGAATACTATATACATACAGTGAACATACATTACAATACAAAATGTAAATTATGGTATACTCAATATACCCGATGATCCCTCACTGAAGCACTAGCAACCTAGTCTCACGCTCATAGTCTGCTCACTGCAAAGAATGAAAGCTATCGCTGAGCCATTGTCTCAGTGGTGCACAACATTAATCAAATACAACTTTAAATCACAAATCATAAGTCATATAAATAATGGATACTTAAAACCATAGTTAAATTCAAAGATAGTGAATGTCAATAAGAATTTAAATTCCATTTCACAATATCACAATAAATCTCAATAAATCAAAACATGGTTAAATTCAAAAGACAGTGAATGTCAATAAGAATTTAAACTCCATTTCACAATCTCACAATACATATCAATAAATCACACATAGCTTAATCATGTTCCAAAGTTCAAATTCGTCCCAAAAGCCGATGGCTAATGAGGAATTCAATTCATCCCAAAAGCCAATGGCTAATGAGGAATAACATAGCTACGTAGCAATAATATGAGTACTCATTCTATTCGTCCTCAATAGGCACACACCTCAACACTTCAGCTAGATAGAGAATTCAATTCGTCCCACTAGACAAGCTAGCGAGAATTCAATCAATATACAAGATAGCTGTGGTTTCAAACCATTTACAATGCTTTTCAATCAATAAGTATCCATCAAATATCATTCAAATAGTTTTTCACAGTTTCAAACCATTTACAATGCTTTTCAAGCAATAAGTATCCATTCAAACACATTTCTACAATTTAAAACAATAATATACAAATAGTCATAATTTATTTCAATTGAAAAATTCACAAGAAATAATTGTTGTGCACAAACCTCTGATAACTGTCTCTTGGCTTTGACTCAGTGTTTCCTTCCCCTTCTCTGAGTCTTTGCTAACTGAGAAACACAATTTGAAGTGTTTCAGTACTAATTTAAATTGTCTCTAAAGATAATGCTTAATAATTAATTCATTGAATTCTATTATTTCCTTAGTCAACCTAAGATGTCGACCCTCGAAGCATTCTAGGTGAATTAGGTTTTAATGTTATCAATGTGTCACATTTGTAGCCTTTTAGGGTTGGTACATATTACCCAATTCATTTCCATGTATATTGCGTTTTATTGCAATTTTCCGAATTCCGGTATACTAATTTGACCTAGTCGAATGACCTAGTTCCCTCAGTTTTCGGGTTTCGGTCAAAACTACAAACTTGTAGGTCTATGTCTTATTGCACGCGAGGCAAAATTTCAGGTCATTCCGAGTTTACTAGGCCAAGTTATGGTCATTTTACTATTGTTGGTCAGAATGTATCAAAATTGGTCACTTTATGTCATTTTAGGTCATTTTAGGTTCGGCCAATTTTTGGACCCGAACTTGTGCAAGCTATTTGACTTGATTATGGTCATTTTTGGGCTTCGGTGTCTTCATAAGACTTGTAGATATATGTCTAAACTATTCATGGTAAAAATTTCAGATCAATTGGACCTGTTTTGAGTGAGTTATGGCCAAAACACTAACTACGGCCCAAATGGTCAATTTTCAGGCCTTAAATGCACTAATCCGGATTTGGTCATTTTTCAAGTTACCTTCCAAGCAGAATTTTGGTAAGCTTCCTTCACGAAAGTTGGCACATTTTGTGCCTAGTTTCACCTCCAATTGGTCTCATACCAATTGGAGCCATACACTTAAGGTTCTAAGCCAAAATACACACTGCCCTATTGCACATTGTTCATCACTCATCAAAGGACACATTTAACATTACCAAGTTACACATCCATGTCAATTCTGGATTGTACTGTCACACCTTACCCCTCTGTAAGGCATAACATGATCCCGTAGAATTTCACCTACCGATAACTCATTAAGCACCCTACAAGGGATTTTAAAACAATTTCTTACTTTTGGTAAGTGGTGAGCATTTCTAATAAGTATTTAAAACATATACTTAAGTGAAAAGCTAGTTGGAAATTTTGGCCAATTTTATTTTTTTGCAAATTTTATAAAAATTTTGACAGAGTTTCCTTTGTATTTTTGAGAAAACCATTCTTCAAATACCTGTAAAAAGCACTTCTAAAATTTTTTCTCAACCACAACTCCAATTTCACAATCAAACTCTATCAATTTCAACAATTCCACAATCATTTCATTTGAGACAAAACAATTTATATACATCCTTACAAAATTCACATCAAAAGAAATACAAACTAAATTTTATTACAAACTTCATACAAATTTTGTACAAGCTGCTCAAGACCCATTTACATGTCCATACCTATATGCAATACATACATCAAAATAAATATTTACAGGTAGGGTATAAATTATACCCGAAGACTTCAAGATGATAGCTCCTCACACCTCCGCAGCTCAGTCTGCTGCTCTTCTAGTCTCTGTTTCTGCGACAGCAATAGAAGCTATCGCTGAGTACTAGGACTCAGTGGAACACAATATACTAAAATAATCTTTATGCAAAAATAAAATCACATTTATTCAAAATTTTACTAAACATGAGCATTAAACACAAAACATGAATTATGAGATTTTAATGCAAACCAAGTTCATTTCAAAGTATCAAAACACATTTCATAAAACCCACAGTTAGATCATGCCATTCGAAACAAATAGAATCTGAATAGCCAGAGGCTAAAGAGAAATCATATCACAAGGCTAGCTAGCTAAAATATATGGATATCCATTCACATCCTCTTCTACTGGCATACCTCAACACTTCTCCAGAGAAGGAATCAAAATTTGAAACTAATTACCCCCACTAGTCGTGCTAGTGAGGTGTTCAAATATATGGTCATGACACTGTGGTTTCAAAACTTATCTTAACAATTTGCTAAACATTGTCATTTCAAATATAGACAATAACTTCCAACAATTTAAGTCAAAACATCATAACTAATGTCACAAGTAAATTCTCAATAATTCAAAGCAAATGTAAAATACATATTTCATTCACCTTATCAACACATTTTAAAGCATAGTGATGTTGTGCACAAACCTCAAATAAGTCGCCTTTAGCCTCGACTCGGTTCCTTGGGTTCCTTCCCAATATTCTTTTCAACTGAAACACACAATTTTACAATGTTTCAGTACTAGAACTTAACATAAATCCAAAATAAATTTAGTTTCACTTATACCTAGCTCTAACGTGCTAATTTCGACGTTCTTTAAATTTTGTGTTTCGGGTTACTATTCACTGCACTATTCAAGTCAAATAGTTGACTTTCTAAGGCTTAATAGGTATGGGAACTCCAACTTCACCCACATACCACATTTTGGTCATTAAACTTGTTGGTTTTGGTCGTTTTCTCAAAGCTTAGGTCATTTTGGCAAAATTGCCAATTTTCGGTTTTGGAGTTCTAAGTTGCACTATTCCATTGGTCAATCTACTGTTGGAATTTGACAAAACTTCCTTCATATAAAATGTTCCTTATTGTCTTAAGTGTATTCTCATTATTGGATCACCTCAATCGGAGTTTTGTAGCTCAAGTTATGGCCAAAATAAAAATACTGTTCACGTGCACTGTTCATGCTGAGATTTTGGGTTCTGGCAGATTTTGATCCAACTTTGGTCAGTAATTTGATTAAGTTAAGTTCATAATTTGGTCTAAATTTCTTCATATGAAATGTTCTACTATGTCTTAAGTTTCCATCGGTTCAAGAATCGCCTAAATCGGAGTTTTGTAGAGAGAGTTACAACCCTTCAAACATTACTGCTCAATATAAATTCTACAGAGTTGCAGGTTTGGTAACTCAACTTTGCTCAATAATTTGAATGGGTTAATGGCATAATTTGGGGTGGTGTTCTTCATAACAGTTTTAGAGCTATACCTTATCTAATTTCTGGTAAAATTTCAGGTCAATTTGACCTTCCTAGCTCGAGTTATGACCAAATGAACAGTTACTGTTCATTTGGACAGTTTGGTGCAGTGGCAGCCTGCTCTCATTTCACTTTGGTCAATTTGTTCAACCAGTTTTGGTCAGTTTTCGGGCATGGTTCCTCAGTGAAAATTGTGCTCTTTTATGTCTATTTTCATCCCCAATTTGTGGCATATCAATTGGACTTGTAAAATTTGAGTTTTGGTCCTTCAAAGTGGGTTTGGTCATGTCACAAAGAAGATGACCATTGGACCTACGAATTTGGTTTTCATTCCAACAATTCCCACACATCTCTTTTGGTCATTATTGACCATTTTTCATCTCACAATAAACCAAAGTCATCATTTACCAATTTCTTAAATTTTCTCCCAAAACCCTAAGGGTCAAGAACCCTAATTCCTCAATTTCCTCAATTCATGAATTCTAAGTGTACAAGTCTCACTTACTTACTCAATCAAGCATGAGTACCTCTTTAATTCTAACAATTTCTATCAAACCCTAATTAATTTCATGCAGACCAACTTTCATAAAGCTTCATACATGAGTGATTTCTTGAGTTTCTATGTAATTTGCTACTTATTCAAGCTCATTTCTATGCATTTTACTCAAATTAAGTTAGAGAGAGGGACTTACTTGTTGAGCAGAATTTGTAATCCAAAATCCTCACTTCTTTTTGATCCTTCTTATTTCAAATCTCTCTATCAAAGCCAAAGAGCAAGACCTTACTTTGGTGAGTATGAAATTTGTGAAGAAATAATAGGGTTTAAGAAGCTTAAATGACCATTAATGGAGGAAATTGAAAAGAAAAAGAAAGAGAAAAGAAAGGGGAGCCGGCTGAATTTTTTTAAAGAAGAAGAAATGACTTTTCCTTCTAATTTTTTAAGTATTTTAAGTGAAATTTTATGTATTTGACTTGGTCAAAAAAGTTGGGAAATTAAAATTGATTTTTGACATCACAAGGATGTCATCCACATGATGCAATAAACCTTTTTCTTTTCTTTTTCAATTTTCTTAAATTTCTTATTAGTTCTTTAATCTAATCTTTGATTCAAAAATTTTTATTTCTCCGATTTTATTGGACAGTTAGGTCAGGAGTCAGCTCTCGGGGTCAATTGACCAAATTGCCCCTCGCCGGTTCATCCCGGTTTGCAATTAATTCCATATTTCTTTCGGCTCCCTGACCTAATTATTTGACTGGCTTAACAGTTCTTTTTCGTGATTTTCTCTTTTCCACTGTGTTCATAAGGGTCCTAAGGACCGCAGTGTCACTTTTTACGGTTCGAAATTTGAGTTTAAAACGACTTCGCAGTCGTTCCCGAGGAGGTCACTCATCGCTGTGACTCTTGGCTCGTTTAACTTTTTATGTTCTGTTTTTCTTATTTATAGTTAACTAATTAAACATTACTAATTATTTGTGTTTATGGCTTCTCAAGTTGTCTTAAGTGTGGCTCTAATCTTCTTAATTGTCCGGACCGACACCGGTCACCGGAACAGCGAAATCTACTAGGCTATGCAAACGGGGGTGTTACATGTACTATAACATAAACACATTTTAGTTCACATTATTGGTCATTTTGGCAGCTTGTAATCACACTCAATATGCACCTTATAGTACAGAATTTACCAAGTCCAATTTACAATAATTTAATCACATAACCTGGCTCATTTACATTTCCAAACTCAAACCCTTATACACATACACAAGCTGCCATAACAAGTACCATAATTCAACAATAATATTTCATAAACCAAACCATGAATTAACACATTTAGGTCCACACTTCTCATTGCCGAATTGTACCTCTCTTTGAATTAATTTTCAAGCTTCCAAAATCAAGTATACATTCACATATACTTAGTATACATCACCCAATTTATTCCTACACATATAAACACTTCATCAACACTTTAATCTACCATTTACATACAAGGATAAACTGTTCTGATGGACTTTCCATGGCTGCTAAAACTATACATCTCCCTTAAAACATCAAACTCCAAAATCTTTTCACAATTCAACTACCCATAACATCCACACAAACTTTTATGAAGCAAGCATCAAAAATACCTACTTACCACTTTGAAAACTCTTCAAAACCTTAACTAAACTTGATCTTCTTGCTGCCTATCTACTGCCCAAGGTGTATGGACAACTTTTAATGAAGGAAAGTGCAAGGAAAGAGGCTTGGATCATGCTTGCATGGAGCTTCAAAACCATGCAGCCATGGAGGTTTTCCTCTTCACCATTTCGGCTGGTTTTTGAGAGGTGAGGAAGATGATGAATAATCTGCCCAAATGAATGTTTAGTGGTCCACTTAGGTGAGTTAGTGGAGCACTATGTGAGAATTAAATCTTTGTTTATTCTTAAATTTCCAATTTCTTACATTAAGTTCCTGTCTTTTGCTATTTATATTAGGTACCACCAATTTAATTTTTCATGACATTTTCCAAGTGTAATATCATGTATTTTTAATGGAAATTTAGGTCAAAAGACAACTTGGGGTGTCAAATGACTACAATGTCCCTGTTCGGGTTGCATTCCTGATTTTTCAGTAACACTGAATTTTGTCGTTTTCTCGATTTCTCACTTTTCTTTGTACTAATTAATTAATTTTTCTTTGATATTTCTAATCATATTTACGCTTCATTAGACATTTATTTAAGTCCTAAAAATATTTTCCAAGGTTCTCCGAGGTGCAGGGCTAGTCAACGGTCCACGCCACAACTTCCAGGTGCGGTCACCTATTGCTAGGGTTCTCGGCTCGTTTAACTTGGTTACATTTCTTTGCTATTAATTTTCCTTTGTTTTTCTTGTATTTTATTTTCTTGTATTTTATTATTTTATGTCTCCTCATCTATATCTAAGTGTTGTTCTAGGCATCCTAGCTATCCGAATAACACTAGTCACTGGAACAGTAGAACGCACTACTGAACATAGGGGTGTTACAATGCTTAACAATTATTCTTAGGAAAATCTCTTAAATTAATTGCATCTTATGCAACTATTTTAAATTTCTTAAAATAATTGCCCCAATAGAGGGCCCATGTTATAATTACTTTAATTATAACATTTCCAACTTAATCATTTGTTTGGAAGATTTTGTGGTCATCCTAATTACTATTAAGGTCTCACTTTGCATATTATCCATTTAGCATGCATATATTATATAATAGCATATATTCCCATACATCTCATGCATTCATGGATAAGCAGTAAATATGGTATGATCATAGACTTTCTAAGGGATTCAATTCTAAGCCACCAAGAATTGAATCAGGGCATTCCTAGGTGCATTTCATTTATTCATTTTACAAGAATTGCTGAAGGAGTACATAATCAACACTTGATCTTGAATTCCTCCCACTGGTCCCACCAATGCTCTTGACCTTTTTGAACTTCTTGCAATCTAATATTACATAGTAATCATTGGCATACCAAGGCGAATTTGCAAGAACTAAAATAAATGAAATTACAACCCAAAAATTATTAAAAACTTAATAATACATGCCCAAAATAAATTAAAATAAATTAATTAATTTACAATCCCAAAGAAATATAAAAGAAATAAATATAATCACATTGGTCTGTTATAGTCCATGATCATCCATCATGCATATCACTATTTAACAATTAAATTAAACATACATAACTAAATTAAATTAAATATCTCATATTCAACTTAAAAATCTAAATTTGAATATGATTCAAATAAATTTAAAAATTCAGATTTGAATCACATTCAAACAACCTTAAAAATTCAGATTTGAATCATATTCAAACAATTTTTAAAAAATCAGATTTAAATCACATTCAAACAATTTTAAAAAATTCAAATATGAATATTATTCAAACAACTTCAAAAAATCAGATTTAAATATGATTCAAACAACTTTACAAATTCAGATGTAACACCCCTATGTTCGGTAATGCGTTCTACTCTTCCGGTGACCAGTGTTGTCCGGACAGCTAGGATGCCTAGAACTACACTTCGATATGAGTGAGGAGACATTAAACAATGAAATACAAGAAAACAAAATATGAGAAAAACGAAGGAAAAATAATAGTAAAGAAATGCAACCAAGTTAAGCGAGCCGAGAACCCTAGCGATGGGTGACTGCACCGGGAAGTCACGGCGTGGACCGTTGACTGGCCCTGTACCGTGGGAAACCCTGGAAAATATTTTTAGGACTTAAAGAGACATCAATTGAAGTATAAATATCATTAGAAATATCATAAAAAAATTAAATAATTATTACAAAGAAAAGTGAGAAATCAAAAAACGGACAAAACAAAGTGTTACCGAAAAATCAGGAATGCAACCCGAACAGGGTTATTGTGGTCATTTGACACCCCGAGTTATCTTTTGACCTAAATGTCCATTAAAAATAAATAATATTACACTTGGAAAATGTCATGAAAAATTAAATTGGTGGTACCTAATGTAAATAGCAAAAATTGGGAGTTAAATGTGGAAAAATGAAACCTTAGAATAAACAATGATTTAATTCTTACATAGTGGTCCACTAACTCATTTAAGTGGACCACTAAAGCTTCATTTGGGCAGAATATACATCTTCATCTTCAACCTTAGAACTAGCAGAAAATTTGCTCCCAAGAAGAACTCCATGGCCAAAGCTTCCAAGCTCCATGCATGAACTCCAATATTCACTTTCAAGCCATAATTTCTTGTAAGTCTCTCCATTAAAAGTGATCCTTACACAATGGGCAGTAGATAGGCAGCAAGAAGACCAAGTTTTGGAGGAGTTTTGAAGAATTTCCAAAGTGGTAAGTTTGTATTTTTGAATATTGCTTTGTTAAAGTTTGTAAGCATGTTATGGGTGTTTGAATTATGAAGAAATTTTTGAGGTTTGATGTTGAATGGGAATGTGTAATTTTGGCAGCCATGGAAATACCTTGAAGGCAGGTTATTTGTGCTTGTAAATGGTGAATTAAATGATTGATTAAATGTATATTGTGTAGGAAATTGTTTAGGTGATGTATACTTAGTATATGTAAATGTAAAATGAAATTTAAAGCTTGGAAAGTAATGGAATATAAGTGTACCATTGTGGCAGTTTGCTAACCCTTGAAGAATGCTGGAATTCATGCTTGGTTTATGGAATAATGATGTTAAAATGTGTTGGTTGTTATGGCAGTTTGAATGTATGTATAGTGGTGTGAAGGTTGGACATGTGAATGAGCTTGGTTATGGAGTTAAATTATTGTAAATTGAGTTGGGCAAATTCTGCACTTGTTGGTGCACATTGAATGTAATTGTAAGCTACCAAAATGACCTATAATGTGTTTTGAATTATGTTTAGGTCATGGTACAACCAGAATTGGCTTGACTGTTAAGTTGGTGAGTGTTAAAAGTGATGCTTGATGTGTATGCAAGAATTTCAATAAGGCAGTCTGAGTTTTACACTTATAACTTTAAGTGTGTGGCTCCAATTTGTATGAGACCAATTGCAAGTGAAACTAGGCACAAAATGTGCCAACTTTCATGAAGGAAGCTTACCAAAATTCTGTTTGCAAGGTAGCTTGAAAAATGACCAAATCCGGATTAAGTGGAAATGAAGCCTGAAAATTGACCATTTGGGCAGCAGTTAGTGTTTAGACCATAACTCACTCAAAACAGGTCCAATTGACCTGAAATTTTAACCATGAATAGTTAAGACCCATATCTACAAGTCTTATGAAGACACCGAAGCCCAGAAATAACCATAAGCAAGTAAAACAGCTTGCACAAGTTCGGGTCCAAAAACTGGCCGAACCTAAAATGACCTAAAGTGACCTAAAATGACCAATTTTGGTGCAATTTGACCAGAAATAGTAAAA
Organism: Hevea brasiliensis; assembly: GCF_030052815.1. Classification (NCBI taxonomy): domain Eukaryota; kingdom Viridiplantae; phylum Streptophyta; class Magnoliopsida; order Malpighiales; family Euphorbiaceae; genus Hevea; species Hevea brasiliensis. Next base: position 85,583,601 of record NC_079494.1, on the reverse strand, counting down.
TGACCATAACTTGGTCAACATAACTCAGAATGACCTGAAATTTTGCCCCGCGTTCCATAAGACATAGATCTACAAGTTTGTAGTTTTGACCGAAACCTGAAAACCAAGGGAACTAGGTCGTCCGGCTAGGTCAAACTAGTATCCCGAAATCTAGCAAATTGCAAAAAAATGCAGTATACACAGAAATGAACTTGGTAACATGTACCAACCCTAAAAGACTATTGAATGTGACATATTAGTAATGTTAAAACTTAAATTACCTAAAACGCATCGAGGGTCGATATATTAAGTTGATTAAGCAAATAATAGCATTCAGTGAATTATTTATCAAACATTATAGTTAGAGACAATTTAATTAAGTACTGAAACACTTCAAATTGTGTTTCTCAGTTAGCAAAAACTCAGGGAGAGGGAAGGAAACACTGAGTCAAGACCAAGAGACAGTTATCAGAGGTTTGTGCACAATAATTAATTCTTTTGAATTTTCAAATGAAGTAAACTATAATTATTTGTATGTTATTGTTTTAAATTGTGTCCGTGCACAATACTTTTATATTTACTGCTTTTACAAGCAAATTTATGTGGAGAAATGAGTTATGAATAATTTTTTATTGCTTTAGTTTTGGGAATATTATTTGAAACTTATTGTGTTGCCAATTTTGCAAATGGAAATTTTGAGATAAAATGTGATTTATGGTTTGTATGAAATATTGTGATTTGAAATTGTTTTGATTCCCACTTTGCATGACACTGTTATTATATATTCCTCCCTCTTTGACTTATTAGTCTGGGGTGAGTGTGATTATGTTCCTCCCTCTTTGACTTCCCAGTCTGAGGTGAGTATGGATGAGTACTCATTATTCAGCTAGCTTCCTCCCTCATTGATTTCGATTATTGAGGTGAGTGTGTCTTGTCGTGGTGTACAACACGGCATGTGTGGAAAAATTGTGTCATGGCCTAAATTATGTTATCGATTGGCAACATTGTATTATTCAGTTATTTGATCAAATTGTGTTTTTGATTTGCAAAATGGTATTATTCAGTTATTTGATCGAATTGTGTTATTGATTTGCAAAACGATATTATTCAATTACTTGATCAAATTTGTGTTAGGTGAATTTTGTAAATTGTGAGATGGAATTGTGAATCATTTGATTTGTGAACTGTCAATAAAAGATTTATATATCACATTTAAAATTGTTATTGTGCACCACTGAGTAAATTTTACTCAGCGATAGCTTTTCATTCTTTGCCGCAGACAGATCGACAGGCAGCAGACTAGGCTGCTAGTACTACATTGAGAGATCATCTGGCATATTGAGTATACAACATTTTGCATTTTGTACTGTAATGTATGTTCACTGTATGTATATATTGTTCTTGGTTTTGAGTAGTTGTAAAATAAAATTGTACATTAAAGTTGTAAAATAAATTATGAGTTATTTTGACTTGTAAAAATTGTATTATATTTCTTGTATCTCAGTCTTTGAAAAATTACTATGGATTTGAGTTGAGAAATATGTTGTGTTGAGAAACATGTTGGAGTTGAGATTTGGAAATATATATTGAAGTGCTTTTTATAGGTTTTTCTGAAGAACTGTTTTATCCAAAATATAGATGGCACTCTGCCAAAATTTTTACAAAAATTCCAAATAATTCAAATGTGTTAGTTCTATCACTTCAGTTCAAAAAGGTTTTTAACACCTGTAAAAAGTGCTCACCACTGTAAAAGAAGTAAGAAAAGTTTTTAAAATCCCTTGTAGTGTATTTAATGGGTTATCAGTAGACGGAGTTGGTAATTCATTAGGTATACTACGGGATCATGTTATGCCTTACAGAGGGGTAGGGTGTGACATCAGATTTGAATCATATTCAAACAACTTTTAAAATTCAGATTTGAATCACATTCAAACAATTTTTAAAATTCTGATTTGAATCAAAAATTTAGTGTGTGATTAAAATTCTAATTAAACAATTAATTACACATAGGATGAGCTTTTAGATCATACAACAATTGCAAATTAAAAAGCTAAACCTTGAGCCACCCATGGAAGCCAAAATTGGCACACCAAAGATGGTGTTCTTCAAGCATGCCGCCATATATCCATTGCAACTAGCATTGGATAAATCATCTCATGATCAAAACATACAATTAAATCATATAATCAACAATTTAAATGGCAAATATAGTGGCTCTGATACCAATTGAAGGAGCGGAAGCATAAAAAACACAAGTTTATACCATTGAATTCAAAAATTTTCACCTAGGGTCACATGCATCATGCAAGATTTATTTTTATTTATTTGATTTCAATGATAAACAGCATATTAAAACACTTTTAATATGTTTTTGGATCTGTATTTGCCATTTAATATTTTAAAATTAATTAGATTAATTTTAGAACCGTAGATTAGATCAAGAACAAATACACTAACCTCTTGATGCACTGTAGTGTATTTGTGCCTTTCGGATGCATCTTCATGTCACACCCTACCCCTCTGTAAGGCATAACATGATCCCGTAGTATACCTAATGAATTACCAACTCCGTCTACTGATAACCCATTAAATACACTACAAGGGATTTTAAAAACTTTTCTTACTTCTTTTACAGTGGTGAGCACTATTTATAGGTATTAAAAACCTTTTTGATCTGAAGTGATAGAACTAACACATTTGAATTATTTGGAATTTCTGTAAAAATTTTGGCAGAATGCCATCTGTATTTTGGATAAAACAGTTCTTCAGAAAACCTGTAAAAAGCACTTCAATTATTTTCCAAATCTCAACTCCAACATTTTTCTCAATACAACATATTTCTCAACTCAAATCCATAGAAATTTTTCAAAGTCTGAGATAAGGAAATATAATACAATTTTTACAAGTCAAATAACTCATAATTAATTTACAACTTCAAGGTACAATTTGAATTTACAAATCGCCAAAACCAAAACAAAATATACATACAAAGGAATATACATTACAAGCAAAATGCCAACCGTGATATACTCACTATACCCAAAAATCTCTTCTTTGGCGGTACTAGCGACCTAGTTCTGTCTCACTGCGACAAAGAATAAAGCTATCGCTGAGACAATGTCTCAGTGGTGCACAACATTAACCAAATACAACTTTAAATCACAATTTAATCAAATAACTGAATAATATTGTTTTGCAAATCAATAACACAATTCGATCAAATAACTGAATAATATCGTTTTGCAAATCAATAACACAATTCGATCAAATAACTGAATAATATCATTTTGCAAATCAATAACACAATTCGATCAAATAACTGAATAATATCGTTTTGCAAATCAATAACACAATTCGATCAAATAACTGAAGAATACAGTGTTGCCAATCAATATCACAATTTAAGCCATGACACAATTTTTCCGTACATGCCGTGTTGTACACCACGACAAGACATACTCACCCCAATAATCGAAATCAATGAGGGAGGAAGCTAGCTATATAATGAGTACTCATCCACACTCACCTCAGACTAGCAAGTCAAAGAGGGAGGAACATAATCATACTCACCCCAGACTGATAAGTCAAAGAGGGAGGAATAATCACACTCACCCCATTAATGGAGGAGGAACATAGTATCAGTGTCATGCCAATTGTGAGTCAAAACAATTCCAAACATTTTATTCAAATGATCCGTAAGAATCCAATAAATTTCCAAAGTTATAATTTCATTCACAAAATGGCAACACAATTCGTAATTCACTTCAATTTCCACAAAAACCATTTACAGTGCTTTTCGATCAATAAGTATCCATCAATATCATTCAAACAATTTTTCACAGTTTCAAACCATTCACAATGTTTTTCAATCAATAAGTGTCCATCAAACACATTTCCACAATTTAAAACAATAATATACAAATAGTCAATATTTATTTCAATTGAAAAATTCAAGAGAAATAGTTGTTGTGCACAAACCTCTGATGACTGTCTTCCTGGTCTGGACTCAGTGTTTCCTTCCCTTTCCCTGAGTCTTTAGTAACTGAGAAACACAAATTGAAGTGTCTCAGTGCTAATTTAATTTGCCTCTAACAATAATGTTCGATAAACAATTCACTGAATACCTTTGTTTGCTTAATCAACCCATATATCGACCCTCAATGTGTTCTAGGTAAATTAGGTCTTAACATTATCAATATGTCATATTCGATAGTATTTTAGGGTTAGTACATTTTACCAAACTCGTTTCCTTGTTTAGTGCATTTTAATGCAACTTGCTGGATTCCGGAATACTAGTTTGACCTAGCCGGACGACCTAGTTCCCTCGGTTTTCGGGTTTCGGTCAAAACTATAAACTTGTAGATCTATGTCCTATGGACCGCGGTGCAAAATTTTAGGTCAATCCGAGTTAAGTAGACCAAGTTAGGTCATTATACTATTGCTTGTCACACCTTACCCCTCTGTAAGGCATAACATGATCCCGTAGAATACCTAATGAACTACCGCACTTCACCTACCGATAACTCATTAAGTATCCTACAAGGGATTTTAAAACAATTTTCTTATTTTTGACAAGTGGTGAGCATTTCTAATAAGAATTTAAAACATTTAGTTGAAATTAAAACTAATTAATATTTTTGGCCATTTTAGTTTTCCGCAAATTTTATAAAAATTTTGACAGAGTTTCCTCTGTATTTTGAGAAAACCGTTCTTCGAATACCTGTAAAAAGCACTTCTAAAAGTTTTTCTCAACCACTACTTCGATTTCACAATCAAACTCAATCAATTTCTCAAAATTCACAAGTTCAATAATTCTCAAAATACTGTCAATCAATATCATTCATATTTCATTAAAAACAAAATAATTTATACACAACCTTACAAATTTATATCAAAAGAAACACAAACTAAACTTTATTACAAACTTCATACAAATTTGTGTACAAGCTGCTCAAGACCCATTTTTACATGTCCATACATTTATGTGCAATATATACATCAAAAGAAGTATTTACAGTTAGGGTATAAATTATACCTAAGGCTTTAAGCTGATGACTTCACACACCTCAAGACTCACGCTTCCTCTAGTCTCTGTATCTGCGACAGCAATAAAAGCTATCGCTGAGTACTAGGACTCAGTGGTGCACAATATACTAAAATAATCTTTATGCAAAACTTAAAGCACATTCATTCAAAAATTTGGCTAAACATGAAAATTTAATACAATCGTGCATTGTAAGATTTTACATGTAAACCAAGTTCATTTCAAAGTATCAAAACACATTTCATAAAACCCACAGTTAGATCACGCCATTCGAAACAAATAGAATCTCAATAGCCAGAGGCTAAAGAGAAATCATATCACAAGGCTAACTAGCTCAAATATATGGATATCCATTCACATCCTCTTCTACTGGCACACCTCAACACTTCTCCAGAGAATGAATCAAAATCCGAAACTAATTACCCCCACTAGTCGTGCTAGTAAGGTGTTCAAATATGTGGTCATGAAACTGTGGTTTCAAAACTTATCTTAACAATTTGCTAAACATTGTCATTTCAAATATACACAATAACTTTCACAATTTAAATCAAACATCATAAAAATGCTATAATCCAATATTTCACATTATTCAAAACATTATGCAAAAGATGATTATAAAAGTATATGTTGTGCACAAACCTCAAACGAGTCGCCTATTGGCCTTGACTCGACTCCTCGGGTTCTGTCCCGGTATTTTTTTCCACTGAAACACGAAATTTTCCAATGTTTCAGTACTAAAACCTAAAATAAATCCAAAATAAACTTAACTTCACATTTAGCTAGCTCTAACGTGTTAAATTCGACGTTCTCAAAATTTTGTGTTTCGGGTTACTATTCACTGCACTATTCAAGTCAAATTATTGACTTTCTAAGGCTTAATAGGTATGGGAACTCCAACTTCACCCACATACCACATTTTGGTCACCAAACTTGTTGGTTTTGGTAATTTTTTTAAAACTTTGGTCATTTTGGCAAAATTGCCAATTTTCGGTTTTGGTTCTCCGAAGTTGCACTGTTTCATTGGTCGGTCTACTGTTGAAATTTGACAAAACTTCATTCATAGAAAATGTTCCTTATTGTCTTAAGTATATTCTCATTTTTGGATCACCTCAATCGGAGTTTTGTAGCTCAAGTTATGGCCAAAATAAACTTACTGTTCATACAGAGATTTTGGTGCTAGCAGATTTTTGGTCCAACTTTGGTTAATAATTTGATCAAGTTAAGTTCATAATTTGGTCTCACTTTCTTCATATGAAATGTTTTACTATGTCTTAGGTTTCCATCGGTTCAAGAATCGCCTAAATCCGAGTTTTCTAGATAGAGTTATAGCCATCCAAACATTGCTGCTCAATGAAAATTCTGCAGAATCTCAGTACAGTAAATTTAACTTTGCTCAATGATTTGAATGAGTTAATGGCCTAATTTGGGTTGGTGTTCTTCATGAAAGTTTTAGGTCTATATCATATCTAATTGCTGGTAAAATTTCAGGTTAATTTGACCTACCTAGCTCGAGTTATGACCAAATGAACAGTTACTGTTCATTTGGTCAGTTTAGTGCAGTGGCAGCCTGCTATCAACTCACTTTGGTCAATTGTTTCACCAAGTTTTGGTCAGTTTTTGGCTATGGTTCCTTAATGAAAATTGTGCTCTTTTATGTCTATTTTCATCTCCAATTGGTGGCATATCAATTGGACTTGTAAAATTTGAGTTTTGGTCCTTCAAAGTGGGTTTGGTCATGCTGCCAGCAGCATGACCATTAACCTACGAATTTGGTTTAATTTCCTACCATTCCCACACAATCCATTTGATCATAATTGACCATTATTTCACTTCATAATAGGTCAAACATGCCATTTATGCATTTCTCCAAATTTTGGTTCACTAACCCTAGCATTGAAACCCTAATCACACTAAATTGTTTCATTTAATCACATTTAAGCATACCAACATCACATCTACCTTCATATAAGCTTGCCTACACTTATTATCTAATCAAATTCATGCACTTACATATCAAACCCTAGCTGATCAAAATCCAGGTTTAGTCCTCCTACAATTAATTTCATTTTATTTTAAGTTAAGATCTAAGTTATATACAACAAGAACACAAATATTAAACATAATTTTCAATTTTAAATTCACTAACCTTAAACTTTGAATTTCAATCTTCCTCAAATCTTCAAATTCTTTTAATTTCTTGCTCCAAATCTTCTTCTTGAGGGTCAATTTAATGGTTTCTATAATTATTTTCAAGGATTAGGGGGTGAAATCTAAAGTTTAAGAAGCTTAAATCTAAGTTTTAATGGTGAAACAAAATAAAAAGAGAGGTAGAGGAGAGAGCTACGGAAAGAGAAAAAAGAAAGAAGAAGAAGTAAAAAATTTGGCTTTTCAATTTTGTTTTTAGTCTTTAATTTGACTTAGTCAACTAGTTAATTAAATTAAAATTAATTATGAAGTCATAGTTACATCATCATGATGATGTCATCAACTTTTCAACTTTTTCATTTTCTCTTCTTTTTTTTTTTCTTTTTTTTTCTATTAGTTCTTTAATTTAATTGTCGATTCCGAAATTTTCTTTTCTCCGATTTTATTTGTGATTAGGTCGAGTCGACTCTGGGGTCAATTGACCAAATTGCCCTCGCCAGTTCATCGGTTTGCAAATAATCCAATATTTCTTCCGCCTCGACCTAATTATTTGACCGCTTACAGCTTCTTTTTCATGATTTTCTCTTTTCCACTGTGTTCATAAGGGTCCTAAGGACTGCAGCGTCACTTTTTATGGTTCGAAATTTGAGTTTAAAATGACTTCGCAGTCGTTCCCGAGGAGGTCACTCATCGCTATGACTCTCGGCTCGTTTAACCTCTTATGTTCTGTTTTTCTTATTTATATTTAACTAATTAAACATTACTAATTATTTGTGTTTATGGCTTCTCAAATTGTCTTAAGTGTGGCCCTAATCCCATTAATTGTCCGGACCGACACCGGTCACCAGAACAGTGAAATATACCAGGCTATACAACGGGGGTGTTACAATTCTCCCCCCCCTTAAATAAATTTCGTCTCGAAAGTTTTACCTGGTATCAATCTCTGAACAGCTGCGGGTGTTGTCTCCTCATGTCCTCCTCTCGTTCCCAAGTAGCTTCTTGGCCCGAATGATGGTTCCACAACACTTTTACCAACGGTATCTGCTTATTCCGCAGCTGCTTCACCTCATAAGCCAGAATCTTTATGGGTTCTTCTTCATATGTGAGGTCTGGATTAACTTCTATTTCTTCTACTGGTAGTACATGAGATGGGTCTGATCGGTACCTCCTCAACATAGACACATGAAAAACATTATGTATCTTCTCCAACTCTGGAGGTAGTGCCAACCGATATGCCAAAGGACCCACTCTTTCTAGAACCTCATATGGCCCGATAAAACGAGGACTCAGTTTCCCCTTTTTGTCGAATCTCATAATTCTCTTCCAAGGAGAAACTTTGAGGAAAACCTTCTCACCCACTGCATACTCAATATCCCTTCTTTTGAAATCAACATAGGACTTTTGACGGTCTGATGCAGTTTTAAGTCGACTTCGATCACCTTGATTTTCTCTTGATCATTTGAACAATTTCGGGTCCAATCATTTTTCTTTCACCCACGTCATCCCAACACAACGGGGTTCTACGTTTTCTGCCATACAAAGCTTCATATGGAGGCATCCCAATGCTTGATTGATAGCTGTTGTTATAAGCAAACTCAATCAAAGGCAAGTGTGTATCCCAACTACCCTCAAACTCAATCACACAAGCCCGTAGCATGTCCTCCAAGATCTGAATTACCCTCTCGGTGGCCATCCGTCTGCGTGGGTGGAATGCAAGATCTTGAAGTTCAATCTAGTTCCTAGGGCTCTCTCAAGACTACCCGAATCTAGAAGTGAACCTAGGATCTCTCGTCGATACGATGGATACCGGCACTCCATGCAATCTCACAATCTCATCGATGTATAACTTGGCCAATCTTTCTAAAGCGTAGTCCATCCAGATCGCGTAAAATGAGCAGATTTAGTCAATCGTCAACAATGACCCAAATCGCATCATGACTCTTACGTGTCCTCAAGTCCCATCACAAAATCCATCGTTATTCTCTCCCATTTCCACTGCATCGGTAGTGGATGTAACAACCAATGGTACTTGATGCTCTGCTTTACTTGCTGACAAGTTAGGCATTTGGATACAAACTCTGCCACATCTCTTTTCATACCCATCCACCAGTAATGCTCCTTTAGCCCTCTATACATTTTTGTGCCACCAGGGTGCATGGCAAAAGGAGACTCAAGTGCTTCCTTCAAAATGATCTGCCTCAAATCAACATCATTAGGAACACATATTACGCTCGGTGTAGCAAAGAAACCATCATCTCCGATTGAGAATTCGGTTTCTTGCCTGCTGACTTCTTCCAACAATTTCGATACTTGATCATTACGAGCACCATTCTAATCGATCAATCAACACTGGCTGTACATGCCATGCAACTGCTGTCTGCCCATCATCACTAATCCCTAAGCTGGCATGCAATGATCTTAACTCATGTACCAAAAACAAAGGAGTAACCCGTAGACTTGCCATAGTCTTGCGACTTAAGGCATCAGCCACAACATTAGCTTTCCTGGTGATAGTCTATCGGACAATCATAGTCTTTTATCAACTCTAACCATCTCCTCTGTCTCAAATTCAGCTCTTTCGGGTGCCCAAATACTTTAAACTCTTATGATGCGTGTAGATGTAACACTTTTCCCCATACAAATAGTGTCTCGGATCTTAAGAGCAAACACAATGGTTGCAAGCTCCAAATCATGTGTCGGATAATTCCTCTCATGCGGTTTTAGTGGCGTGATGCATAGGCAATGACATTTCGATCTTGCATCAACACACAACCTAACCTGTTGTGAGAAGCATCATCAGAATCGTATATTCTTTACCCGGTGTGGGTAAAGTTAGACTGAGCTTCATCAAACATCTCTTCAATTAATCAAAACTCACTTGGCATTTATCCGTCCACCGAAATTTCACATCTTTTTAAGCGGCTTGGTCAATGGAGATGCCAACATGGAAAATCCCTTCACAAATCTACGGTAGTATCCACTAAACCTAAAACTACGAATCTGTGACATTTTGGGTGGCCTCCAATTAAGGACTTCAATCTTACTTGGATCTACCTTGATGCCCTCTTCTGATACTACATGCCCCAAGAAAGATATTTCCTTCAACCAAAATTCACACTTCGACAATTTGGCATATAGTTGTTTTCCCTCAAAGTCTGCAGTACAATCCGCAGATGTCTATCATGCTCTTCTGCATTCCTCGAATAGACCAATATATCATCAATGAATACCACAACAAATTGGTCGAGGTATGGTCTGAAGATAGTGTTCATCAGATCCATAAAAGCAGCACGAGCAGGAGTAAACCCGACTGGCCTAACCAAAAACTCATAATGGCCATAGCGGGTTCTGAAGGCCGTTTTAGAAATACTCGCTCTTGTACTTTCGGTGATAATAACCTAATCTCAGTCAATTTTGAGAACATACCTGCACCCTCAACCGATCAAACAAGTCATCAATGCGGGCAATGGATATCTATTCTTTATTGTCACCTTATTCAACCGATAATCAATACACAAGCGAGAGTGCCATCTTTCTTCTTTACAAACAACACCGGCGCTCCCTAAGGTGACACACTAGGCGGATAAAGCCCTTGTCAAGCAATTCTTGCAATCGCACTTTCAACTCTTTCAATCTGCAGTGCCATACTATAAGGCGATATGGAGATTGGATCCACACCAGGAATAACATCAATTTCAAACAGCAACTCTCTTTCTCGGAGGTAATCACGCAATTCATCAGAAACACATCCGGAAAATCACATACAGTAGGGATGTCCCTTAGTGCTGGACTCCCCACTTGGGTGTCTATCACATGTGCCAAGTATGCTTCACACCCCTTTCTGATCATCTTTCTGGCTAGTGCAGCCGAAATGATGTTTGATGGCAGTAAATGCCTCTCCCCGTGTATGACCACATCACCGTACAAAGGGAGACCAAAAGTGACTGTCTTCAGTCTACAGTCAATCATAGCATGATGCCTGGCTAACCAATCCATGCCTAAGATAATATCATACTCTCTGAAGGGCATCTCAATCAAGTCTGACAGGAAAACATGTCCTTGGATCACCAAAGGACAGTCTCTATAAATTCTGTTGACCCGGACCTCTTGTCCTAACGGACTAGTTACTAGCAATTCAAAAACAATTTACACACATGGGACAGCAAGTGAACTGACTATGCTAGCACTAACATATGAATGGGTTGAACCCGGATCAAACAATACAAATACATCTTGACCAGAGATAGAGAATATACCAGCTACCACATCAGAAGTCTCAGCCTCTTCACGCTGTCTCATTGCGTAGATTCTGGTTGAAGCACTTCCTTGTCCTGACTGACCAATTGTGCCCTGACTGCCTGAAGCAGTGCCTCTACCTCTGCCTCTTCCTCTGCCAACTGACTGTGAACCTCTGGGAGCAGGACTCTGAATAGATCCCTCGGCAGTAGTAGGAGCTGGACCATATCTCGGAGCACTAGTACAGTCTTTAGCTATATGGCCCTTACCTCCACAGTTAAAGCAGGCTCCAGTGGCCCAATAACATTCCCCCCCATGAATCTTGCCACAAGTCTCACAGGGGCGGGCAGAATGTGAACCCCTGCTCGACTGCTGACCAGACCTAGGGGGTCTCTGTCCAGAGAATCGGCCCCTACCAAATCTTCCACCTCGACCCCTGCTGGGTCCACTAAACTTCTTTTTCTTTCCAGAGGTAGCACCAGAACTCTGTTCAACTGATCTTTCCCCCTTGTCTTTTTCTGATTTCTCAGCTTTTTCCTTCACTGGGGTTGCTTCTGCTTCAACTCTTTCCAGTTCAAGTGCTTGGGACATAAGTTCTGAGAAGTTGCTGTGTCGAAATCCCACAACTTGCATCCTTATGCTGGGCTTCAAACCCGTCTCAAATCTCTTGCATCTTGCCTTACTGGTAGTAAGGAGACTCTCAGCATAATGACTCAGGCGGGAGAACTCCCTCTCATACTCCGCCACTGATCGGTTCCCTTGTTTTAAGCTCAAAAATTCTTGCAGTTTCTGATCAACATATGCATCTGGGATGTATTTCTGTCTAAACTCCCTGATGAAGTCATCCTGTGTCAAGATCGGTGGTTCAGCCAAGCTGTGGGGGATGGTCTTCCACCAGTCATACGCATCCCCTTGCAGTAGCGACACAGAGTATTCAAATTTCAGTTCATCTTGGCAGTGCAGCTTCTTAAATACTCTGTCCATTCTTTCAAGCCATTGCTCTGCCTCCAAAGGGTCCACTGTACCCTTAAATTCTGCAGCCCCATACTTCAATAATTTATCATATTGTCTGGCTGGAGGCAATGGTTGTGCCACAGGTGGTTGTGGTGGAGTTTGAACGGGCATACCCCCAGCCATTTGTTGAAACATCGCAGCCATCTGCTGTGCAAATTGTGCAGGGAACTGCGGCATTTGTGGGGCTGGTGCTGCTGACCCACTGACATTAGGTAAAGCTGGGGCTTCCCCTTGTGCCTCAGCTTCAACAGACTGCTCAACTGAGCGATCCCCTTCTTCCATTTCAGGCTGAAGTTAGGGTATCTCCTGAACAAGTAACACATGGAGATTTCCCTCCGTTAGTTCATATTCATGATGTAATGCACTGTATGTAACAATTATGGACATTGAGCAGTTGTACTTAACAAGAAAGACACAAATTTATATGTTAAAACATACTTCAAAAATTTGCTCTGATACCACTAAAACATGTCACACCTTACCCCTCTGTAAGGCATAACATGATCCCGTAGAATACCTAATGAACTACCGCACTTCACCTACCGATAACTCATTAAGTATCCTACAAGGGATTTTAAAACAATTTTCTTATTTTTGACAAGTGGTGAGCATTTCTAATAAGAATTTAAAACATTTAGTTGAAATTAAAACTAATTAATATTTTTGGCCATTTTAGTTTTCCGCAAATTTTATAAAAATTTTGACAGAGTTTCCTCTGTATTTTGAGAAAACCGTTCTTCGAATACCTGTAAAAAGCACTTCTAAAAGTTTTTCTCAACCACTACTTCGATTTCACAATCAAACTCAATCAATTTCTCAAAATTCACAAGTTCAATAATTCTCAAAATACTGTCAATCAATATCATTCATATTTCATTAAAAACAAAATAATTTATACACAACCTTACAAATTTATATCAAAAGAAACACAAACTAAACTTTATTACAAACTTCATACAAATTTGTGTACAAGCTGCTCAAGACCCATTTTTACATGTCCATACATTTATGTGCAATATATACATCAAAAGAAGTATTTACAGTTAGGGTATAAATTATACCTAAGGCTTTAAGCTGATGACATCACACACCTCAGCTCGATCACTGCTCCTCTAGTCTCAGATCTGCATGACAAAGAATAAAGCTATCATTGAGTACTAGGACTCAGTGGTGCACAATATACTAAAATAATCTTTATGCAAAACTTAAAGCACATTCATTAAAAAATTTGGCTAAACATGAAAATTTAATACAATCATGCATTGTAAGATTTTACATGTAAACCAAGTTCATTTCAAAGTATCAAAACACATTTCATAAAACCCACAGTTAGATCACGCCATTCGAAACAAATAGAATCTCAATAGCCAGAGGCTAAAGAGAAATCATATCACAAGGCTAGCTAGCTCAAATATATGGATATCCATTCACATCCTCTTCTACTGGCACACCTCAACACTTCTCCAGAGAAGGAATCAAAATCCGAAACTAATTACCCCCACTAGTCGTGCTAGTGAGGTGTTCAAATATATGGTCATGAAACTGTGGTTTCAAAACTTATCTTAACAATTTGCTAAACATTGTCATTTCAAATATACACAATAACTTTCACAATTTAAATCAAACATCATAAAAATGCTATAATCCAATATTTCACATTATTCAAAACATTATGCAAAAGATGATTATAAAAGTATATGTTGTGCACAAACCTCAAACGAGTCGCCTGTTGGCCTTGACTCGACTCCTCGGGTTCTGTCCCGGTATTTTTTTCCACTGAAACACGAAATTTTCCAATGTTTCAGTACTAAAACTTAAAATAAATCCAAAATAAACTTAACTTCACATTTAGCTAGCTCTAACGTGTTAAATTCGACGTTCTCAAAATTTTGTGTTTCGGGTTACTATTCACTGCACTATTCAAGTCAAATTATTGACTTTCTAAGGCTTAATAGGTATGGGAACTCCAACTTCACCCACATACCACATTTTGGTCACCAAACTTGTTGGTTTTGGTCATTTGTTTAAAACTTTGGTCATTTTGGCAAAATTGCCAATTTTCGGTTTTGGTTCTCCGAAGTTGCACTGTTTCATTGGTCGGTCTACTGTTGAAATTTGACAAAACTTCATTCATAGAAAATGTTCCTTATTGTCTTAAGTATATTCTCATTTTTGGATCACCTCAATCGGAGTTTTGTAGCTCAAGTTATGGCCAAAATAATTTTACTGTTCACGTGTACTGTTCATACTGAGATTTTGGTGCTGGCAGATTTTTGGTCCAACTTTGGTTAATAATTTGATCAAGTTAAGTTCATAATTTGGTCTCACTTTCTTCATATGAAATGTTGTACTATGTCTTAGGTTTCCATCGGTTCAAGAATCGCCTAAATCCGAGTTTTCTAGATAGAGTTATAGCCATCCAAACATTGCTGCTCAATGAAAATTCTGCAGAATCTCAGTACAGTAAATTTAACTTTGCTCAATGATTTGAATGAGTTAATGGCCTAATTTGGGTTGGTGTTCTTCATGAAAGTTTTAGGTCTATATCATATCTAATTTCTGGTAAAATTTCAGGTCAATTTGACCTACCTAGCTCGAGTTATGACCAAATGAACAGTTACTGTTCATTTGGTCAGTTTAGTGCAGTGGCAGCCTGCTATCAACTCACTTTGGTCAATTGTTTCACCAAGTTTTGGTCAGTTTTTGGCTATGGTTCCTTAATGAAAATTGTGCTCTTTTATGTCTATTTTCATCTCCAATTGGTGGCATATCAATTGGACTTGTAAAATTTGAGTTTTGGTCCTTCAAAGTGGGTTTGGTCATGCTGCATTAACCTACGAATTTGGTTTAATTTCCTACCATTCCCACACAATCCATTTGATCATAATTGACCATTATTTCACTTCATAATAGGTCAAACATGCCATTTATGCATTTCTCCAAATTTTGGTTCACTAACCCTAGCATTGAAACCCTAATCACACTAAATTGTTTCATTTAATCACATTTAAGCATACCAACATCACATCTACCTTCACATAAGCTTGCCTACACTTATAATCTAATCAAATTCATGCACTTACATATCAAACCCTAGCTGATCAAAATCCAGGTTTAGTCCTCCTACAATTAATTTCATTTTATTTTAAGTTAAGATCTAAGTTATATACAACAAGAACACAAATATTAAACATAATTTTCAATTTTAAATTCACTAACCTTAAACTTTGAATTTTAATCTTCCTCAAATCTTCAAATTCTTTTAATTTCTTGCTCCAAATCTTCTTCTTGAGGGTCAATTTAATGGTTTCTATAATTATTTTCAAGGATTAGGGGGTGAAATCTAAAGTTTAAGAATCTTAAATCTAAGTTTTAATGGCGAAACAAAATAAAAAGAGAGGGAGAGGAGAGAGCTACGGGAAAGAGAGAAAAAAGAAAGAAGAAGAAGTAAAAAATTTGGCTTTTCAATTTTGTTTTTAGTCTTTAATTTGACTTAGTCAACTAGTTAATTAAATTAAAATTAATTATGAAGTCATAGTTACATCATCATGATGATGTCATCAACTTTTCAACTTTTTCATTTTCTCCTCTTTTTTTTTTCTTTATTTTTCTATTAGTTCTTTAATTTAATTGTCGATTCCGAAATTTTCTTTTCTCCGATTTTATTTGACAGTTAGGTCAGGAGTCAGCTCTCGGGGTCAATTGACCAAATTGCCCCTCGCCGGTTCATCCCGGTTTGCAAATAATCCAATATTTCTTCCGGCTCCCTTACCTAATTATTTGACTGGCTTAACAGTTCTTTTTCATGATTTTCTCTTTTCCACTGTGTTCATAAGGGTCCTAAGGATCGCAGCGTCACTTTTTATGGTTCGAAATTTGAGTTTAAAATTACTTCGCAGTCGTTCCCGAGGAGATCACTCATCGCTGTGACTCTCGGCTCGTTTAACCT
The DNA here is from genome assembly GCF_030052815.1 of Hevea brasiliensis. Taxonomy (NCBI): domain Eukaryota; kingdom Viridiplantae; phylum Streptophyta; class Magnoliopsida; order Malpighiales; family Euphorbiaceae; genus Hevea; species Hevea brasiliensis. Next base: position 85,567,234 of record NC_079494.1, on the reverse strand, counting down.
CTTATGTTCTGTTTTTCTTATTTATATTTAACTAATTAAACATTACTAATTATTTGTGTTTATGGCTTCTCAAATTGTCTTAAGTGTGGCCCTAATCCCATTAATTGTCCGGACCGACACCGGTCACCAGAACAGTGAAATATACCAGGCTATACAACGAGAGTGTTACATTGCTGGTCAAATGGTATCAAATTAGGTCAATTTTAGGTCAATTTGGTCAACTTTGGTTCGGCCAGTTTTTGGACCCGAACTTGTGCAAGTTGTTTGACTTGCTTATGTTCATTTCTGGGCTTTGGTGTCTTCATAAGACTTGTAGGTATGGGTCTTAGCTATTCATGGTTAAAATTTCAGGTCAATTGGACCTGTTTTGAGTGAGTTATGGCCTAAACACTCACTGCTGCCCAATTGGTCATTTTTCAGGTCCTAATTGCACCTAATCCGAATTGGTCATTTTCTTAGGTCACCTTGCAAGCAGAATTTTGGTATGCTTTCTCAATGAAAGTTGGCAAATTTTGTGCCTAGTTCCACCTCCAATTGGTCTCATACCAATTGAGGTTACACATTTAAACTTATTGGCTAAAATGTACACTGCCCTTGGTTACTTTGCTTAACACACATCAATTACACACATTTACCTTGCAATATGTTTACTTCCCTACCAAATCTGTTTTGGTACATTACCAAAAACACATTGCCCTTTACATTAACATCATTTTGGGCAGATTACAATTATCCTCAATACACCAATTAACACTCAATTTACAAGTTCTAAGTACAATCACATACACACCTAACCATTACAAATTTTTGCATATACTTTACATAACAAGTTCATATACATATCCATCAATCCTTCTATGTCAATATTCTGCCAACACTTCCATGAATACATACATTTATTCAAGTGTCCCCAAGCTGCCGAAAATCTTCTTCAACACCAAATTGTCCTACAATTCATCAATTCCCATCCAAGTGCCAAAAATCACCATATAAATATGAAGTAATTCACTAGGTTTATTAAATCATCATAACTAACATAATTCTCATCAAATATATGTACAATTACTTCGTCAATACATGATTACATGGCTGCCCAAAAATGGATATCTCAATACTCTTCAAACTTAAAAATTTCCTTCACAAAACTAACACCCATAACATGTATACAAAGTTTATCAAAGAAATCTTCAAAAATGCTAACTTACCTTATGGTTGGAGCTTGTTAAACCTTGCTTAAACTTCTTAAATTTGGTATCAAACTCTTCCTTGTGATGTGTAGACAAACTTTAATGAAGAACCCTAAGTGATTGGAGTTGAAATGGAGGAGTGCATGGAGCTTGATTGAAAAATGGCCATGGAGGATTTTGGGGAGTTTTTCATTCACGGCAAATGGAGGTTTCAATGTTGAAGATGATCTTTTAGTGGAGCAATCTGCCCACTTATGCTTATTTTTAATTCATTTTATGATTCTTAGTGGTCCACTTACTTACTTTAAATCATATAATATGTTGAATTTTCACTTATTCCACATTAAACCCTTCATTTTCGCTATTTACTTTAGGTACCACTAAACTAACTTTTCATTTTATTTTCTAAGTGTAATATTATTTATTTTTAATGGACATTTAGGTCAAAGGACAATTCGGGATGTCAAATGACCATAATGCCCTTGTTCGGGTTGCATTCCCGATTTTTCGGTAATACCGGGTTTTGTCCGTTTTTCGATTTCTCACTTTTTCTTGTACTAATTATTTAATTTTTCTTTGATTTTTCTAATGATATTATACTTCAATAAGGGTCTATTTAAGTCCTAAAAATATTTTCCAGGGTTCCCCGTAGTCCAGGGCTAGTCAACGGTCCACGCCGTGACTTCCCAGTGCGGTCACCCATCGCTAGGGTTTCCGACTCGCTTAACTTGGTTACATTTCTTTGCTATGATTTTTCCTTTGTTTTTCTTGTATTTCCTTTTCTTGTATTTCATTATTTTATGTCTCCTCACTCATATTAAAGTGTGGTTCTAGGCATCCTAGCTGTCCGGACAGCACTGGTCACCGGGACAGCAGAACGCACTACCGAAAATAGGGGTGTTACACTTCAGGACACCAGATGTTGTCCCTCTAGCTTGTCCACACCAAGAACACCTATGGCAGCCCTTGAACAAATTCTAAAGCTTTTTTCTATTAATTAGAAAATCAAGTTTTGCCTTTTAAGAGATTAAAGATGTAAACAGGACACTAGAAACGATTTCTAGTATTCTTAATTCAAGAGATTGTTTGCTAATCTCTTGGAATAGATGAGAGATGAAGAAGAAGAGAGGGAGAGGAGCCTTTGGGTGGCGGCAAAAAGAAGAACAACTGCTGGTTGTGTTGTTTTCTTTTTATAACCACACTTATATAGCTAGTTAACACATTAAACCCTTGCCACATGTCACCCTCTGATTGGTTATAGGTTTAATTGACCCAATCACATTGTGACAAGTGTCAAACCTATATTTAATCTTAATTTCAATCATCTTATATGATTAAAAAACATTTGGCAAGTTTATGTATAGTGCCATGTGTCACCATCATATGGTGCCACATGTCACCCTGTGAAATGACTAAAATGCCCCTGTGTCTTAATTTTGAGTTCTCAACCTAAAATAATTATTTCTCTTCTTCTAATCAATTTATATCAAATATAAATTAATTAATTAATCTTTATTAATTAATTTCTCATTAATTAAATTCATATTTAAACACTTTAAATATAAATTTAACTTATACTATACATCCAATAATTTAGATTTGGTTTCAAGTCATGCTAGGGACTTTTCAATCTAATTGCAAACCAAATCTATTTAATTAATCAATTAAACTCTTTAATTAATTAATTAAATCATATTTAATTAGGTGATAACTTGTGTATGTGTGTAACTTGCTATGCTCATCACTAATTGGCAATGAGATATAATATCAACTCTTAATATCATTAGAACTCTTTCTTACCATAAATGATTTCTTTAAATAATTTTACGCACCTCATAGACCATGGTTAACACCTAGCATAGTATGCCATGGCCACCCAATTAGTAATAAGATTTACCTTAAATGAACTTATAATCATATGTTACCATGCACTAGAATCTCTCTGTTACAAAATCCCAACTCAAGCTGGAGTCATAGTTTATGTCAAACTCCAATTGCTATGAATATTATGTTCTCTTTTAATTCTAGTTCTTGATTAAAAAGATTTTCTCATCAGAAACTCTTTATGAATAAATCTATCAGTTCTGGCCAGGAACTTGAAACATCAAGAACAATTAAATGAACATAGGATTTTATCTCTATTTACTTAGAGGAACAGATTCCATCTTGATCAACACCTACCTCCATATATAACTAGTAGGAGCCAACACATGGCCGTATACCCATACACAGTACGAGTATGAAAGCAGTATCAAACTCAAACCACCTATACACAAGATAATTGTGCTATCTTAAGTCTAAAGATTATATGCACTAATATGATTTATGACAATGCATTGACAAGAGTAAAGTCTATGTGCTTGTCATAAGTGTCACTGGTTCGGCCTACTTATCATGTATAAGTGCCTATCATGTTTGTTATATGACATGAGACTCACCATTTCATCTTATTTATATCTCATATAAACAACTTGGGAACAAATATGAATACAATCTTTCTGGATAAGTCATGTCCTTATTATGAAGTATCCTCGATTGTTAGCCTATTTATGATACTTTGTACTAGAAATACTGTCACTCATATTCTTAACAACTTAAGAATGTAATTTCTAATAAAATATCAATGGACCTTTTCTATTACACATAAATATATTATGTAAACGGAAAAGTGAAAATGCCTTTTTATTAATAAAAACATGTACAAGATACATACTAAATGATATGCTCTAGGGCATACTACTAACAATGCCAACACTTTTGGGAACCAAAATGTGGTAAATCTATGTGATTAGAACTCATGTAATTATTATCCATTGGATAGTCAATAATTTGACTTAAATGACCAAATAAATAGTAACCTTACATGTTAAGTACAAATATTCAAGAAATAACTTTATAATGTGCCCTAGTACACCTAGTAAGATTGGTTTGGATAGGTTGGCATGCCAATAGGGTTCAGTTAGAAGTACTGCACATGGCATTATACCATTCTATGATTTTATGGCTTTTAGCCATTCTGATATCAATGTGATACTTGGCCTTGTGCTCAATGTTTATTACAGCTTGTTAGCTATTCTGTTACACACCGGGAGACACATTGTGACCGATGGTGTGATGGCCCGAGGTACTTGGTACCCAATGCTAGTTTACCTGTTTATCCAGTCCAGTTATCCAGTATAGGTTACTTGGGCAACCAAAATGGAAATGGATAAATTTAAGTAAATAACTAATATAAACAATGCCATATGAATAATATTATAAATAAATTGTCTATATGAGAAATCAGCATATACACTGCATATTTATTTTCTTTTTAGTTCCTTTTATTTTATTATTGGCACCACTAAGCTGTATTGCTTAGCGCATTGCTTTTTGCCATGCGTAAGTACTGGAGAGACTCACAGAGAGCCCAGTAGACCACAAACTGGGTGAGACTAGTATATAGATCTACATAGTGTCCGTGTCACCTCACAGACTATAGTGCATTGGTAGGACACTAGGTCCCATTTTGGTATTTTGTACTATTTGTATTTTATAATTAAACTTTTATTTTGTCATGTATAGTTGAAACTCATGTAATATATTTTGGTATTAATGCAAATATTTGTAATTTGTGTTTATAAATGAAAATTTAGTATTTATTTATGATTTGCACATGATTATCATGAGAAATGAATGAATGACAAATAGAAGAATTTTTTAAAAAATGTTTGAGAAATATTGAGATTATATTGATATAATGGAGTTTGAGAATAATGGGAAATATATTGGAAGTGTTTTTCATAAGTTCTGAAGAACTGTTTTCTCTATTTTTAATCGGTACTCTGTCGAATTTTCTATAAAATTTTTGAAACTCAAATGAAATTATAATTTCAATAAATGACTTAAATGAGACAAATTTCACAATTTGCACTTCATAACCAAAAAGAAATAAATTAAGAAAGGATAAAAATAAATGAGATAAAATATGGTCTTCCGGTACACTGTGTGACATATCTTGCTCAGCTATACTGTAGACGGGTAAGGGGTGTCACATTTAGTGGTATGAAAGCACGGTTTAGGCATTTTTGGGTCTAGATCGAGTCCATACCATGCATTGCAGTTGTAAGAGTAATGGTGACACTAATACAGATCTGTTTGTCTTTCTTATTTTGATTAGGATATGGACCCCATGTCACAGAGAGCAGTAGATGAGGAAGTGGAGAGTCATGCTCCACCTGCAACTGAGACTGGGGGCTAGGGAGAACTTGCTCCACCAACACCAGTAGTGCCTGCACAACCTCTGCCGCCTATGTTTCAGCAAATGACTGAATTCTTCAGACAGATGGCTGGGTTTATGCCACCACCACCATCTCCACAGCAGAAATCCCATCCAGAAAAACTGAGAAAATTTAGAGTTGTGGACTTTGTGGGTAAGAAAGAAGATGACCCAGTAGCAGCTGAAAACTGGTTAGACCGCACTATTCGGGTGTTGAAACAATTTCACTGCACCCCAGAGCCGAACCTGGAGGGTGCTATATCTCTGCTACAAGATGATGCTTATCAGTGGTGGGACACTGTATCTGGGGGGAGTTCTTCCTCACTGAATTCAGAAAGAAATATGTGGAAAGTGTGTACCTAGAAGACAGGAGGAGAGAATTTATTAACCTGAGGTAGAGATAGCTGACAGTAGCTGAGTATGAAATAAAATTTATCAGATTGAGCAGTTATGGAAGGTAGATAGTCCCTAATGAGGCCAAAAATTGTAGAAGATTTGAAGAGGGGCTGAATGACAACATTAAGATAATGATCACTGCCTTGGAAATTGTAATACCCCTATTTACATAGCCTAGTACATTTTACTATTCTAGTGACCGGTGTCGGTCCGGACAAGTAAGAGAAGTAGAACCACATCTAAGAAACCTAGATAAGCTCTGAACGCAAATAATTAGTAATTGCCAAATAATTAAGTATAAATAAGAAAAATAGAACACAAGAAGTTAAATGAGCCGGAAGTCACAGCGATGGGTGACCTTCACGGGAAGGACTGCGAGGTCAATCTAAACTAAAATTTCGAACAGTAAAATATGACGCCGTGGTCCTTAGGGCCATTGTGAATACAGTGGGAAAGAGAAAATCACAAAAAAGAATTGTTAAGCAGGTCAAATAATTAGGTCAGAGATCCAGAAGAAATATTGAATTACTTATAAACCAGATCGAACCGGCGAGGGGCAATTTAGTCAATTCACCCCTAGAGATGACTCCTAACCTAACTGTCCAATAAAATCGGAGAAAAGAAAATTTTGGGATCAAGAATTAAATTAAAGAAGTAAATAGAAAAGAAATGAAAAAGAAATGAAAAATCCAAAAATCAAAAAGTTTTATGACATCATGCATGACATAAGCATGAAGCAATAAATCTAATATTTAAAATTGAATTTTGTGGGATAATTATGTATTAATAAAGTTAAAAATTTAAAAGAAACAAAATTGTTTCCTTTCTTCTTCATTCACCCGTCAACACTCTCTCTCTCATCTCTTTCTCATTTTTTCTTCTTCCACCATTGAAGCTCACTTTCAAAGCTTCCTTACCCCTAAAATTAGCCATTAATTTTATATTTCCCTTAAGTAAAGTCTTACTATTTGGTTTGGATAGAGAGTTTGGGAACAAGAAAGATAAAAAAAAGTGAAGAATTGAGGACACAAATTCTGCTCACTTAAAGTAAGTAATTGAATTTGGAAATCTTAGTTTCTTTATTGTGTTTGTATCTTAATTAAACTAGAAATCAACTTAAAATCAAACAAAAACAATTGTTGAGGGACCAAACATAAAATTTGTCTAGCTAGGGTTAGGATTTGATATGAATGAGTTTGATGGCTTTGAATGATCATTTGAGGTGAATTAAGTGTGTAGAACATGAATACACACTTTAAATTGCATTAGATTGAACTTTGTATGTAGCTAGGGTTTTGAACATGTGAAAAATTGAAGAAAAATTTGAGAATTGGCCAAATGATGTTATTGACCTTATTTGAGTTGAGAAATGGTCAATTGTGACCATTTGTGGTGTGTGTGAATTGTTGGAAACAAGTTTCGATTCGGATTGGTGAAGGTCAATTTGCAGGCAGCTTGACCTAGGTCACTTTTTTTAGTAGTATGTTCTAGAGCATATCATTTCGTATGTATCTTCTACATGTTTTATTAATAAAAGGCATTTCCACTTTTCTGTTTACATAATATATTTATGTGTAATAGAAAAGGTCCATTTATATTTTGTTAGAAATTCTATTCTTAAGTTGTTAAGAATATGAGTGACAGTATTTCTAGTACAAAGTATCATAAATAGGTTCACAATCGAGGATACTTCATAATAAGGACATGATTTATCCAGAAAGATTGTATTCATGTTTGTTCCCAAGATATTTATATGAGATATAAATAAGATGGAATGGTGAGTCTCATGCCATATGACAAACATGATAGGCACTTATAAATGATAAGTAGGCCGAACTAGTGACACTTATGACAACCACATGGAGTTTACTCTTGTCAATGTTTTATCATAAATCATATCAGTGCATATAATCTTTAGACCTGAGATAGCACAGTTATCTTGTATATAGGTAGTTTGAGTTTGATACTGCTTTCATACTTATACTGTGTATGGGTATATGGGCATGTATTGGCTCCTACCAGTTATATATGGAGGTTGGCGTTGATCAAGATGGATTCTGTTCCTCTAAGTAAATAGAGATAAAATCCTATGTTCATTTAATTTTTCTTGATGTTTCAAGTTCCTGGCCAGGACAGATAGATTTAATCAGAAAAGAGTTTCTGATGAGAAAATCTTTTTAATCAAGAACTGGAATTAAAAGAGAACATAATATTCATAGTAAATGGAGTTTGACATAAACCATGACTCCAGCTTGAATTGGGATTTTATAACAGAGAGATTCCAGTGCATGGTAACATATGTTATAGGTTCATTTAAGGTAAACCTTATTACTAATTAGGTGGCCATGGCATACTATGCTAGGTGTTAACCATGGTCTATGAGGTACATAAAATGATTCAGAGAAATCATATATGGTAAGAAAGAGTTCTGATGATATTAAGAGTTGATATCATATCTCATTGCTAATTAGCGATGACCCTAGTAAGTCACACACATACACAAGTTATCACCTAATTAAATATGATTTAATTAATTAATTAAAGAGTTTAATTGATTAATTATGTAGGTTTGGTTTGCAATTAGATTGCAAAGTCCCTAGCATGACTTGAAACCAAATCTAGATTATTGGATACATAGTATAAGTTAAATTTATATTTAAAGTTTTTAAATATGAATTTAATTAATGAGAAATTAATTAATAAAGATTAGTTAAGAAGAAGAGAAATAAATATTTTGGGTTAAGAACTCAAAATTAAGACACAGGGGCATTTTGGTCATTTCAAAGGGTGACATGTGGCACCATGAGATGGTGAAACATGGAATTACACATAAGCTTTCCAAATGTCTTTTAATCATGTAAGATGATTAAAATTAAGATCAAATGTAGGTTTCACACTTGGCACAATGTGATTGGGTCAATTAAACCTAGAACCAATCAAAAGGTGACATGTGGCAAGGGTTTAAGTGGTGACCTAACTATATAGGTGTTGTTATGAAAAATAAAACATACAAGCTGCTGCCTTCCATTGTGTACCGCCACCCTTGAGACTTATATTCTCTCTTCCTCTTTATCTCTCATCTATTCCAAGAGATTAGCAAACAATCTCTTGAATTAAAAATACTAGAAATCGTTTCTAGTGTCCTGTTCATATCTTTAATCTCTTAAAAGGCAGAACTTGATTTTCTAAATAATAGAAAAAGCTTTAGAAGCTGGTCAAGGGCTGCCATAGGTGTTTTTAGTGTGGACAAGCTAGAGGGACAATATCTGGTGTCCTGTAGACGAATCTCAAAGGCGCAAATACACTGCAATGCATCAAGAGGTTAGTGTGTTTGTTCTTGATTTAATCTAGAGTTTTAAAATTAATCTAATTAATTTTAAAATCTTAAATGGCAAATAAAGATCCAAAAACATATTAAAAGAGTTTTAATATGTTGTTTGTCATTGAAATCAAATAGCTAAAAATAAATCTTGCATGATGCATGTGACCCTAGGTGAAAATTTTGAATTCAATGGTATAAACTTGTATTTTTCACGCTTCCATTCCTTCAATTGGTATCAGAGCAACTATATTTGCCATTTAGATTGTTGATTATATGATTTAATTGTGTGTTTTGATCATGAGATGATTTATCCATTGCTGGTTACAATGGCCGTGTGGCAGCGTGCAAGAGAACACCTAATGGTGCGCAAGGTTGTGGTTCCGTGGGTGGCTTAAGGTTTAGCTTTTTAATTTGCAATTGTTGTATGATCTAAAAGCTCATCCTATGTCTAATTAAATTGTTTAATTAGAATTTTAATCACACAATTAAATTTTGATTCAAATCAGAATTTTAAAAATTATTTGAATGTGATTCAAATCTGAATTTTAAAAGTTGTTTGAATGTGATTCAAATCTGAATTTTTAAAGTTGTTTGAATCATATTTAAATCTATTTTTTAAAAGTTGTTTGAATAATATTCAGATCTGAATTTTTAAAAATTGTTTGAATGTGATTCAAATCTGATTTTTTAAAAATTGTTTGAATGTGATTCAAATCTGAATTTTTAAGGTTATTTGAATGTGATTCAAATCTGAATTTTTAAATTTGTTTGAATGAAATTCAAATCTGAATTTTTAAATTTATTTGAATCATATTCAAATATGGATTTTTAAGTTGAATATGAGATATTCAATTAAATTTAAGTATGTATGTTTTATTTAATTGTTAAATAGTGATATGTATGATGGATGATCATGAACTATAAAAGACCAATGTGATTTGATTTATTTCTTTTATGTTTCTTTGGGATTGTAAATTAATTAATTTATTTTAATTTATTTGGGCATGTATTATTAAGTTTTTAATAATTTTTGGATTGTAATTTCATTTATTTAAGTTCTTGTAAATTCGCCTTGGTATGCCAAAGATTACTATGTAATATTGGATTGCAAGAAGTTCAAGGAGGTCAAGAGCATTGGTGGGACCAGTGGGAGGAATTCAAGATCAAGTGTTGATTATGTACTCTTTCAGTAAATCTTGTAAAATAAATGAATGAAATGCACCTAGGAATGCCCTGATTCAATTCTTGGTGGCTCAGAATTGAATCCCTTAGAAAGTCCATGATCATACGATATTTACTGCTTATCTATGAATGCATGAGATGTATGGGAATGTATACAATTATATGATATATGCATGTTAAATGGATAATGTGCAAAGTGAGACCTTAATAGTAATTAGGATGACCATAAAATTTTCCAAATAAATGATTAAGTTAGAAATGCTATAATTAAAGTAATTATAACATGGGCCCTCCATTGGGGCAATTATTTTAAGAAATTTTAAATAGTTGCATAAGATGCAATTAATTTAAGAGATTTTCTTAAGAATAATTGTTAAGCATGAGATGTTGTAAATATGTAAATGGTTTGGTGGCCAATATTGGATGTACCTGAGGACATTAAAATTATTTGCATAATTATTGGCTCAATGGGATCAACTTAACCAATGCAAGATAAGTCAATAATGGATGTACCTGAGATTTTGAGCATTAGGGGCTAGGTAAAGGATTGAACCTCACATGAGATGTGATGGGCAAGGAGTTGCTCACTTATAGTTTATTGTAATTCCAATAACAGATATACCTGAGGATGATCAATAGAATTATAAGAATTCAATCACCCACTAGAAATCCATCCAACTAGGATTTCCGTTTTCCACTTTGGAAGTGTAGGATTCACTAAGTTAGTGGGAGGACCAATTTGATTAAAAGACCATAATTATTTTGGTTAATTACTTGATACATTTACTAATTAATCTGGTTATTTTCTGCAGTTAATTTTCTGATAATAATGAGCATAGAACAACCACCACCATCCAATATCCTTGCAAGCATACTTGATCGAAATAGGTTGACAGGACCTAATCTCTCTGATTGGCTAAGAAATTTGAAACTTGTCCTAAACCTTGAACATATAGGATATGTTCTAGACTCAAATGTTCCTGGTCCCTTACCTTCAGAGGCCACTCAAGGGGAACATGAAACTTTGGACAAATGGAAGGAGCATGATATGAGAGCTAAGTGTTACATGCTTGCTTCCATGAGTAATGAGTTACAGAAGCAGCATGAGAACATGCAGAGTGCGAGTGAGATCCTCCTTCAACTACAAGAGTTGTATGGTGAGCACAGTAGGAATTCTAAGTATGAGATATCTAGGCAGCTATTCCGCATGAGGATGTCTGAGGGACAGAATGTTGGGGATCATGTCCACAAGATGATTCGGCAGATTGAGCAGTTGGAACATCTTGACTTCAACATGGATTTCCAACTACAGACGGATTTGATCCTTCAGTCCCTTCCTGAGTCTTTTGGGAATTTTGTGACAAATTTCCATATGACTAAATAGGAATGCACCTTAGCTGGTTTACTTAACATGCTAGTTATTGCCCAAAAGAATATGCCGAGCAATAAAGGAAAAGTGGTAGCTTTGATTGCATCTTCTTCAGCTGGAAAGTCCAAAAAGAAGAAGGGCAATAAGAAAAAGAAACCTCAAATTCCTGTCCTTCAAAGAAAATAGCTAAATAGAAAGGGAAGACTAAAGCTGATGGAGGTAAAGGAAAGTGTTTCCACTGTCAGAAGGATGGGCATTAGAAAAGGAACTGCCCACAGTATAGCAATCTAAAAGAATGCAATGCCATGGTGAAAACTAACTCAAGTTCAAAACATATTTGGCACTTAAGGTTATGTCATGCTGCAGAAGATAGGATTGCAAAATTGGATAAAATGGGGATTCTATCATCATTGGGCTCTGAGCCCACTCCAACTTGTGAATATTGCCTTCAGGGCAAAATGACCAGATCACCTTTTGTTGGACAAGGGCTAAGGGCTGAAAATATTTTGGAGCTAATACATAGTGATGTATGTGGTCCATTTAAGGAAATGACTAGAGGCGGTTTTCATTACTTTATTACCTTTACTGATGATAAATCATGGTTTGGGCATTTGTATTTGATGAAATACAAACATGAATCCTTTGAAAATTTCAAAGAATTTAAATCTGAAGTAGAAAATCAAACAGGAAGGAGTATTAAAGCTCTTCGATCAGATCGTAGAGGTGAATATTTGAGTACCAAATTTGATGAATACCTGAGAGAGCATGGCATTGTTTCCCAGCTGACTCCTCCAGGAACGCCACAGCTGAATGGTGTATCTGAAAGGAGAAATCGTACCCTATTGGATATGGTACGTAGTATGATGAGCTATACTGATATGCCAATCTCCTTTTGGGGATTTGCATTAGAATTAACTTTGTATATTCTGAATAGGATTCCATCAAAATCAGTTTCTTCCACACCTTATGAGATACGGCGTGAAAGAAAACCAAGTCTTAAGCATGTTAAGATTTGGGGTTGTCCAGCTTATATCAAAAAGCTGAACACTGATAAATTGAAAACCAGATCAGAAAAAGGTCGATTTGATGGATATCCAAAAGATAGTTTTGGATATTATTTTTATTTGCCTACTTCACAAAAGGTTGTGGTGAGTAGAGATGCTACATTTCTTGAACAGCAGTTTGCTCAAGAAGGAGGCAAAGGAAGGCAAATAGATCTAGAATCGGAGAATTCTAACCAACAAACAGTTCAGATGGATATAGGTCCATCTAGTCAACCTACACCCATTGATGAAACATCTACAGCTGTTCCTCGTAGAACAACCAAGGTATCTCACCCACCAGTGAGATATGGTTTCCTTCATAAAGAAGAACAAGAGTTGTTTACTCATGAAGAAGTAGATCATGGAGATGATCCACTTACCTATGAAGAAGCTATATCATATATAGACTCTTCAAAATGGATTAATGCTATGAAATCCAAAATTGATTCTATGTATAAGAATCAAGTTTGGGATCTTGTTGACCCACCTGAAGGTATTGTACCTATAGGGAACAAATGGGTTTTCAAGAAGAAAATTGGTTCTGATGGAAAGGTAGAGACCTATAAGGCAAGGCTAGTAGCGAAAGGATTTTGCCAAAGGCAAGGAGTCAACTATGAAGAGACTTTCTTGCCTATTGCCATGCTTAAATCAATTAGGATTCGATTAGCAATAGCTGCATACTATGATTATGAGATTTGGCAGATGGATGTCAAAACAGCTTTTCTCAATGGATACATTGAAGAAAACATTTTCATGGAACAACCTAGGGGTTTTGAATCCCAAGATGGTTCCAAGGTATGCAAGCTAAAGCGATCCATGTATGGGTTGAAGCAAGCTTCGAGGAGTTGGAACATCCATTTTGATGAAGCCATTAAGTCCTTTGGTTTTATCAAAAATGAGGATGAGCCATGTGTATATAAGAAAGTTAGTGACAGTGCTATCACTTTCCTTATCTTATATGTGGATGACATATTGTTGATGGGTAATGACATAGGTATGTTGACAACTGTAAAGGTATGGCTGTCAAATACATTCTCCATGAAAGACTTAGGGGAGGCAACTTATATTCTTGGGATTCGCATCTATAGAGATAGAGCAAAAAGAATAATTGGTTTATCCCAAAGTCTATACTTGGAAAAGGTGTTAAAGAGGTTTGACATGCTTGATTCCAAGAGAGGATTCTTATTAGTGAGACATGGTATCCATCTTTCTAAAGAGATGTCTCTAAAGACACCTAAAGAAAAAGATAAGATGGCCAGGATACATATGCTTCGGCTATTGGAAGTTTAATGTATGCAATGTTGTGTACTATGCCGGATATCGCATATACTGTTAGTTTGACTAGCAGGTATCAATCCAATCCAGGTTTGAAACACTGGATAGCTATCAAGAATATCCTTAAGTACTTGAGAAGAACTAAGGATTTGTTCTTGATCTATGGAGGTGGAGACTTGCAATTGGATGGTTATATTGATTCTGATTTCCAATCAGATATCAATGATAGAAAGTCTACCTCTGGATATGTGTTCATTTGTAATGGAGGTGCAGTCAGTTGGAAGAGTTCCAAACAGAGCATGACTCCAGATTCCACTACCAAGGCTGAGTATATTGCTGCATCAAATGCTGCAAAATAAGCTGTTTGGATAAAGAAGTTCGTGACAAAACTCACAGTAGTTCCTTCCATTGAGTCAGCAGTTCCACCACACTGTGACAACAATGGAGCAGTCATACAGGCTAAGGAACCCAGGTCTCAATAAAAATCCAAACACATAGAAAGGTGTTATCAAATTATCAGAGAAATAGTTGGGCGAGGCGATGTAGCCATGCAAAAAATAGCATCAGCTGAAAATCCAGCTGATCCATTCACTAAGCCTATGTCACAAACTCAGCTAGACCGACATTTTGAGAAGATGGGGTCTAAGATATTGTAATGAATGGCTCTAGTGCTAGTGGGAGATTGTTAGTAGTATGCCCTAGAGCATATCATTTAGTATGTATCTTGTACATGTTTTATTAATAAAAGGCATTTCCACTTTTCCGTTTAAATAATATATTTATATGTAATAAAAAAGGTCCATTGATATTTTGTTAGAAATTCTATTCTTAAGTTGTTAAGAATGTGAGTGACAGTATTTCTAATACAAAGTATCATAAATAGGTTCACAATTGAGGGTACTTCATAGTAAGGACATGACTTATCCAGAAAGATTGTATTCATGTTTGTTCCCAAGTTATTTATATGAGATATAAATAAGATGGAATGATGAGTCTCATGTCATATGACAAACATGATAGACACTTATAAATGATAAGTAGGCCGAACCAGTGACACTTATGACAAGCACATGGAGTTTACTCTTATCAATTTTTTGTCAAAAATCATATCAGTGCATATAATCTTTAGACCAGAGATAGCACAGTTATCTTGCATATAGGTAGTTTGAGTTTGATACTGCTTTTATACTTGTACTGTGTATGGGTATATGGGCATGTGTTAGCTCCTACTAGTTCTATATGGAGGTAGGTGTTGATCAAGATGGAATCTGTTCTTTTAAGAAAATTGAGATAAAATCCTATGTTCTTTTAATTGTTCTTGATGTTTCAAGTTCTTGGCCAGGACAGATAGATTTAATCAGAAAAGAGTTTCTGATGAGAAAATCTTTTTAATCAAGAATTGGAATTAAAAGAGAACATAATATTCATAGTAAATGGAGTTTGACATAAACCATGACTCCAGCTTGAGTTGGGATTTTGTAACAGAGAGATTCCAGTGCGTGGTAACATATGATTATAGGTTCATTTAAGGTAAACCGTATTACTAATTGGGTGGCCATGGCATGCTATGCTAGGCGTTAACCATGGTCTATGATGTGCGTAAAATGATTTAGAGAAATTATTTATGGTAAGAAAGAGTTCTGATCATATTAAAAAGTGATATCATATCTCATTGCCAATTAGCGATGACCCTAGTAAGTCACACACATACACAAGTTATCACCTAATTAAATATGATTTAATTAATTAATTAAAGAGTTTGATTGATTAATTAAATAGGTTTGGTTTGCAATTAGATTGCGAAGTCCCTAGCATGACTTGAAGCCAAATCTAGATTATTGGATGTATAGTATAAGTTAAATTTATATTTAAAGTGTTTAAATATGAATTTAATTAATGAGAAATTAATTAATAAAGATTAATTAATTAATTTATATTTGATATAAATTGATTAGAACAAGAGAAATAATTATTTTGGGTTAAGAACTCAAAATTAAGACACAGGGGCATTTTGGTCATTTCACAGGGTGACATATGGCACCATGAGATGGTGACACATGGAATTGCACATAAGCTTGCCAAATATCTTTTAATCATGTAAGATGATTAAAATTAAGATTAAATATAGGTTTGACACTTGGCACAATGTGATTGGGTCAATTAAACCTAGAGCCAATTAAAGGGTGACATGTGGCAAGGGTTTAAGTGGTGACCTAGCTATATAAGTGTTGTTATGAAAAATAAAACATACAAGCTACTGCCTCCCATTGTGTGCCGCCACCCTTAAGACTCATATTCTCTCTTCCTCTTCATCTCTCATCTATTCCAAGAGATTAGCAAACAATCTCTTGAATTGAAAATACTAGAAATCGTTTCTAGTGTCCTGTTTACATCTTTAATCTCTTAAAAGGCAAAACTTGATTTTCTAAATAATAGACAAAGTTTTAGAAGTTGTTCAAGGGCTACCATAGGTGTTCTTGGTGTGGACAAGCTAGAGGGACAGCATCTGGTATCCTGAAGATGAATCTCAAAGGCGTAAATACACTGCAGTGCATCAAGGGATTAGTGTGTTTGTTCTTGATTTAATCTAGAGTTCTAAAATTAATTTGATTAATTCTAAAATCTTAAATGGCAAATACAGATCCAAAAACATATCAAAAGAGTTTTTAATATGTTGTTAATCATTGAAATTAACTAGATAAAAATAAATCTTGCATGATGCATGTGACCCTAGGTGAAAATTTTGAATTCAATGGTATAAACTTGTGTTTTGCACGCTTCCATTCCTTCACCTTTCAGGGATGAAAACTGAAAATTTACCAACCCAATTGGTGTGAGGCCAATTGGGAATGAAACTAGACACAAATTGACACATTTTTCATTTAGGAATCATGCCTAGAAAATGACCATAACTTAGAGAACAATTAAGCCAAATCCGTAATTGGGAAAACTGACCTGTACAAAAATGACCAAATGAACAATAGTTATGTAAATGACCATAACTTGGTCTAAGAAGGTCCAAATGACCTGAATTTTATACTGATGAAAATCTGAGACATAGCCCTACAACTTTCATGAAGAAAACAAACCCAAATTTTGACCATAACCTGTTTGAAAAATCACCTGCAGTCAATGTATAAAAACTGCCATTAACCAATAAATGCCCTGAATTTTTGGGTAATACTAAATCTGGCCAGTCATGTTCAAATAGCCATAACTAGGGCTACAAAACTCCAAATGGAGTGATTCAAAAAGGGACATAAAGTTAAGACAATTGGGAACAACTTCTATGAAGAAAACTTAGCCAAATTACCACAGCAACATGACCAATGAAACAGTGCAAAACTTAACACCAAAACTGAAAATTTCAAATTTGTGCCTAAGAGACTTGAAGTTTGAGAAAATAGCCAAAACCAACAAATTAGATAACCAGATTGTGGTGTGTGAGTGAAATTAGAATTTCTATACCTATTAAGCATTAGAAAGTCAACAAATTGACTTGAATAACATCGTGAATAGTAACCCCGAAATACAAATCATGTTTTAAAGAACATCAAGTTAAGCATATTAAAGTTAGATATAAATAGATTTGAAATTATTTTTGGAATTATGATAATTTATGGTACTGAAACACTGTAAAATTGTATGTTTCAGTTGAAAAGAATACCGGGAAAGAACCCAAAGCATCGAGTCAAGGCCAAGAGGCGACTCATATATGGTTTGTGTACAACATAAACATCCTTTAAACTTCCTTTGCAAAGTGCATTAAATGATTTATGGTTTACTTATATTGCAAAATAATGATTGAAATGTACACTATGCTTTTGATTTAAATTGTTGGAAATTTGATGATATGTGATTTGATTGTCAGCAAATGTTTGATAAATTGATAAGATAGTTTTGAAACCACAGTGTCATGACCATATATTTGAATGTCTCACTAGCATGACTAGTGGGAGAAATTAGTTTTGAATTTTGTTCCTTCTCTGGCTGAAGTGTTGAGGTGTGTGTCAGTAGAAGAAGAGATTTGAATGGGTACCCATAGTTTGAGCTAGCTAGCCTTGTGATTTCTCATAAGCCTCCGGCTATTGAGATGAATATGTTTCGAATGGCATGATATAACTGTGTGTTTTTATGAAATTGATTTGAGAATTCCTAAATGACATTGTTGGACTAAAAGTTTATAAATCATGTTTTGCATATGTCTTTCATTTTCAACAATGTGTTTGAATAAGTATGATTTGAATTATGCATAAAAGTCATTTTAGTATGTTGTGCACCACTGAGTCATAGTATTTTGTTATTGCTATCGCAGATATAGAGACTAGAGGAGCAGCAGAGTGAGCTGCTAAGGATATTGGAGCTGCACCCTTGAAGTTCTGTCGGGTATATTTTATACCCTGATTGTAATATTTATTTTGATGTATGTACATGTATAAACTGATCATGAGCAGTTGTATAGAGTTTGTCATAATAATATTTTGGATTTGTTAATGTAAAGTTTGGTGGATGAATGTAAATTATTTTTACCTTAATGAAAAATGAATAGAATTATTGAGTGTTATTTTTTATGACAATTGAATTGTGTTGAAGTAGTAGTGAGTTTGATGAAAAAGAATTATTGAAAGTGTTTTTATAGGTATTTGAAGAACTTTTTTCTTAAAATACAGACGGCACTCTGCTGAAATTTTTCCAAAAAGTGTGTAAAAATAAAATGGACAAAAATTTGGACTAAGTTTTTAAACTTCTATTAAATGTAAGAAAATGCTCGCCACTTTCAAAAAGTAAAAAAATAGTTTTAAAATCCCTTGCAGGATACTTAATGAGTTATCAGTAGGTGAAGTTCGGTTGTTCATTAGGTATTCTACAAGATAATGTTATGCCTTATAGAGGGGTAAGGTGTGACATGTTTTAAAGATATCAGAGCGAATTTTTAAAGTATGTTTTAACTTGTGAATTTGTGTCATTTTTTAATAAGTACAACTGCTCAATGTCCTTATTTGTTACATACAGTGCATTACATTATAAATATGAATTAACGAAGGGAAATCTTCTTGTGTTATTTATTGAGGAGATATCTTAACTCTAATTTGAAATTGAAGAAGGGGATCACTCATTTGAGCAGTCAGTAGAGGCTGAGGCCCTAGGGGAAGCCCCAGCTCTCCAAAATATCAGTGGGTCAATGGCACCAGCCCCACAAATTCCATAATTTTCGGCACAGTTCGCTCAGTAGATGGCTGTGATGTTTCAACAAATGGCTGGAAGCATGCCTACCCAAGCTCCACTTCAAACACCTGTGGTGCTACCACAGCCTCCAACCAGGCAATATGACAAGCTACTTAAGTATGGGGCTACAAAGTTTAAGGGTACAGTGGACCCTTTAGAGGCAAAGCAGTGGTTGGAGAGAATGGATAGAGTGTTTAAGAAGCTGCACTGCCCAGATGAACTAAAATTTGAATACTCAGTGTCTTTGTTGCAAGGGGATACGTATGAATGGTGGAGGACCATCCCCCATAGCTTGGCTGAACTGCCAGTATTGACCTGGGATGACTTCATTAGAGAGTTTAGATAGAAATATCTCCCAAATGCATATGTAGATCAGAAACTGTAAGAATTTTTGAGTCTGAAGCAAGGCAACAGATCAGTAGCAGAGTATGAAAGGGAGTTCTCCCGCTTAAGCCACTATGCTGGGAGTCTCCTGTCTACCAGCAAAGAAAGGTGCAAGAGATTTGAGATGGGTTTGAAGCCCAACCTATGGATGCAAGTAGTGGGATTTAGACACAGTAACTTCTCAGAGCTCATCTCTCAGGCACTTGAGTTAGAAAGAATTTAATTTAAAGCAACCCTAGTGAAAGAAAAAGCTGAGAAGACTGAAAAATCAGAGAAAGAAAAAGGTAAAAAATCAATTGAACAAAGTCCTAGTGGTACATCTAGAAAAAAGAAGAAATTTGGGAGACCTAGCAGAGGTAGAAGTGGAAGGTTTGGAAGAGGCAGATTCTCTGGACAAAGTGTGACACCCCTTACCCGTGTACAGTATACCCGAGTAAGTAATGCCACACGGTGTACCGGCACACTCTAATATTCCTCAATTAATTTATATCATACTTTTGCATATAATTTATGAAATACAATTTGTTTAAGCCATTTATCAAAAGTATTATTCATTTAAGGTTCCGAAAATTTTAAAGAAAATCTGGCGGAGTACCGGCTAAAAATGGAGAAAACCGTTCTTCGGAACCTGTTAAAAACACTTCCAATAAACAGATTCATTCATTCTCAACTTCAATATCATCACAAAACTCAATATCAAGATTTGAACAATTTTTCAGTTTCAGGTTTCAACAACCTTTTCATTTCTCAACATCCATTTCTGATATACAAGCAATAAATACATGCTCAAATCTTGCATTCATAGTCATAACTTTCATTATTTACATAAACATCAAAATATATTACATGAGTTCAAGTACATATGAGAAAATACAAATCTGCTACAAATTATCAAAATGACAAAATGACACCTAGTGCCCTACCGATGCACTGCAGGTAGTGAGGTGACACGGACCTCGAGCGTAATCGGATGGACTCACCCGATGCGTGGTCTACTGGGCTCACGGTCGGAATCTCCAGTACCTACGCGTGGCAAAAGCAACACGCTAAGCAATAATGCTTAGTGGTGCAATAATATAATAGAAGAAATTGGCAAGAAAATAAATGTGTATGCAAAGTGTATGCTTTCTTTGTTTGATTTTGGTATATTCATTAATTCATTAACTTTGTTCACTTTTATTCATTTGGTTGCCCCAAGTAACCTACACTAGATGACTGGACTGGATAACGGGTAAACTGGCACTGGGTACCTAGTACCTCGGGCCGTCACACCATCGGTCACATATGCATCTCCCGGTGCAGCAATGTAATGACTAACAAGATGTAAATAATATCAGGCACAAGGCCAAGTCTCAATGCAAAGTCAGAATGGCTAAAAGCCATGAAATCATAGAATGGCATTTTTGCCATGTGCAGTACAGCTAACTGAACCCTATTGGCATGCCAAACTATCCAAACCAATCTTGTTAGGTATACTAGGGCATTTGAAACTCTTAAATTCGTCAATTTGTGAATTTCAACTTTTTTGGTGTTACTATTCATCATTGGTCAACAAAAATGTTGACTTTTAGAATAAAAATGTGTACATCAACTTTGGCACTCCCAACATACCACATTTGGTGTTTAAAACTTGTTAGCATTAAGTGTTTTCGCCATTCCAAAGTGTAACTCAACACAAACAGATTTTTCAGTTTTGGTGTCAACTTCACTGTTCCATTGGACACTGTTACTGTTGGAATTTGAGGAAATGTAAAACATGAAAGTTGTTCCTTATTTTGTCTAGTTGAATTTCCTTTTTTGAATCACTCCATTTGGAGTTTTGTAGCTCCAGATATGGCTCAAAAACCCAGGCTGTCCGGATATGCAGTCTGCAGAATTTTACCATATCTACAGTGCATGAACAGTGAATTGAGTCACTTGGTTGAATAGGTTATGGCCATAATTTGGGGTAGGTTCCTTCATGAAAGTTGTTTTTCTATGTCTTAACTTGTTGCTGTAAAAATTTCAGACCAATTGACCAAATCTACAGTGACTTATGGCCAAATGAACAGTTACTGTTCATTTGGTCAAATTCTGCAGAGGCAGTTTCAGGGTTCCGGATTGTGGCTGAGTTTTGACCCTTTTGCTTTGGTCTTTCGGGCATGGTTTCTTCAGAAAAAATGTGCCATTATAAGCCTAGTTTCATGTCCAATTGGCCAAACACCAATTGGACCAACACAGCCAAGGTTATGGCTGTGTAATTGGACTGAAATTTCAGTCCATTGCTGCACTCACAAGGCAGCCAACCATTTCAGTTTGTAACACTTTAATGTACCTCAAATTATGGTCAACATACCTCAAATGGTCACTAATTGACCATTAGAATGTTCTTTAATCATTCCATAAGCCAAATCAAAAATTTCACTCCCAAACCCTAGCTAAATTTCAAAGTTTTCACAATTACCCTTATTAACTCTTTCATTCTCTCTATATATATAAGTATACACTTTAAACCTAAGCTCTAGTTCACTTTAAGTCCATCAAACACTGTATTTCTATTCCTTAACTAGGGCAGCCAAAAATCATATACTCATACACATGAGTTTTTGTTCAATTAAATTACAATTCTTACTAAGTTTCAAGTCACAAATCATGAAATTAAAGAGTTTTATGTATATAGTTGCACTAACCTCTTTAATGGCAGAATTTTCCAAGATTAAACTTCACTTTCTTTCCTTTTCTTGGCTGCCAAACACTCCTCCTTGGTGTGGGTATAATTTTTAGTGAAGAGAGGATAAGGTTTTGAGGTGAAATAAGGTGAGGTTTGGGAGCTTTAGTGAGCTTTCATGGTGGTTTGGGTGGAAGGGAAAATGGGTTACAGGAATATGGAAGAGAATTGCAGAAATGGTGTTTTGTTTTTACTTCATTTTAGTTATATTTATCTCATTTTAATTGGCTTGTCAATTTCTAATTGGTGGGAAGCTTTTAAATGACCTCATATGATGTCAAAATTGACATTTATTCTCATTTTTCTTTTCTTTTCTTCTCTACTCATTTTCACTTTAATTTTTAGTAATATTTCTTCATATTTTATGTCATATTAATTATTTACTCAACTGGACAAGTCGGCCAAAAATCACCTCGGAAGGCGAAATGACCAAAATGCCCTCCGTTTGGCTTAACGGGTCAAAATCGTCTCAGACTGATTGAAAATTTTTCTAGGTATTTTCTTGGCATTCTAATGCCATGGGAACCTCAATTACCCTTCTCTGGAGTCCCAAAATTATTTTATAATTTTTCCCTGTCTAGGGCTCCTCGTTGCAGAACCGCAACTTCCTCCGTGACCCATCGCTGGGCACCTACTGCTTGACTCAGTTGTATTTTATTTCTAAAATTTTTACTAAATTTTTCTTATTAATATTTGAGTTAATTAGGGTTCCTGACTTTAGTTTAAATATTTTTCCAGACGTTCTAGCTGTCCGGACCGACACCGGTCACCGGAACAGTAGAATGTACGGAGTGGTTACCGGGAGGGTGTTACACAAAGACCCCCTATATCTGGTCAGCAGTCGACCAGGGGTTTATATCCTCCCCGCCCCTGTGAGACATGTGGCAAGATTCATGGGGGAGAATGCTATTGGGCAACATGAGCTTGCTTTAACCATGGAGGCAAGGGCCATCTTGCTAAGGACGGCGCCAGTGCCCCTAGATTTGGTCCAGCTCCTACTACTACAGAAGGATCTATTCAGAATCCTGCTATCAGAGGTTCATAACTGGTTAGCAGAGGAGGAGGCAGAGTTAGAGGTAATGCTTCTAGCAGTCAGGGTACCGTTAGCCAATTAGCACAAGGAAGTGCTCCAGCCAGAGTCTACACTATGAGACAGCAGGAAGAAGCTGAAGCTTCTGACATTGTGGCCTGTACATTCTCTATCTCTGATCAAGATGTATTTGTACTGTTTGATCCGAGTTCAACCCACTCATATGTTAGTGCTAGCATAGTTAGTTTCCTTGCAATTTCGTGTGCCAAAATGGATTTTGAAGTGCTAGTAACTAGTCCTTTATAACAAGAAGTATGGGTCAATAGAATCTATAGAGATTGTCCTTTGGTGATCCAAGGACACACTTTTCTGTCAGATTTGATTGAAATGCCCTTCAGAGATTATGATATCATCTTGGCATGGATTGGTTAGCCAGGCATCACACCACGATTGACTGTAGACTAAAGACAGTCACTTTTGGTCTCCCTCTATACGGTGATGTTGTAATACATGGGGAGAGGCAGTTACTACCATCAAACATCATTTCGGCTACACTAGCCAGAAGAATGATCAGAAAGGGATGTAAAGCATACTTGGCACATGTGATAGACACCCAAGTGGGGAGACCAGCACTGAGAGACATCCCTACTGTATGTGACTTTCCGGATGTGTTTCCTGATGAATTGCCATGATTACCTCTAGAAAGAGAGGTGCAATTTGAAATTGATGTTATGACTGGTGTGGACCCAATCTCCATAACACCATATAGAATGGCACCAGCAGAATTGATAGAGTTGAAAGTGCAGTTGCAAGAGCTGCTTGATAAGGGCTTTATCCGCCCTAGTGTGTCGCCTTGGGAAGCGCCACTGTTATTTGTTAAGAAGGATGGCACTCTCCGCTTATGTATTGATTACTGGCAGTTGAATAAGGTGACAATAAAGAATAGATACCCATTGCCCCGCATTGATGACTTGTTTGATCAGTTGAGGGGTGCAGTTGTATTCTCCAAAATTGACCTGAGATCGGGTTATTATCAGCTGAAAGTACAAGAGCAGAGTATTCCTAAAATTTCCTTTAGAACCCACTATGGCCATTATGACTTCTTGGTCATGCCATTCGGGTTAACTAATGCTCCGGTTGCTTTTATGAATCTGATGAACACTATCTTCAGACCGTACCTCTACCAGTTTGTTGTGGTATTCATAGATGATATAATGGTTTATTCGAGGAGTGCAGAATAGCATGATAAACATCGGCGGATTGTACTGTAGACTTTGAGGAAAAAACAACTATACACCAAATTGTCGAAGTGTGAATTTTGGCTGAAGGAAATATCCTTCTTTGGGCACATAGTATTGGTAGAGGGCATCAAGGTAGATCCAAGTAAGATAAAAGTTGTCCTTAATTGGAAACCACCCAGAGATATTACTGAAATTCATAGTTTTTTTGGTTTAGCTAGATACTACCGCCGATTTGTAAAAGGGTTCTCCATGTTGGCATCTCCATTGACCAAGCTACTTCGAAAATATGTAAAATTTCAGTGGAAAGATAAATGCCAGCAGAGTTTTGATGAGTTGAAGAGATGTTTAACTGAAGCTCCAATCCTGACTTTACCTACCCCGGGTAAAGAATACACAGCTTACAGCGATGCTTCTCACAATGGGTTAGGCTATGTACTGAAGCAAGAGCGGAATGTCATTGCCTATGCATCATGCCAGCTTAAACCACATGAAAGGAACTATCCGACACATGACTTGCAGCTTGCAGCTATTGTGTTCGCTCTTAAGATCTGAAGACACTATTTGTATGGGGAGAAGTGCTACATCTACACAGATCATAGGAGTTTGAAGTATCTGGGCACTCAGAAGGAGTTGAATTTGAGACAAAGGAGATGGTTAGAGTTAATAAAAGACTATGATTGTCTGATAGACTATCAGCCAGGGAAAGCTGATGTGGTGGCTGACGCCTTAAGTCGCAAAACTATGACAAGTCTATGGGTTTCTCCTTTGTCTATGGTATATGAATTGAGAGTATTGCATGCCAGCTTAGAGATTAATGATGAGGGGCAGACAGCAGTTGCATGGCATGTACAGCCAGTGTTGATTAATCATATCAGAATGGCTACTCAGAATGATCAGAAGTATCAGAAGCTGTTAGAAGAAGTCAGACAGGGCAAGAAACCAGAATTCTCAGTAAGAGATAATGCCCTACTGCTTCACCAGGGCAAAATGTGAGTTCCTAATGATGTTGATTTGAAGCAGATTATTTTGAAGGTAGCACATAAGTCTCCTTTTGCTATGCACCCTAGTGGCACAAAAATGTATAGAAGGCTAAAGAAGCATTACTGGTGGATGGGTATGAAAAAAGATGTGGCAGAATTTATTCCCAAATGCCTAACTTGTCAGCAAATGAAGGCAGAGCATCAAGTACCAGTTGGTTTGTTACATCCACTACCAGTACCGGAATGGAAATGGGAGAGAATAACTATGGATTTTCTGATAGGACTTCCGAGGACACAGAAGAGTCATGATGTAGTATGGGTTATAGTTGACAGATTGACCAAGTTTGCTCATTTTTTGCCTGTTCGGATGGGCTACAATTCGGAAAGATTGGCCAAGTTATACATTGATGAGATAGTAAAACTGCATGGAGTGCCAGTATCCATTATATCAAATAGAGACCCTAGGTTCACTTCTAGATTATGGGGTAGTCTTTAGAGAGCCCTAGGAACTAGATTGAACTTTAGCACGACATTCCACCCATAGACAGATGGCCAGTCTAAGAGAGTAATTCAGATTTTGAAGGACATGCTACGGGCTTATGTGATTGAGTTTGAAGGCAGTTGGGACACAAACTTGCCTTTGATTGAGTTTGCTTACAATAATAGCTACCAATCAAGCATTGGAATGCCTCCATATGAAGCTTTGTATAGCAGGAAGTGCAGAACCCCATTGTGTTGGGATGAGGTAGGTGAAAGAAAGATGATTGGGCTAGAAATTGTTCAGCAAACTGAAGAGAAAATTAGATTGATCAGAGATCAACTTAAGACTGCATCAGACCGTCAGAAGTCTTATATTGATCTGAAGAGAAGGGATATTGAATAAGCAATGGGTAAGAAAGTATTCCTCAAGGTTTCCCCTTAGAAGAGAATTATGAGATTCGACAGAAAGGGGAAACTGAGTCCTCGTTTCATTGGGCCATATGAGGTTCTAGAGAGAGTGGCTCCTTTGGCATACCGTTTGGCACTAACTCTAGAGTTGGAGAAGATACACAATGTCTTCCATGTGTCCATGTTGAGGAGGTATAGATCTGACCCATTTCATGTACTACCAATAGAAGAGATTGAGGTGAATCCAGACCTCACATATGAGGAAGAACCCATAGAGATTCTGGCTTATGAGGTAAAGCAGCTACGGAACAAGCAAATAACATTAGTGAAAGTGCTGTGGAACCATCATTCGGGCCAGGAGGCTACTTGGGAACGAGAGGAGGACATAAGGAGACAGCACCCATAACTGTTCAGAGATTGATACCAGGTAAAATTTTGAGACGTCATTTATTTTAAGGGGGGGGAGAATTGTAATACTCCTATTTGCATAGCCTAGTACATTTTACTATTTCGGTGACCGTTGTTGGTCTGGACAAGTAAGAGAAGTAAAACCACATCTAAGACACCTAGATAAGCCCTAAATGCAAATAATTAGTAATTGCCAAATAGTTAAGTATAAATAAGAAAAACAGAACACAAGAAGTTAAATGAGCCGGGAGTCACAGTAATGGGTGACCTTCTCGGGAACGACTGTGAGGTCAATCTAAACTCAAATTTTGAACCATAAAATGTGGTGCAGTGGTCCTTAGGACCATTATGAACACAGTGGAAAAGTGAAAATCACAAAAAAGAATTGTTAAGCTGGTCAAATAATTAGGTTAGGGATCTAGAAGGAATATTGAATTACTTGCAAATCGGATCGAACCGGTGAGGGGTAATTTGGTCAATTCACCCCTAGAGCTGACTCCTAACCTAACTGTCCAATAAAATAGGTGAAAAGAAAATTTCAGGATCAAGAATTAAATTAAAGAAGTAAATGGAAGAGAAATGAAAAAGAAATGAAAAATCCAAAAATCAAAAAGTTTATGACATCATGCATGACATAAGCATGATGCAATAAATCTAATATTTAAAAATTGAATTTTATGGGATAATTATGTATTAATAAAGTTAAAAATTTAAAAGAAACAAAATTGTTTCCTTTCTTCTTCATTCACCCATCAACACTCCCTCTCTCATCTCTCTCTCATTTTTTATTCTTCCACCATTGAAGCTTACTTTCAAAGCTTCCTTGCCCCTAAAATTAGCCATTAATTTTATATTTACCTTAAGTAAAGTCTAACTATTTGGTTTGGATAGAGAGTTTGGGAACAAGAAAAATAAAAAAAAAAGTGAAGAATTGAGGACACAAATTCTGCTCACTTAAGGTAAGTAATTGAATTTGGAAATCTTAGTTTATTTGTTGTGTTTGTATCTTAATTAAACTAGAAATCAACTTAAAATCAAACAAAAACAATTGTTGAGGGACCAAACATGAAATTCATCTAGCTAGGGTTAGGGTTTGATATGAATGAATTTGATGGTTTTGAATGATTATTTGAGGTGAATTAGGTGAGTAGAACATGAATACACACTTTAAATTGCATTAGATTAAACTTTGTGTGTAGCTAGGGTTTTGAACATGTGAAAAATTGAAAAAAAATTTGAGAATTGGCCAAATGATGTTATTGACCTTATTTTAGT
The DNA here is from genome assembly GCF_030052815.1 of Hevea brasiliensis. Classification (NCBI taxonomy): domain Eukaryota; kingdom Viridiplantae; phylum Streptophyta; class Magnoliopsida; order Malpighiales; family Euphorbiaceae; genus Hevea; species Hevea brasiliensis. The sequence goes on along the minus strand of NC_079494.1, from coordinate 85,539,063 downwards.
TGAGAAATGGTCAACTGTGACCATTTGGGGTGTGTGTGAATTGTTGGAAACAAGTTCCAATTCGGATTGGTGAAGGTCAATCTGCAGGTAACTTGACCTAGGGCCGTTTCAGGGATCAAAACTAAAAATTTACCAACCCAATTGGTGTGAGGCCAATTGGGAATGAAACTAGACACAAAATGACACATTTTCATATAGGAATCGTGCCCAAAAAGTGACCATAACTTAGTGAAAAATTAGGCCAAATCCGGAATTGGGCAAACTGACCTGTACAAAAATGACTAAATGAACAGTAGTTACGTAAATGACCATAACTTAGTCTAGGGAGGTCCAAATGACCTGAATCTTATACCGATGGAAAGCTGAGACATAGCCCTACAACTTTCATGAAGAAAATAAACCCAAATTTTGACCATAACCTATTTGAAAAACCACTTGCAATCAATGTATAAAAACTGCCATTAACCAGTAAATGCCCAGAATTCTTGTTAACACCAAATCCGGCTAGCCATGTTCAACTGGCCCTAACTAGGGATACAAAATTCCAAATGGAGTGATTCAAAAAGGGAAATAAAGTTAAGATAATAAGGAACAATTTCTATGAAGAAAATTTAGCCAAATTACCACAGCAACATGACCAATGGAATAGTGCAAAACTAAACACCAAAACTAAAAATTTGAAATTTGTGCCTAAGAGACTTGAAGTTTGAGAAAACAACCAAAACCAACAAATTAGGTAACCATAATGTGGTGTATGGGTGAAATTAGAATTCCCATACCTATTAAGAATTAGAAAGTCAACAAATTGACTTGAATAGTATCGTGAATAGTAATCCTGAAATACAAATTTTAAAGAACGTTAAATTAAGCATATTAAAGTTAGATATAAATAGATTTAAAATTATTTTTGGACTTATGATAATTTATGGTACTAAAACACTGTAAAATTATGTGTTTCAGTTGAAAAGAATACCGAGAAAGAACCCGATGCATTGAGTCAAGGCTAAGAGGTGACTCATATAAGGTTTGTGCACAACATAAACATCCTTCAAACTTCCTTTGCAAAGTGCATGAAATGATTTATGGTTTACTTATATTACAAAATAATGATTGAAATGTACACTATGCTTTTGATCTAAATTGTTGGAAATTTGATGATATGTGATTTGATTGTCAGCAAATATTTGATAAATTGATAAGATAGTTGCTAAACCACAGTGTCATGATCATATATTTGAATGTCTCACTAGCATGACTAGTGGGAGAAATTAGTTTTGAATTTTGATTCCTTCTCTGGTTGAAGTGTTGAGGTGTGCGCCGGTAAAAGAAGAAATTTGAATGGGTACCCATAGTTTGAGCTAGCTAGCCTTGTGATTTCTCATAAGCCTCCAGCTATTGAGATGAATATGTTTCGAATGGCATGATATAACTGTGTGTTTTTATGAAATTGATTTGAGAATTCCTAAATGAAATTGTTGGACTAAAAGTTTATAAATCATGTTTTGCATATGTCTTTCATTTTCAGCAATGTGTTTGAATAAATATGATTTGAATTATGCATAAATGTTATTTTAGTATGTTGTCCACCACTGAGTCATAGCACTCAGCGATGGCTGCTATTGCTGTCGCAGATATAGAGACTAGAGGAGCAACAGAGTGAGCTGCTGAGGATATTGGAGCTACACCCCTGAAGTTCTATCGGGTATATTTTATACCCTGATTGTAATATTTATTTTGATGTATGTAAATGTATATACATGTATAAACTGGTCATGAGCAGTTGTATAGAGTTTGTAATAATAATATTTTAGATTTATTAATGTAAAGTTTGGTGGATGAATGTAAATTGTTTTTACCTTAATGAAAAATGAATAGAATTATTGAGTGTTATTTTTGATGACAGTTGAATTGTGTTGAAGTAGTAGTGAGTTTGATGAAAAAGAATTACTGGAAGTGTTTTTATAGGTATTTGAAGAACTGTTTTCTTAAAATATAAATGGCACTGTGTAACACCCCAATGCTCGGTAGTGCGTTCTACGGTTCCGGTGACCAATGTTGTCCGGACAGCTAGGATGCCTAGAACTACTGTAACACCCTTCCTGTAGCAACTCCGTACATTCTACTGTTCTGGTGACCAGTGTCGGTCCGGATAGTTAGAATGTCTGGAAAAATATTTAAACTAAAGTGAGGAACTATAATTAACTCAAATATTAATAAGAAAAATTTAGGAAAAATTTTAGAAATAAAGTACAACAAAGTTAAATGAGCCGGTGCCCTAGCGATGGGTAACCTAGTGGGAAGTTGCGGTTCTCGCAACTAAGAGCCCTAAACCTGGGGAAAAATTCATAAAATAATTTTTGAGACTCTAGAAAAGGGTCATTGAGGTTTCTATGGCATTCGAATGCCAAGGAAATGCTTAGAAAATTTTTTTAATCGGTACAGACAATTTTGGCTCAATAAGCCAAACAGAGGGCATTTTGGTCATTTCATCTTCAGAGATGATTTTTGGCTGACTTGTCCAGTTAAGTAAATAATTATTATGACATAAAATATGAATAAATATTGCTACAAATTAAATTGAAATTGAGTAGAAAATAAAAAAAAAGAAAATGAATTAAATAAGAAATTATGACATCACATGATGTCATTAGTGTGCCTCCACCCAATCACATGGTGACTCATGGCTATAACTCACTTAAAATGAGTTAAATGGGCAGAAATGAAAGAAAGAAATCAGTTTTCCTTTTACTTTCTTCTTCCACCCGTAGCTCTCCTAACCCTTACCACCATTAAAGTTTATCCAAGCTTTATAACCCACCCAAATCTCACTTAAAACCCTAAGTCCACTTCAACAAAATTTGCCTCTACATCTTGAGCAAGTGTTTGGCTGCCAAGAAAGCCAAAGAAAAGGAATTTTGAGTGGGAAAATTCTGCTCAAAAGGTTAGTGTCCAAACTCTTACTATTTTTACTTAATTCGTGTTTAATGCCATGATATAAGTAGAAAATGTAAGAAATAAAAATTGTGTATTTATTTCCTATAATTTTGGAAGCTTAGGGTTGATTAGGGTTGATGAGTTTGCTTGAAGTAAAGTGGTTCATGGGCGGCCCTTGGTATTAAATGAGTGATTGAACCTAGTTGTGTAAGTGAAATACAAAGTTTAGGCATGTATGAACATGGAAAATGTGGACACTTAACAACAATAGGGTTTGCTCATGTAATGGTTTATTAACCTTCTAATGGTCAATTAGTGACCATTTGAATGTGTGTGAGAAGGAATTGAAGTGAGTAATGATGTTAGATTTGAGTTTAGGTGAGCTGCCTTGGCTGACCTGCAGGACTGAGTATGAGTCCAGCAGGTTTGGGCAGCCATAACATGAATTGTAGAGGTTCAATTGATGCAAGGCCAATTGGACATGAAACTAGACACATAATGGCACAACTTTGGTGAAGAAACTATGCCCATAAAATCAAACCAAGTGGACCAAAAGCTTTGCCTAATCCGGATGACCTGCAGTCTGCCTGGGCAAAATGACCAAATGAACAGTGTTTGGTCATTTGGCCATAACTCAGTGTAGAAAGGTCCAATTGACCTGAAATTCTACCAGCAACAAGCTGCGATATAGACCAACAACTTTCATTAAGAAACCTAACCCAAATTATGACCAGAACATAATCAAAAAGTGAGTTGAAGTCACTGTTCATAACACTGTAGATTTGGTTTGTCCAGAGATTCTGGACAAACTTTCAATCCAGCCAGTTGTGGTCTTTGGGCCATAACTTGAGCTAAAAAACTCCAAATGAAGTGATTCAAAAAAATAAATTCAACTAGACAAAACAAGGAACAACTTTCATGTTGATCATTTTGCCAAATTCCTACTAGAAAAATGACCAATGGAACAGTAAACCCAAAGCTTGAAAACTGAAAATTCTGTCCAATTAACTTTAAGCTTAGAATTGGTATTGGTAACCAATACCAACAAATTTAAAATGCAAAATGCGGTATGTTGATGATATTTAAACCAATATAGCTATGGTCAATGCAAAAGTCAACATTTTAGTTGACTAATAAAATGAATAGTAACACCTAAACTTAAATTTCAAGAATTGTAAAGTTTAAAAGTGTAACATGCCCTAGTACACCTAGCAAGATTGGTTTGGACAGGTTGGCATGCCAATAAGGTTCAGTTAGCAGTACTGCACATGGCATTATGCCATTTTGTGATTTCATGGCTTTTAGCCATTCTGACATTGTGTTGATACTTGGCCTTATGCCTAATGTTATTACAACTTATTAGTTGTTCTGTTGCACACCAGGAGATACATATGTGACCGATGGTGTGACGGCCCGAGGTACTTGATACCCAGTGCAAGTTTACCTTTTTATCCAGTCCAGTCGTCCAGTATAGGTTACTTGGGCAACCAAAAATGAAAGTAAATAAAATTTAATGAAATTATGAATATAACAAGTACAAAATAAGTATGATTACCAATAATGATCGAAAAATTGTCTACATAAGACATCAGGACATGCACTGCATATTTATTTTCTGTTATTTCTTTTTATTTTATTATTAGCACCATTAAGCATTATTGCTTAGCGCGTTGCTTTTGCCACGCGTAGGTTCTGGAGAGACCGACCTAGAGCCTAGTAGACCACAGACTGGGTGAGACCTTCTGCAGCTCTGCATTGTGTCCGTGTCACCTCACCGTCTTCAGTGCATTGGTAGGACACTAGGTTTCATTTTGGTATTATGTAATCGAACTTTTATTTTCTCATGTATAATTAAGACTTATGTAATGTATTTTGATATTAATATAAATAGTGGAAATTTTGTTTATGAATGGAACATTGAATATTTATTTATGATTTGTATATGAATATTATGTGAAATGAATGAATGAGAAATGGAAATATTATTGAAATATGTTGAGACATTATTGATGAAATGAAGTTTGGGAATGACTGAAAACATATTGGAAGTGTTTTTCTCAGGTTCTGAAGAACTGTTTTCTCCATTTTTAGCCGGTACTCTGCCGGATTTTCTATAAAATTTGCGGAACCTCAAATAAATTTATGATTTCAATAAATGACTGAAATGAATTGTATTTCACAAATTGTACTCCATAACTATGAAAAAAAAAATAATAAATTAGGAAGAATAAAAATGATTGAATTAAAATAGGGTGTTCCGGTACATTGTGTGGCATATCTTGCTCGGCTACACTGTAGACGGGTAAGAGTTGTCACATTTAGTGGTATCAGAGCACGGTTTAGGCATTTCTGGGCCTAGATTGAGTCCATACCATGCATTGTATTTGTAAGAGTCGAGGTGACACTAATGCAAATCTATTTGTCTTTGTTATTTTGAATAGGATATGGACCCTACATCACAGAGGGCAGTTGAGGAGGAAGTGGAAAGTCATGCTCCACCTGCAGCAGCTTAGACTGGGGGTAGGGGAGAACCTGCACCGCCAGCTCAAGTAGAGCCTGCTCAGCCTCCACAAGCCATGTTCCAGCAAATGGCCAAATTCTTTAGACAAATGGCTGGGGTAATGCCACCACCACCACCACCTCTACAGCAGAAATCACATCTGGAAAGACTAAGAAAATTTGGAGCAGTGGATTTCTTTGGCAAGAGAGAAGATGATTTTGTTGCAGCCGAAAATTGGCTGAACAGAACAGGCATAGTTTTAAAACAACTCCACTGTACTCCAGAGCAAAACCTAGAAGCTGCCATATCTCTGTTACAAGATGATGCATATGAATGGTGGGATACGGTGTCTAGTGAAGTGCAACCAGAAGTAATAACTTGGGACTTCTTCCTCTCAGAATTCAAGAAAAAGTATATGGGTAGTGTATACCTGGAAGAGAGAAGAAGAGAATTCAATAACCTGAGGCAGAGACAGCTGACAGTGGCCGAGTATGAGAAGGAATTTGTCAGACTGAGCCACTATGGAAGGGAGATAGTCCCTAATGAAGCTGAAAGGTGTAAGAGATTTGAAGAGGGATTAAATGACAATATAAAGATCATGATCACTGCCTTGGGAATCACAGACTTCACCAAGTTAGTGGAAGCTGCAATAAAAGTTGAAAATGTCAGAATAAGTGAGCAGACCAGAAGAGAGAGACAGTAGAAGAGGGGCCCGAGTCAGTTTAGTTCATTTCCTACACTTGGGAAGAAGTTTAAAGGTCCACTTGCACAGAGTTCAGGCCAACCACAAGGTCAGGGTCAGTCTCAGGGGCCCAGGCCATAGTTCACCCCTAGGAGAGATCAGTCTACACCATCAGTGGGTAGCTCTCTAGGGACGGGGTTCAGGGGACCAGCCACAGCATCTTTTGCATGTCTGCATTGCCTGAAATGGCATAAGGGGGAGTGTTGGAGAGTGACTGGTGTCTGCTTAAGGTGTGGGTCGATAGAGCATCAGTTGAGAAACTGTCCATGCAGAACTACTACAGCTGCTCCAACACAAGCAAACAGACCTACTCCTGCACCCCAAAAGGGTAGGAAATCTGGAAAATTTGAGGCAGTGGGACCATCACAGAGGCCTACATCTGAGCCAACAGAGAGGCCTGAGGGCAGACCACCTGCCAGAGCCTATGCCATGAGAGCTCAGGAGGAGCAAGATACCCTAGACATCATCAGGGGTACGTTCTCCCTCTACAATACATCTGTGCATGCAGAGGTGGATCCAGGATCCACTCATTCATACATCTGCATCAACCTACCTATAGAAAGGGGGATATTAGTAGGGGAGAGTGACCAAGACATCTTGGTCACTAATCCATTGGGCCACAGTGTAGTGGTGAACAAAGTGTACAAGGGTTGCCCGTTAAGGATTCAGGGGTATGAATTCTTGGCAGACTTGATTGAGTTACCTTCCCATGAGTTTGATGTGATTTTGGGAATAGACTGGTTGTCACGTCATCAGGCAATGGTTGATTGTAAACTGAAGAGAATTTTTTTGAAAACTCCTAAGGGTAATGAGATTACATTTGTGGGGGAAAGGACAGATTTCTTGTCCAATGTCATTTCAACCACAGTTGCAAGAAAACTGATGAGAAAAGGCTGTGAAGCCTACCTAGCACATGTGGTGGATACTAGGTAGGCTATGCCAGATCTGTGTGACATACCCACAGTAAGAGACTTTCCAGATGTGTTCCCTGAAGAATTGCCTGGCTTGCCACCAGAAAGGGAAGTTGAATTTGCTATTGAGATACTATCGGGTACAGCACCAATCTCTATTGCACCTTATAGGATGGCACCCATAGAATTGAAGGAACTGAAAATCCAGTTACAAGAGTTACTGGATAAGGGGTTTATACGCCCCAGTGTGTCACCATGGGGAGCTCCAGTGCTGTTTGTGAAAAAGAAGGATGGGACTTTGAGGTTGTGCATCGATTACCGGCAGTTGAATAAAGTGACTGTGAAGAATAAATATTCGTTGCCTAGAATTGATGATCTGTTTGATCAGTTGAAGGGAGCAGGAGTATTTTCCAAAATTGAGCTCAGATCAGGGTATCATCAGTTGAGGGTGAAGGATGCAGATGTGCCAAAGACTGCATTCAGGACCCGGTATGGGCATTACGAGTTTTTGGTGATGCCCTTTGGCCTAACAAATGCACCAGCAGCGTTCATGGACGTTATGAACTGTATCTTCCATCCATACCTAGATCGGTTCGTAGTGGTCTTTATTGATGATATTTTGGTGTATTCCAAGACTAGGGAAGAACATGATGAACATTTGAGGATTATTTTGCAAACCCTGAGAGAAAAGAAGCTATATGTTAAGTTGTCAAAGTGTGACTTCTGGTTAAATGAAATTCCATTCCTTGGACACATAGTGTCAGCTGATGGGATTAGAGTGGATCCTAAGAAAATAGAAGCAGTGATGGAATGGAAGCCTCCTAGGAATACAACTGAGGTCAGAAGTTTCTTGGGGCTAGCTGGGTATTACAGAAGATTTGTGAAGGGATTTTCTTTAATAGCTGCTCCAATGACCAAGTTGTTACACAAGAATGTCAGATTTGACTGGAATGACAAGTGTCAAACCAGTTTTGAGAAGTTGAAGGCTATGTTGACAGAGGCACCAGTATTAACACAGCCAGTGTTGGGAAAGGACTTTGTAGTCTACAGTGATGCCTCTCATAATTGGTTAGGGTGTGTATTGATGCAAGAGGGGAAGGTGGTCACTTATGCTTCCAGGCAGCTAAAGCCACATGAACAGAATTACCCTACCCATGATCTAGAGCTTGTAGCAATTATCTTCGCACTAAAGATATGGAGGCACTACTTGTATGGTGAAAAGTGCTACATTTACACAGACCACAAGAGTCTGAAATACTTGCCAACCCAGAAGGAGCTCAACCTTAAACAAAGGCGATGGATTGAGTTCCTGAAGGATTATGATTGTGTAATTGACTACCATCCTGGGAAGGCAAATATAGTTGCAGATGCTTTGAGCAGAAAATCTATCATAGCTTTGAGATCATAGAATGCCCGTCTATCCTTGGCTCGAGATGGATCTATTTTGGCTGAGTTACAAGTGAGTCCAAACCTGCTACAGCAGATTTTAGATGGGCAAAAGATAGATGAGAAATTAATGACTACTGTGAGTAAAATCTAAGAAGGGAAAGCAACTGACTATGAGGTGAAAGCAGATGGGTGTTTGTACTACAAAGGAAGACTGTGTGTACCAGATGATGGGGAATTGAAGGCTAGTATTCTGAAAGAGGCACACAACAGTGTTTATGCTATGCACCCAGGATGTACAAAAAGCTTGCACTAATCCGGATGACCTGCAGTCTGCCTAGGCAAAATGACCAAATGAACAGTGTTTGGTCATTTGGCCATAACTCAGTGTAGAAAGGTCCAATTGACCTGAAATTTTACCAGCAACAAGCTGAGATATAGACCAACAACTTTCATGAAGAAACCTAATCCAAATTATGACCAGAACATAATCAAAAAGTGAGTTGAAGTCCATGTTCATAACACTATAGATTTGGTTTGTCTAGAAATTCTGGACAAACTTTTAATCCGGCCAGTTGTGGTCATTAGGCCATAACTTGAGCTAAAAAACTCCAAATGAAGTGATTCAAAAAAAGAAATTCAACTAGACAAAATAAGGAACAACTTTCATGTTGATCATTTTGCCAAATTCTCACTGCAAAAATGACCAATGGAACAGTAAACCCAAAGCTTGAAAACTGAAAATTCTGTCCAATTAACGTTAAGCTTAGAATTGGTATTGGCAACCAATACCAACAAATTTAAAATGCAAAATGTGGTATGTTGATGATATTTAAACCAATATAGCTATTGTCAATGCAAAATTCAATATTTTAGTTGACTAATTAAATGAATAGTAACACCTAAACTTAAATTTCAAGAATTGTAAAGTTTAAAAGTGTAACATGCCCTAGTACACCTAGCAAGATTGGTTTGGATAGGTTGGCATGCAAATAGGGTTTAGTTAGCAGTACTGCAAATGGCATTATGCCATTTTGTGATTTCATGGTTTTTAGCCATTCTGACATTGTGTTGATACTTGGCCTTGTGCCTAATGTTATTACAGCTTATTAGCTATTCTGCTGCACACCGGGAGATACATATGTGACCGATGGTATGGCGGCCCGAGGTACTTGATACCCTGTGCCAGTTTACCCTTTTATCCAGTCCAGTCGTCCAGTATAGGTTACTTGGGCAACCAAAAATGAAAGTAAATAAAATTTAATGAAATTATGAATATAACAAGTACAAAATAAATATGATTACCAATAATGATCGAAAAATTGTCTGCATAAGACATCAGGACATGCACTGCATATTTATTTTCTGTTATTTTATTTTATTTTATTATTGGCACCACTAAGCATTATTGCTTAGCGCGTTGCTTTTGCCACGCATAGGTTCTTGAGAGATCGACCGAGAGCCCAGTAGACCACAGACTGGGTGAGACCTTCTGCAGCTCTGCATTGTGTCCGTGTCACCTCACTGTCTTCAGTGCATTGGTAGGACGCTAGGTTTCATTTTGGTATTATGTAATCAAACTTTTATTTTCTCATGTATAATTAAGACTTATGTAATGTATTTTGATATTAATGTAAATAGTGGAAATTGTGTTTATGAATGGAACATTGAATATTTATTTATGACTTGTATATGAATATTATGTGAAATGAATGAATGAGAAATGAAAATATTGTTGAAAAATGTTGAGACATTGTTGATGAAATGAAGTTTGGGAATGACGGAAAACGTATTGGAAGTGTTTTTCTCAGGTTCCGAAGAACTGTTTTCTCCATTTTTAGCTGGTACTCTGCCGGATTTTCTATAAAATTTGCGGAACCTCAAATAAATTTATGATTTCAATAAATGACTGAAATGAATTATATTTCACAAATTGTACTCCATAACTATGAAAAAATAATAATAATAAATTAGAAAGAATAAAAATGATTGAATTAAAATAGGGTGTTCCGATACACTGTGTGGTATATCTTGCTCGGCTACACTGTAGACGGGTAAGGGGTGTCACAACTACACTTAAATATGAATAAGGAGACATAAAATAACGAAATACAAGAAAAGAAAAGACAAGAAAAACAAAGGAAAAATAATAGCAATGAAATGTAACCAAGTTAAATGAGCCGAAAACCCTAGCGATGGGTGACCGCACCGGGAAGTTGCGGCGTGGATCGTTGACTAGTCCTGGACCACGGGAAACCCTGAAAAATATTTTTAAGAAATAATTAAAGACCTATTGAAGTATAAATACTATTAGAAATATCAAAGAAAAATTATTTAATTCATACAAAGAAAAGTGAGAAATCGAGAAAACGGACAAAACTCGGTGTTACCGAAAAATCGGGAATGCAACACGAACAGGGGCACTGTGGTCATTTGACACCGCGAGTTGTCTTTTGACCTAAATGTCCATTAAAAATACTTGAAAAATGTCATGAAATGTTAAATTGATGGTACATAGTTTAAATAGCAAAAATTGGGAGTTAAATGTGGAATTTGAAATCTTTAGAATATTAAATACTTAAATCTCCACTTAGTGGTCCACTAACACCTAAAGTGGACCATTAATCTTCATTTTGGACAGTATAAATTCACTTTCTTCAACCTCTCAAAATCCAGCCGAAAATGGAAGAGAGAAGAACCTCCATTGCCGTCCACCTTGAAGCTTCATGCAAGCATGATCTAAGCCATTTTTCCACTAGCTGCCTTCACTAAAATTATTCTACACCACTTAGGCAGTAGATAGGCAGCAAGAAGATCAAGTTTAGTCAAGGTTTTGAAGAGTTTCCAAAGTGGTAAGTAAGTATTTTTTATGCTTGCTTCATTAAAGTTTGTGTGGGTGTTATGGGTAGTTGGATTGTGGAAAGATTTTTAGAGTTTGATGTTTTAAGGGACATGTATATTTTTGGCAGCCATGGAAACTCCATAAGAACAGTTTATCTTTACATGTAAATGGTAGATTAAAGTGTTGATGAAGTGTTTATGTGTGTAGGAATAAATTGGGTGATGTATACTAAATGAATATGTGAATGTACACTTGACTTTGGAAGCTTGGAAAGCTAATTGAAGAAGATTACAATTCGGCAATGTGAAGTGTGGACCAAAATATGTTGCTTTATGGTTTGGTTTATGGAATATTATTGTTGAATTATGGTACTTGTTATGGCAGCATGTATATGTGTATAAGAGTTTGAGTTTGGACTTGTAAATGAGCTATATTATGTAGTTAAATTGTGCGTAATTTGGACTTGGTAAATTCTGTACTATAAGGTGCATATTGAGTGTGATTATAAGCTGCCAAAATGACCAAAAGTGTGTTGTGAAATGTGTTTATGTTATGGTACAAAACAGAAATTGCATGAATGTGTAACTTGGTAAGTGTTAAATGTGTAATTAATGAGTGATGAATAATGTGCAATAGGGCAGTGTGTGTTTTGGCTTAGAACCTTAAGTGTGTGGCTCCAATTGGTATGAGACCAATTGAAGGTGAAACTAGGCACAAAATGTGCCAACTTTCATGAAGGAAGCTTACCAAAATTCTGCTTGGAAGGTAAATTGAAAAATGACCAAATCCGGATTAGTGCATTTAAAGCCTAAAAATTGACCATTTGGGCAGCAGTTAGTGTTTTGGCTATAATTCACTCAAAACAGGTCCAATTGACCTGAAATTTTTACAATGAACAGTTAAGACATATATCTACAAGTCTTATGAAGACACCAACAGCCAGAAATGACCATAAGCAAGTCAAATAGCTTGCAAAAGTTCGGGTCCAAAAACTGGCCGAACCAAAATTGACCTAAAAATGACCTAAAGTGACTAATTTTGGTACATTCTAACTAGCAATAGTAAAATGACCATAACTTGGTTTAGTAAACTCAGAATGACCTAAAATTTTGCCCCACATGCAATAAGACATAAATCTACAAGTTTGTAGTTTCGACTGAAACCTGAAAACTGAGGGAACTAGGTCATTCGGCTAGGTTAAATTAGTATACCGGAATCCGACAAATTGTAATAAAGTGCAATATACATGGAAATGAATTTGGTAACATGTACCAATACTAAAATGCTACAAATGTGACATATTGGTAACATTAGAACCTAATTCACCTAGACTGCATCGAGGGTCAACATCTTAGGTTGACTAAGGAAATAATAGAATTCAATAAAGTAAGTATTAAGCCTTATTGTTAGAAATGGTTTAAATGAGTACTGAAACACTTCAAATTGTGTTTCTCAGTTAGCAAAGACTCAGGAAAAGGGAAGGAAACACCGAGTTAGAGGCAAGAGACAGTTATCAGAGGTTTGTGCACAATAGTTATTTCTTTTGAATTTTTCAATTGAAATAAATTATGATTGTTTGTATGTCATTGTTTTAAATTGTGTTTATGCATAATAATTTTGATTTCTTATTTTCTACTTAAAAATTTATTTGAACATTATAGTTTTAAATTGTGTATGTGCACAATACTTTTTATATTCACTATTTTTACTAGAAATTTTATTTGGAAAAATGAGTTATGAATAATTTTTTATTGTTTTGGCTTTGAGAATCTTATTTGGAAATTATTGTGTTGCCTACTTTGCAAATGGAAATTTTGAGATAAAATGTGATTTGGGAATTGTATGAAATATTGTGATTTGGAATTGTTTTGATTCACACTTGGCACGACACTGTTGTTATATTCCTCCCTCTTTGACTTATCAGTCTGGGGTGAGTGTGATTATGTTCCTCCCTCTTTGACTTGCCAGTCTAAGGTGAGTATGGATGAGTACTCATTATCTAGCTAGCTTCCTCCCTCATTGATTTTGATTATTGTGGTGATTGTGTCTTGTTGTGGTTGTGACACCCTTTACCCGACTACAGTGTTGCCGAGCAAGTTATGCCACTCAGTGTGCCGGAGCACTCTATTTTATCTTAATTCATTTTTATCATAGTTTTGAATATAACTTGTGAAATATAATTCATTTATTGAAATTGTAATTTATTTGAGGTTCCAAAAATTTTAAAGAAAATCCGGCGGAGTACCGGCTAAAAATGGAGAAAACCGTTCTTCGGAACCTGTTAAAAACACTTCCAATATTCACATTCAATCATTTCCAAACTCCAATATCAAAATCTCATCAATATTTCTCATTTTCAGTTCTCAACATTTGTCAACCATTCATTTCTCAATCATTCATCCATCTCATATGATACCATGCATATATCATAGATAAACATTCACTTTTCCATTTACAACCACACTTTACATTATTTACATGAATATCAAAATATTACATAAGTTCAAATACATATGAGAAAATAAAATCAATTACAAAATACCAAAATGACATCTAGCGTCCTACCAATGCACTGCTGACAGTGAGGTGACACAGACACTATGCAGAACTGTGAACTGTCTTACCGAATCTGTGGTCTACTGGCCCTCTGTCCAATCTTCAGTACCTACGCGTTGCAAAAGCGACGCGCTAAGCATAAAGCTTAGTGGTGCAAATAATAAAATAGAAAGAAATAATATGCAAATAAAAATCATAATTTCTTAGCCATTGTGTTCATAAGAACTAAATAATTACCAACTTAGTATTTAGTCGAGGGCTAATCTTGTTTTATGATATTAACTTCTTCATGACTTTTTGTTTATTTATTTTCTTCATGATCTTGAGTTTCTTTGTATTCTATCGTAATCATTCCTGATATTTAGTTTTCGTATTTTCTTTAACGATCAGTTCAATTACAATTATACTTTTCCATGCCCAAGTAACCTATACAAATTGACTGGACTGGATAACGGGTCGTTGGCACTGGACACCACGGTGCCTCGGGCCGTCATACCATGGGACGCAGAACGTCAACCACGTATGCAGTCAGTATGGCTAAAAAGCCATGATATCACATGATCGGGCATAAAAGCCATGAATACGGGCATAAAGCCATGAATACGGGCATAAAGCCATGAATACAGGCATAAAGCCTTTCGCAGTACTGCTAAAACAATACCCTATTGGCATGCCAACCTATCCAAACCAATCACATTAGGCCTACTAGGGCATTTTGCACTTTTAAGTTTCACAATTTTTGAATTTCAAGTCTTGGTGTCACTATTCACTTCATTGATCAACAAAAAGTTGACTTTTGTATAGAAAATAGTTGCATTGGTTTTAACACTTCCGATGTACCACATTTTGCATTTAAAACTTGTTGGAATCAATTACCAAATCCATTTTCAAGCTTATTTCAAGTTTTCATGTCACTATTCACTTCATTAGTCAACTAAAATGTTGACTTTTGCATAGAAAATATGTACATTGACTTTGGCACTTCCAGCATACTACATTTTTCATTTAAAACTTGTTGGTTTTAGTCACTTTCTCAAAGCTTAGGTCATTTTGGCAAAATTGCCAATTTTCGGTTTTGGTGTCACTATTCACCTCATTGGTCAACAAAAATGTATTTAAAACTTGGTTTTAACACCCCAAGCATATCACATTTTGTATTTAAAACTTGTTGGTATTGGTTGCCAATACCATTTCTAAGCTTAATGCTAATTGAACAAAATTTTCAGATTTGGTACTTCATCTTTATTGTTCCATTTGATATTTCTACAGTGGGAATTTGAGGAAATGGTAAACATGAAAGTTGTTCCTTATTTTGTCTAGTTGAATTTCCTTTTTTGAATCACTCCATTTGGTGTTTTGTAGCTCAAGTTATGGCCAAAATAAGTTTACTGTTCACGTGCACTGTTCATGCTGAGATTTTGGGTTCTGGCAGATTTTGATCCAACTTTGGTCAGTAATTTGATCAAGTTAAGTTCATAATTTGGTATAACTTTCTTCATATGAAATGTTCTACTATGCCTTAGGTTTCCATCGGTTCAAGAATCGCCTAAATCCGAGTTTTCTAGAGAGAGTTATAGTCCTCCAAACATTGCTGCTCAAATGAAAATCTGCAGAGTTGCAGGTTTGAACAGTAACTGTGACTGCCATTTGGGTTAGGTTCTGGTCATAATTTGGGGTAGGTTTCTTCATGAAAGTTGTTTTTCTATGTCTTAACTTATTGCTGTAAAAAGTTCAGGTCAATTGACCAAATCTACAGTGAGTTATGGCCAAATGAACAGTTACTGTTCATTTGGTCATTTCTGCAGGTGCTGTTGCAGGGGATCCGGATTGGGGCCAAGTTTTGGTCCTCTTGCTTTGGTCTTTTGGGCATAGTTTCTTCAGAAAAAATGTGCCATTATAAGCCTAGTTTCATGTCCAATTGGCCAAACACCAATTGGACCTACACAGCCAAAGTTATGGCTGTGCAAGTGGACTGAATTTTTAGTCCCTCTGCTGCTGTCCTAGGGCAGCCTACATCTTCACTTTGCAATCCTATTTTTCAGTCCAATTCATGGTCAACATACCTAAAATGGTCACTAATTGACCACTAAAATGTCCATTACTCAATTCAAATGCCAAGTCCAATTTTCACCCTTAAAACCCTAATTTCTCATTGCAATTCACCTATACACCTTAGTTACACACTTCCATTCATTATATATGTGTTTATACACTTTAAACATAAACTCTAATTCATTCTAAGTCCATCATCAACTCTCAATCCTATTCCTTCCTTAGGGCAGCTGAAATCCATGGTATGTATACACATGAATTTAGTCCATTTAACTTACAATTTCATACTAAATTCAAGTCCTTAACATGGAAATAAAGGAATATTAGCATAAGTAAGCACTAACCTTGAATAGGGCAGAATTTCTCAACTCAAAACTTCACTTTCTTTCCTCTTCTTGGCTGCCAAACACTTTCCCAAGAGCTATGGACAATTTTTAATGAAAGGGGTTTAGGGTTTAGTAGTGGAAATAAGAGAGAAATGAAGCTTAAAGGAGCTTTAATGGTGGAACCTCTTCTCTCTCTCTCTCTCAACGTTTTTTAGGCTGCCCAAGGTTGAAGATGCATATTGGTTTTTCATATTTTTGGTCTCTTTTATCTCTTTTAATAAGTTTAACAAATTGTGATTAGTGGAGGAAATTTAAATGACATCATATGATGTCATAATTAGCATTTTCTTTCATTTTCTTTTCTTCTCTTCTCTACTCATTTTCAATTTAATTTTTAGCAATATTTATTCATATTTTAGATCATAATAATTATTTACTCAACTGGACAAGTCGGTCAAAAATCACCTAGGAAGGCGAAATGACCAAAATGCCCTCCGTTTGGCTTAACGGGTCAAAATTGTCTGTATCGATTGAAAAATTTTTCTAAGTATTTTCTTGGCATTCTAATGCCATAGGAACCTCAATGACCCTTCTCTGGAGTCCCAAAAATTATTTTAAAATTTTTCCCCCGGGTCTAGGGCTCCTCGTTGCGAGAACCGCAACTTCCTCCTCAGTTACCCTTCGCTTGGGCACCGGCTCATTTAACTTGGTTGTATTTTATTTCTAAAATTTTTACTAAATTTTTCTTATTAATATTTGAGTTAATTATGGTCCCTCACTTTAGTTTAAATATTTTTTTCCAGAAGTTCTAGCTGTCCGGACCGACACCGGTCACCGGAACAGTAGACTGTGCGGAGTTGCTACCGGGAGAGTGTTACAGTGGTGTACAACACGGCATGTAGGGAAAAATTGTGTCATGGCCTTAAATTGTGTTATTGATTGGCAAAACTATATTATTCAGTTATTTGATCAAATGGAGTTATTGATTGGCAAAACTGTATTATTCAGTTATTTGATCAAATGGTGTTATTGGTTGGCAACACTGTATTATTCAGTTATTTCATCAAATTCTGTTATTGATTGGCAATACTGTATTATTCAGTTATTTGATCAAATTTCTGTTATATGAACTCCGTAAATTGTGAAATGGAATTGTAAATTATTTGATTTGTGAATTGTCAATAAAAGATTTATATATCGCATTTCAAATTGTTATTGTGCACCACTGAGTAAATTTTATCAGCGATAGCTTTTCATTGCTGTCGCAGGTATATCAGTAGACGAAGTTGGTAATTCATTAGGTATACTACGGGATCATGTTATGCCTTACAGAGGGATAGGGTGTGACACACTGTGCTGAAATTTTTCCAAAAATTGCATAAAAATAAAATGGACTCAAATTTGGACTAAGTTTTTAAACTTCTATTAAATGTAAGAAAATGTTCACCGCTTCCAAAAAGTAAAAAAATGGTTTTAAAATCCCTTGTAGGATACTTAATGAGTTATCGATAGGTAAAGTTTGGTAGTTCATTAGGTATTCTACGGGATCATGTTATCTCTTATAGAGGGGTAAGGTGTGACAGGAATCATGGACTTCACCAAGTTAGTCGAAGCTATAGTAAAAGTTGAGAAAGTCAGAGTAAGTAAACAAAATAGGAAAGATAGGCAGCGTAAGAGGGAATTTAGACTAGGTTAGTAAAGTATATCGACTAATAGTAAGAAGCTTAAGGGTTCTAGTACACAAGATCAGACACAAGGCCAGAGAGGCTAGATTGGGATATCTGTAGCTAGCTCCCCAGACGTAGTAAAGAGGGGATTAGCCCTAGTGCCAGAATGTATGCACTGTGGCAAGAGACACAGAGAGGAGTGTTAACTGTTAACTGGAGAGTGTTTCAAGTGTGGGGCTACGGATCATTTCATAAGAAATTGCCCTCATAGGAGTGGTTCAACAGCTCCAGTACAAGTTGATAAACCTACCCCTACAGTTCAAAGGGGTAAAAGTTCAGGTAGAGCAGAGACGGCTAACATTTCACTGAAGATTATTTCTGAGACAGTCGAAAGGCCCAAAGTCAAGGTGACACCATGGGTATATGCTATGGAAGCTTAGGAGGAGCCGAACCCAGACATTGATGAGGCGATACAAGGAAGTGAAGAAGCAAAGACGTAGCAACTCCATGATTACTTAAGTCAGGTAAATTTTGAGGACGAAATTTAAATAACAGGGGAAGAGTTGTAATATCCTCACTGTAGCAATTTCATAAATTCTACTCTTCCGGTGATCGGTGTCAGTCTGGACAGCTAGAACATCTGGAAAAATATTTAGACTAGAGTGAGGAGTCATAAATAACTCAAATAATAGTAAGAAAAATTTAGAAAAAATTTTAGAAATAAAATACAACCAAGTTAAATGAGCCAGTGCCTTAGCGATGGGTAACCCAGTGGGAAGTTGCGGTCTTCGCAGCTAGAAGCCCTAAGCCCAGGAGAAAATTCATGAAATAATTTTTGGGTCTCCAGAGAAGAGTCATTGAGGTTTTAATGGCATTAGAATGCTAAGAAAATGTTTAGAAAAATTTTTAGATTTGTACAGATGATTTTGGCTTGATAAGTCAAACGGAGGGCATTTTGGTTATTTCATCTTCAGAGATGATTTTTGGCCGACTTTTCCATTTAAGTAAATAATTATTACTACATAAAATATGACTAAATATTGCTAAAAATTTAATTGAAAATGAGTAGAAAAGGAAAGGAAAGAAAATGAAGGAAATTTGGAATTTTGACATCATTATGATGTCATTATTATACTCCCATCCAATCACATTGTGACACATGTCTTTAAACCATTTGAAATGAGTAAATGGGTAGAAATTAAAGAAAAAAAAATCATTTTTCATCTTCTTTCTTCAACCAGCCGAACCAGTCCCCTCTCCCTCCCTCCATTAAAACTCAACCAAGCTTCCGATTTCTCACCCAATTCACTTCAAAACCTTGATTTCCTTTCATTAAAAATTTCCCTTACCACTAGCGCTAGACTTGGGTAGCCATTAAAAGAGGAGAAAGTAAAGGAAAGTGAAGGGTAGAAATTCATCCAAGAGGTTAGTGCCAATTTTCTTTCTTCTACTCTTTTCTAAGCATGAATCTAAGTTGAGTTAAGTTGAAAATTTGATGAAAAATGAATTAAAGATGTATGAACTTGCCCCATGAAATTTTGGCAGCCTTAGGGTACCTTAAGGTTTCATCAATTTGATTGTATAATAGTTGTGTGTGGCTGCCAATGAACATGATTTTGATGTTTTAATTCATGGATTGTATGTATATGAAGAATTGTAGTTGTTGGAGTTAGGGTTTGGGCACCAAAATTGGGATTTTGTTTATGTGTTGATGAAAACAAGTTGTAATGGTCAATTAGTGACCATTTGGTCATGTTTGAGTAGGAAATTGAATGAATGGTTCCAAGGGAATTGAGGTTAAGTATGTTGTCCAATATGCCCTGCAAGTCTAGATAGGAGTCCAGCAAGTTTGGATAGCTATAACTTGAGTTTTACAGGTTCAATTGCCACAAGACCAATTGTACATGCAATTAGACACATAATGGCATAACTTTGGTGAAGGAACCCTATCCAGAAAACAAACTTAGGATGCCCTAAAAATTAACCAAATATGGGTAGCACCAATTCTGCCTATGCAAAATTATCAAATGAACAGTGTTAGTGTAAAAAGGTCCAATTGACCTGAAATTTATATCAATGGAAAGTTTAGACAATTTAGAACAACTTTCATGTAGAACATAAACTCTAATTCTGAACGTAACCAAATGAAATTGCTAGTCAAAGTTGAACTACCAAATCTAGCATAACAAAAAGTGCCCAGAAATTCTGGGTAAAGGCAATCCTACTAGTTATGGTGAAATAGCCATAACTTGAGTTAGAAAACTCCAAATGGGAAGATTCAAAAAGTAAAATGTAACTAGACACAATAAAGACCAACTTTGATTAAGAACACTTGGCTAAATTCTCACTGTAGAATGGCCTAATGGAACAGTGAACTCTAGCACCCAAAACTAAAAATTTTGATTTATTCTCCATTGGTTAGAAGCAAAGATTGGCAACTAATGCCAACACTTTTGGGAACCAAAATGTGGTAAATCTATGTGATTAGAACTCATGTAACTATTATGCATTGGATAGTCAATAATTTGACTTAAATGACCAAATGAATAGTTACCTTACATGTTAAGTACAAATATTCAAGAAATAACTTTATAATGTGCCCTAGTACATCTAGTAAGATTGGTTTGGATAGGTTGGCATGCCAATAGGGTTCAGTTAGTAGTACTGCACATGGCATTATGCCATTTTGTGATTTTATGGCTTTTAGCCATTCTGATATCAGTGTGATACTTGGCCTTGTGCTCAATGTTTATTACAACTTATTAGTTGTTCTGTTGCACGTCGGGAGACACATTATGATCGATAGTGTGACGGCCTGAGGTACTTAGTACCCAGTGCCAGTTTACCCATTTATCTAGTCCAGTCATCCAGTATAGGTTACTTGGGCAACCAAAATGGAAATGGATAAATTTAAGTAAATAACGAATACAAACAACACCATATGAATAATATTACAAGTAAATTGTCTGTATGAGAAATCAGCATATACACTACATATTTATTTTCTTTTTATTTCTTTTTATTTTATTATTGGCACCACTAAGCTGTATTGCTTAACGCATTACTTTTTGCTATGTGTAGGTTCTGGAGAGACTGACAGAGTATGTAACACCTTCATTGTAGCAATTCCGTACGTTCTACTATTTCGGTGACCGGTGTCAGTCTCGACAGCTAGAATGTATGGAAAAATATTTAGACTAGAGTGAGGACTCATAAAAAAACTCAAATATTGATAAGAAAAATTTAGGAAAAAAATTTAGAAATAAAATACAACCATGTCAAATGAGCCGATGCCCTAGCGATGGGTAACCCAGTGGGAACTTACTTTCTTCACAGCTAGAAGCCCTAAACCCGGGAGAAAATTCATGAAATAATTTTTAGGACTCCAGAGAAGAGTCATTGAGGTTTCAATGGCATTAGAATGCCAAGAAAATGTTTAGAAAAATTTTTAGACTAGTATAGACGATTTTGGCTCCTTAAGCCAAACAGAGGGCATTTTGGTCATTTTGTCTTCGGAGATGATTTTTGACTGACTTGTCCAGTTAAGTAAATAATTGTTATGATATAAAATATGAATAAATATTTCTAAAAATTTAATTGAAAATGAGTAGAAAAGAAAAGAAAAGAAAAAGAAAAAAAATGGAAATTATGACATCACATGATGTCATTAGTGTGCCTCCACCCAATCAAATTGTGACACATGGCTATAACTCACTTAAAATAAGTTAAATGGCTAGAAATGAAAGAAAAAAAAAAAGAGTTTGCTTTCTTCTTTCTTCTTCTTGCCGAGACACCCTTTCTCCCATCCACCATTTTTCTTTCCCTTAGCTCAATTTCCCTTAGGTTTTCATCATAAAAACCCTAAGTCCCAACACTAAAAATTTTCCTAGAGTCTTGCTAAGGTGATTGGTTGCCAAGAAAGTGAAGGAAAAATTGAAGTTAGCTAAGGAAAAATTATGCTCCAAGAGATTAGTGCCTTACTTTTGCTTCTTTTCTTTTTCATATGTTGAAACTAAGTTAAATGAAGGTGAAATTCATGAAAAATGATATAAATGATGCATGAATGAAGAATAGGATTTTTTGGCCAGCTTTATGGGAATGGTAGTTTAATAGTTTTGATGGATTTGAAAGGCTTAGAAATGGTGATTGATGTGTAAACATAAATTAGAAATTGATTTGTTTGCTTTATTTGATAAGTGTTAGGTGAACCTATAATTGAGAGTTAGGGTTTGGGCACCAAAATTTGGATTTTGTTTATGTATTGATGAAAAGAACTTGTAATAGTCAATTAGTGACCATTTGGTCATGTTTGAGTAGGAAATTGAGTGAATGGTGCCAAGGGAATTTAGGTGTGCCCTACAGGTCTAGATGTGAGTCCAATATGTTTAGGCAGCTATAACTTGAGTTATGTAGGTTCAATTGGTGCAAGGCCAATTGGACATGAAATTAGACACATAATGGCACAAATTTGATGAAGGAACCCTGTCCAGAAACCAAACTTAGGATGCCCTAAAAATTAACCAAATATGGGTAGCATCAATTCTGCCTGGGCAAAATGACCAAATGAACAGTGTTCATTCATTTGGTCATAACTCAGTGTAGAAAGGTCCAATGGACCTGAAATTTATATCAATGGAAATCTTAGGCAATTTAGGACAACTTTCATGAAGGACACAACTCCAAAGTTTGACCAGAACTTAATGAAATTGCCCACCAAACTCAGGACACCAAAATTGCCAAAATGGATTCTGCCCAAAAATTTTGGGTACTGCCCTATCCGGACAGTTATGGTATTTAGGCCATAACTTGAGCTAAAAAACTCCAATTAGAGTGATTCAAAAGGGAATTAAAGAAGACACAATAAGGAACAACTTTGATGAAGAAAAGTTAGCCCAGTTTCCACTGTAGAATTGTCCAATGAAATAGTAAACTTAGGTAATCAAAATTGAAAATTGGACAATAGCATCTAGGAGACTTTAAATTGCAATTTGCAATTTATACTAACAAATGTAAAACTCAAAATGTGGGATCTTGGTATAATTAGAATTAACATATCCATTAAGTATGAAAAAGTCAACATTTTGGTTGACTAGTAAGGTGAATAGTAATCAAAATGAATAGCAAATTAAGATGAAGACTTAAAACCAATTCTAAGCTTAAATGCTTAGAATAGTATGACAAATGTGGACTACGCATCTTAGTCAAAATTATTAAAGGGAAATTAAGGCCATAAATTTGAAATCTATGAAATGTTCATGGATTGCTTGAAACATGAAAAGTAAGTCACCTAATTGATGTGAATAGGTAGTTAGGGCTTATATGCCCATCACAAATAGAATTCATAAAATATTAGTAATTCAACTTTAAATATAAAATTTGTAATTACATAAGTAGATTTTCAAATGTATAAATGAGAAAGGAAAAATGTTTTGAATACAATGGTACATGTGAACCATTGTTTTGAATTGTGATCAATATGAATGATATAATGAATAAATAAATGAATCATATTAATGTATAAATGAGAAATTAGTTCTCATTATTATAGAAAGGAAAAGTACTTTCAGTACAATAGTATAAAAGGATAATTAATGTGAATTGTGATCATATAAATGATCAAATGAATGTATAAATTATAATTGCAATTTATTATGAAATAATGAAGTCATAAAACACAATATATTATCATTTAATGGTACTAATATGCCCATGTATTGCCTAGACACGTGTGTCAGATTGGATAGATTGGTATGCCAATAGGGTATTATTTTAGTAGTACTGCGAAAGGCTTTATGCCTGTATTCAGGGCTTTATGTCCGTACTCATGGCTTTATGCCCACACTCATGGCTATTATGCCTGATTATGTGTTATCATGGCTTTTTAGCCATTCTAATTGCATATGTGGTTGACGTTCCGCGTCTCATGGTATGACGGCCCGAGGCAACGCGGTGTCCAGTGCCAACGACCCGCTATCTAGTTTAGTCAGCTTGTCATAGGTTACTTGGACAGTGAAATTTGTTAAGAATAATGTGAATTAAATGAATGAATAAGAAAGAAACTAGAATTACTTTTAAAATTTTATTTACTATGAAATGATCCAAATGCTAGGAAATGTTGAGTGAAAGAATAAAAAGATTAGAAAAATAAATATCATTTAAATAAATAATTGCAATTGCATCTTCTGAAATAACATGAATAGAAATGTAATATACTAATATATTTCGTATTTTGTATATCACTATAGTAAATTTAGGAAATAAGTGATTCCAAAGAACAATAACAAAAGACAATTAATATTAGGAATTCCATATCAAATGAAAATAATTCTTGATTATGCCAATTAGGTTTTATTTCCATCTGTATTTTTGTATATATTATTTTCTTGTTATATTATTGCACCACTAAACAGGAATGCTTAGCGTGATGGATTTGTTTCCTCGTGCAGGTGCTGAAGGTAAAGCCCAACGAATATTAAACAGAGATTTTGGAGTTATGATCTGCAGAAGTGTCAGAAGTGTATAAGTTTATCACCTCCTCAGCAAATCATGTAGATAGGGTTTACATTAGTTTGGCTATTTCATATGTAATCAATTTATACATCATGTAAATTATGAGATTATATAATTATTTTGTAAATTATGTAAATTAATGGAAATATGAGAATTTTGATATGTGAATGGAGCATGAATGATAAAGTGTGGAAATGAATATTAAATTGAATTAAATAAAAAATATTTGAACTGATAAGATGATTATGATTAGTATAGATGAGATTTTTATTTTAAAATATTATTGAAATTTTCAAATAGTTAAATAGTGAAACACGTCAAACGATAATAAAATAGGGGAAATTCATTAGTTTCTCTATCAAAAAATAATTGATATTAAAATATAACGCGATCAAATTATTAAAGAAATAAAGTAAGATAAGTTAGGGTTCTCCGGCACCGAATGTAGCACCCCTTGCTCGGCTACACTGTAGTCTGGTGAGGGGTGTCATAGCGAGCCTAGTAGACCATAGACTGGGTGAGACTTGTATACAGATCTATATAGTGTCCGTGTCACCTCACAGACTACAGTGCATTGGTAGGACACTAGGTCCCATTTTGGTATTTTGTACTATTTGTATTTTGTAATTAAACTTTTATTTTCTCATGTATAGTTGAAACTCATGTAATATATTTTGGTATTAATGCAAATATTTGTAATTTGTGTTTATAAATTAAAATTTAGTATTTATTTATGATTTGTACATGATTATCATCAGAAATGAATGAATGACAAATAGAAGAATTTTTGAAAAAATGGTTGAGAAATATTGAGATTATGTTTATATAATGGAGTTTAAGAATGATAGGAAATGTATTAGAAGTGTTTTTCACAGGTTTCGAAGAACTGTTTTCTTCATTTTTAATCGGTACTCTGCCGGATTTTCTATAAAATTTTCGAAACTCAAATGAATTTATAATTTCAATAAATGACTTAAATGAGACAAATTTCACAAATTACACTTCAAAACCAAAAAGAAATAAATTAAGAAAGGATAAAAATAAATGGGATAAAATATAGTGTTCTGGTACACTGTGTGATATATCTTGCTAGGCTATACTATAGACGGGTAAAAGGTGTCACGAGAATTTAAGGGTACAGTAGACCCATTGGAAGCCGAGCAGTGGTTGGAATAGATGGAGAGAGTTTTCAAGAAACTGCAATGCACGGATGAATTAAAATTTGAGTATTTGGTTTCTCTGTTGCAAGGGGATGCATATGAATGGTGGAAGACCATCCCCAATAGTTTGGTGGAACCCCCTATTCTGACCTGGGATGATTTCCTCAGAGAATTTAGGCAGAAGTACGCCCCAGACACATACATTGATATGAAACTTCAGAAGTTTCTGAGCCTGAAATAAGGGGACAGGACTGTAACAGAGTATGAGAGGGATTTCTCTCGCCTGAGTCACTATGCTAGGAGTTTACTCACCACCAGCAGGGATAGATGCAAACGGTTTGAGGTTAGACTGAGACTGAGTCTGAAACTGCAAGTGGTTGGGTTTAGACATGAGAATTTTTCAGAGTTGATTTCACAAGCCCTGGAGTTAGAAAGAATTGAATTAGAAGAGACAGTTAAAAAAGGAACAGAAGAAAAGGAAAAGAGTGGGAAGACTTCGGGCAATGCTTCTGGCAGTGGATCGGGGAAGAGAAAATATTTTAGAGGATCCAGTTCTTGCAAGTCTGATAGAGGGAGATCCTCAGGACAGAGGTAACCCAGGTCTACCCAGCAGACACCCAGAAGTGCACTTCAGTTCATCTATATGAGAAGTGTGGTAAAACCCATGGAGGGGTATGCTATAAGGCTAATGGTGCCAAGCTTCTAGTAGTGGATCGGGGAAGAGAAAATATTTTAGAGGATCTAGTTCTTGCAAGTCTGATAGAGGGAGATCCTCAGGACAGAAGTAACCCATGTCTACCCAGCAGACACCCAGAAGTGCACTATTAGTTCGTCTCTGTGAGACGTGTGGTAAGACCCTTGGAGTGGTATGTCATAAGGCCATTGGTGCCTGTTATAACTGTGGTGGTACAGGGCACTTTGCTAAAGATTGTACCAGTGCCCACAGATCTAGGCCACCTACCACCATTGAACGATCTATTCAGGGTTCGGTCACTAGAGGCTCACTGATCGATTAGCGGTAGGCAGGTAGAGGCGATTTCCGCAGCCAAGGCACAGTAAACCAACTAGAGCTGAGTGGCGCACTAGCTAGAGTATATACAATGCACTAAAGAGAAGAGGCTGAGACTTCTGATGCAGTAGTTGGTACTTTCTCTATCTTTGAACAAGCTATTTATGTGTTGTTTGATCCTGGCTCCACACACTCGTATGTTAGTGCTAGCATTGTTTGTTCTACCACTATTCCTTCCTTGAAAATGGACTTTGATGTGCTAGTGACTAGTCCATTAGGCCAGGAAATTAGGGTGAACCAATTGTATAAGAATTGTCCATTGGTGATCCAAGGACGTAAATTCCTGTATGATTTGATTGAAATGCTCTTCAGAGATTATGATATCATCTTGGGCATGGATTGGCTAACCAGGCATCATGCTATGATTGACTATAGATTGAAGACAGTCCATTTTTATCTTCCCAAGTACACAGATGTAGTAATATACGAGGAGAGGCAGTTATTACCATCAAATCTCATTTCAACTGCATCTGAAAAGAGTGTGAAGCTTACCTAGCCCATGTGATAGACACCCAAGTGGGGAGTCTAAGTCTGAAGGATATCTCTACTGTATGTGACTTTTCGAACATTTTTCTTGAAGAATTGCTAGGATTACCTTCAGAAAGAGAAGTGCAGTTTAAAATTGAGGTTATGCCTAGTGTGGAACCAATTTCCATCACTCCATATAGAATGATACCTGTGGAGTTAAAGGAGTTGAAGGTGCAATTGCAGGAGTTACTTGATAAGGGTTTCATTCTCCCTAGTTTGTCACCTTAGGGAGCACCAGTTTCATTTGTCAAGAAGAAGGATGGTACTCTCTGTCTGTGCATCGACTATAGATAGTTGGATAAGGAAATTATAAAGAACAGATATCCTCTACTAAGGATTGATGATCTATTTAATCAGTTGAATGATGCAGCTATGTTCTCTAAAATGGACTTGAAATCAGGATACTATCAATTGAGGGTGTAAGAGCAGAGTATGTCTAAAACTACCTTCAGGACTCGGTATAGCCACTATGAGTTCTTATGATGCTATTCAGGTTAATTAATGCTCCAGCTGCTTTTATGGACCTGATGAAAACTATCTTCAGGCCATATCTAGATCAATTTGTTGTGGTATTCATTGATGATATTTTGGTGTATTTGAAGAATGTATAGGAGCATGACAAGCACCTGAAGATAGTACTGCAGACCTTGAGGGAGAAATAGTTGTATGCCAAACTATCAAAATGTGGGTTTTGGCTGAAGGAAATTGCCTTTTTAAGGCATATAGTATCAGTTAAGGGTATCAAGGTAGATCCTAGCAAAGTATAAGCTATTCTGAATTGGAAGCTGCCCAGAAATGTCACTGAAGTTTGCAGTTTTCTTGGGTTGGCTAGGTATTACTGTTGTTTTGTGAAGAGATTCTCCATGCTAGCATCTCCACTGACCAAGTTGCTTTAAAAAGATGTGAAATTTCAATGGACTGACAGATGCCAGGAAAGCTTTGATGAGTTGAAAAGATGTTTAACTGAAGCTCTAGTGGGTAAACAGTATACCATATATAGTGATGCTTCTCACAATGGTTTAGGCTGTGTGCTAATGCAAGATAGAAATGTTATTGCTTATGATTCACGCCAGCTTAAACCACTTGAAAGGAACTATCCTACACATGACTTGGAGCTAGCAGCCATTGTATTTGCTCTAAAAATATGGAGACACTACTTGTATGGGGAGAAGTGTTATATCTATACAGATCACAAGTGGTTGAAATATTTGGGCACATAGAAGGAGTTGAATTTGAGGCAGATGAGGTGGTTAGAGCTAATAAAAGACTATGATTGCCTGATAGATTATCATTATGGGAAAGCAAATGTGGTAGGAGATGCCTTAAGTCACAAGACCATGGCTAGTTTGAAATTATCATCTCTATCCATATTGCATGACTTGAGGACTTTACATGCAAATTTGGAGATAGAAGATAATGAATAGATGGTAGCTACTTGGCAAGTGAAACCACTACTGATTGAACAAATCAAGGCAGCAGCTCAGAGAGTTTAGAAGCACCTAAAATTGGTGAAAGAGTCTCGGGATGGCAAAAAACCAGATTTTTCAGTGAATGATGAGGGCTTGTTGCTATACCAAGGCAAAATGTGCATTCCAAATGATGTTGAATTGAGGCAAATCATTTTGAAGGAAACACATGACTCTCCATTTGTTATGCAACTTGGGGGAACAAAAATGTATAGAACTGTTAAAGAGCACTATTGGTGGATGGGTATGAAGAAAGACATAGCCGAATATGTAGCCAAAAGCCTAACTTGTTAGCAAGTAAAGGCAGAACACCAAGTGCCAGTAGGGTTGCTATAACCATTGCCAATTCCCAAGTAGAAATGGGAATGGATTACTATAGACTTTGTAATGGGACTTCCACAACAAAGAAGAACCATGATACAGTTTGGGTTATTATGGACAGATTGACTAAGCCTGCACACTTTTTGCCAGTGAGGATGGACTATAGTCTAGAAAGATTGGCTAAATTGTACATTGATCAAGTGGTAAGGTTGCATGGAGTGACAGTGTCCATTGTATTAGATAGAGATCCGAGGTTCACTTCTAGATTCTAGGGTTGTCTTTAAAAATCCCGAGAAACTAGATTGAACTTCAGTACAACATTCTATCTTCAGATAGATGGCCAGTTTAAAAGTAACATCCATATTTTAGAGGACATGCTTCGGGCTTATGTGATTGAGTTTGAAGACATTTGGGACAAACACTTGCCTTTTATTGAATTTGCCTATAACAACAGCTATCAATCAAGCATTGGGATGCCTTCATATGAAGCACTCTATGGCAGGAAGTATAGAACTCCCTTGTGTTGGGATGAAGTGGGCGAGAGGAAATTGATTAGCCCAGAAATTGTACAGTTGACTGAGCAGAAGATTAAGATTATCCGGGACAGACTCAAGGCTACATCGAATAGACAAAATTCCTACATAGATCTGAAAAGAAGGGACATTGAATACTCTGTGGGTGACAAGATATTCCTTAAAGTTTTCCCCTAGAAGAAAATTATGAGGTTTGGTAGAAAGGGAAAACTAAGTACTCACTTCATCGGGCTCTATGAGGTTCTGAAAAGAGTGGGTCCGCTAGCATATAGACTTGTCTTACCTCCGGAGTTGGAGAAGATCCACAATGTCTTCCATGTCTCCATACTAAGGAGGTATAGATCGGACCCCTCCCACATCTTATCAATAGAAGAGATCGAGGTGAATCCATATCTGACATATGATGAAGAACCCATAAGGATCTTGGCACAAGAGGTTAAACAGTTGAGAAATAAGCAGATACCATTGGTTATGTGACACCTCTTACCTGTCTACAGTGTAGCCGAGCAAGATATGTCACACAGTGTATCGGAACACCATATTTTAATTCAATCATTTTTATTCTTCCTAATTTTTTTTTTCATAGTTATGGAGTACAATTTGTGAAATATAATTCATTTCAGTCATTTATTGAAGTCATAAATTTATTTAGGTTCTGCAAATTTTATAGAAAATCCAGCAGAGTACCGGCTAAAAATGGAGAAAACAGTTCTTCGAAACCTATGAAAAATACTTCCAATATTTTCTATCAATCCCAAACTCCATTTCATCAACAAAATCTCAATATGTTTTTCAACAACATTTCCATTTCTCAATCATTCATCTCATATGATAATCATGTAAAAGTCATAAATAAATATTCACTTTTTCATTCATAAACACAATTTTCACTATTCACATTAATACCAAAATACATTACATAAGTTTCAAATACATATGAGAAAATAAAAGTTAATTACAAAATATCAAAATAAAACCTAGTGTCCTACCAATGCACTGATGACGGTGAGGTGACACGGATACTATGCAGAGCTGCAGATGGTCTCACGCAGTCTGTGGTCTACTGGGCTCTCGATCGATCTCTCCAGAACCTACGCGTGGCAAAAGCAACACGCTAAGCAATAATGCTTAGTGGTGCCAATAATAAAATAAAAAGAAATAATAGAAAATAAATATGCAGTGAATGTATTGATGTCTCATTGCAAATAAATTTTCGATGAGCATTTATAGTCTTACTTATTTTGTACTTGTTATATTCATTATTTCATTAAATTTATCCACTTTCATTTTTGGTTGCCCAAGTAACCTATACTGGACTACTGGACTGGATAAACGGGTAAATTGGCACTAGGTATCAAGTACCTTGGGCCGTCACACCATCGGTCACATATGTATCTCCCGGTGTGCAACAGAACAGCTAATAAGCTGTAATAACATTTGGCACAAGGCCAAGTCTCAACACAATGTCAGAATGGCTAAAAGCCATGAAATCATAGAATGGCATAATGCCATGTGCAGTACTACTAACTGAATCCTATTGGCATGCCAAGCTATCCAAACCAATCTTGTTAGGTATACTAGGGCATTTCACACTTTTAAGTTTCACAATTTTTGGAATTTAAGTTTTAGTGTTACTATTCCATTCATTGGTCAACAAAAATGTTGATTTTTGCATAGGCAATAGGTACATTGGTTTTAATATCATCAACATACCACATTTTGCATTCAAAATTTGTTGGTATTGGTTGCCAATACCATTTCTATGCTTAATGTGAGTTGGGCAAAATTTTCACTTTTTATGCCTTGTTTTTGCTGTTCCATTAGTTAATTTTGCAGTAGGAATTTGACAAACTGATCAACAAGAAAGTTGTTCCTTATTTTGTCTAGTTGTATTTTCTTTTTTGAATCACTCCATTTTGAGTTTTGTAGCTTATGTTATGGTCCAAAAACCACAACTAGCCGGATTGAAAATTTTCTGGACTGACCATATCTATAGTACAGTGAACAGTGACTGCAACTCACGTTTTGGATAGGTTTTGGTCATAATTTTGGTTAGGTTTCTTCATAAAAGTTGTTGGTATATATCTCAGCTTGTTGCTGGTAAAATTTTAGGTCAATTGGACCTTTCTACACTAAGTCATTGCCAAATGACCAAACACTGTTCATTTGGTCATTTTGCCCAGGCAGACTGCAGGTCACCCGGATTAGGGCAAGCTTTTGGTCCACTTGGTTTTGTTTTATGGGCATGGTTGCTTCACCAAAGTTGTGCCATTATGTGTCTAGTTTCATTTATAATTGGCCTTGCACCAATTGAACCTCTACAATTCAAGTTATTGCTGTCCAAACCTACTGGACTCATGCCCAGCCCTACAGGTCACCAAGGGCAGCCTAGCCAAACTCAAATCCCAAGCTACAACTCACTTCAATTCTTCATCATACACAGCCAAATGGTCACTAATTGACCATTTAAAGTTTCATTCACTAACACATGAACAAGATCCAAGTTTTTGTGTCCAAACCCTAGCTCAAATTGAAGGTTCACACAACACATGTCAATTAGGCATACTAATCCATTTCAAATTTATGTCTACACATCAACACCATTTCTAAACCATTTTAAATCCATCAAAACCATCAACATTATCCCTTCCTTAGGGCTGCCAAATTCCATGGTGTACATACACATAAGTTTTATTTCATTTGACTTACAATTTCATACTCATTTTAAGTCCCTAACATGGAATAAAGAGAGAAATATGCATAAATAAGCACTAACCTCTTGTAGCTCAAATCCAAGCCAACCAAGACTTTAATTTTTCTTTACTTTCTTACTCTTTCTTGGCTTCCAAACACTTCTCCTTGGTGTGGGTATAATTTTTAGTGAAGGGAGGATAAGGTTTTGAGGTGAATTGAAGTGGGAAATGAAGCTTAAGGGAGCTTTAATGGTGGTTTGGGTGGAAGGGAAAATGGGTTACGGCTGAAATGGGAAGAGAATTGCAGAAATTGTGTTTGTTTTTTACTTCATTTTAGTTGTATTTATCTCATTTTAATTGGCTTGTCAATTTCTAATTGGTGGGAAGCTTTTTAATGATGTCATCCAATGTCATAAATCTAATTTAATTCTATTTTCTTTTTCTTTTCTTTTCTACTCAATTTTAATTTAATTTTTAGCAATATTTATTTACATTTTGTGTCATAATAATTATTTACATAACTGGACAGGTTGGCCAAAAATCACCTCTGAAGGCGAAATGACCAAAATGCCCATTCGTTTGGCTTAACAGACTAAAATTATCTGTACCGATTGAAAAATTTTTCTAAGTATTTTCTTAGCATTCTAATGCCATAGGAACCTCAATGATCTTTCTCTGGAGTCTCAAAAATTATTTTATGAATTTTCCCCTAGGTCTAGGTCTCCTAGTTGCAAGAACCGCAACTTCCCACTGGGTTACCCATCGCTAGGGCACCGGCTCATTCAACTTAGTTGTATTTTATTTCTAAAATTTTCCCTAAATTTTTTTTATTAATATTTGAGTTAATTATGGTTCCTCACTTTAGTTTAAATATTTTTCCAAACGTTCTAGCTTTCCGGACTGACACTGGTCACCGGAACAGTAGAATGTACCAAGTTGCTACAGGGAGGGTGTTACCGGTTAAAGTGTTGTGAAACCATCATTCAAGCTAGGAGGCTATATGGAAACGTAAGGAGGACATGAGGAGACAGCACTCACAACTCTTCAGATATTGATACCAGGTAAAATTTTGAGATGAAATTTTCTTTAAAGAAGGGGAGAATTGTAACACCATCATATTAAGTAGTCCATACATTCTACTGTTCCGAGGACTAATGTCTGCCCAGACAGCTAGAATGTCTAGAACTATACTTAATTTACATAGAGGAGTCATAAATAAAATTGATAAAAATCAAATGAGTTTGGATTAAAATAAGAGAAATGAAGCATAAATAGGTTAAATAAGTCTATAGTTCTGATGATGGGTGACCGACCTGGGAAGCGACTGTGAGCTCAGTTGCTACCCTAAATTCGCATGGGACCCTATGACATTCTTAGTTGAGAATTAATTGCGAAACTATTAGGAACTAGAAAATCATAGAAAGGAAAAGAGAATAAGTACAAATAAGTGAATCAGAACTTAAGGACTCATCGAGCATTATTAAAAGATGGACTACAACCCGATGAGGGGCATTTTGGTCAACTCACTCTTAGAGGTGACTTTTGACCTAAATGTCCATTAAATTGTGTGAGATTAAAATATTGAACAAAGAATTAAAAAAGAATAAGTGTACGGAAAGAAAAGAAAAAGAAATGAAAATTTCTAATTTTAATTCCATTATGACATCACAATGACCTAAGTATGATACAATTAAAAATTATAAATTTAAATTTCTAAATTTTGGGGACTATTATTAGAAAAAAGAAGATAAAATTAATTAAAATCAAATTCATCTTCTTTCCCATCCCGTTTGGCCTGCTCACCTATCATTTCTCTCTCTCACCATTTCCTCCATTGTTAAGTGAATCTTAAGCTTAGGAAACCTTACTTTCATCCACAAATCTCACCCAAAATTAGTAGAAAACTTATAATCAACACTAAATTGGAAGAGGTGGAAGTAAGAAATTGGGAGAAAGTGGAAGATTAGAAGAGTTGGAAGAACTCCATTAGAGGTAAGCATTCTTTTAAGCTAACTTGGCTATGTATGCATGGATATAAGCTTGGATATGAGGATTTAACTTTAGAAATCATAAAAATTATGCATGAATTTTGGCCAGCCTAGGAACCTTAGGGTTTTTGGTATGTTTTAAATGAATTGAGCATGAAATTGAGCTTATATGAAGTAGTATTCATGAGTTAGATGTTAAGCTTGCATGACTTTGCATGAGTTTGGAAGATGGAAAAAATTAGGGTTTATGGAAAATTAGAGCTTTTGTGGTATGTTATGCAATTGATGTTTATAAGGCCTAATTATAGTCATTTGGTATGTTTTAGTTGAGAATTTATGTTGAATTGATGAAAAGAATTGATGGACTTGTAGTGTGTTGAGTTGCTGGAATTCTAGACCCTTGAGTCTAGCAGGGTTAAATGAGTATAAATTGAGCTACATAGCTCTAATTGGTATGAAGCCAATTGGAGATGAAACCTAAGACATAATGCTAGAAATGTCATGAAGACACCTTGTCCAGAAACTAACCATAGGTTGCCCTAAATTTAGTTTGAATCTGGATTGCAATTCTGGACCTGACCAGAAATGATAAAATAAACAGTACTTAGTAAATTAGGCATAACTCACTCTAGAAAATTCCAAATTAGGTGATTCTTAAACCAATGGAAACCTGAGATATAGAAGAACAATTATTATGAAAACCATAAAGCCAAAAAATGATCCTAAGTTGATCATATTGCTAGACAAAATTGGTCTAGCAAATCTACCCTGATTCTGGACTGAACTGGAAATTCTGAACAACTACCTATCTGACCACTTTTGGCAAAATTATCATAACTGGGGCTACAAAAAATGAAAATTAGGTGATTCCAAAGCCACAATTCTCATAAGAAATATAACTAAAAATTTTATTTTTTGATCAGAACCCAAATCCTAAAGTAACTTAGGGAAATGGTTAGGAGAAATCAGGAATTCCCAACCTGAAATTCCTGCATTGGAACTATTTTGCCATTTGACCTCAGGACAGTAATTAGATCATAACTTTCACTAGAAACTTCCAAATGGGATGAACCAAAATGATATGGAGATATAAGAATTAGGGCTATAACTTTGGTTTAGAAACCTTACTCAAATTGTAGGTGTAAAACCCTTAAATATTAATTGTAATGCTGACCTAAAATCTGGAATTCTGGAGTTGTAGGATTTATGAGTCCAGTTTGGTTAATTAGCCATAACTTACCCTATACAACTTCAAATTTAGTGATTCTTGAACCTGTCTAACCATGAGACACAGGAGAACAACTCATACGAAGAACACCAAGCCAAATTATGATTGTAACTTGTTTAATTAGCTTGATAAATTTGACTTCTAGAATCTGCCCTGTTCTAAAATATTATTGGTCACTGGACCAATACTTACTAAATTGACCATAACTAGAGCTACAAAACTCCAAATTGAGTGATTCAGATTGAAAATAAAACTAATACATATAGGAACAATTTTTATGAAGAATACTTCACCAAATTATGACTAAAACTAGGTCGAAATTGGGTTACAAAATCAGGGTCCATAACTGCCCTGAACCCAGAACATATGAAATTTCAAAAATTACTTAGGGATGCATTAGACATTTATTTGAGTGGTTATTGAAGATAATTGGGAGGAGTATTAAAATACTTTAATTGTGTATTTCAGTAGAAAAGAAGACTTTGAAGGATAAGGAGAATTGAGCCAAGAAAAAGAATATTCACATAAGGTTTGTGCATAACTAATCCTATTTCTTTGTTTTTCAATTGAAAGTTGATTTGAATAAGCTTATATGATTGATTTATGATTTTTATTGCATTGAGAATTTTAATTTTATAAATTGTGTGTTGCCAACCCTAAAAAGGGAAATTGATGGATGAAATGTGATTGTTGATTTGCAATGACATTCTTTGAATGAAATTATTTAGATTTGTTTTCGAAACCACACTTGGCATGGCAGTTCTTGTTGTGTTCTCCCACCATTTATGGGATTGAGTTTGATTATGTTTCCTCCCTCTCTAGCTTATCAGTTGAGGTTAAGTTCGGATGAGTACTCATATAGCTAGCTAGCCACCTCCCTCATTAATTTCAGTTAGTGAGGTTGTAAATTGCTTTGTCGTGATGTACAATACGGCATTGATTAAAAATTTTATGTCATGACCTGAGCTGTATGAATTATTGGCAACACCATTGGTTGAAATTGCATGATAAAATGTTATTGAAAAGGTTGATTTCTATGATTGAAAATATTGATAATTGTTTTGTTAATTATGAACATTTAAATGTTTCGAATTCTTGGTTATGCCTTGCAAAAATATGTTTTATATTGAATTTTAAATTCTTTGTTGTGCACCATTAAGTGTTACGCTTAACAATAGCTATTTCATGCTATCGCAGGTAATGAGAAGGAAAGAGCTGCAGAGTGAGCAGCGTGAAGTAGTGGTAGATATAGCTTCGGGTATATGTTAGGTATACCCTTTTGTATACGCATTTTAATGTAAATTAGTCTGTATATACATAAAGACAAATGAGCAGTTGTATAAACAAAATTGCAATAATATTTGGATGTATTCTGGCTTGTATCTTTGTATAAGAATATTCATTTTGATTTATGTTTATAAGATGAGAACTATTGATTGGGGTTAATGGAAGGAAATGTGATGATTGAGTTGAATTACGGATGATATATTTTTATAAATTGATTTTCACAGGTTTAGAAGAACTGTTTTATTGAATTTTTAGCTGTCACCACGCAAAATTTTCATAAAATTCTAAAAATGCTAAATTAATTCTAAATGAATTTTATGGTATGTACCTAATTTAAAGGCACATTAATAACTATTTTATTTTCATTTTAAATTCTAAAATGAAATGGAATGGTTTTAAAATCTCTTGTAGTATATTTAATGGGTTATCAATAGGTAAAGTTTGGTAATTCATTAGGTATGCTACGAGATCATGTTATGCCTTACAGAGGGGTAAGGTGTGACAACCGACAAGGCTAGTTTCTGAAGAAAGAGAAATAGCACATTTGGAAGCCAATTTTGGACAATATGACCATTGAATGGATGATTTAAGACCATTAATGGATTCCCCTCAATGAGACCTCTAAGATGGGACTAACCTTACTCTGATCGGACACCGTTTGGGAAAGTCAATAATTAGACGACTTAGATTGATTGGTAAGATTTCTATTTTTGAAAAATAATTGTATGATAATTATTAAAATAATTTTGGTTTCTCAAAGGTACATTTGGATTGATGGTAGCCTTTTAGTGGCAAATCATATAAACAGTTCGAGCTAGCTGATGAGCTATACTAAGAGGTAGTCAATATTATACTTATTCCTAGCATTTTTAAACACTGTAGATATGTTTTAGGAAGTATAATTGACTTTGGAAAGTCCAGCGTCAACTTCAATAGTTTTACCGAGAACTAGGGTAGCTATCTTAATTTGTAACACCCCTATGTTCGGTACGGCGTTCTACTGTTCCTGTGACCAGTGTTGTCTGGATAGCTAGGATGCCTAGAACTATACTTAGGTATGGATGAGGAGACATAAAATAATGAAATAAAATAAAAGAAAATACAAGAAAAACAAAGGAAAAATAATAGCAATGAAATGTAACCAAGTTAAACGAGCCAAGAACCCTAGTAATGGGTGATCGCACCGGGAAGTTGCGGTGTGGACCGTTGACTAGCCCTGGATCACGGGGAACCCTGTAAAATATTTTTAGGACTTAAATAAATGTCTATTGAAGTATAAATGCCATTAGAAATATCAAAGAAAAATTAATTAATTAGTACAAAGAAAAGTGAGAAATCGAAAAACGGACAAAACTCGGTATTACCGAAAAGTCGAGAATGCAACCCGAACAGGGGCATTGTGGTCATTTGACACCCCAAGTTGTCTTTTAACCTAAATTTACATTAAAAATACATGATATTACACTTGGAAAATGTCATGAAAAATTAAATTTGTGGTACCTAATGTAAATAGCAAAAATGGGAAGTTAAATGTGAAAAAATGAAACCTTAGAATAAACAATGATTTAATTCTCACATAGTGCCCCACTAACTTATTTAAGTGGACCACTAAAGCTTCATTTGGGCAGAATATTTTCATCTTCTTCAACCTCCCAAACCAGAACCAGCCGAATCCTTTTCTTCTCTCAAGTTCCTCCATGGCCGTCCATGGCCAAGCTCCATGCAAGCTTGATCTAAGCTCCTTTCTTCCCACTTTCCTTCAATAAAGATCATCCATACACCTTGGGCAGTTGATAGGCAATAAGAAGACCAAGTTTTGGAGAGATTTTGAAGAGTTTCCAAAGTGGTAAGTTTGTGTTTTTGGGTTATGGCTTCATTAAAGTTAGTAAGAATGTTATGGGTACTTGAATTATAGAGAGATTTTTGAGGTTTGATGTTTAAAGGGAGAGGTGTATTTTTGGCAGTCATGGAAACTCCTTGAGAGCAGTTTATTCTTGC
Organism: Hevea brasiliensis; assembly: GCF_030052815.1. Lineage (NCBI taxonomy): Eukaryota > Viridiplantae > Streptophyta > Magnoliopsida > Malpighiales > Euphorbiaceae > Hevea > Hevea brasiliensis. The sequence continues at coordinate 85,500,366 of NC_079494.1, read as the reverse complement.
TTGTAAATGTTAGATTAAAGGGTTGATTAAGCGTTTATATATGTAGGAATTTATTTGGGTGATGTATATTAAGTATATGTAAATGTGTACTTGAATTTGGAAGCTTGGAAATTAATGGAGTGTGATATATGAATTGGCAGCTTGATTTGGTGAACCATAAAAATGTTATTTTATGTTTGGTTTATGGAATATTAATGTTGAATTGTGGTACTTGTAATGGCAGCTTGTTTATATGTATGATGATGTGAGGTTGGACATGTAAATGAGCCAGGTAGGTGATTGAATTATTGTAATTTGAGCTTGAAAAATTATGTACATTATGGTACATATTGAGTGTGATTATAAGCTGCCAAAATGACCAACAATATGTTGTGAATTGTGTTTAGGTTATGATACAAACCAGAATTGGCATGAATGTTTAGTTTGGTAAATGTTAAAAGTGTCCTTTGATGAGTAATGAATAAAATACAATAGGGCAGTTTATGTTATGGGCCTAGAACCTTAAGTGTGTGGCTCCAATTGGTATGAGACCAATTGGAGGTAAAACTAGGCACAAAATGTGCCAACTTTCATGAAGGAAGCTTACCAAAATTCTGCTTGTAATGTAACTTGAAAAGTGACCAAATCCGAACTAGTGCATTTAAGGCCTGAAAATTGACCATTTGGGCAGCAGTTAGTATTTTGGCCATAACTCACTCAAAACAGGTCCAATTGACCTGAAAGTTTGACCATGAATAGCTAAGACATATATCTACAAGTCTTATGAAGACACTAAAGCCCCGAAATGGCCATAAGGAAGTCAAACAGCTTGTACAAGTTCGGGTACAAAAATTGGCCGAACCTAAAATGACCTAAAATGACCTAAAGTGACCAATTTTGGTACATTCTAACCAGCAATAGTAAAATGACTATAACTTGGTCTAGTATACTCATAATGACCTGAAATTTTGCCACACGTGCAATGAGACATAGATCTACAGGTTTTTAGTTTTCACTGAAACCCGAAAACTAAGGAAACTGGGTCATCCGGCTAGGTCAAACTAGTATCTCGGAGTCCAACTAATTGCAAGAAAATGTAATATACAAGGAAATGAATTTGGTAACATGTACCAATACTAAAAGGCTACAAATGTGACATATTGGTAACATTAAAACCTAATTCACCTAGACTGCATCGAGGGTTGACATCTTAGGTTGACTAAGGAAATAATAGAATTCGATAAATTAATTATTGAACCTTATTCTTAGAGACAGTTTAAATGATTACTGAAACACTTCAAATTGTGTTTCTCAGTTAGCAAAGACTCAGGGAAAGGGAAGGAAACACTGAGTTAAGGCCAAGAGACAGTTATCAGAGGTTTGTGCACAACTAGTTTTTAACTGATTTTGTTTTGAATATTTCATATGATTAAATGACATATTTTTCTTATGTATTATGTTTAACAAGCATTGGATTTAATTCAATGATTATTGAATTTGTTATAGTATGTATGAATTTAGCTTTGTGAAATGGTATTTTCACAAGTATTAAGCATTTTTATGGATTGAATAAATTATGTTTTGGAAAATTGTGATAGAACATGTTTTGAATTGTGATGGTAATTTTCATGGAAAAATGCAAATTTATGATTTGAATTGTGATGAGCGCAAAAATTATTGGATATTGAAATTGACTTTGAATCGAATTATATTGTGATTTATGCTCACTAAAAGGATTGTGATATTATTTTATTTCTCACTATAGATGCTTGACTAGGTTATTACTCGTCTCTTTCATTTGTTGAGAAGACAATGGAGTTAGTTGTGTTTTGATTACCATGGTACATGCACAGGCTTAGATTTTCCTTTGATTTGAGGTTAGATCTAATTTTTTTTTTTTTATCGTTATGGCCCTTGCGGAGGATTCATTATTGTGGTGTGTACCGTGCACGATAATTCAACCTCCCTGACCATAGGGAGTTAGAATATGATTCGACCTCCCCGACCATAGGGAGTTAGAATCACATCGAACATGGCCCTTTCAGATTAGTCTTGCATAGTTAGTGAGATAAAGAATGATTTTTGAGATACAGCATGATTTTTGAGATACAGCATGGTTTTTGACATACAGCATTGTTTTTGAGATACAATATGCTTTTTGAGACACAGAATGTTTTTGAACAGTAAAGAATTGTGATTTCAGTTATGATTTATGTATAATTGATTTTATTGGGACTACCTTAAATGGTTAGTCATGATTTGATAATTTGAATTTCGTGATCAAAGTCATTGTATACAAAGGATTTACATTATTGGCAATGAATATTTTGAGTTTTGGAATTTGATGAGTATTCAGATTTCCAAATTATTTACTGTAAATTTTGTCAATGTATATTGTACTATATTTTAAATTATAGTTGTGCACCACTGAGTTCACCACTTAGCGATAGCTTTGTATGCTGTCGCAGGTAAAAAGAGCATAGAGCAGTGAGTAAGTTTCTTTGAAGACACATTCAGATCAGCTCCAAGTATATCATAGGTATACCCACGTACATAGGTTTGATGTATGCATGCAGTAATATGTATGTAAATTATTTGAACAGTTGTATAAAAACTCTTGTAAAATATTTTGGTATGTAATTAAATGTAAATTATTGTAAATGTAAATTTGGGATTTCATTTATCTGAATAGTTTTGTAATATTAATTTTGAGTCTTGTAATCAATGAAATGTTTCTTTTATGATGAGATTAATTTGAAAATAAATTGATTTGATTATTGAGATTTGAATTGTGAGTTCAAATGAAGTTATTGAAGTTGTATTTGAGAAAACATATTGGGAGTGTGTTCTTTACAGGTTTTGAACAACTGTTTTCTCAAAATACAGCCGGCACTCTGCCAAAATTTTGAAAAGTTTTATAACACCATATTTTTAAGTGATGATTTAGATTTCACGAAAATTGTTTTAAAATCCCTTGTAGTATACCTAATGTGTTATTGGTAGGCGAAGTACGGTAATTCATTAGGTGTACTACGGGATCATGTTACATCTTACAGAAGTGTAGGGTGTTACATGTTTTGTGGTATCAGAGCAATGGTTTTAAAGTAAATTTCGAACTGTGAATTTGAAATCTTTTTATCGGTAACTACAACCGCTCAAATGTTTGATACTTATAGTACATTTACATCATAAATATGAACCAATGGAGAGGAATCTCCTTATGTTGATTGTGCAGGAATAGAAAATCTTGTGAAAATATATGAGAGAGAATAATGAGATAATAGAACAGTCTGTGATGGCAGAAGTACAAGTTGAGGCCCCAACTCCACAAAGTGTCGAAGGCCCGACTGTACCAGTTTTACCAGTACAAATTACTGCACAAATGGCCCAGCAAATGGCCACTTTCTTCCAACAAATGGCTGATAATCGTCAGCCCAAGCCCCAATACAGACCTAACCCCCACAAGGGCAGTGTGAAATAGAGAAGAGGGAGAAATCTACGAGTCAAAACTCGAGCAGTAATTTGGGGAAGAGAAAAGAATTTGAGGAATCCCGAGCTCAGAGATATGACAGAGGCGGATCATTAGGGCAGAGAACACCAAAATCTAGTCGTCGAACAACCAGAAGTTCCTATTCTGCCCTTTTCTGCCATGTTTGTGGTAAGCTACATGGAGGTATTTGTCGTAAGGCCTCTGGAGCCTGCTACAATTGTGGAAAACTTGGACACTTTGATAAAGATTGTACTAGAGCACCTCGATCTGCTCTCTGGAGTCCACAGACTGTCAGTCAGAGTCGAGATAGAAATAGAGTTGATACTCCTCACCACTCTAACACAGTGAATCAACCCAAATATAGTAGTGCACCAGTCAGAGCGTCCACTATGCGCTAAGGAAAAAGAGCAAAAACTTAGGATGTAGCTGCTGGTAAGTTCTTAATTTTTGAAGGAAACAATGAGTTATTATTTGATCCCAGCACTACTTATTTATATGTTAGTGTTAGAATTCTATGTTTTGTTGCTATTCCTTTACAGGGGAATAAATTTTGATGCATTAGTGACTAGTCTTTTAGGATAAGAACTATAATAACAAGTATGATTGACATTAATTTTTGAAGAATTGTTAGCTAAAAGTATTTTCTAAAACACCATAAACTATAAAGCTAATTGGTGAGCCTTCTTAATGTATGGCAAGAGGACCTAAAAGTAAGTTATAGTAATATAATTGCTCTAGATGAGGGCAAAGATGTTACTGTTAGTAATTGTCAAGGGATATTGTAATTAGAATCGATTTAGGATATTAGTGGATTCGCGAAAGATAAGATGTTAGAAAACCTAGTCCATGAGGTTATAACGTAGTGACTATATAATGTTCTCGATGTTTGTATTGTAAGCTGCAGATTACAGTACTAACACGGGATTATTGTGTAGAGCTACGTGCTTCCTCGTGATACAATAAATTAAGAATATTTGTAAGTAATCTATAATTTGATACAGTTGCGCCCGAATAAAGTACTATTACTCGAAATAAATGTGAAAATTTTAGTCAGAAATTTAAAACTTCAGAACTAGCCTATCAAACGACTACACTTGTAAGGTAGCTAGAGTCAGTGACTCGGTTACATTAATGTGAATTACCTGTACCACAGTAATTGCTATAAGCTTAGAGATATCAGTACGACTTATCATCCTCAGACGGATGGACAGTCGAAATAAGTGATTCAGGTAAATTTTGAAACTCATTGAGTTTCTATAAATAATGAAATGAAATGATAATAATAATCTGTAATATGTGATAAGCCATCAAGAATATACTGAGAACTTGTGTCATTGAATCCGAGGGGAGATGGGACAGATACATCCCACTAACAGAAATTGTATATATTAATAAGTGTCAAGCTAGCTTACAAGTGGCACCCTATGAAACATTGTAAGGGAACAGATAACTATGGATTTTGTGATGAGACTTCCGAGGACACAGAATAGTCATGATGCAGTATGGGTTATAGTTGATAGACTAACCAAGTCTGCTCACTTTTTGCTAGTCCGGATGGACTATAGCCTGGAAAGATTGGCCAGATTGTACATATATGAAATTGTAAGACTGCATGGAGTGCCAGTATTGATTGTATCAGACAGAGATCCTAGGTTCACTTTTAGATTCTGGGGTAGTCTTCAGAGAGCCTTAAGAACTAGATTGAACTTCAGCATGGCATTCCACCCATAGATAGATGGCCAGTCTGAGAGGGTAATTCAGATATTGGAGAATAGGCTACGGGCTTGTGTGATTGAGTTTGAAGGTAGTTGGGATACACACTTGCCTTTGATTGAGTTTGCTTATAACAACAGCTACCAATCAAGCATTGGGATGCCTCCATATGAAGCTTTGTATGGCAGAAAGTGCAGAACTCCCTTATGTTGGGATGAAGCTGGTGAAAGGAAGATGATTGGGCTAGAAATTGTTCAGCAGACAGAGGAAAAGATCAAATTGAACAGAGATAGACTCAAGGCTGCATCAGACCGTCAGAAGTCCTATGTTGGTCTGAATAGAAGAGATATTGAATATGCAGTGGGTGACAAGGTATTCCTTAAAGTTTCTCCTTGGAAGAGGATTATGAGATTTGGCAGAAAGGGAAAACTGAGTCCTCATTTCATCGGAACTTATGAGGTTCTAGAAAGAGTGGGTCCTTTGGCATATCGGTTAGCATTACCTTCCAGAGCTAGAAAGGATACACAATGTCTTTCATGTGTCCATGTTAAAGAGGTACAGATCTGACCCATCTCATGTACTATCAGTTGAAGAGATTGAGGTAAATCCAGACATCTCATATGAGGAAGAACCCATAGAAATTCTGGCATATGAGGTGAAGCAGCTGAGGAATAAATAGATACACCTGGTTAAAGTGTTGTGAAACAATCATTCAGGCCAAGAAGCTACTTGGGAACGTGGAGAGGATATGAGGAGACAGCACCCACAGCTATTTAGAGACTAATGCCAGGTAAAATTTTGAGACGAAATTTATTTAAAGGGGGGGAGAATTGTAACACCCCTATGTTCGGTATAACGTTCTACTGTTCCTGTGACCAGTGTTGTCCAGACAGCTAGGATGCCTAGAACTACACTTAGGTATGGATGAGGAGACATAAAATAATGAAATACAAGAAAAGAAAATGCAAGAAAAATAAAGGAAAAATAATAGCAATAAAATGTAACCAAGTTAAACGAGCCAAGAACCCTAGCGATGGGTGACCGCACCGGAAAGTCGCGGCGTGGACCGTTGACTAGCCCTGGACCGCGGGGAACCCTGAAAAATATTTTTAGGACTTAAATAAATTTCTATTGAAGTATAAATGCCATTAGAAATATCAAAGAAAAATTAATTAATTAGTACAAAGAAAAGTGAGAAATCGAAAAACGGATAAAACTCGGTATTACCGAAAAGTCGGGAATGCAACCCGAACAGGAGCATTGTGGTCATTTAACACCCCGAGTTGTCTTTTAACCTAAATTTCCATTAAAAATACATGATATTACACTTGGAAAATGTCATGAAAAGTTAAATTAGTGGTACCTAATGTAAATAGCAAAAATTGGGAGTTAAATGTGAAAAAATGAAACCTTAGAATAAACAATGATTTAATTCTCACATAGTGCTCCACTAACTCATTTAAGTGGACCACTAAAGCTTCATTTGGGAAAAATATTTTCATCTTCTTCAACCTCCCAAACCAGAACCAGCCGAATCCTTTTCTTCTCTCAAGTTCCTCCATGACTGTCCATGGCCAAGCTCCATGCAAGCTTGATCTAAGTTCCTTTCTTCCCACTTTCCTTCATTAAAGATTGTCCATACACCTTGCGTAGTAGATAGGCAACAAGTTAGTAAAGAGTTTCCAAAGTAGTAAGTTTGTGTTTTTGGGTTATGGCTTCATTAAAGTTAGTAAGAATGTTATGGGTACTTGAATTATGGAGAGATTTTTGAGGTTTGATGTTTAAAGTGAGAGATGTATTTTTGGCAGCCATGGAAACTCCTTGAGGGCAGTTTATTCTTGCTTGTAAATGGTAGATTAAAGGGTTGATTAAGTGTTTATGTATGTAGGAATTTATTTGGGTGATGTATATTAAGTATATGTAAATGTGTACTTGAATTTGGAAGCTTGGAAATTAATGGAGTGTGATATATGAATCGGCAGCTTGATTTGGTGAACCATAAAAATGTTATTTCATGTTTGGTTTATGGAATATTAATGTTGAATTGTGGTACTTGTTATGGCAGCTTGTGTATATGTATGATGGCGTGAGGTTGGACATGTAAATGAGCTAGGTTAGGTGATTGAATTGTTGTAATTTGAGCTTGAAAAATTCTGTACATTATGGTACATATTGGGTGTGATTATAAGCTGCCAAAATGACCAACAATATGTTGTGAATTGTGTTTAGGTTATGGGACAAACTAGAATTGGCATGAATGTTTAGTTTGGTAAATGTTAAAAGTGTCCTTTGATGAGTAATGAATAAAATGCAATAGGGCAGTTTATGTTATGGGCCTAGAACCTTAAGTGTGTGGCTCCAATTGGTATGAGACCAATTGAAGGTGAAACTAGGTACAAAATGTGCCAACTTTCATGAAGAAAGCTTACCAAAATTCTGCTTGTAAGGTAACTTGAAAAGTGACCAAATCCGGATTAGTGCATTTACGGCCTGAAAATTGACTATTTGGGCAGCAGTTAGTATTTTGGCCATAACTCACTCAAAACAGGTCCAATTAACCTGAAATTTTGACCATGAATAGATAAGAAATATATCTACATGTCTTATGAAGACCTAAAGCCCAGAAATGACAATAAGCAAGTCAAAAAGCTTGCACAAATTCGGGTCCAAAAATTGGCCGAACCTAAAATGACCTAAAGTGACCAATTTTGGTACATTCTGATCAGCAATAGTAAAATGACTATAACTTGGTCTAGTAAACTCAGAATGACCTGAAATTTTGCCCCTCATGCAATAAGACATAGATCTACAAGTTCGTAGTTTTGACCAAAACCCAAAAACTGAGGGAACTAGGTCATCCGGCTAGGTCAAACTAGTATCCCCGAATCCAACTAATTGCAAGAGAATGCAATATACAAGGAAATGAATTTGGTAACATGTACCAATACTAAAAGGCTACAAATGTGACATATTGGTAACATTAAAACCTAATTCACCTAGACTGCATCGAGGGTTGACATCTTAGGTTGACTAAGGAAATAATAGAATTCGATAAATTAATTATTGAACCTTATTCTTAGAGACAGTTTAAATGAGTACTGAAACACTTCAAATTATGTTTCTCAGTTAGCAAAGACTCAGGGAAAAGGAAGGAAACACTGAGTCAAGGCCAAGAGACAGTTATCAGAGGTTTGTGCGCAACTAGTTTTTAATTAATTTTGTTTTGAATATTTCATATGATTAAATGACATATTTTTCTTATGTATTATGTTTAACAAGCATCGGATTTAATTCAATGATTATTGAAATTGTTATAGTATGTATGAATTTAGCTTTGTGAAATGGTATTTCCACAAGTATTAAGCATTGTTATGGATTGAATAAATTATGTTTTGGAAAATTGTGATAGAACATGTTTTGAATTGTGATGGTAATTTGCATGGAAAAATGCAAATTTATGATTTGAATTGTGATGAGCATAAAAATTATTGGATATTGGAATTGACTTTGAATCGAATTATATTGTGATTTATGCTCACTAAAAGGATTGTGATATTGTTTTATATATAACTATAGATGCTTGACTAGGTTGTTACCCGTCTCTCTCATTTGTTGAGAAGACAATGGAGTTAGTTGTGTTTTGATTTTCATGGTACGTGCATAGGCTTAGATTTTCCTCTGATTTGAGGTTAGATCTAAGTTTTTTTTTTTATCGCTATGGCCCTTGCGGAAGATTCATTATTGTGGTCTGTACTGTGCACGATGATTCGACCTCCCCGACCATAGGGAGTTAGAATCTGATTCGATCTCCCCGACCATAGTGTAACACCCCTTACCCGTCTACAGAATAGCCGAGTAAGGCGTGCTACACGGCGTGTCGGAGCACCTAGTCTGTGAATATCACATTTTCTAAACTCAATTTGATTTTAAGAAGTGTTTATGTGCTATTTATAGCATACTGGTTCTATTTTCACACTTTAATAAAGTCAGTATTTTAAAATAGTAATAAAATTTGGCAAGGTGCCGTCTGTATTTTGGACAAACTGTCCTTCCAAACCTGTTGAAGACAGTTTAACATTATGATATCAAAATCTCAAATATTTCACAGTCTTTATTTCTCAGTAAAGTCAATAGACTTTTGCAGTCATTAAACAGTTCCATAATACAGTCCATAATAATTTAAATATATACAGAAAATCTCCATGTTATTTAATATGTACAAAATATTACAAACTTTAGAGCTTTCATAACATTACAAAATACAGGGCTGAATTTCAAATATACAACAAAAGTACAAAATACAAGATATCCTAAGTCCTACCATATATGCAATGTAGTGCAGATGACTCTGGACTCCTGTGCAGATCTGATGTCGCACCTGGTCGTTGGTCTGCTGGGCTCCCCAGCTGTATCTCCAATACCTACGCGTTACAAAAGTAACGCGCTAAGCAATTTTGCTTAGTGGTGCCAAATATATAAAGAAATATACACTAAAATAAAGTAAATAAAGTATTTACAAATTTTTAGTGGTGCTGTATGTCAGTAGACTGGATTTATGTATTTGAATTTTTAATAGTACTTGAATTACTGCCCGTGTAGCCTATATACTGACCAGACTGGATAAATGGATATACTGGCACTGGGTACCTAGTACCTCGGGCCGTCACACCATCGGTCACAAAGTGTCTCCCGGTGTGTAAATAGCGTGGCTAAAAAGCCATATAGTTAATCTGGCGATAAGCCAAAAATAAATACACAATATGTATAGCCGTAGGCTATTAAAGTCACAGTGCGGCATAATAAGCCGTAAAAACACAATATGGTATGAAGCCATTTACAGAACAGCTGTCAGAATCCTATTGGCATGCCAACCTATCCATACTAGTCAACTAGGCAAACTAGGGCACATTATAAATTAATTGTTTAATTCTTCAATCTTTGGAGTTTACTAACTATTGTATAATTCACAAGTCAATGCATATATTGACATTTTTAGGTAATATGGAAAAGTTGTTTCTAGCATCAATATGTCACAATTTATATCTCAATATGCTGCCAATATAGTGCAATTTACCATTTTTACAAGTTGGCATTCATTGCCAAAATGCTTCAAGCATCATTGTATGCAAAATGTCAAATTCTCAATTTTTGTGTGCTAGATTGGCCTAGCTTAAAGTCCTATTTCCTTTAGTTTTTAGCTTCTGGTCAAAGAAGAAAAATTGTATCTCTATGTCTTATTGCACGCGGGGCAAAATTTCAGGTCATTCCGAGTTGTGTAGACCAAGATATGGTCAATTTGCTAAAGCTGGACAGATTGCACTTTTAGTGCACAATTTGGTCAAATTTTAGGTCACTTTTGGTTCGGCAGTTTTTGTGCCCGAAATTGTGCAAGCCATTTGACTTGGTTATGGTCATTTCTGGGCTTTGTGTCTTCATAAGACTCTGAAACTTAGTTCAGTTTGTTACTCTGCTACTTTGAAGTTTTGATTAGAAAGACTTTTGAAACTAGTTTTCTGAAGTATTTTCTTAAAAAGGGATTCTGAATACTGGAACTCTACATTTTCAGTTCGTTCATTATCCTGTCACACTCTCACTTTCAGTCCTTTATCATCTCTGTTTCCATTCCCATTGTCCAAGCTCAACTTCATTCCACTCGGTTATTATCTTAATCCGATCGCATTTTAGCTAAGCACCCTTCAGTTCATGACGAACATCAGTCATCAGGCTAATCAGTCCACTGTCTTATTACTATTTGTCATCCCGTAGTTATTTCAATAGATTAGGCTCCTTACAGGTAAGAGCTCATATTGCCGTTTCATTAAGTGTTTATGTTTACTTTTCGCATTTCCTTTGTTCTTCTTATGTATGCGATTTTCTCCAAGTTCATTTAGTGCCAAAGAACCCCAAAGAATGTTACTCTCGAGTTTATTTCTTTCGTGATCAGTCCATTATTTTATTAATCTTCGTTATTTCTGAATGCAAGTAGCGTATAAGTGGTTGGGTAAAACGTAGGTAACTGCAACTTAAGGGTTTCTTTTAAAAGATAGGGTCTGAATAACACGTCAGGAAAATAGCCAAACTACTAGGCTAACGTAAACGGCGATTCGGCATGATGCCATAAAGTGGAATAAAACTAAAATATACGAAACAACATCGGGTATCAAAAGATACTGGTAAGACGACCACATAAGCGATCGATAAAAATTTAGTCTGGTATCCCCCACCTGGTCATAAGGTACCTATAGGCTAAAAGAAGCCTTATTCCGACCCTTGGCATCTTGGTCTTAGGTTCTTATAGTGTGTAGATGCAATTAAATCTCGAGGGGTCAGAAAAATCCTTGTCCGACCCCCGTTAAAATGAAAGAGATCGGAGGAGAGTTCTTATCCGGCCTCCAACCCAAAAATTTTAATGAACAGTTGAAAGAGATCGGAGGAGAGTTCTTATCCGGTCTCCAACCCAAAAATTTTAATGAACAGTTAAAAGAGATCGGAGGAGAGTTCTTATCCGATTCTCAGCTCAAAATTTTAATAAGTACTTAAAAGAGATCGGAGAAGAGTTCTTATCCGTTTCTCGGTCTAAAATTTCCATAAACATTTAAAAAGAGATCGGAGGAGAGTTCTTATCTGATCTTCGAGCTAAAATTTTAATAAATACTTAAAAGAGATCGGAGGAGAGTTCTTATCCGATTCTCAATCCTAAATTTTAAATACTTCAAAAGAGATCGGAGGAGGGTTCTTATCCGATCTCCACTCAGAATTTTAATAAATATTTAAAAGAGATCGGAGGAGAGTTCTTATCCGATTCTCACACCAAATTTTAACCTGTACGCAAAATAATCCCAAAACCAAAAATGATATGCGATGTCAATTCACTTAGGTTGTCTCATTTACTTATGTATCTGGGTAATCCAAATTTAGTGAAAAATCAAATATTCCTTTGGTCAAAAGGATTAACATTTCCATTCAAGCTCTCCTAACTAATGCAAAGTTAAATCTACTTACCCTCATTAAGGGACGAGGTGGAGTGCCTAACACCTTCCCCACTCGTTTACGGATCCCGAACCTAGAATCTTTGCCTTGAAGAGGTTTCATTTCAATTTATCTTCATAAACGGTTTTCTTTAATTTCCTTCAAAATTAAAGTGGCGACTCCTCACTCTTTCCCACTTCGGTGAGGGTTCGTTCAGGCGACCGCAAAACACCTTGCAACAGCTTGGCGACTCCACTGGGGACATTTGAGATTTAACCCCGGTCTAGAGGTCCAAAAGTAGATTTAATTTTTCAATCAAGTTATAGTTAGGTGGGCTCACCCGGCAATATTTTATGTGTTAATTTTTGTTTATTCCTACTAACTATTCCGCTTGTTTTGCTTGTTTTGCTTGTTTTATTCCCTACAGTGCCTTTCGTTTCGAAAAAAAGGAAAAAGGAAAATAGGAAGAATAAAATCCCCCTGAATTGGGAAGAGGTAAAGGTGTCCCTTAACACACTGAACACTCACACGATGTCCTCACACACTTCGGCCCTATACCCGGGCTTTCTTACCATTTTAGGAAAGTAGGAGGGGGTCATGTAGCGGTACCCATGGGTTTTACCCCATTAGTATCCGTGAAGGCTTCTGTTCAGATTGAAACTCGTTCTATCCACTGTGATACTCGTGGAATTTTCCCGATAATATCATGGTTATAGAATGGGGCCTCTCTGCATAAAGAGGGGCAATTTGGGAACCTGTGGCTTTTAGAAAATTAGACCTTGAGCTAAACTATCACAATAGCTGAAAGCCGTAGTAAGCTACCTTATAAGATAGAACTATCCAATTAGGTAGCACTCATCCAGTATCAGGAATCTCCCTATGCTAGGACAAGAGGGGCATACTTACTCTTACCCTATTCTGTTTATTTTACTTTGTTCTTACTTTTAAGGGTAATCTTGAATCATATTGTTAAGAAAACCTGCACATTTTCCTACTTTGATAAATGTGTAGGTACCACTCTGCCAACAATATAATATAAGATTACCTGAATTTATCCTGCTAACGAGTTTTTCCGCAGGCATCACCAAACCAAAAGTCTGTAAAAAGGATAGGCATCATTTTTATCATGGCATTCTCGAGTCAGTCGGCAGAAGAAGTTCAGAATGCTAAACTTTGGTCCAAATCAACTCATACTCCAGTACCCCCGCAAAATGATGTTTCCAAGGCACATGCTAGCTTACTACCTTCATGGGATCTGAATAAAATTGAGGTCAGAATGAACAGCCTCGAGGGTCTGTCTAATGGTTGGAGGTCGCTTCCTGATCAGGTCAAGGCACGATTTGAAAAGAAGTACGGAAGGATTGCAACCCTAATGCGAGTCAAGGTCCAAATCCCGGCATTAAAGGCCACGCTGTCAGTTTGGAGTCCTAAGTACGGGGTATTCTCTTTCAATGACATTGATACAGTTCCCACTATGGAAGAATATCAGGCATTACTAGAGATTCCTTATTCAACACAGAATCGGATCTACCTAAACCTTGAGCATAGGCAGACCTGGAAACGATTAACACATTTGTTGGGTATTCCTTCGGAGGAGGCAAAGTCAAAAGAAACTGTCAAAGGGAACACGCATGGATGGTACTGGACCTACCTCGAGAAGCGGTTAGATCAATACCTCCAAGAGAAACGGTGGGATCAAGCTTCAGTAGCACTCGCATTGGGAATCTATGGCCTGATTTTGTTCCCGGGCCCATTAGGAATCATAACCTGCAGCACGGTGGAAGTATTCTGGGCGGTAGAAAGGCAGGAGGTCAATCTGATACCGGCAATTCTTGCGGAGACCTTATTAACCCTTACCTACTGCAGACAACAGGGCAAAGGGTCCATTAAGTGTTGTTCTTAATTGTTATATCTCTGGATTATCACTCATATATGTCCTATGGAGACAAAGGGGTTGACTTGGTACCTTGACCAGCCTCCCATCGAGAAGATGACCCGGTTAGTAATCAGTCCGAAGAATGAACAATAGTGGCGGGAACAGATTTTGAGTTTCAATAGCCATGATTATTGTTGGAGGAAGCTGTGGGCGTCAGGCCAATCCATTTTGATCAACACGGGAGGTAATCAGTCGGTGTCCCTAATCGGAGTAACCGGATACACAAGTTACACTCCGGCATTGGTAATGAGGCAGTTTGGCTCAACACAGTCCAGAATTGACATTGAAGAATACCACCAAGGTCATTTCTACCATGAGCTCAAGGAAGAGGAAGGGTTGAAAATGGCTCGCAGATCCTGGGAAAACATCTCTCTGATGGAAAGGTCGCCTAAAGGTCCAAGTGTTAGTAGTATGCCCTAGAGCATATCATTTAGTATGTATCTTGTATATATTTTTAATAATAAAAGGCATTTCCACTTTTCCGTTTACGTAATATATTTATGTGTAATAGAAAAGGTCCATTGATATTTTGTTAGAAATATTATTCTTAAGTTGTTAAGAATATGAGTGACAATATTTCTAGCACAAAGTATCAAAAATAGGTTCACAATCGAGGATACTTCATAATAAGGACATGACTTATCCAGAAAGATTGTATTCATGTTTGTTCCCAAGTTATTTATATGAGATATAAATAAGATGGAATGGTGAGTCTCATGCCATATAACAAACTTGATAGGCACTTATAAATGATAAGTAGGCCGAACCAGTGACACTTATGACAAGCACATGGAGTTTACTCTTGTCAATGTTTTGTCATATATCATATCAGTGCAAATAATCTTTAGACCTGAGATAGCATAGTTATCTTGTATATAGGTAGTTTGAGTTTGATACTGCTTTCATACTTGTACTATGTATGGGTATATGGGCATGTGTTGGCTCCTGCTAGTTATATATGGAGGTAGGTGTTGATCAAGAAGGAATCTGTTCCTCTAAGTAAATAGAGATAAAATCCTATGTTCATTTAATTGTTCTTGATGTTTCAAGTTCCTGGCCAGGACAGATAGATTTATTCAGAAAAGAGTTTCTGATGAGAAAAATCTTTTAATCAAGAACTGGAATTAAAAGAGAACATAATGTTCATAGCAAATGGAGTTTGACATAAACCATCACTCCAGCTTGAGTTGGGATTTTGTAACAGAGAGATTCTAGTGCATGGTAACATATGATTATAGGTTCATTTAAGGTTAACCTTATTACTAATTGGGTGGCAATGGCATGCTATGCTAGGTATTAACCATGGTCTATGAGGTTCATAAAATGATTTAGAGAAATCATTTATGGTAAGAAAGAGTTCTGATGATATTAAGAGTTGATATCATGTCTCATTGCCAATTAGTGATGAGCCTAGTAAGTCACACACATACACAAGTTATCACCTAATTAAATATGATTTAATTAATTAATTAAAGAGTCTAATTGATTAATTAAATAGGTTTGGTTTGCAATTAAATTGCAAAGTCCCTAGCATGACTTGAAACCAAATCTAGATTATTGGATGTGTAGTATAAATTAAATATATATTTAAAGTGTTTAAATATGAATTTAATTAATGAGAAATTAATTAATAGAGATTAATTAATTAATTTATATTTGATATAAATTAATTAGAAGAAGAAAAATAATTATTTTGGGTTGAGAACTCAAAATTAAGACACAGGGGCATTTTGGTCATTTTGCGGTGACACGCGCACCATGAGATGGTGACACATGGCATAACACATAAGCTTGCAAATGTTTTTAATCATGTAAGATGATTAAAATCAAGATTAAATATAGGTTTGACACTTGGCACAATGTGATTGGGTCACTTAAACCTAGAGCTAATCAAAGGGTGACATGTGGCAAGGGTTTAATGTGTTAACCTAGCTATTTAAATGTGGTTATGAAAAGATAAAATAACCAGCAGCCACACTCCTTTGTCACGCCAGTTTGAGGGTTTTTATCTCTTCTTCTTCATCTCTTATCAATTCAAAGAGATTAGCCATCAATCTCTTGAATTAAGAACACTAGGAATTGTTTCTAGTGTCCTGTTTACATCTCTAATCTCTTAAAAGGCAGAACTTGAATTTCTAATTAATAGAAAAGGCTTTAGAAGCTGTTCAAGGGCTGCCATAGGTGTTCTTGGTGTGGACAAGCTAGAGGGACAACATCTGGTGTCCTGAAGACGAATCTCAAAGGCACAGACACGCTGTAGTGCATCAAGAGGTTAGTGTAATCGTTCTTGATTTAATCTAGGGTTCTAAAATTAATCTGATTAATTTTAAAATCTTAAATGGCAAATACAGATCCAAAAACATATTAAAATAGTTTTAATATGATGTTTATCATTGAAATCAAATAGATAAAAATAAATCTTGCATGGTGCATGTGACCCTAGGTGAAAATTTTTGAATTCAATGGTATAATCTTGTGTTTTTCACGCTTCCGTTCCTTCAATTGGTATCAGAGCCACTATATTTGCCATTTAGATTGTTGATTATATAATTTAATTGTGTGTTTGATCATGAGATCAAGAGATTCATTGCTGGTTGGATCATGAGGTGTGGCGGCACACATGGTGAAGCCACCATTGGTGGCGGCAACAATGGTTCCTTGGGTGGTTCAAGGTCTGGCTTTTAATTATGCAATTATTGTATGATCTAAGGCCTATTCTTTGACTAATTAAAGTGTTTAATTAGTTGTTTTAATCACACAATTAAATTATGATTCAAATCAGAATTTTAAAAATTGTTTGAATGTGATTCAAATCTGAATTTTAAAAGTTGTTTGAATGTGATTCAAATCTGAATTTTTAAAGTTGTTTGAATCATATTTAAAACTGATTTTTTAAAATTGATTCAATAAAATTCAGATCTGATTTTTTAAAAAATATTTGAATGTGATTCAAATCTGATTTTTTAAAAAATGTTTGAATGTGATTCAAATCTGAATTTTTTAAGTTGTTTGAATGTGATTCAAATCTGAATTTTTAAATTTGTTTGAATGAGATTCAAATCTGAATTTTTAAATTTATTTGAATCATATTCAAATCTGGATTTTTAAGTTGAATATGAGATATTCAATTTAATTTAAGTATGTATGTTTTATTTAATTGTTAAATAGTGATATGCATGATGGATGATCATGGACTATAAAAGACCAATGTGATTGGATTTATTTCTTTTATGTTTCTTTGGGATTGTAAATTAATCAATTTATTTTAATTTATTTTGGGCATGTATTATTAAGTTTGTAATAATTTTTGGGTTGTAATTTTATTTATTTAAGTTCTTGTAAATTCACCTTGGTATGCCAAGGATTACTATGTAATATTGGATTGCAAGAAGTTCAAGGAGGTCAAGAGCATTGGTGAGACCAGTGGGGGGAATTCAAGATCAAGTGTTGATTATGTACTCCTTCAGCAACTCTTGTAAAATGAATGAATGAATGAAATGCACCTAGGAATGCCCTGATTCAATTCTTGGTGGCTCAGAATTGAATCCCTTAGAAAGTCCATGATCATACCATATTTACTGCTTATCCATGAATGCATGAGATGTATGGGAATGTATACAATTATATGATATATGCATGCTAAATGGATAATGTGCAAAGTGAGACCTTAATAGTAAATAGAATGACCATAAAATCTTCTAAACAAATGATTAAGTTGGAAATGCTATAATTAAAGTAATTATAACATAGGCCCTCCATTGGGGCAATTATTTTAAGAAATTTTAAATAGTTGCATAAGATGCAATTTATTTAAGAGATTTTCTTAAGAATAATTGTTAAGCATGAGATGTTGTAAATATGTAAATGGTTTAGTGGCCAATATTGGATGTACCTGAGGACATTAAAATTATTTGCATAATTACTGGCTCAATGGGATTAACTTAACTAATGCAAGATAAGTCAATAATGGATGTACCTGAGATTTTGAGCATTAGGGGCTAGGTAAAGGATTGAACCTTGAAGGAGCGGAAGCGTGAAAAACACAAGATTATACCATTGAATTCAAAAATTTTCACCTAGGGTCACATGCACTATGCAAGATTTATTTTTATCTATTTGATTTCAATGATAAACAACATATTAAAACTCTTTTAATATGTTTTTGGATCTGTATTTGCCATTTAAGATTTTAAAATTAATCAGATTAATTTTAGAACCCTAGATTAAATCAAGAACGATTACACTAACCTCTTGATGTGCCGCAATGTCTGCGCTTTGAGATTCGTCTTCAGGACACCAGATGTTGTCCCTCTAGCTTGTCCACACCAAGAAAACCTATGGCAGCCCTTGAACAGCTTCTAAAGCCTTTTCTATTAATTAGAAATTCAAGTTCTGCCTTTTAAGAGATTAGAGATGCAAACAGGACACTAGAAACAATTTCTAGTGTTCTTAATTCAAGAGATTGATGGCTAATCTCTTTGAATTGATGAGAGATGAAGAGAAATAGCTGGAGAGGCTCAAAGTGGCGTGACATATGAGAGGAGAGGCTGCTGGTTATGTTTTCCATTCATAACCACACTTAAATAGCTAGGTTAACACATTAAACCCTAGCCACATGTCACCTTTTGATTAGCTCTAGGTTTAAGTGACCCAATCACATTGTGCCAAGTGTCAAACCTATATTTAATCTTGATTTTAATCATCTTACATGATTAAAAAATATTTGGCAAGCTTATGTGTTAAGCCATGTGTCACCATCTCATGGTGCCACGTGTCACACTGTGAAATGACCAAAATGCCCCTGTGTCTTAATTTGAGTTCTTAACCCAAAATAATTATTTTCTTCTTCTAATTAATTATATCAAATATAAATTAATTAATTAATCTCTATTAATTAATTTCTCATCAATTAAATTCATATTTAAACACTTTAAATATAAATTTAATTTATACTACACATCCAATAATCTAGATTTGGTTTCAAGTCATGCTAGGGACTTTGCAATTTTATTGCAAACCAAATCTATTTAATTAATCAATTAAACTCTTTAATTAATTAATTAAATCATATTTAAATAGGTGATAACTTGTGTATGTGTGTGACTTACTAGGCTCATCACTAATTGGCAATGAGACATGATATCAACTCTTAATATCATCGAACTCTTTCTTACCATAAATGATTTCTCTAAATCATTTTATGAACCTCATAGACCATGGTTAACACCTAGCATAGCATGCCATGGCCACCCAATTAGTAATAAGATTTACCTTAAATGAACCTATAATCATATGTTACCATGCACTAGAATCTCTCTGTTACAAAATCCCAATTCAAGCTGGAGTCATGGTTTATGTCAAACTCCATTTGCTATGAATATTATGTTCTATTTTAATTCCAGTTCTTGATTAAAAATTTTCTCATGTAAACTCTTTCTCAATAAATCTATCTGTCTGGCCAGAACTTGAAACATCAAGAACAATTAAATGAACATAGGATTTTATCTCTATTTACTTAGAGGAACAGATTCCATCTTGATCAACACCTACCTCCATATATAACTAGTAGGAGCCAACACATGCCCATATACCCATACATAGTACAAGTATGAAAGCAGATCAAACTCAAACTACCTATATACAAGATAATCGTGCTATCTCGTGTCTAAAGATTATATGCACTGATATGATTTATGACAAAACATTGACAAGTGTAAACTCCATGTGCTTGTCATAAGTGTCACTGGTTCGGCCTACTTATCATGTATAAGTGCCTATCATGTTTGTTATATGGCATGAGACTCACCATTCCATCTTATTTATATCTCATATAAATAACTTGGGAACAAACATGAATACAATCTTTCTGGATAAGTCATGTCCTTATTATGAAGTATCCTTGATTGTGAACCTATTTATGATACTTTGTGCTAGAAATATTGTCACTCATATTCTTAACAACTTAAGAATAATATTTCTAACAAAATATCAATGGACCTTTTCTATTACACATAAATATATTATGTAAACGGAAAAGTGGAAATGCCTTTTATTAATAAAATATATACAAGATACATACTAAATGATATGCTCTAGGGCATACTACTAACAATCTCCCACTAGCACTAGAGCCATTCATTACAATACCTTAGACCCATCTTCTCAAGATATCAGTCTAACTGAGCTTGTGATAAAGGCTTAGTGAATGGATCAGCTGAATTTTTCAGCTGATGCTATTTTCTGCATGGCTAAATCGCCTTGCCCAACTATATCTCTGATAATGTGGTAGTGCCTTTCTATGTGTTTGGATTTTGGGTGAGACCTTAGTTCCTTAGCCTGTATGACTACTCCATTGTTGTCACAGTGTAATGGAGCTGCTGACTCAATGGAAGGAACTACTGTAAGTTCTCAGAACGAACTTCTTTATCCAAACGACTTCCTTTGCAAAGATCCGATGCAAAGAATATACTCAGCCTCTGTAGTGGAATCTGCATTCGTGCTCTGTTTGGAACTCTTCCAACTGACTACACCTCCATTACAAATGAACACATATCCAGAGGTAGACTTTCTATCATCGATATCTGATTGGAAATCAGAATCAGTATAACCATCCAATTGCAAGTCTCCACCTCCATAAATCAAGAATAAATCCTTAGTTCTTCTCAAGTACTTAAGGATATTCTTGACAGCTATCCAGTGTTCCAACCTGGATTGGATTGATACCGCTAGTCAAACTAATAAAGATATGCGATATCCGGCCTAGTACACAACATTGCATACATTAAACTTCCAATAGCCAAGCATATGGAATCTGGCCATCTTATCTCTTTCTTGGTGTCTTTGGAGACATCTCTTTAGAAAGGTGGATACCATGTCTCACTGGTAACAATCCTCTCTTGGAATCAAGCATGTTAAACCTCTTTAACACCTTTTCCAAGTATAGACTTTGGGATAAACCAATTATTCGTTTCGCTCTATCTCTATAGATGCGAATCCCAAGAAAATAGGTTGCCTCCCCTAAGTCTTTCATGGAGAATGTATTTGACAACCATACCTTTATAGTCGTCAACATACCTGTATCATTACCCATCAACAGTATGTCATCCACATATAAGACAAGGAAAGTGATAGCACTGTCACTAACCTTCTTATATACACATGGCTCATCCTCATTTTTGATAAAACCAAAAGATTTAATGGCTTTATCAAAACGGATGTTCCAACTCCTCGAAGCTTGTTTCAACCCATAAATGGATCGCTTTAGCTTGCATACCTTGGAACCATTTTGGGATTCAAAACCCTTAGGTTGTTCCATGAAAATGTTTTCTTCAATGTATCCATTGAGAAAAGCTGTTTTAACATCCATCTGCCAAATCTCATAATCATAGTATGCAGCTATTGCTAATAAAATCCGAATTGATTTAAGCATGGCAACAGGCGAGAAAGTCTCCTCATAGTCTATTCCTTGCCTTTGGCGAAACCCTTTCGCTACTAGCCTTGCCTTATAGGTCTCTACCTTTCCATCAAAACTAATTTTCTTCTTGAAAACCCATTTGTTCCCTATAGGTACAATACCTTCAGGTGGGTCAACAAGATCCCAAACTTGATTCTTATACATGGAATCAATCTCGGATTTCATAGCATCAATCCATTTTGAAGAGTCTAAATCTGATATAGCTTCTTCATAGGTAAGTGGATCATCTCCATGATCTACTTCTTCATGAGTAGACAACTCTTGTTCTTCTTCATGAAGAAAACCATATCTCACTGGTGGGTGAGATACCCTGGTTGTTCTACGAGGAATAGATGTAGATGTTTCATCAATGGGTATAGGTTGACTAGATGGTTCTATATCCATCTGATCTGTTGGTTGGTCAGAATTCTCCAATTCTAACTCTATTTGCCTTCCTTTGCCTCCTTCTTGAACAAACTGTTGTTTAAGAAATGTGGCATCTCTACTTATCACAACCTTTTGTGAAGTAGGCAAATAAAAATAATATCCAAAACTATCTTTTGGATATCCAACAAATCGACCTCTTTCTGATCTGGTCTCCAATTTATCAGTGTTCAGCTTTTTGATATAAGCTGGACAACCCAAAATCTTAACATGCTTAAGACTTGGTTTTCTTCCATGCCATATCTCATAAGTTGTGGAAGAAACTGATTTTGATGGAATCCTATTCAGAATATACAAAGCTGATTCTAATGCAAATCCCCAAAAGAAGATTGGCATATCAGTATAGCTCATCATACTACGTACCATATCCAATAGGGTACGATTTCTCCTTTCAGATACACCATTCAGCTGTGGCGTTCCTGGAGGAGTCAGCTGAGAAACAATGCCATGCTCTCTCAAGTATTCATCAAATTCAGTACTCAAATATTCACCTCCACGATCTGATCGAAGAACTTTAATATTCTTTCCTGTTTGAATTTCTACTTCAGATTTAAATTCTTTGAACTTTTCAAAAGATTCATGTTTGTATTTCATCAAATACAAATACCGAAACCTTGATTTATCATCGAAAGGTAATAAAATAATGAAAACCCTCTAGCCATTTCTTTAAATGGACCCCATCCATCACTCTGTATTAGCTCCAAAATATTTTCACTCTTAGCCCTTGTCCAACAAAGGGTGATGTAGTCATTTTGCCTCAAGGCAAGATTCACAAGTTGGAGTAGGCTCAGAGCCCAATGAGGATAGAATCCCCATTTTCTCCAATTTTGCAATCCTATCTTACGCAACATGACATAACCTTAAGTGCCAAATATATTTTGAACTTGAGTTGGTTTTTACCATGGCATTGCATTCATTTAGATTGCTATACTCGCCGATGGAAACACTTTCTTCGGCAATGGAAACACTTTCTGTTGGCGGTGGAAACACTTTCCTTTGCCTTTGTCACTTTGGTCTTCCTTTCTGCTTAGCTATTTTCTTGGAAGGACTAGGAATCTGAGGTTTCTTTTTCTTATTGCCCTTCTTCTTGTTGGACTTTCCAACAGAAGAAGATGCAACCAAAGCTACCTCTTTTCCTTTATTGCCTGGCATATTCTTTTGGGCAATAACCAGCATGTTGAGTAATTCAGCTAAGGTGCATTCCTGTTTAGTCATATGGAAATTTGTCACAAAATTCCCAAAAGACTCAGGAAGGATCAAGGATCAAATCCGTTTGTAGTTGGAAATCCATGTTGAAGTCAAGATGTTCCAACCGCTCAATCACCGAATCATCTTGTGGACATGATCCCCAACATTCTGTCCCTCAGACATCCTCATACGGAATAGCTATCTAGATATCTCATACCTAGCATTCCTGCTGTGCTCACCATACAACTCTTATAGGTGAAGGAGGATCTCACTAGCACTCTGCATGTTCTCATGTTGCTTCTGTAACTCATTACTCATGGAAGCAAGCATGTAACACTTAGCTCTCATATCATGCTCCTTCCACTTGTCCAAAGTATCATGTTCCTCTTGTGTGGCCTCTGGAGGTAAGGGACCAGGAACATTTGAATCTAGAACATATCCTATATGTTCAAGGTTCAGACAAGTTTCAAATTTCTTAGCCAATCGCATGACATTAGGTCCTGTCAACTGTTGTGATCAAGTATGCTTGCAAGGATATTGGATGGTGGTGGTTGTTTTGTGCTCATTTTTATCGTAAAAATTAACTGCAGAAAATAACCAGATTAATTAGTAAATGTATCATATAATTAACCAAAATGATTATGGTCTTTTAATCAAATTGGTCCTCCCACTAACTTAGCGAATCCTACACTTCCAAAGTAGAAAACGGAAATCCTAGTTGGATGGATTTCTAGTGGGTGATTGAATTCTTATAATTCTATTGATCATCCTCAGGTACATCCATTATTGGAATTACAATAAACTATAAGTGAGCAATTCCTTGCCCATCACATCTCATGTGAGGTTCAATCCTTTTACTAGCCCCTAATGCTCAAAATCTCAGGTACATCCAATATTGACTTATCTTGCATTAGTTAAGTTGATCCCATTGAGCCAGTAATTATGCAAATAATTTTAATGTCCTCAGGTACATCCAATATTGGCCACCAAACCATTTACATATTTACAACATCTCATGCTTAACAATTATTCTTAAGAAAATCTCTTAAATTAATTGCATCTTATGCAACTATTTAAAATTTCTTAAAATAATTGCCCCAATGGAGGGCCTATGTTATAATTACTTTAATTATAACATTTCCAACTTAATCATTTGTTTGGAAGATTTTATGGTCATCCTAATTACTATTAAGGTCTCACTTTGCATATTATCCATTTAGCATGCATATATCATATAATTGCATACATTCCCATACATCTCATGCATTCATGGATAAGCAGTAAATATGGTATGATCATGGACTTTCTAAGGGATTCAATTCTGAGCCACCAAGAATTGAATCAGGGCATTCCTAGGTGCATTTCATTCATTCATTTTATAAGAGTTGCTGAAGGAGTACATAATCAACACTTGATCCTGAATTCCTCCCACTGGTCCCACCAATGCTCTTGACCTCCTTGAACTTCTTACAATCCAATATTACATGGTAATCCTTGGCATACCAAGGCGAATTTACAAGAACTTAAATTAATGAAATTACAACCCAAAAATTATTACAAACTTAATAATACATGCCCAAAATAAATTAAAATAAATTAATTAATTTACAATCCCAAAGAAACATAAAAGAAATAAATCCAATCACATTGGTCTTTTATAGTCCATGATCATCCATCATGCATATCACTATTTAACAATTAAATAAAACATACATTTTTAAATTAAATTGAATATCTCATATTCAACTTAAAATTCCAGATTTGAATATGATTCAAATAAATTTAAAAATTCAGATTTGAATCTCATTCAAACAAATTTAAAAATTCAGATTTGAATCACATTCAAACAACTTCAAAAATTCAGATTTGAATCACATTCAAACATTTTTTAAAAAATCAGATTTGAATCACATTCAAACATTTTTTAAAAAATCAGATCTGAATTTTATTCAATCAATTTTAAAAAATCAGATTTAAATATGATTCAAACAACTTTAAAAATTCAGATTTGAATCACATTCAAATAACTTTTAAAATTCAGATTTGAATCACATTCAAACAATTTTTAAAATTCTGATTTGAATCATAATTTAATTGTGTGATAAAAATTCTAATTAAACAATTTAATTAGACATAAAATGGATCTTAAATCATACAACAATTGCACATTCACCATCCATTTACCTTTGCACACCATTGTGATGCATCAACCATGCACACCATGGTGTTCATCATTTATGCCGCCACTTTGACTTTGCAACCAGCAATAAACTCTTGATCTCATGATCAAACACACAATTAAATCATATAAACATCAATCTAAATGGCAAATATAGTGGCTTTGATACCAATTGAAGGAGCGGAAGCGTGAAAAACACAAGATTATACCATTGAATTCAAAAATTTTCACCTAGGGTCACATGCACTATGCAAGATTTATTTTTATCTATTTGATTTCAATGATAAACAACATATTAAAACTCTTTTAATATGTTTTTGGATCTGTATTTGCCATTTAAGATTTTAAAATTAATCAGATTAATTTTAGAACCCTAGATTAAATCAAGAACGATTACACTAACCTCTTGATGTGCTACAGCGTGTCTGCGCCTTTGAGATTCGTCTTCAGGACACCAGATGTTGTCCCTCTAGCTTGTCCACACCAAGAAAACCTATGGCAGCCCTTGAACAGCTTCTAAAGCCTTTTCTATTAATTAGAAATTCAAGTTCTGCCTTTTAAGAGATTAGAGATGCAAACAGGACACTAGAAACAATTTCTAGTGTTCTTAATTCAAGAGATTGATGGCTAATCTCTTTGAATTGATGAGAGATGAAGAGAAATAGCTGGAGAGGCTCAAAGTGGCGTGACATATGAGAGGAGAGGCTGCTGGTTATGTTTTCCATTCATAACCACACTTAAATAGCTAGGTTAACACATTAAACCCTAGCCACATGTCACCTTTTGATTAGCTCTAGGTTTAAGTGACCCAATCACATTGTGCCAAGTGTCAAACCTATATTTAATCTTGATTTTAATCATCTTACATGATTAAAAATATTTGGCAAGCTTATGTGTTATGCCATGTGTCACCATCTCATGGTGCCACGTGTCACAATCGTGAAATGACCAAAATGCCCTGTGTCTTAATTTTGAGTTCTTAACCCAAAATAATTATTTTCTTCTTCTAATTAATTATATCAAATATAAATTAATTAATTAATCTCTATTAATTAATTTCTCATCAATTAAATTCATATTTAAACACTTTAAATATAAATTTAATTTATACTACACATCCAATAATCTAGATTTGGTTTCAAGTCATGCTAGGGACTTTGCAATTTTATTGCAAACCAAATCTTTTTAATTAATCAATTAAACTCTTTAATTAATTAATTAAATCATATTTAAATAGGTGATAACTTGTGTATGTGTGTGACTTACTAGGCTCATCACTAATTGGCAATGAGACATGATATCAACTCTTAATATCATCAGAACTCTTTCTTACCATAAATGATTTCTCTAAATCATTTTATGAACCTCATAGACCATGGTTAACACCTAGCATAGCATGCCATGGCCACCCAATTAGTAATAAGATTTACCTTAAATGAACCTATAATCATATGTTACCATGCACTAGAATCTCTCTGTTACAAAATCCCAATTCAAGCTGGAGTCATGGTTTATGTCAAACTCCATTTGCTATGAATATTATGTTCTATTTTAATTCCAGTTCTTGATTAAAAAAATTTTCTCATCAAAAACTCTTTTCTGAATAAATCTATCTGTCCTGGCCAGGAACTTGAAACATCAAGAACAATTAAATGAACATAGGATTTTATCTCTATTTACTTAGAGGAACAGATTCCATCTTGATCAACACCTACCTCCATATATAACTAGTAGGAGCCAACACATGCCCATATACCCATACATAGTACAAGTATGAAAGCAGTATCAAACTCAAACTACCTATATACAAGATAACTGTGCTATCTCATGTCTAAAGATTATATGCACTGATATGATTTATGACAAAACATTGACAAGAGTAAACTCCATGTGCTTGTCATAAGTGTCACTGGTTCGGCCTACTTATCATGTATAAGTGCCTATCATGTTTGTTATATGGCATGAGACTCACCATTCCATCTTATTTATATCTCATATAAATAACTTGGGAACAAACATGAATACAATCTTTCTGGATAAGTCATGTCCTTATTATGAAGTATCCTTGATTGTGAACCTATTTATGATACTTTGTGCTAGAAATATTGTCACTCATATTCTTAACAACTTAAGAATAATATTTCTAACAAAATATCAATGGACCTTTTCTATTACACATAAATATATTATGTAAACGGAAAAGTGGAAATGCCTTTTATTAATAAAATATATACAAGATACATACTAAATGATATGCTCTAGGGCATACTACTAACAAACCTCACATGAGATGTGATAGGCAAAGAGTTGCTCACTTATAGTTTATTATAATTCCAATAATGGATGTACCTGAGGATGATCAATAGAATTATAAGAATTCAATCACCCACTAGAAATCCATCCAACTAGGATTTCCGTTTTCTACTTTGGAAGTGTAGGATTCGCTAAGTTAGTGGGAGAACCAATTTGATTAAAAGACCATAATCATTTTGGTTAATTACATGATACATTTACTAATTAATCTGGTTATTTTCTGCAATTAATTTTCTGATAAAAATGAGCACAAAATAACCACCACCATCCAATATCCTTGCAAGCATACTTGATCACAACAGGTTGACAGGACCTAATCTGTCTGATTGGCTAAGAAATTTAAAACTTGTCTTGAACCTTGAACATATAGGATATGTTCTAGATTCAAATGTTCCTGGTCCCTTACCTCCAGAGGCCACACAAGAGGAACATGAAACTTTGGACAAGTGGAAGGAGCATGATATGAGAGCTAAGTGTTACATGCTTGCTTCAATGAGTAATGAGTTACAGAAGCAACATGAGAACATGCAGAGTGCGAGTGAAATCCTCCTTCACCTACAAGAGTTGTATGGTGAGCACAGCAGGAATGCTAGGTATGAGATATCTAGACAGCTATTCCGTATGAGGATGTCTGAGGGACAGAATGTTGGGGATCATGTCCACAAGATGATTCGACTGATTGAGCAGTTGGAACATCTTGACTTCCACATGGATTTCCAACTACAAACGGATTTGATCCTTCAGTCCCTTCCTGAGTCTTTTGGGAATTTTGTGACAAATTTCCATATGACTAAACAGGAATGCACCTTAGCTGAATTACTCAACATGCTGGTTATTGCCCAAAAGAATATGCTGTGCAATAAAGGAAAAGAGGTAGCTTTGGTTGCATCTTCTTTTCTGGAAAGTCCAACAAGAAGAAGGGCAATAAGAAAAAGAAACCTCGATTCTGGTCCTTCCAAGAAAATAGCTAAACAGTAAAAGGAAGACTAAAGTCGATGGAGGCAAAGGAAAGTGTTTCCACCGCCAAAAGGATGGGCACTGAAAAGGAACCGCCTGAGTATCTTGCTTCTCTGAAGGACAAGAAGGATACACCTTCGTAAGGTATGTCCATATCTTGTTATTTAGATTCGATGATACTCATAGTTCATCTACACTTGGGTTTTAGATATCGGTGCCGCTTCACATTTCTAATGATATGCGTGAACTAGCAAACAAGAGTATGCGTTCTCAAGATATTAGAGTCCTGAGTGGCAATGGCTCAACTGTTGAAGCTTTAGCACTAGGATCTAAATCTATTAACATGTTAGCACATGTTTTGTGTTTGGATAATATTTTATATGTACCTGATGCTTTTAAGAACATCATTTCTATATCTAGTTTGACGAGAAATGGCTATGAATTTCAGTTCACAGATGATGTTTGCAATATTTATTTTGGAAATAAATATGTTGGTTCGGGTTATATGAATGATGGACTTTATTATTTGGATAATAATGACAAACACAAATTGAATGCAAGTGATCTAAAAGAATACAATGCCATGGTGAAAACCAACTCAAGTTCAAAATATATTTGGCACTTAAGGTTATGTCATGTTGCAGAAGATAGGATTGCAAAATTGGAGAAAATGGGGATTTTATCCTCATTGGGCTCTGAGCCTACTCCAACTTGTGAATCTTGCCTTCAAGGAAAAATGACTAGATCACCCTTTGTTGGACAAGGGCTAAGAGCTGAAAATATTTTGGAGCTAATACATAGTGATGTATGTGGTCCATTTAAAGAAATGGCTAGAGGGGGCTTTCATTATTTTATTACCTTTACTGATGATAAATCAAGGTTTGGGTATTTGTATTTGATGAAATACAAAAATGAATCCTTTGAAAAGTTCAAAGAATTTAAATCTGAAGTAGAAAATCAAACAGGAAAAAGTATTAAAGCTCTTCGATCAGATCGTGGAGGTGAATATTTGAGTACTGAATTTGATGAATACTTGAGAGAGCATGGCATTGTTTCTCACCGACTCCAGAACGCCACGGTGAATGGTGTATCTGAAGGAGAAATCGTACCCTATTGGATATGGTACGTAGTATGATGAGCTATACTGATATGCCAATCTCCTTTTGGGGATTTGCATTAGAATCAGCTTTGTATATTATGAATAGGATTCCATCAAAATCAGTTTCTTCCACACCTTATGAGATATGGCATGGAAGAAACCAAGTCTTAAGCATGTTAAGATTTGGGGTTGTCCACTTTATATCAAAAGTGAACACTGATAAATTGGAGACCAGATCAGAAAGAGGTCGATTTGTTGGATATCCAAAAGATAGTTTTGGATATTATTTTTATTTGCCTACTTCACAAAAGGTTATGATAAGTAGAGATGCCACATTTCTTGAACAACAGTTTGTTCAAGAAGGAGGCAAAGGAAGGCAAATAGAGTTAGAACTAGAGAATTCTGACCAACCAACAGATCAGATGGATATAGATCCATCTAGTCAACCTATACCCATTGATGAAACATCTATAGCTGTTCCTCGTAGAACAACCAGGGTATCTCACCCACCAGTGAAATATGGTTTTCTTCATGAAGAAGAACAAGAGTTGTCTACTCATGAAGAAGTAGATCATGGAGATGATCCACTTACCTATGAAGAAGCTATATCAGATATAGAATCTTCAAAATGGATTGATGCTATGAAATCCGAGATTGATTCCATGTATAAGAATCAAGTTTGGGATCTTGTTGACCCACCTGAAGGTATTGTACCTATAGGGAACAAATGGGTTTTCAAGAAGAAAATTAGTTCTGATGGAAAGGTAGAGACCTATAAGGCAAGGCTAGTAGCGAAAGGGTTTCGCCAAAGGCAAGGAATAGACTATGAGGAGACTTTCTACTTTGTTGCCATGCTTAAATCAATTAGGATTTTATTAGCAATAGCTGCATACTATGATTATGAGATTTGGCAGATGGATGTCAAAACAGCCTTTCTCAATGGATACATTGAAGAAAACATTTTCATGGAACAACCTAGGGGATTTGAATCTCAAGATGGTTCCAAGGTATGCAAGCTAAAGCGATCCATTTATGGGTTGAAACAAGCTTCGAGGAGTTGGAACATCCGTTTTGATGAAGCCATTAAATCTTTTGGTTTTATCAAAAATGAGGATGAGCCATGTGTATATAAGAAGGTTAGTGACAGTGCTATCACTTTCCTTGTCTTATATGTGGATGACATACTATTGATGGGTAATGATACAGGTATGTTGGCGACTATAGAGGTATGGTTGTCAAATACATTCTCCATGAAAGACTTAGGAGAGGCAACCTATATTCTTGGGATTCGCATCTATAGAGATAGAGCGAAAAGAATAATTGGTTTATCCCAAAGTCTATACTTGGAAAAGGTGTTAAAGAGGTTTAACATGCTTGATTCCAAGAGAGGATTGTTACCAGTGAGACATGGTATCCACCTTTCTAAAGAGATGTCTCCAAAGACACCTGAAGAAAGAGATAAGATGGCCAGGATTCCATATGCTTCGGCTATTGGAAGTTTAATATATGCAATGTTGTGTACTAGGCCGGATATCGCATATCTTTATTAGTTTGACTAGCGGTATCAATCCAATCCAGGTTTGGAACACTGGATAGCTGTCAAGACTATCCTTAAGTACTTGAGAAGAACTAAGGATTTATTCTTGATTTATGGAGGTGGAGACTTGCAATTGGATGGTTATCGATTCGATTTCCAATCGGATATCGATGATAGAAAGTCTACCTCTGGATATGTGTTCATTTGTAATGGAGGTGCGATCGGTTGGAAAAGTTCCAAGCAGAGCACGCATTGCAGATTCCACTCTTGAGGTGAGTATATTCTTTGCATCGAATCTTGCAAAAGAAGTCGCTTTGGATAAAGAAGTTCGTGATGTAACTTACGGTAGTTCCTTCCATTGAGTCGGTTCCATTACCTTTGTGACAATAATGGAGCGATCATGAGCTAAGGAACCAAGGTCTCACGAAATCCAAACACATAGAAAGGCGCTACCACATTATCAGAGAAATAGTTGGGCGAGGCGATGTAGCCATGCAGAAAATAGCATCAGCTGAAAATCCAGCTGATCCATTCACTAAGCCTATGTCACAAACTTAGTTAGACCGACATCTTGAGAAGATAGGTCTAAGATATTGTAATGAATGGCTCTAGTGCTAGTGGGAGATTGTTAGTAGTATGCCCTAGAGCATATCATTTAGTATGTATCTTGTATATATTTTTAATAATAAAGGCATTTCCACTTTTCCGTTTACATAATATATTTATGTGTAATAGAAAAGGTCCATTGATATTTTGTTAGAAATATTATTCTTAAGTTGTTAAGAATATGAGTGACAATATTTCTAGCACAAAGTATCATAAATAGGTTCACAATCGAGGATACTTCATAATAAGGACATGACTTATCCAGAAAGATTGTATTCATGTTTATTCCCAAGTTATTTATATGAGATATAAATAAGATGGAATGGTGAGTCTCATGCCATATAACAAACTTGATAGGCACTTATAAATGATAAGTAGGCCGAACCAGTGACACTTATGACAAGCACATGGAGTTTACTCTTGTCAATGTTTTGTCATAAATCATATCAGTGCATATAATCTTTAGACCTTAGATAGCACAGTTATCTTGTATATAGGTAGTTTGAGTTTGATACTGCTTTCATACTTGTACTATGTATGGGTATATGGGCATGTGTTGGCTCCTGCTAGTTATATATGGAGGTAGGTGTTGATCAAGAAGGAATCTGTTCCTCTAAGTAAATAGAGATAAAATCCTATGTTCATTTAATTGTTCTTGATGTTTCAAGTTCTGGCAGACAGATAGATTTATTCAGAAAAGAGTTTCTGATGAGAAAAATCTTTTAATCAAGAACTGGAATTAAAAGAGAACATAATGTTCATAGCAAATGGAGTTTGACATAAACCATGACTCCAGCTTGAGTTGGGATTTTGTAACAGAGAGATTCTAGTGCATGGTAACATATGATTATAGGTTCATTTAAGGTCAACCTTATTACTAATTGGGTGGCTATGGCATGCTATGCTAGGTATTAACCATGGTCTATGAGGTTCATAAAATGATTTAGAGAAATCATTTATGGTAAGAAAGAGTTCTGATGATATTAAGAGTTGATATCATGTCTCATTGCCAATTAGTGATGAGCCTAGTAAGTCACACACATACACAAGTTATCACCTAATTAAATATGATTTAATTAATTAATTAAAGAGTTTAATTGATTAATTAAACAGGTTTGGTTTGCAATTAAATTGCAAAGTCCCTAGCATGACTTGAAACCAAATCTAGATTATTGGATGTGTAGTATAAATTAAATATATATTTAAAGTGTTTAAATATGAATTTAATTAATGAGAAATTAATTAATAGAGATTAATTAATTAATTTATATTTGATATAAATTAATTAGAAGAAGAAAAATAATTATTTTGGGTTGAGAACTCAAAATTAAGACACAGGGGCATTTTGGTCATTTTGCAGTGTGACACGTGGCACCATGAGATGGTGACACATGGCATAACACATAAGCTTGCCAAATGTTTTTTAATCATGTAAGATGATTAAAATCAAGATTAAATATAGGTTTGACACTTGGCACAATGTGATTGGGTCACTTAAACCTAGAGCTAATCAAAGGGTGACATGTGGCAAGGGTTTAATGTGTTAACCTAGCTATTTAAGTGTGGTTATGAAAAGATAAAATAACCAGCAGCCACACTCCTTTGTCATGCCACTTTGAGGGTTTTTATCTCTTCTTCTTCATCTCTTATCAATTCAAAGAGATTAGCCATCAATCTCTTGAATTAAGAACACTAGGAATTGTTTCTAGTGTCCTGTTTACATCTCTAATCTCTTAAAAGGCAGAACTTGAATTTCTAATTAATAGAAAAGGCTTTAGAAGCTGTTCAAGGGCTGCCATAGGTGTTCTTGGTGTGGACAAGCCAGAGGGACAACATCTGGTGTCCTGAAGACGAATCTCAAAGGCGCAGACACGCTGCAGTGCATCAAGAGGTTAGTGTAATCGTTCTTGATTTAATCTAGGGTTCTAAAATTAATCTGATTAATTTTAAAATCTTAAATGGCAAATACAGATCCAAAAACATATTAAAAGAGTTTTAATATGTTGTTTATCATTGAAATCAAATAGATAAAAATAAATCTTGCATGGTGCATGTGACCCTAGGTGAAAATTTTTGAATTCAATGGTATAATCTTGTGTTTTTCACGCTTCCGTTCCTTCACCAAGTGCCACACGGGATTATCTTGAATGGAGGGCTAGCAGGGACCGAGAACACTCAACTGTAGAATTCGAAGACAGCGACCCTCGCCGGAACGTCCTATTAGAAGAAGCTGATAACCATTTGACTAACTCACTACAAAAGGCAAACACCGAAAACTCGCAACTGCAAGAACAAATAAAACAGTTGGAGGACAAACAGCAGATTCTCAAGAGGAAAGTAAGAAGGCTCAGGGAAGAGGCAAGGGCCGAAAAGATGGGTTTTGAAGAGCAAGAGATACGGTGGGAAAAGGAAAAAAACTCTCTCCACGCTGTAATGAAAGAAGTAGAAGCACAGAATAATAAGCTTCAGGAAAAAACGAAATACCAAGAGATACTCGTTGAAGAGTATAAACAAGAAAACAAAAAGAAGAAGCTCGAATTGAAAGAACAGGCACTACTCATTAACGATATTCTTAAAAAGTGTGCTAAGGAAAGGAAAGAGAAGGAAAAACAAGCTGCTCTATATCAAGAGCTGAAAGAGAACGTTGACCAGCTGGAGAGAACGATAGCACAGGGAAAACAAGAGCAATTAACTGAATCCGAGTATGCTCTGAAAGCATTCAACCCTGCCAAACAAGAAGAAAGGATATATGAGTATCTCAGAAAATGCCATCTCATTATAAAGAACCTCCCAGAGCCTAGGCCGATGTAAAGAATACGGTGTACGAATTATTCAGTTAATGAAATGATTTTTGGACCATTGTTTAGCAAATTTGTGAATGAATAATATGACTCCCGTAGGGACTTCCTCACTAGGGTTATGTGAAAAATTGAGTGCACTATATGGACAGGTATCATAAATGCGCATTCAATCCAGTCATTCACGGTCAGACTATCGAACGATGCCATGATAAAGTTAATGCAATCATCCTTTCGCAGATTTCATTCTGGCTCCCAAATGCCACTGTATCCTTCGTCCGGACCAGGACTTTTAGTTCTTTCGAAATTCATTAAAAACCTTTTTTTTTCCCTATAGGAAATCAACATTGCTTCAAACAAAGCAAGTCTGACCAAGCACACGGTACAACTGAAGCGAGTGTACTTAACAAGGTCCCGAACAAAGAAGATAATGGAAGATCAGGAACAAGTACAGAACCTACAAGGGAAGGTTTCCGAATTGAAAGATCAGGTCTCAGAACTTATGAGACTAATGAGGGAAATGTCCCAGAATAAACATGCTTCAGAACCAAACTTACCATTACCTCCACCACCACCTACCACAAATGATCCGCACCAAGCTTCAACTTCTTTTACCTTTCAGTCACCTATTCCGGACCCGACAATCACTGTCAATCCGGCTACCATGAATAATGACCTACCTTACTCTCATTACCCAACCATTTCAAACACCGATCCATACCCTTCAATTTTAATCCCTCCAGTTCACTCCACCCTTCATCTCCCAGCTGGGGGAGCATTTCATGCAGCGAAAGGAGAAAATAAGACGAGAGAAAATGAGAAACTATCTGCTCTAGAAGAGAGATTGAGAGCGATAGAGGGGCTGAATATGTATGGCTCAGTCGATGTGTCATCGCTTAGATTGGTTCCTGATGTGGTGGTGCCGCCCAAGTTCAAGGTCCCTGATTTCGACAAATACACTGGGAATTCAGACCCTAGCATTCACTTGGCCACCTATATTGCCAAGATGTCCTCTATGACAGATGATGACAGACTGTTAGTCCACTTCTTTCACGAAAGCCTCTCAGGGGCAGCCCTGAGGTGGTGTATTCAGTTGGACAGAAGCAAACTACGCTCCTGGAAAGATCTAGCTGAGGCCTTCTTAAAGCAGTACAAATTTAACTGCGATGTGGCCCCCACGAGGGGGGATCTTCAAAATCTGGTGCAGAAAGATCGGGAAAGCTTCAAGGAGTATGCCCAGCGATGGAGAGAAAAGGCGGTAGAAGTACACCCCCTGGTGACCGACAATGAGCTATGCTCTCTGTTTATCGAGACATTGAAGGCCCCTTTCTTCAACTTAATGATCGGGAATACTTTCAACAGCTTCTCAGACATCATCCAGGCGGGCGAGAGAATTGAGGCCAACTTAAGGTTGGGACGACTGAAGGAGTCAGCTGAGAACCCTACAAAGAAGACTGGCAATTTTGGCAAGAAAAAGGAGGGTGATGTGCATTCCATCACCCGGCAGAGTAATTATTCCCCACTTCCCCAAAATAATTACCAACCATATCCTTCCCCTCATGGCCAAACCATCGCAAACATTCCACCTCCTTTCCCAAATTATCCACACCCGCGCCCACAATACACCCCACCTACAAATTACCAACCGAGACCACCTCCTCCTCCTGCTCAACCAAGACCACCACAAAACAACCCAAGACCCCCAAGAAACCCTGATCCACCTCTTCCCCTCCCACTCAGTGAAATATACCGATACCTTGTCGGTATAAACCAAATTGTACCAGTTCTCCTAGACCCAATTCAGCCTCCATATCCCAGGTGGTATGATGCCACTGCCCGTTGTGAATATCATGGAGGAGCACAAGGGCATTCAACTGATAACTGAGGGGCACTCAGAGGGAGAGTGCACGCTTTAATCCGAAATGGGTGGTTGAAGATTGAGGGAAATGGTTCCCTCCCCAATGTTACCTCAACCCATTGCCCAACCATAATGCGGGTAATGGAGTAAATATGATAGAGCCAGATGGAGAGAGGTTGGCACCAGAGGTGGATGAGTTAGTTCCTCACTTTGAGGAAATTTTGGCCATGGCAATGAGTGAAGGTTATCTTTGCCCTCAGGTATCCGAATCAGGAAAAGGCACAGGATGTCCTTACCATGGAAGGGCAGGTAATCATGAGTTACAAGACTGCGCGGGATTCCATCAAGAGGTACAGAATTTGCTGTCCCTCAAAATTTTAAGATGCCAAAGGAGATCAAAAGTGGAAGGCGAAGTAAATACCGCCAGGTTTGGCCAAAATACCTCTTCCCCCAACCCTAGATTAACCTACTCTGTCCCCAATCCTCCAGTAGCCTCGCCGCCAGTAACGGTTATCCGAGCCCCATCTCAGCTCCCTGTTACCAACACCCACGCCATACCTTGGAACTATAATTTCCAAGTCTTCACCCAAGGAGCGTCAAGCAGTACATCAGCTCCTAATCTTGCCTCACCTCCAGCACCACCAAAACCATGTTTTACTCCTCATGAGCATTTTAGAATGACTTATGCCGGACCTATCACCAGTATTACTCCCCGAACTAATCCTCAACCCGTCACTACCACAAAATCCTCCTCACTTGAGCAAGAAGTCGAGTTTGTAACTCGAAGTGGGAGGTGTTATGGGAACGAAGAGAAGGAAAAAAGGAAAGGGAAAGTGAAAATGGGAGAGTCACTAAAGAATACAGAAGAGGAGGTTGAGAAGGCAGAGGAAGTAGAGCCTGCCAGACATAAAGAAGAGGAAGAACTGCTGCTCCAAATAATGAAACAGAGTGAGTATGATGTAGTGGAGCAGTTGAGAAAGACACCTGCCCGAATTTCACTGTTATCACTGATCCTGAGCTCAGAAGTCCACCGACAAGCCTTACAGAGAATCCTGGATCAGGCCTTTGTAAACCCCGACATCACACCGGGGCAGTTTGAAAAGATAGTAGGGCAAATCCAAGCATCCAATTTTGTTACTTTCTCGGAAGACGAGATAGACCCTGCGGGTTTAAGGCACAATAAAGCTCTACACATAACAGTGAAATGTAAGGGTTGTATAGTAGCCAAGGTACTTATTGACAACGGATCCGCTCTCAATGTACTGCCTAGTGCTACCTTGGCTAGGTTGCCAGTTGACCAATCAGATATACGTCAAAGTGCTATGGTAGTAAGAGCCTTTGACGGTACAAGAAGAGAAGTCCTGGGGGATATTGACTTACCACTTCAAATCGGCACATGTACCTTCAACGTCACATTCCAGGTGATGAATATTGAGCCGGCCTACACTATGTTGTTGGGGAGGCCGTGGATCCATTTCGCAAATGCTGTTCCTTCAACTTTGCATCAGAAAATAAAGTACATCATGGACGGTAAAATCATCACGGTGAAAGGAGAAGAAGCCATATTAGTCACCAAGCCACAATCACTTCCCTACGTAGAAGCTGCTGAAGAGTCGTTGGAAAGTTCTTTCCAGGCCCTCGAATTACAAGACACCGGGAAGGAGGGGGCTATGGCTATGGTGGCCAAAGTAATGTCAAGGAATGGGTATCAAGAGGGCAAAGGCTTGGGGACCGCTTTACAAGGAATCATGGAACCAATATCGGCTATCTAGAAGGTAGGCCGTTGCGGATTGGGCTATCTAGATGGGCGATTCTGGATGAGGAATAGACTTCGGGATCAGAGGTTTGACCGGAAAATGGGAAAAAGGAAGGTAGTCCCGCGGATCACAGACGTCTTTACTAAACCGGTCATCGAAAATCCGACAGAGGTTGAAGAATCACCTGATGACCCATCCATCGATGTCATCCACTTGGATTCCTTGTATGAGGCTCTGGTCTCGCCAGTGACTGAGGGGCAAGAGCTGGACAACTGGACAACAGAGGACATCCCTGTACTCAATTTCGAGTAAAGTACCTTTGGTCATCTACACTTGAATATTTTTTCCATGGTGGCAAGTGTAACACTGTAAATGGACCTTTTCTTATGGCATAAATATTAATGAATTAATAGCGCATTTTAAATCCAATTCTCTTTTCCTTTCCTTTTGAATTCCATCCTTATAATATGTTTTATTTTCATTCATTCAGGACCATTCATCAATTAACACCTAATAACACAATAGACTCTGAAATTCCTCTGGTTAATTTTGAAATCCCCATAACTGCCATTACTTCAAGTGATTCTGAGGAAGAGCTCACAGAAGAAAGCAATGGAAGGGATGAACCTTCCCTAGTTCCTTGTGGTGACGAAACACGCACCATAAACTTAGGCACTGAAGAAGTGAAAAGGGAACTTAAGATAGTGGAGAGTGAGGAATTGGGAGATATGATCAGTTTGCTCAGAGAATTCCTGGACGTATTTTCCTGGAGCTATGATGATATGGTTGGTTTGGACCCCCAGATAGTGGCGCACAAAATTCCCCTAATTCCAGGGACAATCCCGATAAAGCAGAAGCTAAGAAGAATGAATCCTGACACACTGCTCAAGGTTAGGGATGAGGTCAAGAAACAGTATGACGCTGGGTTCATAGAAGTGGTCAAATATCCCCAATGGATAGCTAACGTTGTCCTGGTAATGAAGAAGGACGGGAGAGTTAGGGTGTGTGTTGATTCAGGGATCTTAATAAAGCAAGTCTAAAAGATGATCTCCCTCTCCCCCACATTGATGTGTTAGTAGACAATGCTGCGGGAATGGGCAAGTGCTCATGCATTAATGGGGCATCTGGGTACAATCAAATCCCAATGGATGAGGAAGACAAAGAGAAAATCGCTTTTATCACTAAATGGGGAGTATTTTGCTATCGGGTCATGCCCTTCGGACTGAAGAATGCTGGTGCCACCTATCAGCGCGCTATAGTCACATTATTCCACGATATGATGCATAAAGAAGTGGAGGTGTACGTGGATGATATGATCATCAAATCCCGGGGAGAAGAAAGCCATGTGCAGGTGCTGAGGAAAGTATTTGAGAGACTCAAGAAATATCAGTTGAAACTGAACCCTGCCAAATGCATATTCAGAGCTAGGTCAGGGAAATTGTTGGGATTCATAGTGAGCGAAAAGGGAATAGAGGTAGATCCAGACAAGGTTCGAGCTATTCAAGAGATGCCATCCCCAAGAACAGAAAGGGAGGTGCGTAGTTTCCTGGGAAAATTGAACTACATATCAAGATTTATTTCCAATCTCATCGCTAAAGCCTAGCCTATTTTTAAACTGCTCTGAAAGAATAACACCACCCAATGGGATTCAGTTTGTTAAGAGGCTTTTGAGACAATCAAGCAGTATCTGTCAAACCCACCAGTGTTGGTTCCACCCGTGGCAGGGAGGCCTCTGATCCTGTATATGGCAGTCCAACAGAACTCGATGGGATGTGTTTTGGGACAGCATGACGATACTGGCCGAAAGGAAAGGGCTATTTATTACCTGAGCAAAAAGTTCAATGATTGTGAGTCAAGGTACTCTTTCTTAGAAAAAACTTGCTGCGCGTTAGCTTGGACAGCAAACCGCCTCAAACACTACATGTTGAATCACAAGACCTGGCTCATCTCCAGGATGGATCCTATCAAATATGTATTCGAAAGCCCATTCGTGCCAAGAAGGATAGCTAAATGGCAAGTCATACTTTCCCAATATGACATAGTCTATATGACCCGGAAAGCGGTGAAAGGTAGTGTGATCGCTGACCTCCTAGCAGAAAATCCTATCCAGGATTATGAAGCTCTGGATTTTGAGTTCCCAGATGAGCACATCAATGAAGTAGACTGCGCGGAAGGGGGGTCAGCCGATGTATGGGAAATGTATTTCGACAGAGCTGTCAATTTGTCCGGTAATGGAATTGGAGCTGTGTTGATATCCCCGGATGGAAAACACTTTCCGATAGCTATCAAGTTGAGATTTGACTGCACCAACAACGTCGCGGAATACGAAGCTTGTGTGATGGGTCTACAGGCTGCCATCGAAATGAAAATCAGGAAGTTGGAAGTATATGGAGACTCAGCCCTGATTATTTATCAAGTCAAAGGAGAATGGCAAACCAAGGATCCGAAGCTAATTCCGTATCAGAAGTACTTATTGGAGCTGATTAAGAAATTCGAAGAAATCTCTTTCACTCACCTTAGTAGAGACAAGAATCAATTTACTGATGCCTTAGCTACTCTAGCTGTTATGGCTCAAATCGAAGAGGGTCAGATGATTCAGATATTGAAGATTAAAGCAAGAAGTGAGCCAGCATATTGCTTCATGATTGAGGAAGAACCCGACGATAAACCTTGGTATCATGACATCCTGGTCTACATCAGAACCAGAGAATTCCCTCCAGGGGCCAGCAGAAACGAAAGAAGAATGATCCGAAGATTAGCATTGGGATACTTCCCCAGTGGAGAAACCCTATACAAGAGAAGCTCCAACGGCGAATTATTGAGATGTGTGGATGCAAAGGAGGCAAAGAAAATCCTTTTCGAGACGCATGAGGGAAACTGTGCAACCCATGCCAATGGGCACATGATTGCTAAGCAAATCATGCGACGGAGATATTTTTGGACTACAATGGAAAAGGATTGCATCGAGTATTTCCGAAAATTCTATAAGTGTCAAATCTATGCAGATCCGATAAATGTGCCGCCTCACAAATTGTTCAACCTCGCCTCACCATGGCCTTTCGCAATGTAGGGCATCGATGTGATTGGTTCCATCAACCCTAAGGCATCCAATGGGCACAGATTTATCCTAGTAGCAATCGACTATTTTTCTAAGTGGGTCGAAGCCACGTCATACGCCCATATCACGTAGAACACGTTTCTCAAATTCTTCAGAAGCAATATCATCTGCCGGCATGGTCTCCCCAATGAAATCTTCACTGACAACGCTAAGAATCTCAATGGTCCGAAGATTCAGAAATTGTGTGATCAATACAAAATCCGACACCTCAATTCCTCCCCATACCGTCCCCAGATGAATGGAGCGGTGGAAGCTGCGAACAAAAATCTCAAGAGGATAATCTGGAAAATGACGGTCATGTATAGGGATTGGCATGATATGCTTCCCTACGCTCTCCACGCATACCGGACTTCTATAAGAACCTCAACCGGGGCAACTCCATACTCACTGGTTTACGGAATGGAAGCGGTATCACCTATTGAAGTTGAAATTCCTTCCCTAAGGATTCTGAAGGAATCAGGGATTGATGAGTCGGAATGGATCCAGTCAAGGTTGGATCAGTTAAACTTGCTGGATGAGAAAAGCTTAGCAGCAGCATGTCATGGGCAGTTATACCAAATGAGAATGGCTAGAGCATTTGACAA
The DNA here is from genome assembly GCF_030052815.1 of Hevea brasiliensis. Lineage (NCBI taxonomy): Eukaryota > Viridiplantae > Streptophyta > Magnoliopsida > Malpighiales > Euphorbiaceae > Hevea > Hevea brasiliensis. The sequence continues at coordinate 85,458,388 of NC_079494.1, read as the reverse complement.
AAGCGTTCGCCCACGCGAATTCCAACCCGGGGACCTAGTTCTGAAGAAAGTGCTGCCGAATCAAAACGATCCCCGGGGCAAATGGTCACCAACCTACGAGGGACCCTATGTGGTTAAAAAGGCATTTTCTGGAGGAGCCTTGATCTTGACCCACATGGACGGTGAAGAGTTTCCAAGACCTGTGAATGCTGACACCGTCAAGAGATACTATGCCTAAAAAAAAAAAAAAAGAAAAGTAGGAGTGAAAACCCGAAAGGGCGCTCCTAGCAAAATGTGTGAAAGAAGGCGAAAACCCCGAAGGGGCACTTTCTGTAAAACGAGTGAAGGATGAAAACCCGAAAGGGCGTCCTGGAAAAAAGAAAAAAAAAAAAAAATCTAGGGGTGAAAACCCGAAAGGGCATCCCAAGAACCAAAGGGGAGAAATAAGGAAAGAAGCATGAGACCGAGAAGGGAAATAAACAGTCGTGACATGAGGCTTCAGAGAACTTGAAATAATGGCAGTTAAGGGATTTCAAAGCCAGCCACAAGGAATATGTGAGATCTATCCTTGTACCCTTCTTCTTTGAAACTCTATCTTTGTTTTTATTAAAACCGTAATAAAGTCATACTTCATTCCCTATACTTCTATCTTTCCCTTATATTTATTCTTTAACATTATCCTTCTGCAATCTCGTTATCTAATGCGCTATTAATCAGTTAAAATTTTTGCCATAAGATTAGGATTTAACAATTGATAACCTCACATACTTTACTATGAGATTTGCAGGGAATGACCAGGAAAAGGGTACACAAAAGGAAAGTAGGAATGAAAACCCGAAAGGGCATCCTAGAAGCGCAAAAAAAAAAAAAAAAAAAAAAAGGCATTTCTAGTCATATAGACGAAGGTGAAGTGAAAACCCGCAAGGGCGCTTTTCGGGAAAAAGTCGAAAACAGAAGAAGGGCATTTGAAAAGTGGGGTCATAGGTCAAGTCTTGCAACTCATCCTCCATCAATCTTTGGCCTTCGGGTTTCTGTTAAGTACACTTCATTGGGGAAGAACTTCTTGTGTCTGGATTAGGCTTGCTTTGTAAGTGCAATTTACATTTCCAGTTATCGACCTCTGGTTCCTTGATCTAAGTTGATTTTAATTTTCTTACAATTTACATTTCCAGTTATCAACCTCTAGTTCCTTGATCTAAGTTGATTTTAATTTCCTGTAATTTACATTTCCTGTTATCAATCTCTGGTTCCTTGATCTAAGTTGATTTTAATTTTCTTGCAATTTACATTTCCAGTTATCAACCTCTGGTTCCTTGATCTAAGTTGATTTTAATTTTCTTGCAATTTACATTTCCAGTTATCAACCTCTGGTTCCTTGATCTAAGTTGATTTTAATTTCCTGCAAGTTACATTTCCAGTTATCAACCTCTGGTTCCTTGATCTAAGTTGATTTTAATTTCCTGCAAGTTACATTTCCAGTTATCAACCTCTGGTTCCTTGATCTAAGTTGATTTTAATTTCCTGCAATTTAAATTTCCTGTTATCAACCTCTGGTTCTTTGATCTAAGTTGATTTTAATTTTATGCATTTACATTTCCTGTTATCAACCTCTGGTTCCTTGATCTAAGTTGATTTTAACTTTCTTACAATTTACATTTCCAGTTATCAACCTCTGGTTCCTTGATCTAAGTTGATTTTTAATTTCCTGCAATTTACATTTCCTGTTATCAACCTCTGGTTCCTTGATCTAAGTTGATTTTAATTTCCTGCAAGTTACATTTCCAGTTATCAACCTCTGGTTCCTTGATCTAAGTTGATTTTAATTTCCTGCAAGTTACATTTCCAGTTATCAACCTCTGGTTCCTTGATCTAAGTTGATTTTAATTTCCTGCAATTTAAATTTCCTGTTATCAACCTCTGGTTCCTTGATCTAAGTTGATTTTAGTTTCATGCATTTACATTTCCTGTTATCAACCTCTGGTTCCTTGATCTAAGTTGATTTGAATTTCCTGCAATTTCAATTTCCTGTTATCAACCTCTGGTTCCTTGATCTAAGTTGATTTTAATTTCCTGCATTTACATTTCCTGTTATCAACCTCTCATTCCTTGATCTAAGTTGATTTTTAATTTCCTGCAATTTACATTTCCTGTTATCAACCTCTGGTTCCTTGATCTAAGTTGATTTTTAATTTCCTGCAATTTACATTTCCTGTTATCAACCTCTGGTTCCTTGATCCAAGTTGATTGTAATTTAACTTCTGATACCGATCCCTAGGTCACTGACTTAGGTATGCTTTAGTTTCGAACACCTAATCGTCCAAAATATGGGTCTGAATCTTTACATAATTCCTACACGGGAAAATTTTTTCCCCTTAATAGAAATTATGTAAAGAGGGGAAGCTATCGACACCATATTTTGGGCCCAGAATCAATAAACCTTGAAACCGATCCCCAATACCAAGTATCCCTTTGACTATTAAATCACTCACCGATCTCTCAAACCCATTGTTGAATCTCCGGACCAGTCAAGTATATTCCTGATCTCTGTTGACAAACGAAATGAACTGACACTAGATCATTTCTTACCAGTTTTATTGTCGATCTCCCTTTCAAAAGTTTAAGAATACTCAAAGGTTCCGTTCCGGTTTAAGGATGATTCCGATCTTAAATGTTCAAGCTAAATTTCTAATTTTAATCAAGTTCCGTTTAGCGTTGGTTCTCTACCGATCTTATGCTCATTGTGTTTTCCGATCTCTGACACTTGGGTTGATAATCACTTTCAGTTATTTCAAGATACTCAAACAATCAAGTGTTTAATAATTTAGAAATTTTCCGATCACAACCATTCATCGAACAAAAGAGGCATTCCATTTCATTTCATTTCAAAAATTAGTACAAGTTATTCAGCTGGAGGATCACCCCCAGCCTGATCTACATTTTGTCCGTCTTCTCCCTCACCCTCAGCCTCCTCCTCACTATCCTCACCCTCGCCTCCGGGAGCCAGGTCGGCCATCTAAGAGAAGTCCTCCTCTGGGTAACGCTTCTGGAGCTCGGCCAAGAGATCCTTGTGAGCATTCACATAAGCACTAGCTATTCCTGTCACCATCTCTTCATCTTTTGCCTTAAGCTCCTCAGTAAGGTGAGCGACCTGAGCAGCTTCATTGGCCCAGAGCGCCTGGACTTCTCCAAGAGCATGATCCCTTTCAGCCAGAACATGAACCTGTTCGGCCAGCTTATCCTCATAGTACTTCATACGCCCCTCAATTTGAGATATGTAATCCTGAGCGAATGAGAGTTGGGATCGGAGGGATGCCACTTCTTGACTCTTCTTCTCGACCTCCTTACCCAGGCGGTGAGCCTTTTCCCGGACTATGTGCTGGTTCACCAGGCACTCTACATTCAGACTAAAGAATTGGGTCAGGATGTCATCAAGATTGTCCGGAGACAGTCGGTCCCGATCCTCCCGAAGGCAGATGAAAGACCCCAAGACTTTGGCAAAACCTGGGTTTTCCCGAATAGTCCGGTTCTTCTCCAGGGAACCGATCAGCACTTGAGCGCCACGAGGAGGGGGCCTCGCAGAAGGTTGAGAAGGACCCCCTTCTGTGCTTGGAGCAACTGGAGGAAGTGGAGGCGGCTCTTCTCGTCGAGGAGGAGATCGGACAGCTTCTGTGATCAGCGATCCCGAAGGTCGAGGCTGGCCTCTTTGTATCTCCCCATGTTCATGGCCGAGTGTTTGAAGCAATTCCGAACGCTTCATCTCTTTTACCTTCCGGGAAATCTCTCTTTCTCTCTTCCGCTTCTTGGAACCCTCACCACCTGCCATACCTGCACAAAGAAGAGGTCAGTGAGATCGCTAAGGTCCTGACATATGAGATGTAGAAAGTATCGATGCCGAGGTCAGAGAGCGGAAGCTCGCGATCTTGGCTGGTGATCAGCTCTATAGTCCAATGATGCAGCTCGGCAGTCACCGCATCTAAACAGGAGAACTTTTGAGTGGTCGCCTGATTCTTCAGTTCCATCACTATTAGGCTTTCCTCCTTGTTCAGGGTAATACGCTTCGGAATCAAGGGCCCCTGGTGCCACCAGCTACGGGGGAAGCCCTCAAAGCAGTTCGGATTTTTGCTCCTCAGAATGAAGAAGTAGTTCTTCCAATTCTTAAGGGAGGAGGGCAGATCAGTAAAGAGCCCACAATGAGGCTTCGCCTGAAAGAACCAGTGCTCGTCTTCCTTTCGGCGAGTTAGCCTGTGTAGTTCAGCGAACACCTTAGCCGTAGGACTGATTCCCTTAGCTCGGCACAGGCCCCGGAAGGCTACCAAGATCCGCCACGAGTTAGGGTGAACTTGGGTAATGCACACTCGGTGATATTTTAGGACCTCTTTGAAGAAGTCATCCAGAGGGAACCGAAGACCGGCCTTTAACTATTCCTCGTATACCATAACCATGTCATTCTTTTCAAAGAAGTGATCGGCTCGGTGATCGCCGTGACATCGGATAAGTTCGTATGAATCAGGACGAATATTGTACTCCTGGCAGAACGATTGCAGATCGATTTCTTACAAGATTGATTGCAGCTCGTCCATAGGAAGATTCTCCCTCCTTGAAGAAGGTACAAGCCTCGATGGTGCAATCCGCCCCCGAGCTGGAACGGAGACCCTAGGAGGTTCTGGTCGTGCGCTTGGCCCGACCACCTCTACTTCATCAGACGACCACGAGAACTGAATGGAAGGAGGGCTCGTCGCTCTCTGACCCTCGGCGCCGCTCATTTTCAAAGGAAATAAAGAATTTAGACTAAAAGAAAGATCAAAGCCCTTACCGAAGTCTGATCGGCGTCGGAAGAACTTGAGAAAACGAGAGGATTTTGGGGTTGTTCGCCAGAGACTGAAAATGGAATAAGAGAGCAACTGGCTAACCCAGCCCCTATTTATACTAGTTTGAGCATTTAATGTTCACGATGTTCCAGGCACTGCATCGGTTAGCGGGACTCGCCAGCTGTTCTGACACGTCTCACGCATATTCCCAAGATCGGTTAATTATAGAGCGGCAGATCCAGGTGTTTCGAATTACGGATCGGATAAGTGTCATTCAGGTAAAGAACCAGATCGGATAATCACATCAGAGATCGAAAAATAATTAATGCAATAATAATAAGATGATAATCGACAAAATAAAGTCCTTATTTTCAAAAGATCGGATTACATCATTTGGGCAATCTCTAGGGATCGGATTACACTAAAATTGGATTACATCATTTCTGTGATCTCTAGAGATCGGATTACATTGAAAACAAAATACATCATTTGGGCGATCTCTAGGGACCGGAATGTCACATTGTGACTGATCCAAAGGGGTGTCACCACTGTAACTAAGGCGTCATTTAACACCCAATGTGGTGAGAAGCCGAATAAACTTGGAAGAGCAACCGTCAAGGGTCGGCAGAACATTAGCAATTTGCTCGGGCAAAATCGGTTCGCCGATTATGCCAGTTGAACGACTCGAGATCGGCACGATCGAGTCTAGGAACAAAGAAGTCCATCGGAAAAGGAGTGTGTAAAAGAGATCAGAAAAAGGGAAGATCGGAAGGCAAAGAGAATAAGACAAATCCCAATAACCGTCGTCAGAATCAGAGCCAAGGTATTTAAAGCATCGCAGGCGAAATCTCCACCGCACGCCTGAGAATCGCCCACAATGCTGACAGATGCCAGAGTACGTCATGACAGTCCTGTACATCTCAATCGCCACCGTTGATCCCACTTGTAAGGACGAGCCACGAACCATTGGATCAAGGAGGAAGACAACAAGACCGGCGCCTTTTATTCCCAGGCCTCGGATCGCCCAGGTCAAGAAAGTTTTGGACCGTCAGATCAGAAGAAGAAAAAGACAGGTATCCTGAGGATGATCTCGACCGTTCATTTTGATTCGCTTTAATTCTCAAGCATCCGATCATGTCCTTTGAAATCCTGACCCTCCATCTCCCCCAAGATAGATCCTGACCCTTTAGGGGAACCACCCGGTTCCTATAAATACCTGCATGAAAAACTATTCAAGGGGGCATGGGGAAAAAAGAGAGGTAGCTACTATAGCAAAAGAACTCTGAAACTTAATTCAGTTTGTTACTCTGTTACTTTGAAGTTTTGATTAGAAAGACTTTTGAAACTAGTTTTCTGAAGTATTTTCTTTAAAAGGGATTCTGAATACTGGAACTCTACATTTTCAGTTCGTTCATTATCCTGTCACACTCTCACTTTCAGTCCTTTATCATCTCTGTTTCCATTCCCATTGTCCAAGCTCAACTTCATTCCACTCGGTTATTATCTTAATCCGATCGCATTTTAGCTAAGCACCCTTCAGTTCACGACGAACATCAGCCCTCAGGCTAATCAGTCCACTGTCTTATTACTATTTGTCATCCCGTAGTTATTTCAATAGATTTGGCTCCTTACAGGTAAGAGCTCATATTGTCGTTTCATTAAGTGTTTATGTTTACTTTTCGCATTTCCTTTGTTCTTCTTATGTATGCGATTTTCTCCAAGTTCATTTAGTGCCAAAGAACCCCAAAGAATGTTACTCTCGAGTTTATTTCTTTAGTGATCAGTCCATTATTTTATTAATCTTCGTTATTTCTGAATGCAAGTAGCGTATAAGTGGTTGGGTAAAACGTAGGTAACTACAACTTAAGGGTTTCTTTTAAAAGATAGGGTCTGAATAACACGTCAGGAAAATAGCCAAACTACTAGGCTAACGTAAACGGCGATTTGGCATGATGCCATAAAGTGGAATAAAACTAAAATAAACGAAACAAGATCGGGTATCAAAAGATACTGGTAAGACGACCACATAAGCGATCGATAAAAATTTAGTCTGGTATCCCCCACCTGGTCATAAGGTACCTATAGGCTAAAAGAAGCCTTATTCCGACCCTTGGCATCTTGGCCTTAGGTTCTTATGGTGTGTAGATGCAATTAAATCTCGAGGGGTCGGAAAAATCCTTGTCCGACCCCCGTTAAAATGAAAGAGATCGGAGGAGAGTTCTTATCCGGCCTCCAACCCAAAAATTTTAATGAACAGTTGAAAGAGATCGGAGGAGAGTTCTTATCCGATCTCCAACCCAAAAATTTTAATGAACAGTTAAAAGAGATCGGAGGAGAGTTCTTATCCGATTCTCAGCTCAAAATTTTAATAAGTACTTAAAAGAGATCGGAGGAGAGTTCTTATCCATTTCTCGATCTAAAATTTCCATAAACATTTAAAAAGAGATCAGAGGAGAGTTCTTATTCGATCTTCGAACTAAAATTTTAATAAATACTTAAAAGAGATCGGAGGAGAGTTCTTATCCGATTCTCAATCCTAAATTTTAAATACTTCTAAAGAGATCGGAGGAGGGTTCTTATCCGATCTCCACTCAGAATTTTAATAAATATTTAAAAGAGATCGGAGGAGAGTTCTTACCCGATTCTCACACCAAATTTTAACCTGTACGCAAAATAATCCCAAAACCAAAAATGATATGCGACGTTAATTCACTGAGGTTGTCTCATTTACTTATGTATCTGGGTAATCCAAATTTAGTGAAAAATCAAATATTCCTTTGGTCAAAAGGATTAACATTTCCATTCAAGCCCTCCTAACTAATGCAAAGTTAAATCTACTTACCCTCATTAAGGGACGAGGTGGGGTGCCTAACACCATCCCCACCCGTTTACGGATCCCGAACCTAGAATCTTTGCCTTGAAGTGGTTTCATTTCAATTTATCTTCATAAATGGTTTTCTTTAATGTCCCTCAAAATTAAAGTGGCGACTCCTCACTCTTTCCCACTTCGGTGAGGGTTCGTTCAGGCGACCGCAAAACACCTTGCGACAAAACAGATGAGAGTCAACATCAAAAGCCAGTTGAAAATCTAACTAAATAACAAAAGAGTAACAAGATTAGAGAGTGTGACCTATGTTACCTCAAATGTTGATTCATATCATACATAGAATAGGAACAAAAACTTGCATGAGTGTAACAAGGTACAATAATTGTAGGCTTCCTTAAATCATCATGGCAATGAATTATAGCCACGCAAAATAATAAAACAATTTTAGAATAAAAACCAGACAAGTCGAGTTCCATAGCTTGTTTCTAAATAACATCCTTGACTATTGAATATACTACTTATGCTACCATTAATTTGAGACACTATTAATAATTGGGAAAACTTCAATCATTTGTCAAAGAGTGAGACTATTACACATCAAATTAAATCCATAAAATATATGTTTTGCAATGAAAATACCAAATCAAAGACCATAAAGATTTGAGAAGGGGCAAGCATGCATTTGGCAAGTCAAAACTTACTTTTAACAAGCTCTAAATGCATGCACAATGCTATTTCTTTTATATATATATATATATATATATATATATATATATTTAACATATTAACATAGATAATAAATAATAAATATTTATATTCAAATATATCTATTTTTTTTGTATAATATAAAGCATTATACTTACATTATATAAATAAAACTATTATCTATCAATAATTATTAAAATCATTTAGTTAGTAATTCAATAAAAAAAAATTAATCATTCACTCTATTGTATTTTAGTTATGCGTATATAGTTTAAACTAAATTAATATGTTAGATCCGTGAATTACACTTTATTACAAATAAAATAGTTCCAAAATTATTTCAATGAAAATAATAACAATTAAATAGTTTAACAGAAATTGAAATTAAGATGGAAAAAAATAATTTTAATTAATATAAGTCGTAGAAATTGAAAGGAAAAAAATAGGCGTAAATATTTCAAGATATATAATGCAACAATTGAAAAAAGATATTGTTTTTAGTAATAAAGTAATTTTTTTAAAAAAATAAAGATACTGAAAGTAAGAAATAGCAATATGGTACAATAATCATAATATTGTTGTTAAAACAAAAAATTACACTTTATTAAAAATAAAATTACACAAAAAATTATTTTAATAATAATAATAATAATTAAATAATATAAAGCAATTAATATTAACATAAAAAATTATAATGAGAAAATTAATTTGAATTGATAAAAGTAATTTAAAAAAGAAAGTCAAAAGAAAGAAAAAATGCATAATTAGATTTTGAAAATGATATCCTGTCCAGTTAGGGCACCAAATTCTCTTTATTATCCCGTCCTCGAGCCTAACCCACCACGCTCCACTTGCGAGGGACATGTCAGGCCCAGCTCTTAGCGCAGAGTTTGCATTTGTGCAAATTGATAAAGAGAATTTGGTGCCATGACTGGACAGGATATTGTTTGCTTGGTTTTACAACCCCACAAGTGCACAGATCGCTAACAAGTAATAAAGTGATAAGTAGAGTATCATTCCCACGAGAACCTTTATTTAGCAAGTACCAATCTACACAGTAATTTTGACTGTCTAGGCTATCGAATATTTAGGGAATGAAATTTGTTAACTTTAAACGCTAGAATAGTAAACTTAAAATGAAGTAATCTATTTTTGGAACAATCCTGGAGTTAAGATTTTACACTTGAATTTTATTAGGGATGTTATCTCGTTTATTTATTGAATTGAGGTTCGGTTTCTTTGATGGAAATTAGTCCTAAGTTATCCTAAATCCTCTCTCAAGACATCTAGCGTATATTTTAATTAATTCAAACCCTACTTTCGCGGTGATCAAATTAATTAAAATCCTTTAAGACCTTTGACCAAATTTTAGGTTCCACAATGGTATCAGCCTATGTCTAGGTCAGAATTCCTAGGTTCAAGATTTTGATTTTCTAATGTTAATCTTCAACTTTCAGTCCTTCAATCAACATCTACAATCATGTCTAAGTGGGTACCATCACATAGCATGCATTAGGATAACAAAAAATTAAATCAAGAAATGAATCTCAAATCCAGTAAATAAAACTTAATGTTCATCCATAATAATAATTACAAGCATTATTCTTATCACACCCTACTCCCCTGTAAGATACAACATGATCTCGTAGTACACCTAATGAATTACCGTACTTCGCCTACCGATAACCCATTAGATATACTACAAGGGATTTTAAAATAATTTTCGTGAAATTTAAATCATCGGTTAAAATCTGGTGTTATAATTTTTTTTTTTTTTCAGAATTTCGGCAAAGTGCCGGCTGTATTTTGAGAAAACAGTTCTTCAATCCTGCAAAAAAAAATGCTCCCAATATGTTTTCTCAAATACAACTTCAATAACTTCATTTCAATTCACAATTCAATTCTCAATAAACAATCAATTCATTTTCAAACTACTCTCATCATAAAGAAACATTTCATTGATTACAAGACTCAAAATTTATAATACAAAACTATTCAAGTAAATGAAATCTCAACTTTATATTTACAATAATTTACATTTAATTACATACCAAAATATTTTACAAGAGTTTTTATACAACTGCTCAAATAATTTACATACATATTATTACATGCATACATCAAAACCTATGTACATGGGTATACCTATGATATACCTGGAGCTGATCTAAAAGTGTCTTCAAAAAACTTACTCACTACTCTATGCTCTTCTTACCTGCGACAGCATACAAAGCTATCGCTGAGTGGTGAACTCAGTGGTGCACAACTATAATTTAAAACATAGTACAATATACATTGACAAAATTTACAGTAAATAATTTGGAAATCTGAATACTCATCAAATTTCAAAACTCAAAATATTCATTGCCAATAATGGAAATTATTTGTATAAATGACTTTGATCACAAAATTCAATTTATCAAATCATGACTAACCATTTAAGTAATTCCAACAAAATCAATTATACATAAACCATAATTGAAATCACAATTCTTTACCATTCAAAAGCCATTCTGTATCTCAAAAATCATTATGTATCTCAAAAATCAATCTTTATCTCACTAACTATGCAAGACTAATCCGAAAGGGCCATATTCGATGTGATTCTAACTCCCTATGGTCGGGGAGGTCGAATCATTGTGCACAGTACCATCACAATAATGAATCTTCCGCAAGGGCCATAACGATAAAATAAACTTAGATCTAATCTCAAATCAGAGAAAAATCTAAGCCTATGCACGTACCATGGTAATCAAAACACAACTAACTCCATTGTCTTCTCAACAAATGAGAGAGACAGGTAATAACCTAATCAAGCATCTATAGTGAGATATAAAACAATATCACAATCCTTTTAGTGAGCATAAATCACAATATAATTCGATTTAAATTCAATTCTAATATCCAATAATTTTTATGCTCATCATAATTCAAATCATAAATTTGCATTTTTCCATGAAAATTACCATCACACTTCAAAACATGTTCTATCACAATTTTTCAAAACATAATTTATTCAATCCATAACAATGCTTAATACTTGTGGAAATACCATTTCAGAAAGCTAAATTCATACATACGATAACAATTTCAATAATCATTGAATTAAATCCAATGCTTATTAAACATAATACATAAGAAAAGTATGTGATTTAATCATATGAAATATTCAAACAAAATCAGTTAAAAACTAGTTGTGCACAAACCTCTGATAACTGTCTCTTGGTCTTGACTCAGTGTTTCCTTCCCTCTCCCTGAGTCTTTGCTAACTGAGAAACACAATTTGAAGTGTTTCAGTACTTAATTAAACTGTCTCTAACGATAATGTTTGATAAATAATTCACTGAATGCTATTATTTGCTTAATCAACTTAATATATCGACCCTCGATGCGTTTTAGGTAATTTAGGTTTTAATGTTACTAATATGTCACATTTGATAGTCTTTTTAGGGTTGGTACATGTTACCAAGTTCATTTCCGTGTATACTGCATTTTCTTGCAATTTGCTAGATTCCGGGATACTAATTTGACCTAGCCGGACTACCTAGTTCCCTTGGTTTTCGGGTTTCGGTCAAAAGTACAAACTTGTAGATCTAAGTCTTATGGAACGCGGGGCAAAATTTCAGTTCATTCTGAGTTATGTAGATCAAGTTATGGTCAGTTTACTATTGCTGGTCAAATTGCACCAAAATTGGTCATTTTAGGTCACTTTAGGTCATTTTAGGTTCGGCCAATTTTTGGACCCAAACTTGTGCAAGCTGTTTGACTTGTTTATGGTATTTTTTGGGCTTTGGTGTCTTCATAAGACTTGTAGATATGGGTCTTAAATATTCATAGTTAAAATTTCAGGTCAATTGGACCTGTTTTGAGTGAGTTATGTTCTAAAAACTAACTGCTGCCCAAATGGTAAATTTTCAGGCCTCATTTGCACTTAATCCGGATTTGGTCATTTTTCAAGCTACCTTGCAAGCAGAATTTTGGTAAGCTTTCTTCATAAAAGTTGGCACATTTTGTGCCTAGTTTCACCTACAATTAGTCTCATACCAATTGGAGCCACACACTTAAAGTTATAGGCGTATGACTCAAACTGCCTTATTGAAATTCTTGCATACACATCAAGCATCACTTTTAACACTCACCAAACTTAACATTCAAACCAATTCTCGTTATACCACCACCTAAACATAATTCAAAACACATTATAGGTCATTTTGACAGCTTACGATTACATTCAACATACACCAACAAGTGCAGAATTTTTCAATCCAATTTACAACAATTCAATCACCTTTTTATGCTCATTTACATGTCCCACTTCACACCATCTTACACACACTCAAACTGCCATAACAACCAACACATTTTAACATCATTATTCCATAAACCAAGCATGAATTCCAGCATTCTTCAAGAGCTAACAAACTGCCACAATGGTACACTTACATTCCATTACTTTCTAAGCTTTAAATCTCATTTTACATTTACATATACTAAGTATACATCACCCAAACAATTTCCTACACAATATACATTTAATCAATCATTTAATTCACCATTTACAAGCACAATTAAACTGCCTTGAAGGTGCTTCCATGGCTGCCAAAAGTGCACAATCCCATTCAACATCAAAACTCAAAAATTTCTTCATAAATCAAACACCCATAGCATTCCTACTAACTTTAATGAAGCAATAACCCAAAAATACAAACTTACCACTTTGGAAATTCTTCAAAATCTCTCCAAAACTTGGTCTTCTTCCTGCCTATCTACTGCCCATGGTGTGAGGATTAACTTTAATGAAGGAAGGTGCAAAGAAGGAAGCTTAAATCAAGCTTGCATGAAGCTTTCAAATGGACGTCAATGGTGGATTTTCTTGGGAGAAATTTGGCTGGTTCTTGGAGAAGTGAGGAAGAAGATGATCTGCTGTCCAAATGAAGTGGTAGTGGTCCACTTTCATGAATTAGTGGAGCACTATGTCAAAATAAATTATTAGTTTAATCTAAAATTTCATTTTCCCACATTAAGCTTCCCATTTTTGCTATTTACATTAGGTACCCCTAAATTTATTTTTCATTATATTTTCCGAGTATAATATTATTTATTTTTAATGGACATTTAGGTCAAAAGAGAACTCGGGATGTCAAATGACCACAATGCCCCTGTTCGGGTTGCATTCCCGATTTTTCGGTAACACCGGGTTTTATCCGTTTTTCGATTTCCCAGTTTTCTTTGTACTAATTATTTAATTTTTATTTAATATTTCTAATGATATTTATACTTCAATAGGGGTCTATTTAATTCCTAAAAATATTTTCCAGGGTTCCCATGATCCGAGGCTAGTCAACGGTCCACGCCGTGACTTCCCGATGCGGTCACTCATCGCTAGGGTTCTCGGCTCGCTTAACTTGGTTACATTTCTTTGCTATTATTTTTCCTTTGTTTTTCTTATATTTTCTTTTCTTGTATTTCTTTATTTTATGCCTCCTCACTCATATCGAAGTATAGTTCTAGGCATCCTAGCTGTCCGGGCAACACTGGTCACTAGAACAGTAGAACGCATTACCGAACATAGGGGTGTTACAATTCTCCCCCCCTTAAAATAAATTTTGTCCACGAAATTTTACCCAATAGTCATATTATAATAGTCATACGTTTATTTTTTTCCTTTTTATACGATCGTATAATCTTCTTTTCCTAAAATTTGTATAAGACTTTTAACAATCTAATACAATGTTTAATTTGTTTGTATATCACCAATGTTCTCTTACTATTGTCCTGTCTATTATTTCGATTCATGTTCCTTCTTGAATGACCCTTGAGGTCATGTTAGAATCATTTATCTAGTCATTGGTCCTCTGACCATTCTAGTCCATAGTCTTCCTCATATTCGTAACATTTCTTTGTTTTATTTGAACCAATTGTTCGAATTTTTTTACTTTCATAACTCTATTTATCTGTCAATATTCTATAACTTACTTCCTTTTGTACTGAACTATAACCTTTCGATATTCTAACCTTTGAGTTTTAGATCCCTAAGTAGGATTTTCAAACTTATTTCTAACAATTAAATTCTGTCCTGGCATAACTATACCAAAACAGATGCCGTTGGTAACTATTCTTATCTAGGTATACTATCGGGTAGTACGTAGCTCTACACAATAATCTCAAGTCAGTACTGTAATATGCAGCTTACAGTATAAACATCAAGAACATTGCATAGTTACTACGATACATCCCAATATATCAAACTTTCCTATCTTTTATCCTTTTCGAATTCACTGATATCCGAAACTTATTCTGATTACAATATCCATTAGCAATTACTAATAGTAACATCCTTGCCCTCATCTAGAGCAATTCCATTACTGCATCTTACTTTTACGTCCTCTTGCCTTACATTAAGTAGGCTCGCCAATTAGCTTTATAATTTATGGTGTGTCAGAAAATACTTTTCACCGATAAACTCTTCCAAAACTAATTTCACTTATTATCACAATCCTTATCTTAAGGACTAATCACTAATGCATCAAAATTTATTCCCCTATAAAGGAATAACAACAGAACATATAGTTCTAACTCTAACATAAAAGTATGTAGACCCTAGGTCAAATAATACATAAACGAAGAGTGCCATCCTTCTTCTTAACAAACAATACTGGCGCTCCCCATGGTGACACATTAAGGCGGATGAAGCCCTTTTCAAGTAGTTATTGCAACTGTACCTTCAACTTCTTCAACTCTGCTGGTGCCATTCTGTATGGTTTTATGGAGATTGGATTGACACCAGGCATACCATTAATTTCAAACTATACCTCTCTTTCCGGAGGTAATCGTGGCAATTTATCAAGAAACGCGTCTGGAAAGTCATATACTGTAGGGATGTCCCTCAATGCTGGACTCCCCACTTGGGTGACTACCATATGTGCCAAGTATGCTTCACACCCCTTGTTGATCATTTTCTGGCTAGTGCAGCTGAAATAATGTTTGATGGCAATAGCTGCCTCTTCCCATGTATTACCACATCACTGTACTGAGGGAGACCGAAAGTGACTGTCTTCAGCCTACAGTCAATCATGGCATGATGCCTAGCTAACCAATCCATGCCTAAGATGATATCATAATCTCTAAAGGGCATTTCAATGAAATCAGATAGAAAAGTGTGTCCTTGGATCACCAAAGGACAATCTCTATACATTCTATTAACCCTGACCTCCTGTCCTAGCAGACTTGTTACTAACACCTCAAAGTCCATTTTTGTACATGGAACAACAATGCAATCAATGATGCTAGCACTCACATAAAAATTGGTAGAACCCAGATCAAATAACACAAACACATCTTAGTTAAAAGTTGAGAAGGTACCAGCCACAACATTAGATGTATCGACTTCTTCCCTCTGTCTCGTTGCGTAGACTCTAACCGGAGCACTGTCTTGCTCGGATTGTTTCACTGTGCCTTGGCTGCCTGCTAGGCTACCTCTACCCCTGCCTCTACCTCTGCTAGGTGGTTGTGAACTTCTAGTGACAAGGCTCTGAACTGACCCTTCTGCAGTAGTAGGAGGTGGTCCAACTCTGCTACTACTGGTGCAGTCCTTGGCAAAGTGTCCTGTGCCTCCACAGTTATAACAGGCTCCAATAGCCTTATAGCATATCCCACCACGATATCATCCACAAGCTTCACATTAACGAGAAGGGTAGGAACTTTTAGTTGTTTGACGATTGGACCTTGGTGGTCTCTGCCTTGATGATCCACCTCTGTTATATCCCTGAGCTCGGGGCTCCTCAATTTCTTTTCTCTTTCTCAAATTACTGCTTGAGCTCTAACCCATAGGTTTCTCCCTCTTCTCTATTTCATATTGCCCTTGTGGGGGTTGGGTCTGTACTTGGGCTTGGGCTAACAGATTATCAGCCATTTGTTGAAAGAAAGTGGCCATTTGCTGGGCCATTTGTGCAGTAATTTTTACTGGTAAAACTGGTACAGTCAGGCCTTCGACATTTTGTGGAGCTAGGGCCTCAACTTGTTCTTCTGCCATCACAGACTGTTCTATTGTCTCATTCTTCTCTTCCATATCTTTTCACAAGATTTTCTATTCCTGCACAACCAACATAAGGAGATTCCACTCCATTAGTTCATATTTATGATGTGAATGTACTATATGTATCAAATAATTGAGCAGTTGTAGTTACCGACAAAAAGATTTCAAATTCACAGTTCAAAATTCACTTTAAAACCATTACTCTGATACCACAAAACATGTCACACAATTACTAATAGTAACATCCTTGCCCTCATCTAGAGCAATTCCATTACTGCATCTTACTTTTACGTCCTCTTGCCTTACATTAAGTAGGCTCGCCAATTAGCTTTATAATTTATGGTGTGTCACAAAATACTTTTTGCCGATAAACTCTTCCAAAACTAATTTAACTTATTATCACAATCCTTATCTTAAGGACTAATCACTAATGCATCAAAATTTATTCCCCTGTAAAGGAATAACAACAGAACATATAGTTTTAACTCTAACATAAAAGTATGCAGACCCTAGGTCAAACAATACATAAACGAAGAGTGCCATCCTTCTTCTTAACAAATAATACTGGCGCTCCCCATGGTGACACACTAAGGCGGATGAAGCCCTTTTCAAGTAGTTCTTGCAACTGTACCTTCAACTTCTTCAACTCTGCTGGTGCCATTCTGTATGGTTTTATGGAGATTGGATCCACACCAGGCATAACATTAATTTCAAACTACACCTCTCTTTCCGGAGGTAATCCTGGCAATTCATCAGGAAACGCGTTTGGAAAGTCATATATTGTAGGGATGTCCCTCAATGCTAGACTCCCCACTTGGGTGTCTACCACATGTGCCAAGTATGCTTCACACCCCTTGCTGATCATTTTCTGGCTAGTGCAGCTGAAATAATGTTTGATGGCAATAGCTGCCTCTTCCCATGTATTACCACATCAGCATCTTGAGGAGACCGAAAGTGTATCTTGACCTCTGATCCAATCATGGCATGATGCCTAGCTAACGAATCCATGCCCAAGATGATATCATAATCTCTAAATGGCATTTCAATGAAATCAGATAGAAAAGTGTGTCCTTGGATCACCAAAGGACAATCTCTATACATTATATTAACCCTGACCTCCTGTCCTAGCGGACTTGTTACTAGCACCTCAAAGTCCATTTTTGTACATGGAACAACAATGTAATCAATGATGCTAGCACTCACATAAGAATGGGTAGAACTCAGATCAAATAACACAAACACATCTTAGTTAAAAGTTGAGAAGGTACCAGCCACAACATCCGATGTCTCGACTTCTTCCCTCTGTCTCATTGCGTAGACTCTACCGAGAACCTTTGTCTTGCTCTGATTGCTTCACGTGCCTTGGCTGCTCTTTGGGCTACCTCTACCCACCTCTACCTCTGCTAGGTGGTTGTGAACTTCTAGTGACAGGGCTCTGAACTGACCATTCTGTAGTAGTAGGAGGTGGTCCAACTCTGCGACTACTAGTGCAGTCCTTGGCAAAGTGTCCTGTGCCTCCACACTTATAACAGGCTCCAATAGCCTTATAGCATATCCCACCATGATATCTTCCACAAGCTTCAAATTGACGAGAAGGGTAGGAACTTCTAGTTGTTCGACGACTGGACCTTGGTGGTCTCTGCCTTGATGATCCACCTCTGTTATATCCCTGAGCTTGGGGCTCCTCAATTTCTTTTCTCTTTCTCAAATTACTGCTTGAGCTCTGACCCATAGGTTTCTCCCTCTTCTCTATTTCATGTTGCCCTTGTGGGGGTTGGGTCTGTACTTGGGCTTGGTGATTGTCGACCATTTGTTGAAAGAAAGTGGCCATTCTTTGGGCCATTTGTGCGATAATTTGTACGATAAAGCCCAGTGATTAGGAGCTGGGCCTTTGACATTTTATGGAGCTGGGGCCTCAACTTGTTCTTCTACCATCAAAGACTGTTCTATTGTCTCATTCTTCTCTTCCATATCTTTTCACAAGATTTTCTATTCCTGTACAACCAACATAAGGAGATTCCTCTCCATTAGTTCATATTTATGATGTAAATGTACTATATGTATCAAATAATTGAGCGATTGTAATTCTGACAAAAAGATTTCAAATTCACAGTTCAAAATTCACTTTAAAACCATTGCTCTGATACCACAAAACATGTCACACAATTACTAATAGTAACATCCTTGGCCTCATCTAGAGCAATTCCATTACTGCATCTTACTTTTACGTCCTCTTGCCTTACATTAAGTAGGCTCGCCAATTAGCTTTATAATTTATGGTGTGTCACAAAATACTTTTTGCCGATAAACTCTTCCAAAACTAATTTAACTTATTATCACAATCCTTATCTTAAGGACTAATCACTAATGCATCAAAATTTATTCCCCTGTAAAGGAATAACAACAGAACATATAGTTTTAACTCTAACATAAAAGTATGCAGACCCTAGGTCAAACAATACATAAACGAAGAGTGCCATCCTTCTTCTTAACAAATAATACTGGCGCTCCCCATGGTGACACACTAAGGCGGATGAAGCCCTTTTCAAGTAGTTCTTGCAACTGTACCTTCAACTTCTTCAACTCTGCTGGTGCCATTCTGTATGGTTTTATGGAGATTGGATCCACACCAGGCATAACATTAATTTCAAACTACACCTCTCTTTCCGGAGGTAATCCTGGCAATTCATCAGGAAACGCGTTTGGAAAGTCATATATTGTAGGGATGTCCCTCAATGCTAGACTCCCCACTTGGGTGTCTACCACATGTGCCAAGTATGCTTCACACCCCTTGCTGATCATTTTCTGGCTAGTGCAGCCGAAATAATGTTTGATGGCAATAGCTGCCTCTTCCCATGTATTACCACATCATCTTGAGGAGACCGAAAGTGGTATCTTCGACCCTACTGATCAATCATGGCATGATGCCTAGCTAACGAATCCATGCCCAAGATGATATCATAATCTCTAAATGGCATTTCAATGAAATCAGATAGAAAAGTGTGTCCTTGGATCACCAAAGGACAATCTCTATACATTATATTAACCCTGACCTCCTGTCCTAGCGGACTTGTTACTAGCACCTCAAAGTCCATTTTTGTACATGGAACAACAATGTAATCAATGATGCTAGCACTCACATAAGAATGGGTAGAACTCAGATCAAATAACACAAACACATCTTAGTTAAAAGTTGAGAAGGTACCAGCCACAACATCCGATGTCTCGACTTCTTCCCTCTGTCTCATTGCGTAGACTCTAACCGGAGCACTGTCTTGCTCTGATTGCTTCACTGTGCCTTGGCTGCCTGCTGGGCTACCTCTACCCCTGCCTCTACCTCTGCTAGGTGGTTGTGAACTTCTAGTGACAGGGCTCTGAACTGACCATTCTGTAGTAGTAGGAGGTGGTCCAACTCTGCGACTACTAGTGCAGTCCTTGGCAAAGTGTCCTGTGCCTCCACACTTATAACAGGCTCCAATAGCCTTATAGCATATCCCACCATGATATCTTCCACAAGCTTCAAATTGACGAGAAGGGTAGGAACTTCTAGTTGTTCGACGACTGGACCTTGGTGGTCTCTGCCTTGATGATCCACCTCTGTTATATCCCTGAGCTTGGGGCTCCTCAATTTCTTTTCTCTTTCTCAAATTACTGCTTGAGCTCTGACCCATAGGTTTCTCCCTCTTCTCTATTTCATGTTGCCCTTGTGGGGGTTGGGTCTATACTTGGGCTTGGGCTGACAGATTGTCAGCCATTTGTTGAAAGAAAGTGGCCATTTGCTGGGCCATTTGTGCAGTAATTTGTACCAGTAAAACTGGTACAGTTAGGAGCTGGGCCTTTGACATTTTATGGAGCTGGGGCCTCAACTTGTTCTTCTACCATCAAAGACTGTTCTATTGTCTCATTCTTCTCTTCCATATCTTTTCACAAGATTTTCTATTCCTGTACAACCAACATAAGGAGATTCCTCTCCATTAGTTCATATTTATGATGTAAATGTACTATATGTATCAAATAATTGAGCAGTTGTAGTTACCGACAAAAAGATTTCAAATTCACAGTTCAAAATTCACTTTAAAACCATTACTCTGATACCACAAAACATGTCACACAATTACTAATAGTAACATCCTTGCCCTCATCTAGAGCAATTCCATTACTGCATCTTACTTTTATGTCCTCTTGCCTTACATTAAGTAGGCTCGCCAATTAGCTTTATAATTTATGGTGTGTCAGAAAATACTTTTTGCCGATAAACTCTTCCAAAACTAATTTCACTTATTATCACAATCCTTATCTTAAGGACTAATCACTAATGCATTAAAATTTATTCCCCTGTAAAGGAATAACAACAGAACATATAGTTCTAACTCTAACATAAAAGTATGCAGACCCTAGGTCAAACAATACATAAACGAAGAGTGCCATCCTTCTTCTTAACAAATAATACTGGCGCTCCCCATGGTGACACACTAAGGCGGATGAAGCCCTTTTCAAGTAGTTCTTGCAACTGTACCTTCAACTTCTTCAACTCTGCTGGTGCCATTCTGTATGGTTTTATGGAGATTGGATCCACACCAGGCATAACATTAATTTCAAACTACACCTCTCCTTCCGGAGGTAATCCTGGCAATTCATCAGGAAACGCGTTTGGAAAGTCATATATTGTAGGGATGTCCCTCAATGCTAGACTCCCCACTTGGGTGTCTACCACATGTGCCAAGTATGCTTCACACCCCTTGCTGATCATTTTCTGGCTAGTGCAGCTGAAATAATGTTTGATGGCAATAGCTGCCTCTTCCCATGTATTACCACATCAGCATGCAGGGAGACCGAAAGTGACATCTTGACCCTACTGATCCAATAATGGCATGATGCCTAGCTAACCAATCCATGCCTAAGATGATATCATAATCTCTAAAGGGCATTTCAATGAAATCAGATAGAAAAGTGTGTCCTTGGATCACCAAAGGACAATCTCTATACATTCTATTAACCCTGACCTCCTGTCCTAGCGGACTTGTTACTAGCACCTCAAAGTCCATTTTTGTACATGGAACAGCAATGCAATCAATGATGCTAGCACTCACATAAGAATGGGTAGAACCCAGATCAAATAACACAAACACATCTTAGTTAAAAGTTGAGAAGGTACCAGCCACAACATCAGATGTCTCGACTTCTTCCCTCTGTCTCGTTGCGTAGACTCTAACCGGAGCACTGTCTTGCTCTGATTGTTTCACTGTGCCTTGGCTGCCTGCTGGGCTACCTCTACCCCTGCCTCTACCTCTGCTAGGTGGTTGTGAACTTCTAGTGACAGGGCTCTGAACTGACCCTTCTGCAGTAGTAGGAGGTGGTCCAACTCTGCGACTACTGGTGCAGTCCTTGGCAAAGTGTCCTGTGCCTCCACAGTTATAACAGGCTCCAATAGCCTTATAGCATATCCCACCATGATATCTTCCACAAGCTTCACATTGACGAGAAGGGTAGGAACTTTTAGTTGTTCGACGACTGGACCTTGGTGGTATCTGCCTTGATGATCCACCTCTGTTATATCCCTGAGCTCGGGGCTCCTCAATTTCTTTTCTCTTTCTCAAATTCTCGCTTGAGCTCGACCCATAGGTTTCTCCTCTTCTCTATTTCGTGTTGCCCTTGTGGGGTTGGAGTGCAGACTTGGGCTTGGGTGATAGATTATCGACCATTTGTTGAATGAAAGTGGCCATTCTTTGGGCCATTTGTGCGATAATTTGTATGCAGGTAAAGCCCAGTGCATCAGCCTTCTACATTTTGTGAACTTGTTCTTCTGCCATCACAGACTGTTCTATTGTCTCATTCTTCTCTTCCATATCTTTTCACAAGATTTTCTATTCCTGTACAACCAACATAAGGAGATTCCTCTCCATTAGTTCATATTTATGATGTAAATGTACTATATGTATCAAATAATTGAGCGATTGTAATTCTGACAAAAGATTTCAAATTCACGATTCAAAATTCACTTTAAAACCATTGCTCACGATACCACAAAACATGTCACACAATTACTAATAGTAACATCCTTGGCCTCATCTAGAGCAATTCCATTATCGCATCTTACTTTTACGTCCTCTTGCCTTACATTAAGTAGGCTCGCCAATTAGCTTTATAATTTATGGTGTGTCACAAAATACTTTTGCCGATAAACTCTTCCAAAACTAATTTAACTTATTATCACAATCCTTATCTTAAGGACTAATCACTAATGCATCAAAATTTATTCCTGTAAAGGAATAACAACGAACATATAGTTCTAACTCTAACATAAAAGTATGCGGACCTAGGTCAAACAATACATAAGCGAAGAGTGCCATCCTTCTTCTTAACAAATAATCTGGCGCTCCCCATGGTGACACACTAAGGCGGATGAAGCCCTTTTCAAGTAGTTCTTGCAACTGTTGTACCTTCAACTTCTTCAACTCTGCTGGTGCCATTCTGTATGGTTTTATGGAGATTGGATCCACACCAGGCATAACATTAATTTCAAACTACACCTCTCTTTCCGGAGGTAATCCTGGCAATTCATCAGGAAACGCGTTTGGAAAGTCATATATTGTAGGGATGTCCCTCAATGCTAGACTCCCCACTTGGGTGTCTACCACATGTGCCAAGTATGCTTCACACCCTTGCTGATCATTTTACGGCTAGTGCGGCCGAAATAATGTTTGATGGCAATAGCGCCTCTTCCCATGTATTACCACATCAGCATCGAGGAGACCGAAAGTGGTATCTTCGACCTCTGATCAATCATGGCATGATGCCTAGCTAACGAATCCATGCCCAAGATGATATCATAATCTCTAAATGGCATTTCAATGAAATCAGATAGAAAAGTGTGTCCTTGGATCACCAAAGGACAATCTCTATACATTATATTAACCCTGACCTCCTGTCCTAGCGGACTTGTTACTAGCACCTCAAAGTCCATTTTTGTACATGGAACAACAATGTAATCAATGATGCTAGCACTCACATAAGAATGGGTAGAACTCAGATCAAATAACACAAACACATCTTAGTTAAAAGTTGAGAAGGTACCAGCCACAACATCCGATGTCTCGACTTCTTCCCTCTGTCTCATTGCGTAGACTCTACCGAGAACCTTTGTCTTGCTCGATTGCTTCACTGTGCCTTGGCTGCCTGCTGGGCTACCTCTACCCCTGCCTCTACCTCTGCTAGGTGGTTGTGAACTTCTAGTGACAGGGCTCTGAACTGACCATTCTGTAGTAGTAGGAGGTGGTCCAACTCTGCGACTACTAGTGCAGTCCTTGGCAAAGTGTCCTGTGCCTCCACACTTATAACAGCTCCAATAGCCTTATAGCATATCCCACCATGATATCTTCCACAAGCTTCAAATTGACGAGAAGGGTAGGAACTTCTAGTTGTTCGGCATTGGACCTTGGTGGTCTCGCCTTGATGATCCACCTCTGTTATATCCACGAGCTTGGGGCTCCTCAATTTCTTTTCTCTTTCTCAAATTCTCGCTTGAGCTCGACCCATAGGTTTCTCCTCTTCTCTATTTCATGTTGCCCTTGTGGGGTTGGGTCTATACTTGGGCTTGGTGTGATTGTCGACCATTTGTTGAAAAGAAAGTGGCCATTCTTTGGGCCATTTGTGCGATAATTTGTACCGATAAAGCTGCAGTGATTAGGAGCTGGGCCTTTGACATTTTATGGAGCTGGGGCCTCAACTTGTTCTTCTACCATCAAAGACTGTTCTATTGTCTCATTCTTCTCTTCCATATCTTTTCACAAGATTTTCTATTCCTGTACAACCAACATAAGGAGATTCCTCTCCATTAGTTCATATTTATGATGTAAATGTACTATATGTATCAAATAATTGAGCAGTTGTAGTTACCGACAAAAAGATTTCAAATTCACAGTTCAAAATTCACTTTAAAACCATTGCTCTGATACCACAAAACATGTCACACAATTACTAATAGTAACATCCTTGGCCTCATCTAGAGCAATTCCATTACTGCATCTTACTTTTACGTCCTCTTGCCTTACATTAAGTAGGCTCGCCAATTAGCTTTATAATTTATGGTGTGTCACAAAATACTTTTTGCCGATAAACTCTTCCAAAACTAATTTAACTTATTATCACAATCCTTATCTTAAGGACTAATCACTAATGCATCAAAATTTATTCCCCTGTAAAGGAATAACAACAGAACATATAGTTTTAACTCTAACATAAAAGTATGCAGACCCTAGGTCAAACAATACATAAACGAAGAGTGCCATCCTTCTTCTTAACAAATAATACTGGCGCTCCCCATGGTGACACACTAAGGCGGATGAAGCCCTTTTCAAGTAGTTCTTGCAACTGTACCTTCAACTTCTTCAACTCTGCTGGTGCCATTCTGTATGGTTTTATGGAGATTGGATCCACACCAGGCATAACATTAATTTCAAACTACACCTCTCTTTCCGGAGGTAATCCTGGCAATTCATCAGGAAACGCGTTTGGAAAGTCATATATTGTAGGGATGTCCCTCAATGCTAGACTCCCCACTTGGGTGTCTACCACATGTGCCAAGTATGCTTCACACCCCTTGCTGATCATTTTCTGGCTAGTGCAAGAAATAATGTTTGATGGCAATAGCTGCCTCTTCCATGTATTACCACATCAGCATGCTTGAGGAGACCGAAAGTGACATCTTGACCTCTGATCAATCATGGCATGATGCCTAGCTAACGAATCCATGCCCAAGATGATATCATAATCTCTAAATGGCATTTCAATGAAATCAGATAGAAAAGTGTGTCCTTGGATCACCAAAGGACAATCTCTATACATTATATTAACCCTGACCTCCTGTCCTAGCGGACTTGTTACTAGCACCTCAAAGTCCATTTTTGTACATGGAACAACAATGTAATCAATGATGCTAGCACTCACATAAGAATGGGTAGAACTCAGATCAAATAACACAAACACATCTTAGTTAAAAGTTGAGAAGGTACCAGCCACAACATCCGATGTCTCGACTTCTTCCCTCTGTCTCATTGCGTAGACTCTAACCGGAGCACTGTCTTGCTCTGATTGCTTCACTGTGCCTTGGCTGCCTGCTGGGCTACCTCTACCCCTGCCTCTACCTCTGCTAGGTGGTTGTGAACTTCTAGTGACAGGGCTCTGAACTGACCATTCTGTAGTAGTAGGAGGTGGTCCAACTCTGCGACTACTAGTGCAGTCCTTGGCAAAGTGTCCTGTGCCTCCACACTTATAACAGGCTCCAATAGCCTTATAGCATATCCCACCATGATATCTTCCACAAGCTTCAAATTGACGAGAAGGGTAGGAACTTCTAGTTGTTCGACGACTGGACCTTGGTGGTCTCTGCCTTGATGATCCACCTCTGTTATATCCCTGAGCTTGGGGCTCCTCAATTTCTTTTCTCTTTCTCAAATTACTGCTTGAGCTCTGACCCATAGGTTTCTCCCTCTTCTCTATTTCATGTTGCCCTTGTGGGGGTTGGGTCTATACTTGGGCTTGGTGTGATTGTCGACCATTTGTTGAAAGAAAGTGGCCATTCTTTGGGCCATTTGTGCGATAATTTGTACCGATAAAGCCCAGTACAGTTAGGAGCTGGGCCTTTGACATTTTATGGAGCTGGGGCCTCAACTTGTTCTTCTACCATCAAAGACTGTTCTATTGTCTCATTCTTCTCTTCCATATCTTTTCACAAGATTTTCTATTCCTGTACAACCAACATAAGGAGATTCCTCTCCATTAGTTCATAGTTATGATGTAAATGTACTATATGTATCAAACAATTGAGCAGTTGTAGTTACCGACAAAAAGATTTCAAATTCACAGTTCAAAATTTATTTTAAAACCATTGCTCTGATACCACAAAACATGTCACACCCTACTCCCCTGTAAGTTGCAATATGATCCCGTAGTACACCTAATGAATTACCGTACTTCGCCTACCGATAACCCATTAGATATACTACAAGGGATTTTAAAACAATTTTCATGAAATTTAAATCATCGGTCAAAATCTGGTGTCATAATTTTTTTTTTTTCAGAATTTCGGCAAAGTGCCGGCTGTATTTTGAGAAAACAGTTCTTCAATCCTGCAAAAGAAAATGCTCCCAATATGTTTTCTCAAATACAACTTCAATAACTTCATTTCAATTCACAATTCAATTCTCAATAAACAATCAATTCGTTTTCAAACTACTCTCATTATAAAGAAACATTTCATTGATTACAAGACTCAAAATTTATAATACAAAACTATTCAAGTAAATGAAATCTCAGCTTTATATTTACAATAATTTACATTTAATTACATACCAAAATATTTTACAAGAGTTTTTATACAACTGCTCAAATAATTTACATACATATTATTACATGCATACATCAAAACCTATGTACATGGGTATACCTATGATATACCTGGAGCTGATCTGAAAGTGTTTTAAAAAAACTTACTCACTGCTCTATGCTCTTCTTACCTCCGACAGCGTACAAAGCTATCGCTGAGTGGTGAACTCAGTGGTGCACAACTATAATTTAAAACATAGTACAATATACATTGACAAAATTTACAGTAAATAATTTGGAAATCTGAATACTCATCAAATTTCAAAACTCAAAATATTCATTGCCAATAATGGAAATTATTTGTATAAATGACTTTGATCACAAAATTCAATTTATCAAATCATGACTAACCATTTAAGTAATTCCAACAAAATCAATTATACATGAACCATGATTGAAATCACAATTCTTTACCATTCAAAAGTCATTATGTATCTCAAAAATCATTATGTATCTCAAAAAATCAATCTTTATCTCACTAACTATGCAAGACTAGTCCGAAAGGGCCATATTCGATGTGATTTTAACTCCCTATGGTCGGGGAGGTCAAATCAGATTCTAACTCCCTATGGTCGGGGACGTTGAATCATCGTGCACAGTACCATCACAATAATGAATCTTTCGCAAGGGCCATAACGATAAAATAAACTTAGATCTAACCTCAAATCAGAGGAAAATCTAAGCCTGTGCACTTACCATGGTAATCAAAACACAACTAACTCCATTGTCTTCTCAACAAATGAGAGAGACGGGTAATAACCTAGTCAAGCATCTATAGTGAGATATAAAACAATATCACAATCCTTTTAGTGAGCATAAATCACAATATAATTCGATTCAAATTCAATTCCAATATCCAATAATTTTTATGCTCATCATAATTCAAATCATAAATTTGCATTTTTCCATGAAAATTACCATCACAATTGAAAACATGTTCTATCACAATTTTCCAAAACATAATTTATTCAATCCATAACAATGCTTAATACTTGTGGAAATACCATTTCAGAAAGCTAAATTCATACATACGATAACAATTTCAATAATCATTGAATTAAATCCAATGCTTATTAAACATAATACATAAGAAAAGTATGTGATTTAATCATATGAAATATTCAAACAAAATCAGTTAAAAACTAGTTGTGCACAAACCTCTGATAACTGTCTCTTGGTCTTGACTCAGTGTTTCCTTCCCTCTCCCTGAGTCTTTGCTAACTGAGAAACACAATTTGAAGTGTTTCAATACTTAATTAAACTGTATCTAACGATAATGTTTGATAAATAATTCACTGAATGCTATTATTTGCTTAATCAACTTAATATATTGACCCTCGATGCATTTTAGGTAATTTAGGTTTTAACGTTAATAATATGTCACATTCGATAGTCTTTTAGGGTTGGTACATGTTACCAAGTTCATTTCCGTGTATACTGCATTTTCTTGCAATTTGTTGGATTCCGGGATACTAGTTTGACCTAGCCGGACTACCTAGTTCCCTCGGTTTTCGGGTTTCGGTCAAAACTACAAACTTATAGATCTATGTCTTATGGAACGTGGGGTAAAATTTCAGGTCATTCTGAGTTATGTAGACCAAGTTATGGTCATTTTACTATTGCTGGTCAAATTACACCAAAATTGGTCATTTTAGGTCACTTTAGGTCATTTTAGGTTCGGCCAGTTTTTGGACACGAACTTGTGCAAGCTGTTTGACTTGCTTATGGTCATTTATGGGCTTTGGTGTCTTCATAAGACTTGTAGATATGGGTCTTAACTATTCATGGTTAAAATTTCAGGTCAATTGGACCTGTTTTAGTGAGTTGTGGCCTAAACACTGACTGCTGCCCAAATGGTAAATTTTCAGGCCTCATTTGCACTTAATCTGGATTTGGTCATTTTTCAAGCTACCTTGCAAGCAGAATTTTGGTAAGCTTTCTCCATGAAAGTTGGCACATTTTGTGCCTAGTTTCACCTCCAATTGGTCTCATACCAATTGGATCCACACACTTAAAGTTATAGGCCTAAAACTCAAACTGCCTTATTGAAATTCTTGCATACACATCAAGCATCACTTTTAACCCTCACCAAACTTAACATTCAAACCAATTCTGGTTGTACCACCACCTAAACATAATTCACAACACATTATAGGTCATTTTGGCAGCTTATAATTACATTCAACATACACCAACAAGTGCAGAATTTTTCAATCCAATTTACAATAATTCAATCAACTTTTTATGCTCATTTACATGTCCCACTTCACACCACCTTACACACACTCAAACTGCCATAACAACCAACACATTTTAACATCATTATTCCATAAACCAAGCATGAATTCCAGCATTCTTCAAGAGCTAACAAACTGCCACAATGGTACACTTACATTCCATTACTTTCCAAGCTTTAAATCTCATTTTACATTTACATATACTAAGTATACATCACCCAAACAATTTCCTACACAATATACATTTAATCAATCATTTAATTCACCATTTACAAGCACAATTAAACTGCCTTGAAGGTGCTTCCATGGCTGCCAAAAGTGCACATTCCCATTCAACATCAAAACTCAAAAATTTCTTCATAAATCAAACACCCATAATATTCCTACTAACTTTAATGAAGCAATAACCCAAAAATACAAACTAACCACTTTGGAAATTCTTCAAAATCTCTCCAAAACTTGGTCTTCTTGCTGCCTATCTACTACCCATGGTGTGAGGATTAACTTTAATGAAGGAAGGTGGAAAGAAGGAAGCTTAAATCAAGCTTGCATGAAGCTTTCAAATGGACGTCAATGGTGGATTTTCTTGGGAGAAATTTGGCTGGTTCTTGGAGAAGTGAGGAAGAAGATGATCTGCTGTGCAAATGAAGTGGTAGTGGTCCACTTTCATGAATTAGTGGAGCACTATGTCAAAATAAATTATTAGTTTAATCTAAAATTTCATTTTCCCACATTAAGCTTCCCATTTTTGCTATTTACATTAGGTACCCCTAAATTTATTTTTCATTATATTTTCCGAGTATAATATTATTTATTTTTAATGGACATTTAGGTCAAAAGACAACTCGGGATTTCAAATGACCACAATGCCCCTGTTCGGGTTGCATTCCCAATTTTTCGGTAACACCGGGTTTTGTCCGTTTTTTCGATTTCCCACTTTTCTTTGTACTAATTATTTAATTTTTATTTAATATTTCTAATGATATTTATACTTCAATGGGGGTCTATTTAATTCCTAAAAATATTTTCCAGGGTTCCCCGCGGTCCAGGGCTAGTCAACGGTCCACGCCGTGACTTCCCGATGCGGTCACCCATCGCTAGGGTTCTCGGCTCGCTTAACTTGGTTACATTTCTTTGCTATTATTTTTCCTTTGTTTTTCTTGTATTTTCTTTTCTTATATTTCATTATTTTATGCCTCCTCACTCATATCGAAGTATAGTTCTAGGCATCCTAGCTGTCCGGGCAACACTGGTCACTGGAACAGTAGAACGCATTACCGAACATAGGGGTGTTACAATTCTCCTAAATCCAGAATAAGGAAACTACTCGCTCATGGTAAGTTCAGCAAACATCATGATAAAAAGTAAAGACAGTAAAAAGAAAACCATGTAAAGACATAAAGCAATAGAAATCCGTATAGGGGAATGAAACGAAGAAACTGAAGATAGTTTGCAGCTTTGATCTTGTGGAACTTTAGTTGGAGAACTTCTTTTGGTACTGACATGGAACCCGACAGCAGCAGCCTTCAGTAGTCTCCCCGCGACAATCGTATTTTTTCCACACCCTCTTTTGACATTTTCCTTTCTATTTATATTGGTTGCTCTAGGGTTAGGTTGCTTTGAGTCCAAAGGGCCTTAGGAGTCTCATTTTTATCCGAAAACATGAGGGAAATTCGAGTTATAAAACTGGCTACAGCATAGTACATAGCCCATTTGTCACTACACAGATTCCGCATAGTAGGGCCATGTAACTTGGTGCAGGAGAATCGCGTGGTCTTGTTTTAGCACAGAAAGTTACACGGGTCTGTGCCAACTATAGGGGCCTGATTACACGGGCTGTGTACTATTGTTCCCATAAGTTTCTTTAAACTTGCGCTCGGCAGAGACTTACACGGGTCCCTGCAGATTACACGGGTCTGATTACATGACTCGTGTACTTGTGTTTCTCATCGATTCTCTTAGCTTTCTTCTGGCAGAGATTTACACGATTCTGGGGCTTAGTTTACATGACTCGTGTACTTTGTATCAGCAGCAATTCTCTGTCTCTTAACTCCTCCAAGCTTTTCTTGCACTCCTATACTTCTGTAGCTTCACCCAAACACCTACAATGATGTAGAAAACATGGAATTAAGGGCTTTACAATAGAAATTATGAAAACTAATGAAATCATATATTATGCATGAAAATACTTGCTTAAATGCTATGAAATAGAATGTAAATATGCTTAAAAACATCTATACAATTCAAGTGTGTCAAATACCCTCAAACTCAAACTTTTGCTTGTCCTCAAGCAAAGCAAAACTCTATTTTAAAACACATTTTCGGGGATACTTAGGAATACAACCATCAATTTAATAAGCATAGAATTGAACTCCTCCAACCTTCATATCAATTTCCCTCTTTCAAGGCATAAGGGTTCTAATAACTGCTTGTTTGGAACTTCACCTCGTTTCATGGTGTTTCGACTAATTATTCCTCTATACAAGACGATTAATAAGCCACAAACAACCTATTTTATCGGGATAGAATTAAGAAACACTAGCTCCCCCAAATCTGCCTCTTTCGTGAGTAATTGAGATGAAGTACTTCAATTCCAACTCTATAGGCATATCTCAATTTTCTATCTCCACTAATGTAGCATGTGCTTTTTCAAAAGATCAAAAGGTCTTTAAAAGGGTTGTAATGGGGCTAGAGAGATAAACTTGGTTGCCAATGAAAAGGTTTTTAGGGAATGCAATTATGAGGATAGCATGTATGCATAAAATCCAAGTATACTGAGTTTGTTTCTACATATTTTGTGTAGAGAGGAAAGTCTTTTGGCTTTTTATATTGCCAAGCATGCTTCCATGATACTTATCTTGGGACTTCTTTTCTTTTTCCTTTTTGTCCTCTCCCCCAAACTCATTGCTTTTGCTGGGTTGGAAAACAAAATTTTTCTTTGGTTTCAATTACACACTCGCATTCTTCTTTGAGTTCCACATCCTCTCTTCATTTTCTTTATGCATTTTGCATCCTCAAAAAGGTATGGTAGGTGTTTAGGTTAGGGACTAGGTAAATAACATGGGTAAGTAATAAATTTTAAGGGATGAACATAGGCTTCAAGTTGGCTACAAGGGATATACATTTTAATTAGGGGTGGCTAAGGCTTAGTGAGGCTGTATCAAAGAATGCCTTAATCATTTCTTCATTAAGCATATGCTAGGATTTTGCCTTGATAGGTCCAAGAGATATGTTCTAGAGCTAGTGAGGCAATTTTTAAGTTTGCTTGTGTTTCAAAAATTATTCTCCTAATTTTATAAGTGCAATCTGATAAATTAATAGTTATGAAGAGGTTTAACTAGTCTAGTTCCATAAAAGAGATTAGCTTCTTCACAAACAACATGTTAGAATCCCTTTTTGCCTATCTAGATACGTTCATTCCCCTATCCTGTGGAGTCCAATTATTAGCTTACTAAAAATTTGGTTATTAGTGCTAAGTTTCACAATTTATAATCTAAAATTTTTCAAAAATTCTCGAAAATTTTGATACGCAAGAATAATGTAGCTGAATTTACACAATGCAATGATGTGCATGTAATGATATGCAAGTGCAATAATGTAGTTGAATTTAAACAATGCAATGATGTGCATGTAATGATATGCAAGTGCAAATGTATCCCCCCTCCCGCGCCCCCACCCCCTCCCCCCCCCAAACTCAAACCAGACATTGTCCTCAATGTCAATATAATGTGCAAAATCAGAGCAAACGTATAAAAATTTTAAGGAAGCATATTATTTATTAAGCATGGAAATTTTTTGAACATAAAGCAAATAAAAGAAACCTATGATTGCAAGTTAGGACTAGGGCATGTAAGATATTATAATGACGATTCTATCCTATAGTCTTATCTCTAAAAGCCCTCTGATGATGATGATAGTGATGCTGGTGATCCTTGCTCCTCTTCCTCCTCATCCTCC
Organism: Hevea brasiliensis; assembly: GCF_030052815.1. NCBI lineage: Eukaryota > Viridiplantae > Streptophyta > Magnoliopsida > Malpighiales > Euphorbiaceae > Hevea > Hevea brasiliensis. The sequence goes on along the minus strand of NC_079494.1, from coordinate 85,425,457 downwards.
TTATCTAACTTGTCCATTAGCATGTCCTGCTTGTTGTGTGCTTCTTGGAGGCTATCTTCGATAGCTCGCATCCTGCCATATATTGTGGTCTCCATGCGCTGCAGGTATGCGAGGACCAGATCTGTCAGTGGTGGTGTGTATGGGGGCACTCGAACGGGGAACTCTTCAAACATCCGCCCTTGCCCTTCTTCTTGAGGCTGTGAAGTTTTGCCAGGTCCCTCCCTTACCTCGTCTCTCCGAGGGATGGTGTTTTCTTTGGCATCCACCAAGTAGCATGTTTTGCTCACCTTCTTACATATTCCCATGGATATGCAGATAGTTTGATCAATTCTCGACGTTCCAATAACAAAGCAAAGTCTATGATGTCCTGGAATGAAGCCGAAGTAGAGGGCAGTGGTGGTGACAAGGCCACCAAGTACAATGTGCTCAGTAGATTGTTGGCAAAGCCGTCAGAGATGTTTGCACAGGAAAAAGCCAGTGCTGCAGCACTGTCCAGTTACCATGCACCATAGGAAAAATAGCTCATTAGTGTTGACAACGCCGAGGCTGTCGCCATGGCCCATTATGGTGTGGGCGGCGAACCAGTGCATATATCGTAGTGCTGGACTAGTAATGCCTGTTGATTTGGATTTGCTAGAGTTGTAGGGCTCTGTGTTCAGCGCAATGGAATCGCAAAAGTTGATGTTGTTGTACAGCATGCGGTTCTTTAGGATCTCTTGGTGGCTGGCACTGTCAAAGCCAAAGATAGCGATGAACTCATCCATGTTCATTACTCAGTTGACACCAAGGTGGCGAAACTCAATCCTGCCCCTGTCCTCCCTATCGGTGGGCCATAAGTTGGCCTTGAAGCTAAAAAATTCCAGTGTTGTGTATTTGTAGGCTGAAAATTAGAGTTGGGCGAACCTTGTCCACCCATTGCTGTTAAGTAGCCCATTGATTTCCTCTTGCAATCCGATTTGCTCTAAAAGCAAAAAATCCATGTATTTGGTGGAGGATATTTTTCGGGCATGAAGTCAGGTGCACATTGCTTTGTGGGCATCATCTCGAAATCCCCAAGGTATAGAGATTTCAAATTGTGGAGCGGGTTGTGGCTGTGGTTGCGGTGGAGGTGGGCTTGTTGAAACAGTCGGGGAGTGGCTACCCTCTTTCTTGGGCATTGGGTTGGAGGCTGGGGTGGAGAAGGTGAGGATTGTCTTCTTTGCCTTGAAGAAGAGCTGGTCCTTATTGTAGATCTCTTCGTAGGAGCCATGGATGTGTTTTTGGAAAGGAGAAGAGTAGGATTATGGTGAAGGGAGATGAGATTTAAGAGGTTTTTATAGGCTAGGAAGGGAGTAGATAAAGGGTTTTGTATTTATGAAGGGTTTTAATGCTAGGGGTGCATTTAAAGAGCCATTAGGACTCTTTATTTCGTGCGTTTCGCACCCCAGGAGTTGCGGCTGTGATAAAATACACGGGTCATGTATTATTACATGGGTCTGACATGTAGGGCCGTGTAAATTTCTGTCAGCAATTTTCAAAATCTGTCGTAGTACACGGCCCATGTAAATGAGCTCTGGGACTCGTGTAACTTTCTGTCTCTCGGGTTGCTTTACTGGATATGTTACATGGCCCGTGTAAAATTCAAGGAGGGCCGTGTACTTCCTGTCTCTAAGTTATTCTACTAGAGACATAACACGGTCCGTGTAAATTGGAATGTGGACACATGTAACTTTCTGCCTCTCGAAGAGTTGAAATTGCGTGAAATTTATAGACTTCCAGAAAGTTACACAGGGCGAGTAAAACCAAAACACGACCCATGTAATTTTCTAATATTTGAAATCTTTGGCAAATGAAAAATTTTATCATCATAACACATGAAATGGATGCAAAGATTAACAATAGAGTTACTTCCCCAGTTTTGTTTAATTTTCCCTTTTGTGGTTTTGACTTGGTGATTCCCTTCCTCTCTTGATCTCTATTCCCCGTTTCAAAAATCCTACAAAATGAAATGCTAATGAGTATGAAACAAGAATTCAATATTAAAGAAAAAAGAAAAGAAGAAAAGTTCAGAAAAGTTTTGGGTTGCCCCCAAAAAGTGCTCGTTTATATTCTTTAGCTAGACTTTGCTTGTTTATGGTTTGTCAGTAGGAGGATTGAAAGTACAATTGACTCCCGTTTCTATGGATTCTCCTTGAAAGAAAGGCTTCAGCCTCTGCCCATTGACCTTGAATGCACCTGAGGATTCGCTCCATACCTCTACTGCTCCATGTGGGAAGATTTGGGTGACCTTGAAAGGTCCAAACCATCTTGATGTTAGCTTCCCCAGAAAGAATTTCAATCGAGAGTTGAATAAGAAGACAATATCTCTTTCTTTTATCTCTTTCCTTGCTATGCGCCTGTCGTGCCATCTTTTGGTTTTAACCTTGAATATTTTGGCTTTTTCGTATGTATCCTATCAGATTTCTTCTAACTCAATCAATTGTAAGACCCTTTTCTCACCAGTAGCTTTGAGGTCGAAGTTTAAGATCTGAATTGTCCAGTAAGCTTTATGCTCAAGTTCAAAAGGGAGATGACATGATTTTCCATAAACCAGATGGAAGGGTGTTGTGCCAATTGGGGTTTTATATGCAGTGCGGTATGCCTAAAGTGCATCATCTAACTTCATGCACCAGTCCTTTCTGGATCTGTTTACAGTTTTCTCCAGAATCTGCTTCAGTTTCTTGTTTGAGATTTCTACTTGACTGCTGGTTTGAGGATGATAAGGTGTGACCACTTAGTGAGTCACTCCATACTTTTTCAGTAGTGTTTCGAATTATTAGTTGCAGAAGTGACTTCCTCTATAATTGATTATTGCTCCTGGTGTGCCAAATCTTGTGAAAATATTTTTTTTAAGGAACCTTGTGACTACTCTAGCATCGTTGGTTGGTGTCGCAATTGCTTCTACCCATGTTGATACACAATCAAGTCTAACCAGAATATACTTGTTTCCACGGGAAGAGGGAAATGGGCCCATGAAGTCTATTCCGCATACATCGAACAATTCTATCTCAAGTATACCATGCATTGGCATTTTATTCCTTCTTGAACCGTTACCTATTCTTTGGCATTGATCACAACCTAGCACAAAGGATCTTACATCCTTAAACAGAAGTGGCCAATAAAACCTGCTTGCAAATTTTTTGCTATGGTTTTTGTGGTGCTGAAATCTCCTCCATATAGTGATGAATGGTAGTGATAAATGACACTTTCCATATCTTCCTCTAGTATGCATCTTCTTATCAGCCAATCATTACATCTCTTGTATAGTAGAGGTTCCTCCCATAAGTAATATCTTACATCATGTAGGAATTTCTTCCTTTTCTGATAAGTCATATTTGGATGCAATATCTTGCATACAAGAAAATTAACAAAATCAGCGTACCATGGAGCTTTGGAGAAAGCAAGTAATTGCTCATCAGGAAATGAATCATCAATTGGCAAATCTTCGAAGTCCTCCACGTACTCCAATTTTAGTCTGGAAAGATGGTCAGCTACTATATTTTTGGATCCCTTTTTGTCCTTTATTTCAAGGTCAAATTCTTGTTGGAGTAAGATCCATCGAATCAGCCTTGGTTTTGCTTCCTTCTTGTTCAAAAGGTATCAAACTGCAGCATGATCTGTAAATACAATGACTTTTGACACAATGAGGTAAGATCTGAACTTGTCCATTGCAAATACCACTGCTAGGAATTCCTTTTCTGTGGTGACATAATTGATTTGCGCATCATCTAATGTCTTGCTAGCATAATAAATAGCATGGAGTTTTTTTATCCTTTCTTTGCCTGAGCACTACTCCAACTGCAAAGTTGCTCGCATCGCACATAATCTCGAATGGTAGCTCCCAATTCGATGGCTGCATTATTGGTGCTGATATCAGGGCTTCTTTGATCCTATTAAAGGAAACAAGGCAATTTTCATCAAAATCAAAGGGAACATCTTGACTTCACAAGTTAGTAAGTGGCTTATCTATTCTGGAAAAGTCCTTGATAAATCTTCTGTAGAATCCTGCATGTCCCAAAAAGCTTTGCACTCCCTTGACTGATGTTGGTGCTGGCATGTTTTCAATAATCTTGATTTTTGCCTTATCTACTGCAATTCCTCTCTCTAATATCAAATGTCCCAGAACTACGCCTTCCTTTACTATGAAGTGGCATTTTTTCCAATTTAGAACCAGGTTTGATTCTTCGCATCTTTGCAACGCCTTAGATAAATTAGCTAGGCAATCATCAAAAGTAGTTCTATAGAAGAAAAAATCATCCATAAAAACTTCCATGATATCTTCAATATAATGAGAAAAGATAGCCATCATGCATCTTTGAAAGCTAGCAGGGACATTACAAAGACCAAAAGGCATTCTCCTATATGCAAATGTTCCATAGGGGCAAGTAAATGTTATTTTTTCTTGGTCTTCTGGGTGAATAGGAATTTGAAAGAATCCCGAATACCCATCTAGGTAACAGAAATAAGAGTGTTTCGCTAATCTTTCTAACATTTTGTCAATGAAAGGGAGAGGGAAATGGTTTTTTTCTGGTAGCACCATTTAATTTCCTATAGTCTATGCACATTCGCCAACCAATAACTACTCTAGTAGGGATTAGTTCATTGCTTGCATTTTGGATAACAGTTATCCCACCTTTCTTAGGAACTACATGTACTAGACTAACCTATTTACTATCAGAGATTAGGTATATGATACCTGCATCTAATAGTTTTAAAATTTCTTTCTTGACTACTTCTTTCATGTTTGGGTTAAGTCTTCTTTGGTGTTCGATTGTGGGTTTATTGTTTTCTTCCATGGATATCCTATGCATGCAAATCGAAGGGTTGATTCCCTTCAGGTCTTCTATCTTATACCCTATGGCTTTGCTATGGATCCTAATTTCTCTTAGCAATTTTTCCTCTTATAATTTAGACAGGCTAGCATTGATTATAATAGGATATTTAGAATTTGAGTCCAGAAATGCATACCTTAGCAAGTAGGGGAGAGGTTTAAGCTCTACCTATTTGGCATTTTCCTGGAGCTTACCTTCGGTTTGTTCCTCCTTCAAATCCTCCATCTCAGAAGCGTTAGCTAATGGTAGGGGTGGATGAGCTGCTAACTGTTGTGCACATGCTACTATTTCTGTATTTCCATCATCCACTGTGTGGCTGTGCACAATACATGCTTCTAGAGAATCTTTAGGACGTGTCTAATCAAATTCCTTTTCAACATGTTCGTCAACTGTGTCAACTTAAAGCATTCATTAGGTTTAAATTTGTGTTTCATTGTGTCGAACAAGTTGAACTCCACTTCTTCTTCTCCTACTTTGTGAGTTAATCGCCCATTTTAACATCTATGATAGCTCTAGCAGTTGCCAAGAATGGTCTTCGCAAGATGATAGCAATTTCAACATCTTCTTCCATCTCAAGGACAACAAAATCCACTAGAGTGAAGAATTTGCCCACTTTGATCGGAATGTTCTCCAGTATTCCTATAGGATAGTTAATAGATCGATTAGCCAATTGAAATGAGATTGTTATTGGTTTTAGTTCCCTGATCTCTAACTTTTTGCATATTGATAGAGGCATTAGACTGATGCTTGGTCCAAGATCACAGAGGGCCTTATCTATTTTCTTGTCACCAATGAGGCAAAGTATGGAGAAGCTTCCTGGATCTTTCAACTTTGGAGGCAGTTTGTTTTGCAGTATGGCACTGCATTCCTCTGTTAGAGCTACTGTTCCATAGTCTTCTAGCTTTCTCTTCTTTGACAGAATTTCCTTAAGAAATCTGGCATAGGATGGCATCCAAGAAAGTGCTTCAGTGAAGGAGATGTTGATGTAAAGCTTTTGTAAGACTTCCAAAAACTTTCCAAACTGCTTGTCTAATTTGGCTTTCTGAAATCTCTGTGGAAAAAGTAGGGGAGGCTAGTATGGTTCTGGTAATTTTTTTTGTCTTCCATGCTTCCTCTTCCTAATCTTTCTTAGCTTCTTCCTCCTTTTTCTCTGCTTAGTCTTTAGATTTTTCTATGATTTACTCTGTTAGTTCTACCTCTGGTCATACTAAAGTTCTCCCACTCCTCAGTTTAACTACCTTACAATGCTCCCTTGGGTTCATTTCTGGTTGGCTAGGCAGTTTGCCAACAGCCTTACTTGAAAAGCTTTCTTGCTGAGCGATCTGATTCTCTAGCATCTTGTTGTGAGTAGTGTTAGTAGTATGCCCTAGAGCATATCATTTAGTATGTATCTTGTACATATTTTAATAATAAAAGGCATTTCCACTTTTCCGTTTACATAATATATTTATGTGTAATAGAAAAGGTCCATTGATAATTTGTTAGAAATATTATTCTTAAGTTGTTAAGAATATGAGTGACAATATTTCTAGCACAAAGTATCATAAATATGTTCACAATCGAGGATACTTCATAATAAGGACATGACTTATCCAGAAAGATTGTATTCATGTTTGTTCCCAAGTTATTTATATGAGATATAAATAAGATGGAATGGTGAGTCTCATGCCATATAACAAACTTGATAGGCACTTATAAATGATAAGTAGGCCGAACCAGTGACACTTATGACAAGCACATGGAGTTTACTTTTGTCAATGTTTTGTCATAAATCATATCAGTGCATATAATCTTTAGACACGAGATAGCATTATCTTGTATATAGTTAGTTTGAGTTTGATACTGCTTTCATACTTGTACTATGTATGGGCATGTGTTGGCTCCTGCTAGTTATATATGGAGGTAGGTGTTGATCAAGATGGAATCTGTTCCTCTAAGTAAATAGAGATAAAATCCTATGTTCATTTAATTGTTCTTGATGTTTCAAGTTCCTGGCAGACAGATAGATTTATTGAGAAAAGAGTTTACGATGAGAAAATCTTTTAATCAAGAACTGGAATTAAAAGAGAACATAATATTCATAGCAAATGGAGTTTGACATAAACCATGACTCGGCTTGAGTTGGGATTTTGTAACAGAGAGATTCTAGTGCATGGTAACATATGATTATAGGTTCATTTAAGGTAAATCTTATTACTAATTGGGTGGCCATGGCATGCTATGCTAGGTGTTAACCATGGTCTATGAGGTTCATAAAATGATTTAGAGAAATCATTTATGGTAAGAAAGAGTTCGATGATATTAAGAGTTGATATCATGTCTCATTGCCAATTAGTGATGAGCCTAGTAAGTCACACACATACACAAGTTATCACCTATTTAAATATGATTTAATTAATTAATTAAAGAGTTTAATTGATTAATTAAATAGATTTGGTTTGCAATAAAATTGCAAAGTCCCTAGCATGACTTGAAACCAAATCTAGATTATTGGATGTGTAGTATAAATTAAATTTATATTTAAAGTGTTTAAATATGAATTTAATTGATGAGAAATTAATTAATAGAGATTAATTAATTAATTTATATTTGATATAAATTAATTAGAAGAAGAAAATAATTATTTTGGGTTAAGAACTCAAAATTAAGACACAGGGGCATTTTGGTCATTTCACGTGTGACACGTGGCACCATGAGATGGTGACACATGGCATAACACATAAGCTTGCCAAATATTTTTAATCATGTAAGATGATTAAAATCAAGATTAAATATAGGTTTGACACTTGGCACAATGTGATTGGGTCACTTAAACCTAGAGCTAATCAAAAGGTGACATGTGGCTAGGGTTTAATGTGTTAACCTAGCTATTTAAGTGGGGTTATGAAAAGAAAACATAACCAGCAGCCTCTCCTCTCATATGTCACGCCACTTTGAGCCTCTCCAGCTATTTCTCTTCATCTCTCATCAATTCAAAGAGATTAGCTATCAATCTCTTGAATTAAGAACACTAGAAATTGTTTCTAGTGTCCTGTTTACATCTCTAATCTCTTAAAAGGCAGAACTTGAATTTCTAATTAATAGAAAAGGCTTTAGAAGCTGTTCAAGGGCTGCCATAGGTGTTCTTGGTGTGGACAAGCTAGAGGACAACATCCGGTGTCACGAAGACGAATCTCAAAGCGCTGCAGCACATCAAGAGGTTAGTGTAATCGTTCTTGATTTAATCTAGGGTTCTAAAATTAATCTGATTAATTTTAAAATCTTAAATGGCAAATACAGATCCAAAAACATATTAAAAGAGTTTTAATATGTTGTTTATTATTGAAATCAAATAGATAAAAATAAATCTTGCATGGTGCATGTGACCCTAGGTGAAAATTTTGAATTCAATGGTATAATCTTGTGTTTTTCACGCTTCCGTTCCGTCAATTGGTATCAGAGCCACTATATTTGCCATTTAGATTGTTGATTATATAATTTAATTGTGTGTTTGATCATGAGATCAAGAGATTCATTGCTGGTTGGATCATGAGATGTGGCGTCACACATGGTGAAGCCACCATTGGTGGCAGCAACAATGGTTCCATGGGTGGTTCAAGGTTTGGCTTTTAATTCTGCAATTGTTGTATGATCTAAGGCCTATTCTTTGACTAATTAAAGTGTTTAATTAGTTGTTTTAATCACACAATTAAATTATGATTCAAATCAGAATTTTAAAAATTGTTTGAATGTGATTCAAATCTGAATTTTAAAAGTTGTTTGAATGTGATTCAAATCTGAATTTTTAAAGTTGTTTGAATCATATTTAAATCTGATTTTTAAAAATTGATTCAATAAAATTCAGATCTGTTTTTTTAAAAAATATTTGAATGTGATTCAAATCTGATTTTTTAAAAAATGTTTGAATGTGATTCAAATCTGAATTTTTGAAGTTGTTTGAATATGATTCAAATCTGAATTTTTAAATTTGTTTGAATGAGATTCAAATCTGAATTTTTAAATTTATTTGAATCATATTCAAATCTGGAATTTTAAGTTGAATATGAGATATTCAATTTAATTTAAGAATGTATGTTTTATTTAATTGTTAAATAGTGATATGCATGATGGATGATCATGGACTATAAAAGACCAATGTGATTGGATTTATTTCTTTTATGTTTCTTTGGGATTGTAAATTAATTAATTTATTTTAATTTATTTTGGGCATGTATTATTAAGTTTGTAATATTTTTGGGTTGTAATTTCATTTATTTAAGTTCTTGTAAATTCGCCTTGGTATGCCAAGGATTACTATGTAATATTGGATTGCAAGAAGTTCAAGGAGGTCAATAGCATTGGTGGGACCAGTGGGAGGAATTCAATATCAAGTGTTGATTATGTACTCCTTCAGCAACTCTTGTAAAATGAATGAATGAAATGCACCTAGGAATGCCCTGATTCAATTCTTGGTGGCTCAGAATTGAATCCCTTAGAAAGTCCATGATCATACCATATTTACTGCTTATCCATGAATGCATGAGATGTATGGGAATGTATGCAATTATATGATATATGCATGCTAAATGGATAATGTGCAAAGTGAGACCTTAATAGTAAATAGAATGACTATAAAATCTTCCAAACAAATGATTAAGTTGGAAATGGTATAATTAAAGTAATTATAACATAAGCCCTCCATTGGGGCAATTATTTTAAGAAATTTTAAATAGTTGCATGAGATGCAATTAATTTAAGAGATTTTCTTAAGAATAATTGTTAAGCATGAGATGTTGTAAATATGTAAATGGTTTGGTGGCCAATATTGGATGTACCTGAGGACATTAAAATTATTTGCATAATTACTGGCTCAATGGGATCAACTTAACTAATGCAAGATCAGTCAATATTGGATGTACAGATTTTAAGAATTAGTGGCTAGTAAAATGATTGAACCTCACAAGAGATGTGATGGGCAAGGAGTTGCTCACTTATAGTTTATTGTAATTCCAATAATGGATGTACCTGAGGATGATCAATAGAATTATAAGAATTCAATCACCCACTAGAAATCCATCCAACTAGGATTTCCGTTTTCTACTTTGGAAGTGTAGGATTCGCTAAGTTAGTGGGAGGACCAATTTGATTAAAAGACCATAATCATTTTGGTTAATTACATGATACATTTACTAATTAATCTGGTTATTTTCTGCAGTTAATTTTCTGATAATAATGAGCACAAAACAACCACCACCATCCAATATCCTTGCAAGCATACTTGATCACAACAGGTTGACAGGACCTAATCTGTCTGATTGGCTAAGAAATTTGAAACTTGTCCTGAACCTTGAACATATAGGATATGTTCTAGATTCAAATGTTCCTGGTCCCTTACCTCCAGAGGCCACACAAGAGGAACATGAAACTTTGGACAAGTGGAAGGAGCATGATATGAGAGCTAAGTGTTACATGCTTGCTTCCATGAGTAATGAGTTACAGAAGCAACATGAGAACATGCAGAGTGCTAGTGAGATCCTCCTTCGCCTACAAGAGTTGTATGGTGAGCACAGCAGGAATGCTAGGTATGAGATATCTAAACAGTTATTCCGTATGAGGATGTCTGAGGGACAGAATGTTGGGGATCATGTCCACAAGATGATTCGGTGATTGAGCAGCTTGGAACATCTTGACTTCAACATGGATTTCCAACTACAAACGGATTTGATCCTTCAGTCCCTTCCTGAGTCTTTTGGGAATTTTGTGACAAATTTCCATATGACTAAACAGGAATGCACCTTAGCTGAATTACTCAACATGCTGGTTATTGCCCAAAAGAATATGTTGGGCAATAAAGGAAAAGAGGTAGCTTTGATTGCATCTTCTTCTACTGGAAAGTCCAACAAGAAGAAGCGCAATAAGAAAAAGAAATCTCAGATTCCTGGTCCTTCCAAGAAAATAGCTAAACAGAAAAGGAAGATTAAAACTGATAAAGGCAAAGGAAAGTGTCTCCACTGCCAACAGGAAAGTGTTTCCATTGCCAACAGGAAGTGTTTCCATTGTCGAAGAAAGTGTTTCCACCGCCGCAGTATAGTAATCTAAATGAATGCAATGCCATGGTGAAAACCAACTCAAGTTCAAAATATATTTGGCACTTAAGGTTATGTCATGTTGCAGAAGATAGGATTGCAAAATTGGAGAAAATGGGGATTCTATCCTCATTGGGCTCTGAGCCTACTCCAACTTGTGAATCTTGCCTTCAAGGCAAAATGACTAGATCACCCTTTGTTGGACAAGGGCTAAGAGCTGAAAATATTTTGGAACTAATACATAGTGATGTATGTGGTCCGTTTAAAGAAATGGCTAGAGGGCTTTCATTATTTTATTACCTTTATGATGATAAATCAAGGTTTGGGTATTTGTATTTGATGAAATACAAACATGAATCCTTTGAAAAGTTCAAAGAATTTAAATCAAGTAGAAAATCAAACAGAAAAATATTAAAGCTCTTCGATCGATCGTGGAGGTGAATATTTGAGTAATCGAATTTGATGAATACTTGAGAGAGCATGGCATTGTTTCTCACCGACTCTCCAGAACGCCACAATTGAATGGTGTATCTGAAAGGAGAAATCGTACTATTGGATATGATACGAAGTATGATGAGCTATACCGATATGCCAATCTCCTTTGGGGATTTGCATTAGAATCACTTTATATATTCGAATAGGATTCCATCAAAATCGCTTTCTTCCACACCTTATGAGATATGGCATGGAAGAAAACCAAGTCTTAAGCATGTTAAGATTTGGGGTTGTCCACTTATATCAAAAAGTGAACACCGATAAATTGGAGACCAGATCGTAAAAGGTCGATTTGTTGGATATCCAAAAGATAGTTTTGGATATTATTTTTATTTGCCTACTTCACAAAAGGTTGTGATAAGTAGAGATGCCACATTTCTTGAACAACGGTTTGTTCAAGAAGGAGGCCAAGGAAGGCCAATAGAGTTAGAATTGGGGAATTCGACCAACCAATGCATCGATGGATATAGATCCATCTAGTCAACCTATACCCATTGATGAAACATCTACACTGCTCCTCGTAGAACAACTGTATCTCACCCACCGGTGAGATATGGTTTTCTTCATGAAGAAGAACAAGAGTTGTCTACTCATGAAGAAGTAGATCATGGAGATGATCCACTTACCTATGAAGAAGCTATATCAGATATAGACTCTTCAAAATGGATTGATGCTATGAAATCCGAGATTGATTCCATGTATAAGAATCAAGTTTGGGATCTTGTTGACCCACCTGAAGGTATTGTACCTATAGGGAACAAATGGGTTTTCAAGAAGAAAATTGGTTCTGATGGAAAGGTAGAGACCTATAAGGCAAGGCTAGTAGCGAAGGGTTTCGCCAAAGGCAAGGAATAGACTATGAGGAGACTTTCTGCTTTGCCATGCTTAAATCAATTAGGATTTTATTAGCAATAATGCATACTATGATTATGAGATTTGGCATATGGATGTCAAAACAGCTTTTCTCAATGGATACATTGAAGAAAACATTTTCATGGAACAACCTAGGGGATTTGAATCCCAAGATGGTTCCAAAGTATGCAAGCTAAAGCGATCCATTTATGGGTTGAAACAAGCTTCGAGGAGTTGGAACATCCGATTTGATGAAACCATTAAATCTTTTGGTTTTATCAAAAATGAGGATGAGCCATGTGTATATAAGAAGGTTAGTGATAGTGCTATCACTTTCCTTGTCTTATATGTGGATGACATGTTGATGGGTAATGACACAGGTATGTTGACGACTATAAAGGTATGGTTGTCAAATACATTCTCCATGAAAGACTTAGGGGAGGCAACCTATATTCTTGGGATTCGCATCTATAGAGATAGAGCGAAAAGAATAATTGGTTTATCCCAAAGTCTATACTTGGAAAAGGTGTTAAAGAGGTTTAACATGCTTGATTCCAAGAGAGGATTGTTACCAGTGAGACATGGTATCCACCTTTCTAAAGAGATGTCTCCAAAGACACCTGAAGAAAGAGATAAGATGGCCAAGATTCCATATGCTTCGGCTATTGGAAGTTTAATGTATGCAATGTTGTGTACTAGGCCAGATATCGCATATCTCGTTAGTTTGACTAGCGGTATCAATCCAATCCAGTTTGGAACATCTGGATAGTCAAGAATATCCTTAAGTACTTGAGAAGAACTAAGGATTTATTCTTGATTTATGGAGGTGGAGACTTGCAATTGGATGGTTATACCGATTACGATTTCCAATCGATATCGATGATAGAAAGTCTACCTCTGGATATGTGTTCATTTGTAATGGAGGTGCGATCTTGGAAGAGTTCCAAGCAGAGCACGATTGCAGATTCCACTCATCGAGGTCGAGTATATTCTCGCATCGATCTCGCAAAGGAAGTCGTTGGATAAAGAAGTTCGTGATGTAACTTACAGTAGTTCCTTCCATTGAGTTTCCATTACATCGTGACAACAATGGAGCATCATCTGAGCTAAGGAACCAAGGTCTCACCCAAAATCCAAACACATAGAAAGGCACTACCACATTATCGAGATATAGTTGGGCAAGGCGATATAGCCATGCAGAAAAATAACATCGACTAAAAATTCATGATCCATTCACTAAGCTTTTGTCACAAGTTCGATTAGACCGACATCTTGAGAAGATAGGTCTAAGGTATTGTAATGAATGGCTCTAGTGCTAGTGGGAGATTGTTAGTAGTATGCCCTAGAGCATATCATTTAGTATGTATCTTGTACATATTTTAATAATAAAAGGCATTTCCACTTTTCCGTTTACATAATATATTTATGTGTAATAGAAAAGGTCCATTGATATTTTGTTAGAAATATTATTCTTAAGTTGTTAAGAATATGAGTGACAATATTTCTAGCACAAAGTATCATAAATATGTTCACAATCGAGGATACTTCATAATAAGGACATGACTTATACAGAAAGATTGTATTCATGTTTGTTCCCAAGTTATTTATATGAGATATAAATAAGATGGAATGGTGAGTCTCATGCCATATAACAAACTTGATAGGCACTTATAAATGATAAGTAGGTCGAACCGGTGACACTTATGACAAGCACATGGAGTTTACTCTTGTCAATGTTTTGTCATAAATCATATCGATGCATATAATCTTTAGAGATGAGATAGCACAGTTATCTTGTATATAGGTAGTTTGAGTTTGATACTGCTTTCATACTTGTACTATGTATGGGTATATGGGCATGTGTTGGCTCCTGCTAGTTATATATGGAGGTAGGTGTTGATCAAGATGGAATCTGTTCCTCTAAGTAAATAGAGATAAAATCCTATGTTCATTTAATTGTTCTTGATGTTTCAAGTTCTGGCCAGACAGATAGATTTATTCGTAAAAGAGTTTCGATGAGAAAATCTTTTAATCAAGAACTGGAATTAAAAGAGAACATAATATTCATAGCAAATGGAGTTTGACATAAACCATGACTCCTTGTTTTGGGATTTTGTAACAGAGAGATTCTAGTGCATGGTAACATATGATTATAGGTTCATTTAAGGTAAATCTTATTACTAATTGGGTGGCCATGGCATGCTATGCTAGGTGTTAACCATGGTCTATGAGGTTCATAAAATGATTTAGAGAAATCATTTATGGTAAGAAAGAGTTCGATGATATTAAGAGTTGATATCATGTCTCATTGCCAATTAGTGATGAGCCTAGTAAGTCACACACATACACAAGTTATCACCTATTTAAATATGATTTAATTAATTAATTAAAGAGTTTAATTGATTAATTAAATAGATTTGGTTTGCAATAAAATTGCAAAGTCCCTAGCATGACTTGAAACCAAATCTAGATTATTGGATGTGTAGTATAAATTAAATTTATATTTAAAGTGTTTAAATATGAATTTAATTGATGAGAAATTAATTAATAGAGATTAATTAATTAATTTATATTTGATATAAATTAATTAGAAGAAGAAAATAATTATTTTGGGTTAAGAACTCAAAATTAAGACACAGGGGCATTTTGGTCATTTCACAGTGTGACACGTGGCACCATGAGATGGTGACACATGGCATAACACATAAGCATGACAAATATTTTTAATCATGTAAGATGATTAAAATCAAGATTAAATATAGGTTTGACACTTGGCACAATGTGATTGGGTCACTTAAACCTAGAGCTAATCAAAAGGTGACATGTGGCTAGGGTTTAATGTGTTAACCTAGCTATTTAAGTGGGGTTATGAAAAGAAAACATAACCAGCAGCCTCTCCTCTCATATGTCACGCCACTTTGAGCCTCTCCAGCTATTTCTCTTCATCTCTCATCAATTCAAAGAGATTAGCTATCAATCTCTTGAATTAAGAACACTAGAAATTGTTTCTAGTGTCCTGTTTACATCTCTAATCTCTTAAAAGGCAGAACTTGAATTTCTAATTAATAAAAAAGGCTTTAGAAGCTGTTCAAGGGCTGCCATAGGTGTTCTTGGTGTGGACAAGCTAGAGGGACAACATCTGGTGTCCTGAAGAATCTCAAAGGCGAGACGCAAAGCACATCAAGAGGTTAGTGTAATCGTTCTTGATTTAATCTAGGGTTCTAAAATTAATCTGATTAATTTTAAAATCTTAAATGGCAAATACAGATCCAAAAACATATTAAAAGAGTTTTAATATGTTGTTTATTATTGAAATCAAATAGATAAAAATAAATCTTGCATGGTGCATGTGACCCTAGGTGAAAATTTTGAATTCAATGGTATAATCTTGTGTTTTTCACGCTTCCGTTCCTTCAAGTAGCGAGTTGGTCCACTCTGGAAGTTAGCTATTTAATCAATTCAGTTTGTTGTTGTTGAGCTGCTAGGAACCCTTCCATCATGGTTTCCATAGCCATTTTGAGTTCAGGTTATTGAGGTTGGGGAGGTAGTAATGACTGTACAAAGTTTTATGCTCTGTTCTGAAATATAAGGGGTGCTGGTGGTTTATACCCTTATTGCTTATTTATTGGCTGGTTCTGCTGATTAGACCATAAGAAATTTGGGTGGTTCCTCCATCCAGGGTTATAAGTATTTGATTATGGATTGTTTGACTGCCTTTAGTTGATGTTTCCTTTGTTATTCACATAGTTCATCTGTTCTGAGGAGGGTTCATTAAAATTGCTGTATTCTGAACTCACGTATCCTCCTCCATAACTGTTTTTAGGTTGACTGCTTGTACCTACTGCGTTAGCTTGCATCTTTTCGAGTTTCCTTATGAGCTAATCAAATTGACCATTTATCATGCTTAGGGTGTCTACTTCTAGTACCTTTGCAGTTTTCCTTGCATTTCCTCTTTCATTTGACCACTCATAGTTATGGTATGCCACCTTTTCTAGAAGTTCAAGTGCTTGTGGTACTATTTTCTCCATTAGATCACCTTCTGCAGCTGAATCAACTGTGCTCTTTGTAGAGGGTAGTAACCCATTATAGAAGTTTTGCACTAATAGCCAATCTTCTATACAATGGTGTGGACATTCTCTTTGCAAGTCTTTATATCTTTCCAATGCTATATAGAGTGATTCTCCCTCCTTTTGTTTGAAGGTGTTGAGCTTAAGCCTTAGTTTTGCAGTCTTTGCAGGTGGAAAATACCTTGCTAGAAAAGCTTGAGAGAGATTCTCCCAAGTAGTGAATGTTCCAGCTGGTTGAGAAAGTAACCACTTCCTTGCTTTGTCTCGAAGGGAGAATGGGAATGCTCTGAGTCTTATTGCTTGATCAGACACTCCATTCATCTTGAATGTATCACATAGGGCAAGAAAGCATTGGAGGTGATAGTGTGGGTTTTCTGTAGGCAAACCTGCAAACTGGGTTTGTTGAATCATTTAGAGCCATACTAGTTTTAATTCAGAGTTGTTGGCTTCCACTGTGGGTTTAGTGACACTGGGCTGAAATCCTTGGACAGATGGAGCTTCGTAATCTCTCAAGAGTCTCGGTCTGTCATTACTATCACCCATGGTTGGAATTTCAGGATCTCCTTGATCGTTCTCTTAATGTTTCCTTTCCCTCCTGATGGCTTTCAGAGTTCTGTCTATCTCCGAATCTTAATCCAATATTTCTTCTTCTGGCCTTGTTCTGGTCATATACCAGATTGTGCACCTGAGAGAAAAGAAGAGAAATATAACCAATAAAATAAAATTATTTAATAAATATAATTGCCTAAATTAGCTAAATTGCCTATCGCTTGATATTACTAATACCAAAGAGTCCCCGGCAATGGCGCCAAAAACTTGTTCCCCTGGTTTTACAACCCCCACAAGTGCATGGATCGCTAACAAGTAATAAAGTGATAAGTAGAGTATTGTTTCCACGAGGACCTTTGTTTAGCAAATACCAATCTACACAGTAATTTTGATTGTCTAAGCTATTGAATATTTAGGGAATGAAGTTCGCTAACTTTAAACACTAGAATAGTAAACTTAAAATGAAGTAATATATTTTTGGAACAATCCTGGAGTTAAGATTTCATACTTGAATCTTATTAGGGATGTTATCTCGTTTATTTACTAAATTAAGGTTTGTTTTCTTTGATGGAAATTAGCCCTAAGTTATCCTAAATCCTCTCTCAAGGCATGTAGGGTGTATTTTAATTAATTCAAACCCTACTTTTGTGGTGATCAAATTAATTAAAATCCTTTAAGACCTTTGACCAATTTTTAGGTTCCACAAAGGTATCAGCCTATGTTTAGGTCATAATTCCTATGTTCAATATCTTAATTTTCTAATGTTAATATTCACTTTTTAGTCCTTCAATCAACATCTACAATAATGTCTAAGTGGGTACCATCACATAGCATGCATTAGGATCACAAAAAATTAAATCAAGAAACAAATCTCAAATCTAGTAAATAAGACTTAATGTTTATCCATAATAATAATTACAAGCATTACTCTCCTAAATCCAGAATAAGAAAACTACTCACTCATGGTGAGTTCAGCAAACATCATGATAAAAAGTAAAGACAGTAAAAAGAAAACCACATAAAGAAATAAAGTAATAGGAATCTGTCTAGGGGGATGAAAGAAAGAAACCAAAGATAGTTTGCAGCTTTGAACTTATGCAACTTCAGCTGCAGAACTTCTTTTGGTACTGACGCGAAACCCGACAGCAGCAGCCTTCAGTAGTCTCCTCGCGACAGTCGTCTATTTTCCACACCCTCTTTTGACATTTTCTTTTCTATTTTTATTGGTTGCTCTAGGGTTAGGTTGCTCTTAGTCCAAAGGGCCTTAGAAGTCTCATTTTTATCCAAAAATAGGAGGCAAATTCGAGTTATAAAATTGGCTGCAGCATAGTACACAGCCTGTGTGTCACTACACGGGTCTCGCAAAGTAGGGCCGTGTAACTTGCTTGAGAAGAATCGCGTGGTCTTTTTTTTGGCACAAAAAGTTACAGGGGTCTGTGCCAATTACACGGGTAGTGTACTATTGTTCCCATAAGTTTCTTCAAACTTGCGCTCAGCAGAGACTTACACGGGTCCCTACAGATTACAAAGGTCTGACTGCATGATCCGTGTACTTGTGTTTCTCATCGATTCTGTTGGCTTTCTTCTGGCAAAGATTTACACGGGTCTAGGGCTTCATTTACACAACCCGTGTACTTTGTATTAGCAGCAATTCTCTGTCTCTTTACTCCTCTAAGCTTTTCTTGAACTCCTATACTTCTGTAGCTTCACCCAAACGCCTGAAATGATGCAGAAACATGGAATTGAGGGCTTTACAATAGAAATTACGAAAACTAATAAAATCAACTATTATGCATGAAAATATTTGCCTAAATGCTATGAAATAGAATGTAAATATGCTTTAAAACATCTATATAATTCAAGTGTATCAGATATCGTTTTCAGTACAAGTGGTATCAGAGCCTCGTAAAGTCCGTGCAGTCCCGGGTTCGATTTTGCCCATTGCACAAAATGCAAACTTTGCGCTAAGAGTTGGGCTTGACATGTGCCACGCAAGTGGAGCGTGGTGGGTTGGTCTGGAGGATGAGATGATAAAGAGAATTTAGTGCCCTGACTAGATAGGATATCCTTTTTAGTTCAAGATACACATTCTAAGGTTTTTAGGAGAAAGAGAAAGAGTTTAGGAAGCCATGGAAGAAAACTCACAATGTTATTTTAGAGAAAACTTAAGTCTGATTACAACTGGATAGAACATCTCCTTATATAGGCATGGAGTGTCTGGCTTTTACAGGCAACCGGCAAGTGATTGGCTATCGACACTCTAAAGTAAAAGAAATAAATCACACGTAATTATTACATAATTTGACCGACAGACTTTAACTTTAATCATGGCATTGATGACAGGTTAAATGTGTCATAATCAGAATCGTCTGAGTCATCCACTCCAAAGAAGTCCTTTAGCCACTGTCGATGCTTAACAGGTGATGGTGGGTTAGCATTTTCAATGGTCTCTTGTATTTTACTATCAATTGGGTCTTGAGAATCTTGCCAGATTGGATGGGACCAATCTATGGGTTCATCAGTGAGGGACCAGATGGGCCTAAGAGATGTACAATTCACGTGAGTAAGGGTCAGAGGCTGGTAGCCATTGATTTCATAGAGATGCTCTGCCAGTTGTCTCCTCAGTGGTCCCATAGTGTCCTTTTCGATGATAAATCCTTTGTAACTCCTCCATTCATACTCACCATTTTGGGTCCAGAGAAGTCCATCAGGTTTCTGAAGAAAGGCCTATGCATGATAAACATGGTTCTGATGTTGGGCTGAGTTCCTATGGGCCTGTCTTTGATCCCATGGGTATTTATGAGATGCTTCAGGCTGTATTGCCATGCTGAAATGGGCTTAAACCATTCTAAGAATCTAAACAAGAGAATCCTATTTTTTCTGTCTAGAGTGTAATGGTACAAACTTATGAGCGAGAACTCTATCCCTGTAGAATAGAGAGTAACCATGCACCATAGGAGCCATAACTCCTCAACGATAAGGTCTCTGTCGGGATGTATACTAAAACACGTGAGGAAGGGGTTGTCAAGAATAAAGATGGATGAGGAGGGGAGCAGTCCCCTCAGAGTATTCCTGGTGCTTAGGTAATGAAACAGGTGGTCCTTTGTGAATTAGGCTATTTTAGGAATAGGCTGGTTAGGAGAACAGCCTGGTGGAAAACTGTCTAGTAGGGGAGTAAGGAAATTATGAGTGTGTGGAGAAGATGAGGATGCCATGAAGATCAAAGGGAATGTGAAATGGGTTTTTATGAGGTGAAGTTCCTTAGGCCTAGACAAAAGATCTAGAACTAAGTTATGCTTTCCCTTTATGTGTTGGACCATTAATTTATACTTGGCGAACTAGTCTTTTAACCTCAGAAGCTGTGGTTCTGGGAGAGTTTTGTTCTTGAAGTCTAAGATCTTCGGGAAGGATGAGCTGTCCATGACCACAGTAAAGTGATGGCCAATGAGGTGGAACTCAAATCTTTTTATTCCGTTTTTTACAGCCAATATCTCTTTGTATACTGAGTGGTAGTGTTTTTGTGACTCTGGAAACTCTCCACTAGCATGTCCACAGATATGCTTTTCTCCTTGGATCTCTTCAATACGGACAACACTCCAGTGGGTGTCACTAGAATCAGTCTGAAGGATTCAGTGTCCCATGCTAGGAATCTTTAGAGGTGGCGGATTTGAAGCCACTTCTTTTAATGCCTTGATTGCTTCTGTTTGTTCCTTCTTCCAAAGTGATACAGTCTTTTTAAGCATCTTTGACAGCTGGCTGGTATGAGTGCTGACATGAGGAATGAATTTCCTGATGTAATTGACAATACCAAGGAACTATTGTATCTATTTTACTGATAAGTCCTTGTCAGGAAACTTTAACAGTTCTTCTGCGATGTGAGGACCTGGTTGGTATTTTCTGTCTTTGAACTTCATTCCAAGGAAGTCAATGTCGGTCTGGCCCAAAGAGCTTTTCTTTTCAGATAGCATAATCCCATGGGAATCCACTAAGGTGTGGAAAGTGGATAAGAGTTCCTGGTGGGCTATGACATCTTTAGAGAATAGGAGGATGTCATCTATATAGATGAGAGCACTGTAGAGTATGGGCTCAAATATCCTTGTCATGGCTTTTTGGAAGACAGATGGGGCTGTCTTAAGACCAAATGGGAGAACAGTCCATTGGTATTGGGCTGTAGGGATACAAAAAAGCGATTTTGGGTCGGTTAGAAGGGTTGATACCCAATTGCCAAAATCCTGCCTTAAGATCGAACTTTGAGAAGACATGGGCTTCATGGAGTTGGGTGAACAAGGCTTCAGGTTTTGGTAAAGGGAATTTATCATCCTGAAAGAAATGGTTAAGGGGTTTGTAGTCAATAACAAGTCTCTTTTTTCCCCTTAATCTTTCAAACCTTTTTTCCACATAAAAAGCCTAGCAAGCCCATTGAGAAGATGTGGGTTCTATGAGACCCTGTTGGAGTAATTGCTTGCACTCTTCTTGGGCTAAGGCTAGGTCTATTGGGTTCATTCCTCATTAAGCTTGAATGGGAGATTGACAAAGAACTCTGGATTTTTCCACAAGGGGTGGTGATGATGGAACTGTGCATGAGAGTCGGCACAGCATCTCAAAAGCTCTTTGTGTTCTTAGAATTTAGCTGAGGCATCAGTCAGAGAGTATAGCCTTGGGACAGAGGTGAATGGGTGAAAACTGCTTTTGTATTTCAATCCCATTGGAAGGATCTTTAGATGGTTCGCTTGCTGGTATAAGTCGAAACCAATCAGTAAGTCTTTATCAGGAAGGTTTGGCCCAATGACTTTGGTCCAAAGAATACAGGTGGAAAAGAACTGAATCCCAATGGGTTGTTTGGTTATGAAACTGGTTTTGAAAACATTTTCATCTGTTGCCTTGAAATATTCTGTCTGAGGGACCCAGTATTCTGGAGGCAAAATGGCTGTGTTCATCATGATTTTATGGGCTCCAGTATCAAGAAAACCAATAACACTAATGGGCCGATCATACTTAGTGGGAAGGATGTGAAGTGGTACAAGAGGGATTGGAATAGTGTCTGGGTTATGGGTCGGATGAGAGGATTGGATATGTTGGGCTAGGTAAGAAGGATAATGGGCTTCAGTGTCAGATTTTGATTCTTCTGAGGATAGAGAATGATCCGGGTTGAAATCAGTATTCGTTCCAAGGGCAAAAATAGTCTCTTCGTCTGATTCATCTTATTCAGAGAACAAAGATTTAATGTAATCCTATTCTAGTGAAATGTGAGAGGCCTGTTGAATATGCTATAGCGGCTTGATAGCCTTGTTGGGGTTCTTAGGGCAGTTTTTTGCATAGTGGTCTCGATTTTCACAAATGTAACATTGATCAGACTTCTTCATGCCCGTCCTCTTCTTTCGAAAGTATCTAACTGGTTTCTTTCCTCTTCCTTGTTTAAAGGGAGGTTTAGATCCTGAGGAACTAGAATACTTCTTGTAATGTCCCTTTTTCTTAGGTGTGCACTCGCAATTCTTTTCTTTGCATTTGATAGTAAGGTGGGACTTTTGGAAAATATTCTTCAAGGCATTGTTGTTATCAATGATATCCTTGAACAACTTCTACAGCACACACATCTTGTCCAGACAAGTCAAAGTCATCTGGTGTAGTTCTTCTATGGTGATGGCATTCATCGCTATGCGAGTAGAAGCAATGCTTCTGTGGAGCTCTGGTTGTAATGCTTCTGGGAGAGAGGCAATGTATGTATGTCTGAGATTGACATCATTGTAACCATTCAGCAGATAGTAGCGCTGAGCCATGCGTTGATAATGTTTTTCAATATCTGTCCTTTTCAAAGAACAACAATGCATGTCAAAATACTCCTGATGCAGTTGCTTGCTATACAGTGAGGTGTCTCTAAGAAATTTAGCAAAGATAGCATTAACACCTTATATGACATTTAGATGACAAAACTGGGCTTTGTGATATTCTCCAATGGAAGTAAACCAGTCTTGGAGTGTTCCAACAGTTTGAAATATAGACTCCCTAAGGATAACATGTGAGTCAGCACCATCTCGATGCATTTGGACATCAAGGCAAGCTTTGAACTCTGCAAGGCGATCCCTCCATTTTGATGGGCGGATATCATCTAATGTGAGCCATGGGCCTGAGCTAGGCCTGGATTGTTGATGTTGGGCTCCTTAAAAATTGAAGTCTAGGATTGGATCATCCTCAGGCATTTCTACATGTGGGTTTTGGGCTTGAGGAGGCCAAGTTGGACCTGTAGTGCCGCTAGTAGAATCTGTAGTTAGCGAAGGGCTAGTTTGTGATGAGGTTAGTGGAGGATCAGCCATCAGTAACGCTGTAACGTCCATTTGTCTTATTTCACTATCATCGCTGGACAATTCATCTTCTGGCTTAGAAGGTATTGATATCATGTGCTGAGGAGGAGGATTAGGATACATTTTATCCTTGCCTTTGTCAATCTTTCTTTTTGCAGGCTAGGATTCTTCTGAAGAAGATGGGCTTTTGGGTTCATATCTGGTAGGTGTAGGAGCTAGTCTAAATAAGGGAGATGGGTTATAAGTTACTAGAGCTGGTTCATAGGAATAGTTAAAAGGGCCAAAAGGAGAGTAAGCAAGTTCAGGGGTAGGAAGGAAAGGGTTGTGAGATATTTGTGTAGAAAATGGGCTATAAGAAACGGGTGCTTCTATTGCTTTATGCAAGTCTGCTTCAACCTAGGCTAGATGTTTCTTTAGCCTTCTGATTTCAGCTTCCTTCTGATTGAACTCCATCCTGAATCTCCTTTGTTGAATCAAGGATTTCAAATCCTTATCACGCTATATAATTTTCCCTTATAGGTCTCTGTACATGTTATGAGTGAATGCAGTAAAAGAATCCACCTTTTGATCAATGTGTTGAGTCCTTGTAAAGACTTGATCAATCTTAGAATCAATTCATTGCAACGTCTTGTTCTGGACAGTTGCATTCTTTGTCTGCCAAATTAGAACTTCTTCAACTTGAGTGATCGGGGTAATTTGACCTTCAGTATCAACCTTAGTTGAATAAATGAAAGGTCTGGTGGAGATTTTGGTTTATTGATCTATTTGTTGAGCCAATGGGGGAAAATCTGCTTCATAAGAGGCAGGAGAAAACATCATGCAAGGCTGCACCATGGGTAGTGCTGGGGGAAGAGAAACTGTTGGTTTAGGAGGAGGAGGTTGTCTCCCTTCTTTCCTGATGATCTCCAGGGCAAGTTCATAAATGGGAAGAGGTGTCTTCTGTTTGGTTTCCTCATGGATGCCAATCCATGGGTTGTTATCTGGATAGTCTCTTCTAAGAACTTGCTGTGGTTTGCATAAGGCTTTGGACCTCTTGGTAAGCTTTTTCCAATTTTTATCAGACAATGGATGGTCATATTTATTTTCCTAGTAGTTATTGCAACAATCATAGTCTAGATCACATATGCCGGATCCTGGGAAATCTCAGGGACAGTGACCATCTATCTTCTGGGGATAAACATAATGGTTATTCGGAGTTATAGCCCTAATGGGAAAATCTTCTTGTTCCTTTTCTAATAGCTGGACCAACATGGTCTGGAACACAGGCAAGGATCCTGTGGAATGCCGAGGTGGTTGAAAGGTAGTCTGCATTGTACCATCAGCATTTCTTTTGAAGGAAGACTCTGTGATCTGGATTGGCTGAGAAGTTGAATGAAGCCTCTCATAATTAGTTAGACATTCCTTCAGGATGAGCTGCTCAAGCTCACTTATAGGCAGTTGCCTAGGTATCTGGACTATAGTCGGGGAAGTCTCAGAATTAGCCAGGATGAGAAAAGCATCATTAGAGACGGATGGTTGAGATAGATCTACTACATGATCTTGCAGTCTATAAATGATCTGATAGTGTAAAGTAGCCATCATAGATGATGTTACTTGTGCTGCACCTATGAGTTGGACTTGGACCTTTAAAGCAGTGCTAAGATGAGGATCTCTCAAAGAGAGATTGTAGTTTGGGAAGAATGTCAATACTACACTTCCAGCATGTAAGGAGGTGAGACACATCCCAATTACAACATGCTCATATTGTAAGAACCTAGTGTCAAGAAGTGACACCCTAGCCATAACTGGAAGCCCTCGCCTTCCATGTAGACTGAGGATAAGTCTTACGGCTCTAAAGTAAAGATGGGAAAATCCCTCCTGTCTCCATCTAGGAATTAATGGAGGTGGGATTTCTAAGGTCACGTATTGTTCAGCTGACGAGCTCTGAAGAGAGAATTGGTCCATCTGAGAAGTTGAACGTACTCTTTTGATAAAGGCCTTCTATGAGAAATGAGGGATATGATAGATCTAGTTAGAGATCCATATCATCTATAAATATTCTAAGGATTGAGAAGCGGTAGGAGAGATTCTCCAACCTGTGCGTCTTCTGGTAGAGTGGCTATTGCTATGAGGTTCTCAACTCTGGAAGAGAGTGTTCTACTCAAAGGTGAAGAGAATGATAGAGATGAGGTAAGATTTACAATCTCAGAAGGAGAAGGGGATTGAAGGACAGTCTCAGTAGCAGGAGTAGGTGTTTGGCAAGCCATGTTAGGTACGTGGCGTTGTATCTAGAGGTTGCTCTACCTTCTATGAAGGACTCAAGAAGTTACTAGTTTCTAACTGTTATACCACTTAATGAAAAAAGATGGCAGAAAACAGAGTAGTAGAAAACTTGATGGGATACCAAAATGTTGAAATTTTCTCCTTACTCACCATTGAAGTATGTATAATACAATCATAACCATGCTCTGATACAACTTCAACTGAAAAGGATATCCTGTCCTGTAACATCCTCATTTTCGCAGTCCGTACATTCTACTGTTCCGACGGTTAATGTCTGCCCTGGAAAGTTAGAATATCAAGAACTACACTTTGGTGATAATGAACAGACATATAATGATGAAATAAATAAGAAGAAAATGCAAGAAAAATCAAAGACAAATGAAAGAGAGAAAATGAAGCTAAGTTAAACGAGCCGACACCGCAGCGATGGGTGACCGCATTGGGAAGGCCGTTGCTAACCCCAGGACTGTAGGGAACCCTCAGAATTTAATTCCGGGACATAAGTAAAGGTCTATTGAAATATAATTGACACTATAATTATTAAAGAAAAATAAATAAATTAGTACAAAAAAAAAATGAAAAATCGAGAAACAGACAAAAATCAGTGTTACCGAAAAATCAGGAATATAACCCGAAGTGGGGTATTTTGGTCATTTGACACCTAGAGTTACCTTTTGACCTAAATGTCCATTAAAAATAAATGATATTGCACTTAGGAAATGTCATAAAAAATTAAAATGGTGGTACATTATTTAAATAGTGAAGGAAATGAGATAAATGTGCAAATTAGGAAAATTAGAATAATTAAACATTAAGTTAAATTGAGTGCTCCACTAACTCAAGTCTTGGGACACTTAATTAAGTCATTTTGGACAGAAATTCAGTCCATCTTCTTCCTCACAAATGACCAGCCGAATTGATCCTCCCAAAATGTCCATGGAAGTCCACCATGGCCAAACTCCCTCCATCACCATGCAACCATGTTCAAGCCCTCATTTCACCATAGTTTCTTCATCAAAGCTTACACACACACCTTGGGCAGTATGTTGGAAGCAAAAAGAAGAGGATTTGATGAAGGTTCGGTGAAGCTCAAAAAAGGTTAATGCTATTCTTTCATCCTTGCTTCATTAAAGTTTGTATTATGGTTGAGATGAGTTGGATGGTGAAGAAATTTGAAGGATTCGATGAGTTATTGATATATTCAATTTTGGACAGACATGAAAGTTTATTGTAGTTGAGTTTTTCTTACCTCTAATGGATGGAAATTAAGGTTGATTAACTTAAATGGAAGTGGTAGTAAGTTAATATCCAATGGTGTGCATGTTAGTGCTTGAATTAAGGGTTTGAATATGGGTCTTGATGCTTTGGCAAACTGCCATGTTTGGCAGCCTATTAAATCATGAATTTGTGTGTGAATATGTAGTTTATCAATGAAATATGCTAGTATTAAATTATGGGCAGTATGTGTAAGTGATATTGAAGTATGATTATGTTGAAGTGTATGTGTAATATTGACATTGAGATATGTTGAATTTTGGTGGAAGTGAATGTTGAACTTAATGGTGAATTGTGTGCATTGAGTAGGTGAATATTCTGCCCGAAATTGTTGTTGGAATTGTGTACCATATATATATGGAAGTGTCATTGATTGAATATTGAAGTAATGAGGAGGAGAAGGAATATCAAATTGGAAGTGTATGTGTTTTGTGCAGATTGTGTATTGATGGCAGTACCTAAATTATGTCATAAGTGCCAAACTGTAGACCCAATTGGTATGAGGCTAATGGGAGGTGAAACTACACACCAAATAGGCTAACTTTTATGTAGAAATGTTGCCAAAATTCTGCCTATAAACTGACCTTAAAAATGACCAAATCCGGAATAGCAACCTTGCAACCCAGATTTTTGACCATATGAACAGTAATCATTAGGATGACCATAACTCACTCGAAACAGGTCCAATTGACCTGAAATTTTTACCATGAATAGTTTAGACATAGGTCTACAATTCTTATGAAGACACCAAATCCTAGAAATGGCTAGAACCAAGCCAAATAACTTGCACAAATTCAGGTACCAAAACTGGCCGAACCAAAAGTGACCTCAAAATGACTAAAGCCTACTATTTTAGTGCATTCTGTCCAGCATTGGTAAATTGACCATATCTTGGTCTACACAGCTCAGAATGACCTAAAATTTTGCCTCGCATGCAATAAGACATAGACCTACAAGTTTGTAGTTTGGACCGAAACCTACAAATCGAGGGAACTAGATCGTCCAGCTAGGTCAAAATAGTACAGCGAAATCCAGTAAATTGCAATAAAATGCAATATACTTGGAAATGAAATTGGTAACATATACCTACACTAAAGGGCTATAAAATGTGACATATTGGTAATATTAGAATTGACTCACTTAGAGTGCATCAAGGATCAACATTATAGGTTGACTAATGAAATGAATTGAAGGGAATAGTACCAAGAGAAATAGGACTTTAAGCTAGACAAATGTAGCACACAAAAATTGAGAAATTGACCAAATTTTGCACCAAAGTTGCAATCTATCCAGCTTTAGTAAATTGACCATATCTTGGTCTATACAACTCATAATGACCTAAAATTTTGCCCTGAGTGCAATAAGACATAGAGCTACAATTTTGCTTCTTTGACCAGAAGCTAAAAACCAAGGAACATAGGACTTTAAGCTAGACCAATCTAGCACAATAAAATTGCAAATTGGTAATTACATAAAATGATGCTTGAAGTGATTTGGCAATGAATGCCAACTTGTGAAAAGGGTAAATTGCATTATATTGACAACATATTGAATTGTAAATTGTGACATGTTAATGCTAGAATCAACCTATCCATGATGCATAAAAAGGTCAATAATTTTATTGACCAGCGAAAGGCAAAGAGATGTATAAACCCTATGAATAAAGAAATAAATATGTAACATTGTAATATGCCCTAATTTGCCTAGTTGACTAGTTTGGATAGGTTGGCATGCCAATAAGATTCTGACAGCTGTTCTGTAAATGAATTTACGTCATATTGTGTTTTATGGCTTATTATGCCATACTATGATTTTAATAGCCTATGGCTATACAGATTGTGTTATTATACTCGGCTTAATGCCGGATTGATTATATGGCTTTTTAGCCACACTGTTTGCACACCGAGATATACTTTGTGACCGATGGTGTGACGGCCCGAGGTACTAGGTACCCAGTGCTAGTATATTTGTTTATCTAGTCTGGTCAGTAAATAGGCTATATGGGCAGTCATTTCAAACATTATTCAATTCAAGAAGCTAAGTTAAGTTAAGTATAATGAAATTTCAGTACAATTAAATTAAGTATTGAATGAATAAGTAAAAGAGATTAGCAAAAGAAACATAACAAAATATAAATTGCAGAACCGTAGAGACTTGAAATACAATACAGTTAGAATAATTTGTATATTGGGTAGTATTACAGAAAGGTTATAAACTAAGCACTTCCAAAGTGGAACAAACTAGTATATAAGACTGTTGATACTAAAAATACCATACCAAATTAAATTGATTCCTGAGTATCCAAATTATGAGTTATTTCTTTCTTTATTTGTATATATTATTTCTTGTTATACTATTGCCCCACTAAGCAGAAATGCTTAGTGCGATGGAATTGCTTTCTCGCGCAGGTGCTGAAGGTAAAACCAGTAGACTGTCGACTGAGATTTTTCGAGTCTAGATCTGCAGAAGTGTCAGAAGAGTTCAAGATTGTCACCTCCTCAACAATGCATGTAGATAGGGCTCATAATTATACATGTTATGTATTTTGTTCATTCTAAGTATATTGTAATTTCATTTGTATATATTGTAATTTCATTTGTATATCCTGTACTTGACAAATTTATGTACTTAATTGGAAAATTATATAAGTTAATGAAATGTAAGAATTCTGATGTCTGAATTGATTGTCTAATCATAATGATTCTGAATGAGATTGAGTTTAAGAAATTTTGAGAAACTGATGAGATATTATTGAGATAAATTGATCTATGAATTTGAATATGTTGTGAATTGTCTTTGGTAGGTTCAGAATAACTATTAGTCCAAATGACAACCGACACTTTGTCGGATTATCGTTAAAATTTTTGAAATTTTCAAATTAGTTAGATTTTGATAAAACTAAAAATAGCCTAAACCTTAAATAAAGTTTTTGAATAAATAAATCAAGAACTGTAATGAAATCAGATAAGATCAGGTACTCCGACACTCCGTGTAACACACTTTGCTTGGCTACACTGTAGACGGGTGAGGGGTGTTACATTTAGTGGTATTAGAGCACGGTTTAGGTGTTCCTAGGCAAAGATAAGTGGAAAGATAGTGTGCATACATGCATTGCATTCATAAGAGTCGAGGTGACACTAATGCAGATCTGTTTACTCTTGATTATTCAATGTTAAGATATGGACTTAGAGCCGCAGAGGGCATTAGAAAAAGAAGTAGAAATCCTAGTTCATGAGGTTATAACGTAATAACTATGTAATGTTCTCGATGTTTGTATTGTAAGCTGCAAATTACAGTACCGACATGAGATTATTGTGTACAGCCACGTGTTTCCTCGTGGTAGAATAAAATAAGTATATTTGTAAGTGTAACACACCTCACCCCTCTACAGTGTAGCCAAGCAAAGTGTATTACACGGAGTACCGGAGTACCTGATCTTATCTGATTTCCTTACAGTTCTTGATTTATTTATTCAAAAACTTTATTTAAGGTTTAGGCTATTTTTACTTTTATCAAAATCAAACTAATTTGGAAATTTCAAAAATTTTAACGATAATCTGACAAAGTGTCGGCTGTAATTTGGACTAACAGTTCTTCTGAACCTGCTAAAGATAATTCACAACATATTCAAATTCATAACTCAATTTATCTTAATAATATCTCATTAGTTTCTCAAAATTTCTTAAACTCAATCTTATTCATAATCATTATGATTAGACAATCAATTCAGATATCAGAATTCTTACATTTCATTAACTTATATAATTTTCCAATTAAGTACATAAATTTTTCAAGTACAGGATATACAAATGAAATTACAATATACTTAGAATGAACAAAAGACATAACATGTATAATTATGAGCCCTATCTACATGCATTGCTGAGGAGGTGACAATCTTGAACTCTTCTGACACTTCTGTAGATCTGGACTCCAAAAATCTCAGTCGACAGTCTACTTGTTTTACCTTCAGTACCTGCGCGAGGAAGAAATTCGATCGCGTTAAGCATTTCTGCTTAGTGGTGCAATAATATAACAAGAAGTAATATATACAAATAAAGAAAGAAATAAATCATAATTCGGATATCCAGGAATCAATTATTCTAACTGTATTGTATTTTAAATCTCTACGGTTCTGTAAATTGTATCTTTGTTATGTTTCTATTGCTAATCTCTTTTACTTATTTCATTTAATGCTTAATTTAATTGTACTAAAATTTCTGTATGCTTAAGTTAACTTAACTGCCTGAATTGAATAATGTTTTAATTGACTGCCCATGTAGCCTATACACTGACCAGACTGGATAAACGGATATACTAGCACTGGGTACCTAGTGCCTCGGGCCGTCACACCATCAGTCACAAAGTATCTCCCGGTGTGCAAACAGTGTGACTAAAAAGCCATATAATCAATTAGGCATTAAGCCGAGTATAATAACACAATCTGTATAGCCATAGGCTATTAAAATCATAGTATGGCATAATAAGCCATAAAACACAATATGACATAAAGTCATTTACAGAACAGCTGTCAGAATCCTATTGGCATGCCAACCTATCCAAACTAGTCAACTAGGCAAATTAGGGCATACTACAATGTTACATATTTAATTCTTTATTCATAGGGTTTATACATCTTTATGCCTTTCACTGGTCAATAAAATTATTGACCTTTTTATGCATCATGGATAGGCTGATTATGGCATCAACATGTCACAATTTACAATTCAATATGTTGTCAATATAATGCAATTTACCCTTTTCACAAGTGGGCATTCATTGCCAAATCACTTCAAGCATCATTTTATGTAATTACCAATTTGCAATTTTAGTGTGCTAGATTGGTCTAGCTTGAAGTCTTATTTCCCTTGGTTTTTAGCTTCTGGTCAAAGAAGCAAAATTGTAGCTCTATGTCTTATTGCACTCGGGGCAAAATTTCAGGTCATTATGAGTTGTATAGACCAAGATATGGTCAATTTACTAAAGCTGGACAGATTGCACCTTTGGTGCAAATTTTGGTCAATTTCTCAATTTTTGTGTGCTAGATTTGTCTAGCTTAAAGTCCTATTTCTCTTGGTACTGTTCCCTTCAATTCATTTCATTAGTCAACCTATAATGTTGACCCTTGATGCACTCCACGTGAGTCAATTCTAATGTTACCAATATGTCACATTTTATAGCTCTTTAGTGTTTGTATATGTTACCAATTTCATTTCCAAGCGTATTGCATTTTATTGCAATTTACCGGATTTCAGTGTACTATTTTGACCTAGCCGGACGGCCTAGTTCCCTCATTTTTGAGTTTTGGTACAAACTACAAACTTGTAGGTCTAAGTCTTATTGCACGCGGGGCAAAATTTCAGGTCATTCTGAGTTGTGTAGACCAAGATATGGTCAATTTACCAATGCTGGACAAAATGCACTAAAATAGTAGGCTTAGGTCATTTTTAGGTTCGGCCAGTTTTGGTACCTGAACTTGTTCAAGCTATTTGGCTTGGTTCTGGCCATTTTTGGCTTTGGTGTCTTCACAATAATTGTAGATCTATGTCTAAACTCTTCATGGTAAAAATTTCAGGTCAATTTGACCTGTTTTGAGTAAGTTATGGTCATCCTAATTACTACTGTTCATATGGTCAAAAATCTAGGTTGCAAGGTTGCTATTCAAGATTTGGTCATTTTTACGGTCAATTTCTAGGCAGAATTTTGGCAACATTTCTACATGAAAGTTCACCTATTTGGTGTTTAGTTTCACCTCCCATTGGCTTCATACCAATTAGGTTTACAGTTTGGCACTTATGATCTAATTTAGGTACTGCCATCAACACACAACCTGCACAAAACACATACAATTCCAATTTGATATTCCTTCTCCTCCTCATTACTTCAATATTCAATCAATGACACTTCCATATATATATGGTACACAATTCCAGCAACAAATTTTGGGTAGAATATCCAAGTGCTCAATGCACACAATTCACCATTAAGTTCAACATTCACTTCCACCAAAATTCAACATATCTCAATGTCAATATTACACATACACTTCAATATAATCATACTTCAATATCACTTACACATACTGTCCACAATTTAATACTAGCATATTTCATTAATAAACTACATATTCACACACAAATTCATGATTTAATAGGCTGCCAAACATGGTAGTTTGCCAAAGCATCAAGACCCATATTCAAATCCTTAACTCAAGCGCTAACATGCACATCATTGGATATTAACTTACTACCACTTCCATTTATGTTAATCAACCTTAATTTCCATCCATTAGAGGTAAGAAAAACTCAACTATAGTAAACTTTCATGGCTGTCCAACATTGAATATATCAATAACTCATTGAATCCTTCAAATTTCTTCACCATCCAACTCATCTCAACCTTAATACAAACTTTAATGAAGCAAGGGATGAAAAACTAGCACTAACCTTTTTTGAGCTTCACCAAAACTTCATCAAATCCTCTTTTTTTTTTTTTTCTTCCAACATACTGCCCAAGGTGTGTGGGCAAGCTTTAATGAAGGAACTAAGTAGAAATGGTGGCTTGATCATGCACCCATGAAGGTTGCATGTGGGGCATCCATGGTGATTTCCATGGTGAACTTCATTTCTCTTGGCTGGTTATTTCTCAAGGTGGAAGATGATAGTTTTGCTATCCCAAAGGAATATTTAAGTGCCCCAAATTAATAGTTAGTGGAGCACTAATTGGATTTTAATGTTAATTATTCAAAGTTTCATAAATTGGATTTTATCCCCCATTTCTTTCACTATTCTTATAATGTATCACAATTTAATTTTTCATGACATTCTCTAAGTGTAATATCATTTATTTTTAATGGACATTGAGGTCAAAAGGCAACTCTAGGTGTCAAATGACCAAAATGCCCCACTTTGGGTTATATTCCCGATTTTTCGGTAACACCGATTTTTGTCTGTTTCTCGATTTTTCGTTTTTCTTTGTACTAATTTATTAATTTTTCTTTAATAATTCTAGTGTCAATTATATTTCAATAGACTTTACTTACGTCTCGGAATTAAATTCTGAGGGTTTCCCACAGTACTGGGGTCAGCAACGGCCTTCCCAGTGCGGTCACCCATCGCTGCGGTATCGGCTCATTTAACTTAGCTTCATTTTCTCTCTTTCATTTGTCTTAGATTTTTCTTGCATTTTCTTCTTATTTATTTCATCATTATATGTCTATTCATTATCACCGAAGTGTAGTTCCAGAAATTCTGACTTTTCGAGGCAGACATTAGTCATCGGAATAGTAGAATGTACGAACTACGAAAATGAGGATGTTACAGTAAGTAATCTATAATTTGATACAGTTATGCCCGAATAGAGTACTATTACGGGAAATAAATGTGAAAATTCTAGTCAGAAATTTAAAACTTCAGAACTAGCCTATCGAAAGACTACACTTCTAAGGTAGCTAGAGTCAGTGACTCGGTTACACTAATGTGGACTACCATTACCACAAAAAAATTGCTATAAGCTTTGAGAATTCAGTATGGCTATAAATTAGAAAGAACACATTGAGGATGAAGATAGTTGAACATAGATATGGAGTCTTATCAGTATTTTTATATTTTTAACAGAAAGGAATGATGTAGGTATTTGAGAATACATTTAGAAATTGTATTGATGCTCTCTCCGGAAGCAAGAATAGATACCTTCCATTGATGGAGTTTGTGTATAGTGATATTTATTAAATAAGCATGAAGATACCAAGGTATAAGGTCTTGTATGAGATAAATGCAGAATACCTAGACAAAGGGTAATTTAACAGAGTTGGAATTGGTAAAAGAGACAGAAGGACTGGTAAAGAATCCTAGTATGAGAGATCAAGAAACTAATGAATAGTAGAATTTCATGAGTAGGAATACTAAAGGCAGAGGAAAGCAATGATGGAAAAGTGAATAAAATTATGAGACAATGATAAGCTCAGTTGTTTGAATCAGATGAATTTCGAGGACGAAATTCCTTTTTAGAGGGGAAGAGTTGCAACATCCTCATTTTCGTAGCCCGTATATTCTACTGTTTCGATGGCTAAAGTCTGCCCCGAAAAGTCTGAATGTGTGAAACTACAGTTCGGTGATAATGAACAAACATATAATGATGAAATAAATAAGAAGAAAATGCAAGAAAAATCAAAGACAAATGAAAGAGAGAAAATGAAGCTAAGTTAAACGAGCTGACACCGCAGCGATGGGTGACCACACTGGGAAGGCCGTTGCCAACCCCAGGACCACAGGGAACCGTCAGAATTTAATTCTGGGATGTAAGTAAAGGTCTATTGAAATATAATTAACAATAGAATGATTAAAGAAAAATTAATAATTTAGTACAAAAAAAAAAAGAAAAATCGAGAAACAGACAAAAATCGGTGTTATCGAAAAATCGAGAATATGACCTAAAGTGGGGTATTTTGGTCATTTGACACCTAGAGTTGCCTTTTGACCTAAATGTCCATTAAAAATAAATGATATTGCACTTAGGAAATGTCATGAAAAATTAAAATGGTGGTACATTATGAAAATAGTGAAGGAAATGAGATAAATGTGCAAATTAGGAAAATTGGAATAATTAAACATTAAGTTAAAGTGAGTGCTCCAGTAACTCAAGTCTTGGGAAACTTTATTAAGTCATTTTGGACAGAAATTCAGTCCATCTTCTTCCTCAGAAATTACCAGCCGAATTGATCCTCCCAAAACCTCCATGGAAGTCCACCATGGCCAAACTCCCTCTATCACCATGCAACCATGTTCAAGCCCTCATTTCACCATAGTTTCTTCATCAAAGCTTGCACACACACCTTGGGCAGTATGTTGGAAGCAAAAAGAAGAGGATTTGATGAAGTTTTGGTGAAGCTCAAAAAAGGTTAGTGCTAGTTTTTCATCCCTTGCTTCATTAAAGTTTGTATTAAGGTTGAGATGAGTTGGATGGTGAAGAAATTTGAAGGATTCGATGAGTTATTGATATATTCAATTTTGGACAGCCATGAAAGTTTATTGTAGTTGAGTTTTTCTTACCTCTAATGGATGGAAATTAAGGTTGATTAACTTAAATGGAAGTAGTAGTAAGTTAATATCCAACGATGTGCATGTTAGTGCTTGAATTAAGGGTTTGAATATGGGTCTTGATGCTTTGGCAAACTGCCATGTTTGGCAGCCTATTAAATCATGAATTTGTGTGTGAATATGTAGTTTATTAATGAAATATGCTAGTATTAAATTGTGGGTAGTATGTGTAAGTGATATTGAAGTATGATTATGTTGAAGTGCATGTGTAATATTGACATTGAGATATGTTGAATTTTGGTGGAAGTGAATGTTGAACTTAATGGTGAATTGTGTGCATTGAGCACTTGAATATTCTACCCAAAATTGCTGCTGGAATTGTGTACCATATATATATGGAAGTGTCATTGATTGAATATTAAAGTAAAGGAATACCAAATTGGAAGTGTATGTGTTTTGTGCAGGTTGTGTATTGATGGCAGTAACTAAATTAGGTCATAAGTGCCAAACTGTAAACCCAATTGGTATGAGGCCAATGGGAGGTGAAACTAGACACCAAATAAGCCAACTTTCATGTAGAAATGTTGCCAAAATTCTGCCTAGAAACTGACCTTAAAAATGACCAAATCCGGAATAGCAACCTTGCAACCCAGATTTTTGACCAAATGAACAGTAGTCATTAGGATGACCATAACTTACACAAAACAAGTCCAATTGACCTGAAATTTTTACCATGAATAGTTTAGACATAGATCTACAATTCTTATGAAGATACCAAAGCCCAGAAATGGCCAGAATCAAGTCAAAGAGCTTGCACTAGTTCAGGTATAAAAACTGGCCGAACCAAAAGTGACCTAAAAATGACCTAAGCCTACTATTTTAGTGCATTCTGTCCAGCATTGGTAAATTGACCATATCTTGGTCTACACAGCTCAGAATGACCTGAAATTTTTCCCCGCATGCAATAAGACATAGACCTACAAGTTTGTAGTTTGGACCGAAACCCAAAAACTGAGGGAACAAGATCGTCTGGCTAGGTCAAAATAGTATACTGAAATCCGGTAAATTGCAATAAAATGCAATACACTTGGAAATAAAATTGGTAACATATACCAACACTAAAGGGCTATAAAATGTGACATATTGGTAACATTAGAATTGACTCACTTAGAGTGCATCAAGGGTCAACATTATAGGTTGACTAATGAAATGAATTGAAGGGAATAGTACCAAGAGAAATAGGACTTTATGCTAGACAAACCTAGTGCACAAAAATTGAGAAATTGACCAAATTTTGCACCAAAGGTGCAATCTGTCCAGCTTTAGTAAATTGACCATATCTTGGTCTATACAACTCATAATGACCTGAAATTTTGCCTCGCAATAAGACATAGAGCTACAATTTTGCTTCTTTGACCATAAGCTAAAAACCAAGGAAAATAGGATTTTAAGCTAGACCAATCTAGCACACTAAAATTGCAAATTGGTAATTACATAAAATGATGCTTGAAGTGATTTGGCGATGAATGATAACTTGTGAAAAGAGTATATTGCATTATATTGACAACATATTGAATTGTAAATTGTGACATGTTGATGCTAGAATCAACCTATCCATGATGCATAAAAAGGTCAATAATTTTATTGACCAGCGAAAGGCAAAAAGATGTATAAACCCTATGAATAAAGAATTAAATATGTAACATTGTAATATGCCCTAATTTGCCTAGTTGACTAGTTTGGATAGGTTGGCATGCCAATAGGATTCTGACAGCTGTTCTGTAAATGACTTAACGTCATATTGTGTTTTATGGCTTATTATGCCATACTATGATTTTAATAGCCTATGGCTATACAGATTGTGTTATTATACTCGGCTTAATGCCTGATTGATTATATGACTTTTTTGCCATGCTATTTGCACACCGGGAGATACTTTGTGACCGATGGTGTGACAGCCTGAGGTACTAGGTACCCAGTGCTAGTATATCTGTTTATCCAGTCTGGTCAGTATATAGGCTATATGGGCAGTCATTTAAAACATTATTCAATTCAAGAAGCTAAGTTAAGTTAAGTATAATGAAATTTCAGTACAATTAAATTAAGTATTGAATGAATGAGTAAAAGAGATTAGCAAAAGAAATATAACAAAAATATAAATTGCAGAACCGTAGAGACTTGAAATACAATACAATTAGAATAATTTGTATATTGGGTAGTATTACTGAAAGATTATAAACTAAGCACTTCTAAAGAGGGACAAACTAGTATATAAGATTGTTGATACTAAAAATACCATACCAAATTAAATTGATTCATGAGTATCCGAATTATGAGTTATTTCTTTCTTTATTTGTATATATTATTTCTTGTTATACTATTGCACCACTAAGCAGAAATGCTTAGCACGATGGAATTGCTTCCTCGTGCAGGTACTGAAGGTAAAACCAGTAGACTGTCGACTGAGATTTTTGGAGTCTAGATCTGCAGAAGTGTCAGAAGAGTTCAAGATTGTCACCTCCTCAGCAATGCATGCAGATAGGGCTCATAATTATACATGTTATGTATTTTGTTCATTCTAAGTATATTGTAATTTCATTTGTATATCCTGTACTTGACAAATTTATGTACTTAATTGGAAAATTATATAAGTTAATGAAATGTAAGAATTCTGATTTCTGAATTGATTGTCTGATCTCAATGATTCTGAATGAGATTGAGTTTAAGAAATTTTGAGAAACTGATGAGATATTATTGAGATAAATTGAGCTATGAATTTGAATATGTTGTGAATTGTCTTTAGCAGGTTCAGAAGAACTGTTAGTCCAAATTACAGCCGACACTTTGTCTGATTATCATTAAAATTTTTGAAATTTCCAAATTAGTTAGATTTTGATATAAGTAAAAATAGCCTAAACCTTAAATAAAGTTTTTAAATAAATAAATCAAGAACTGTAATGAAATCAGATAATATCAGGTGCTCCGACACTTCGTGTAACACACTTTACTTGGCTACACTGCAGACGGGTGAGGGGTGTTACATTTAGTGGTATCAGAGCACGGTTTAGGCATTTCTAGGTAAAGAAAAGTGGAAAGATAGTGTGCATACGTGCATTGTGAAGGAACGGAAGCGTGAAAAACACAAGATTATACCATTGAATTCAAAATTTTTCACCTAGGGTCACATGCACCATGCAAGATTTATTTTTATCTATTTGATTTCAATGATAAACAACATATTAAAACTCTTTTAATATGTTTTTGGATCTGTATTTGCCATTTAAGATTTTAAAATTAATCAGATTAATTTTAGAACCCTAGATTAAATCAAGAACGATTACACTAACCTCTTGATGTCTTTGCGGCGTGCGCCTTTGAGATCGTCTTGAGGACACGGATGTTGTCCCTCTAGCTTGTCCACACCAAGAACACCTATGGCAGCCCTTGAACAGCTTCTAAAGCCTTTTCTATTAATTAGAAATTCAAGTTCTGCCTTTTAAGAGATTAGAGATGTAAACAGGACACTAGAAACAATTTCTAGTGTTCTTAATTCAAGAGATTGATGGGTAATCTCTTTGAATTGATGAGAGATAAAGAGAAATAGCTGGAGAGGCTCAAAGTGGCGTGACAATTGAGAGGAGAGGCTGCTGGTTATGTTTTCTTTTCATAACCACACTTAAATAACTAGGTTAACACATTAAACCCTAGCCACATGTCACCTTTTGATTAGCTCTAGGTTTAAGTGACCCAATCACATTGTGCCAAGTGTCAAACCTATATTTAATCTTGATTTTAATCATCTTACATGATTAAAAAACATTTGGCAAGCTTATGTGTTATGCCATGTGTCACCATCTCATGGTGCCACGTGTCACACTATGAAATGACCAAAATGCCCCTGTGTCTTAATTTTGAGTTCTTAACCCAAAATAATTATTTTCTTCTTCTAATTAATTTATATCAAATATAAATTAATTAATTAATCTCTATTAATTAATTTCTCATCAATTAAATTCATATTTAAACACTTTAAATATAAATTTAATTTATACTACACATCCAATAATCTAGATTTGGTTTCAAGTCATGCTAGGGACTTTGCAATTTAATTGCAAACCAAATCTATTTAATTAATCAATTAAACTCTTTAATTAATTAATTAAATCATATTTAAATAGGTGATAACTTGTGTATGTGTGTGACTTACTAGGCTCATCACTAATTGGCAATGAGACATGATATCAACTCTTAATATCATCAGAACTCTTTCTCACCATAAATGATTTCTCTAAATCATTTTATGAACCTCATAGACCATGGTTAACACCTAGCATAGCATGCCATGGCCACCCAATTAGTAATAAGATTTACCTTAAATGAACCTATAATCATATGTTACCATGCACTAGAATCAATCTGTT
This sequence comes from Hevea brasiliensis, assembly GCF_030052815.1. NCBI lineage: Eukaryota > Viridiplantae > Streptophyta > Magnoliopsida > Malpighiales > Euphorbiaceae > Hevea > Hevea brasiliensis. The sequence goes on along the minus strand of NC_079494.1, from coordinate 85,385,284 downwards.
ACTAAATCCCAACTCAATTTGAGTCATGGTTTATGTCAAACTCCATTTGCTATGAATATTATGTTCTCTTTTAATTCCAGTTCTTGATTAAAAGATTTTTCTCATCAGAAACTCTTTTCTGAATAAATCTATCTGTCCTGGCCAGGAACTTGAAACATCAAGAACAATTAAATGAACATAGGATTTTATCTCTATTTACTTAGAGGAACAGATTCCTTCTTGATCAACACCTACCTCCATATATAACTAGCAGGAGCCAACACATGCCCATATACCCATACATAGTACAAGTATGAAAGCAGTATCAAACTCAAACTACCTATATACAAGATAACTGTTCTATCTCAGGTCTAAAGATTATATGCACTGATATGATTTATGACAAAACATTGACAAGAGTAAACTCCATGTGCTTGTCATAAGTGTCACTGGTTCGGCCTACTTATCATTTATAAGTGCCTATCATGTTTGTTATATGGCATGAGACTCACCATTCCATCTTATTTATATCTCATATAAATAACTTGGGAACAAACATGAATACAATCTTTCTGGATAAGTCATGTCCTTATTATGAAGTATCCTCGATTGTCAACCTATTTATGATACTTTGTGCTAGAAATATTGTCACTCATATCCTTAACAACTTAAGAATAATATTTCTAACAAAATATCAATGGACCTTTTCTATTACACATAAATATATTATGTAAAGGGAAAAGTGGAAATGCCTTTTATAATTAAAAATATGTACAAGATACATACTAAATGATATGCTCTAGGGCATACTACTAACAATCTCCCACTAGCACTAGAGCCATTCATTACAATATCTTAGACCTATCTTCTCATGATGTCGGTCTAACTGAGTCTGTGACATAGGCTTAGTGAATGGATCAGCTGGATTTTCAGCTGATGCTATTTTCTGCATGGCTACATCGCCTCGCCCAACTATTTCTCTGATAATGTGGTAGCGCCTTTCTATGTGTTTGGATTTCTGGTGAGACCTTGGTTCCTTAGCTCAGTATGTTGCTCCATTGTTGTCACGATGTAATGGGCTGGCGACTCAATGGAAGGAATTACTGTAAGTTCTGTCACGAACTTCTTTATCCAAACAGCTTCCTTTGCAGCATCTGATGCAGCAATATACTCAGCCTCAGTAGTGGAATTTGCAGTCGTGCTTGTTAGTAGTATGCCCTAGAGCATATCATTTAGTATGTATCTTGTACATATTTTTAATAATAAAAGGCATTTCCACTTTTCCGTTTACATAATATATTTATGTGTAATAGAAAAGGTCCATTGATATTTTGTTAGAAATATTATTCTTAAGTTGTTAAGAATATGAGTGACAATATTTCTAGCACAAAGTATCATAAATAGGTTCAAAATCGAGGATACTTCATAATAAGGACATGACTTATCCAGAAAGATTGTATTCATGTTTGTTCCCAAGTTATTTATATGAGATATAAATAAGATGGAATGGTGAGTCTCATGCCATATAACAAACATGATAGGCACTTATAAATGATAAGTAGGTCAACTTGACACTTATGACAAGCACATGGAGTTTACTCTTGTCAATGTTTTGTCATAAATCATATCGTGCATATAATCTTTAGACTGAGATAACACGATTATCTTGTATATAGGTAGTTTGAGTTTGATCGCTTTCATACTTGTACTATGTATGGGTATATGGGCATGTGTTGGCTCGCTAGTTATATATGGAGGTAGGTGTTGATCAAGATGGAATCTGTTCTAAGTAAATAGAGATAAAATCCTATGTTCATTTAATTGTTCTTGATGTTTCAAGTTCTGGCCAAGACAGATAGATTTATTCGAAAGAGTTTCGATGAGAAAATCTTTTAATCAAGACTTGGAATTAAAAGAGAACATATAATTCATAGCAAATTGAGTTTGACATAAACCATGACTCAAGCTTGTGTTGGGATTTTGTAACAGAGATATATTCGAGTGCATGGTAACATATGATTATATGTTCATTTAAGGTAAATCTTATTACTAATTGGGTGGCCATGGCATGCTATGCTAGGTGTTAACCATGGTCTATGAGGTTCATAAAATGATTTAGAGAAATCATTTATGGTAAGAAAGAGTTCTGATGATATTAAGAGTTGATATCATGTCTCATTGCCAATTAGTGATGAGCCTAGTAAGTCACACACATACACAAGTTATCACCTATTTAAATATGATTTAATTAATTAATTAAAGAGTTTAATTGATTAATTAAATAGATTTGGTTTGCAATTAAATTGCAAAGTCCCTAGCATGACTTGAAACCAAATCTAGATTATTGATGTGTAGTATAAATTAAATTTATATTTAAAGTGTTTAAATATGAATTTAATTGATGAGAAATTAATTAATAGAGATTAATTAATTTATATTTGATATAAATTAATTAGAAGAAGAAAATAATTATTTTGGGTTAAGAACTCAAAATTAAGACATAGCATTTTGGTTATTTCACGATTGTGACACGTGGCACCATGAGATGGTGACACATGGCATAACACATAAGCTTGCCAAATATTTTTAATCATGTAAGATGATTAAAATCAAGATTAAATATAGGTTTGACACTTGGCACAATGTGATTGGGTCACTTAAACCTAGAGCTAATCAAAAGGTGACATGTGGCTAGGGTTTAATGTGTTAACCTAGCTATTTAAGTGTGGTTATGAAAAGAAAACATAACCAGCAGCCTCTCCTCTCAATTGTCACGCCACTTTGAGCCTCCAGCTATTTCTCTTCATCTCTCATCAATTCAAAGAGATTAGCCATCAATCTCTTGAATTAAGAACGCTAGAAATTGTTTCTAGTGTCCTGTTTACATCTCTAATCTCTTAAAAGGCAGAACTTGAATTTCTAATTAATAGAAAAGGCTTTAGAAGCTGTTCAAGGGCTACCATAGGTGTTCTTGGTGTGGACAAGCTAGAGGGACAACATCTGGTGTCCTGAAGACGATCTCAAAGGCGCACACGCTGCAGCACATCAAGAGGTTAGTGTAATCGTTCTTGATTTAATCTAGGGTTCTAAAATTAATCTGATTAATTTTAAAATCTTAAATGGCAAATACAGATCCAAAAAACATATTAAAAGAGTTTTAATATGTTGTTTATCATTGAAATCAAATAGATAAAAATAAATCTTGCATGGTGCATGTGACCCTAGGTGAAAATTTTTGAATTCAGTGGTATAAACTTGTGTTTTTCACGCTTCCGTTCCTTCAATTGGTATCAGAGCCACTATATTTGCCATTTAGATTGTTGATTATGTGATTTAATTGTGTGATTTGATCATAAGATGATTGATTCATTGCTGGTTGGATTAAGAGGTGTGGCGTCACACATGGTGAAGCCACCAATGGTGGCGGCAACAATGGTTCCATGGGTGATTCAAGGTTTGGCTTTTAATTCTGTAATTGTTGTATGATCTAAGGCCTATTCTTTGACTAATTAAAGTGTTTAATTAGTTGTTTTAATCACACAATTAAATTATGATTCAAATCAGAATTTAAAAAAAATGTTTGAATGTGATTCAAATCTGAATTTTAAAAGTTGTTTGAATGTGATTCAAATCTGAATTTTTAAAGTTGTTTGAATCATATTTAAATCTGATTTTTTAAAACTGATTCAATAAAATTCAGATATGATTTTTAAAAAAATATTTGAATGTGATTCAAATCTGATTTTTAAAAAAATATTTGAATGTGATTCAAATCTGAATTTTTGAAGTTGTTTGAATGTGATTCAAATCTGAATTTTTAAATTTGTTTGAATGAGATTCAAATCTGAATTTTTAAATTTATTTGAATCATATTCAAATCTGGATTTTTAAGTTGAATATGAGATATTCAATTTAATATAAGTATGTATGTTTTATTTAATTGTTAAATAGTGATATGCATGATGGATGATCATGGACTATAAAAGACCAATGTGATTGGATTTATTTCTTTTATGTTTCTTTGGGATTGTAAATTAATTTATTTTAATTTATTTTGGGCATGTATTATTAAGTTTGTAATATTTTTGGGTTGTAATTTCATTTATTTAAGTTCTTGTAAATTCGCCTTGGTATGCCAAGGATTACTATGTAATATTGGATTGCAAGAAGTTCAAGGAGGTCAAGAGCATTGGTGGGACCAGTGGGAGGAATTCAATATCAAGTGTTGATTATGTACTCCTTCAGCAACTCTTGTAAAATGAATGAATGAAATGCACCTAGGAATGCCCTGATTCAATTCTTGGTGGCTCAGAATTTAATCCAATATAAAGTACATGATCATACAATATTTCTTGCTTATCCATGAATGCATGAGATGTATGGGAATGTATGCAATTATATGATATATGCATGCTAAATGGATAATGTGCAAAGTGAGACCTTAATAGTAATTAGGATGGCTATAAAATCTTCCAAACAAATCATTAAGTTGGAAATGCTATAATTAAAGTAATTATAACATAAGCCCTCCATTGGGACAATTATTTTAAGAAATTTTAAATAGTTGCATGAGATGCAATTAATTTAAGAGATTTTCTTAAGAAATAATTGTTAAGCATGAGATGTTGTAAATATGTAAATGGTTTGGTGGCCAATATTGGATGTACCTGAGGACATTAAAATTATTTGCATAATTACTGGCTCAATGGGATCAACTTAACTAATGCAAGATAAGTCAATAATGGATGTACCTGAGATTTTGAGCATTAGGGGCTAGGTAAAGGATTGAACCTCACATGAGATGTGATGGACAAAGGGTTGCTCACTTATAGTTTATTGTAATTCCAATAATGGATGTACCTGAGGATGATCAATAGAATTATAAGAATTCAATCACCCACTAGAAATCCATCCAACTAGGATTTCCGTTTTCTACTTTGGAAGTGTAGGATTCGCTAAGTTAGTGGGAGGACCAATTTGATTAAAAGACCATAATCATTTTGGTTAATTACATGATACATTTACTAATTAATCTGGTTATTTTCTGCAATTAATTTTACGATAAAAATGAGCACAAAACAACCACCACCATCCAATATCCTTGCAAGCATACTTGATCACAACAGTTGACAGGACCTAATCATGCGATTGGCTAAGAAATTTGAAACTTGTCCTGAACCTTGAACATATAGGATATGTTCTAGATTCAAATGTTCCAGAGGCCACTCAAGAGGAACATGAAACTTTGGACAAGTGGAAGGAGCATGATATGAGAGCTAAGTGTTACATGCTTGCTTCCATGAGTAATGAGTTACAGAAGCAACATGAGAACATGCAGAGTGCGAGTGAGATCCTCCTTCACATACAAGAGTTGTATGGTGAGCACAGCAGGAATGCTAGGTATGAGATATCTAGACAGCTATTCCGTATGAGGATGTCTGAGGGACAGAATGTTGGGGATCATGTAAAAAAGATTATTATGATTATTTATCAGTTTGAAAATCTTGACTTCAACATGGATTTCCAACTATAAACGGATTTGATCCTTCAGTCCCTTCCTGAGTCTTTTGGGAATTTTGTGACAAATTTCCATATGACTAAACAGGAATGCACCTTAGCTAGTTTACTCAACATACTGGTTATTGCCCAAAAGAATATGCTAGGCAATAAAGGGAAAGAGGTGGCTTTGGTTGCATCTTCTTCTGCTGGAAAGTCCAACAAGAAGAAGGTCAATAAGAAAAAGAAATCTCAGATTCCTGGTCCTTCTAAGAAAATAGCTAAACAGAAAACAAAGACCAAAGCTGACAAAGGCAAAGGAAAGTGTTTCCATTGCCAGTAAGAAAGTGTTTCCATTGCCAACAGGAAATTGTTTCCATTGCCAGTAAGAAAGTGTTTCCACTGCCCAGAGTATAGCAATCTAAATTAATGCAATGCCATGGTGAAAACCAACTCAGGTTCAAAATATATTTGGCACTTAAGGTTATTTTATGTTGCAGAAGATAGGATTGCAAAATTGGAGAAAATGGGGATTCTATCCTCATTGGGCTCTGAGCCTACTCCAACTTGTGAATCTTGCCTTCAGGGTAAAATGACTAGATCACCCTTTGTTGGACAAGGGCTAAGAGCTGAAAATATTTTGGAGCTAATACATAGTGATGTATGTGGTCCATTTAAAGAAATGGCTAGAGGGGGTTTTCATTATTTTATTACCTTTTCTGATGTTAAATCAAGGTTTGGGTATTTGTATTTGATGAAATAGAAACATGAATCTTTTGAAAAGTTCAAAGAATTTAAATCAAGTAGAAAATCAAACAGAAAGAATATTAAAGCTCTTCGATCGGATCGTGGAGGTGACTATTTGAGTCTTGAATTTGATGAATACTTGAGAGAGCATGGCATTGTTTCTCGGTGACTCCTCCAGAACGCATACGGTGAATGGTGTATCTGAAAGGAGAAATCGACCCTATTGGATATGGTATGTAGTATGATGAGCTATCTTGATATGCCAATCTTCTTTTGGGGATTTGCATTAGAATCACTTTGTATATTCCGAATAGGATTCCATCAAAATCGGTTTCTTCGGACCTTATGAGATATGGTATGGAAGAAAACCAAGTCTTAAGCATGTTAAGATTTGGGGTTATCCAACTTATATCAAAAAGTGAACAACGATAAATTGGAGACCAGTTAGAAAAGGTCGATTTGTTGGATATCCAAAAGATAGTTTTGGATATTATTTTTATTTGCCTACTTCACAAAAGGTTGTGATAAGTAGAGATGCCACATTTTTGAACAACGGTTTGTTCAAGAAGGAGGCAAAGGAAGGCAAATAGAGTTAGAATTGGAGAATTCGACCAACCAATGCATCGATGGATATAGATCCATCTAGTCAACCAATACCCATTGATGAAACATCTACAATTTGTTCCTCGTAGAACAACCAGGTATCTCACCCACGGTGAGATATGGTTTTCTTCATGAAGAAGAACAAGAGTTGTCTACTCATGAAGAAGTAGATCATGGAGATGATCCACTTACCTATGAAGAAGTTATATCGGATATAGACTCTTCAAAATGGATTGATGCTATGAAATCGAGATTGATTCCATGTATAAGAATCAAGTTTGGGATCTTGTTGACCCACACAAGGTATTGTACCTATAGGGAACAAATGGGTTTTCAAGAAGAAAATTAGTTCGATGGAAAGGTAGAGACCTATAAGGCAAGGCTAGTAGCGAAAGGGTTTCGCCAAAGGCAAGGAATAGACTATGAGGAGACTTTCTACTTTGTTGCCATGCTTAAATCAATTAGGATTTTATTAGCAATACCTGCATACTATGATTATGAGATTTGGTAGATGGATGTCAAAACAGCTTTTCTCAATGGATACATTGAAGAAAACATTTTCATGGAACAACCTTTGGGATTTGAATCCCAAGATGGTTCCAAGGTATGCAAGCTAAAGCGATCCATTTATGGGTTGAAACAAGCTTCGAGGAGTTGGAACATCCGTTTTGATGAAGCCATAAAATCTTTTGGTTTTATAAAAAATGAGGAAGAGCCAAGTGTATATAAGAAGGTTAGTGAGTGCTATCACTTTCCTTGTCTTATATGTGGATGACATATTGTTGATGGGTAATGATACGGTATGTTGACGATTCTAAAGGTATGGTTGTCAAATACATTCTCCATGAAAGACTGAGGGGAGGCAACCTATATTCTTGGGATTCGCATCTATAGAGATAGAGCGAAAAGAATAATTGGTTTATCCCAAAGTCTATACTTGGAAAAGGTGTTAAAGAGGTTTAACATGCTTGATTCCAAGAGAGGATTGTTACCAGTGAGACATGGTATCCATCTTTCTAAAGAGATGTCTCCAAAGACACGAAGAAAGAGATAAGATGGCCAGGATTCCATATGCTTGGCTATTGGAAGTTTAATGTATGCAATGTTGTGTACTAGGCCTGATATCGCATATCCGTTAGTTTGACTAGCGGTATCAATCCAATCCAGTTTGGAACATCGATAGTCATCAAGAATATCCTTAAGTACTAGAGAAGAACTAAGGATTTATTCTTGATTTATGGAGGTGGAGACTTGCAATTGGATGGTTATCACGATTACGATTTCCAATCGGATATCGATGATAGAAAGTCTACCTCTGGATATGTGTTCATTTGTAATGGAGGTGCGATCGGTTGGAAGAGTTCCAAGCGAGCACATTGCAGATTCCACTCTCGAGGTGAGTATATTCTGCATCGGATCTTTGCAAAAGAAGCTGTTTGGATAAAGAAGTTTGTGACAGAACTTACAGTAGTTCCTTCCATTGAGTCAGCAGTTCCACTACACTATGACAATAATGGAGCAGCCATACAGGCTAAGGAACTAAGGTCTCACCCAAAATCCAAACACATAGAAAGGCACTACCATATTATCAGAGATATAGTTGGGCAAGGCGATATAGCCATGCATAAAAATAACATCAGCTGAAAATCCAGCTGATCCATTCACTAAGCCTATGTCACAGACTCAGTTAGACCGACATCTTGAGAAGATAGGTCTAAGATATTGTAATGAATGGCTCTAGTGCTAGTGGGAGATTGTTAGTAGTATGCCCTAGAGCATATCATTTAGTATGTATCTTGTACATATTTTTAATAATAAAAGGCATTTCCACTTTTCCGTTTACATAATATATTTATGTGTAATAGAAAAGGTCCATTGATATTTTGTTAGAAATATTATTCTTAAGTTGTTAAGAATATGAGTGACAATATTTCTAGCACAAAGTATCATAAATAGGTTCACAATCGAGGATACTTCATAATAAGGACATGACTTATCCAGAAAGATTGTATTCATGTTTGTTCCCAAGTTATTTATATGAGATATAAATAAGATGGAATGGTGAGTCTCATGCCATATAACAAACATGATAGGCACATATAAATGATAAGTAGGCCGAACCAGTGACACTTATGACAAGCACATGGAGTTTACTCTTGTCAATGTTTTGTCATAATTCATATCGATGCATATAATCTTTAGACCGAGATAACACAGTTATCTTGTATATAGGTAGTTTGAGTTTGATCGCTTTCATACTTGTACTATGTATGGGTATATGGGCATGTGTTGGCTCTGCTAGTTATATATGGAGGTAGGTGTTGATCAAGATGGAATCTGTTCCTCTAAGTAAATAGAGATAAAATCCTATGTTCATTTAATTGTTCTTGATGTTTCAAGTTCTGGCCAAGACAGATAGATTTATTGAGAAAGAGTTTACGATGAGAAAATCTTTTAATCAAGAACTGGAATTAAAAGAGAACATAATATTCATAACAAATGGAGTTTGACATAAACCATGACTCGGCTTGAGTTGGGATTTTGTATGAGAGAGATTCTAGTGCATGGTAACATATGATTATAGGTTCATTTAAGGTAAATCTTATTACTAATTGGGTGGCCATGGCATGCTATGCTAGGTGTTAACCATGGTCTATGAGGTTCATAAAATGATTTAGAGAAATCATTTATGGTGAGAAAGAGTTCTGATGATATTAAGAGTTGATATCATGTCTCATTGCCAATTAGTGATGAGCCTAGTAAGTCACACACATACACAAGTTATCACCTATTTAAATATGATTTAATTAATTAATTAAAGAGTTTAATTGATTAATTAAATAGATTTGGTTTGCAATTAAATTGCAAAGTCCCTAGCATGACTTGAAACCAAATCTAGATTATTGGATGTGTAGTATAAATTAAATTTATATTTAAAGTGTTTAAATATGAATTTAATTGATGAGAAATTAATTAATAGAGATTAATTAATTTATATTTGATATAAATTAATTAGAAGAAGAAAATAATTATTTTGGGTTAAGAACTCAAAATTAAGACATAGGGGCATTTTGGTTATTTCACAGTGTGACACGTGGCACCATGAGATGGTGACACATGGCATAACACATAAGCTTGCCAAATATTTTTTAATCATGTAAGATGATTAAAATCAAGATTAAATATAGGTTTGACACTTGGCACAATGTGATTGGGTCACTTAAACCTAGAGCTAATCAAAAGGTGACATGTGGCTAGGGTTTAATGTGTTAACCTAGCTATTTAAGTGTGGTTATGAAAAGAAAACATAACCAGCAGCCTCTCCTCTCAATTGTCACGCCACTTTGAGCCTCTCCAGCTATTTCTCTTCATCTCTCATCAATTCAAAGAGATTAGCCATCAATCTCTTGAATTAAGAACGCTAGAAATTGTTTCTAGTGTCCTGTTTACATCTCTAATCTCTTAAAAGGCAGAACTTGAATTTCTAATTAATAGAAAAGGCTTTAGAAGCTGTTCAAGGGCTGCCATAGGTGTTCTTGGTGTGGACAAGCTAGAGGGACAACATCTGGTGTCCTGAAGACGAATCTCAAAGGCGCAGACACGCTGCAACACATCAAGAGGTTAATCGTTCTTGATTTAATCTAGGGTTCTAAAATTAATCTGATTAATTTTAAAATCTTAAATGGCAAATACAGATCCAAAAACATATTAAAAGAGTTTTAATATGTTGTTTATCATTGAAATCAAATAGATAAAAATAAATCTTGCATGGTGCATGTGACCCTAGGTGAAAATTTTTGAATTGATGGTATAAACTTGTATTTTCACGCCTGTTCCTTGATTGCTCGCTTTGGAACTCTTCCAACCGATCGCACCTCCATTACAAATGAACACATATCCAGAGGTAGACTTTCTATCATCGATATCGATTGGAAATCGAATCAGATAACCATCCAATTTCAAGTCTCCACCTCCATATATCAAGAATAAATCCTTAGTTCTTCTCAAGTACTTAAGGATATTCTTGACCTATCGATGTTCCAAACCTGGATTGGATTGATAACAGCTAGTCAAACTAACAGAATATGCGATATCCGCCTAGTACACAACATTGCATACATTAAACTTCCAATAGCCGAAGCATATGGAATCCTGGCCATCTTATCTCTTTCTTCAGGTGTCTTTGGAGACATCTCTTTAGAAAGGTGGATACCATGTCTCACTGGTAACAATCCTCTCTTGGAATCAAGCATGTTAAACCTCTTTAACACCTTTTCCAAGTATAGACTTTGGGATAAACCAATTATTCTTTTCGCTTTATCTCTATAGATGCGAATCCCAAGAATATAGGTTGCCTCCCCTAAGTCTTTCATGGAGAATGTATTTGACAACCATACCTTTATAGTCACAACATACCCGTATCATTACCCATCAACAAGATGTCATCCATATATAAGACAAGGAAAGTGATAGCATTGTCACTAACCTTCTTATATACACATGGCTCATCCTCATTTTTGATAAAACCAAAAGATTTAATGGCTTCATCAAAACGGATGTTCCAACTCCTCGAAGCTTGTTTCAACCCATAAATGGATCGCTTTAGCTTGCATACCTTGGAACCATCTTGGGATTCAAATCCCTTAGGTTGTTCCATGAAAATGTTTTCTTCAATGTATCCATTGAGAAAAGTCGCTTTGACATCCATCCGCCAAATCTCATAATCATAGTATGCATATTGCTAATAAAATCCTAATTGATTTAAGCATGGCAACAAAGTAGAAAGTCTCCTCATAGTCTATTCCTTGCCTTTGGCGAAACCCTTTCGCTACTAGCCTTGCCTTATAGGTCTCTACCTTTCCATCAGAACAAATTTTCTTCTTGAAAACCCATTTGTTCCCTATAGGTACAATACCTTTAGGTGGGTCAACAAGATCCCAAACTTGATTCTTATACATGGAATCAATCTCGATTTCATAGCATCAATCCATTTTGAAGAGTCTATATCCGATATAGCTTCTTCATAGGTAAGTGGATCATCTCCATGATCTACTTCTTCATGAGTGTTCAACTCTTGTTCTTCTTCATGAAGAAAACCATATCTCACCGGTGGGTGAGATACAGTTGTTCTACGAGGAACAGTGTAGATGTTTCATCAATGGGTATAGGTTGACTAGATGGATCTATATCCATCTGACTGCTGGTTGGTCGAATTCTCCAATTCTAACTCTATTGCCTTCCTTTGCCTCCTTCTTGAACAAACATTTGTTCAAGAAATGTGGCATCTCTACTTATCACAACCTTTTGTGAAGTAGGCAAATAAAAATAATATCCAAAACTATCTTTTGGATATCCAACAAATCGACCTTTTACGATCCGGTCTCCAATTTATCGGTGTTCACTTTTTGATATAAGTCGACAACCCCAAATCTTAACATGCTTAAGACTTGGTTTTCTTCCATGCCATATCTCATAAGGTGTGGAAGAAACTGATTTTGATGGAATCCTATTCGAATATATAAAGTCGATTCTAATGCAAATCCCCAAAAGGAGATTGGCATATCAGTATAGCTCATCATACTACGTACCATATCCAATAGGGTACGATTTCTCCTTTCATATACACCATTCAGCTGTGGCATTCCTGGAGGAGTCAGCTGAGAAACAATGCCATGCTCTCTCAAGTATTCATCAAATTCAGTACTCAAATATTCACCTCCACGATCTGATCGAAGAGCTTTAATATTTTTTCCTGTTTGATTTTCTACTTCAGATTTAAATTCTTTGAACTTTTCAAAGGATTCATGTTTGTATTTCATCAAATACAAATACCCAAACCTTGATTTATCATCGAAAGGTAATAAAATAATGAAAGCCCCCTCTAGCCATTTCTTTAAACGAACCACATACATCACTATGTATTAGTTCCAAAATATTTTCAGCTCTTAGCCCTTGTCCAACAAAGGGTGATCTAGTCATTTTGCCTTGAAGGCAAGATTCACAAGTTGGAGTAGGCTCAGAGCCTAATGAGGATAGAATCCCCATTTTCTCCAATTTTGCAATCCTATCTTTTGCAACATGACATAACCTTAAGTGCCAAATATATTTTGAACTTGAGTTGGTTTTCACCATGGCATTGTATTCTTTTAGATCACTTGCATTCAATTTGTGTTTGTCATTATTATCCAAATAATAAAGACCATCATTCATATAACCCGAACCAACATATTTATTTCCAAAATAAATATTGCAAACATCATTTGTGAACTGAAATTCATAGCCATTTCTAGTCAAACTAGATATAGAAATGATGTTCTTAAAAGCATCAGGTACATATAAAATATTATCCAAACACAAAACATGTCCAAACATGTAAAAAGATTTAGATCCTATGGCTAAAGCTTCAACAGTTGAGCCATTGCCAATCCGGACTCTAATATCTTGAGAATGCAAGTCGCCATCGCTTGCTAGTTCCCGCATATCATTAGAAATGTGAGAACGGCACCAGATCTAAAACCCAAGTTGTAGATGAACTATAAGTATCATCGAATCTAAATAACAAGATATGGACATACCTTCCGAAGGTGTATCCTTCTTGTCCTTGAGAAGCAAGATACTCAGGCGGTTCCTTTTCCATTGCCCATCATTTTGGCAGTGGAAAGACTTTCCTTGGCCTACCTCTGCTTTTGTCTTCCTTTTCTTTTTAGCTATTTTCTTGGAAGGACAAGGAATCTGAGGTTTATTTTTCTTATTGCCTTTCTTCTTGTTGGACTTTCCAGCAGAAGAAGATGCAACCAAAGCTACCTCTTTTCCTTTATTACATGGCATATTCTTTTGGGCAATAACCAGCATGTTGAGTAATTCAGCTAAGGTGCATTCCTGTTTAGTCATATGGAAATTTGTCACAAAATTCCCAAAAGACTGGGAAGGGATGAAGGATCAAATCCGTTTATAGTTGGAAATCCATGTTGAAGTCAAGATGTTCCAACCGCTCAATCAGCCAATCATCTTGTGGACATGATCCCCAACATTCATCCCTCGGACATCCTCATACGGAATAAGCTGTTTAGATATCTCATACCTAGCATTCTGCCGTGCTCACCATACAACTCTTGTAGGTGAAGGAGGATCTCACTCGCACTCTGCATGTTCTCATGTTGCTTCTGTAACTCATTACTCATGGAAGCAAGCATGTAATATTTAGCTATAATATCATGCTAATTTAACTTGTCCAAAGTTTCATGTTCCTCTTGTGTGGCCTCTGGAGGTAAGGGACCAGAACATTTGAATATAGAACATATCCTATATGTTCAAGGTTCAGACAAGTTTCAAATTTCTTAGCCAATCGCATGATTAGGTCCTGTCAACTGTTGTGATCAAGTATGCTTGCAAGGATATTGGATGGTGGTGGTTGTTTTGTGCTCATTTTTATCGTAAAATTAATCGCAGAAAATAACCAGATTAATTAGTAAATGTATCATGTAATTAACCAAAATGATTATGGTCTTTTAATCAAATTGGTCCTCCCACTAACTTAGCGAATCCTACACTTCCAAAGTAGAAAGCAAATCCTAGTTGGATGGATTTCTAGTGGGTGATTGAATTCTTATAATTCTATTGATCATCCTCAGGTACATCCATTATTGGAATTACAATAAACTATAAGTGAGCAACTCCTTGCCCATCACATCTCATGTGAGGTTCAATCCTTTACCTAGCCCCTAATGCTTAAAATCTCAGGTACATCCATTATTGACTTATCTTGCATTAGTTAAGTTGATCCCATTGAGCAAGAATTATGCAAATAATTTTAATGTCCTCAGTACATCCAATATTGGCCACCAAACCATTTACATATTTACAACATCTCATGCTTAACAATTATTCTTAAGAAAATCTCTTAAATTAATTGCATCTCATGCAACTATTTAAAATTTCTTAAAATAATTACCCCAATGGAGGGCTTATGTTATAATTACTTTAATTATACCATTTCCAACTTAATCATTTGTTTGGAAGATTTTATAGCCATCCTAATTACTATTAAGGTCTCACTTTGCACATTATCCATTTAGCATGCATATATCATATAATTGCATACATTCCCATACATCTCATGCATTCATGGATAAGCAGTAAATATGGTATGATCATGGACTTTCTAAGGGATTCAATTCGAGCCACCAAGAATTGAATCGGGCATTCCTAGGTGCATTTCATTCATTCATTTTACAAGAGTTGCTGAAGGAGTACATAATCAACGCTTGATATTGAATTCCTCCCACCGGGTCCCACCACTGCTCTTGACCTCCTTGAACTTCTTGCAATCCAATATTACATAGTAATCCTTGGCATACCAAGGCGAATTTACAAGAACTTAAATAAATGAAATTACAACCCAAAAATATTACAAACTTAACTATACATGCCCAAAATAAATTAAAATAAATTAATTAATTTACAATCCCAAAGAAACATAAAAGAAATAAATCCAATCACATTGGTCTTTTATAGTCCATGATCATCCATCATGCATATCACTATTTAACAATTAAATAAAACATACATACTTAAATTAAATTGAATATCTCATATTCAACTTAAAAATCCAGATTTGAATATGATTCAAATAAATTTAAAAATTCAGATTTGAATCTCATTCAAACAAATTTAAAAATTCATATTTGAATCACATTCAAACAACTTCAAAAATTCAGAATTGAATCACATTCAAACATTTTTTAAAAAATCAGATTTGAATCTCATTCAAATATTTTTTAAAAAATCAGATCTGAATTTTATTGAATCAATTTTAAAAAATCAGATTTAAATATGATTCAAACAACTTTCAAAATTCAGATTTGAATCACATTCAAACAACTTTTAAAATTCAGATTTGAATCACATTCAAACAATTTTTAAAATTCTGATTTGAATCATAATTTAATTGTGTGATTAAAACAACTAATTAAACACTTTAATTAGTCAAAGAATAGGCCTTAGATCATACAACAATTGCAGAATTAAAAGCCAAACCTTGAACCACCCAAGGAACCATTGTTGTCGCCACCAATGGTGGCTTCACCATGTGTGACGCCACATCTCATGATCCAACCAGCAATGAATCTCTTGATCTCATGATCAAACACACAATTAAATTATATAATCAACAATCTAAATGGCAAATATAATTAGGCTCTGATACCAATTGAAGGAACGGAAGCGTGAAAAACACAAGATTATACCATTGAATTCAAAATTTTTCACCTAGGGTCACATGCACCATGCAAGATTTATTTTTATCTATTTGATTTCAATGATAAACAACATATTAAAACTCTTTTAATATGTTTTTGGATCTGTATTTGCCATTTAAGATTTTAAAATTAATCAGATTAATTTTAGAACCCTAGATTAAATCAAGAACGATTACACTAACCTCTTGATGTGCTGCAGCGTGTCTGCGCTTTTGAGATTCGTCTTGAGGACACGGATGTTGTCCCTCTAGCTTGTCCACACCAAGAACACCTATGGCAGCCCTTGAACAGCTTCTAAAGCCTTTTCTATTAATTAGAAATTCAAGTTCTGCCTTTTAAGAGATTAGAGATGTAAACAGGACACTAGAAACAATTTCTAGTGTTCTTAATTCAAGAGATTGATGGGTAATCTCTTTGAATTGATGAGAGATAAAGAGAAATAGCTGGAGAGGCTCAAAGTGGCGTGACAATTGAGAGGAGAGGCTGCTGGTTATGTTTTCTTTTCATAACCACACTTAAATAGCTAGGTTAACACATTAAACCCTAGCCACATGTCACCTTTTGATTAGCTCTAGGTTTAAGTGACCCAATCACATTGTGCCAAGTGTCAAACCTATATTTAATCTTGATTTTAATCATCTTACATGATTAAAAAACATTTGGCAAGCTTATGTGTTATGCCATGTGTCACCATCTCATGGTGCCACGTGTCACACGTGAAATGACAAAATGCCCTGTGTATTAATTTAGAGTTCTTAACCCAAAATAATTATTTTCTTCTTCTAATTAATTTATATCAAATATAAATTAATTAATTAATCTCTATTAATTAATTTCTCATCAATTAAATTCATATTTAAACACTTTAAATATAAATTTAATTTATACTACACATCCAATAATCTAGATTTGGTTTCAAGTCATGCTAGGGACTTTGCAATTTAATTGCAAACCAAATCTATTTAATTAATCAATTAAACTCTTTAATTAATTAATTAAATCATATTTAAATAGGTGATAACTTGTGTATGTGTGTGACTTACTAGGCTCATCACTAATTGGCAATGAGACATGATATCAACTCTTAATATCATCAGAACTCTTTCTCACCATAAATGATTTCTCTAAATCATTTTATGAACCTCATAGACCATGGTTAACACCTAGCATAGCATGCCATGGCCACCCAATTAGTAATAAGATTTACCTTAAATGAACCTATAATCATATGTTACCATGCACTAGAATCTCTGCATTACAAATCCCAACTCAAGCCGGAGTCATGGTTTATGTCAAACTCCATTTGCTATGAATATTATGTTCTCTTTTAATTCCAGTTCTTGATTAAAAGATTTTCTCATCGAAACTCTTTTACGAATAAATCTATCTGTCTGCCAGAACTTGAAACATCAAGAACAATTAAATGAACATAGGATTTTATCTCTATTTACTTAGAGGAACAGATTCCTTCTTGATCAACACCTACCTCCATATATAACTAGCAGAGCCAACACATGCCCATATACCCATACATAGTACAAGTATGAAAGCGATCAAACTCAAACTACCTATATACAAGATAACTGTGCTATCTCAGGTCTAAAGATTATATGCACTGATATGATTTATGACAAAACATTGACAAGAGTAAACTCCATGTGCTTGTCATAAGTGTCACTGGTTCGGCCTACTTATCATTTATAAGTGCCTATCATGTTTGTTATATGGCATGAGACTCACCATTCCATCTTATTTATATCTCATATAAATAACTTGGGAACAAACATGAATACAATCTTTCTGGATAAGTCATGTCCTTATTATGAAGTATCCTCGATTGTCAACCTATTTATGATACTTTGTGCTAGAAATATTGTCACTCATATCCTTAACAACTTAAGAATAATATTTCTAACAAAATATCAATGGACCTTTTCTATTACACATAAATATATTATGTAAACGGAAAAGTGGAAATGCCTTTTATTATTAAAAATATGTACAAGATACATACTAAATGATATGCTCTAGGGCATACTACTAACACATTGCATTCATAAGAGTCGAGGTGACACTAATGTAGATCTGTTTACTTTTGATTATTCAAAGTTAAGATATGGACTTAGAGCCGCAGAGGGCATTAGAAAAAGAAGTAGAAAACCTAGTTCATGAGGTTATAACGTAATAACTACGTAATATTCTCGATGTTTGTATTGTAAGCTGCAGATTACAGTATTGACATGAGATTATTGTATAGAGCTACGTGCTTCCTCATGGTATAATAAAATAAGAATATTTGTAAGTAATCTATAATTTGATACAGTTACTGTTAGTAGTATGCCCTAGAGCATATCATTTAGTATGTATCTTGTACATAATTTTATTAATAAAAGGCATTTCCACTTTTCCGTTTACATAATATATTTGTGTAATAGAAAAGGTCCATTGATATTTTGTTAGAAATATTATTTTTAAGTTGTTAAGAATATGAGTGACAATATTTCTAGCACAAAGTATCATAAATAGGTTCACAATTGAGGATACTTCATAATAAGGACATGACTTATCCAGAAAGATTGTATTGATGTTTATTCCCAAGTTATTTATATGAGATATAAATAAGATGGAATGGTGAGTCTCATGCTATATAACAAATATGATAGGCACTTATAAATGATAAGTAGGCCGAACCAGTGACACTTATGACAAGCACATGGAGTTTACTCTTGTCAATGTTTTGTCATAAATCATATCAGTGCATATAATCTTTAGACCTGAGATAGCACAGATATCTTGTATATAGGTAGTTTGAGTTTGATACTGCTTTCATACTTGTACTGTGTATGGGTATATGGGCATCTGTTGGCTCCTACTAGTTATATATGGAGATAGGTGTTGATCAAGATGGAATCTGTTTCTCTAAGTAAATAGAGATAAAATTCTATGTTCATTTAATTATTCTTGATGTTTTAAGTTCCTGGCCAGGACAGATAGATTTATTCAGAAAAGAGTTTCTGATGAGAAAATCTTTTTAATCAAGAACTGGAATTAAAAGAGAACATAATATTCATAGCAAATGGAGTTTGACATAAACCATGACTCCAGCTTGAGTTGGGGTTTTGTAACAGAGAGATTCTAGTGCATGGTAACATATGATTATAGGTTCATTTATGGTAAACCTTATTACTAATTGGGTGGCCATGGCATGCTATGCTAGGTATTAACCATGGTCCATGAGGTTCATAAAATGATTTAGAGAAATCATTTATGGTAAGAATGAGTTCTGATGATATTAAGAGTTGATATCATGTCTCATTGCCAATTAGTGATGAGCCTAGTAAGTCACACACATACACAAGTTTTCACCTATTTAAATATGATTTAATTAATTAATTAAAGAGTTTAATTGATTAATTAAATAGGTTTGGTTTGCAATTAAATTGCAAAGTCCCTAGCATTACTTGAAACCAAATCTAGATTATTGGATGTATAATATAAGTTAAATTTATATTTAAAGTGTTTAAATATGAATTTAATTAATAAGAAATTAATTAATAGAGATTAATTAATTAATTTATATTTGATATAAATTGATTAGAAGAAGAAAAATAATTATTTTGGGTTAAGAACTCAAAATTATGACACAGGGGCATTTTGGTCATTTCACAGTGTGACACGTGGCATCATGAGATGGTGACATATGGGATTACACATAAGCTTGCCAAATGTTTTTTTAATCATGTAAGATGATTAAAATCAAGATTAAATATAGGTTTGACACTTGGCACAATGTGATTGGGTCACTTAAACCTAGAGCTAGTCAAAGGGTGACATGTGGCAAGGGTTTAATGTGTTAACCTAGCTATTTAAGTGTTGTTATGAAAAGAAAAGCAACCAGCAGCCACTCCTCTCCTTTGTCACACCACTTTGAGGCTTTTCATGTTTTCTTCTTTATCTCTCATCAATTCAAAGAGATTAGCCATCAATCTCTTGAATTAAGAACACTAGAATTGTTTTTAGTGTCTTGTTGACATCTCTAATCTCTTAAAAGGCAGAACTTGAATTTCTAATTAATAGAAAAAGATTTAGAAGCTGTTCAAGGGCTGCCATAGGTGTTTTTGGTGTGGACAAGCTAGAGGGACAACATCTAGTGTCCTTAAGACGAATCTCAAAGGCGCAGACACGCTGTAGTGCATCAAGAGGTTAGTGTAATCATTCTTTATTTAATATAGGGTTCTAAAATTAATCTGATTAATTTTAAAATCTTAAATGGAAAATACAGATCCAAAAACATATTAAAAGAGTTTTAATATGTTATTAATCATTGAAATCAAATAGATAAAAATAAATCTCGCACAATGCATGTGACCCTAGGTGAAAAATTTTTGAATTCAATGGTATAAACTTGTATTTTTCACGCTTTCGTTCCTTCAGTTACGCCCGAACAGAGTACTATTACGGGAAATAAATGTGAAAATTCTAGTTAGAAATTTAAAACTTTACAACTAGCCTATTGAAAGACTAAACTTCTAAGGTAGCTAGAGTTAGTGATTCGGTTACACTAATGTGGACTACCATTGCCACAAAAAAGTTGCTATAAGCTTTGAGAATTCAGTATGGCTATAAATTAGAAAGAACGCCTTGAGGATGAAGATATTTGGACATAGATATGGAGTCTTATCAGTATTTTAATATTTTTGACAGAAAGGAATGATGCAGGTATTTGAGAATACATTTAGAAATTATATTGATGCTCTCTCCGGAAGCAAGAATAGAGACCTTCCATTGATGGAGTTTGTGTATAGTGATATTTATTAAATAAGCATGAAGATACCAAGGTATAAGGTCTTGTATGAGATAAATGCATAATACCTAGACAAAGGGTAATTTAACAGAGTTGGAATTGGTAAAAGAGACAGAAGGACTGGTAAAGAATCCTAGTATGAGAGATCAAGAAACTAATGAATAATAGAATTTCATGAGTAGGAACACTAAAGGCAGAGGAAAACAATGATGGAAAAGTGAATACAATTATGAGACAATGATAAGCTCGGTTGTTTGAATCATATGAATTTTGAGGACGAAATTCCTTTTTAAAGGGGAAGAGTTGTAACATCCTCATTTTCGTAGTCCGTACATTCTACTGTTCCGACGGTTAATGTCTGGCCCAAAAAGTCGGAATGTCTGAAACTAAACTTCGGTGATAATAAACAGACATATAATGATGAAATAAATAAGAAGAAAATGCAAGAAAAATGAAAGACAAATGAAAGAGAGAAAATGAAGCTAAGTTAAACGAGCCGACACCGCAGCGATGGGTGACTGCACTGGGAAGGCCGTTGCCGACCCCAGGACCGCAGGGAACCCTCAGAATTTAATTCTGGGACGTAAGTAAAGGTCTATTGAAATATAATTGACACTAGAATTATTATAGAAAAATTAATAAATTAGTATAAAAAAAATGAAAAATCGAGAAACAGACAAAAATCGGTGTTACTGAAAAATTGGGAATATAATCTGATGTGGGGTATTTTTGTCATTTGACACCTAGAATTGCCTTTTGACCTAAATGTCTATTAAAAATAAATGATATTGCACTTAGGAAATGTCATGAAAAATTAAAATGGTGGTACATTATGTAAATAGTGAAGGAAATGAGATAAATGTGCAAATTAGGAAAATTGGAATAATTAAACATTAAGTTAAAGTGAGTGCTCCACTAACTCAAGTCTTGGGAAACTTAATTAAGTCATTTTGGACAGAAATTCAGTCCATCTTCTTCCTCCCAAATCACCAGCCAAATTTATCCTCCCAAAACCTCCATGGAAGTCCACCATGGCCAAACTCCCTCCATCACCATGCAACCAAGTTCAAGCCCTCATTTCACCATAGTTTCTTCGTCAAAGCTTGCACACACAACTTGGGCAGTATGTTAGAAGCAAAAAAAAGAGGATTTGATAAAGTTTTGGTGAAGCTCAAAAAAAGTTAGTGCTAGTTTTTCATCCCTTGCTTCATTAAAGTTTGTATTAAGGTTGAGATGAGTTAGATGGTGAAGAAATTTGAATGATTCGATGAGTTATTGATATATTCAATTTTGGACAGCCATGAAAGTTTATTGTAGTTGAGTTTTTCTTACCTCTAATGGATGGAAATTAAGGTTGATTAACTTAAATGGAAGTGGTAGTAAGTTAATATCCAATGATGTGCATGTTAGTGCTTGAATTAAGGGTTTGAATATGGGTCTTGATGCTTTGGCAAACTGCCATGTTTAGCAGCCTATTAGATCATGAATTTATGTGTGAATATATAGTTTATTAATGAAATATGCTACTATTAAATTGTGGGAAGCATGTGTAAGTGATATTGAAGTATGATTATGTTGAAGTGTATGTGTAATATTTACATTGAGATATATTGAATTTGGGTGGAAGTGAATGTTGAACTTAATGGGGAATTATGTGCATTGAGCACTTGAATATTCTGCCCAAAATTGTCGCTGGAATTGTGTACCATATATATATGGAAGTGTCATTGATTGAATATTGAAGTAATGAGGAGGAGAAGGAATATCAAATTGGAAGTGTATGTGTTTTGTGCAGATTGTGTATTGATGGCAGTACCTAAATTATGTCATAAGTGCCAAACTGTAGACCCAATTGGTATGAGGCTAATGGGAGGTGAAACTACACACCAAATAGGCTAACTTTTATGTAGAAATGTTGCCAAAATTCTGCCTATAAACTGACCTTAAAAATGACCAAATCCGAAATAGCAACCTTGCAACCCAGATTTTTGACCATATGAACAGTAATCATTAGGATGACCATAACTCACTCGAAACAGGTCCAATTGACCTGAAATTTTTACCATGAATAATTTGGACATAGATCTACAATTCTTATGAAGACACCAAAGCCCAGAAATGGCAAGAACCAAGCCAAATAGCTTGCACAAGTTCAGGTACCAAAACTGGCCGAACCAAAAGTGACCTAAAATTGACCTAAGCCTACTACTTTAGTGCATTCTGTCCAGCATTAGTAAATTGACCATATCTTGGTCTACACAACTCAGAATGACCTGAAATTTTGCCCCACGTGCAATAAGACATAGACCTACAAGTTTGTAGTTTTTGACCAAAACTCAAAAACTGAGGGAACTAGGTCGTCTGGCTAGGTCAAAATAGTATACTGAAATCCGGTAAATTGCAATAAAATGCAATACACTTGGAAATGAAATTGGTAACATATATCAACACTAAAGGGCTATAAAATGTGATATATTGGTAACTTTAGAATTGACTCACTTAGAGTGCATCAAGGGTCAACATTATAGGTTGACTAATGAAATGAATTGAAGGGAATAGTACCAAGAGAGATAGGACTTTAAGCTAGGCAAATCTAGCACAAAAAAATTGAGAAATTGACCAAATTTTGCACCAAAGATGCAATCTGTCCAGTTTTAGTAAATTGACCATATCTTGGTCTATAAAACTCATAATGACCTGAAATTTTGCCTCGAGTGCAATAAGACATAGAGCTACAATTTTGCTTCTTTGACCAGAAGCTAAAAACCAAGGAAAATAGGACTTTATGCTAGACCAATCTAGCAAACTAAAATTGCAAATTGGTAATTACATAAAATTGCAAATTAGAGGGGAAGAGTTGTAACACCCTCCCGGTAGCAACTCCGTACATTCTACTGTTCCGGTGGCCGGTGTCGGTCCGGACAGCTAGAACGTCTGGAAAAATATTTAAACTAAAGTCAGGAACCATAATTAACTCAAATATTAATAAGAAAAATTTAGTAAAAATTTTAGAAATAAAATACAACCAAGTTAAACGAGCCGGTGCCCTAGCGAGGGGTAACTCGGAGGGAAGTTGCGGTTCTCGCAACGAGGAGCCCTAGACCCGGGAAAAATTTCGTAAAATAATTTTTGGGACTCCAGAGAAGGGTCATTGAGGTTCCTATAGCATTAGAATGCCAAGAAAATATTTAGAAAAAATTTTCAATCGGTACAGACAATTTTGACCCGTTAAGCCAAACGGAGGGCATTTTGGTCATTTCGCCTTCAGAGGTGATTTTTGGCCGACTTGTCCAGTTGAGTAAATAATTATTATGACATAAAATATGAATTAATCTTGATGAAAAATTAATTTGAAGCTAGTAGAAAAGAAAAGAAAAGAAAATAAGGAAAATTAAAGATAATGACATCACATGATGTCACTCACTTAATCCCAACCAATCACAAGTTAATAAGCATTCTTAAAACACTTAAAAGCATCAAAATGGACCAAAATAAATCTGCTCTTCTTCTTCTTCTTCCTCCAATACGTGACTCTCTTCTCCATAGCCTCCATAGAAGTTTCTCTCATCACTTTCATTTTTCCCATGAATTTCCACTACTAAACCCTAAGTCACCTTCATCAAAACTTGTCCATACCTCTTGGGGAAGCTTTTGGCAGCCAAGAAGAGGAAAGAAAGTGAAGGTTTAACATGTTGGGAATTTTATCAAATAAGGTTAGTGCATATTAACTTCCTAATCTTGTTTACTTATTGAAATTTAGTTTGAATATGAATAAATAATTAAGAAATTGAAGAAAATCATGTGTGAAATTGAGAAGCAAATTTTGGCCAGCACTTATAGGATGAGGAATTGATGAGTTTTATTGGGCTAAAACCTAAATACAAGCTTAGATAGTGACATATGAATGATTGATGACCTTAATTGGGATGTGTTGCATGATTCATGGATTGGAAGCTAGGGTTTTGAGAAGTGAAATTTGGATTTAGCTTATGAAATTGTGAAAGAACATTATAAGGGTCAATTAGTGACTATTTTAGGTATGTTGACCATGAATTGGACTGAAAAATAGTATAGCCAAGTGAATGTGTAGGCTGCCTTGTTAGTGCAGCAGAGTGACTGAAAATTTAGTCCACTTGGATTGCCATATCTTTGGCTGTGTTGGTCCAATTGGTGTTTGGCCAATTGGACATGAAACTAGGCTTATAATGGCACATTTTTGGTGAAGAAACCATGCCCAAAAGACTAAAGCAAGAGGACCAAAAGTTGGCCCCAATCCGGATACCCTGCAACAGCACCTGCAGAAATGACCAAATGAACAGTAACTGTTCATTTGGCCATAACTCACTGTAGATATGGTCAATTGACCTGAATTTTTTACAGCAACAAGATATGATATATACAAACAACTTTCATGAAGAACATCACCCCAAATTATGCCATTAACCCATTCAAATTATTGGGCAAAGTTAAGTTATCAAACCTGCAACTCTGCAGATTTTCACTTGAGCAGTAATGTTTGGATGGCTATAACTCTCTCTAGAAAACTCGGATTTAGGCGATTCTTGAACCGATGGAAACCTAAGGTATGGTAGAACATTTCATAAGAAGAAAGTTAGACCAAATTATGAACTTAACTTGATCAAATTATTGACCAAAGTTGGACCAAAAATCTGCCAGACCCAAAATCTCAAAGATGAACAAGACACGTGAACAAAGAAACTTATTTTGGCCATAACTTGAGCTACAAAACTCCAAATGGAGTGATTGAAAAAAATAAATTCAACTAGACAAAATAAGGAACATTTTCTATGCAGGATGTTTTGTCAAATTCCAACAGTAAATCGACCAATGAAACAGTGCAACTTCGGAGCACCAAAACCGAAAATTGGCAATTTTGCCAAAATGACCTAAGCTTTGAGAAAGTGATCAAAACCAACAAGTTTTAAATGAAAAATGTAGTATGTTTGAAGTGCCAAAGTCAATGTACATATTTTCTATGCAAAAGTCAACATTTTAGTTGACTAATGAAGTGAATAGTGACATGAAAACTTGAAATAAGCTTGGAAATGGATTTGGTAATTGATTCCAACAAGTTTTAAATGCAAAATGTGGTACATCGGGAGTGTTAAAACCAATGTACCTATTGTCTATGCAAAAGTCAACATTTTTGTTGACCAATGGGGTGAATAGTGACACCAAAACTTGAAATTCAAAATTTGAAATTAGAAATGCATCTAGGGGACTTTAAATTGCAATTGGCAATTAATACTAGTAAATGTAAAACTCAAAATGTGGGATCTTGGTGTAATTAGAATTAATATATCCATTAAGTATAAAAAGGTCAACATTTTGGTTGACTAGTATGGTGAATAGTAATCAAAATGATTAGTGAATTAAGATGAAGACCCTATAACCAATTCTAAGCTTAAATGCTTAGAATTGTATGACAAATATGGTCTATGAATCCTAGTCAAAATTGTTAAAAAGAAATTTAGGCCATAAATTTGAAATCCATGAAATATTCATGGATTACTTGAAACATGAAAAATAAGTCACCTAATTGATGTGAATAGATAGTTAGGGCATATATGCCCATCACAAATGGAATTCATACAATATTAGTAACTCAACTTGAAATATAAAATTTGTAATTACATAAGTAGACTCTTGAATGTATAAATGAGAAAGGAAAAATGTTTTGAATACAATGGTACATGTGAACCATTGTTTAGAATTGGGATCAATATGAATAACATAATGAATGGATAAATAAACCATATTAATGTATGAATGAGACATTAGTTCTCATTATTGTAAAGAGGAGAAGTATTTTGAGTACAATGGTATAAAAGGATAATTGATGTGAATTGTGATCATATAAATGATCAAATGAATGTATGAATTATGATTGAAATTTATCATGAAATAATGAAGTCATAAAGCACAATATATTAAAGAATTTTAAATTATCAAATGCCCTAGTATACCTAACAAGATTGGTTTGGATAGTTTGGCATGCCAATAGGGTATTGTTTTAGCAGTACTGCGAAAGGCTTTATGCCTGTATTCATGGCTTTATGCCCGTATTCATGGCTTTTATGCCCGATTATGTGATATCATGGCTTTTTAGCCATACTGACTGCATACATGGTTGACGTTCTGCGTCCCATGGTATGACGGCCCGAGGCACCGCGGTGTCCAGTGCCAACGACCCGTTATCCAGTCCAGTCGTCTAGTATAGGTTACTTGGGCAGTCAATTAAAGTATTATTCAATTCAGGCAACTAAGTTAAGTTAAGTATAATGAAAATCCAGTACAATTAAATTAAGTATTGAATGAATAAGCAAAAGAGATTAGCAAAAGAAACATAACAAAAATATAAATTGCAGAACCGTACAGACTTGAAATATAATACAGATAGAATAAATTATATACCTGCTAGTATTACTGAAAAGTTATAAACTAAGCACTTCCAAAGAGGAACAAACTAGTATATAAGATCGTTGATACTAGAAATACCATACCAAATTAAATTGACTCTGAGTATCTGAATTATCATTTATTTCTTTCTTTACTTGTATATATTATTTCTGGTTATATTATTGCACCACTAAGCAGAAATGCTTAGCGCGATGGAATTGCTTCCTCGCGCAGGTACTGAAGGTAAAACCAGTAGACTGTCGACTGAGATTTTTGGAGTCCAGATCTGCAGAAGTGTCAGAAGAGTTCAAGATTGTCACCTCCTCAGCAATGCATGTAGATAGGGCTCATTTTATACATGTTATGTATATTGTTCATTCCTAGCACATTGTAAATTATTTGTATATCTTGTACAAAATAAACTCATGTAATTAACCTATGAATTATGGAAGCTATTCAAAGTAAGTATTTTAGTATGTGAATTGAATTTGAGTTATAATGAGATTATACTGGTGAATATTGAGATATTGAAAATCTAATGAGATTTCTGAGAAATCAATAATCGTATTGAGATACATTATGTTTGAAAATTTTGAGACTATTAAGTTTGAGAAATTGAGTATATATTGAAATTGTCTTTGGCAGTTCGGAAGAATCATAGTCCAAATTACAAATGACACTTTGTTGGATTATCGTTAAAATTTTTGAAATTTCCAATTTAGTTAGATTTTGATAAAAGTAAAAATAGCCTAAATCTTCAATAAAGTTTTTGAATAAATAAATCAAGGACTGTAATGAAATCAGATAAAATAGAGTGCTCCGGCACACTGAGTGGCATAACTTGCTCGGCTACACTGTAGTCGGGTAAGGGGTGTCACACTTCCAAAGAGGAACAAACTAGTATATAAGATTATTGATACTAAAAATGCCATACCAAATTAAATTGATTCATGAGTATCCGAATTATGAGTTATTTCTTTCTTTATTTGTATATATTAGTTCTTGTTATACTATTGCACCACTAAGCAGAAATGCTTAGCGCGAAGGAATTGCTTCCTCGCGCAAGTACTGAAGGTAAAACCAGTAGACTGTCGACTGAGATTTATGGAGACCAGATCTACATAAGTGTCAGAAGAGTTGAAGATTGTCACCTCCTCAGCAATGCATGTAGATAGGGCTCATAATTATACATGTTATGTATTTTGTTCATTCTAAGTATATTGTAATTTCTTTTGTGTATCCTGTACTTGACAAATTTATGTACTTAATTTGAAAATGATATAAGTTAATAAAATGTAAGAATTCTGATTTCTGAATTGATTGTCTAATCATAATGATTCTGAATGAGATTGAGTTTAAGAAATTTTGAGAAACTGATGAGATATTATTGAGATAAATTGAGCTATGAATTTCAATATGTTGTGAATTGTCTTTGGCAGGTTCAGAAGAACTGTTAGTCCAAATTACAGCTGATACTTTGTCGGATTATCGTTAAAATTTTTGAAATTTCCAAATTAGTTAGATTTTGATAAAACTAAAAATAGCCTAAACCTTAAATAAAGTTTTTGAATAAATAAATCAAGAACTGTAATGAAATCACATAGTATCAGTTGCTTCGGCACTCCGTGTAACACACTTTACTTGGCTACTGTAGACGGGTGAGGGGTGTCACATGTCCAGTTAAGGAACTAAATTCTCTTTATCATCCCGTCCTGGTTGGGCCCGAGGACGAGATGATAAAGAGAATTTGGTGCCCTAACTGGATAGGATATCTTTTTTAGTTCAAGTGGTATTAGAGCCTCGTAAAGTCCATGCGATCTCGGGTTCGATTTTTCCCTTTGCACAAAATGCAAACTCTGCGCTAAGAGTTGGGCCTGACACGTCCCACACAAGTGGAGAGTGGTGGGTTGGGCCTGAGGACGGGATGATAATGAGAATTTGGTGCCCTGACTGGACAGGATATCCTTTTGAGTTCAAGATAGAATGAAGTCATTTTTAACTCAAACTTGAATCTTTATTATTATTATTATTATTATTATTATTATTATTATTATTATTATTATTATTATTATTATTATTATTATTATTTTGTATTGAAATTATTGATTATATAATTATTAATTTTTTAATATAGTTTAGTTGAGATTTTAAGTTATATTAATATTTTAAAATAAATTTTAGTTATGTTTTAGTATTTAAATTATTTTATATTATATTTTGATTCTTGAAATTTTCATTTTTATAAATGATAAAAATATTTATTTTTTATTTAGCAAAAGTGTAATAAGCCACAAACAATTTTTTGCATTGTTAATCTCACATTAAGGCAATCATACACTAAACTATTAAAGAGAGAGCCAGAGAGGTGGAAGGACAAGAATTTGGGAGTGAGGCAGTTGGTCCAGTTAGTTGATGGAATGATAACATTTAAAGGGTAGGGACAGAGTCAATATTAGAGCATGGCAAGATTGTAATAATAGAACAAAAAAGGGATAAAAGGGTACTTTTACTATTGTTAAGGAGCGGTAAAAGGCTGCCCTCTTTTAGTCTATAGTAATAATGGACTGTAATGTGCATTCTTCATAAATCATCTAACTATAACCTAATTAGGACACGACAACAAACTTTAATAACTGTTTGCTGGATTACAACCCTGCAAGTGCACGGATCACAAATAAGTAATATAGTAGTAAGCATAGTATCGTTCCCATGAGAAATTTATAAGCGTAAGTACTAAGCTAGACAGTAATTTGACTGTTTAAACTGCTAAATGTGCTGAGAGATTTATTCTAAACTACGAATACCGAGAATTAAAGGAAGACAAAGCTATAAATTAGAAATCAATTGACTAAACAATTCCAAAATTAAACATTTCATGCCTTAACCTATCTAACTTCAATTATTTAATAGATTGAGAATTGTTATTTTGATGAAAATTAATCCTAAGATATCTTAAGTCCTCTCTTAAGATACTCAAAGTGTATTTTAATTAACCTAAACTCTACTTTCATGGTGATCAATCTTAATTAAAATCCTTTAAGCTCTTTAATTAATTATGAGACTCTACAAAGGATTTCAACCTGTCTCTGGGTGAGATATCCTAGGTTCAAAATTCTAATTTCTAATACTAATATTCACTTTTCAGTTCTTCAACTGGTATCTTATATCATGATTAAGTGGGTACCAACACATATTGTAACACCCCTTACTCGATCCACAATGTAGCCGGGCAAGGAATGCTACATTCTATGCCAGAGCACTTTATTTTATCTTGCTTTATTCATTATTAATTTTAATCACATCGTTATTTTAAATCTAATTAATTAAAAGGAGAAACCGACAGTGTTTTCCATATTTTATCAACATTTGCCGTGTTAACATATTCACCTGTTTAAAATCTCATCAATATTTTCAAATTCAAAACATACAATCATTTTCATCATGATCTCAATAAATTCCTCATATCAGCTCATATCAAATTCCAAACTCATATTATACATGGAATGATCAAATTCCTTAATATACATCATATACAAATTTTATTAATTTACATCACATACAAACTCTTATACAAAATCATAAAGTACATTACAACTTTAATGTTTGAGTATAATATACAATAATAATAATTATGGCCTGGCAGACCCTACTAAAATGCACTGCGTGAGGAGGTGACACTATCCAACACTAATGTAGATCCAAAATCTCCAACTCTCAATATGATGTTTACTGGGCTTTATCTCCAATACTTACGCTGTAACGTCCAAGACTTCTGTGCTCTGAATAGTGCCATATTCAGTCAATGAATAGTACTATTTAAAGCTAGTTTGAGGACCAAAATTAAGATGAAAATAAAATGAAATAAGCAGTATAAAAAAATCAAAGTGACCATCGGGTTATGGACTTAATTAGTATTACAGAAAAAGTTTGACTATAACCCAATGAGGGGCATTTTGATTATTTGACACCAAGATTTGACTTTTGACCTAAATATCCATTAAAATGTGAGTGATTAAAATTTTGAAAATGGATTAAAAATATGAAGAAGTATGGAAATTTGTAAAGGGATATAGAAGGAATTAATGTAAAAGTTAAAAATTTAATATTTATAATTAATAATTAAAAATTAACACATGGATAAATACTTAGTATAAGACAAAAACATTTAAAGAAAAGCATTATCTTCTTCCTATGTCTTCTCCTTGGCCGAATCCTATCTTCCATGGCCATTCACCATTTATTCTTCTTATAGCTTCAAATTTCCTATGATTTCTACCATAAAACCCCATAGCCCCTTCAATAAAACTTTATTTTTCATCTTGGTAAAGAGACTAGTAGCAACAAGAAGGGAAGAAATTGAAGTTTAGGCAAGGTCAAACTTGGGGTCAAACAAGGTTAGTGCAAGATTCTAACTACCTTTCTTCCCTAATCATTGATAGCATGTAGAAATGAGTTGAAGTTGTATGAAATTGAAAGAATATGATGAGTATATGGAGAAGCTAGATTTTGGTAGCCATGGGGAAAGTTAGAGTTTGATGGTTTTAATTGTCTTAAACTTGCTTAGTGATGGTATCTAATGAGTATATATGAACTAGAACTTGAATTACATGTGTAGTGTGAATTTAAGAAATTGAAAGTTAGGGTTTTGAACCAAATTTGGGGATTTTCTGTCGTGGTATGAAATTAACATTGTTGAAGTTAATTATGGACCATTTGAAGTGTAATGAATGTAATTTGATGTGGGTAGTTGGGAGGAATTAAAGATTTGGAAGTGAAATTTCTGTGCAGGGAATTTTGGATCGATGAGTCTAATGTGTTTTAATGAGCATAAGTAGAGCTACATTGCTCCAATTAGAGTGAGGTCAATTAGAGATTAAACTTAAAACATAATGCCACATTTTGTTATGAAGAGACCCTGCTTAGAAACTATTCTTAGAATTGTTAGTAGTATGCCCTAGAGCATATCATTTAGTATGTATCTTGTACATATTTTATTAATAAATGGCATTTCCACTTTTCTATTTATATAATATATTTATGTGTAATAGAAAAGGTCCATTGATATTTTGTTAGAAATATTATTCTTAAGTTGTTAAGAATATGAGTGACAATATTTCTAGCACAAAGTATCATAAATAGGTTCACAATCGAGGATACTTCATAATAAGGACATGACTTATCCAGAAAGATTGTATTCATGTTTGTTCCCAAGTTATTTATATGAGATATAAATAAGATGGAATGGTGAGTCTCATGCCATATAACAAGCATGATAGGCACTTATAAATGATAAGTAGGCCGAACCAGTGACACTTATGACAAGCACATGGAGTTTACTCTTGTCAATGTTTTGTCATAAATCATATCAGTGCATATAATCTTTAGACCTGAGATAGCACAGTTATCTTGTATATAGGTAGTTTGAGTTTGCTACTGCTTTCATACTTGTACTGTGTATGGGTATATGGGCATGTGTTGGCTCTACTAGTTATATATGGAGGTAGGTATTGATTAAGATGGAATCTGTTCCTCTAAGTAAATAGAGATATAATCCTATGTTCATTTAATTATTCTTGATGTTTCAAGTTCCTAGCCAGGACAGATAGATTTATTCAGAAAAGAGTTTCTGATGAGAAAAATCTTTTAATCAAGAACTGGAATTAAAAGAGAACATAATATTCATAGCAAATGGAGTTTGACATAAACCATGACTCCAGCTTGAGTTGGGATTTTGTAACAGAGAGATTCTAGTGCATGGTAACATATGATTATAGGTTCATTTAAGGTAAATCTTATTACTAATTGGGTGGCCATGGCATACTATGCTAGGTGTTAACCATGGTCTATGAGGTTCATAAAATGATTTAGAGAAATCATTTATGGTAAGAAAGAGTTCTGATGATATTAAGAGTTGATATCATGTCTCATTGCCAATTAGTGATGAGCCTAGTAAGTTACACACATACACAAGTTATCACCTATTTAAATATGATTTAATTAATTAATTAAAGAGTTTAATTGATTAATTAAATATGTTTGGTTTGTAATTAAATTGCAAAGTCCCTAGCATGACTTGAAGCCAAATCTAGATTTTTGGATGTGTAGTATAAATTAAATTTATATTTAAAGTGTTTAAATATGAATTTAATTGATGAGAAATTAATTAATAGAGTTTAATTAATTAATTTATATTTGATATAAATTAATTAGAAGAAGAAAATAATTATTTTGGGTTAAGAACTCAAAGTTAAGACACAGGAGCATTTTGGTCATTTCATAGTGTGACACGTGGCACCATGAGATGGTGACACATGGGATTACACATAAGCTTGCCAAATGTTTTTTTTAATCATGTAAGATGATTAAAATCAAGATTAAATATAGGTTTGACACTTGGCACAATGTGATTGGGTCACTTAAACCTAGAGCTAATCAAAAGGTGACATGTGGCTAGGGTTTAATGTGTTAACCTAGCTATTTAAGTGTGGTTATGAAAAGAAAAAATAACAAGCAGCCTCTCCTCTCATTTGTCACGCCACTTTGAGCCTCTCCAGCTATTTCTCTTCATCTCTCATCAATTCAAAGAGATTAGCCATCAATCTCTTGAATTAAGAACACTAGAAATTGTTTCTAGTGTCCTGTTTACATCTCTAATCTCTTAAAAGGAAGAACTTGAATTTCTAATTAATAGAAAAAGCTTTAGAGGCTGTTCAAGGGCTGCCATAGGTGTTCTTGGTGTGGACAAGCTAGAGGGACAACATTTGGTGTCCTAAAGACGAATCTCAAAGGCGCAGACACGCTGCAGTGCATCAAGAGGTTAGTGTAATCGTTCTTGATTTAATCTAGGGTTCTAAAATTAATCTGATTAATTTTAAAATCTTAAATGGCAAATACAGATCCAAAAACATATTAAAAGAGTTTTAATATGTTGTTTATCATTGAAATCAAATAGATAAAAATAAATCTTGCATGGTGCATGTGACCCTAGGCGAAATTTTTTTGAATTCAATGGTATAATCTTGTGTTTTTCACGCTTCCGTTCCTTCAATTGGTATCAGAGCCACTATATTTGCCATTTAGATTGTTGATTATATGATTTAATTGTGTGATTTGATCATGAGATGATTGATTCATTGCTGGTTGGATCAAGAGGTGTGGCGGCACACATGGTGAAGCCACCGTTGGTGGCGGCAACAATGGTTCCATGAGTGGTTCAAGGTTTGGCTTTTAATTCTACAATTGTTGTATGATCTAAGGCCTATTCTTTGACTAATTAAAGTGTTTAATTAGTAGTTTTAATCACACAATTAAATTATGATTCAAATCAGAATTTTAAAAATTGTTTGAATGTGATTCAAATCTGAATTTTAAAAGTTGTTTGAATGTGATTCAAATCTAAATTTTTAAAGTTGTTTGAATCATATTTAAATCTGATTTTTTAAAATTGATTCAATAAAATTCAGATCTGATTTTTTAAAAAATATTTGAATGTGATTCAAATCTGATTTTTTTAAAAAATGTTTGAATGTGATTCAAATCTGAATTTTTAAATTTGTTTGAATGAGATTCAAATCTGAATTTTTAAATTTATTTGAATCATATTCAAATCTGGATTTTTAAGTTGAATATGAGATATTCAATTTAATTTAAGTATGTATGTTTTATTTAATTGTTAAATAGTGATATGCATGATGGATGATCATGGACTATAAAAGACCAATGTGATTGGATTTATTTCTTTTATGTTTCTTTGGGATTGTAAATTAATTAATTTATTTTAATTTATTTTGGGCATGTATTATTAAGTTTGTAATATTTTTTGGTTGTAATTTCATTTATTTAAGTTCTTGTAAATTTGCCTTGGTATGCCAAGGATTACTATGTAATATTGGATTGCAAGAAGTTCAAGGAGGTCAAGAGCATTGGTGGGACCAGTGGGAGGAATTCAATATCAAGTGTTGATTATGTACTCCTTCAGCAACTCTTGTAAAATGAATGAATGAAATGCACCTAGGAATGCCCGATTCAATTCTTGGTGGCTCAATTGAATCCCTTAGAAAGTCCATGATCATACCATATTTACTGCTTATCCATGAATGCATGAGATGTATGGGAATGTATGCAATTATATGATATATGCATGCTAAATGGATAATGTGCAAAGTGAGACCTTAATAGTAATAAGGATGGCTATAAAATCTTCCAAACAAATGATTAAGTTGGAAATGCTATAATTAAAGTAATTATAACATAAGCCCTCCATTGGGGCAATTATTTTAAGAAATTTTAAATAGTTGCATGAGATGCAATTAATTTAAGAGATTTTCTTAAGAATAATTATTAAGCATGAGATGTTGTAAATATGTAAATGGTTTGGTGGCCAATATTGGATGTACCTGAGGACATTAAAATTATTTGCATAATTACTGACTCAATGGGATCAACTTAACTAATGCAAGATAAGTCAATAATGGATGTACCTAAGATTTTGGGCATTAGGGGCTAGGTAAAGGATTGAACCTCACATGAGATGTGATGGGCAAGGAGTTGCTCACTTATAGTTTATTGTAATTCCAATAATGGATGTACCTGAGGATGATCAATAGAATTATAATAATTCAATCACCCACTAGAAATCCATCCAACTAGGATTTCCATTTTCTACTCTGGAAGTGTAGGATTCGCTAAGTTAGTGGGAGGACCAATTTGATTAAATGACCATAACCATTTTGGTTAATTACATGATACATTTACTAATTAATCTGGTTATTTTCTGCAGTTAATTTTCTGATAAAAATGAGCACAAAACAACCACCACCATCCAATATCCTTGCAAGAATACTTGATCACAACAGGTTGACAGGACCTAATCTGTCTGATTGGCTAAGAAATTTGAAACTTGTCCTGAACCTTGAACATATAGGATATGTTCTAGATTCAAATGTTCCTGGTCCCTTACCTCCAGAGGCCACACAAGAGGAACATGAAACTTTGGACAAGTGGAAGGAGCATGATATGAGAGCTAAGTGTTACATGCTTGCTTCCATGAGTAATGAGTTACAGAAGCAACATGAGAACATACAGAGTGCGAGTGAGATCCTCCTTCACCTACAAGAGTTGTATGGTGAGCACACAGAATGCTAGGTATGAGATATCTAGACAGCTTATTCCGTATGAGGATGTCCGAGGGAGAATGTTGGGGATCATGTCCACAAGATGATTTGGTGATTGAGCAGCTTGGAACATCTTGAATTCAACCTGGTTTTCCAACTACAAACGGATTTGATCCTTCATCCCTTCACGAGTCTTTTGGGAATTTTGTGACAAATTTCCATATGACTAAACAGAATGCACCTTAGCTGGTTTACTCAACATGCTGGTTATTGCCCAAAAGAATATGCCAGCAATAAAGGAAAAGAGGTAGCTTTGTTGCATCTTCTTCACTGGAAAGTCCAATAAGAAGAAGGGCAATAAGAAAAAGAAACCTCGATTCTGGTCCTTCCAAGAAAATAGCTAAGCAGAAAAGGAAGACTAAAGTCGATGGAGGCAAAGGAAAGTGTTTCCATTGCCAAAAGGATGGGCACCGGAAAAGGAACCGCCTGAGTATCTTGCTTCTCAAGGACAAGAAGGATACACCTTCTAAGGTATGTCCATATCTTGTTATTTAGATTATGATGATACTCATAGTTCATCTACACTTGGGTTTTAGATATCGGTGCGTTCTCACATTTCTAATGATATGCAGAACTAGCAAATAGTAGCGACTTGCATTCTCAAGATATTAGAGTCGGATTGGCAATGGCTCAACTGTTGAAGCTTTAGCCATAGGATCTAAATCTTTTTACATGTTTGGACATGTTTTGTGTTTGGATAATATTTTATATGTACCTGATGCTTTTAAGAACATCATTTCTATATCTAGTTTGACTAGAAATGGCTATGAATTTCAGTTCACAGATGATGTTTGCAATATTTATTTTGGAAATAAATATGTTGGTTCGGGTTATATGAATGATGGTCTTTATTATTTGGATAATAATGACAAACACAAATTGAATGCAAGTGATCTAAAAGAATACAATGCCATGGTGAAAACCAACTCATGTTCAAAATATATTTGGCACTTAAGGTTATGTCATGTTGCAGAAGATAGGATTGCAAAATTGGAGAAAATGGGGATTCTATCCTCATTGGGCTCTGAGCCTACTCCAACTTGTGAATCTTGCCTTCAAGGCAAAATGACTAGATCACCCTTTGTTGGACAAGGGCTAAGAGCTGAAAATATTTTGGAATTAATACATAGTGATGTATGTGGTCCATTTAAAGAAATGGCTAGAGGGGGCTTTCATTATTTTATTACCTTTACTGATGATAAATCAAGGTTTGGGTATTTATATTTGATGAAATACAAACATGAATCCTTTGAAAAGTTTAAGGAATTTAAATCTGAAGTAGAAAATCAAACAGGAAAAAGTATTAAAGCTCTTCGATCAGATCGTGGAGGTGAATATTTGAGCACTGAATTTGATGAATACTTGAGAGAGCATGGCATTGTTTCTCAGCTGACTCCTCCAGGAACGCCACAACTGAATGGTGTATCTAAAAGGAGAAATCGTACCCTATTGGATATGGTACGTAGTATGATGAGCTATCTTGATATGCCAATCTTCTTTGGGGATTTGCATTAGAATCAGCTTTGTATATTCTGAATAGGATTCCATCAAAATCAGTTTCTTCCACACCTTATGAGATATGGCATGGAAGAAAACCAAGTCTAAAGCATGTTAAGATTTGGGGTTGTCCAGCTTATATCAAAAAGCTGAACACTGATAAATTGGAGACCAGATCAAAAAAATGTCGATTTGTTGGATATCCAAAAGATAGTTTTGGATATTATTTTTATTTGCCTACTTCACAAAAGGTTGTGATAAGTAGAGATGCCACATTTCTTGAACAACAGTTTGTTCAAGAAGGAGGCAAAGGAAGGCAAATAGAGTTAGAATTGGAGAATTCTGACCAACCAGCATCAGATGGATATAAATCCATCTAGTCAACCTATACCCATTGATGAAACATCTACAGCTGTTCCTCGTAGAACAACAAGGGTATCTCACCCACCAGTGAGATATGGTTTTCTTCATGAAGAAGAACAAAAGTTGTCTACTCATGAAGAAGTAGATCATGGAGATGATCCACTTACCTATGAAGAAGCTATATCAGATATAGACTCTTCAAAATGGATTGATGCTATGAAATCCGAGATTGATTCCATGTATAAGAATCAAGTTTGGGATCTTGTTGACCCACCAAGGTATTGTACCTATAGGGAACAAATGGGTTTTCAAGAAGAAAATTGGTTACGATGGAAAGGTAGAGACCTATAAGGCAAGGCTAGTAGCGAAAGGGTTTCGCCAAAGGCAAGGAATAGACTATGAGGAGACTTTCTACTTTGTTGCCATGCTTAAATCAATTAGGATTTTATTAGCAATAATCGCATACTATGATTATGAGATTTGGCGATGGATGTCAAAATGTTTTTCTCAATGGATACATTGAAGAAAACATTTTCATGGAACAACCTAGGGGATTTGAATCCCAAGATGGTTCCAAGGTATGCAAGCTAAAGCGATCCATTTATGGGTTGAAACAAGCTTCGAGGAGTTGGAACATCCGTTTTGATGAAGCCATTAAATCCTTTGGTTTTATCAAAAATGAGGATGAGCCATGTGTATATAAGAAGATTAGTGACAGAGCTATCACTTTCCTTGTCTTATATGTAGATGACATACTGTTAATAGGTAATGACACAGGTATGTTGACAACTATAAAGGTATGGTTGTCAAATGCATTCTCCATGAAAGACTTAGGGGAGGCAACCTATATTCTTGGGATTCGCATCTATAGAGATAGAGCAAAAATAATAATAGGTTTATCCCAAAGTCTATACTTTGAAAAGGTGTTAAAGAGGTTTAACATGCTTGATTCCAAGCGAGGATTGTTACCAGTAAGACATGGTATCCATCTTTCTAAAGAGATGTCTCCAAAGGCACCCGAAGAAAGAGATAAGATGGCCAGGATTCCATATGCTTCGGCTATTGGAAGTTTAATGTATGCAATGTTGTGTACTAGGCCGGATATCGCATATGCTGTTAGTTTGACTAGCAGGTTCAATCCAATCCAGGTTTAGAACACTGGATAGCAGTCAAGAATATCCTTAAGTACTTGAGAAGAACTAAGGATTTATTCTTGATTTATGGAGGTGGAGACTTGCAATTAGATGGTTATACTGATTCTGATTTCCAATCAGATATCGATGATAGAAAGTCTACCTCTGGATATGTGTTCATTTGTAATGGAGGTGCAGTCAGTTGGAAGAGTTCCAAACAGAGCACGCATCGCAGATTCCACTACGAGGTCGAGTATATTCTCGCATCGATGCTGCAAAGGAAGCTGTTTGGATTAAAAAGTTCGAGACAGAACTTACAGTAGTTCCTTCCATTGAGTCAGCAGTTCCACTACACTGTGACAATAATGGTGTAGTCATACAGGCTAAGGAACTAAGGTCTCACCCAAAATCCAAACACATAGAAAGGCGCTACCACATTATCAGAGAAATAGTTGGGCGAGGCGATATAGCCATGCAGAAAATAGCATCAGCTGAAAATCCAGCTGATCCATTCTCTAAGCCTATGTCACAGACTCAGTTAGACCGACATCTTGAGAAGATAGGTCTAAGATATTGTAATGAATGGCTCTAGTGCTAGTGGGAGATTGTTAGTAGTATGCCCTAGAGCATATCATTTAGTATGTATCTTGTACATATTTTATTAATAAATGGCATTTCCACTTTTCTATTTATATAATATATTTATGTGTAATAGAAAAGGTCCATTGATATTTTGTTAGAAATATTATTCTTAAGTTGTTAAGAATATGAGTGACAATATTTCTAGCACAAAGTATCATAAATAGGTTCACAATCGAGGATAATTCATAATAAGGACATGACTTATCCAGAAAGATTATATTCATGTTTGTTCCCAAGTTATTTATATGAGATATAAATAAGATGGAATGGTGAGTCTCATGCCATATAACAAACATGATAGGCACTTATAAATGATAAGTAGGCCGAACCAGTGACACTTATGACAAGCACATGGAGTTTACTCTTGTCAATGTTTTGTCATAAATCATATCAGTGCATATAATCTTTAGACCTGAGATAGCACAGTTATCTTGTATATAGGTAGTTTGAGTTTGATACTGCTTTCATACTTAAACTATGTATGAGTATATGGGCATGTGTTGGCTCCTGCTAGTTATATATGGAGGTAGGTGTTGATCAAGATGGAATCTGTTCCTCTAAGTAAATAGAGATAAAATCCTATGTTCATTTAATTATTCTTGATGTTTCAAGTTCCTGGCCAGGACAGATAGATTTATTCAGAAAAGAGTTTCTGATGAGAAAAATCTTTTTAATCAGGAACTGGAATTAAAAGAGAACATAATATTCATAGCAAATTGAGTTTGACATAAACCATGACTCCAGCTTGAGTTGGGATTTTGTAACAGAAAGATTCTAGTGCATGGTAACATATGATTATAGGTTCATTTAAGGTAAATCTTATTACTAATTGGGTGGCCATGGCATGCTATGCTAGGTGTTAACCATGGTCTATGAGGTTCATAAAATGATTTAGAGAAATCATTTATGGTAAGAAAGAGTTCTGATGATATTAAGAGTTGATATCATGTCTCATTGCCAATTAGTGATGAGCCTAGTAAGTCACACACATACACAAGTTATTACCTATTTAAATATGATTTAATTAATTAATTAAAGAGTTTAATTGATTAATTAAATAGGTTTGGTTTGCAATTAAATTGTAAAGTCCCTAGCATGACTTGAAACCAAATCTAGATTATTGGATGTGTAGTATAAATTAAATTTATATTTAAAGTGTTTAAATATGAATTTAATTGATGAGAAATTAATTAGTAGAGATTAATTAATTAATTTATATTTGATATAAATTAATTAGAAGAAGAAAATAATTATTTTGGGTTAAGAACTCAAAGTTAAGACACAGGGGCATTTTGGTCATTTCACAGTGTGACACGTGGCACCATGAGATGGTGACACATGGGATTACATATAAGCTTGCCAAATGTTTTTTTTTAATCATGTAAGATGATTAAAATCAAGATTAAATATAGGTTTGACACTTGGCACAATGTGATTGGGTCACTTAAACCTAGAGCTAATCAAAAGGTGACATGTGGCTAGGGTTTAATGTGTTAACCTAGCTATTAAAGTGTGGTTATGAAAAGAAAAAATAACCAGCAGCCTCTCCTCTCATTTGTAATGCCACTTTGAGCCCTCCAGCTATTTCTCTTCATCTCTCATCAATTCAAAGAGATTAGCCATCAATCTCTTGAATTAAGAACACTAGAAATTGTTTCTAGTGTCCTGTTTACATCTCTAATCTCTTAAAAGGTAGAACTTGAATTTCTAATTAATAGAAAAAGCTTTAGAGGCTGTTCAAGGTCTGCCATAGGTGTTCTTGGTGTGGACAAGCTAGAGGGACAACATGTGGTGTCCTGAAGACGAATCTCAAAGGCGCAGACACGCTGCAGTGCATCAAGAGGTTAGTGTAATCGTTCTTGATTTAATCTAGGGTTCTAAAATTAATCTGATTAATTTTAAAATCTTAAATGGCAAATACAGATCCAAAAACATATTAAAAGAGTTTTAATATGTTGTTTATCATTGAAATCAAATAGTTAAAAATAAATCTTGCATGGTGCATGTGACCCTAGGCGAAATTTTTTTGAATTCAATGGTATAATCTTGTGTTTTTCACGCTTCCGTTCCTTCAAGAATGCCCTAAAATTGGCTTGAATCAAGGTACCAAATGCTAAACTTGGAAAAAGGACTATGTAAACAGTAAATGTTCATATGGTCATAACTCATTGTAGGAAGCTCCAAATGAGCTGATTCTTGAACCAATGGAAAGATAAGACATAGGAGAATATTTCTTAGGGGGGAACTCAGAGCCTAGTTTTGTCTCCAACTCAACCAATTTTCTAGACAAAATTGAGTCAGCAAATCTAACAGAACCAAACCTGATCTGAAATTTTGAATTTCGGGGTACCTGATCAGCTGTGGTAAAAATGCTATAACTCAGTTTACAAAACTAGAAATGCAGTGATTCAAAAACTAAAATCTTCATAAGAGCTAGAACTATAATTTTAGTGCTTTGATCAGAACCTTGAACCAAATGCAACTTAGGGAAATTGCTAAGAGAAGTAAGTAATTCCCAACCTAGAATTCCTACACATGAGCAACTTTACCATTTGACACCCGAATGGTAAATGGACGATAAATCACTATAGAAAACTTCAATTGGGATGATCCAAACTGGTATGAAAACTTAAGAAATGGGGCTATAACTTTGATTTAGTAGGAACCTTACTCAAATTCTGCGTGTGAGGAACTCAAATGTGGGTTGCAAAGTCTGTGTGATTCTTGAACCTGTGTGACCAGGACACATAGAGGAACAACTCATATGAAGAAAATTAGGCCAAAATATGATTGTAGCTTGTCAAAATGGTTGGACAAAGTGAGATTCCAGGTTCTGGAACAGCAAAGGATCAGTGAACCAGTCTTGGTAAATTGACCATATCTAAAGCTACAAAACTCCAAATTGAGTAATTCAAAAAGGAAATTAAAGTTAACACATAAAAGAATAACTTTTGTGAAGAAAGTTAGTCTAAATTATTACTATAGCTTAGTCTAATGTAATAGTAAACTCAAGGTGCAATTTCTGAAAATTTTGAAATACTCCTAAAATGACTTGAATTATGGTTGGCAATTAATGCCAATAGCTTAATGAACTAAAATGTCGGGTGAATATGAATTTGGGGCTTATGTCCATATTATGAAGGACATAACCAAGATTGAACATAAATAGTGCAATGAATCATAAATGCAACGACATAATGTAAAGAACAAATGATTAAGGTATTAATGTGCCCATGTATGCCTAGTCTTTGTGATTGGTTTGGATAGGTTGGCATGCCAATAGGGCTATGATTTGGAGTACTGCTTATGGCTCTGTGCCATTCTGTGATTTATGGCTTTTAATTCCATTTTGTGATTTATGGCTTATAGCCATTCCGTTGTTTTTCTGAT
Organism: Hevea brasiliensis; assembly: GCF_030052815.1. NCBI lineage: Eukaryota > Viridiplantae > Streptophyta > Magnoliopsida > Malpighiales > Euphorbiaceae > Hevea > Hevea brasiliensis. The sequence goes on along the minus strand of NC_079494.1, from coordinate 85,341,780 downwards.
ACACATGGCTTTAAGCCCGATTGATTTTATGGCTCTTTAGCCATTCTGTTGCACACCTGGCAAACACTATGTGACCGATGGTGTGACGGCCCGAGGTACTTGATACCCAGTGCTAGATTACCCATTTATCCAGTCCAGTTAATTTGTATAGGTTACTTGGGCATTAAAATAAGTCTTAAAAATTCAATAATAAATAATAAATAGAAAAACCAATAAATTAAGTATATTACAAATAGTTATAAAAAAAATACATCCTGTGTGGCATAATGACATAATTTCTTAGTTTCTAATTATTTAGTTTATTTTTACATTATTATTGCACCAATAAGCGTTATGCTTAGCGCATTACTTTTTGCTATGCGCAGGTAATGGAGAGAAGGATAAGGCCCAGTAGGCGACTGACTGGGATTACCTGGAGATTAGATTGCATTGTGTCAATTGTGTCACCTCACTACAGTGCATTGGTAGGGTCCATCTAGCTGATGTATTTTGTTTTTGACCATTTTAATTAATTATTAAGCATGTAATGTATATTAAAAAGTGGTATTCATTTGTACATTATTGTAAATTAATGAAGTTTGAAATTTCATATATGAACTGTGTATGATTGGAAATGAGATGAAATTTCATACGGATGCATATGAGTGAAAAGGATTGATTATTTGAAATTTGAGAATATTGATGAAATGATTATGGAAATGAATTTTTGATTTGAATGGGAAAATGAGAATGAGAATATATATAAGATTGTTTTCAAACAGGTGGTCATTCATCAAAATGTTAATAATTTAGGGGAAACTCCGTCAGTTTCTCCATTTGAACTATTGAATTTAAAATAACAAAATGGAATATAATTACCAAGAAATGTAGTAAGATAAGAATAGGTGCTCTGGCACAGGATGTGGCACGTCTTGCTCGGCTACATTCTAGGCTAAGTAAGGGGTGTTACATTTAGTGCTATTAGAGCACGATTTAGGCGTTTCTAGACCTAGATAGAGTGCATACTATGCATTGCATTTGTAAGGGTCGAGGTGACACTAATGTAGATATGTTTCTCTGTTTGTCATTGGTTATGGTGTGGACTCAGAGTCCTAGAGAGCAGTAGAGGAGGGGGTGGAGAGTCATGCTCCACCCATGGTTGATGCTGGAGACAGCGGAGGTCCTACTTCACTAGTGGCTAAAGGGCCTGCACAACTCCAACAGGCATTATTTGAGCAAATGACAACATTCTTCAGATAGATGACTGGGGCTATTCCACCACCACAGCTGTAACACCCCTATTTTCATAGCCTGGTATATTTCACTGTTCCGGTGACTGGTGTCGGTCCGGACAATTAAGAGGATTAGAACCACATCTAAGACACCTAGATAAGCCTTGAACGTAAATAATTAGTAATTACCTAATAGTTAATTATAAAGAAGAAAAACAAAGCATAAAAGTTAAATGAGCTAGGAGTCATAGCGATGGGTGACTTTCTCGGGAAATGACTGCGAGGTTAGTCTAAACTCAAATTTCAAATCGAAAAATGTGACACTATGGTCCTTAGGACTATTGCGAACATAGTGGAAAAGAGAAAATCATGAAAAAGAATTATTAAGCAAGTCAAATAATTAGGTCCGGATCTGAAAGAAATATTAAATTACTTGTATATCGGATCGAACCGGCAAGGGGCAATTTGGTCAATTCACCCCTAGAGCCAACTCCTGACCTAACTGTCCAATAAAATCAGAGAAAAGAAAATTTTAGAATCTGGAATTAAATTAAAGACCTAATAGAAAAATAAATGCAAAAGAAAAAAAAAGAAAGAAAATGGTTTATTTACATCATGCATGACATAAGCATGATGCAATAAATCTAATATTTAAACAAATTGAAATTTTGAGGATAAATCCTAATAATTAAAAGACAAAATAAAAAGAAAAAAAAATTGGTTTCTTCTTCCTCATATCAGCCGCCCCACCTCTCTCATTTCTCTCTCCCAAACTCCATTAAAGCTCCACATTGAGCTTGAGAAACCCTAACTCCAATCACTAAATTCATAAATTCCTTCATTAAATGTTGTCTTTGGACCTTGCTAAGCAACTTAGGAGAAAAAAGAAGAAAGGAATGAAAGATTTGAGAAGAAGAATTTTTGTCTAAACAAGGTTAGTAATATAAACTTGGAAATTGTAGTTAAATGTTTATGTTATAGTTTAACAAACTTAGAAATTGTGTAAAATCAAACAAAAACTATCCTTGGGGGACCAAATAAGAATTTTGACCATCTAGGGTTAGGGTTTGAAATGAATGAGTTTGAGATATTTGAATGGCTATTTGAGGTGAATTAGGTGTATAGATCATGAATATACACTTTAAATTGCATTAGAGTTGAAATTTATGTAATTAGGGTTTTGAGCTTGTGAAAGATTGGAGAAAAAATTGAGAATTGGTCAATTGATATAGTTGAAATTATTTGAGTTGAGAAATGGTCAATTGTGACCATTTGTGGTATGTATGAATTGTTGGAAACAAGTTTCAATTCGGATAGGTTAAGCTTAGTTTGCAGGGAGCTTGACCTAGGTCCCTTTAAGGGACAAAAACTGAAAATTTGCCAACCCAATTGATGTGAGGCCAATTGGGAATGAAACAAGACACAAAATGAACTATTTTTCATTTCAGGAATCATGCCTAGAAAGTGACCATAACTTAGTGAACAATTAGGCCAAATTCAGAATTGGGCACACCGCCCTGTACAAAAATGACCAAATGAACAGTTGTTACGTAAATTACCATAACATGGTCTAAGTAGGTCCAAATGACCTAAATTTTATACTAATAGAAAGCTGAGACATAGCCCTACAACTTTCATGAAGAAAATAAACCCAAATTTTGAACATAACCTGTCCAAAAATTCACCTACAGTCAATGTATAAAAATTGCCAAAATCCAGGAAATGCCCAGAATTCTAGGTAACACAAAATCTAGTTAGCTATGTTCAAATGGCCATAACTAGGGCTTAAAAACTCCAAATGGAGTGATTCAAAAAGGGAAATAAAATTAAGACAACAAGGAACAACTTCTATGAGGAAAACTTAGCCAAATTTCAACAGCAACTTAACCAATAGAATAGTGCAAAACAGGGCACCAAATCTGAGATTTTAGAAGTTTCACCTAAAAAACTTAAAGTTTGAGAAAATAACTAAAACCAATAAATTAGGTAACCAAAATGTGGTATGTGGGTGAAATTGAAATCCCTATACCTATTAAAAATGAGAAAGTCAATAATTTGACTTGAATAGGGTCATGAATAGTAACCTCGAAATACAAATTTTAAAGAACGTCAAGTTAAGTATATTAAAGCTAGATATAAATAGATTTAAATTTATTTTTGGACTTACGTTAAATTATGACACTGAAACACTTTAAAATTGTGTGTTTCAGTCGAAAAGAATACCGGAAAAGAACTCGAGGCATCGAGTCAAGGCCAAGAGGTGACTCGCATAAGGTTTGTACACAACATAAATATCCTTTAAAATTCCTTTGCAAAGTGCATGAAATGATTTGTGGTTTACTTATATTGCAAAATGATGATTGAAATGTACATTATACTTTTGATCTAAATTGTTGGAAATTTGATGATATGTGATTTAATTGTCAATAAATGTTTGATAAATTGTTAAGATAGTTTTGAAATCACAGTGTCATGACCATATATTTGAATACCTCACTAGCATGACTAGTGGGAGGAAATAGTTTTGAATTTTGATTCCCTCTCTGGCTAAAGTGTTGAGGTGTGTTTCAGTAGAGGAAGAAATTTGAATGGGTACCCATAGATTGAGCTAGCTAGCCTTGTGATTTTTCATAAGCCTCTTGCTATTGAGATGAGTATTGTTCTGAATGGCATGATATAACTGTGGGTTTTTATGAAATTGTTTTGAGATTTCCTAAATAAAATTATTTGGACTAAAAGCTTATAAATCATGTTTTGTATTTGTCTTTCATTTTCAATACTGTATTTGAATAATGTGATTTGGATTATACATAAAATGCTATTTTAGTATGTTGTGCATCACTGAGTCATAGTACTCAGCGATGGCTGTTATTGCTATCGCAGATATAGAGACTAGAGGAGCAGCTGAGTGAGCTGCTGAGGATCTTGGAGCCATATCCCTGAAGTTTTGTCAGGTATATTTTATACCCTGATTGTAATATTTATTTTGGTGTATGTAAATATATATACATGTATGAACTGGTCATGAGCAGTTGTATAGATTTTGTAATAATATTTGTTTGAATTTTCTAATGTAAAATGTTTTTATTTTAATGAAAAATGAATGGAATTATTGAGTATTATTTTTTATGACAATTAAATGGAGAATTGTTTAGAATTTTGGAGTTCGGGAAGATTGTGTTGATTCTGTTGTAGTAGTGATGGATTTTGAGGAAAAGAATTATAGGAAGTTTTTTTATAGGTTGTTGAAGAACTATTTTCTTAAAATACAGACGGCACTTTGCCGAAATTTTTCAAAAAATTTACGGACAAATAAAAATGGACAAAATTTTTACTAGCTTTTAAACTTTTATTAAATGTAAGAAAATGCTCACAACTTCAAAAAGTAAGAAAATGATTTTAAAATCCCTTGTAGGGTACTTAATGAGTTATCGGTAGGTGAAGTTCCGTAGTTCATTAGGTATTCTACGAGATCATGTTATGCCTTACAGAGGGGTATGGTGTGATATGTTTTAATGGTATCAGAGCGAATTTTTTTGAAATATGTTTTGATTTGTGAATTTGTGTCTTTTCTTTGATAAGTACAACTGCTCAATGTCCTTATTTATTACATACAATGCATTACATCATAAATATGAACTAACGGAGGGAAATCTCCTTGTGTTATTTATTCAGGAGATATCCTAACTCTAGACTAAAATGGAAGAAGGGGATCGCTCTGTTGAGCAGTCATTAGAGGCTGAGGCCCAAGGGGAAGCCCCAGCTCTGCAAAATGTCAGTAGGTTAGTGGCACCGGCCCCACAAATGCCGCAGTTTCCTGCACAATTCGTCCAGCAGATGGCTGTAATGTTTTAACAAATGGCTAGGGTTATGCATACTCAAGCTCCACCCCAGATTTCAGTGGTGCAACCTCAAGCTCCAATTAGACAATATGACAAGCTGTTGAAATATGGGGCGACAGAATTTAAGGGTACAGTAGACCCTTTAGAGGCAGAGCAATGGCTAGAGAGGATGGACTGAGTGTTCAAGAAACTGCACTGCCTAGATGAGCTGAAATTTGAGTATTCGGTATCTTTGCTGCAAGGGGATGCATATGATTGGTGGAACACCATCCCCCATAGTTTGGCAGAACTGCCAGTATTAACCTGGGATGACTTCATCAGAGAGTTCAGACAGAAATACATCCTAGATGCATATTTAGATAAAAAATTGCAAGAATTTCTGAGTCTGAAGTAAGGCAACAGATCTATGGCATAGTATGAGAGGGAGTTCTCCCGCTTAAGCCACTATGTTAGGAGTCTCCTATCTACCAGCAAAGAAAGGTGCAAGAGATTTAACACCGGTTTGAAGCCCAGTCTGAGAATGCAAGTAGTGGGATTCAGACATAGTAACTTCTCTGAGCTCATCTCTCAGGCACTTGAGTTATAAAGGATTGAATTAGAAGCGACACCAGCAAAAGAGAAATCAAAGAAGATTGAGAAATGAGAGAAAGATAAAGGGGAAAAATCAGTAGAGCAAAGTCCCAATGGTACATCTTGAAAGAAGAAAAAATTTGGGGGACCAAGCAGAGGCAGAGGTGGAAGGTTTGGAAGCAGCAGATTCTCTGGACAGAGACCCCCTAGGTTTAGTCAGCAGTCGACCAGGGGTTCATATCCTCCCTGCCCCTATGAGACATGTGGCAAGACTCATGAGGGAGAATGCTATTGGGCAATAGGAGCTTGCTTTAATTGTGGAGGTACGAACCATCTCGCTAAGGACTGCACCAGTGCCTGTAGATTTGGGCCAGCTCCTACTACTGCTGAGGGATCTATTTAGAGTTCTACTTCCAGAGGTTCACAACCGGTTAGCAGAGGAAGAGGCAGAGGTAGAGACAATGCTTTTGGTAGTCAGGGTACCGTTAGCTAGTCAGCACAAGGGAGTGCACCAGTCAGGGTTTACACAATGAGACAGCGGGATGAGGCTGAGACTTCCGATGTGGTAGCCGGTACATTCTCTATCTCTGATCAAGATGTATTTGTACTGTTTGATCCGAGTTCAACCCACTCATATGTTAGTGCTAGCATAGTTAGTTCCCTTGTGATTTCGTGTGCCAAAATGGATTTTGAAGTGCTAGTAACTAGTTTGTCAAGACAAGAGGTCCAGGTCAACATAATGTATAGAGATTGTCCTTTGGTGATCCAAGGAGATGTTTTTCTATCAGATTTGATTGAAATTCCCTTCAAAGATTATGATAGCATCTTGGGCATGGATTGGTTAGCCAGGCATCATGCCATAATTAACTGTAGACTGATGTTTCACTATTTTGCAATCACCGCAAGTGCACGTATCACTAACAAGTAATAAAGTGATAAGTAGAGCATCGTTCCCACGAGGAATTTTATTTAGCAAGTACCAATCTATACAGAAATCTTGACTATCTAGGCTATTGAATACTTAGGGAATGAAGTTTGTTAACTTTAAACACTAAAATGGTAAACTAAAAATGAAATGATTTATTTGAAGCAATTCTGGAATTAAGATTTCATACTTGAATCTTACTAGGGATATTATCTCATTTATTTACTGAATTGAGGATCGTTTTCCTTAATGGAAATCAGTCCTAAGTTATCCTAAATACTCTCTCAAGGCATCTAGGGTGTATTCTAATTAACTCGAACCCTACTTTCGTTGTAATTAAATTAATTAAAATCCTTTAAGACCTTTAACCAATTTTTAGGTTCCACAAAGGTATCAACCTATGTCTAGGTCAAAATTCCTAGGTTCAAGATCTTGATTTTCTAATGTTAATCTTCACCTTTCAATCCTTCAATTAACATCTATAATCATAACTAAGTGGGTACCAACTCATAGCATGCATTAAGATCGCAAGAAATTAATTTAAGAAATGAATCTCGAATCCAATAAATAAAACTCAGTGTTCATCCATAATAATAATTACAAGAGCTACTCTCCCAAATCCAGAATAAGAAAACTACTCACTCATGGTGAGTTCAGTAAATGTCATGATAAAAAGTAAAAACAATAAAAAGAGAGTTATGCAGAAGAAATAAAATAATAAAAATCTGTCTAAGGGGATGAAATGAAGGAACCAAAGAGAGTTTGCAGCTTTGATCTTGTGGAGCATCACTTGGAAAACTTCTTTTGGTACAGATGTAGAGCCCGACAACAGCAACCTTCAGCAGCAATCCCGATGACAGTGACCGACCTCTCTTCCTAATGTTTTCTTTTCTATTTATATTGGTTGCTCTAGGGTTAGGTCATTTTGAGTCCAAAAGGATTTAGGAGTCTCGCTTGAATCAGAAAATAGGAGGGGAATTCAAGTTATAAAACTAGCTGCAGCATAGTACACGGCCCGTGTGTCACTACACGGGTCCCGTAATGTAGGGCTGTGTAACTTACTAGAGGAGAATTGTGAAATCTTATTTTGGCACAAAAAGTTACACAGTAGTTACACTACAGGCCAGTTACAATTGTTGTATAATTGTTCCCATAAGGTTCTTGGCTTGTGCCACACTTACCAGTGAGCACATTACACCCATCTACTTACATACACCATATACTTGTGTTGTGTCATTTCATCTCTTCTCTTTCTTCGAGAGAGTTACATGGGTCTGGGGCTTGTTTACACAACCCATGTACTTTGTATCAGTAGTAATTTTTTTTATCTTTTTGCACTCCCATTCTTTGGGGCTTTACCCAAACACCTGAAATAATGTAGAAAACATGGAATTAAGGGCATGGCAATAGAATTTACAAAAACTAATGAAATCAACTACTATGCATGAAAATACTTGCCTAAAAGCTATGAATCAGAATACAAATGTGCTTAAAAATATTTATACAATTCAAGTGTATCAAATACCCCCAAACTGAAACTTTTGCTTGTCCTCAAGCAAAACAAAACTCTGTTTTAAAACACATTTCAGGAGATACTTAGGAATACAACCATCAATTTAATAAGTATAGAATTGAACTCCTCCAACCTTCATACCAACTCCCCTCTTTCAAGGCATAAGGGTTCTAATAGCTGCCTATTTAGAATTTTCACATTCTTTCATGGTGCTTCGACTAATTATTCCTCTTTACAAGACCATTAATAAGCCACAAATACCCTGTTTTATCAGGATAGAATTTAGAAACACTAACTCCCCCAAATTTACCTCTTTTGGGAGTAATTGTGGAGAAGTAATTCAATTCCAACTCCATAGGCATATCTCAATTCTCTATCTCCACTAATATAGCATGTACTTTTCAAAAGATCAAAAGGTCTTCAAAAGGGTTGTAATAGGGCTAAGGGATAATGACTTGGTTGCCAATGAAAGGTCTTTAGGGAATGCAAATGTGAGAATGGCGTGTATGCATAAAATACTGACTTTGTATGGAGAGGAAGGGCTTTTGGCTTTTTACTGTGCTAAGCATGCTTCCATGATATGTATCTTAGGACTTCTTTTCTTATCTCTTTTCCTTTCTTTTTTATGTTCCTTTTGTCCTCTCCCCTAAACTTATTGCTTTTGCTGGTTCGGAAAGGCAAGTTTTTCTTTGATTTCAATTGCACACTTGCACGCTTTCTTGTGTACTACATCCTCTCTTCATTTTCCTTATGCATATTGCTTCCTCAAAAGGGTGTGGTAGGTGTTTAGGCTAGGGGCTACGTAAATAACATGGATAATTAATAAATTCTAAGGGATAAACATAGGCTTCAAATTGGCTACAAGGGATATACATTTTAATTAGGGATGGCTAAGGCTTAGTGAGGCTATATCAAAGAATGCCTTAATCATTTCTTCATCAAGCATATGCCAGGATTTCGCTTTGCTAGGTCCAAGAGATATGTTCTAGAGATAGTGAGGTAGTTTTTAGGTTTGCTTGTATTTCAAAAATTGTTCTCCTAATTTTATAAGTTCAATGTGATAAATTAATAGTTATAAAGAGGTTTAACTAGTCTAGTTCCATTAAAGAGATTAGTTTCTTTACAAACAACATGTTAGAATCCCTTTTTGCCTATCTAGATACGTTCATTCCTCTATCCCATGGAGTCCAATTATTAGCTTACTAAATTTTGGTTATAGTGCTAAGTTTCATAATTTAAAATCCAAAATTTTTCAAAAATTCTAAAAAAAAAAAATTTTAATACACAAGAATAATGTAGCTGAAGTTAAACAATGCAATGATGTATGTGCATGTACTAATATGCAAATGCAATTGTACCCCCCCCCCCCCCCAAACTCAAACCAGACATTGTCCTCAATGTTATCATAATGTGCAAAATTAGAGCAATTGTACAAAAATTTAAGGAATCATATTTTTTATTAAGCATGGAAAATTTTTGAACATAAAGCAAATAAAAGAGACCTATAGTTGCAAGTTAGGACTAAGGCATGTAATATATTATAATAAAGATCATATCCTATAGTCCTAGCTCTAAAAGGTCTCTAATGATGATGGTGATGGTGATGTTGATGATCTTGGCTCCTCTTCCTCCTCTTCCTCCTCATTTAGTTTGTCCATTAGCATGTCTAGCTTGTTGTGTGCTTCCTAGAGGCTGTCCTAGATAGCTCGCATCCTGCCGTATATTGTGGTCTCCATGCATTGTAGGTATGCAAGGATCGGGTCTATCAGTAGTGGTGTGTATGGAGGCACTCGGATAGGGGACTCTTCGAACATTCGCTCTTGCCTTTCTTCATGGGGTTGCAAAGTTTTGCTGGGTCCTTCTCTTCCTTCGTCTTTCCGAGGAATGGTGTTTCCTTCAGCATCCACCAAGTAGCATGTGTTGCCCACTTTCTTACATATCCCCATGGATATGCAAATAGTTTGATCAATTCGTGATTTTCCAGTGACAAAGCACAACCTATTATGTCCTGGAACGAAGCCAAAGTGCAGGGCAATGGTGGTGACAAGGCCACTAAGTACAATGTGGCTGGTAGATTGATGGCAAAGGCATTGGAGATGGTTGCACAAAAAGAAGCCGGTGCTGCACCACTGTCTAGTGACCATACACTATAAAAAGAAGAACTCGTTGGCATTGACAATGCCAAGGCTATCACCACGACCCATGATGGTGTGGGTGGTGAACCGATGCATGTATCACATTGCTGGACTAGTAATGCTCATTGATTTGGATTTGCTAGAGTTGTATGGCTCTGAGTTTGGGGCAATGGAACTCCAGAAGTTGATGTTATTGTATAGCATGCGGTTCCTTAGAATCTCTTAGTGACCGATGCTGTCAAAACCAAATATGGCAATGAACTCGTCCATGTTCATTACTCGGTCGACACCAAGGAGGCAAAATTCAATCCTACCCCTGTCTTCCCTATCGGTAGGCCATAAGTTGGCCTTAAAGCTACCCAAAAATTCCAGCGTGGTGTCCTTATAAACTAGGAACTGGAGTTGGGCGAACCTTGGCCACCCAATGCTGTCAAGTAGCCCATTGATTTCATCTTGCAACCCTATTTGCTCTAAAAGCAAAAATCTATGTACTTGATGGAGGATATTTTTCAAGCGTGAAGTCTGGTGCACATTGCTTTGTGGGCATCATTACGAAATCCCCAAGGAATAGAGATTTTGGGTTGTGGAGCGGGTTGTGGCTGTGGTAGTTGTGGAGAAGAGGCTTGTTGAGATGGTTGGGGAGTGGTTACCCTCGTTCTTAGACGTTGGGTTAGAGGCCGGGGTGGAGAAGGTGAGGATTCTCCTCTTTGCCTTGAAGACAAGCTGATCCTTCTTACAAATCTCTTTGCAGGAGCCATGGATGGGTTTTTGGGAAGGAGAATAGTAGGATTTTGATGAAGGGAGATGAGATTTGAGAGCTTTTTATAAGCTAGGAAGGGAGGAGATGAAGGGTTTTATGTTTATGAAAGGTTTTAATGCTACGGGTGCATTTAAAGAGCTGTTAGGACTCTTCGTTTCGCGTATTTCGCGCCCCAGGAGTGTTTGCAGGAATCCAAAAATCGATAGGCATCGTCTGATACATCATAAGCAACAGGCACCAACTTCTTAAAATTAATTATTTGTTTATAAGGTTCTCCTCTTAGTGCTGTGGACTATTACTGTTGGGGAGGGTAGACCATATACTGTGCCATCATTTCGATGGTTCTCTGCAAACCTGCTAAAACAGCTACCATTGGGTCCATGGGACTCGAGGCCACAAAAGACTGTTCCTGAACTGGTGGTGGCTGCTCCTTTACTTGAGCAACTATAGGCTTCCTACCCCGCCTCCTCGGGGCAGGCACCTTATCCTGTGCCGACACCTTGTCAGGCACATCTGGTTCTGGTGCAGTGGCAGCTCTTTTGCTTCTATGCATTTTCCTCAAATTCAGTAGCATTAGTCCACAACAATTCAAAACGGCATGTTACACAGCTCTACAGACTCATATTTACACACAATTATGTAAAGCAAAAACTAGAAGCAAAGATGACAATGCGAGACGAATGTGGACCCTATTTTCTGCTTGTGACTCCTAGTAGACTCTTCCCAATACTTTAGACAAATATTCCCTATGAATCTAGAGCCTAAGCTCTGCTGCCAAATTTATTACGACCCAACCTATGGGCTGGACCGGCACTAGGACCTGGGCCAGCCTAAAGCCCCCAAGGCCCGTAGTAAGCGTAACTATTCCTCAATCCAACTCTAAGGCCCATTTGGGCCTAATTTCAAGAATTCAAATACACATAGTTCAACCATAAAATGGACCATTTAACAGGGAGTTTTTGACTCACCTGACCTATAAACACAATATATAATCATCTGGGGAGCTCAGCTCACCTTCAACATAATCAATTGCCATAAAAATAAATGGGAGCTCGGCTCCCTCATCAAATCCAACCATACATACTTTTAATAAGTTTACAGGTCCAACATGATAATTATATTACAGACCCAATCAAATAAATATTTCTAACACATGCAAAAATTATAGAAGTTAACAGAATTATACAAATATTAATAAACGGCCTGCGAAGAAGAAAAGCAGGCTAAACACAATAAAAATTATGAACAGGAGTAAGCGTTTGACTTAGAGAGTAAAATATCAATTTTAACCATAATCTCTATAGCTATCTAAAGCTAATGCACCCTGTGGAGTGAAATATAGCACCGTCATAAATTTCATACAAATCACATCAAAAAGCAATTTAGAGCACTCACACACCCGATAATATCAAATAATACATATACGGAAGCTGATCCCCTATACAGCCCTCTTAATCCAATCTCTGCCAGTGAAGATCTCAAGCGGGACTTTCGCTTAATAAACCAAATACGGGGTCCCAGCGAAGAACTCAAGCCGTGTTTACCCCGAAGGACCGGGTCTTAGTGAAGATCTCAAGCCGTGTCTACCCATCCTGTCCATATCCAACACCATACCACACGCATGCCAACGCACACACACTGCTCCAAATTACCACAACAACATCCATGGCACTTTAACAGTTGTGAATGCAACATAAAACGTGCCTAGAGTTTAACTATATAGGTACATATTTATAAGTGATGCATGGGCATGCTTGAACATATAATAATATCGAAATTATAATTAAAATTAATATTTTACTCACAGATTTAACTGAAGTCACTGTGGTAGCTGGGCGGAGGAGGAAGGCTATCTCAGCTCACCTGATAATTTTTATCACAATTATTTAATAAATTTGACTCAATACAAACTAAGAAAAGACCAAAGATGTCCTAAGTCGTGCCAAAAATCCAGCAGAGTCTCCCTTATACCTAGGACCTACCCAACCTACAAACGGGTTTTAAACACACTTTTATATCCACAAAATATACACCCACAACTCAATCACATCACACAGCCCTCTTGGGCCCATCCAAACAGACATCAATCACAATATGTAAAATTATAGTTAAGTCCTTATAATTAACCCTTTTGCGAAAACTACCCAAATGAGTTCTAAAAATTTTAAAACTTTGCCCCACGGTCCTTAGCATTATTACTAAGCTAATGCAAAAGGAATTATAATTTTCTGAGCTACCACAAATATTTTATGGATTTTTAATCCCATTCAAGCACTAGAAAATTAAGAAAAAGTAAGGTTCGGGTTTACCTATCCGATTCCGACCTTGGGAACGCACTCGGGACGTCTGACAATGATGGGGTAGCCAAAATCTCGATCCAATTCTAAGACTTTTTGGGTAGCCTGTCTGTCTGGCCGAAATTGACAGACCTGAGCAACTGTTGAATTTCCATGAATTGAAGGTACCTACACGAAGCCCACAACACGGGGGTTTGTACAAAATTTTTACGGAATTTTCTAAGCTCATTTAGTGCTTAGAAAAACACTATGAAGTTTCATGGGACCCACCGAAAAATTTTGAAATTTATATTGCCGCAAAGCTCTCGATGAGTGGAGCGCTCTGGTACTCTCAATTTTCTCGTGGGGTTCACAGTTTACGAGAAATCTAGCCCAAAAATCGGAATGGGCTAAAACTTCCCGAACAAAAATTGGGCAAACTGCTTGATAGATTTTAGGGTTCTTGGTGTCTATGAAAAGCTCTCGAGGTGTAGATGAAGTTTGACACAAGAAAAATTTGTCTATGGAAAGCTCCCTTTGTGCGCTCTGGGAAGCCGAAACGGTGTGTGCGCACAAAGGGAGCTTCGCTTGGAGTGTCGGCCAGAGGCGGGGGAGGCTAGGGTGGCAGCGGCGTGGTGTGGGGAGGAGGGAGGAGAGAGAAAATGGGAGAGAGAGGAAGAGCAACAGGAACGCACGGGGAGCAAAAAAAAAAAGAAGAAGAAGGCCGGTCCGATTCAAGATACAAAATTTTGAATTTTTACTCTGCCTTGGGATCGAAAACGAGGCCCAAAAATTCTGAAAAAAATTCTAGAAAACTCAAAAAAATTCGTAGAGTCCAAATATATTTTTAGTTTTACCACGTGGTCTTTAAATTAATTTTTAAAAAATTATAAAAGTTTTATAATTTCAAAAAATCAAACCCGATTTCTAAAATCAGAAAAATTTCAAATAATTTCCTAAAATTTAAATAAAATAAAATATTAATATTTTTCCATAAAATAATAAATTTAAAAATTAGGGGTGTTACACTTTCTATAAAAAATATTAGATAAATAAATCACTTCCCTTCCTTTCTTTTCTTTATAAAAAAGATTTATAAATAAAATAATAATTTTCCATTACACAAACTTTACTTTCCTTATAATTTTGCCACAAACTAAAACCAGGTCATACTGTCAACCTTATCAGCAATGTAGATCTTATAACATTTCTTCACCTTTTTACATTTTAAGGTAAAGGCGGCCATCTGAATGGCCCTGCTATCCTAGCACCCAACTCATCTGCTATCATTTTGACCGCCTTAACATACTTGAAAGGATCATCTTCTTCCTTATATTTAGGTGCATCTAACTTTAAGTAGTTCATCATCTTTGCCTTACCTCTACCAGTTATCTCGGCCTCTTGTGTAAGAACTGATGGCGTTGCAAGAGGTGGTAGTGGTGCTTACTTTCCTGTAACTCTCTTCATAAGTTTCCATGGTGGTTGAAGTGCTATGGGCGTATTATTGAGGAGGATACATGGGATATGTGTTGAACAGTGGGTAGGGCATGAAAAATGGTTATTGGGGATAGCTCATAAACTTAAGATTTCCAAAACTTCTCTGTTGTGGATAATGATACCCATATCCATACTCCAGTCCTAGCTGAGGAGGAGACACAAACTTTGACTCATCTTTTTCCTCCACAAAACTATATTCTCCCACTCTTCCCAAGCCTACAGACTCAAGATTTTTATCCTGTTGTGACAAGCCATGAGAACTCCTTCATAGATGACACCATCTATGAAAAAGAAATTTATATCCATTACTTGTCAAACTAGATACAGAAATGATGTTTTTAAAGGCATCAAGTACATACAAAATGTGATCTAATAACAAAACATGTTCAAATATATACAAAGATTTAGACCTTATGGTTAACGCTGCAATATTTTCTTCTTGAAAAGCCATTTGTTTCCTATTGGTACAATATGTTTGCTGGTTTACAATCTCGCAAGTGTACGGATCATTAACAAGTAATAAAGTAATGAGTAAAGTATCATTCTTACAAGGACCATGTTGAATACAAAAGTAACGTGATTTTAATTATCTAGATGATTGAATTATATATAAATAGTAATTAAATCTATATTAAAAGAAATAAAATCTAAAATAATAAACTAAACTTGAATATTAGTTAATAAAAAACTCTAGGGCTAGGGGTTCACACTTCAATCAATTATAAAATCAATCTAATTCATTCAATAAATGAAAGATTATTATATTGAAGGAAATTAATCCTAAGTTATTTTAGTCCTCTCTTAAGGCACTTAAGGTGTATTTTAATTAACCAAAACTCTAGTTTTGTGGTGATTAAATTAACTAAAACCCATTCTGTTCTATGATTAATTGTTAGATCCACATAAAATTCTAGCCTATTTGTAGATCAAGAAGGTTGCATAGGGTCCGAGAGGTTAAACAGGGCAAGTTATACAGCCCGTGTAATTCTTATGGCCTTCCATTTTCACTTTCTGACCTCTGGATCTCTTCCAAACACGTCCTTGGCTCAAGAACCACATAAAAAACCTAATAAAATATAAAAATAAAAAAATTGGGTTGGATTAACAAGTTTTCTAAAATATTACTAAAAACACATAAAAATAAACATAAAAAGAGACTAAATGCTAACAAAATGCAATGAATATTAACCCTAAATGTCTATGGAATTTGACTTCATCAAATACCCTCAAACTCAAACAATTACTTGTCCTCAAGGAAAGGAAAACTTAAATGCATATAAGAGGTATTTTCCTTTTAGGTATAATAAGAATTAAAAATCTGGACTTTCAACGATAACCTTACAAAGATCAACATGTCAGCAATTTATCAAAATGCTAAGAAGTCAAGATCCATTATATGCACCAATATTTAGCAAAGCGCAAATTACCAACCCAAAACATATGTACGCACACCAGTTACAAGAAATTGCTTTACTTAAATAAGTACATGTGCACTTAGCAATCTCTAATGGCTCCATATGAATGTATTCAATTTAATTTCTCAAGTCCCATAGGCAGATCTCTTAACCCTATCTCTACTTATGTAGCATGCACTATCAAAAGATCAAAAGGTCTTGTAGGATTAAAGGATAACGTGGCAATCAAAGAAAAAGGATATAAAGTAATCAAAGTATGAGAGATATTAATCTATAAAAGATCAAAACACACAAAAAAATTTTTTTTCTTGTTTTTCCTTTTCTTTTTTTCTTCCATGGAGAGAAGAAATTTACAAATTGACTCTACTGCTATCATACATCTTAATAAGTGAATAAGGACTTTATTTATAATCTTGTGTTTGATACACTTATCCCTCTTTGGTTTCCACCCCTCAAACTCATTCCTTGAATACTTGGGTGGATTATTTCTTTGTAATTTATTTTCATATGCTAGCACCTTTATTTTTATTTCTTTCTCCATATTTTCTTTTCTTTTCTCTTTTTTATCTAGTGTATTTCTTGCTTTTATAGACAACCTCTCTCATAAGAGTAAGTTAAATGTTTTGGCTAAATGCTAGGTAAATAATGTGGGTAAACAAAGAAAATTATATAGGTAAAAATATAGGCTCGAGTTGGCTGCAAGGGATCTATTATAATTAAGAGTGGCTAAGGCTATAATAAGGCTATATCAAAGAATGCCAAAATCATGTCTTAATCAGGTAAATGCTAGGATTTCGCCTCGATAAGTTTAAAAGACCTGGCGGGTGAGATAATTAGAAAGTCACAACCATACACATATACTTGCTCTAAGAACTCACAAGTTCATTGTAATGGAATGATGCACACATACCTAGGAAAAATAATATACACAAGGCCAAATATAAATTCCATTATGAATATTCTTTCCCTTATACTTTTCTAAGTAATGAACATAACAAACTTCTCAAAGTCACTTCAACCATCCATTAAAACAATTTTCATCATATTAAAAGACTAAAAAAAAAAACTAAAAATTTTATTGATTTTATAAATGCAATAAATGCAAAAAACTTTCTACCTAAAATGCAAAACTTAAAATGCAAATTCTATTGCACCCCAAACTCAAATTTGACATTGTTCTCAATGTCATTAAGATAGCACAATGAGGTCAAGAGCAACGTCATAAATGTAGTAACAAGGAAAAGATAATGGATATAGAATACACCCCCTTAAAGCATGCATTCCCTTGAAAAATTGTGAACTTGATCTCCATTGTTCCTTTTAAGTGCTTTTTGAACCTACAAAGTGAACAAACATCGAAACAAATTTAGGAGGTGTCACACCCTACCCCTCTGTAAGGCATAACATGATCCCGTAGTATACCTAATGAATTACCAACTTCGCCTCCTGATAACCCATTAAACACACTACAAGGGATTTTCAAAAACTTTTCTTACTTCTTTTATAGTGGTGAGCACTATTTACAGGTGTTAAAAACTTTTTTGAACTGAGGTGAATTAACTAACACATTTAGATTATTAGTAATTTCTGTAAAAAAATTTTGGCAGAGTGCCCTCCGTAATTTGGATAAAACAGTTCTTCAAAAACCTGTAAAAAGCACTTCAATATTTTTCTCAATCTCAAACTCTAGCATAATTCAACACAAATCCACAATAATTTTTCAAAGACTGAGATACAAGAAATATAATACAATTTTTACAAGTCCAAATAACTAATAATTTATTTTACAACTTTAATGTACAATTTTAATTTACAACTGCTCAAAATCAAGAACATTATATACATACAGTGAACATACATTACAATATAAAATGCAGAATATGGTATACTCAATATACCCGATGATTTCTCGCTGAATGTACTAGCAGCCTAGTCTGCTGCCCTGTCAGTCTGTCTACCTGCGACAGCAATGAAAAGCTATCGCTGAATAAAATTTACTCAGTGGTGCACAATAACAATTTGAAATGCGATATATAAATGTTTTATTGATAGTTCACAAATCAAATGATTCACAATTCCATTTCACAATTTACAAAATTCATCTAACACAAATTTGATCAAGTAATTGAATAATACCGTTTTGCAAATCAATAACACAGTTCGATCAAATAATTGAATAATACCGTTTTGCAAATCAATAACACAATTCGATCAAATAACTGAATAATACAATGTTGCCAATCGATAACATAATTTAGGCCATGACACAATTTTTTCCACACATGCCGTGTTGTACACCACGACAAGACACACTCACCCCAATAATCAAAATCAATGAGGGAGGAAGCTAGCTGAATAATGAGTACTCATCCACACTCACCTCAGACTGGGAAGTCAAAGAGGGAGGAACATAATCACACTCACCCCAGACTGATAAGTCAAAGAGGGAGGAATATATTAACAGTGTCATGCCAAGTGTGAATTAAAACAATTTCAATTCACAATATTTCATACAAACCATAAATCACATTTTATCTCAAAATTTCCATTTGCAAAGTTGGCAACACAATAAGTTCCAAATAATATTCCCAAAACCAAAGTAATAAAAAATTATTCATAACTCATTTCTCCAAATAAATTTGCTAGTAAAAGCAGTAAATATCAAAATTATTGTGCACAAACACAATTTAAAACAATAACGTATAAATAATCGTAATTTATTTCAATTGAAAAATTCAAAAAAAAAAATACTTATTGTGCATAAACACAATTTAAAACAATAACATATAAATAATCATAATTTATTTCAATTAAAAAATTAAAAAGAGATACTTATTGTGCACAAACACAATTTAAAACAATAACGTACAAATAATCATAATTTATTTCAATTGAAAAATTCAAAAGAAATAAATATTGTGCACAAACACAATTTAAAACAATAACGCACAAATAATCATAATTTATTTCAATTGAAAAATTCAAAAGAAATAAATATTGTGCACAAACCTCTGATAACTGTCTCTTGGCTCTGACTCAGTGTTTCCTTCCCCTCCCTGAGTCTTTGCTAACTGAGAAACACAATTTGAAGTGTTTCAGTACTCATTTAAACTGTCTCTAACGATAATGCTTGATAATTAATTCACTGAATTCATTTATTCGCTTAGTCAACCTACTATGTCGACCCTTGGTACATTCTAGGTAATTTAGGTTTTAATGTCATTAATATGTCACATTCGATAGTCTTTTAGGGTTGGTACATGTTACCAATTTCATTTCCGTGTATACTGCATTTTCTTGCGATTTGCTGGATTCCGGGATACTAGTTTAACCTAGCCGGACGACCTAGTTCCCTCAGTTTTCGGATTTCGGTCAAAACCACAAACTTGTAGATCTATGTCTTATGGAACGCGGGGCAAAATTTCAGGTCATTCTGAATTATGCAGGCCAAGTTATGGTCATTTTACCATTGCTGGTCAAATTGCACCAAAATTGGTCACTTTAGGTCATTTTAGGTTCGGCCAGTTTTTGGACCCGAACTTCTGCAAGCTGTTTGACTTACTTATGGTCATTTCTGGGCTTTGGTGTCTTCATAAGACTTGTAGATATGGGTCTTAACTATTCATGGTTAAAATTTCACGTCAATTGGACTTGTTTTGTGTGAGTTATGGTCTAAACACTAACTGCTGTCCAAATGGTCAATTTTCAGGCCTCATTTGCACTTAATCCAGATTTGGCCATTTTTCAAGCTACCTTGTAAGCAGAATTTTGGCAAGCTTCCTTCATGAAAGTTGGCACATTTTGTGCCTAGTTTCACCTCCAATTGGTCTCATACCAATTGGAGCCACACACTTAAAGTTATAGGCCTAAAATACAAACTGCCTTATTGCAATTCTTGCATACATATCAAACATCACTTTTAACACTCACCAAACTTAACATTCAAACTAATTCTGGTTGTACCATGACCTAAACATAATTCACAACACATTATAGGTCATTTTGGTAGCTTACAATTACATTCAATGCGCACCAACAAGTGCAGAATTTGCCCAACTCAATTTACAACAATTTAACTCCATAACTAAGCTCATTCACATGTCCAACCTTCACACCACTATACATACATTCAAACTTCCATAACAACTAACACATTTTAACATCATTATTCCATAAACCAAGCATGAATTCCAGTATTCTTCAAGAGTTAACAAACTACCACAATGGTACACTTACATTCCATTACTTTCCAAGCTTTAAATCTCATTTTACATTTACATATACTAAGTATACATTACCCAAACAATTTCCTACACAATATACATTTAATGAATCATTTAATTCACCATTTACAAGCACAATTAAACTGCCTTCAAGGTGTTTTCATGGCTGCCAAAAGTGCACATTCCCATTCAACATCAAAACTCAAAAATTTCTCCATAAATCAAACACCCATAACACCCTTACAAACTTTAACAAAGCAACAATCAAAAACTCAAACTTACCTATGGATGAGACTTCTTAAATCTTCACAAAAACTTGGTCTTCTTGCTGCTAATCTACTACCCAAGTGGTGTAGACTAACTTTGATGAAGGAAGGTAGAAGGAAAGAAGCTTGAATCTCATATGCATGGAGCTTCAACCATGCGTCAATGGAGTTTTTTGGGAGCAAATTTTCTGCTGGTTCTAAGGTTGAAGATGAAGATGTATATTCTGCCCAAATGAAGCTTTAGTGGTCCACTTAAATGAGTTAGTGGACCACTATGTAAGAATTAAATCATTGTTTATTCTAAGGTTCCATTTTTCCACATTTAACTCCCAATTTTTTCTATTTACATTTGGTACCCCCAATTTAATTTTTCATGATATTTTACAAGTGTAATATTATTTATTTTTAATGGACATTTAGGTCAAAAGACAACTCGGGGTGTCAAATGACTACAATGCCCCTGTTCGGGTTGCATTCCCGATTTTTCGGTAACACCGAGTTTTGTCCGTTTTTCGATTTCTCGCTTTTCTTTGTACTAATTATTTAATTTTTCTTTGATATTTCTAATGATACTTCTACTTCAATTGATGTCTCTTCAACTCCTAAAAATATTTTTCAGGGTTTCCGCGGTCCAGGGCTAGTCAACGGTCCACGCCGTGACTTCCCGGTGCGGTCACCCATCGCTAGGGTTCTCGGCTCGCTTAACTTAGTTGCATTTCTTTACTATTGTTTTTCCTTTATTTTTTTTGTATTTCATTATTTAATGTCTCCTCACTCATATCGAAGTGTAATTCTAGGCATTCTAGCTGTCCGGACAGCACTGGTCACCAGAACAGTAGAACGCACTACCGAACTTAGGGGTGTTACAATTCTCCACCCCTTAAAATAAATTTTGTCCATGAAATTTTTCCCAATAGCCATCTTACAATAGTCATACGTTTATTTTCTCCTTTCTATATGATCGTATAATCTTCTTTCTCTCGAATTTGTATAAGACTTTTAACAATCTAATACAACATTTAATTTGTTTGTATAACACCAATCTTCTCTTACTATTGTCCTGTCTAATATTTCGATTCATGCTCCTTCTTGAATGACCCTTGAGGTCATGTTAGAATCATTTATCTAGTTATTAGTCCTCTGACCATTCTAGTCCATAGTCTTCCTCACATTCGTAACATTTCTTTGTTATATTTGAACCAACTGTTCGAATTTTTACTTCCATAACTCTTTTTATCTGTCAATATTCTATAACTTACTTTCTTTTGTACTGAACTATAACCTTTTGATATTCTAACCTTTGAGTTTTAGATCCCTAAGTAGGATTTTCAAACTTATTTCTAACAATTAAATTCTGTCATGGCATAACTATACCAAAACAGATGTCATTGGCAACTATTCTTATCTAGGTGTATTATCGGATAGTACGTAACTCTACACAATAATATCAAGTCAGTACTGTAATCTGCAGCTTACAGTATAAACATCAAGAACATTGCATAGTTACTACGATACATCCCAATAAATCAAATTTTCCTATCTTTTATCCTTTTCGAATTCACTAATATCCCGAACTTATTATGATTACAATATCCATTAACAATTACTAACAGTGACATCCTTGCCCTCATCTAGAGCAATTCCATTACTGCATCTTACTTTTACGTCCTCTTACCTTACATTAAGTAGGCTCGCCAATTAGCTTTATAATTTATGGTGTGTTAGAAAATACTTTTCGCCAATAAACTCTTTCAAAACTAATTTCACTTATTATCACAATCCTTATTTTAAAGGGCTAATCACTAATGCATCAAAATTTATTCCCCTGTAAAGGAATGACAATAGAACATATAGTTCTAACACTAACATAAAAGTATGCAGAACCCAGGTCAAACAATACATATATATATCTTAGTTACTATTTGAGAAAGTACCAGCAATAATATTAAAAGTCTAAGTCTCTTATCTCTGCCGTATAGCGTATACTCCAGCTGGAGCATCACCCTGTTTTGGCTGATTCATAATACTCTGACTTATAGGTGTACTACCCCTACCTCTACCTTTGCCTCTACTAACTGATGGTGAACTCTTTGGGGTAGAAACTTGGGTTGATCCCTTTGGTGTAGTAAATGATCCAGAACGACCTGGATTTATACAATCCCTAGCAAAATGGCCAGTCTCTCCACAGTTAAAACATGCTCCTACGGCTCTATAACATACCCCACTATGTGGTTTACCACAAGTTTCACAAAGTCGATCTGACAGTGCATTCCTGGGTTTCTGTTGAGTTTGCTGATCGGATCGAGGTGGTTTCTGTCCAGAAGATCTATCTCTACCGGACTTCTTACTATCTCTGTTGTATCCCCCAAAGTTTTTCCTCTTTCCAGTAAGACCACTAGAACTCTGTTCTACTGACTTTCCCTCTTTTTCTGTCTTCTTTGATTTCTTTTCTCAGAAGCTGCTTCAGATTAAATTCTTTCTAATTCTAGTGCTTGAGAAATAAGTTCAGAGAAGTTGTTATGTTTGAATCCGACCACTTGTAATCTAATACTAGGCTTCAAGCCGGTTTCAAACCTCTTACATCTCTCCCTACTGGTAGAAAGTAGACTTACTGCATAATGGCTCAGGCAGAAAAATTCCCTTTCATATTCAGCCACCGATCTACTCCCCTGTTTCAGACTTAGGAACTCTTGCAGTTTCTGATCTACATAAGCATCAGGGACATATTTTTGTCTGAATTCCCTGAGAAAGTCACTCCAGGTTAGCACTGCAGGTTCTACCAAACTGTGGGGAATGGTTTTCCACCAGTCAAAAGCATCCCCAGTAGTAAAGATCCGAGTATTCAAATCGAGCTCCTGCATGCGGTCGCTTTCTTGAATACC
Organism: Hevea brasiliensis; assembly: GCF_030052815.1. Lineage (NCBI taxonomy): Eukaryota > Viridiplantae > Streptophyta > Magnoliopsida > Malpighiales > Euphorbiaceae > Hevea > Hevea brasiliensis. The sequence continues at coordinate 85,318,265 of NC_079494.1, read as the reverse complement.
CTATCCATCCTTTCTAACCACTGTCCTGCCTCAAGAGGATCTACTGTCCCCTTGAACTCTGTAGCCCCATATTTCATCAATTTGTCATATTGTCTAGCAGAAGACTGTGGTTGTACCACTGGTGTCTGTATTGGGGCTTGACTAGGCATGTTACCAGCCATTTGTTGGAACATTGCAGCCATCTGCTGAGCGAATTGAGCAGGGAACTGCGGTACTGCGGGGGTTGGTGCTGCTGAACCACTAACATTATGTAGGGCTGGGGCATCCCCTTGCACCTCAGCCTCTATAGATTGATCGACTGAACGATCACCCTCTTCCATAGTCAATGCGAGGATCTTATACCTCCTAAACAAATAACATAAGGAGATTTCCTCCCGTTAGCGCATATTAATAATGTAATGTACTGTATGTATCAGACAATGATATTGAGCAGTTGTACTATGAAGAAAGAATATTCAAGTAACATGTGAAAGCAGAATTTAAAAAAAACTAGCTCTGATACCACTAAAACATGTCACACCCTACCCTTCTGTAAGGCATAATATGATCCCGTAGTATACCTAATAAATTACCAACTTCGCCTACTGATAACCCATTAAATACACTACAAGGGATTTTTAAAAACTTTTCTTACTTCTTTTACAGTGGTGAGCACTATTTACAGGTGTTAAAAACCTTTTTGAACTGAGGTGAATTAACTAACACATTTAGACTATTAGTAATTTCTGTAAAAAAATTTTGGCAGAGTGCCCTCCGTAATTTGGATAAAACAGTTCTTCAAAAACCTGTAAAAAGCACTTCAATATTTTTCTCAATCTCAAACTCTAGCATAATTAAACACAAATCCACAATAAATTTTCAAAGACTAAGATACAAGAAATATAATACAATTTTTACAAGTCCAAATAACTCATAATTTATTTTACAACTTTAATGTACAAATTTAATTTATAACTGCTCAAAACCAAGAACACTATATACATATAGTGAACATACATTACAATATAAAATGCAAAATATGGTATACTCAATATACCCGATGATTTCTCGCTGAATGTACTAGCGACCGATCACGCCTGTCGATCTGTCTACTGTGATAAAGAATGAAAAGCTATCGCTGAGTAAAATTTACTCAGTGGTGCACAATAACAATTTGAAATGCGATATATAAATCTTTTATTGACAGTTTACAAATCAAATGATTCACAATTCCATTTCACAATTTACAAAATTCATCTAACACAAATTTGATCAAGTAATTGAATAATATCGTTTTGCAAATCAATAACACAATTCGATCAAATAAGTGAATAATATCGTTTTGCAAATCAATAACACAATTCGATCAAATAACTGAATAATACAATGCTGCCAATCGATAACATAATTTAGGCCATGACACGATTTTTTCCACACATGCCGTGTTGTGCACCATGACAAGACACACTCACCCCAATAATCGAATTCAATGAGGGAGGAAGCTAGCTGAATAATGAGTACTCATCCACACTCACCTCAGATTGGAAAGTCAAAGAGGGAGGAACATAATCACACTCACCCCAGACTGATAAGTAAAAGAGGGAGGAATATATTAACAGTGTCATGGCAAGTGTGAATTAAAACAATTTCAATTCACAATATTTCATACAAACCATATATCACATTTTATCTCAAAATTTCCATTTGCAAAGTTGGCAACACAATAAGTTCCAAATAATATTCCCAAAACCAAAGCGATAAAAAATTATTCATAATTCATTTCTCCAAATAAATTTGCTAGTAAAAGCAGTAAATATCAAAATTATTGTGCACAAACACAATTTAAAACAATAACATATAAATAATCGTAATTTATTTCAATTGAAAAATTCAAAAAAAATACTTATTGTGCATAAACACAATTTAAAACAATAACATATAAATAATCGTAATTTATTTCAATTGAAAAATTCAAAAGAGATACTTATTGTGCACAAACACAATTTAAAACAATAACGTACAAATAATCATAATTTATTTCAATTGAAAAATTCAAAAGAAATAAATATTGTGCACAAACACAATTTAAAACAATAACGTACAAATAATCATAATTTATTTCAATTGAAAAATTCAAAAGAAATAAATATTGTGCACAAACACAATTTAAAACAAAAACGTACAAATAATCATAATTTATTTCAATTGAAAAATTCAAAAGAAATAAATATTTTGCACAAACCTCTGATAACTGTCTCTTGGCTCTGACTCAGTGTTTCCTTCCCCTCCCTGAGTCTTTGCTAACTGAGAAACACAATTTGAAGTGTTTCAGTACTCATTTAAACTGTCTCTAACGATAATGCTTGATAATTAATTCACTGAATTCATTTATTCGCTTAGTCAACCTACTATGTCGACCCTTGGTACATTCTAGGTAATTTAGGTTTTAATGTCATTAATATGTCACATTCGATAGTCTTTTACGGTTGGTACATGTTACCAATTTCATTTCCGTGTATACTGCATTTTCTTGCGATTTGCTGGATTCTGGGATACTAGTTTGACCTAGCCGGACGACCTAGTTCCCTCGGTTTTTGGATTTTGGTCAAAACTACAAACTTGTAGATCTATGTCTTATGGAACGCGGGGCAAAATTTCAGGTCATTCTGAGTTATGCAGGCCAAGTTATGGTCATTTTACTATTGCTGGTCAAATTGCACTAAAATTGGTCATTTTAGGTCACTTTAGGTCATTTTAGGTTCGGCCAGTTTTTGGACATGAACTTGTGTAAGCTGTTTGACTTACTTATGGTCATTTCCGGGCTTTGGTGTCTTCATAGGACTTCTAGATATGGGTCTTAGCTATTCATGGTTAAAATTTCAGGTCAATTGGACCTGTTTTGAGTGAGTTATGGCTAAACACTAACTACTGCCCAAATGGTTAATTTTCAGGCCTCATTTGCACTTAATTCGGATTTGGTCATTTTCCAAGCCACCTTGCAAGCAGAATTTTGGCAAGCTTCCTTCATGAAAGCTGGCACATTTTGTGCCTAGTTTCACCTCCAATTGGTCTCATACCAATTGGAGCCACACACTCAAAGTTATAGGCCTAAAATACAAATAGCCTTATTGCAATTCTTGCATACATATCAAACATCACTTTTAACACTCACCAAACTTAACATTCAAACTAATTCTGGTTGTACCATGACCTAAACATAATTCACAACACATTATAGGTCATTTTGGTAGCTTACAATTACATTCAATGTGCACCAACAAGTGCAGAATTTGCCCAACTCAATTTACAACAATTTAACTCCATAACCAAGCTCATTCACATGTCCAACCTTCACACCACTATACATACATTCAACCTGCCATAACAACCAACACATTTTAACATCATTATTCCATAAACCAAGCATGAATTCCAGCATTCTTCAAGAGTTAACAAATTGCCACAATGGTACACTTACATTCCATTACTTTCCAAGCTTTAAATCTCATTTTACATTTACATATACTAAGTATACATTACCCAAACAATTTCCTGCACAATATACATTTAATCAATCATTTAATTCACCATTTACAAGCACAATTAAACTACCTTCAAGGTGTTTCCATGGCTGCCAAAAGCACATTCCCATTCAACATCAAAACTCAAAAATTTCTCCATAAATCAAACACCCATAACACCCTTACAAACTTTAACAAAGCAACAATCAAAAACTCAAACTTACCTATGGATGAGACTTCTTAAATCTTCACCAAAACTTGGTCTTCTTGTTGCCAATCTACTGCCCAAGTGGTGTAGACTAACTTTGATGAAGGAAGGTAGAAGGAAAGAAGCTTGAATCTCATATGCATGGAGCTTCAACCATGCGTCAATGGAGTTTTTTGGGAGCAAATTTTCTACTGGTTCTAAGGTTGAAGATGAAGATGTATATTCTGCCCAAATGAAGCTTTAGTGGTCCACTTAAATGAGTTAGTGGACCACTATGTAAGAATTAAATCATTGTTTATTCTGAGGTTCCATTTTTCCGCATTTAACTCCCAATTTTTGCTATTTACATTAGGTACCACCAATTTAAATTTTCATGATATTTTCCAAGTGTAATATTATTTATTTTTAATGGACATTGAGGTCAAAAGACAACTCAGGGTGTCAAATGACCACAATGCCCCTGTTCGGGTTGCATTCCCGATTTTTCGGTAACACCGGGTTTTATCCGTTTTTCAATTTCTCGCTTTTCTTTGTACTAATTATCTAATTTTTCTTTGATATTTCTAATGATATTTCTACTTCAATTGATGTCTCTTTAACTCCTAAAAATATTTTTCAGGGTTTCCCGCGGTCCAGGGCTAGTCAAGGTCTATGCCGTGACTTCCCAGTGCGGTCACCCATCGCTAGGGTTCTCGGCTCGCTTAACTTAGTTGCATTTATTTACTATTATTTTTTCTTTATTTTTCTTGTATTTCATTATTTAATGTCTCCTCACTCATATCGAAGTGTAGTTCTAGGCATTCTAGCTGTCCGAACAACACTGGTCACCGGAACAGTAGAACGCACTACCAAACTTAGGGGTGTTACAGGAGGGTGATAAAATAAAAGAAATAAATAAATAAATAAAAAGAAATGCAAAGATTAATAGTAAAACTTGGGTTGCCTCCTAAGAAGCACCAATTTAAGGTCTTTACCTTGACCCCTTTTAGATGTGCTAATCAAAAAGTGGCTTCCGCCCATACTAGTTATCAGGTAACACCACATATGGGCCTTGATTTGTGGTACTCTAAAGATTGGCAAGATTTGAGATAAGTTTTCATGTAGCACGAATAACACTTGGTTTAGACTAATATGCTTGGGATGGGGACTACTTTACCTCATGGAGGACATATGATGATGTAGGAGGTGTCCATGATAGAAAAGGGTCTTCTGGTGGTGTATGTGTAAGCACCATCAATGAACTCAAATATATTGTCTTATCAATTTCTTCATTTACCACCATCAGTTCTGATTTGTCTTCATGTAAGCACCTTTCCAATGGCCCACCAACTATAAAGGAGTTGTTTCCTTTAGCTCTAGGTTCCACTTCTTCTTTAAGTAACTCTTGTTTTCGTGGGAACTCTACTGGTAAGTCATCTTCGAAGGAATTTTGTTCTTGAAGCTCAACTTCTTCTATAAGTTCAAATTCCCTTGAAGCTTTTTCATTCTCCCAATCTTGTTCATTTAATTCCTCCTCATAAATTGATAGCTCATTGTTCACCATTAGGTTGTTAAAATTTTCCAATGGTGCTACCTCCTCTTCAAGTCCTACTATTTTCTCTAATTGCAGCTCGAATGGTTAGTGTGAACTGTTAGGTTAATAGATGTGTAGGGGATATTGGTGACTCCAACCCTACAACGAATGATCCCAATACCAATGGTAATCAAAATCTGCCATGTCATTCAACAAGTGAATGGTATCCTCATGGTCTCTTTAAAGAACATGATCACGAGTAGCCCAAGCTCCATTATCTACCCAATTCCTTGTCACTTCATCCAAACTGTTATAGAAATTGAGAGTGAGTTCATTATTTGAAAGATTATGATTGTCAAATTGCTTTACCAAATTATTAAATCTTCTCAAAGCATCATAAAAAGGTTCATTGTATTGTTGAATAAAACATGTGAAGACTTCCTAATGAAACATCTCAATGATCCTCACAAAAAAAAAAAAAAAAAAAAACAAATAAAATTAGACATATAGAAAAATAAAGTAAAAAAGAAATAAGAATGTATGGATTAATCAAATCACTAAACGTTTGATATCAAGCACTGATCTTCGACAATGATGTCAAAAACTTGTTTACTAGTTTATAACCGCGTAAGTGCACGGATCATTAACAAGTAATGAAGTAATGAGTAGAGTATCATTCCCATGAGGACTGTGTTGAGTAGCAAACTATAGTGATTTTACTTATCTAGATGATCAAATTGTATAAAAATAGTAACTAAATCTAAATTAAAAGAAATAAAATCTAAAATAATTAACTAAACTTGAATATTAAGTAATAAAAACATTCTAAAGCTAGGGGTTCACACTTCAATCAATTATAGAATCAATATAATTCATTCAATAAATGAGAGATTATTAATTTGAGGAAAATTAATCCTAAGTTTTCTTTAGTCCTCTTTCAAGGCACTCAATGTGTATTTTAATTAACCTAAACCCTACTTTCGTGGCCATTAAATTAATTAAAACCCATTATATTCTTTGATTAATTGTTAGATCTTCAGAGACTTCCAGCCTATCTATAGATCAAGAATCCTAATATCAAAAACTTGATTTTCTAATATTAATCTTTATCTTTCAGTTCATCAGTTAATATCTAGAATCAATACTAAGTGGGTACTAATACATAACATGTATTAAGAACACAGGAGATTAAATTAAAGAAAAAAAAAACTCAATATATTAAATAAAATCAAGCTAAATCCATAATTAAATTGAGAGTGCTACATCTCTAACCCTAGAAAAAAGAAATTTAGTACACATGGTGAGTTTTATAATCAAGTTTATAAAATCAAGAAAAGACATGAGAAGAAATAGAATGAAAGAACATAGATAGAGAATTGTAGCCTTAGACTTTTGGAACTTCAGCTGAAAATCCCTTCTAGCAATCTTCTAGATCTTGTTTCTCCTTTGTCTTTGTTGAAGTTAATGTCCACTCTTGAATGTAAATTGGTTCCCCCTCCCTCAATTCTTGGCTTATTATATTTATATCTAGTGTATAAACCCTTGTTTTAGAGTTCTAAATGCCTTAGAAGTCCAATCAGGTTGAGTTGAAAGGAAGAAATGTCAGGTTAAAATTATTGTCTGGAGACAGTACACGGGCTGTGTAACATTACACGAGGTGGCCATGTGTAATTTTCTGTAGCTTGAATTTTTAAGTTTTCTTTTGTCTAGAGGTTGCATGGGGTCCAGGAGGTTACATGGGGCAGTTTACATGGCCCTGGCCTTCCATTCCTCACTTTTTGACTTCCAGATCTCTTCCAAACTCATCCTTAGCTCAAGAATCGCATAAAAACACATGATAAAATATAAAAATCAAAATATTGGGTTAGATTAATAAGTTTCTAAAATATTACCAAAAAACACATAAAAATAATGCAAAAAGAGACTAAATGCTAACCAAATGCAATGAATATTGCCCTAAATGTCTATATAATTTGAATTAATCACAATACCTTTCAGTGGGCCTATAAGATCCCAAACTTGGTTTTTGTACATGGAATCCATTTCGAACTTCGTGGCTTCTAGCCATTTTGAAGAGCATATATTTGATATAGCTTCTTCATTAGTTATAGGATTATCACCATCATCAGTTTCTTCATGAAAGAACAACTCTTGTTCATTCTCATGAAAAAATCCATCTCTCCGAAGGATGAGATATTCTACTTGATCTTTGAGGAACTGATGTAGAGACATCATCAATAGGTACAGGCTTGTCATTGGTAGGATCAATATCCAATCCATTTATTTGTTGGTTAAAGTTATCTAACTCCAATTCTATTTTCCTTCGTTTGCCACCTTCTTGAAGAAACTATTTCTTAAGAAAAATAACATTCCTGCTAATCACAACTCTTTGTGCTATAGGAAGATAGAAATAATATCCAAAACTATCTTTTACATATCCAACAAACTATCCCTTCTTAGATCTTATTTCTAATTTATCAGTCTTTAGCTTTTTAATATAAGCTGGATAACCCCAAATCTTAATATGATTAAGACTTGGTTGCCTTTCATGCCATATATCATATGTAGTGGATGTGACTAATTTCGAAGGAACATAGTTTATAAGATATAAAGCTATTTCTAATGCAAATCCCCATAAGGAGATTGGAAGATCTGTATAGTTCATCATGCTCCACACAATATCTAATAAGCTATGGTTTCTCCTTTCCGATACACCATTCAACTATGGTGCTCCAAGAGTAGTCAATTAAGAAACAATGCCATGTTCCTTTAAAAACTCATCAAACTCAGTATTTAAGTATTCACCTCCTCGATATGATCTTGGAGTTTTAATACCTTTTCCTATTTATTTTTCTACTTCGGATTTGAATTCTCTGAACTTTTCAATTGATACATGTTTGTATTTCATCAAATACAAATATCCAAACCTTGATACATTAGGAAAAACCTCCTCTTGCCGTTTCTTTAAATGGGTTACATGCATCACTATGTATCATCTCTAAAATTTCCTTAGCTCTTGTCCCTTATCCAATAAAAGGTGATCTAGTCTTCTTGCTATGAAGGTAGGATTCACAAATTGGGGTAGGCTTAGAACCCATTATGGATAAAATCTCTATCTTTTCTCACTTTGTGATCATATCCTTTACAATATGACCTAATCTTAAGTGTCAAAGTTGTTTTAGACTTGATTTATCTTCAATGATTGCATTAAACTCAATTTGGTTACATGAAGTTATTTTGTTATCATTATCTAAATAATAAAGACCATCAGTTAAATAACCCAGCCAATTAATACATTTCTCAAATAAAGTTTGCAAACATCAACTATAAAAAGAAATTCATATCCATTCCAATTAATAAATTTCTTAAATAAAGTTTGCAAACATCATCTATGAAAAGAAATTCATATCCATTACTAGGTAAACAAGATACAGAAATGATGCTCTTAAAGGCATTAAATACATAATAAATATAATGTAATAACAAAACAAGTTTAGATATATATGAAGATTTGGACCTTATGGCTAATGCTGCAACATTTGCTCCATTACCAATCCATAGTCTAAGATTTTGTCACTGCAAGCTCCTACAACTTGCTAGTTCCTCTATGTCAAAAAATTTGTGAGAACTTACACTAGTATCAAAAACCAAGCTGTAGATAAACTGTGAGTATTACCAGAATCCAAATACCAAGAAATAGACATACGTTCAGAAGGCTTATCCTTCTTGCTCTTCAGGGATTCTAAATACTCTGGGCAGTTCCTCTTCTAATGCCTAATTTTTTGACAATGGAAGCACTTTCTTTCTCATCAGCAGCTTCAACCTTCTGCTTCTTGGATTGATTATTGCTTATTCAGGCAAATGTATCTAGGGTGGAAGTCTTTCTCTTCTTATTGCCTTCCTTCTTCTTAGACTTTCTAAAAGAAGAAGCAACTAGAGCAACTTCCTTTTTTTTTTTTATTGCCATGCATGTTCTTTTGAGCAATAACTAGCAAACTTAATAACCCTGTAAGCGTTTATTCAATCTTTATTATATGGAAGTTTGTAATAAATGATCCTAAAGAATCAGGAAAGGATTGTAGGATCAGATTCATCTAGAGTGAAAATTTTATAGTGAACTTGAGTAACTCAAGCTACTCAATTATGTAACACCCCTATGTTCGGTAGTGCGTTCTACTATTTCGGTGACCAGTGTTGTCCTAGGATGCCTAGAACTACACTTAGATATAAGTGAGGAGACATAAAATAATGAAATACAAGAAAAATAAAGGAAAAATAATAGAAATGAAATGTAGCCAAGTTAAACGAGCCGAGAACCCTAGCGATGGGTGACCGCACCGGAAAGTTTCGACGTGGACCGTTGAGTAGCCTTGGACAGCGGGAAACCCTGAAAAATATTTTTAGGACTTAAATAAATGTCTATTGCAGTAAAAATATCATTAGAAATATCAAAGAAAAATTAATTAATTAGTACAAAGAAAAGTGACAAATCGAAAAAACGGACAAAACCCGGTGTTACCGAAAAATTGGGAATGCAACCCGAACAGGGGCATTGTGGTTATTTGACACCTCGAGTTGTCTTTTCACCTAAATGTTCATTAAAAATACATGATATTACACTTGGAAATTGTCATGAAAAATTAAATTGGTGGTACATAGTTTAAATAGCAAAAATTGGGATTTAATGTGGGAATAAAGAAAGTTATGAATAAGGGAACATTAAATTTTCAATAGTGCTCCACTAACTCACCAAAGTGGACCACTTAATCTTCATCTTGAATAGCAGATTGTCATCTTCCTCACCTCTCAAAATTCTAGCTGAAAACTTTCTTGAGGAAACCTCCATGGCCGCATTGTTTACAAGCTCCATGCAACCAAGAATCCCACCTCCATTTCACTAGCTTCCTTCACTAAAAGTTGTCCATACACCTTGGGCAGTAGATAGGCAGCAAGAAGATCAAGTTTTGGTGAAGTTTTGAAGAGTTTCCAAAGTGGTAAGTAGGTATTTTTTATGCTTGCTTCATTAAAGTTTGTGTAGATGTTATGGGTAGATGAATTGTGGAAGGATTTTTGGAGTTTGATGTTTTAAGATGTACATTTTTGACAGCCATGGAAACTCCTTAAGAATAGTTTATCCTTGCTAGTAAATGGTAGATTAAAGGGTTGATTAAGTGTTTATGTGTGTAGGAATAAATTGGGTGATGTATATTAGATGTATATGTGAATGTACACTTGACTTTGGAAGCTTGGAAAGCTAATTGATGAATACTACAATTCGGCAACTTGAAGTGTGAACCCAAAATATGTATTTCATGGTTTGGTTTATAGAATATTATTGTTGAATTATGGTACTTGTTATGGCAGCTTGTGTATGTGTATAAGAGTTTGAGTGTGGACATGTAAATGAGCTAGGTTTTGTGGTTAAATTGTGTGTAATTTGGACTTGGTAAATTCTGGACTATAATGTGCATATTGAGTGTGATTATAAGCTGCCAAAATGACCAACAATATGAAGTAAAATGTGTTTAGGTTATGGTACAAACCAGAATTGGCATGAATGTATAATTTGGTAAGTGTTAAATGTATCCTTTGATGAGTGATGGATAATGTGCAATAAGGCAGTATGTATTTTGGCTTAGAACCTTAAGTGTGTGGCTCCAATTGGTATGAGACCAATAGGAGGTGAAACTAGGCACAAAAAGTGACAACTTTCATGAAGGAAGCTTACCAAAATTCTGCTTGGAAGGTAACTTGAAAAATAACCAAATCTGGATTAGTGCATTTAAGGCCTAAAAATTGACCATTTGGGCAGCAGTTGATATTTTGGCCATAACTCACTCAAAACAGGTCCAATTGACCTGAAATTTTTACCATGAGGACACCAAAGCCCAAAAATAGCCAAAACAAAGCCAAATAGCTTGCACAAGTTCGGGTCCAAAAACTGGCTGAACTAAAATTGACCTAAAATGACCTAAAGTGACTAATTTTAGTACATTCTGACCAGCAATAGTAAAATGACCATAACTTGGCCTACATAACTCAGAATGACCTGAAATTTTGCCCCGTGTGCAATAAGACATAGATCTACAAGTTTGTAGTTTTGACTGAAACCCGAAAACCAAGGGAACTAGGTCATCCAGCTAGGTCAAATTAGTATACCGAAATCTAACAAATTGCAATAAAATGCAATATACATGAAAATGAATTGGGTAACATGTACCAACCCTATGTTAGTAGTATGCCCTAGAGCATATCATTTAGTATGTATCTTGTACATATTTTTATTAATAAAAGGCATTTCAACTTTTCCATTTACATAATATATTTATGTGTAATAGAAAAGGTCCATTGATATTTTGTTAGAAATATTATTCTTAAGTTGTTAAGAATATGAGTGACAATATTTCTAGCACAAAGTATCATAAATAGGTTCACAATCGAGGATACTTCATAATAAGGACATGACTTATCCAGAAAGATTGTATTCATATTTGTTCCCAAGTTATTTATATGAGTTATAAATAAGATGGAATGGTGAGTCTCATGCCATATAACAAACATGATAGGCACTTATAAATGATAAGTAGGCCGAACCAGTGACACTTATGACAAGCACATGGAGTTTACTCTTGTCAATGTTTTATCATAAATCATATCAGTTCATATAATCTTTAGACCTGAGATAACACAGTTATCTTGTATATAGGTAGTTTGAGTTTGATACTGCTTTCATACTTATACTATGTATGGGTATATGGGCACGTGTTGGCTCCTACTAGTTATATATGGAGGTAGGTATTGATCAAGATGGAATCTGTTCCTCTAAGTAAATAGAGATAAAATCCTATAGTCATTTAATTGTTCTTGATGTTTCAAGTTCTTGGCCAGGACAGATAGATTTATTCAGAAAAGAGTTCTGATGATATTAAGAGTTGATATCATGTCTCATTGCCAATTAGTGATGAGCCCAATAAGTCACACACATACACAAGTTATCACCTAATTAAATATGATTTAATTAATTAATTAAAGAGTTTAATTGATTAATTAAATAGGTTTGGTTTGCAATTAAATTGCAAAGTCCCTAGCATGACTTGAAACCAAATCTAGATTATTGGATGTATAGTATAAGTTAAATTTATATTTAAAGTATTTAAATATGAATTTAATTAATGAGAAATTAATTAATAGAGATTAATTAATTAATTTATATTCGATATAAATTGATTAGAAGAAGAAAAATAATTATTTTGGGTTAAGAACTGAAAATTAAGACACAGGGGCATTTTGGTCATTTCACAGTATGACACGTGGCACCATGAGATGGTGACACATGGGATTACACATAAGCTTGCCAAATGTTTTTTAATCATTTAAGATGATAAAAATCAAGATTAAATATAGGTTTGACACTTGGCACAATGTGATTGGGTCACTTAAACCTATAGCTAATCAAAGGGTGACATATGGCAAGGGTTTAATGTGTTAACCTAGCTATTTAAGTGTTGTTATGAAAAGAAAAGAAACCAGCAGCCACTCCTCTCCTTTGTCATGCCACTTTGAGGCTTTTCATCTATTCTTCTTCATCTCTCATCAATTCAAAGAGATTATCCATCAATCTCTTGAATTAAGAACACTAGAAATTGTTTCTAGTGTCCTGTTTACATCTCTAATCTCTTAAAAGGCAGAACTTGAATTTCTAATTAATAGAAAAATCTTTAGAAGCTGTTCAAGGGCTGCCATAGGTGTTCTTGGTGTGGACAAGCTAGAGGGACAACATCTGGTGTCCTGAAGACGAATCTCAAAGGCGCAGACACGCTGCAGTGCATCAAGAGGTTAGTGTAATCGTTCTTGATTTAATCTAGAGTTCTAAAATTAATCTGATTAATTTTAAATCTTAAATGGCAAATACATATCCAAAAACATATTAAAAGAGTTTTAATATGTTGTTTATCATTGAAATCAAATAGATAAAAATAAATCTTGCATGATGCATGTGACCCTAGGTGAAAATTTTTGAATTCAATGGTATAAACTTGTGTTTTTCACGCTTCCGTACCTACACCCTAAAAGGCTACAAATGTGAAATATTGGTAACATTAAAACCTAATTCACCTAGACTGCATCAAGGGTCGACATCTTAGGTTAACTAGGGAAATAATAGAATTCAATAAATTAATTATTGAACCTTATTCTTAGAGACAGTTTAAATAAGTACTGAAACACTTCAAATTGTGTTTCTCAGTTAGCAAAGACTCAGGGAAGGGGAAGGAAACAATGAGTCAGAGCCAAAAGACAGTTATCAGAGGTTTGTGCACAACTAATTTTTAACTGATTTTGTTCTGAATATTTCATATGATTAAATGACATATTTTTCTTATGTATTATGTTTAACAAGAATTGGATTTAATTCAATGATTATTGAAATTGTTATAGTATGTATGAATTTAGCTTTGTGAAATGGTATTTTCACAAGTATTAAGCATTGATGTGAATTGAATAAATTATATTTTGGAAAATTGTGATAGAACGTGTTTTGAATTGTGATGGGCAATTTGCATGGAAAAATGCAAATTTATAATTTGGATTGTGATGAGCATAAAAATTATTGGATATTGGAATTGACTTTGAATTGAATTGTATTGTTATTTATGCTCACTAAAAGGATTGTGATATTGTTTTATATCTCACTATAGATGCTTGACTAGGTTATTACCCGCCTTTCTCATTTGTTAAGAAGACAATGGAGTTAGTTGTGTTTTGATTACCATGGTAAGTGCACAGGCTTAGATTCTCCTCTTATTAGAGGTTAGATCTAAGTTCTTATTTGTTATGGCCCTTGCAGAAGATTCATTATTGTGGTGTGTACTATGCACGATGATTCGACCTCCCCGACCATAGGGAGTTAGAATCCGATTCAACCTCCCTGACCATAGGGAGTTATAATCACCCCGAAGATGGCCCTTGCGGATTAGTCTTGCATTGTTAGTGAGATACAGAATGGTTTTTGAGATACAGAATGTTTTTGAATAGTAAAGAATTGTGATTGCAATTATGATTTATGTATAATTGATTTTGTTGGAATTACCTTAAATGGTTAGTTATGATTTGATAAATTGAATTTCGTGATCAAAGTCATTTTATGCAAATGATTTACATTATTGGCAATGAATATTTTGAGTTTTGGAATTTGATGAGTATTCAGATTTCCAAATTATTTGCTGTGAATTTTGTCAATGTATATTGTACTATGTTTTAAATTATAGTTGTGCACCACTGAGTTCACCATTCAGCGATAGCTTTGTATGTTGTCACAGGTGAAAAGAGCATAGAGCAATTGAGTAAACTTTTTTGAAGAGACATTCAGATCAGTTCCAGGTTTACCCATGTACACAGGTTTTGATGTATGCATGTAATAATATGTATGTAAATTATTTGAGCAATTGTATAAAAACTCTTGTAAAATATTTTGGTATGTAATTAAATGTAAATTATTAAAAATGTAAAATTGAGATTTCATTTACCTGAATAGTTCTGTAATATTAATTTTGAGTCTTGTAATCAATGAAATGTTTCTTTTATGATGAGGTTGGTTTGAAAATGAAATAATTGATTATTGAGATTGAATTCTGAGATGAAATGAAGTTTCTTGGAGTTTTATTTGAGAAAACATATTGGGAGTATTTTCTTTTTTAGGTTTGAAGAACTGTTTTCTCAAAATACAGCCGGCACTTTGCTGAAATTTTAAAAAAATTTTATAACACCAGATTTTAATCGATAATTTAAATTTCACGAAAATTGTTTTAAAATCCCTTGTAATATATCTAATGGGTTATCGATAGGTGAAGTACGGTAATTAATTAGGTGTACTACAGGATCATGTTACATCTTACGGGGGAGTAGGGTGTGGCAAATTAGCTTGATCATCTTATGCACATGGGCTCCCACATCCATTCCTTCCATTATCTTCATCCTGAATAACTACTTAGATATCTCATACGTAGCATTTTGACTGTGTTCACCATATAACTCTTATAGGCGGTCTAGGATTTCGGATGTTGTATACATATTTTCATGTTGCTTTTGTAACTCATTGGTCATAGAAGCAAGCATGTAACACTTAGCTTGCATCTCATCATCTTTCCACTTTGTCAAAGTGTAATGTTCCTCTTGTGAAGCCCCTTCAGGTAAGAGATCAGGAACTTCTAAGTCCATAGCATATGCTATATACACAAAATTCAAGACAATCTTTAGATTCCTTAACCAATCCGAAAAGTTAGGCCCAGTTAGCTTGTTGCTATCAAGTATACCAATGAGAACATTGGCTGGTTTTAGTGTCATTATATCATATTAAACTGTAGAAAATAACAAGATTCTAATTAGTAAATTGTATTAAGTAATTAACCAAAGTAATTATGGTCTTTTAACCAAATTAGTCATCTTACTAACTTGGCGAATCCTAAACTTCCAAAGTAGGAAATGGAAATCCTAGTTGGGATGGATTTTTAGTGGGCGATTGAATTCTTATAAATTTATTACTAACATCAAGTACATCAATTCTTTGTCACTAAAGTATTTACATACTTACAACATCTCATGCTTAACAATTACCTTAAGAAGATCTCTTAAACCAAAAACACCACCCTTATGTTACCATAGCCATATTGTAAATGTTTAAAACTTCCTAAGTGATTGTCTTAGTAGAGAGCCATAATGTAATTTCTAAAATCACATCATTTACAACTTAACCATTTAGTTAGAAGATTCCTTTGTCAACTTAATTACTATTTGATCTCACTTTACATATTAGCCATTTTTCATGTATATCTCATATACACTTGATAAACATATATTTCATAAACATACATTCATCAACAAATAGTAATGTAAAAGGCATGATCATGGACTATTCTATGGGACTCTAGGCTGATATCCATCTTTATACAAACAAGCAAAAAGTCTTCAACACTTGAAGTCTTGTGCTCCTACTAATCCCATCAATGATTTGGACTCCTTTCTTCTTGTAGATTACACAAATTCTAATTACAACATTTATCCATGGCATACGAGGGCAAGAAATTACAATGAAAAAAACTCATAGGCCCACTTAAATGAACATACAACCATAAGAAATTATATAACCCTTATATGTAATAAATTTAATTATTACATTCCCATAAAAGAATAAAAGGAAAGAAATAGTCACATTAGTCTCCTAAAGTCCATGATCATCTATCATGCATAAGCATATCCATGATCATCCATCATGCATAAGCATACATTTGAACATTTGAATAGAAAAACATTTTAAATATCATATAGTTATAATAGTAAAATGGGATCATATTCCAATAAGAAGTAATTAAACTCTTTAATTTTAGGATTTGGAAATGAAAAAGATCCATATACTACCTATGTAACTCTTGCATAATTTGATACAACATTTGTATAGTTCCTTGTTGAAATAGAAGCACCCTATACAACATTTATAGAACTCATACAACACTTGTATAAGGTTCAGCATGCTCTATGTCTAACACTGTGTAGGTTTAAGCAAATTTAGAATTTTTTACACAATGTGCATAAGCTGTCACACAACTTATGCAGTATCATGTGCATGTTTTGGTAGGTTTTGAAATTTCTTGCATAAGGTGCATAAGCTGTCTCACAGCTTAAATAGTATCCTGTGCATGTTTTGGTGGGTCTATAGGAAAGTACCAAAATTCTTCCCTTAAGCCATTTTAACATGCCAATACACATTTTCACAACAAATCATTGAAGAAAGATCATCATCCAATACTTGAACAACAAAATTTCTCACAAATCCAACCAATAAGCATACACAATATTGCTCCTAAAAACAAATTGTGGTGGCTTTGATACCAATTAAAGGTTAGACTTATGCAGTGGAAATTTTAAATTTTTAATTTAGCCTAAATGTCATACATCTCATGCTTTTACCAATTCCATGCAAGCTATTATCAAAACATTAAAGTTGTAACACTTGCGCCTACAATAAGTCCTCATTCTCACTTTGTAATTTATAAGACATAAACAAGAGCTCCTAAACTAAGTTTAGGTTCCTTAACAAAGGGGGCATAGAATCACTATTCTAGCTCCTTTTTCCAGGAAGCTAGGTTTCCAAATGTCAACCCTTCCATCAATCCACTTGAACCAAAGATCAAGTCCATTGAACACTTGAACTGCAAACCTTAGTGTACCCTCCCTTTTGTTGACCAAATGGCACCAAAGAGGTTTTTGGTTCGAATTGTTTTCCTTGGGTTACTTGAAGAAACAATTCCTTCAATTGCTAGTTCAAGAATAGCAAATTCAAATATCTCTTGAACTAGTTATGGAATAAAGCCATAAAGGTTTTCTAATGGTGGTTGAGAGACTTTGGAGAAGAAGAAGATGGAAGATCTCTAAGTTATCCCTAAAGTTGCATGTGGGTTTTTATTTATACCTTTAAGGATATGGAAGTCCATAAATTAGGGAGGAAATATCTAACTTTTAGAGATTTCCAATCCCTAAACCATATGAGTACTGGAGAATTTTTCCACTTTGGAGACACATGTGACACTTATCCCATAAGTGCATAACTTATCTCCTACTAAGGCTAGTCTCTAGTCAACTCATGTAAGAGACATTAAAACACACTTGCATCTTCTTTCTCCCAAATGCATACCCTATGCAGATGTTGCATATCCTGTGCAACATATGCACTAGGTAAAAACATACTCCATGCTGATGTTGCATAACCAATGCTACAACTTATGCAACTTTCGGTCAACATGGGATTTATTCCTTTGTACCTAATTCCTTGCATATAGTTTTAAGTCATGCTAGGGACTTTTGAAATCTGATTGCAAATCTAAATTCATTAATTTAATTAATTAATCAAACCATTTAATTAATTAATTAAATTAATTAAGCCTTTCTCATTTTGTTTGTATTGTGTGTGACATCTTAGGTGCATAACCAATTGGTAATGAGAATGATATTAACTCTTTAATCACAATGGAGCTCTTTCCATACCTAAAGTGAAATCCCTTTCCACCCTTGATTCTTATAAATCATAATGGATAGCAAGCATAGTGTATCATGACTACTTAATTAATGATGAATTAAACCATTCCTTTATTAGAACCATGATCATATATACCATGCACAAAGTGTTAGTAGTATGCCCTAGAGCATATCATTTAGTATGTATATTGTATATATTTTATTAATAAAAGGCATTTCCACTTTTTTGTTTACATAATATATTTATGTGTAATAGAAAAGGTCCATTGATATTTTGTTAGAAATATTATTCTTAAGTTGTTAAGAATATGAGTGACAATATTTCTAGCACAAAGTATCATAAATAGGTTCACAATCAAGGATACTTCATAATAAGGACATGACTTATCCAGAAAGATTGTATTCATGTTTGTTCCCAAGTTATTTATATGAGATATAAATAAGATGGAATGGTGAGTCTCATGCCATATAACAAACATGATAGGCACTTATACATGATAAGTAGGCCGAACCAGTGACACTTATGACAAGCACATGGAGTTTACTCTTGTCAATGTTTTGTCATAAATCATATCAGTGCATATAATCTTTAGACCTGAGATAGCACAGTTATCTTGTATATAGGTAGTTTGAGTTTGATACTGCTTTCATACTTGTACTATGTATGGGTATATGGGCATGTGTTGGCTCCTGCTAGTTATATATGGAGGTAGGTGTTGATCAAGATGGAATCTGTTCCTCTAAGTAAATAGAGATAAAATCCTATGTTCATTTAATTGTTCTTGATGTTTCAAGTTCTGGCCAGACAGATAGATTTATTCGAGAAAGAGTTTACGATGAGAAAAATCTTTTAATCAAGAACTGGAATTAAAAGAGAACATAATATTCATAGCAAATGGAGTTTGACATAAACCATGACTCCAGCTTGAGTTGGGATTTTGTAACAGAGAGATTCTAGTGCATGGTAACATATGATTATAGGTTCATTTAAGGTAAATCTTATTACTAATTGGGTGGCCATGGCATGCTATGCTAGGTGTTAACCATGGTCTATGAGGTTCATAAAATGATTTAGAGAAATCATTTATGGTAAGAAAGAGTTCTGATGATATTAAGAGTTGATATCATGTCTCATTGCCAATTAGTGATGAGCCTAGTAAGTCACACACATACACAAGTTATCACCTATTTAAATATGATTTAATTAATTAATTAAAGAGTTTAATTGATTAATTAAATAGATTTGGTTTGCAATTAAATTGCAAAGTCCCTAGCATGACTTGAAACCAAATCTAGATTATTGGATGTGTAGTATAAATTAAATTTATATTTAAAGTGTTTAAATATGAATTTAATTGATGAGAAATTAATTAATAGAGATTAATTAATTAATTTATATTTGATATAATTAATTAGAAGAAGAAAATAATTATTTTGGGTTAAGAACTCAAAATTAAGACACAGGGGCATTTTGGTCATTTCACAGTGTGACAGGGGCATAACACATAAGCTTGCCAAATATTTTTTAATCATGTAAGATGATTAAAATCAATATTAAATATAGGTTTGACACTTGGCACAATGTGATTGGGTCACTTAAACCTAGAGCTAATCAAAAGGTGACATGTGGCTAGGGTTTAATGTGTTAACCTAGCTATTTAAGTGTGGTTATGAAAAGAAAACATAACCAGCAGCCTCTCCTCTCAATTGTCACGCCACTTTGAGCCTCTCCAGCCATTCTTCTTCATCTCTCATCAATTCAAAGAGATTAGCCATCAATCTCTTGAATTAAGAACACTATAAATTGTTTCTAGTGTCCTGTTTACATCTTTAATCTCTTAAAAGGAAGAACTTGATTTTCTAATTAATAGAAAAAGCTTTAGAAGCTATTCAAGGGCTGCCATAGGTGTTCTTGGTGTGGACAAGCTAGAGGGACAACATCTGGTGTCCTGAAGACGAATTTCAAAGGCGCAGACACGCTGCAGCACATCAAGAGGTTAGTGTAATCGTTCTTGATTTAATCTAGGGTTCTAAAATTAATCTGATTAATTTTAAAATCTTAAATGGCAAATACAGATCCAAAAACATATTAAAAGAGTTTTAATATGTTGTTTATTATTGAAATCAAATAGATAAAAATAAATCTTGCATGGTGCATGTGACCCTAGGTGAAAATTTTTGAATTCAATGGTATAATCTTGTGTTTTTCACGCTTCCGTTGCTTCACAAAGGTCTCTCCATTACAAAGTCTCGACTCAAGCTAGGGTCACAGTTCATGTCCAACCCTAATTGCTTCAAATCATATGTCCTCATCTTATTTCAAATTCTTGATTAATGTGGCTTTCCCATCAGAAACTCTTTTATGATTAAGTCTACTTCTCCTGGTTAGGAACTTTATGCATCAAGAGTGATTTAGATAGCATAAGACTTTATCCCTATTTACTTAGGGTAATGAAACCCATATTGACTAAACACTTATCTCTATATGCAACTATTTAGTGCCAACACATGCCCATAAACTCATACATAGTATAAGTAAACCAGTAATATCAAACTCAAACCACCTATGTCATCTCAGGTCAAGGAATTATATGCATTATTATAATCTAGATGACGACATATTGACAAGAGCAAACTCCATGTATGTGTCATCTATTTGCCATTAGTTTGACCAACTTATCATATAAGTGTCTACTATGTTTCTCCCAACATCATAATGTCAGATCGCATGAGACTCACTATTCCACTTCCATTAGTATCTCATACTAATCTATGGAAACAAACAAAGGTGACAATTTAGCCAAAATAAATCATGCCCAATGAGGTATTCTCAACTATGAACCAACATTCATAGTACTTGTGCTAGATTATTCCATCACTCATATTCTAAACACCTTAAGAATAGAACATCTAACAAGCTACTAAAGGATCTTTTCATATAAAGTTAAACAATTTAATCTAAATAAAAATTATATTGCCATAAAAGGATTGAATATTTATAAGATACAATTTCATGTTATGCTCTAGGGCACATTACTAACACTACTGTCACTGGCTTCCAACTTATTAACTATGGTCTTGACTGCCTTCACAAACTGAAAAGCATTATTTCCTTCTTTGTACTTGGGCACATCCAGTTTTAGTTAGTTTGTCATCTTTGCCTTACATTTTCCGCTTAACCTAGTCCCTTGAGTCTGAACAGTTGGGGCTATCGGTGGCCGCGCCTGCTCTCCTATAACTCCCTCCATGGGGTTATAAGTTGCCATGGTGGTTAGAGGGTTTTGAGGGTACTATTGAGGAGGATACATAACGTAAGGGTTGAATGGTGGGAAGTAAAGTGTATAGAGCGTGAAGGAAGAATGTTGACGGTAGCTCATAAACCTAGGATTTCCAAAAACTTCCCTACTATGGATAACTTATGTTCCTAACCTTGTAGAGGTAAGGATACAAACTCTTACTTATCCCCTTCCTCTTCGTATCTATCTTCAACTTCTCTTCCCAAACTAGAAAAAACAAGGTCCTCACACTGTTGCTGAAAGCCATGAGAACCCCTCCATGCATCCATAAACATTATGGATGCATTAGAGGTCTCCTTACTAACCTCAAAAGACCTTTTGGGGCCTCTTGAGGATTCTTCCCTTGCAATTCTACTTGCTCTTCCCCTAACTACATGGTTTAGCAAGTAGTACTTTGATACCTTCATTTTCGGTTGGTGTACCGGTCAACGTTGCAGACTGTCTTGAACCTCGCATTTTCTAAATGTAAGTAAGAAGTTATTATCATACATAAAGTTCATATGGATTCACATGAACAAAAACATGCCATAAAACATCGCATGAAACATAAGCACATCATATAACATATTGGGACACAACCCAAATGGACATGTATTTTCCCTAACTGTACTAGTTGACAAGTTTTCTTTCTTTCTTTGCTATAATTTTTACTAGCATCTAGGTCCACTCATCTAACCTAAAGCTCTGACACCAACATTTTAATGACCCAACTAGGGGCCATTACCAGTGTTAGAGAATGGGTCTACTTAAGGTTGCTGGAACTCGTATCAAGCCTAAAACTTGATAAACATAACTCATTCCATATAAACCAAAACCTAAGTAACTCATAAATAATTACACTTTAGCATTTATATTAGAAAATAAATCATTTTCCTTTAAAATAGTTCAAATTTTGAACCTTTTTATTTCATTCATAAATGCTAAAGTGTAATTCTTTCATACATTCATAAATACTCAATGAGTGTGCTTAAAAGGTTAAGGTGAACATACACACATATCTTAAACTTAAGTAAAACATATTACAACTTTTTAAAACCAAGCACATTATCTAATCCTTTATCAATTACATGTCCATTCTAAAACTTAAACATACATAAGAGCTTACTAAAACTCTTTCTCCTGATATATCTTCCAAAAGACAACTTTAGTCCTATAACTCTGCATCTGGGGTTTAAGGGAAAAGGGTAAGCTTAAAAAAGCTTAGTGAGTAATCCAACCATTACATTTATCATATTAATCACCTCATACATATGCAATGCATCAACTACATGAGTTTTTCACATCATAAAAAGCTCACATAAGATGGACTTGTCACCTATGATTTCCAATAACTAATTTGCCCTGCTCATATCGATGCTCCTCAAGACTTCCTCTTAAATACATAACATAACCAAAGTGCTCCACTCACGAAGAAGCTCCTTTGGTTTTCCTCTTTCATAATAAGGAGCCAAGGGCTTTTTAGACCCCTCCTGGTCTTACCACCTCATATCATGCATGATCATAACATATGACATATCATATCCATATCATGGGGGAAATTAGCAGGTCATCCATCATCTATCATGATTAATAATAATTATGCAATGATGTAACATATTCATGTTCTAGAAATATATAACTTAATAAATCATGAAATGATACATGATAATGAATTAGAGTTCAATTAAATAAGCTTATATTCATTAAGGTTAGTTTTACTCGTCTCTAATAGCTTATTAACCACCAGACATGAATGATTGTTGTCCTCTAAAACTTGGCTTATTGAGTCTCTCAAATCCAATCTTATAAATGTTGGACCTTAATAAGTTATATGAAACTCTAAAACTCTACACATACATCAAACAACTTATTTTAGATCTTTTTGGGTCATAAAAATAAGTTTTCGAGTCTTAGAACAAAAAGGGAAATATAGCTTGCAAAAAAAACATTGGCCTTTGAAGTAAGGAACTTCAGCTGCTAAAGTCCCAAGCCTTAAATGCCCTTTTTGGGTAGTAAATGCTATAGCTGCTGAAGTCCCGAGCTTTTCTAGTCTGGCTGCCAAAATTAAGAACTTCGTCTATCGAAGTCCTGAACTATAAAAACTCTGGAGAAGCTACAGCTGCTTTAACTACTAAAACTATAATTTTCGACAGCTGAACCTAAGAATTTCTAGAATTTCCAATTCGAATTCTATAAAAACCCAAGTTGCCAAAACCTTTAAAAATTACATTCTTTTGCTCTGAAAACCTTATTTAACCTAATAAGCACAAATCAAACACATGTAAACACTTAAAAATTCTCAAGGATGCTACATGCATCCATCATCCATCAAGAATCAAGATTTTCAACTCTCTAATCAAGAAAAATATCAAAAGCAAAAACACATCAACATAGCTCATTCAAATTTTAAGCAACTTAGAGCCCAATACCTTATGCCTAACAAGTATTCTGAACTTGCCAAGAACCCCAGAAAAGAACATGCAGTGGAAAATTCATAACACACTTAACAAACAAAACTCTTAAAACATTCAAAAAGGTTTGCATCCAAATCTTTTCTTACATGCAATCCAACTACTAGAACTCACTCAAGCAAACATACTTAAAATCATTTTGATCATTTAAAAGAAATTGAAAAAGTGAGAAATACCTTTCTGTCATTAGAGGAGATGGTAGAGAAAACTTGCAATTAGCTCTTGAACCTTGAGTTTCCCAACAAAATCCAAGCATAAGATCTCCAAGATAACTCAAATCCAATCCTTTGCATGCAATAGTTGCAAAAAGAGAGAAATTTTTTTTTCTTTGAAATTATAAATCAAGATGGGCTATTTACACACCTACTGTCGAGGGCACTTTTGGCTGCCAAAAGCCCAGCTTTGGGCTTCCATAGTCTATTTTGTTTGAAAGGACATCTTAACTAAAAAAGGGCACTTCGACTACTAGAAGTCCAACTTTTGGCTGTCGAAGTTCATTCTATCCAAAAACACACTTAAATCATTTAGTTGGCAAAAATAAACAACACATAATCATTCATATATACATCTTTAACACATCAGTGCACTCATACAAAATTTACCATTATTTCCTTTGTCCATGAAAAACTAAGTTTCCTAAGAATTCCCATCAACGATAGGAATTCCAACATCAGAAAATGATAGGTGTTACAATAATCAAGTCACTACATAAGAATGATGATAAGACTCAAGCACACAACACTCTTCAAAAGAGATAAGTGTAAGGGAAATAAGCATAAAAGCTTCAATTCCATTAATCTCAAAACTTGTCTATTTACACAATTAGAGAATGACTTATTTGTAGCCAAACTTACATAACTTAGATAAGAAGTAAAAGGAAATCCTATTATAATAAGTAAAGTAAAACAAATAAGCATAATAAAAAAAAATCCTTAGTGTATAAGGAATAGGCTGGACGAATTGGAAAGAGGGAGAGAGAGAGAGAATATTAAAAAGTCAACTTCCTCAAAAAGTGATTCTTTAAATCAAATTTAATTCTCCCTATCTTTCTTTTCTAAAAGTGCTTATTTGAAAAGTCAAAACCTCCCATGCAACCAATCTATCTCCCACATCGGTCTTCAATTCTTCTTGGACTTGTCTTAACAATTCCAACCCATTAACACCTAAGTCCATGTACATGATTTTAATTAAATAAAGCCCATATGTTCAATTTGACTTCCTAACATAAATTAGATTGAACTTGGTCAATCTTGAATTATTCTTAGTAGCCTATAGATGCCCCACAAGACTCTCATTGATGCACTTATACTTGCTTCTTTTAAGATAGCACATTAAACCCAACACATGTTACTCAAGATGGATTTATTTAGGCTTAGTTTTCTTATGCCCAAATAAGTTTATTTCCTTCACACCCCTAATGCATATTCAAGATCCCATGCATATATTCAACATGAGTAGAGAATCAAGTTGAGAAAGTTAAACATTTGCCATGCTTAGGCACATCAAATGAACATAATACTATGAGTTAATTTATAGGCAAAATTAGTCTATCATTTTGAACTTTAAACAGCATGTTTATTGATTTAAATTTTTAATAACTTATTATTATATCACATTTTTATTTTATTACATTTAAAATAATATTAATATTTCAATTAATTATAACATATAATTTTTTTAAAATATAATAATTTTAAATTAATAAATATTTTATTTATAAAATTAAATAAACTAACATTAAAATTATTTCAATATGGATATTTAACATTTATATGCAAATTATATATAAAATAATTGTGTTATGAATTATTTGATGTATGTACAAAACATATGCTTCAAATACTAGTTATTTTCAAAATATTCTATGCAAAAAAAATTCAAAATATTAAAAATTCAAGGGGAAAAAATATATTAAAGATTAAGTATATGCATTCAACTCCTTTCTTCATTGAATTTACAGATGGATTGTATGACAACTAAAAAATTATAATAAGTTTCTTAATAGAACTTGGGCATTTTGATTTTTAATATAAGAAAAGAAACAAAAAAATAAATAAGGAAAATATGAAGAAATGGAAGGAAATGATAATATCCACCGTGGATAGTAGAGAGAGAAATGCTAGATAGGATTATTAGAGTTTCTTGAATTGAGAGAAAATGATGAATCAACCAACCTAGATTGATAAAAAAATTGAAATTAATACGATGTGATCACTAGTATGCCGCTTAATTAAGAAGAAAATTTATTTTAATTTGATTCATTGTGAATTTAAAACATAAATATTTGGATCTATTTACTCATATGAGTTTTATTATACATCTTATATTTTGAATCCATAATAACTCAATCTAGACAAAAATTTCTTATTAATTAAATGAATTTTCTCTCAATCTTATAGGGATAGGATTTAGAGGTCCCACCACCAAGAATGGTGTAACACCCTCCCTGTAGCAACTCCGTACATTCTACTGTTCCGGTGACCGGTGTCGGTCCGGACAGCTAGAACGTCCGGAAAAATATTTAAACTAAAGTCGGGAATCATAATTAACTCAAATATTAATAAGAAAAATTTAGTAAAAATTTTTGAAATAAAATACAACCAAGTTAAACGAGCCAGTGCCCTAGCGATTGGTAACCAGAGGGAAGTTGCGGTTCTCGCAACGAGGAGCCCTATACTCGGGGGAAAAATTATAAAATAATTTTTGGGACTCCAGAGAAGGGTTATTGAGGTTCCCATGGCATTAGAATGCCAAGAAAATACCTAGAAAAATTTTTCAATCGGTACAGACAATTTTGACCCGTTCGGTAAGCGGAGGGCATTTTGGTCATTTCGCCTTCAGAGGTGATTTTTGGCCGACTTGTCCAGTTGAGTAAATAATTAATATGACATAAAATATGAATAAACATTACTAGAAATTAAATTGAAACTTGATAGAAAAGAAAAGAAAGAAAAAGGAGCTAAATTGGGAATTATGATGTCATGCTTAGGTAATTAAAAGTGTATTGGCCAATCAAATTTAAGCAAGTCCATTAAAATGAAATAAAAATGGGTAATGAGGCAGAAGTCTAGAAACCCAAAACCAGCTCCCTCTCTTCTTCTTCACGCCACCCACTCACCCTTACCCATTCCACCATTAACAACCTTTCATCCTTCATCTTTCTTAGCTTTCTTCCACTAAAAACCCTAATTACCAACACAAAAATTCATTCTATCATCTTGGTGATTATTGTGGGAGCAAAAAAAAAAAGGAAAGCAAGACTTTGAGGAAGGGAGAAAAGCTCCTAAGTGAGGTTAGTGATATTAACTTCCTAATCTTGTTTACTTATTGAAATTTAGTTTAAATATGAATAAATAATTAAGAAATTGAAGAAACTCATGCGTGAAATTGAGAAGCAAATTTTGGCCAGCACTTATAGGATGAGGAATTGATGAGTTTTATTGGGCTAAAATCTAAATACAAGCTTAGATAATGACATATGAATGATTAATGACCTTAATTGGGATGTGTTGCATGATTCATGGATTGGAAGCTAGGGTTTTGGGGAGTGAAAATTGATTTGGCTTATGAAATTCTTAGAAGACATATTAATGGTCAATTAGTGACCATTTGAGGAGATTTGACCATAATATGGACTGAAAAATAGCATGGAAAAAGGGAATGACTATGCTGCCTATGGACAGCAGAAATGGACTGAAATTTCAGTCCAATTACACAGCCATAACTTTGGCTGTGTTAGTCCAATTGATGTTTGGCTAATTGAACATGAAACTAGGCTTATAATGGCACATTTTTGCTGAAGAAACCATGCCCAAAAGACCAAAGCAAGAGGACCAAAACTTGGCCCCAATCCGGACACACTACAACAGCCCCTGCAGAATTGACCAAAAGAATAGTAACTGTTCATTTGGCCATAACTCACTGTAGATTTGGTCAATTGACCTGAAATTTTTACAGCAACAAGTTAAGACATAGACAAACAACTTTCATGAAGAAACCTACCCCAAATTATGATCAGAACCTAACCCAAATGGCAGTCATATTCACTGTTCAAACCTGCAACTCTGCAGATTTTGATTTGAGCAGTAATGTTTGGATGGCTGTAACTCTCTCTAGAAAACTCAGATTTAGGCGATTCTTGAACCGATGGAAACCTAAGGCATAGTAGAACATTTCATATGAAGAAAGTTAGACCAAATTATGAACTTAACTTGGTCAAATTACTGACCAAAGTTGGACCAAAATCTGCCAATACCCTAAAGTGCAGCATGAGCGATTGCGTGAACAGTAAACTTATTTTGGCCATAACTTGAGCTACAAAACTCCAAATGGAGTGATTCAAAAAAATAAATTCAACTAAACAAAATAAGGAACATTTTCTATGAAGGAAGTTTTGTCAAATTCCAACAGTAGATCGACCAATAGAACAGTGCAACTTCGGAGCACCAAAACCGAAAATTGGCAATTTTGCCAAAATGACCTAAGCTTTGAGAAAGTGACCAAAACCAACAAGTTTTAAATGCAAAATGTGGTATATTAGGAGTGTTAAAACCAATGCACCTATGATCTATGCAAAAGTCAACTTTTTGTTGACTATTGAAGTGAATAGTGACATAAAAACTTGAAATTCAAAAATTGAAGAATTCAAAAGTATCAAATGCCCTAGTAGGCCTAATGTGATTGGTTTGGATCGGTTGGCATGCCACTAGGTTTAGGATAGCAGTACTGCGTATGATGTATGGCTTCATTGCCATTCAGTGATGTGATAGCCTATGGCTATACCGATTATGATGTTTTACTTGGCTTTATGCCTTATTGCTTATATGGCTTATTAGCCATTCATGCTTGCACACCGGAGACACATTGTGACCGATGGTGTGACGGCGAGTACACGGTACCCGGTGCTAGTTTACCCATTTATCCATCCGGTCAATTTGTATAGGTTACTTGGGCATGGAAAAGTATAAGCGTAATTGAACTGATTGTTAAAGAAAATACGAAAATTAAATATCAGAAATGATTACGATAGAATACAAAGAAACTCAAGATCATGAAGAAAATAAATAAACAAAATGTATGAAGAAGTTAATATCATAAAATGTAATTAGCCCTCGACTAAACATTAAGTTGGTAATTATTTAGTTCTTATGAACACAATGGCTAAGAAATTATGATTTTTATTTGCATATTATTTCTTTCTATTTTATTATTTGCACCACTAAGCTTTATGCTTAGCGCGTCGCTTTTGCAACGCGTAGGTACTGAAGATACTGATCGAGAGCCAGTAGACCACAGATTGGGTAAGTCCATCCTGCAATTCTGCATAGTGTCCGTGTCACCTCACAGGCTACAGTGCATTGGTAGGACACTAGGTGTCATTTTGGTATTTTGTAATTGATCTTATTTTCTCATGTGTAAATGAACTTATGAAATGTAATTTGATGCTCATGTAAATAATGAGAATTGTGTTTGTAAATGAAAAAGTGAATGTTTATCTGTGATATATATATGATTATCACATGAAATGAATGATTGAGAAATGAATGTGAACTGAAAAATATTGAGATTTTGATAAATGGAGTTGAGATGAATGAATAAGAATATAGGAAATGTTTTTCACAGGTTCCGAAGAACGGTTTTCTCCATTTTTAGCCGGTACTCTGCCGGATTTTCTTTAAAATTTTCGGAACCTCAAATAAATTACAATTTCAATAAATGAATTATATTTCACAAATTATTTTCAAAACTATGATAAAAATGAATTAAGATAAAATAGAGTGCTCCGGCACACTGAGTGGCATAACTTGCTCGTCTACACTGTAGTCGGGTAAGGGGTGTCACAAATGGTACTTTCTATAACCTTACTTACTACCTAAGCATGTGTGTGTGTGTGTGTAAATATATCTATATACACATACACACACACCCAATGCCAAACCTCATCCATTTTCACAGGAGATAATTCTAGCAAAAAGAAGCTCATAGTGGTGAACAAAGATTGCATGGATAACTCTTCGGTTTCCACCGAAACTTATTATAATAGTGACAAGATTATCGATTCCACTGTGGATTCTATACCACACTCTCAGCATTCAGCACTTAAGGACAAAAGTTCTTCTCCTCCTTCTTTGTCTCATGTTAATCTGGAGATTCCTCAAACAATTCATAGCCTCTTTGGTGATGGAACTACCAAAGCAAAGATTTTACAAAAGACCACAAGGGGAAAGGAAAAAAAGGTGTGCAACTCTTATTTTGTCTCTACACTTTATGTTATAGATAGTGATAAAAAGAGATGAATTAATACGGGAATGATGCAGATGCCCATGGAAAAGAAGAGAAAGTTCAAAATCCCATCAGAATTGGTTGATTTGAAGAATTCTTATGCTTGCAAGGAGGTGTTCAATAACTTCCAAGCACTTGGAGCCCACATCGCAACCCTCAATAGGAATAAGAAGATGGAGAAAGTGCCATTTGATAAATTAGGGACTAAAGAAGGTGGTATTGGAGACAGGGAAGAAAAGGGCTCAAGTTTAGTAGCACCAGTAGTCAATAGAGAAAAGAAATATAAGTGTAATTTGTGCTCAAGAAGGTTTTTGACAGGGCAGGCACTTGGAGGTCATAAAAACTATCACAGGAAGGTTGCCCGTGTTGAAGCTCGGCAAGCTCCAGGAAGCGATATCCTCTGAATAAATTTTAATTTTTAATTGCCCTTCCAGATGAGATGTTATGTTCGTGTTAATTAAGGGATTGAATTTTTAATACAGTTCTTATCGCTTAATTGCTGCTTGTGGGTACAATTTCAAAGATTTGCCAAGTTCATTATGCAATGATTGAATTAAGCACATTTAAGGTAATAATTAATTAGTATTATATGTAAATATTTCAATTAATTATAAAATATAAATTTTTATAAAAAAATAATAACTTTAAATTTATTCATATTTTATTTATAAAATTAAATAAACTAACATTAAAATTATTTCAATATGGATATTTAACATTTATATGTAAATTATACATAAAAGAATTGTGTTATGAATTATTTGATGTATGTACAATACATGTGCTTCAAATACTAGTTTTTTTCAAAATATTATGCTTAAAAAAAAATTCAAAATATTAAAAATTCAAGGGGAAAATATAAATCAAAGATTAAGTATATGCATTAAACTCCTTTTTTCATTGAATTGAAAGATGGATTGTATGACAACTAAGAAATTATAATAAGTTTCTTGAAAGAACTTGGGCATTTTGATATTTAATATAAGAAAATAAACAAAAAATAAAAAAGGAAAATACAAAGAAATGGAAGGAAATGAGAATATCCACCGTGGACAGTAGAGAGAGAAATGCTAGATATGTTGTTAGAGTTCCTTGAATTGAGAGAAAATGATGATTCAACCAGCTTGGATTGGTAAAAAAATTTAAATTAATAAAATGAAATCACTAGCATGCTGCTTAGTTAAGAAGAAAATTTATTTCAATTTAACTCATCGTGAATTTAAAATATAAATATTTGGATTTATTTATTCATGTGAGTTTTATTATGCATCTTGTATTTTGAATCCATCATGACTTGAATCTAAACAAAAATTTCTTATTAATTAAACAAGTTTTCTCTCAATCTTATAGATAAGATTTAAACGTCCCACTACTAAGAATTGTAACACCCTTTACCCGTCTACAGTGTAGTCGAGCAAGACATGTCACACTTAGTACCGGAGCACCCTATCTTATATTGCTTTATTCTTTTAATAATTTTTTCTCATTACATTTTAATATTAATTATTTTTCTAAGGAGAAACCAGTGAAGTTTTCTATATTTTTATTACTCTTTGGTGTATTTTACTATTCACCTGCTTGAAATTTTTCATAATATTTTACAATAAAAATCTCATCATTTAGAATATCATCCATATATTTCAATTATGTATTCAAATCCATACAATTTCCATTCATACTCAATGCATATGTAGAAATTCTCAAATTATATAAATTTACATGATGTACAATTTAATCACATATGAACTAACTGATTTATTAATTTACCACACATAAATATTAATTAAAAATTTCTAGTTTATATTACAACATAAGAAATATTTATAATATACAAAATACATAAAATGACTTATATAGGCCCTATCTAAATGTATTGCTGAGGAGGTGACAACCTTGGCACTTCTACAGATCTAGACTCCAAAATCTCAGTCTAATATCCACTGGGCTTTGTCTTCAGTACCTGCGTGAGGAAACAAATCCATTGCGCTAAGCATTGCTACTTAGTGGTGCGATAATATAACAAAGAAAATAATATACAATAAAGATAAAATCGGAGCAATATTTGGGTGCTCAAGAATTAATTTAATTTCGTGTGAGATTACTAATATTAATTTTTGGTTATCCTAATTTGTTCTTCTTTGAAAATGCTTAGTGTCTAAACAGTAATAATATATACAATATTCAATTATTTAACAATATTAAATTTAGCCTTAATTTATTATGAGAGACGCATTTGTAATATTTATTTATGTTCAACTTTTTGTGTTTTTGCAAATCTTCTTATCATTTCACTAATTTATTTCTAGGTATTTTGAATCATTGCATAGTAAATAAAAATTTAAAACTAATTCTAGTTTCTTTCTTATTCATTCATTTAATTCACAGTATTCTTAACAAATTTCACTACCTAAGTAACCTTTGACAGGCTGACTAAACTGGATAAGCGGTTCGTTGGCACTGGACACTGCAGTGTCTCGGGCCGTCATACCATGTGATGTCTAAGCTCAGTATGTCAACCACATATGCAGTCAGTATAGCTAAAAAGCCATGATAACATATCAGTATAGCTAAAAGCCATGATAACAAGTAATCGGGTATAAAAGCCATGAGTGCGGTCATAAAGCCATAAATACAGGCATAAAGCCTTACGTAGTACTGCAAAACCAATACCTTATTGGTATGCCACTCTATCCAATCTGACACGTGTCTAGGCAATACATGGGCACATTAGTACCTTTAAGGGTTCATAAGTGTCATTTTTTTTCATTATATATTCCAATTATAATTTATAAGATTTCAATTTTTATTCCTAGCAGAAGGGTAAATGTCTAAAATATAATTCTTCCTAAATTATACATTCATCATTTTATTCATTCATTATGTCATTCATATTGATCACAAATTGTAATAATTATTTTCATGTGTAATTGTACTCAAAGCATTTTTCCTTATCCTTTCTCCAATAATGAGAACTAAAGTCTCATTTATATATTCATTTATTCATTACGCTTTGTATATAAATTATCATTCATATTCCAAGTAATTCCATGAACATTTCATAGATTTCAAATTTACATAAATTTTCCTTAAATCCTAGACTCACTCAACTTCAAGAATTTAAATCCATTAATCACATTATCTATATTAACCATCGTAATAGTTTTTCTAATTTAGTATACCATTTCCTATATCATTGGGGTTACTATTCACTTGACCATTTCCCTTCAAAGGTTGAATTTTTAATTCATAATAGATTTGTTAAGCCTAAGTTCACCAAGATACCACATTTTGTATTTTATTTTTGTTGGCATTAATTGCCAAACTCAATTCCTAGCCTCCTAGGTTTTATTTCAAAATTTTAGAATTTGAGGTCCAAATTCACTATTCCATTGGACCTGGCTACAGTAAAAATTTCATAAAACTTTCTTAATGAAAGTTATTCCTTTATGTGTCTTCTTTAATTTTCTTTTTGAATCACTCTATTTGGAGTGTTGTAGCTTAAGTTATGGCCATTTTACCGTAACTGGCAAGATTGACCTGAATCCAGAATTCTGGGAAAATTGGTTCTGCCAGATTTGGTGTCCTGAATTTGGTGGACAATTCCATTAAGCTAAGTCCAGAATTTAAGTTTGTGTTATGCATGAAGGTTATTCTAAATTGTCTAAGCTTTGCATTGATATAAAATTCAGGTCAATTGGATATTTCTACACTGAGTTATGGCCAAATGAACAAATACTGTTAATTTGGTCATTTTGTCAAGGGCAGAATGTGTGTTACCCGGATTAGGTAAATTTTTAGGGCAACCTAGGTTGGTTTTCTGGACCAGGTCTCTTCATCAAAGTTGTGCCATTATGTGTCTAGTTTCATTTCCAATTGGCTTTACACCAATTGGAGCAACATAGCTCAAGTTGTAACCCTTGGAACACACTAGACTCAAGACTAGTATTTTGGCACCTTAAGAGGCAGCATACCAATTCACTTCTTAATGCCACAACTCATTCCAATTTAAGTTCAATTCACCATAAATGGTCACTAATTGACCATTAAAACACTAATTCACCCTCAAAGCACAAATCCCACAATTTAGCTTAAGAACCCTAATCCTCAAATTTCAATTCATGCACATACATCTATTCAACATACTTAATGATGTTATAAGTCTCATACTCATGCTCAAGACTACCCATATACAACTTAAATTCATTCAAAACTCATCAATACTTCCATCACTAAGGCTGCCAAAAATTTTAATTGGTCCATACATGGATATGTTCTTTTAATTTTATGAATTTCTAACTAAATCCATACACCTAACTTCAAATTTAAAGAGAAAAATGGAGAGATATAGCACTAACCTTTTGATGAGCTAACTTGAGCTTGTAATTCTTCTCAATTTATTCTTCAAATTGCTGCCTCAATCTTGCTTAAGTGAAGGATTAATTTTAGTGGAGATAGGAAGGGGTTTTATGGTGTGAAATTAAGGTTATGAAGAGAGAGAAATGAGAAAACTCTAATAGAGGTCGAGAGGAATAGGGCTGCCGAAATTAGAGGAGAAGTGTTAGTAGTATGCCCTAGAGCATATCATTTAGTATGTATCTTGTACATATTTTATTAATAAAAGGAATTTCCACTTTTCCGTTTACATAATATATTTATGTGCAATAGAAAAGGTCCATTGATATTTTGTTAGAAATATTATTCTTAAGTTGTTAAGAATATGAGTGACAATATTTCTAGCACGAAGTATCATAAATAGGTTCACAATCGAGGATACTTCATAATAAGGACATGACTTATCCAAAAAGATTGTATTCATGTTTGTTCCCAAGTTATTTATATGAGATATAAATAAGATGGAATGGTGAGTCTCATCCATATAACAAACATGATAGGCACTTATAAATGATAAGTAGGCCGAACCAGTGACACTTATGACAAGCACATGGAGTTTACTCTTATCAATGTTTTGTCATAAATCATATCGGTGCATATGATCTTTAGACCTGAGATAGCATAGTTATCTTGTATATAGGTAGTTTGAGTTTGATACTGCTTTCATACTTGTACTCTGTATGGGTATATGGGCATGTGTTGGCTCCTACTAGTTATATATGGAGGTAGGTGTTGATCAAGATGGAATCTGTTCCTCTAAGTAAATAGAGATAAAATCCTATGTTCATTTAATTATTCTTGATGTTTCAAGTTCCTGGCCAGGACAGATAGATTTATTCAGAAAAGAGTTTCTGATGAGAAAATCTTTTTAATCAAGAACTAGAATTAAAAGAGAACATAATATTCATAGCAAATGGAGTTTGACATAAACCATGACTCAACTTGAGTTGGGATTTTGTAACAGAGATTCTAGTGCATGGTAACATATGATTATAGGTTCATTTAAGGTAAACCTTATTACTAATTGGGTGGCCATGGCATGCTATGCTAGGTGTTAACCATGGTCTATGAGGTTCATAAAATGATTTAGAGAAATCATTTATGGTAAGAAAGAGCTCTGATGATATTAAGAGTTGATATCATGTCTCATTGCCAATTAGTGATGAGCCTAGTAAGGCACACACATACACAAGTTATCACCTAATTAAATATGATTTAATTAATTAATTAATTAAAGAGTTTAATTGATTAATTAAATAGGTTTGGTTTGCAATTAGTTTGCAAAGTCCCTAGCATGACATGAAACCAAATCTAGATTATTGAATGTATAATATAAGTTAAATTTATATTTAAAGTGTTTAAATATGAATTTAATTAATGAGAAATTAATTAATAGAGATTAATTAATTAATTTATATTTGATATAAATTAATTAGAAGAAGAAAAATAATTATTTTGGATTGAGAACTCAAAATTAAGACACAGGGGCATTTTGGTCATTTTGCCGTGTGACACGTGGCACCATGAGATGGTGACACATGGCATAACACATAAGCTTGCCAAATGTTTTTTAATCATGTAAGATGATTAAAATCAAGATTACATATAGATTTGACACTTGGCACAATGTGATTGGGTCACTTAAACCTAGAGCTAATCAAAGGGTGACATGTGGCAAGGGTTTAATGTGTTAACCTAGCTATTTAAGTGTTATTATGAGAAAATAAAACACAACCAGCAGCCACACTCCTTGGTCATGCCATTTTGCAGCCCTCCCTCTATTCTTCTTCATCTCTTATCAATTCAAAGAGATTAGCCATCAATCTCTTGAATTAAGAACACTAGAAATTGTTTCTAGTGTCCTGTTTACATCTCTAATCTCTTAAAAGGCAGAACTTGAATTTATAATTAATAGAAAAGGCTTCAGAAGCTGTTCAAGGGCTGCCATAGGTGTTCTTGGTGTGGACAAGTTAGAGGGACAACATCTGGTGTCCTGAAGATGAATCTCAAAGGCGCAGACACGCTGCAGTGCATCAAGAGATTAGTGTAATCGTTCTTGATTTAATCTAGGGTTCTAAAATTAATCTGATTAATTTTAAAATCTTAAATGGCAAATACAGATCCAAAAACATATTAAAAGAGTTTTAATATGCTGTTTATCATTGAAACCAAATAGATAAAAATAAATCTTGCATGATGCATGTGACCTTAGGTGAAAAATTTTAAATTCAATGGTATAAACTTGTGTTTTTCACGCTTCCGTTCCTTCAATTGGTATCAGAGCCACTATATTTGCCATTTAGATTGTTGATTATATGATTTAATTGTGTGTTTGATCATGAGATCAAAAGATCATTGCTGGTTGCAAAGCAAGGTGGCGGCATATTTAAAAAAAACACCATCAATGGTGAGCATGGTTTGGCTACCATGGGTGGTTCAAGGTTTGGCTTTTAATTCTGCAATTGTTGTATGATCTAAGGCCTATTCTTTGACTAATTAAAGTGTTTAATTAGTAATTTTAATCACACCATTAAATTATGATTCAAATCAGAATTTTAAAAATTGTTTGAATGTGATTCAAATCTGAATTTTAAAAGTTGTTTGAATGTGATTCAAATCTAAATTTTTAAAGTTGTTTGAATCATATTTAAATCTGATTTTTTAAAATTGATTGAATAAAATTCAGATCTGATTTTTTAAAAAATGTTTGAATGTGATTC
Source organism: Hevea brasiliensis (assembly GCF_030052815.1). Classification (NCBI taxonomy): domain Eukaryota; kingdom Viridiplantae; phylum Streptophyta; class Magnoliopsida; order Malpighiales; family Euphorbiaceae; genus Hevea; species Hevea brasiliensis. The sequence goes on along the minus strand of NC_079494.1, from coordinate 85,280,878 downwards.
AAATCTGATTTTTTAAAAATGTTTGAATGTGATTCAAATCTGAATTTTTAAAGTTGTTTGAATGTGATTCAAATCTGAATTTTTAAATTTGTTTGAATGAGATTCAAATCTCAATTTTTAAATTTATTCGAATCATATTCAAATCTGGATTTTTAAGTTGAATATGAGATATTCAATTTAATTTAAGTATGTATGTTTTATTTAATTGTTAAATAGTGATATGCATGATGGATGATCATGGACTATAAAAGACCAATGTGATTGGATTTATTTCTTTTATGTTTCTTTGGGATTGTAAATTAATTAATTTATTTTAATTTATTTTGGGCATGTATTATTAAGTTTGTAATAATTTTTGGGTTGTAATTTCATTTATTTAAGTTCTTGTAAATTCGCCTTGGTATGCCAAGGATTACTATGTAATATTGGATTGCAAGAAGTTCAAGGAGGTTAAGAGCATTGGTGGGACCAGTGGGAGGAATTCAATATCAAGTGTTGATTATGTACTCCTTCAGCAACTCTTGTAAAATGAATGAATGAAATACACCTAGGAATGCCCTGATTCAATTCTTGGTGGCTCAGAATTGAATCCCTTAGAAAGTCCATGATCATACCATATTTACTGCTTATCCATGAATGCATGAGATGTATGGGAATGTATGCAATTATATGATATATGCATGCTAAATGGATAATGTGCAAAGTGAGACCTTAATAGTAATTAGAATCACCATAAAATCTTCCAAACAAATGATCAAGTTGGATATGCTATAATTAAAGTAATTATAACATAGGCCCTCCATTGGAGCAATTATTTTAAGAAATTTTAAATAGTTGCATGAGATGCAATTAATTTAAGAGATTTTCTTAAGAATAATTGTTAAGCATGAGATGTTGTAAATATGTAAATGGTTTGGTGGCCAATATTGGATGTACCTGAGGACATTAAAATTATTTACATAATTCTGCTCAATGGGATCAACTTAACTAATGCAAGATAAGTCAATAATGGATGTACCTGAGATTTTGAGCATTAGGGGCTAGGTAAAGGATTGAACCTCACATGAGATGTGATGGGCAAGGAGTTGCTCACTTATAGTTTATTGTAATTTTAATAATGGATGTACCTGAGGATGATCAATAGAATTATAAGAATTCAATCACCCACTAGAAATCCATCCAACTAGGATTTCCGTTTCCTACTTTGGAAGTGTAGGATTCGCTAAGTTAGTGGGATGACCAATTTGATTAAAAGACCATAATCATTTTGGTTAATTACATGATACATTTACTAATTAATCTGGTTATTTTCTGCAGTTAATTTTCTGATAAAAATGAGCACAAAACAACCACCACCATCCAATATCCTTGCAAGCATACTTGACCATAATAGGTTGACAGGACCAAATCTATCTAATTGGCTAAGAAATTTGAAGCTTGTCCTGAACCTTGAACATATAGGATATGTTCTAGATTCAAATGTTCCTGATCCCTTACCTCCAGAGGCCACACAAGAGGAACATGATACTTTGGACAAGTGGAAGGAGCATGATATGAGAGCTAAGTGTTATATGCTTACTTCCATGAGTAATGAGTTATAGAAGCAACATGAGAACATGCAGAGTGCGAGTGAGATCCTCCTTCACCTACAAGAGTTGTATGGTGAGCACAGCAGGAATGCTAGGTACGAGATATCTAGACAGCTATTCCGTATGAGAATGTCTGAGGGACAGAATGTTGGGGATCATGTCCACAAGATGATTCGGCTGATTGAGCAGTTGGAACATCTTGACTTCAACATGGATTTCCAACGACAAACGGATTTGATCCTTTAGTCCCTTCCTGAGTCTTTTGGGAATTTTGTGACAAATTTCCATATGACTAAACAGGAATGCACCTTAGCTGTTTTACTCAACATGCTGGTTATTGCCCAAAAGAATATACCAGGCAATAAAGGGAAAGAGGTAGCTTTGGTTGCATCTTCTTCTGCAGGAAAGTCCAACAAGAATAAGGGCAATAAGAAAAAGAAACCTCAGATTCCTGGTCCTTCCAAGAAAATAGCTAAACAGAAAAGGAAGACTAAAGCTGATGGAGGCAAAGGAAAGTGTTTCCACTGCCAAAAAGATGGGCACTTGAAAAGGAACTGCCCAGAGTATCTTGCTTCTCTGAAGGACAAGAAGGATACACCATCGGAAGGTATGTCTATATCTTGTTATTTAGATTCTGATGATACTCGTAGTTTATCTACAGCATGGGTTTTAGATACTGGTGCCAGTTCTCACATTTCTAATGATATGCAGGAACTAGCAAACAGTAGCAGCTTGCGTTCTCAAGATATTAGAGTCCGGATTGGCAATGGCTCAACTGTTGAAGCTTTAGCCATAGGATCTAAATCTTTTTACATGTTTGGACATGTTTTGTGTTTGGATAATATTTTATATGTACCTGATGCTTTTAAGAACATCATTTCTATATCTAGTTTGACTAGAAATGGCTATGAATTTCAGTCCACTGATGATGTTTGCAATATTTATTTTGGAAATAAATATGTTGGTTCGGGTTATATGAATGATGGTCTTTATTATTTGGATAATAATGACAAACACAAATTGAATGCAAGTGATCTAAAAGAATGCAATGCCATGGTGAAAACCAACTCAAGTTCAAAATATATTTGGCACTTAAGGTTATGTCATGTTGCAGAAGATAGGATTGCAAAATTGGAGAAAATGGGGATTCTATCCTCATTGGGCTCTGAGCCTACTCCAACTTGTGAATCATGCCCTCACGGTAAAATGACTAGATCACCCTTTGTTGGACAAGAGCTAAGAGCTGAAAATATTTTGGAGCTAATACATAGTGATGTATGTGGTCCATTTAAAGAAATGGCTAGAGGGGGTTTTCATTATTTTATTACCTTTATTGATGATAAATCAAGGTTTGGGTATTTGTATTTGATGAAATACAAACATGAATCTTTTGAAAAGTTCAAAGAATTTAAATCTGAAGTAGAAAATCAAACAGGAAAGAATATTAAAGTTCTTCGATCAGATCGTGGAGGTGAATATTGAGATCGAATTTGATGAATACTTGAGAGAGCATGGCATTGTTTCTCGGTGACTCCTCCAGAACGCCATACGGTGAATGGTGTATCTGAAAGGAGAAATCGGACCCTATTGGATATGGTACGTAGTATGATGAGCTATACTGATATGCCAATCTTCTTTTGGGGATTTGCATTAGAATCAGCTTTGTATATTCTGAATAGGATTCCATCAAAATCAGTTTCTTCCACACCTTATGAGATATGGCATGGAAGAAAACCAAGTCTTAAGCATGTTAAGATTTGGGGTTGTCCACTTATATAAAAAGTCAAACCGATAAATTGGAGACTAGATCGTAAAAGGTCGATTTGTTGTATATCCAAAAGATATTTTTGGATATTATTTTTATATGCCTACTAAACAAAAGGTTATTATAAGAATAGATGCCACATTTCTTAAACAACACTTTGTTCAAGAAGGGGTCAAAGGAAGGCAAATAGAGTTAGAATTGGAGAATTCGACCAACCAATGAATCGAGATGGATATAGATCCATCTAGTCAACCAATACCCATTGATGAAACATCTACAGCGGTTCCTCGTAGAACAACTGTGCTATCTCACCCACCGGTGAGATATGGTTTTCTTCATGAAGAAGAACAAGAGTTGTCTACTCATGAAGAAGTAGATCATGGAGATGATCCACTTACCTATGAAGAAGCTATATCAGATATAGACTCTTCAAAATGGATTGATGCTATGAAATCCGAGATTGATTCCATGTATAAGAATCAAGTTTGGGATCTTGTTGACCCACCTGAAGGTATTATACCTATAGGGAACAAATGGGTTTTCAAGAAGAAAATTGGTTCTGATGGAAAGGTAGAGACCTATAAGGCAAGGCTAGTAGCGAAAGGGTTTCGCCAAAGGCAAGGAATCGACTATGAGGAGACTTTCTACTTTGTTGCCATGCTTAAATCAATTAGGATTTTATTAGCAATAGCTGCATACTATGATTATGAGATTTGGCATATGGATGTCAAAACAGCTTTTCTCAATGGATACATTGAAGAAAACATTTTCATGGAACAACCTAGGGGATTTGAATCCCAAGATGGTTCCAAGGTATACAAGCTAAAGCGATCCATTTATGGGTTGAAACAAGCTTCGAGGAGTTGGAGCATCCGTTTTGATGAAGCCATTAAATCCTTTGGTTTTATCAAAAATGAGGATGAGCCATGTGTATATAAGAAGGTTAGTGACAGTGCTATCACTTTCTTGTCTTATATGTGGATGACATACTGTTGATGGGTAATGACACAGGTATGTTGACAACTATAAAGGTATGGTTTTCTAATAGTTGTCAAATATATTCTCCATGAAAGACTTAGGGGAGGCAACCTATATTCTTGGGATTCGCATCTATAGAGATAGAGCGAAAAGAATAATTGGTTTATCCCAAAGTCTATACTTGGAAAAGGTGTTAAAGAGGTTTAACATGCTTGATTCTAAGAGAGGATTATTACCAGTGAGACATGGTATCCATCTTTCTAAAGAGATGTCTCCAAAGACACCTGAAGAAAGAGATAAGATGGCCAGGATTCCATATGCTTTGGCTATTGGAAGTTTAATGTATGCAATATTGTGTACTAGGCCGGATATCGCATATGCTGTTAGTTTGACTAGCAGGTATCAATCCAATCTAGGTTTGGAACACTGAATAGCTGTCAAGAATATTCTTAAGTACTTGAGAAGAACTAAGGATTTATTCTTGATTTATGGAGGTGGAGACTTGCAATTGGATGGTTATACTGATTTTGATTTTCAATCAGATATCGATGATAGAATGTCTACCTCTACATATGTGTTCATTTGTAATGGAGGTGCAGTCAGTTGGAAGAGTTTCAAACAGAGCATGACTGCAGATTCCACTACAGAGGCTGAGTATATTGCTGCATCAGATGCTGCAAAGGAAGCTGTTTGGATAAAGAAGTTCGTGATAGAACTTATAGTAGTTCCTTCCATTAAGTCAGCAGTTCCACTACACTATGACAATAATGGAGTAGTCATACAGGCTAAGGAGCTAAGGTCTCACCAGAAATCCAAACACATAGAAAGGCGCTACCACATTATCAGAGAAATAGTTGGGCGAGGCGATGTAACCATGCAGAAAATAGCATCAGCTGAAAATCTAGCTGATCCATTCACTAAGCCTATGTCACAGACTCAGTTAGACCGACATCTTGAGAAGATAGGTCTAAAATATTGTAATGAATGGCTCTAGTGCTAGTGGGAGATTGTTAGTAGTATGCCCTAAAGCATATCATTTAGTATGTATCTTGTACATATTTTATTAATAAAAGGCATTTCCACTTTTCCGTTTACATAATATATTTATGTGTAATAGAAAAGGTCCATTGATATTTTGTTAGAAATATTATTCTTAAGTTGTTAAGAATATGAGTGATAATATTTCTAGCACGAAGTATCATAAATAGGTTCACAATCGAGGATACTTCATAATAAGGACATGACTTATCCAGAAAGATTGTATTCATGTTTGTTCCCAAGTTATTTATATGAGATATAAATAAGATGGAATGATGAGTCTCATGCCATATAACAAACATGATAGGCACTTATAAATGATAAGTAGGCCGAACCAGTGACACTTATGACAAGCACATGGAGTTTACTCTTGTCAATGTTTTGTCATAAATCATATCAGTGCATATAATCTTTAGACCTGAGATAGCATAGTTATCTTGTATATAGGTAGTTTGAGTTTGATACTGCTTTCATACTTGTACTGTGTATGGGTATATGGGCATGTGTTGGCTCCTACTAGTTATATATGGAGGTAGGTGTTGATCAAGATGGAATCTGTTCCTCTAAATGTGAGAGATAAAATCCTATGTTCATTTAATTGTTCTTGATGTTTCAAGTTCCTAGCCAGGACAGATAGATTTATTCAGAAAAGAGTTTCTGATGAGAAAAATCTTTTTAATCAAGAACTGGAATTAAAGAGAACATAATATTCATAGCAAATGGAATTTGACATAAACCATGACTCCAGCTTAAGTTGGGATTTTGTAACAGAGAGATTCTAGTGCATGGTAACATATGATTATAGGTTCATTTAAGGTAAACCTTATTACTAATTGGGTGGCCATGGCATGCTATGCTAGGTGTTAACCATGGTCTATGAGGTTCATAAAATGATTTAGAGAAATCATTTATGGTAAGAAAGAGTTCTGATGATATTAAGAGTTGATATCATGTCTCATTGCCAATTAGTGATGAGCCTAGTAAGGCACACACATACACAAGTTATCACCTAATTAAATATGATTTAATTAATTAATTAAAGAGTTTAATTGATTAATTAAATAGGTTTGGTTTGCAATTAGTTTGCAAATTCCCTAGCATGACTTGAAACCAAATCTAGATTATTGGATGTATAATATAAGTTAAATTTATATTTAAAGTGTTTAAATATGAATTTAATTAATGAGAAATTAATTAATAGAGATTAATTAATTAATTTGTATTTGATATAAATTAATTAGAAGAAGAAAAATAATTATTTTGGGTTGAGAACTCAAAATTAAGACACAGGGGCATTTTGGTCATTTTGCAGTGTGACACGTGGCACCATGAGATGGTGATACATGGCATAACACATAAGCTTGCCAAATGTTTTTTAATCATGTAAGATGATTAAAATCAAGATTACATATAGGTTTGACACTTGGCACAATGTGATTGGGTCACTTAAACCTAGAGCTAATCAAAGGGTGACATGTGGCAAGGGTTTAATGTGTTAACCTAGCTATTTAAGTGTTGTTATGAGAAAATAAAACACAACCAGCAGCCACACTCCTTGGTCACGCCATTTTGCAGCCCTCCCTCTATTCTTCTTCATCTCTCATCAATTCAAAGAGATTAGCCATCAATCTCTTGAATTAAGAACACTAGAAATTGTTTCTAGTGTCCTGTTTACATCTCTAATCTCTTAAAAGGCAGAACTTGAATTTCTAATTAATAGAAAAGGCTTTAGAAGCTGTTCAAGGGCTGCCATAGGTGTTCTTGGTGTGGACAAGCTAGAGGGACAACATCTGGTGTCCTGAAGACGAATCTCAAAGGCGCAGACACGCTGGAGTGCATCAAGAGGTTAGTGTAATCGTTCTTGATTTAATCTAGGGTTCTAAAATTAATCTGATTAATTTTAAAACCTTAAATGTCAAATACAGATCTAAAAACATGTTAAAAGAGTTTTAATATGTTGTTTATCATTGAAATCAAATAGATAAAAATAAATCTTGCATGATGCATGTGAACCTAGGTGAAAATTTTTGAATTCAATGGTATAAACTTGTGTTTTTCATGCTTCCGTTCCTTCAAGAAGATGAGTAGAAAATTTTTCATCTTCTTTAGTTTGTTATCCTTTTAAGATGCTTATCAAACTTCCATTGGTTGGCAGTTTAATTTATTATAAATTTTAATTTAAGCTTTATGACATCATGGCTTATGTCATAAGTGAAAATTTTATTTCAATTTCTTTTCTTTTCTACTCATTTTTAATTTAATTTTTATAACTTTTTTATTCATATTTTATACCATATAATTTATTTACTTAATTGGACAAGTTAGTAAAAAATCATCTTTCAGGGTGAAATGACCAAAATGCCCTTCGTTTTGCTTAACGAACTAAAATTGTTTGTATTGATTTAAAAATTTTTCTAAGCCTTTTCTTGGCATTCTAATGCCATCAAAACCTCAATGACTCTTCACTGGAGTCCCAGAAATTATTTTACTGGGTTTCCCTCGGATGTAGGGCTACTAGCTGTTTTTACAACAACTTCCCATTGGGTCACCCATCGCTAGGGAACCGGCTCATTTAACTTTCTGGTATTTCATTTCTAAAATTTTTCCTTAATTTGTCTTACACTTGTTTGAATTATTTATGACTCCTCACTCTAGTCTAATTATCGTTCCAGGTGTTTCAACTGTCTAGACCGACATTAATCACCGGAACAGTCCAATGCATGGACTAACTAAAGTGATGGTGTTACAAGAATGACACTTTATATAATCTTACTTACTACCTAAGCATGTGTGTGTGTGTGTGTGTGTGTGTAAATATATCTATATATATACACACACCCAGAGCCAAAACTCATCCATCCTTCACAAAAGACAATTCTAGCGACAAGAAGCTCATGGTGGTGAACAAAGATTGCATGGATAACTCTTTGGTTTCCACCAAAACTTATTATAATAGTGACAAGATTATCAATTCCACTGCAGATTCTATACCACACTCTCAGCGTCCAGCACTCAAGGATAAAAGTTCTTCTCCTCCTTTTTTTGTCTCATGCTAATCCAGAGATTCCTAAAAAAATTCATAGCCTCTTTGATGATGGAACTACCAAAGCAAAGATTTTACAATAGACCATAAGGGGAAAGGAAAAAAATGTATGCAACTCTAATTCTGCCTCTACACTTAATATTACAAATAGTAATAAAAAGAGATGCATTAATATGGGAGTGATGCAAACACCCATGAAGAAGAAGAAAAAGTTCAAAAACCTATCAGAATTGGTTTATCTGAAGGATTTTTATGCTTTCAAGGAGGTGTTTAATAACTTCCAAGCACTTGGGGCCCATATCGCAACCCACAATAGGAATAAAAAGATGGAGAAGGTGCCATTTGATAAATTAGGGACTAAAGAAGGTGGTGTTGGAGATAAGGATGGAAAGGGCTCAAGTTTAGTAGCACCACTAGTCAATAGAGAAAAGAAATATAGGTGTAATTTGTGCTCAAAAAGGTTTTTGACAGGGCAGGCACTTAGAGGTCATAATAACTATCATCGGAAGGTTGCCCGTGTTAAAGCTCAGCAATCTCTAGGAAGTGACATCCTCTAAGGAAATTATAGTTTTTAATTGCCCTTCCAGATGAGATGTTATGAATGTGTTAATTAAGGGATTGAATTTTTAATACAGTTCTTATCGCTTAATTACTGCTTATTGGTACAATTTCAAAGATTTGCCAAGTTCATTCTACAATGATGGAATTACGCACATTTAAGTTAATAATTAATTAATATTATAAGTGAATAGTCAAATTAATTATAACATATAATTTTTATAAAAATATAATCTAATTAAAAGTATGACAACTTCCAAATTAATAAAAATTATTATTTTTAAAATTAGCTACACTAACATTAAAATTAGTATTTTAGTATATATTTATATTTAATATTTAACATTTATATGTATAAATAAAATAATTGTGTTATAAATTATTTTTCACATGCCTCAAATATTGGTTATATGCTAAATATTCTATTAAAATATAATATTTACAATATTAAAAATTTAAGGGAAAGAAAAAGAGTTAAATATTAAGTGTATGTATGAAACTCCTTTTTTTCATTGAAAGAACTTGGGCATTTCAAGTTTTAATATAAAAAAATAAAGAAAAAAGAAAGAAAGAAATAATAAAAAATGTGAAGAAAAGGAAGAAAATGAGAATTCTACAATGGAAACAGTAAAGAAAGAAATGTAAGATGGGATTTTTAAGGTTTATAAGTTTAGAGAAAATAATATGAGAGCCTTCGATTCAACTAGCTTGACTTATTAAAAAAATTAAAATTAATATGAAGTGATCACTAGTCCATCTCTTAATTAAGAAAAATTCATCTAAATCTATTCATCATGAATTTAAATTTTAAATATGAGGATCTTATTTATTCTTATGAATTTTATCATAAATATTGTATTTTGAATCAACAAACCAAATCTATATAAGAATTTCTTGTTAATCAAACCACTTTTCTCCCAACCATACTAGAATAGTAGCTCCAATTTCTTGATAGGTTTTTCTTCTTGCATTAGTTTAGCTCCATATTCCCATAACACTACTATGGAGCTTGGATATTAATGCTTAAAAGGCAAACGATTGATTGGAGTCACCACTTAAATGATAACTTTGAAAGAAAAAAAAAAAGACAAAAGGGACGTGGGCAATGACTCTACCCATTACAAAGGTCCACTACCTTTCTCTTTCCTTGAGCCCAATATCCTAGCTTCAAGATGATGGGTACAAAAGAGGGAATGTGCGAGACACCCGATGTTATTTCTGGAAGTATACAGGCTATATCAAGTAATGAAGTGATAAGTAAAATATTGTTTCCATGAGAAATTCTGTTAAAGTACTAGACTATGGTTGTTTTGATTATTCAGACTAATGGCAATTTATAGGAGAACTAAATTAACTCTAAATAGAAAATAAAAAAAAAAGCAATAGGCATGTAAATAAAGTCTTAATCTAAGCAAAAATTAACTAAATTAATAATAGGTAAGCAAGAACAAAGACTAATTGATAGTAAAAATGATTCTAGAGTTGGAGTTAATGAATTAAATCTATTGTGATTTGTTTTGGTTCCAATATTAAGAGAAATAGAGTTTGAAGGTTATTGATTTTGAAATCCTTTAATATCTTTTTCAAGAAAATGAAAGAGTATTTTAAGAGAACCAAACCTACTTTTGTACGATATTTGATTCCCATTAAGTTTTGTAATCAATTAAAGAATCCTCTTGAATCCCTAGTTTTTTTCTAAATCTAGGTATTTTTAAGTTTAAATCCTTGATTATCCATCAATGATTTTCATCTTTCGATCCTTCAATCAAAGATTATAAACTAGACTCAATGGGATCCATCATTAGGTAAGTCATAAAGCACACAAGGAAAAGAATCCAAACTCATATTCATATAAATATGGATAAAACCCAATACAAATCCATATATAAATTCAAAACATTACGGCCCAACTCTGAAATCTTAGAAAAACCATTCTAACATCATAAAATTTACAAGAGAAAATGATAAAACTATATAAAAAAAAATAATAAAAATAGACTAAGAATAGAAAACCCATGTGAAAGAGATTCCAAAAGTCTGAAAAATTGCAGCTGAATGTCACTTGGCAGCAACTCTCTAGCAGAAATGGAGTCCTCCCTTCCCCTTCTTATTCTTTCTTTTTTTCTTTTTCCTTCATTATTCCTTCTTCCTCTTTTCTTCTTCTTCTTCTTCTTCTTCTTCTTCTTCTTCTTCTTCTTCTTCTTCTTCTTAGAGGAAAAATTAGAAAAAGATACTTTTATATGGTCCCAAAAGTTGCCCTAAAATACGTCTACAAATGGATAAGGACAAATAAATGAATAGGAGATGAGGTGTAGAAATTTTTCAGGTCAGCATAAATTTTCAAATTTCTAAGGTGTCTGCTGATAGAGTTGCTTAACCCTAAGAAACATCTTAAGCAAGGTTCCAGGCACTGCACTGCCTATCGGTATAGGGTAAGTATATTCTTCAGCAAATTTTGTCAGGTTTTTATATTGCAATGAATTTTTAATTACACTTGACTTCTAGCTTAACCTAAACCACATCTTAAGCACTGTGCCATACCCTAAGCAAGATCTTAAGCAATTTCTCATACAAATTTTAGCAAGTTTGGATTTCAAAACTTGATTTCTTTATCTTTTACCATTCTTCAAGCTTTCAAACCTCCTCAATCATGTCCTAATGCATTATTGACCTTCAATTCACTACAAAACCTATTAAAATCATCAAAATTCTAAAAATCAAATATAAAATAACTAAAATTAACAATTTAGCTAAAATAAAGCTAAAATCATAAAAAGTACTCAATTATAAGAGCAAAATAGATGCAAAACTACCATAAAATACCTATATAAAATGAGTGTAACAATACCCTTTTCACCTGCACTTACCTTATAACAAGAGCCAGCCTCCACTTGTGTTTCTTAAAGCCTGTCTTGTCATTTGATCATACAATATGCAAGTCTTACACACACACATTATTCATTCAAGCATGCAATAACCATTTTTATGCGCACTTTGTAGCCCTTAAATAACACTATTTAGAGTTAATACCATAATTACCTTGTTACCCTATTTAACATATTTCTAAGTTTATTACATGCTCTACTTTTCTTTATACATAATGAAGATAATCAAGAAAAAAAAAAGCCCCTAAGCACGCATCCCACAACTCTAATATGCATTACTTATTTTAATTTTATCTAATTTCTCTAGATTATTATTAAGTCAATTTACATGTATGAGTTAGAGAGTAATAAAACAAATATCCAAAGAAAAGGAGGGAGGAGAAAAGATTATAACCTATTTATGTCCTATAACTAAATAATAGAGTTAGGAGAAAAGATTACAATCCTTTTAAAATACACTAGCTCCTACTGCAAGCTTATTTAGCCTAGAAACCCCATGTATGAGGGCTTGATATCTTCTTTGGTATGTCTTGGTGCACCTTGAGTTTTCATATTGGTCCCTAGATCCACTTGCATCTTTCGGTGTGCACTTACCTTGTTTGGAGATAGGGTCCCACTTATCATGTTTAATTTACTTACCATTTTTTTTTTTTTTACTTTTCATGTTTATAAACTTACCATATTTAAAAGTTACCAAAAATGATAAATACAATTAAGTCAACAAAAGTGCAAATAAGGTAAACAAAGAAAAGGATGCTAAACTGAGGTCTAGATTGGTATTCAACCCTGGCCACCATCACCTTTCACCTAAACCATGGTCAACATAACCCAAGAACACTATAAAAAAAAAAGTTAGCACTTGATCAAATAATGTGAAAAATTAAATAAGCAAATTAAATCAAACAAATTTACATTTTTCTCTATACAGTATTAGCAATAAAAAAAATGCATAAAAATAGTTAAAATGCATAAAAATGGATGGAATTTTATGGGCATGTTCCTAAAACATCATATGACAACTTAGAAAAAAGAAGCAAACAAAAAGAACAACTAAAAAAATGAAATTGAATTTTAAAGTCACTACTTATCTAATGTTCACAAATTCTATCCATTAATTTTGTAAAATGTTTGCATACAAAACCATATAGAATTTGAGAAAACTCAAAACATAAGAATGATAAAGGACAACTTGAAATCAATTTCAAGTGCCTAAAAAGGTGAAAGCTTTATCGAGTTATGCCTTTGCAATTTTTGCATATGTGCAAAATCTTGTATATTGATATGAAATGGGATAAGGGAACCACTAGTGACATGAATTACCTTAATATTATTTGTTTGTTCTATCAAAACTCATGTAAACACTGCATTTCTGTATTCTTGATTTTTTTTTATCAAATTACATGTTTTATTCCTTTAGTGGGCTTTTATTCACTGAACCTCTAGTTCACTCTGTTTTTCTATCTTCCCCTTAAAGGAAAAGTGTATAAGACATGGTCAATGGGTTTTGGCTAGCTGCATTCCTAAGGTTGTTGTCTCAATTCTAGTTAAAGGTATATATACATTTTATGGAATTCCTTTTTAATATGACATGTAATTTTGCTATTATTATACTATGTTTGCAATTCAATGTTTTACAATATTAAAATGTAATTAATTTTTATGTTAAAGTATTTTTATGACCTATATGGGCCCTAAATGAGATAGAGATGCATGTTAGGCTTTCTATTGGCTCAAAAGCCTTATACTAGCCTAAGTCCTAGCGCTAGTAGTGGCTATAGATTTGGGTCATTGGAAAATTGGTATCATAGCACTCGATTTACGAGATGGGACCTAGTTTTTAGTAGAGAGAAATAAAGAGGAAGAAAAAAAAATCAAGAATATAGCTTGGTTTGTAAAAGTAAAATGAGATTTCTGAAATGGCAACCACTATGAATTTTAGATACATGTATGATGATTTTGGTAATATTTTATTACATGAATTATGACCTTGATATATTGGTCCTTTTGTGTAAGTATAAAGTCCATATTAGTCGGTCAATAAATGTCTAAGTCAACCTAAAGTGTGTCAAGTCAATGAGAGTCCTTGTATGCAACACCCCTATATTCGGTAGTGCGTTCTACTGTTCCAGTGGCCAGTGTCTCTCTGGACAGCTAGAATGCCTGGAACTACACTTAAATTTTAGTGAGGAGACATGAAATAATGAAATAAAATAGAGGAAAATACAAGAAAAATAAAGAAAAAATAAGAGTAATGAAATGTGATTAAGTTAAATGAGTCGAAAACCGTAGCGATGGGTGACTACACTAGGAAGTTGCGGCGAGGACCGTTGACTAGACCTGGACTGCGGGGAACACTAGGAAATATTTTTAAGACTTAAATAAACATCTATTGAGATATAAATAACATTAGAAATGTCAAAGAAAAAAAATTAATTAATTAGTATAAAGAAAAATGAAAAATCAAGAAATCGACAAAAATCGGTATTATTGAAAAATCGGAAATACAAATCGAATAGGGGCATTTTGGTCAATTGACACCTTGAGTTGAATTTTGACCTAAATGTCCATAAAAAAATTAGTAGTGTTAAATTTTGAAAATGCCATAAAAATTAGAAGTCAAATATATTGAATAAATAAAAGGAAATTAGGAAAATGGGGGGATTAAATGCAATTGTGAAAATTTTGGATTATAATAAGATTTAAATGGATTTAGTGGAGCACTAAGGGGTGTTTAAACAACAAATGGATAGGTGTATAGCCACTCGCCATCTTCATCTTCATCATTTCCCATTCAAAACCTCCATGGCCATCCTCACCTTAAGCTCTCTCTCTCATGGTTTAAGCCACCATTTTTCAATCTTCCTTCACTAAAGTTAGTCTATACATCTTGGGCAACATATTGGGAACAAGAAAGAAGAGTTTTGGTGAAGATTTGAGCAAGCTCTAAAAGAGGTAATGTCCAAACTCCTTCCTTTCTTAAGTAAAGTTTATGTTTAGTTTGAGATAACTAATTTGGTGAAGAAATTTTAAAGTTTTGAGGAGTTATTGATATATCCAATTGTGGGAAGCCATGGAATCTCATGGTTAATGAATTATTCTTATATATATTTGTTGGGAATTCATGTTGATTAAGGTGATTTAATGTCCTAGTAAGTTATTTCCATGTGTATGTGGTGATTGTGCATTAAAATTGAATTTGAAGAAAATATGGGAAACTTTGGCAATTTGGAGCAATTCGATAGTCTTATGACTTGTAGAAAAATGCTTGAATTCATGAAGATTATTTGATGAAGTGTGGCAGTAAGGATTGATGAATATATATATGTAATTTGGTAGTGGAAGTTATATGTAATATTTAGGAGTGTTATGTGTATACATTGTTATAATTGAACTTTGTAATTTAGGATTATATTTGGTGTACTAAATGTAATTGTAATCTGCCCAAATTAGTTATAATGTGAAGTGAGGAATGGATTTGGTACCATACCAAATCAAAATTAGGTATGAGAAGTCTAAATTTAGCAAGTTGAATGTATGTGTGATTGGAGTTTGAGGAAAGTGAAAAGGGCAGTATGCATTTTAGCTTATAACCATAAATGTGTGACCCCAATTGGTATGAGGCTAAATTGAGGTAAAACTAGGCACAAAATATGCCAACTTTCATGTTGGAAGCATACCAAAATTCTGTCCGGAAAGTGACACTAAAATTGACCTAATTCAGAATTACAAACTTGGTAACCCATAAATTGACTATTTGAACAGCAGTCAGTCTTTTGGCCACAAATCACTCAAAAAAGGTCCAAATGACCTGAAATTTACACCGTTGGAAAGCTTAGACATAGGGCTACATCTTTTGTAGAGACCACCAAACCCAGAAATGACAATAAGCAAGTCAAAATGCTTTCACAAATTTGGGTATAAAACCTGCCAGAATTGAAAATGACCTAAAAATGACCTAAGTTCACAATAAAAAGGCAATTTGACCAGCAATAGTAAAATAACTATAACTTGGTCCAAAAAACTCCAAATAACATGAAATCAGTGCCAAAATGTCACTAAGACATAAATCTACAATTTTGCCCTTTTGACTAGAACCTAAAAACCAAGGGAAGCAAGACATTTAGCTAGAGCAATCTAGCATATAAAATTTAGAAAATGGTAATAAAATACAATAAGCTTTAAAATAGAATTAGTAGCATATACTAACACTTAGAGACTATAAAATGTGACAAATTGGAAATATTAAAATTGACTCACTTAGTGTGTATTAAAGTTCAACATTGTAGGTTGACTAATGAAATGAATTGAAGGGAATAGTACCAAGAAAATTTAGATATTGAATTTTATTGTTAGAAAGAATTTAGCTGAGTACTGAAACACTTTAAATTGTGTGTTTCAGTTCAAAATGATATTAAAAAGTATAAGGAACATTGAGTCAAGACCTAGAGGTGACTCAAAATAGGTTTGTGCATAATACTTTTTATATTCACTGCTTTTACTAGAAAATTTATTTGGAGAAATGAGTTATGAATAATTTTTTATTATTTTGGCTTTGGAAATTTTATTTGGAAATTATTGTGTTGCCTACTTTGTGAATGGAAATTTTGCGATAAAATTTGATTTGTGGTTTGTATGAAATATTTAAATATTGTGATTTGAAATTATTTTTTATTCACACTTAGCATAGCAATATCACTATGTTCCTCCTCCATTTATGGGGTAAGTATGACTATATTCTTCCCTCTCTGACTTACCAGTCTGAAGTTAGTATGGATGAGTACTCATTATCTAGCTAGCCACCTCCTTCATTGATTTCGATTAGTGGGTTGAGTATGCCTTGTCGTGGTGTACAACACGGCATGTTTAGAAAATTTTGTGTCATGACCTAAGTTGTGTTACTGATTGGCAACACTGTATTATTTAATTGTTTAATCAAATTTGTATTATATGAGCCTTGAAAATTGTGACATGAACTTATGAATTATTTGAATTGTAAATTGTTAATAAAAGTTTTATATACCGCATTTTAAATTGTTATTGTGCACCACTGAGTAAATTTTACTCAGAGATAGCTTTTTCATTACTGTCGTAGGTAGACAGACAGATAAAGCAACAGAGTAGGCTGCTTGTGCTACACTTTTGGAATTTTGCTTAGTATTTTGAGTATACCACCTCTTTGTAATTTTTGTTGTAATGTATGTGAACTGTATGCATATATTGTACTTGGTCTTGAGTAGTTGTAAAATAAAGTTATAAATTATTTTGGCTTGTCAAAATGTTGTATTACAATTCTCTTATTTTAGCTTTTGAAATACTCATTCATTTTGCACTTTATCTTTGGAATTGCTGAAAATGATATTGAATTAAGTTTGAACTGTGTTGAGGACACTGATTTGAGTTGAGCCATATTGGAGTTTAGGATTGAACAAATATATTGGAAGTGCTTTTTACAGGTTTTTTAAGAACTATTTTGCTCCAAATACAGACGACACTCTGTCGAAATTTTTAAAGAAATTATTGATACTTCAGATTTGTTATTTGGTTTCACTTCAGTCTAAAAAAAAAAAAAATTTTTTTTCAACACCGGCCAAAAGTGCTCACCACTGTAAAAAGAAATAAGAAAAGGTTTAAAATCCTTTGTAGTGTATTTAATAGGTTATCAGTAGACGAAGTTTGGTAATTCAGTAGGTATACTACGGGATCCTGTTATGCCTTACGGAGGGGTAAAGTGTGACATGTTTAGTGGTATCAGAGCAAGTTTTTAAAATTCTGTTTTGACCTGTAATTTGAATATTTTTTCTTCATAGTACAACTACTTAATGCCATGGTTTGATACATACAGTATATTACATTATAAATATGTACTAACGGAATGAAATCTCCTTATGTTATTTGTTCAGGAGGTATAATATCCTCTAATTGACTATGGAAGAAGGGCACCTGCTCAATGATCAATCAAGAGGTCGAGGTGGTGGGGAAGCTGACCCTTCAAAATGTGAGTGGATCAGCTGCACCAACCCCCTCAATACCACAGTTTCATGCTCAATTTGCTCAGTAGATGGGTGCAATGGTCCAACAGATGGCTAGTAACATGCTCACTCAAGCCCCACTGTGGACACCAGTAGTGCAACCACAGCCTTCAGCTAGGCAGTACGATAAGCTGATTAAGTATGGGGCTACTGAGTTCAAGGGGATAGTAGATCCATTAGAGGCAGAATAATGGCTGGAAAGGATGGAAAGAGTTTTTAGGAAGCTGCACTGCACCGATGAGTTGAAGTTTGAATACTCAGTCTCACTTCTACAAGGAGATGCATATGACTGGTGGAAAACCATTCCCCATAGTTTGATGGAACCCCCAGTGCTAAGATGGGATGACTTTCTCAGAGAGTTCAGACATAAATATGTCCCAGATGCCTATGTGGACCAGAAGCTACAAGAGTTCTTAAGCCTGAAGCAAGGGGACAGAACAATGGTAGAATATGAGAGAAACTTCTCTTGATTGAGTCATTATGCAGGAAGCTTGCTTACCACTCCTAGAGATAGATGTAAACGTTTTAAGGCTAGGTTAATGTCACACCTTACCCCTCTATAAGGCATAACATGATCCTGTAGAATACCTAATGAACTACCGAACTTCAACTACCGATAACTCATTAAGTACCCTACAAGGGATTTTACAATAATTTTCTTACTTTTATAAGTGGTGAGCATTTTCTAATAGGTATTAAAATCATTTATTCAAAGCTGAAAACTAGTTAAAATTTTTATCCCATTTTATTTTTCCATAAATTTTATAAAAATTTCGACAGAGTACCATCTGTATTTTGAGAAAACAGTTCTTTAAATACCTGTAAAAAGCACTTCTAGTAATTTATCTCAACAATTTCAACAACTTCACAACAATCTCAACCAATTTCTCAAGTTTCAACAATTCTCATTTCTCAATTTCCAAAAATTCAGTAATCATCAAGATACTGTCAATCAATTTCATTAATCCATATTTCATTAAAGATAAACAATTTATATATACATCATACTAAAAATTTACATTAAAATAAATTCAAACTAAATTTTATTGCAAACTTTATACAAACTTTTTATAAGCTGCTCAAGACCAATTCTACATGTCCATACAATTACGTGAATTACATACATCAAAATAAATATTTACAGTCAGGGTATAAATTATACCCGATATAACTTCAAGGTAAGTTGCTCAACAATCCTCAGCAGCTCACTCTGCTGCTCCTCTAATCTCTATATCTGCAACAGCAATAACAACTATCGCTAAGTACTGGGACTCAGTGGTGCACAACATACTAAAATAATCTTTATGCATAATTTAAATCACATTTATTAAAAAATTGGACTGAACATGACAATTAAATACAAAATATGAATTATGAGATTTTAATCCAAACAATTTCATTTCAAAGTATCAAAACCATTTCATAAAACCCGCAATTATATCATGCCATTCGAAACAAATATAATCTCAATAGCCAAAGGCTAAGGAGAAGTCACATCACAAGGCTAGCTAGCTCAAATATATGTATATCCATTCAATTTCTTCTTCTATTGGCACACACCTCAACACTTCAGCCAGAGAAGGAATCAAAATTCGAAACTGATTACCCCCACTAGTCATGCTAGTGAGGTGTTCAAATATATGGTCATGACACTGTGGTTTCAAAACTTATCTTAACAATTTACTAAACATTGTCATTTCATATATACACAAATAAACTTTCAACAATTGAAAGCAAAATCATAACACACATTTCATGTACTTTGTAAATGAATTTTAAAGCATGTTGATGTTGTGCACAAAATTTAAGCGAGTCGCCTCTTGGCCTTAACTCGATTCCTCGGGTTCGTTCCCGGTGTTTTTTTCCACTGAAACACACAGTTTCACAGTGTTTCAGTACCATAACTTAGCATAAATCCAAAAAAAAAATTACATTCACTTTTACCAAGCTCTAATGTGCTAATATTGATGTTCTTTAAATTTTATATTTCGGGGTTACTATTCACTATACTATTCAAGTCAATTTGTTGACTTTCTAAGGCTTAATAGGTATGGGAATTCCAACTTCACCCACATACCACATTTTGGTCACTAAATTTGTTGGTTTTGGTTGTTTACTCAAATTCTAAGTCTTTTAGGCAAATTTGCAAATTTTCAGTTTTGGTATCTTAAGTTGCACTATTCCATTGGTCATTTTTCTGTTAGAATTTGGCAAAACTTCCTTCATAGAAAATGTTCCGATTGTCTTAAATTTATTCTCCTTTTTGGATCACTCCAATTCGAGTTTTGTAGCTCAAGTTATAGCCATTTGAATCATGGCTGCTGGATTGGACTTAACCCAGATTTCTGGGCAAATTCTGGTTCTGGCAGTTTTAGGTTACCAACTTTGGGTGGCCAAATGACTTGGTTAATGTCATAATTTGGGTTTGTGTTCTGCATGAAAGATTTAGGTCTATGTCTCAACCGTCCACTGGTAAAATTTTAGGTCATTTAGACCTAACTAGCTCAAGTTATGGCCAAATAAATAAACACTATTTATTTAGTCATTTTTGTACAGGTCAGACTGAAAAAATCCCGATTTGGTGAATTTGTTTACTAGGTTTTGGTTACTTTTTGGGCATGATTCCCAAATTAAAATTGTGTCATTTTGTGTTTATTTTCATTCTCAATTGGTCTCATAACAATTGGACTTGTAAATTTTCAGTTTTGGTCTCTCAAAGGGGCCTTGGTCCTTCTGCCAGTAGCATGACCACATTCAATCCGAATTTAAACTCAATTCAAACACTTCCAACACACTTCATTTGGTCACAAATGACCATCTCTCACCTCAAACTAGGTCAAACACATCATTTCCCAATTTCTCACATTTTTTACTCCTAAACCCTAAGTGTCCAAAACCCTAGTTCACCCATTCATTGCATATAACCAATTCAATGCCTATGTACATGCTTATTCAACCCAATCAAGCTCACATACACTTTTAAATCCACCAAATTCATGCATACATACATCAAAACCCTAGTTGACTGAAATTCAACTTGGTCCTTCAACAAAAATTTTCTTTTCATTTAAGCATATTTCCAAGTATAACTTAGCTACTTAAACATAAATTCAAAGAGAGAATGAAGAAGAACACTAACCTTAATTCTTTGATTTACAATCCACCAATTCTTTCACTTTCTTCTTTCTTCTTCTCCCTCAATCTTCTTTTATAGTGTAGATTGGAAGCTTTTTAGGGTTTAGGGTTTATTTTGAAAGGCTAAAATGAAGTTTTGTAAGCTTGATGCATTCATCAATGGTGGTTACACATGGTGGTGAGGGAGAGAGAGGTGCCGGCTTGGTTGGAAGAGAAGACCAAATAATGTTTTTCATTTCTTCTTTTTTTTTTTTATGTATTATAACTCTTTAATTATCCTATAGTTTCAATTTTTAATAATTAAGTTTATTGCATCATGCTTATGTCACCACATGATGTCATTACTTTTTTAACTTTTCTTTTTCTTTTTTTTTTCATTTATTTTTCTATTAATTCTTTAATTTAATTCCCGACTCCGAAATTTTCTTTTCTTCAATTTTATTTGACAGTTAGGTCACGAGTCAGCTCTCGAGGTCAATTGACCAAATTGCCCCTCGCCGATTCAACCCGGTTCGCAAATAATTCAATATTTCTTCCGGCTCCCTAACCTAATTATTTGACTAGCTTAACAACCTTTTTCAGTGATTTTCTCTTTTTCACTATGTTTGTAATAGTCTTAAGGACTGCGACGTTATCACACCTTACCCCTCTGTAAGGCATAACATGATCCCTTAGAATACTTAATGAACTACCGAACTTCACCTATCGATAACTCATTAAGTACACTACAAGGGATTTTAAAACTATGTTCTTGCATTTTGGAAGTGGTGAGCATTTTGGTAGAAATTAAAATCATTTATTCAAAACTTAAAAACTAGTAAAAATTTTTTTTTCCATTTTTATTTTACCGCAAATTTTATAAAAATTTTAACAGAGTTCCATTTGTATTTGAAGAAAATAGTTCTTCAAATACCTGAAAAAAAAAATTCCAATAATTTTCTCATCTCCCAACCTCCAATTAAACTCAAATCAACTCAATTCAATTCACTTCAAAATAATTCCACAATTCAATCAAGTTTATCATCTCAAAATATTTAATAACTCTATTCACAGTGCATAAAGTATGAAATTCACAAATATAAATCTTAATTTATAGAAGAAAATCCAAAAATAATATTATTACAATTTATTTTACAATTGCTCAACTTTACATTGATACATAAAACATTGCAATATTTACATCAAAATAACTACAAGGGTATAAAATAATACCCGTACAAAAAGACTAGTGTAGTCCTCAATTTAATAGCAGCTCACTCTGCTGCTTTCTCCTTACTCTTATCTGCGACAGCAAAATAAGCAATCGCTGAGTATAAAAATACTCAGTGGTGCACAATAAAAATTTGAAATACAATACATAAATCATTCATTGTCAAAACACAATTTAAATATTTCTCAGTCACATTTCACAATTATCAAAACTCAGAATAACACAATTTAGTCAAATAATTTAATAAACACGGTGTTGCCAAAATCATACACAACTTAAGCCATGACACAAAATTTTCGATCAATGCCGTGTTGTACACCACAATAAAGCAATCTACAACCCCATTAATCAAAATCAATGAGGGAGGTGGCTAGCTAGCTAATGAGTACTCATCAAATCTCAACCTCAACTGGCAAGCCAGAGAGAGAGGAAAATAAACGATCTCAACCCCATAAATGGAGGAGGAATAATGTGATACTGTCAGGCTAAGTGTGAATACAAAATCAATTCAAAACAATTTATTTAAATAATTTATGAGAAATCTGATCAATTTTCAAAGTCATATTTGCGATTATAAAACGGAAACACAATACATAATTAGTCATAGAAGTCAAATTTTTAAGAATAAAATATTTAAACAAGAATTATTATGCACAGACCTGACGTGAGTCGCCTCTAGGCCTTGACTCAGTCTCTCAGAGCTTCCATGCCTTTTTCAGCTGAAACACATAGTTTCACAGTATTTCAGTACCATAACTTAGCATAAATCCTAAAATAAATTTAACTTCACTTTTACCTAGCTCTAACGTGCTAAATTCGACGTTCTCGAAATTCTTGTGTTTTGAGTTACTATTCACTACACTATTCAAGTCAATTTGTTGACTTTTTAAGGCTTAATAGGTATGGGAACTCCAACTTCACCCACATACCACATTTTGGTCATCAAATTAGTTGGTTTTGGTAATTTTCTCAAAGCTTAAGTCTTTTAGGCAAAATTGCCAAAGTTTCAGTTTTGGTGTCCCTAATTGCACTGTTCCATTGGTCATTTTACTGTTGGAATTTGGCAAAAATTTCTTCATAGAAAATGTTCTCTATTGTCTTAAATTTATTCTCCTTTTTGAATCACTCCAATTGGAGTTTTGTAGCTCAAGTTATGGCCATTTGAACCATAGCTGCCGGAGTGAATACAACACAGATTTTCTGGGCAATTTTAGTGCTGGCAGTTTTGGGTCACCAACTTGGAGTGGCCAAATGACTTGGTTGATGACAGAATTTGGGTTTGTGTTCTTCATAAAAGTTTTAGGTCTATATCTCATATAACCACTGGTAAACGTTCAGGTCATTTGGACCTGCCTAGCTCGAGTTATGACCAAATGAACAAACACTGTTCATTTGGTCAGTTTTTACAGGGCAGCCTGCACTTTTCCAACTTTGGTCAATTTGTTCACTAGGTTTTCGTCACTTTTTTGGGCATGGTTTCTAAATGAAAATTGTGTCATTTTATGTCTATTTTCATCCCCTATTGGTCCCATATCAATTGGACTTGTAAAATTTCATTTTTGATCCGTCAAAGCTGACTTGGTCATGCTGCGAGCAGCATGACCACACTCCCTCCGAATTTAGCTTTAATTCCAACCATTTCAACACAACTCATTTGGTCACAAATGACCATTTTTCACTTCACAATAGGTCAAAGACATCATTTACTCATTTCTCACATTTTTGGTTCACAAACCCTAATGTTCAAAACCCTAATTCACTAACCTCATACATTTAATCACATTTAGTGCTTTTAACTATAATCACTAAGCTAATTGGGATTCATATACTCATTTAAATCCATCAAACCATGCAAAATACACTCCCCATCATGCTGGCCGAATTTCAGTTTGGTCCTCCCCACATATTTTTTTTCTTTTATTTTAAGGTTATGTACAAGTTCTTGATGCCATACATACACTAATTAAACTAAAAATTTGAAGTTTGCATTACTAACCTTAAGTGAAGTCTTTGATCTTCACTTCCTCTCAATTTTCTTCAATTCTTCTCCTTCTAATCTTCTTTCCAAGATTTGTTTATAATTTTTCTTGAAGAAAGTCAAAGGATTTATGGTGGAATTAATATTTAGGAAGCTTAAAAAGAAGCTTGCATGGAGGAAAATTTTGAGAGAGAACTTGGGAGAGAGAGGCGGCAACTAGGGAAGAAGATAATGAAATTTATTTATTTATTTTTTTTTCTTTTCCTTTCTTTATTTATTTTGTCTTATGGAAGACCCCAAAATCCCATTTAATTTAATTTATTAATTATTACTTTTATGACATCATGCATGATGTCATGCATGATGTCATCTCCCTACACTTTTTCTCTTTCTTTTTTTTTTATTTATTTTTCTATTAGTTCTTTAATTTAATTCCCGTCTCCAAAATTTTCTTTTCTCCGATTTTATTTGACAGTTAGGTCAGGAGTCAGCTCTTGGGGTCAATTGACCAAATTGTCCCTCGCTAGTTCATCCCGGTTTGCAAATAATTCAATATTTCTTTCGGCTCCCTGACCTAATTATTTGACTGACTTAACAGTCCTCTTTCGTGATTTTCTCTTTTCCACTGTGTTCATAAGGGTCCTCAGGACCGCAGCGTCACATTTTACGATTTGAAATTTGTGTTTAAAATGACTTCGCAGTCATTCCCGAGACGGTCACCCATCGTTGTGACTCTCGGCTCATTTAACTTCTTATGTTCTTTTTTTCTTGTTTATACTTAACTAATTAGACGTTACTAATTATTTGTGTTTATGGCTTCTTTAGTTGTCTTAAGTGTGGTTCTAATCCCCTTAATTTTCCTGGATCGACAGGCCACCTAATGTTGAAATATACTGAGCTATACAAATAGGGGTGTTACAATTCTCCCCCCCTTAAATAAATTTAGTCTCAAAATTTTACCTAGTATCAATCTCTAAACAGCTGTGAGTGCTATCTCCTCATGTCCTCCTCTCGTTCCCAAGTAGCTTCTCCGCCCGAATGATGGTTCCATAGCACTTTTACCAATGGTATCTGCTTGTTCCGTAGCTGCTTCACCTCATAAGCCAGAATCTTTATGGGTTCTTCCTCATATATGAGGTCTGGATTCACCTCAATTTCTTCCACTGGTAGTACGTGAGATGGGTCTGATCGGTACCTCCTCAACATAGATACATAGAAGATGTTATGTATCTTCTCCAACTCTGGAGGTAGTGCCAAATCATATGCCAAAGGACCCACTCTTTCTAGAACCTCATATGGCCCAATGAAACGAGGACTTAGTTTCCCCTTTCTGCCGAATCTCATAATTCTCTTCCAAGGAGAAACCTTGAGGAAAACTTTCTCACCCATTGCATACTCAATATCCCTTCTTTTCAAATCAATGTAGGACTTCTGATGGTCTGATGTAGTCTTAAGTCGATCTCTAATTACCTTGATCTTCTCCTAGTTTGCTGAAAAATTTCTAGTCCAATCATCTTTCTTTCACCCACGTTATCCCAACACAATGGGGTTCTACATTTTCTGCCATACAAAGCTTCATATGATGGCATCCCAATGCTTGATTGGTAGCTGTTGTTGTAAGAAAACTCAATCAAAGGCAAGTGTGTATCCCAACTGCCCTCAAACTCAATCACACAACCCCTTGCATGTCCTCCAAGATTTGAATTACTCTCTCAGACTGGCCATCTGTCTGTGGGTGGAATGCAGTACTGAAGTTCAATCTAGTTCCTAGGGCTCTCTGAAGACTACCCTAGAATATAGAAGTGAACCTAGGATCTCTGTCTGATACAATGGATACTGGCACTCCATGAAGTCTCACAATCTCATCGATGTACAACCCGCCAACTGTTTAAATCGTAGTCCATTCGATCGGTAGAAAATGAGCAGACTTAGTCAGTCTGTCGACAATGACCCATACTGCATCATGACTCTTCTGTGTCTTTGGAAGTCCCATTACAAAATCCATCGTTATTCTTTCCCATTTCCATTATGGCACTGGTAGTGGATGTAACAACCCAGTGGGTACTTGATGCTCTGCCTTCACTTGCTGACAAGTTAGGCATTTGGATACAAACTCTGCCACATCTCTTTTTAAACCCATCCACCAGTAATGCTCCTTTAGCCCTCTATACATTTTTGTACCACTAGGGTGCATGGTAAAAGGAGACTCATGTGCTTCCTTCAAAATGATCTGCCTCAAATCAACATCATTAGGAACACACATTTTGCCCTGGTGTAGCAGTAAACCATCATCTCTGATTGAGAATTCTGGTTTCTTGCCCTGCCGAACTTCTTCCAACAACTTCTGATACCTCTCATCATTCTGAGCGGCCATTCTAATCTGATCAATCAACACTGGCTATACATGCCATGCAACTATTGTCTGCCCCTCATCATTAATCTCTAAGCTGGCATGCAATGATTTTAACTCATGTACCAAAGACAAAGGAGTAACCCGTAGACTTGCCATAGTCTTGCGACTTAGGGCATCAGCCACAACATGAGCTTTCCCTGGCTGATAGTCTATCAAACAATCATAGTCTTTTATCAACTCTAACCATCTCCTCTGTCTCAAATTCAACTCTTTCTGGGTGCCCAAATACTTCAAACTCTTATGATCTGTGTAGATATAACACTTCTCCCCATACAAATAATGTCTCCAGATCTTAAGAGCAAACACAATAGCTGCAAGCTCCAAATCATGTGTTGGATAATTCCTCTCATGCAGTTTTAGCTGTCGTGATGCATAGGCAATGACATTCCGATCTTGCATCAACACACAACCTAACCCATTGTGAGAAGCATCGCTGTAAACTGTATATTCTTTACCCGGTGTAGGTAAAGTCAGGACTGGAGCCTCAGTCAAATATTTCTTCAATTCATCAAAACTCTATTGGCATTTATCCGTCCACTGAAATTTCACATCCTTCCTAAGTAGCTTGGTCAATGGAGATGCCAACATGAAGAATCCCTTCACAAATCGACGGTAGTATCCAGCTAACCCCAGAAAACTACGAATCTCTGTGACATTTCTGGGTGGCATCCAATTAAGGATAGCTTCAATCTTGCTAGGATCTACCTTAATACCCTCAGCTGATACTATGTGCCCCAAAAATGATATCTCCTTTAGCCAAAATTCACATTTCAATAATTTGGCATATAGCTGTTTCTCCCTCAATGTCTGTAGTATAATCCGCAGATGTCTATCATGCTCTTTTGCATTCCTCGAATAGACCAATATATCATCAATAAATACCACAACAAACTGGTCGAGGTATGGTATGAAAATAGTGTTCATCAGATCGATAAAAGCAGCCGGAGCATTAGTTAACCCGAATGGCATGACCAAGAACTCATAATGGCCATAGCGGGTTATAAAGGCAGTTTTAGGAATACTTTACTCTTGTACTTTTAGCTGATAATAACCTGATCTCAAGTCAATCTTGGAGAACACAGCTGCACTCCTCAACTGATCAAACAAGTCATTAATGCAGGGCAATGAGTATCTATTCTTTATTGTCACCTTATTCAACTGCCGATAGTCAATGCATAACCGGAGAGTACCATCCTTCTTCTTTACAAACAATACTGGCGCTCCCCAAGGTGACACACTAGGGCGGATAAAGCCCTTATCAAGCAGCTCTTGCAGCTGTACTTTCAATTCTTTTAGTTCTGCTGGTGCCATTCTGTATGACGTTATGGAGATTGGGTCCACACTAGGCATAACATCAATTTCAAACTGCACTTCTCTTTCTGGAGGTAATCCTGGCAATTCATCAGGAAATACATCCAGAAAGTCACATCTGAGGAATGTCCTCGTCTTTGGACTCCCACTTGGGTGTCTATCACATGTGCCAAGTACGCCACACCTTTTCCTAATCATTTTTACGCGGTCAAATTGAAATGATGTTTGAAGGCAATAATCGCCTCTCCTCGTATTACTACATCAAGATACCGAGGAAGACCAAAAGTGATCGTCTTCGCCTACCAATCATGGCGTGATGCCTGGCTAACCAATCCATGCCCAAGATAATGTCATAATCTCTGAAGGGCATTTAAATTAAATCAGATAGAAAAGTGTGTCCTTGGATCACCAAAGGACAATCCCTATATAATTTATTTACCCTGACCTCCTGGTCTAATGGACTAGTCACTAGCACATCATAGTCCATTGGTACACACTGAATAGCAGTCGAACACATCACACTAGCACTAACATACGAATGTGTGGAGCCATGATCAAATAACACATGTACATCTTGGTCAAGGATGGAGAAAATACCAGCTACTACGTCTGATGTTTCAGCTTCCTCCTTCTGACGCATGGTATACACTCTGACTGGTGCGCCATTGGATACTGGCTGGTTAATAGTGCTTTGACTTCCAGGAGTGTTACCAGGACCCTTACCTCTGCCTCTACCTCTAGCAGCTGGCTGTGATTCTCTAGGTGCAGAGACTTGGGTTGATCCTTCAGATGTAGTAGAAGGTCCAGACCGGCGCGGACTAGTACAATCCTTAGCGAAATGTCCACTCCCTCCACAGTTAAAACATGCACTAGTGGCCTTGAAACAAACTCCACCATGTGTTCTACCACAAGTTTCACACTACCATACTGATTGAGCTCCTCAGGGTGCCTGCTGGGTCTGCTGACCATACCAAGGTGGTCTTTGGCCAGAGAATCTGCCTCTGCTAGATCTACGGGAGTTGGATCCCCCAAACTGTTTCCTCTTCCCAGAACCACTCTCAGGTGCTTGTCCAGTTGTCTTTTCAGTCTTTTCTTTCTCTTTTGTACCCTTCTTTACTGCCCCTTCTGATTCTATCCTTTCCAGTTCCAGGGCCTATGAGATCAACTCAGCGAAATTCTGATGTCGGAAACCCACAACTTGCATTCTCAGATTCAGCCTTAACCCAGACTCAAACCTCTTACATCTATCTTTGGGGGTGGAGACTAAGCTTCCAGCATAGTGGCTCAGTCGAGAGAAGTCTCTCTCATATTCTGCTATGGTTCTGTCCCCTTGTTTCAAACTCAAAAATTCTTGTAATTTCATATCTACATACGCATCAGGAACCCATTTCTGCCTGAATTCCCTCAGGAAGTCTGACCAGGTTAGCACAGGTGGCTCAACCAAGCTATGGGGGATGGTCTTCCACCATTCATACGCATCCCCTTGCAACAAGGAAACAGAATACTCGAACTTCAGCTCTTCCTACACTGCAGCTTTTTAAAAACCCGTTCCATTCTTTCTAACCACTGTTCTTCTTCTAGTGGATCCACAGTGCCTTTAAACTCGGTGGCCCCAAATTTCATCAATTTTTCATATTGCCGAGCTGAGGGCTGTGGTTGTGCTACAGGTGCTTGCATTTGACCTTGGGGTGGCTCATTACCCGCCATTTGCTGGAAAAACGCAGCCATCTCATTGCATACAACCGAGCAGGAACTGGCCTTGGAGTAGGAGCTGGAGTGGCTGACCCACTCACGTTCTGGAGTGCTGGGCCTTCCCCTTGAATCTCAGCCTCAACAGATTGTTCTTCGGAATGATCTCCTCCTTCCATTCCATTTTCCCAAATTTCTACTTACTGAGATCAAACATAAGGAGGTTGACCTCCGTTAGTGCATATTCATGATGTAAATACGTCATATCTATCAATTAAAGACACTTGAGCAGTTGTACTTATCAATAAAATATTCATACACATAGTCAAAATTTATTGAAAAACCATGCTCTGATACCACTAAAACAAGTCACACATTACCCCTCTGTAAGGCATAACATGATCCCGTAGAATACTTAATGAACTATCGAACTTCACCTACCGATAACTCATTAAGTACACTACAAGGGATTTTAAAACTATTTTCTTGCATTTTGGAAGTGGTCAACATTTTGGTAGAAATTAAAATCATTTATTCAAAGCTTAAAAACTAGTCAAATTTTTTTTTTTCATTTTTATTTTACCGCAAATTTTATAAAAATTTTGACAGAGTTCCGTTTGTATTTGAAGAAAATAGTTCTTCAAATACCTGAAAAAAAAAGCCCTTCCAATAATTTTCTCAACTCGCAACCTCCAATTAATCTCAAATCAACTCAATTCAATTCACTTCAAAATAATTCCACAATCCAATCAAGTTTATCATCTCAAAATATTTAATAACTCTATTCACAGTGCATAAAGTATGAAATTCATAAATATAAATCTTAATCTACAAAAGAAAATCCAAAAATAATATTATTACAATTTATTTTATAACTGCTCAACTTTACATTGATACATAAAACATTGCAATATTTACATCAAAATAACTATAAGGGTATAAAATAAACCCGTACAAAAAGACTAGTGTAGTCCTCAATTCAATAGCAGCTCACTCTGCTACTTTTTCCTTACTCTTATCTGCGACAGCAAAATAAGCTATCGCTGAGTATAAAAATACTCAGTGGTGCACAATAAAAATTTGAAATACAATACATAAATCATTCATTGTCAAAACACAATTTAAATATTTCTCAGTCACATTTCACAATTATCAAAACTCAGAATAACACAATTTAGTCAAATAATTTAATAAACACGGTGTTGCCAAAATCATACACAACTTAAGCCATGACACAAAATTTTCGATCAATGCCGTGTTGTACACCACAATAAAGCAATCTACAACCCCATTAATCAAAATCAATGAGGGAGGTGGCTAGCTAGCTAATGAGTACTCATCAAATCTCAACCTCAACTGGCAAGCCAGAGAGAGAGGAAAATAAACGATCTCAACCCCATAAATGGAGGAGGAATAATGTGATACTGTCAGGCTAAGTGTGAATACAAAATCAATTCAAAACAATTTATTTAAATAATTTATGAGAAATCTGATCAATTTTCAAAGTCATATTTGCGATTATAAAATGGCAACACAGTACATAATTAGTCACAGAAGTCAAATTTTTGAGAATAAAATATTTAAACAAGAATTATTGTGCACAGACCTGATCTGAGTAGCCTCTAGGTCTTGACTCAGTCTCTTAGAGCTTCCAAGCCTTTTTCAGCTGAAACACACAGTTTCACAGTGTTTCAGTACCATAACTTAGCATAAATCCAAAAATAAATTTAACTTCACTTTTACCTAGCTCTAACGTGCTAAATTCGACGTTCTCGAAATTCTTGTGTTTCGGGTTACTATTCACTACACTATTCAAGTCAAATTGTTGACTTTTTAAGGCTTAATAGGTATGAGAACTCCAACTTCACCCACATACCACATTTTGGTCATTAAATTTGTTGGTTTTGGTCATTTTCTCAAAGCTTAAGTCTTTTAGGCAAAATTGCCAAATTTTCAGTTTTGGTGTTCCTAATTACACTGTTCCATTGGTTATTTTACTGTTGGAATTTGGCAAAACTTTCTTCATAGAAAATGTTTCCTACTGTGTTAAGTTTATTTTCCTTTTTGAATCACTCCAATTAGAGTTTTGTAGCTCAAGTTATGGCCATTTGAACCATGGCTGCGGGAGTGAATACAACCCAGATTTTCTGGGCAATTTTGGTGCTGGTAGTTTTGGGTCACCAACTTGGGGTGGCCAAATGACTTGGTTGCTGGCAGAATTTGGGTTTGTGTTCTTCATAAAAGTTTTAGGTCTATATCTCATCTAACTACTGGTAAAATTTCAGGTCATTTGGACCTGCCTAACTCGAGTTATGACCAAATGAGCAAACACTGTTCATTTGGTCAGTTTGTACAGGGCAGCCTGCACTTTTCCAAATTTGGTCAATTTGTTCATTAGGTTTTGGTCACTTTTTTGGCATGGTTCCTAAATGAAAATTGTGTCATTTTATGTCTATTTTCATCCCCAATTGGTCCCATATCAATTGGACTTGTAAAATTTCATTTTTGGTCATTCAAAGCTGACTTGGTCATGCTACCAGCGACATGACCACACTCCCTCTGAATTTAGCTTTAATTCCAACCATTCCAACACAACTCATTTGGTCACAAATGACTATTTTTCACTTCACAATAGGTCAAGGACATCATTTACTCATTTCTCACATTTTTGGTTCACAAACCCTAATGTTCAAAACCCTAATTCACCAACCTCATACATTTAATCACATTTAGTGCTTTTAACTATAATCACTAAGCTAATTGGGATTCATATACTCATTTAAATCCATCAAACCATGCAAAATACACTCCCCATCATGCTGGCCAAATTTCAGCTTGGTCCTCCTCACATATATTTGTTTTTTATTTTAAGTTTATTTACAAGTTCTTGATGCCATACATACACTAATTAAACTAAAAATTTGAAGTTTGCATTACTAACCTTAAGTGAAGTCTTTGATCTTCACTTCCTCTCAATTTTCTTCAATTCTTCTCCTTCTAATCTTCCTTCCAAGATTTGTTTATAATTTTTTTTCAAGAAAATCAAAGGATTTATCGTGGAATTAATATTTAGGAAGCTTAAAAATAAGCTTTCATAGAGGAAAAGTTTGAGAGAGAGCTTGGGAGAGAGAGGCGGCAACTAGGGAAGAAGATAATGAAATTTATTTATTTATTTATTTTTTCTTTTCCTTTCTTTATTTATTTTGTCTTATGGAAGACCCCAAAATCCCATTTAATTTAATTTATTAATTATTACTTTTGTGACATCATGCATGATGTCATGCCTGATGTCATCTCCCTACACTTTCTTTCTTTCTTTCTTTCTTTCTTTCTTTTCTATTTATTTTTCTATTAGTTCTTTAATTTAATTTCCGACTCCGAAATTTTCTTTTCTCCGATTTTATTTGACAGTTAGGTCAGGAGTCAGCTCTCGGAGTCAATTGACCAAATTGCCCCTCGCCAGTTCATACCGGTTTGCAAATAATTCAATATTTCTTCCCGCTCCCTGACCTAATTATTTGACTGACTTAACAGTCCTTTTTCATGCTTTTCTCTTTTCCACTGTGTTCATATGGGTCCTCAGGACCGCAGCGTCACATTTTACTGTTTGAAATATGAGTTTAAAATGACTTCGCAATCGTTCCCAAGACGGTCACCCATCGCTGTGACTCTTGGCTCGTTTAACTTCTTATGTTATGTTTTTCTTGTTTATACTTAACTAATTAGACATTACTAATTATTTGTGTTTATGGCTTCTTTAGTTGTCTTAAGTGTGGTTCTAATACCCTTAATTGTTCGGATTGACACCGGTCACCGAAACAGTGAAATATACCAGGCTATACAAATAGGGGTGTTACAGACGTCACATTTTACGGTTATAAATTTGGGTTTATATCGACTTCGCAGTCCTTCCCAACCTTCCTGAGAAGGTCACCCATCGCTGTGACACTCGGTTAGTTTAACTTCTTATGTTCTGTTTTTCTTATTCATTCTTAACTAATTGATAATTACTAATTATTTGTGTTCAGGGCTTATCTAGTGTCTTAAGTGTGGTTCTAATCCCCTTAATTGTCCGGACCGACTCCGGTCACCGGAACAGTGAAATATACCAGGCTATGCCAATAGGGGTGTTACAATTCTCCCCCCCTTAAAATAAATTTCGTCTCAAAATTTTACTTAGTATCAATCTCTGAACAGCTGTGGGTGCTGTCTCCTCATGTCCTCCTCTCTTTCCCAAGTAGCCTCCTAGCCCAAATGATGGTTCCACAGCACTTTTACTAACCGGATATGCTTGTTCCGTAGCTGCTTCACCTCATAAGCCAGAATCTCTATGGGTTCTTCCTCATATGTGAGGTCTGGATTCACTTTAATTTACTCTACTGGTAGTACATGAGATGGGTCTGATCGATACCTCCTCAACATGGACACATGGAAGACATTACGTGTCTTCTCCAACTCTTGAGGTAGTGCTAAACGATATTCCACGGGACCCACTCTTTCTAGAACCTCATATGGCCCAATGAAACGAGGATTCAATTCCCCTTTTTTACCGAATCTCATAATTCTCTTCCAAGGGGAAACCTTGAGGAATACTTTCTCACCCACTGCATACTCAATATCCCTTCTCTTCAGATCAATGTAGGACTTCTGACGGTCTGATGCAGTCTTAAGTCGATCCCTAATTACCCTGATCTTCTCCTCAGTTTGCTGAACAATTTCGGGCCTAATCAACTTCCTTTCACCTACCTCATCCCAACATAGGGGAGTTCTGCATTTTCTGCCATACAAAGCTTCATATGGAGGCATCCCAATGCTTGATTGGTAGTTGTTGTTGTAAGCAAACTCAATCAAAGGCAGGTGTGTGTCCCAACTGCCCTCAAATTCAATCACACAAGCCCGTAGCATGTCCTCCAAGATCTGAATTACCCTCTCAGATTGGCCATCTGTCTGTGGGTGGAATGCAGTACTGAAGTTCAATCTAGTTCCTAGGGTTGTCTGAAGACTACCCTAGGATCTAGAAGTTAACCTAGGATCTCTGTTTGATATGATGGATACTGGTACTCCATATAGTCTCACAATCTCATCAATGTACAACCTGGCCAATCTTTCTAAATTGTAGTCCATCCGAACTGGCAGAAAATGAGCAGACTTGATCAGTCTGTCAATAATGACCCATACTGCATCATGACTCTTCTGTGTCCTCGGAAGTCCCATCACAAAATCCATTATTATTCTCTCCCATTTCCACTATAGTACTGGTAGTGGATGTAACAACCCAGCAGGTACTTGGTGCTCTGCCTTTACTTGCTGATAAGTTAGGCATTTGGAAACAAACTCTGCCATATCTCTTTTCATACCCATCCACCAGTAATGCTCCTTTAGCCCCCTATACATTTTTGTGCCTCCAGGGTGCGTCACAAAAAGAGACTTATGTGCTTCCTTCAATATGATCTACCTCAAATCAACATCATTAGGAACACATATTCTAACTTGGTGTAGCAGTAGACCATCATTTCTGATTGAGAATTCTGGTTTCTTACCATGCCGGACTTCTTCTAATAATTTCTGATACTACTAGTCATTCTGAGTAGCCATTCTGACTTGATCAATCAACACTGGCTATACATACCATGCGATTGTTATCTTCCCATCATCATTAATGTCTAAGCTGGCATGTAATGATCTTAACTCATGTACCATAGATAAAGGAGTAACCCATAGACTTGCCATAGTCTTGCGACTTAAGGCGTCAGTCACAACATTAGCTTTCCCTAACTGATAGTCTATCAGTCAATCATAGTTTTTTATCAACTCTAACCATCTCCTCTGTCTCAAATTCAACTCCTTCTGAGTGCCCAAATACTTCAAACTCTTATGATCTTTGTAGATATAACACTTCTCTCCGTACAAATAATGCCTCCAAATCTTAAGAGCAAACACTATAGCTACAAGCTCCAAGTCATGTGTCGAGTAATTCCTCTCATGCGGTTTTAGCTGGCGTGATGCATAGGTAATGACATTTCGATCTTGCTTCAGTACACAGCCTAACCCATTGTGAGAAGCATCACTATAAACTGTGTATTCTTTACCCGGAGTAGGTAAAGTAAGGACTAGAGCTTCAGTCAAACATTTCTTTAATTCATCAAAACTCTGTTGGCATTTATCCGTCCACTGAAATTTCACATCTTTTCTAAGTAACTTGGTCAATGGAGATGCCAACATGGAGAATCCCTTCACAAATCGACGGTAGTATCCAGCTAAACCCAGAAAACTACGAATCTCTATGATATTTCTAGGTGGCCTCCAATTAAGGACAGCTTCTATCTTACTTGGATCTACCTTAATACACTTTGCTGATACTACGAGCCCCAAGAAGGATATCTCTTTCAGCCAAAATTCACATTTCGAAATTTTGGCATATAGTTGTTTCTCCCTCAAAGTCTATAGTACAATCCGTAGATGTCTATCATGCTCTTCTGCACTCCTCAAATAGACCAATATATCATCAATGAATACCACAACAAACTGATCGAGGTATGGTCTAAAGATAGTGTTTATCAAATTCATAAAAGCAGCTGAAGCATTAGTTAACCCAAATGGCATAACCAAGAACTCATAATGGCCATAGCGAGTTCTGAAGGCAGTTTTAGGAATACTCTGCTCTTGTACTTTCAGCTGATAATAACCTGATCTCATGTCAATTTTGGAGAACACAGCTACACCCCTCAACTGATCTAATAAGTCATCAATGCGGGGCAAAGGATATCTATTCTTTATTGTCACCTTATTCAACTGTCGATAATCAATACATAAACGGAGAGTGCCATCCTTCTTCTTAACAAATAACACTGGCGCTCCCTAAGGTGACACACTAGGGCAGATAAAGCCCTTATCAAGCAATTCTTGCAACTGCAATTTCAACTCTTTCAATTCTTCAAGTGCCATTCTATATGGTGTTATGGAGATTGGGTCCACACTAGGCATAACATCAATCTCAAACTGTACCTCTCTTTCTAGAGGTAATCCTGGCAATTCATCAGGAAACACATTCGAAAAGTCACATATAGTAGGGATGTCCCTCAGTGATGGACTCCCCACTTGGGTGTCTATCACATGTGCCAAATATGCTTCACACCCCTTTCTGATCATCCTTCTGGCTAGTGCAGCCGAAATGATGTTTGATGGCTGTAAATGCCTCTCCCCATGTATTACGACATCACCGTATAAAGGGAGACCAAAAGTGACTGTCTTTAGTTTACAGTCAATCATAGCGTGATGCCTGGCTATTGTCCTTGGATCACTAAAGGACAATCCTTATAAATTCTGTTGACCCGGACCTATTCTCCTAACAGACTAGTTACTAGCACTTCAAAACCCATTTGGACACATCGAACAGCAAGTGAACTGACTATGCTAACACTAACATATGAATGGGTTGAACCCGGATCAAACAACACAAATACTTCTTGATCAGAGATAGAAAATGCACCGGCTACAACATCAGAAGTCTCAGCCTCTTCTCGTTGTCTCATTGTATAGACTCTGGTTGAAGCACTTCCTTGTACTGACTGACCAACAGTGCTCTGACTGCCAGAAGTAGTGCCTCTACCTCTGCCAACAGGTTGTGAACTTCTAGAAGCAGGACTCTGAATAGATCCTTCTGCAGTCGTAGGAGCTGGACTGTATCTAGGAGCACTAGTGCAGTCTTTAGCTAGATGACCCTTGCCTCCACAGTTAAAACAGGCTCCAGTGGCCCAATAGCATTCCCCCCCATGAATCTTGCCACAAGTCTCACATGGGCGGGCAAGATATGAACCCCTGCTCGACTGCTGACCAGACCTAGGGGGTCTCTGTCCAGAGAATCGGGCCCTTCCAAATCTTCCACCTTGACCTCTGCTAGGTCCACCAAATTTATTTCTCTTCCTAGAAGTACCACCAGAACTTTGTTCAATTGATTTTTCCCCCTTGTCTTTCTCTGATTTTTCAACTTTTTCTGATTTTTCTTTTGTTGGGGTCACTTCTGATTCAATCTTTTCTAACTTGAGTGCTTGAGACATGAGTTCTGAAAAATTACTGTGTCTGAATCCCACAACTTACATCCTCAAACTAGGCTTCAAACCAGTCTCAAATCTCTTACACCTTTCCTTGCTAGTAGAAAGGAGACTCCCAAGATAATGGCTTAAGCAGGAGAACTCCCTCTCATATTCTGCCACTGATTTACTCCTTTGCTTCAAACTCAGAAATTCTTGCAAATTTTGATCCACATATACGTCTGGGATGTATTTTTGTCTGAATTCTCTGATGAAGTCATCCCAGGTCAGTACTGGTGGTTCAGCTAAGCTATGGGGGATGGTCTTCCACCAATCATACGTATCCCCTTGCAGTAGCGACACAGAATATTCAAACTTCAGTTCATCTTGGCAGTGCAGCTTCTTAAATACTCTATCCATCCTTTCAAGCCATTGCTTTGCCTCAAAAGGGTCCACTGTACCCTTAAATTCAGTAGCTCCATACTTCAATAACTTGTCATACTGTCTGGCTGGAGGTTGTGGATGTACCACAGGTGTCTGGGGTGGAGCTTGAGCAGGCATACCCCTAGCCATTTGTTGAAACATCGCAGCCATCTGCTGTGCAAACTGTGCAAGAAACTGCGGCATTTGTGGGGCTAGTGCTACAGATCCACTGACATTTTGTAAAGCTGGGGCTTCTCCTTGTGCCTTCGCTTCAATAGATTGCTCGACTGAGCGATCCCCTTCTTCCATTTCAATATGAAGTTAGGGTATCTCCTGAACAAATAACACAAGGAGATTTCCCTCCGTTAGTTCATATTTATGATGTAATGCACTGTATGTAACAAATATGGACATTGAGTAGTTGTACTCAATAAGGAAAGACACAAATTCTCAATTTAAAACATATTTCAAAAATTTTCTCTGATACCACTAAAACATGTCACACCTTACCCCTCTGTAAGGCATAACATGATCCCGTAGAATACCTAATGAACTATCGAACTTCACTTACCAATAACTCATTAAGTACCCTACAAGGGATTTTACAACAATTTTCTTACTTTTGTAAGTGGTGAGCATTTTCTAATAAGTATTAAAATCATTTATTCAAAGTTGAAAACTAGTTAAAATTTTTGGCCCATTTTATTTTTCCATAAATTTTATAAAAATTTCGGCAGAGTGCCGTCGGTATTTTAAGAAAATAGTTCTTCAAATACCTGTAAAAAGCACTTCTAGTAATTTATCTCAACAATTTCAACAACTCCACAACAATCCCAACCAATTTCTAAAGTTTCAAAATTCAACAATCCTCATTTCTCAATTTCCAAAAATTTAGTAATCATCAAGATACTGTCAATCAATTTAATTAATTCATATTTCATTAAAGATAAACAATTTATATATACATCATACTAAAAATTTACATTAAAAGAAATTCAAACTAAATTTTATTTCAAACTTTATACAAACTTTGTACAAGCTGCTCAAGACCAATTTTAGATGTCCATACAATTACGTGCATTACATATATCAAAATAAATATTTACAGTCAAGGTATAAATTATACCCGATATAACTTCAAGGTATGTTTCTTCACAATCCTCAATAGCTCACTCTACTGCTCCTCTAGTCTCTATATATGTGACAGCAATAACAGCTATCACTGAGTACTGGGACACAGTGGTGCACAACATACTAAAATAATCTTTATGCAGAATTTAAATCTCATTTTTTTAAAAATTGGACTGAACATGAGAATTAAATACAAAACATGAATTATGAGATTTTAATCCAAACAATTTCATTTTGAAGTATCAAAACCATTTCATAAAACCCACAATTATATCATGCCATTCGAAACAACTATAATCTCAATAGCCAGAGGCTAAGGAGAAGTCACATCACAAGGCTAGCTAGCTCAAATATATGGATATCCATTCAATTTCTTCTTCTACTGGCACACACCTCAACACTTCAGCCAGAGAAGGAATCAAAATTTGAAACTGATTACCCCTACTAGTCATGCTAGTGAGGTGCTCAAATATACGGTCATGACACTGTGGTTTCAAAACATATCTTAACAATTTACTAAACATTGTCATTTCAAATATACACAAATAAACTTTCAACAATTCAAAGTAAAAGCATAATACACATTTCATGTACTTTGTAAATGAATTTTAAAGCATGTTGATGTTGTGCACAAACCTTAAGCGAGTCGCCTCTTGGCCTTGACTCGATTCCTCAGGTTCGTTCCCGG
Organism: Hevea brasiliensis; assembly: GCF_030052815.1. Taxonomy (NCBI): domain Eukaryota; kingdom Viridiplantae; phylum Streptophyta; class Magnoliopsida; order Malpighiales; family Euphorbiaceae; genus Hevea; species Hevea brasiliensis. The sequence continues at coordinate 85,240,985 of NC_079494.1, read as the reverse complement.
TGTTCTTTTCCACTGAAACACACAGTTTCACAGTGTTTTAGTACTATAACTTAGCATAAATCCAAAAATAAATTTAAATTCACTTTTACCTAGCTCTAATGTGCTAATATTGACGTTCTTTAAATTTTTTATTTTGGAGTTACTATTCACTACACTATTCAAGTCAATTTGTTGACTTTATAAGGCTTAATCGGTATGGGAATTCCAACTTCACCCACATACCACATTTTGGTCACTAAATTTGTTGGTTTTGATTGTTTACTCAAATTCAAAGTGTTTTAGGCAAATTTACAAATTTTCAGTTTTGGTGTCTTAAGTTGTACTGTTCCATTGGTTATTTTTCTGTTAGAATTTGGCAAAACTTCCTTCATAGAAAATGTTCCCTATTGTCTTAAATTTATTCTCCTTTTTGGATCACTCCAATTAGAGTTTTGTAGCTCAAGTTATAGCCATTTGAATCATGGCTGCCAGATTGGACTTAACCCAGATTTCTGGGCAAATTCTGGTTCTGGCAGTTGTAGGTTACCAAATTTGGATGGCCAAATGACTTGGTTAATGGCATAATTTGGGTTTGTATTCTATATGAAAGTTTTAGGTCTATGTCTCAAATGTCCACTGGTAAAATTTTAGGTCATTTATATCTGCCTAGCTCAAGTTATGGCCAAATGAACAAACAATATTCATTTGGTTATTTTTGTACAGGTCAGACTGAGAAAATCCCAATTTGGTCAATTTGTTCACTAGGTTTTGGTCACTTTTTGGCCATGATTCCTGAATGAAAATTGTGTCATTTTGTGTCTATTTTTATTCCCCAGTGGTTTCATACCAATTGAACTTGTAAATTTTCAGTTTTGGTCCCTCAAAGGGATCTTGGTCCTGGTGCCAGCAGCATGACCACATTCAATCCGAATTTAAACTCAATTCAAACACTTCCAACACAATTCATTTGGTCACAAATGACCATTTCTCACCTCAAACTAGGTCAAACACATCATTTCCCAATTTCTCACATTTTTTACTCCTAAACCCTAAGTGTCCAAAGCCCTAGTTCACCCATTCGTTGCATATAACCAATTCAATGCCTATATACATGCTTTTTCAACCCAATCAAGCTCACATACACTTTTAAATCCACCAAATTCATGCATATATACATCAAAACCCTAGTTGACTGAAATTCAACTTGGTCCTTCAACAAAAATTATCTTTTCATTTAAGCATATTTCCAAGTATAACTTAGCTACTTAAACATAAATTCAAAGACAGAATGAAGAAGAACACTAACCTTAATTCTTTGATTTACAATCCACCAATTCTTTCACTTTCTTCTTTCTTCTTCTCCCTCAATCTTCTTTTCTAGTGTAGATTGGAAGCTTTTTAGGGTTTAGGGTTTATCTTGAAAGGCTAAAATGAAGTTATGTAAGCTTGATGCATTTATCAATGGTGGTTACACATGGTGGTGAGGGAGAGAGAGGTGTCGGCTTGGTTGGGAGAGATGACCAAATAATGTTTTTCATTTCTTCTTTTTTTTTTTATGTATTATAACTCTTTAATTATCCTATAATTTCAATTTTTAATAATTAAGTTTATTGCATCATGCTTATGTCACCACATGATGTCATTACTTTTTCAACTTTTCTTTTTCTTTTTTTTTTCATTTATTTTTCTATTAGTTCTTTAATTTAATTCTCGACTCTGAAATTTTATTTTCTCCGATTTTATTTGACAGTTAGGTCAGGAGTCAGCTCTCGAGGTCAATTGACCAAATTGCCCCTGGCCGGTTCAACCCGGTTTGCAAATAATTCAATATTTCTTCCGACTCCCTGACCTAATTATTTGACTGGCTTAATAACCTTTTTTCATGATTTCTCTTTTTCATTGTGTTTTTAATAGTCTTAAGGACCGCGGCGTCACATTTTATGGTTCGAAATTTGAGTTTAAATCAACTTCGCGCTCCTTCCCGCGAAGGTCACCCATCGCCGTGACTTTCGGCTCGTTTAACTTCTTATGTTCTGTTTTTCTTATTCATACTTAACAAATTGACAATTACTAATTATTTGTATTCAGGGCTTATCTAGTTGTCTTAAGTGTAGTTCTAATCCCCTTAATTGTCCGGACCGACTCTGGTCACCGGAACAGTGAAATATACCAGGCTATGCAAATAGGGGTGTTACAGTTAAGGCCTAGTCTAAGAATGCAAGTTGTGGGGTTCTGACATCAGAATTTCTCATAGCTAATATCGCAAGCCCTAGAATTGGAAAGAATTGAGAATGAAGAAACAGTTGAAAAGGGAACAGAAGAAAATGAGAAAATTAGAAAGACTACTGATCAAGTTCCTGATTGTCACACTTTACCCCTCTGTAAGGCATAACACGATCCCGTAGAATACCTAATGAACTGCCGAACTTCACCTACCGATAACTCATTAAGTACCCTACAAGGGATTTTAAAACCTTTTTCTTACTTTTTAGAAGTGGTGACCATTTTCTTATTTTTAAAAGAAGGTTAAAAACTAGTTCAAATTTTTGTCCATTTTTATTTTTTCGCAATTTTTGAAAAAATTTTGGCAGAGTGCCGTCTATATTTGAGGAAAACAGTTCTTCAAAAACCTGTAAAAACACTTCCAATAATTCTTTTTCATCAAAATCCATCACTACCACAACAAACCAACATCAATTTTTCCCAAAACTCCAACATAATTCTCAATTCAAATATCATCAAAAATAATAATAAATAATTTCATTAAAGTAAAATCAATTTACATTCACCAACCAAACTTTACATAAGCAAATCCAAAATAATATTATTACAAACTCTATACAACTGCTCATGACCAGTTATTACATGTACATACATTTACAAACATCAAAATAAATATTACAAACAGGGTATAAAATATACCCGACAAACTTCAGGGAAGTGGCTCCAAGATCCTCAGTAGCTCACTCTGCTGCTCCTCTAGTCTCTATATTCATGACAAAGAATAATGTACCATCACGAGTACTATGACTCAGTGGTGCACAATAAACTAAAATAATCTTTATGCATAATTTAAATCATACTTATTCAAAAACTGAACTGAATATGAGCAATGAATATAAAACATGATTTATAAGCTTTTAATCCAAATAATTTCGTTTCAAAAGTCTCAAACAAATTTCATTAAAATACACAGTTATATCATGCCATTCGAAATAATATTCATCTCAATAGCCAGAGGCTTATGAGAAGTCATAAGGCTAGCTAGCTCAAATATATAGATATCCATTCAATTTCTTCTTCTACTGGCACACACCTCAACACTTCAGCTAGAGAAGGAATCAAAGCTCAAAACTATTTCTTCTCACTAGTCATGCTAGTGAGGTATTCAAATATATGGTCATTACACTGTGGTTTGAAAACTATCTTAACAATTTACTAAACATTTCTTGCCATTTCAAACATATACAAGTAAACTTTCAAAAATTTAAGTCGAAAGCATAATGCACATTTTGCAATATAAGTAATTCATTTCATGCACTTTGTAAGTGAATTTTAAATAATATTGATGTTGTGCACAAACCTTGCGCGAGTTGCCTCTTGGCCTTGACTCAAAGCCTTAGGTTCTTTCCCAGTATTCTTTTCAACTGAAACATATAGTTTCACAGTGTTTCAGTATCATAATTTATCATAAGTCCAAAAATGAATTCAAATCTACTTATAGCTAACTTTAATATGCTAAACTTGACGTTCTTTAAAAATTGTATTTCGGGGTTACTATTTACGATACTATTAAAGTCAATTTGTTGACTTTCGATTGCTTAATAGGTATGGGAATTCTAAATTCACCCACATACCACATTTTGGTTACCTAATTTATTGGTTTTGGTTGTTTTCTCAAATCTTAAGTCTTTTAGGCACAAATTTCAAATTTTCAGTTTTGGTGTCCTATTTTGTACTATTCCATTGGTTATGTTGCTGTTAGAATTTGGCTAAGTTTTCTTCATAGAAGTTATTCCTTATTGTCTTAACTTTATTTCTCTTTTTGAATCACTCCATTTGGAGTTTTTTAGCCCAATTTATAGCAATTTGAACATGGTTGGCCGGATTTAGTTTTACCCAAAATTCTGGGCAAATTTTGGGTTTTGGCAATTTTTGTGGTTGAATTTAGGTGGATTTTCAAACTGGTTATGGTCAAAATTTGGGTTTATTTTTGTAGGGCTATGTCTCAGCTTTCTACTGGTAAAATTTTAGGTCATTTGGACCTTCCTAGACCAAGTTATGGTCATTTCCGTAACAACTGTTCATTTGGTCATTTTTGTACAGGTCAGTTTGCCTAATCCGAATTTGGCCAATTTATTGCCTAAGTTATGGTCACTTTCTGGGCATGATTCCTAAATGAAAAATGTGTTATTTTGTGTCTAGTTTCATTCTCAATTGGCCTTACACTAATTGGGTTGGTAAATTTTCAGTTTTGCTCTCTGAAAGGGACCTAAGTCATGCTGCCTACAAAATGACCATAACCAATCCAAATTTAAACTTAGTTCCAACACTTCACACACACCTCAAATGGTCACACTTGACCATTACTCAACTCAAATAAGGTAAACTACATCATTTGGCTAATTCTCAAATTTTTCTCCTCAAATCCTAGGTGCCAAGAACCCTAATTCATAAAATTCAAATCTAATGCATTCTAAACATCTATCCATAGTTTACATACATAATTCAACCTAAGCAACCATTCAAATGCATCAAATTCACTCATTTCAAATCCTAACTAAGGTTGGCCAAAATTTATGGTTGGTCCCTCAACCATGTTTTCTTTTGATTTTCAAGTTGAAATATAAGTTAATTTAACTCATAACATGTATTTTAAACTAAAAATGTCAGTTTAATTCCTTACCTCAACTTTGGAGTTCACTCCACCAAGTTCTTCTCTTTTCCTTCTTTCTTTCTTCTTCAATCCCCTTCTTGAGTTGAGGTAACAAACTTTTATGAGGTATTTATGGGAAATATTAAGGTTAAGTGAGGGATTTCAAGCTTGAGTGCAAGCTTCCATGGTGGGCAAACATGGAGATGAGAGGGAGAGAGAGGGTTCAGCTTTTGGGTGAGGGAAGAAGATGATAGTTTTTTTTTTCTTATGTTATTTTGTCTTAATCAATAGATTTTAACGTAGTCAAATTTGGTAGGAAAAATAAATTCAATTATGACATCATAATTGATGTCATCCATGATGTAATAACCTTTTTCTTTTCTCCGTTTTTTTTTTAAATTTTCCTTAGTTCTTGAATTTAATTCTTGATCCTGAAATTTTCTTTTCTCCAATTTTATTAGACAGTTAGGTCAGAGTCATCTCTAGTGGTGAATTGACCGAATTGCCCCTCACCGATTTGACCTGGTTTGCAAGTAATTTAATATTTCTTCCAGATCCCTGACCTAATTATGTGACCTACTTAACAATTCTTTTTTATGATTTTCTCTTTTTCAATGTGTTCACAACAGTCTTAAGGACCACGGCGTCACATTTTGCCGTTCAAAATTTGAGTTTAAATCGACCTCATAGTCCTTCTCGAGAAGGTCACCCATTGCTGTGACTCTCGGCTCATTTAACTTCTTGTGTTCTATTTTTCTTATTTATACTTAACTATTTGAAAATTACTAATTATTTGTTTTCAGGGCTTATCTAGTTGTCTTAGATGCGGTTCTAATCCCCTTAATTATTCGGACCGACACCGGTCATGGGAACAGTGAAATATACCAGGCTATGCACATAGGGCTGTTACAATTCTCCCCCCCCCCTTAAAATAAGTTTCGTCTCGAAATTTTACCTGGTATCAGTCTCTAAACAGTTGTGGGTGTTGTCTCCTCATGTCATCCTCTCGTTCCCAAATAGCTTATTAGCCCGAATGATGGTTCCATAGCACTTTCACTAATGGTATCTGCTTATTCTATAGCTGCTCCACCTCATAAGTCAGCATCTCTATGGGTTCTTCCTCATATGTGAGGTCTGGATTCACTTTAATTTCTTTCACTGGTAGTACATGAGATGGGTCTGATCTATACCTCCTCAACATAGACATATGGAAGACATTATGTATCTTCTCCAACTCTGGAGGTAGTGCCAAATAATATGCCAAATGACCCACTCTCTCTAGAACCTCATATGGCCCAATGAAATGAGGACTCAGTTTCCCCTTCCTTGTAACACTCCTATTTGTATAGCCTGGTATATTTCACTATTCGGATGACCGGTGGCGATCCGGATAAGTAAGGGGATTAGAACCACATCTAAGACACCTAAAGAAGCCCTGAATACAAATAATTAGTAATTGTCAATTAGTTAAGTATAAATAAGAAAAACAGAACAGAAGAAGTTAAATGAACCGAGAGTCACAGCGATGGGTGACCTTTTCGGGAATGACTGCGAGGTCGATTTAAACTCAAATTTTGAACTGTAAAATATGACGCTGCGGTCCTTAGGACTATTGCGAACATAGTGGAAAAGAGAAAATCATGAAAAAAAAATTATTAAGCCGGTCAAATAATTAGGTTAGGGATCCGAAAGAAATATTGAATTATTTGCCAACCGGATCTAATTAATGAGGGGCAATTTGGTCAATTGACCCCTAGAGCTGACTCCTTACCTAACTGTCAAATAAAATCAAAGAAAAGAAAATTTTAGAATCTAGAATTAAATTAAAGAACTAATGAAAGAATAAATAAAAAAAAAAAAAGAAAAAGAAAAAGTTGAAAAAGTTAAAAGGTTTATTACATCATGCATGACATCATGCATGATGTAATAAACTTAATAATTGAAAATTTGAAAATTTCATTGGATAATTGTGGATTAAAGTAGATTAAAAATACAAAAAAAGAAAAGAAAAAAAAATAAAGCAAAAGTCTTCTTCTTCATCTTTTTGCCGTCTCACTCTCTCTCACCCTCTCCCTCTCAAAATCATCCATGAAAGCTCATTTTTGAGCTTGAAGAAACCAAAAGTTAGCCATAGAAATTGCAAGCTCCTTATATTAAACCTTATTTGGGCAACTAGAAAAGAAGATTGATCAAGAAAGTTTGGAAGAAGAGTGAAAGATTTGAAGATTTGAAATTCAAAGTGAGGTTAGTAATCCAAACTTTGGATTTCTAGTTGAATTATTGTGTTTATAGTTGAATAAACCTAGAAATATATTTAAAATGAAAAGTAAACATCTTTGGAGGACTATATGTGAATTTGGCCAGCTAGGGATTAAGTTGAGAATGCATGAGTTTGATTGAATTAAACATGTTAGAAAGCTTGAATGAGTTTAGAAAGTATGTTTGTATGCTTGGAATTAATAAAATGTAACCAATCAAGTGAGTTAGGATTTTGCACTTAGGGTTTGGGAGACAAAATTTTAAGAATTGGTCATGTATGACCAATTGTGGTATTTTAAAAGTGTTGGAATCAAATGGAGATTCGGATTGGATATGGTCATTATGCAGGCAGCATGACCTAAGTCCTTTTCAGGAACCAAAACTGAAAATTTACCAACCCAATTGGTGTGAGATCAATTGGGAATTAAACTAGATACAAAATGACAAAATTTTCATTTAGGAATCACGCCCAGAAAGTGACCATAGGATAGTGAACAAATTGACCAAATCTGAAAATTGGTGTTCTGCCCTGTACAAAAATGACCAAATAAACAGTGTTTGTTTATTTGGCCATAACTTGGGCTAGGCAGGTCCAAATGACCTGAAATTTTACCAATAGAAAGATGAGATATATACCTACAAATTTTATAGAGAACACAAACCCAAATTATGCACTTAACCAAGTCATTTAGCCACCCAAATTTAGTGACCTAAAACTGCTAGAACCCAGAAATTGCCCAGAATTCTGGGTAAAACCAAATCCGGCCAACCATGTTCAAATGGCTATAACTTGAGGTACAAAACTCCAAATGGAGTGATTCAAAAAGGGAAATAAATTTAAGACAACAAGGAACAATTTCTTTGAAGAAAACTTGGTCAAATTCTAACAGCAATATGGCCAATAGAATAGTGCAAAATAGGATACCAAAACTGAAAACCTACAATTTTGCCTAAAAGACTTAAGTTTTGAGAAAACAACCAAAACCAACAAAATTGGTGACCAAAATGTGGTATATGAGTATAGTTGGAGTTCCCATACCTATTAAGCATAAAAAAGTCAATATTTTGACTTGAATAGTACTATGAATAGTAACCTAAACATGAAAATTTTTAAGAATGTAAGTTTAAGCATGTTGGGGCTAGAATTGAACTTATATGAATTAATTATTGGAATTATTGTGTGGCAAAGATATTGAGACACTATAAATTTTGTGTTTTAGCTGAATAAGACCCGGAAGGTCTAAGAGACTGAGTCAAGGCCTAGAGGTGACTCACGTCAGGTTTGTGCACAATAAACCCTATTTAACCATTTTTTCATTGAAAATTTAATTTAGTATACACTATGAAATTTCTGTGTTAATTATGAGTTTAAGAACTTTTGTGTTGCCACTTTGTGAATGAAAATGTGACTTTGGAAATTGATTTTCTTTTGCATGCAATATTTGAATAAATTGCTTTAAATTGATTTCGGATTCACACTTAGCATGACAGTGCCTTATTATTCCTCCTCCATTTATGGGATTGAGATCGATTATTTTCCTCCCTCTCTGGTTTACCAGTTGAGGTTGTAGATCGGATGAGTGCTCATTAGCTAGCTAGCCACCTCCCTCATTGATTTCGATTAGTGGGGTTGTAGATTGCTTTGTCGTAGTGTACAACGTAGCATTGATCGGAAGTTTTGTGTCATGGCTTAAGTTGTGTATGAATTGACAACACTGTGTTTATTAAATTGTTTGACCAAAATTGTGATTTAATGAGTTTTGATAAGTGCGAAATATTTAAATTGTGATTTGTCAATGAATGTTTTATGTATTACATTTCAAATATTTATTGTGCACCACTGAGTATTTTTGTACTTAGCGATAGCTTATTTTGCTGTCGTAGACAAGGGCAAGGACAAAGCAGCAGAGCGAGCTGTTGAATTGGCAAGTCCTTCGCCAATCTTTTTGTACAGGTATTGTCACACCCTACCCCTCTGTAAGGCATAACATGATCTCGTAGTATACCTAATGAATTACCAACTCCGTCTACTGATAACCCATTAAATACACTACAAGGGATTTTAAAAACTTTTCTTACTTCTTTTACAGTGGTGAACACTGTTTACAGGTGTTAAAAACTTTTTTGAACTATAGTGATAGAACTAACACATTTGAATTATTTGAAATTTCTATAAAAATTTTGGCAGAGTGCCATCTGTATTTTGGATAGAACAGTTCTTCAGAAAACCTATAAAAAGCACTTCAATATATTTCCAAATCTCAACTCCAACATATTTCTCAACACAACATATTTCTCAACTCAAATCCACAGTGATTTTTCAAATACTGAGATACAAGAAATATAATACAATTTTTACAAGCCAAAATAACTCATGATTATTTTACAACTTCAATGAACAATTTGAATTTACAACTGCTCAAACCAAGAACAAAATATACATACAGTGAATAAACATTATAGTACAAAATGCAAAATGAGGTATAGTCGTTATACCCGATAATCTCTCGCTGGATGTACTAGCAGCCTAGTCTACTGCCCTGTCTATCTGTCTACCTGCGACAGCAATAAAAAGCTATCGCTGAGACAATGTCTCAGTGGTGCACAACATTAACCAAATACAACTTTAAATCACAATTCATAAATCATTTAAACGATGGATACGTAAAATCATAGTTAAATTCAAGACAATGAATGTCAGAAGGAATTTAACACAATATCACAATAAATCTCAGTAATCAAAACATAGTTAAATTCAAAAGACAGTGAATGTCAATAAGAATTTAAATTCATTTCACAATCTCATAATACATATCAATAAATCACACACAGCTTAATCATGTTCCAAAGTTCAATTCGTCCCAAAAGCCGATAGCTAATGAGGAATAACATAGCTAGCTAGCAAAAATATGAGTACTCATCCAATTCGTCCTCAACAGGCATACACCTCAACACTTCAGCCAGAGAGGGAATTCAATTCATCCCATTAGACAAGCTAGCGAGGAATACAATCAATATACATGATAGCTGTGGTTTCAAACCATTTCCAATGCTTTTCAATCAATAAGTATCCATCAATATCATTCAAACAATTTCTCACAATTTCAAACCATTTACAGTGCTTTTCAAGTGATAAATATCCATTCAAACACATTTTCACAATTTAAAACAATAATGTACAAATAGTCATAATTCATTTCAATTGAAAAATTCAAAAGAAATAGTTGTTGTGCACAAACCTCTGATAACTGTCTCCTGGTCTTGACTCAGTGTTTCCTTCCCTTTCCCTGAGTCTTTGCTAACTGAGAAACACAATTTGAAGTGTTTTAGTACTTAATTAAACTGTCTCTAACGATAATGTTTGATAAGTAATTCACTGAATGCTATTATTTGCTTAATCAACCTAATATGTCGACCCTCGGTGCATTCTAGGTAATTTAGGTTTTAATGTTACTAACATGTCAGATTCGATAGTCTTTTAGGGTTGGTACATGTTACCAAATTCATTTCCGTATATACTACATTTTCTTGCAATTTGTTGGATTCCGGGATACTAGTTTGACCTATCCGGATGACTTAGTTTCCTCAGTTTTCGGGTTTCAGTCAAAACTACAAACTTGTAGATCTATGTCTTATGGAACGTGAGGCAAAATTTCAGGTCATTCTGAGTTATGTAGACCAAGTTATGGTCATTTTACTATTGCTGGTCAAATTGCACCAAAATTGGTCATTTTAGGTCACTTTAGGTCATTTTAGGTTCGGCCAGTTTTTGGACCCGAATTTGTGCAAGCTGTTTGACTTGCTTATAGTCATTTCTGGGCTTTGGTGTCTTCATAAGACTTGTAGATATGGGTCTTAACTATTCATGGTTAAAATTTCAGGTCAATTGGACCTGTTTTGAGTGAGTTATGGCCTAAACACTAACTGCTGCCCAAATGGTCAATTTTCAGGCCTTACTTGCACTTAATCCGGATTTGGTCATTTTTCAAGCTACCTTGCAAGCAGAATTTTGGTATGCTTCCTTCATGAAAGTTGGCACATTTTGTGCCTAGTTTCACTTCCAATTGTTCTCATACCAATTGGAGCCACACACTTAAAGTTATAGGCCTAAAACTCAAACTGCCTTATTGCATTTCTTGCATACACATCAAGCATCACTTTTAACACTCACCAAACTTAACATTCAAACCAATTCTGGTTGTACCACAACCTAAACATAATTCACAACACATTATAGGTTATTTTGGCAGCTTACAATTACATTCAACATACACTAACAAGTGCAGAATTTTTAAATCCAATTTATAACAATTCAATCACCTTTTTATGCTCATTTACATGTCCCACTTCACACCACCTTACACACACTCAAACTGCCATAACAACCAACACATTTTAACATCATTATTCCATAAACCAAGCATGAATTCCAGCATTCTTCAAGAGTTAGCAAACTGCCACAATGGTACACTTACATTACATTACTTTTCAAGCATTAAATCTCATTTTACATTTACATATACTAAGTATACATCACCCAAACAATTTCCTACACAATATACATTTAATCAATCATTTAATTCACCATTTGCAAGCACAAATAAACTGCCTTCAAGGTGCTTCCATGGCTGCCAAAAGTACACATTCCCATTCAACATCAAAACTAAAAAATTTCTTCATAAATCAAACACCCATAACATGCTTACAAACTTTAACAAAGCAACATTCAAAAACACAAACTTACCTATTTTTCAAGCTTCTTAAAAACTCATCAAAACTTACCTTTCTCACTCCCTAAATGCTGCCCAAGGTGTGGTGGTTACTTTTAGTGAAGAATGGTGCCAAGAATGAAGCTTAAATCAAGCATGCATGAAGCTTTCAAGTGGACAACAATGGTGGATCTTCTTTTCACCATTTTCGGCTGAAATTGGGAGCTTGGAGATGAACTTCAATCTGCTGTCCAAAGGGTGAGTTAGTGGTCCACTTAGGTGTAGATAATTCCCACTAACTCTCCACTAACTTTATTTAATTAATATTATGTTAAATGTGTTAATTATTCCATTTACACTCCACTTTTGGCTATTTATATTAGGTACCCCAAATTTAATCTTTCATTATATTTTCCAAGTGTAATACCATGTATTTTTAATGGAAATTTAGGTCAAAAGACAATTCGGGATGTCAAATGACCACAATGCCCCTGTTTGGGTTGCATTCCCGATTTTTCGGTAACACCGGGTTTTGTCCGTTTTTCGATTTCTCACTTTTCTTTGTACTCATTATTTAATTTTTCTTTGATATTTCTAATGATATTTATACTTCAATAAATATTTATTTGAGTCCTAAAATATTTTCCAGGGTTCCCCGCGGTCCAGGGCTTATCAACGGTCCATGCCGTGACTTCCCAGTGTGGTCACCCATCGCTAGGGTTCTCGGCTCGCTTAACTTGATTGCATTTCTTTACTATTATTTTTCCTTTGTTTTTCTTGTATTTTCTTTTCTTGTATTTCATTATTTTATGTCTCCTCACTCATATTGAAGTGTAGTTCTAGGCATCCTAGCTGTCCGGACAACACTGGTCACCGGAACAGTAGTACGCACTACCGAACATAGGGGTGTTACAGGTATTTAATTATATCTTGTAGTTATTTGATGTAAATATTGTAATATCTTATGTATTAATGAAAAGTTGAGCAGTTGTATAGTAAATTGTAATAATGTTATTTTGGTTTTTCTTTTTATAAATTAAGATCTGTATTTGTAAATTAAGTACTATGTGCAATGTGAATGAATTTATGAAGTATTTTGAGATGACAAATTTTTGGTTGAGTTGTAAAATTTAATTAAATTGTGTTGACTTGAGTTGATTTGGGTTGGAAGTTGTGGAAACAATTATTGGAAGTGTTTTTACAGGTTTTTGAAGAACTATTTTCTCAAAATACAGACGGCACTCTACCGAAATTTTTCCAAAAATTATGTAATAATAAAAATGGACAAATATTTTTACTAGTTTTGAAAGTTCAATTAAATGTTTTTAATTCCTACAAAAATGCTCACCACTTCCAAAATGTAAGAAAATGGTTTTAAAATCCCTTCTAGTATACTTAATGAGTTATCTGTAGGTGAAGTTCGGTAGTTCATTAGATATTCTACGGGATCATGTTGTGTCTTACGGAGGGGTAAGGTGTGATATTCCTGCTGAATCTCTTCTAAGGGGAAACCTTGAGGAATACTTTATCACCCACTGCATACTCAATATCCCTTCTCTTTAAATCAATATAGGACTTCTGACGGTCTGATATAGCTTTGAGTCGATCTCTAATCAACCTGATCTTCTCCTCGGTCTGCTAAAGAATTTTGGGCTCAATCATCTTCCTTTCACCTACTTCATCCCAACACAGGAGAGTTCTACACTTTCTGCCAAACAAAGCTTCATATGGAGGCATCCCAATGCTTGATTGGTAGCTGTTGTTATAAGCAAACTCAATCAAAGGCAAGTGTGTGTCCCAACTACCCTCAAACTCAATCACACAAGCCCGTAGCATGTCTTCCAAGATCTGAATCACCCTCTCAGACTGGCCATCTGTCTGTGGGTGGAATGCCGTACTAAAGTTCAATATAGTTCCTAGGGCTCGTTGAAGACTACCCTAGGATCTCTGTCAAATACGATGGATACTGGCACTCCATGCAATCTTACTATCTCAAATGTTACAACTTGTCCAATCTTTCTAAACTATAGTCCATCTGGACAGGTAGAAAATGAGCGGACTTGGTTAGTCTGTCAACTATAACCCACACTGCATTATGACTCTTCTGTGTCCTCGGAAATCCCATCACAAGATCCATCGTTATTCTCTCCCATTTTTATTCTGGTACTGGTAGTGGATGTAACAAACCAGTTGGTACTTGATGCTCTGCCTTTACTTGCTAACAAGTTAGGCATTTAGAAACAAATTCTGCTATATTGCTCTTTATACCTATCCACCAGTAATGTTCTTTCAGCCATCTATATATTTTTATGCCACCAAGGTGCATAGCAAAAGGAGATTCATGTGCTTCCTTCATAATGACCTATCTTACGTCAACGTCATTAGGAACACACACTTCTTCTAACAGCTTCTAATACTTCTGATTATTTTGAGCAGCCATTCTTATTTGATCAATCAACACTGGTTGTACATGCCATGCAACTGCTATCTGCCCCTCATCATTAATCTCTAAGCTAGCATGCACTACTCTTAACTCATGTACCATAGACAAAGGAGTAACCCGCAGACTTGCCATAGTCTTGCGACTTAAGGCGTCAGCCACAACATTAGCTTTCCCCGGCTGATAGTCTATCAGACAATCATAGTCTTTTATCAACTCTAACCATCTCCTCTGTCTCAAATTTAATTCCTTTTGAGTGCCTAGATACTTCAAACTCTTATGATCTGTGTAGATGTAGAACTTCTCCCATACAAATAGTGTCCCCAGATCTTAAGAGCGAATACTATAGCTGCAAGCTCCAAATCATGTGTCGGATAGTTCTTCTCATGCGGTTTCAGCTAGCGTGATGCATAGGCAATGACATTCCGTTCTTGCATCAATACACAACTTAACCCATTGTGAGAAGCATTACTGTAAACTGTGTATTCTTTACCAGGAGTAGGTAAAGTCAAGACTGAAGCCTCAGTCAAACATTTCTTCAATTCATCAAAACTCTGTTGGCATTTATCCATCCACTGAAATTTTACATCTTTTTCAAGTAATTTAGTCAATGGAGATGCCAACATGGAAAATCTCTTCACAAATCGATGGTAGTATCTACCTAAACCCAGAAAACTGCGAATCTCCGTGATATTTCTAGGTGGCCTCCAATTAAGGACAGCTTCTATCTTGTTTGGATCTACCTTGATGCCCTCTACCGATACTACGTGCCCCAAAAAGGATATTTTCTTTAGCCAAAAGTCACACTTCGACAATTTGGCATATAGCCATTTCTCCCTCAAAGTCTACAGTACAATCCACAGATGTCTATCATGCTCTTCTGCACTCCTCGAATAGACCAATATGTCATCTATGAATACCACAACAAACTGGTCGTGGTATGGTCCAAAAATAGTATTCATCAGATCCTTAAAAGCAGCCGGAGCATTAGTTAACCCGAATTGCATGACCAAGAACTCATAATGGCCATAGCGGGTTCTATAGGCAGTTGTAGGAATACTCTGCTCTTGCACTTTCAGCTGGTAATAACCTGATCTCAAGTCAATTTTGGAGAACACAGCTGCACCCCTCAACTGATCAAATAAGTCATTAATGCGGGGCAATGGGTATCTATTCATTATTGTCACCTTATTCAACTGTTGATAGTCGATACATAAGTGGAGAGTGCCATCCTTCTTCTTAACAAACAACACTGGTGCTCCCCAAAGTGACACACTAGGGTGGATAAAGCCCTTGTCGAGCAGCTCTTGCAACTACACTTTCAACTCTTTTAATTCTGCTGGTGCAATTCTATATGGTGTTATAAAAATTGGATCCACATCAAGCATGACATCAATCTCAAACTGCACTTCTCTTTCTGGAGGTAATCCTAGCAATTCATTAGGAAACACATCTGGAAAGTCACATACTGTAGGGATGTCCCTTAGTGTTGAACTCCCCAATTGGGTGTCTATCACATGTGCCAAGTATGCTTCACACCCCTTTCTGATCATCCTTCTGGCTAGTACAGCTGAAATGATGTTTGATGGCAGTAAATGCCTCTCCTCATGTATTACCACATCACCATATAGAGGGAGACCAAAAGTGACTGTCTTCAGTCTACAGTCAATCATGGCATGATGCATGGCTAACCAATCCATGCCAAGATAATATCATAATCTCTAAAGGGCATTTCAATCAAATCTGACAGAAAAGTGTGTCCTTGGATCACCAAAGGACAATCTCTATAGATTCTGTTGACTCGAACATCTTGTGCTAACGGGCTAGTTATTAGCACTTCAAAACCCATTTTGACACACGAAACAACAAGTGGACTGACTATGCTAGCACTAACATACAAGTGGGTTGAACCCGAATCAAACAGTACAAATACATCTTGATCAGAGATAGAGAATGTACTGGCTACAACATCGGAAATCTCAGCCTCTTCTCACTGTCTCATCATATAAACACTGGCTGAAGCACTTCCTTGTGCTGATTGACCAACAGTACCCTGATTGCCAAAAGCATTGCCTCTGCCTCTTCCTCTGCCAATCGGTTGTGAACCTCTGGTAGCAGGACTCTGAATAGATCCTTCTGTAGTAGTAGGAGCTGGACCAAATCTAGGGGCACTAGTGTAGTCTTTAGCAAGATGGCCCTTGCCTCCACAGTTAAAGCAAGCTCCTGTTGCCCAATCACATTCTCCCCCATGAATCTTGCCATAGGTCTCATAGGGGCGGGGAGGATGTGAACCCCTGGTTGACTGCTAACTAGATCTAGGCGGTCTCTGACCAGAGAATCTGCCCCTTCCAAACCTTCCACCTTGACCTCGGCTAGGTCCCCCAAATATCTACTTTTTTCTAGATGTTCCACTAGGACTTTGCTCTACTGATTTTTCCCCTTTATCTCTCTCTGTTTTCTCAATCTTCTATGATTTTTCTTTTACTGGCGTTGCTTTTAATTCAATCCTTTCTAGCTCAAGTGCTTGAGAGATGAGCTCAGACAAGTTACTGTGTCTGAATCCCACTACTTGCATCCGTAGACTGCGCTTTAAACCTATCTCAAATCTCTTGCACCTTCCCTTGCTGGTAGAAAGAAGACTCCCAGCATAATGGCTTAAACGAGAGAACTCCCTCCCATATTATGCCACTGTTCTATTGCCTTGCTTTAGACTCAGAAATTCTTATAGTTTTTGATCCACATATGCATCTGGGACATATTTCTATCTAAACTCTCTGATGAAGTCATCCCAGGTCAGTACTGGTGGTTCTGCTAAGCTTTGGGGGATGGTCTTCCACCAATCATACGCATCCTCTTGTAGTAGTGACACAGAGTATTCAAACTTCAGTTCATCAGAACAGTGCAATTTCTTGAATACTCCATCCATTCTTTTCAGCCATTGCTCTACCTCTAGTGGGTCTACTGTACCCTTAAATTTCATGGCCCCATACTTCAATAACTTATCTGTCTGACTGGAGTTTGAGATTATACCACAGTAGTCTGGGGTGGAGTTTGAGCAGGCATACCGCCAACCGTTTATTGAAACATTACAGCCATCTGCTAGGCGAATTGTGCCAAAAATTGGGGCATCGGTGGGGCTGTTGCCACTGACCCACTGACATTTTGTAGAGCTAAGGCTTCCCCTTGTGCCTCAGCTTCAACAGATTGCTCAACAGAGCGATCCCCTTCTTCCATATTAGTCTGGAGTTAGGATATCTCCTGAACAAATAACACAAGGAGATTCCATCTGTTAGTTCATATTTATGATGTAATGCACTGTATGTAACAAATAAGGACATTGAGCAGTTGAACTTAGCAAAGAAAAAACACTAATTCACAAGTTAAAAAATACTTTAAAAATTTGCTCTGATACCACTAAAACATGTCACACCTTACCCCTCTGTAAGGCATAACATGATCCCGTAGAATACCTAATGAACTACCGAACTTCACCTACCGATAACCCCTCTGTAAGGGATTTTAAAACCTTTTTCTTACATTTTAGAAGTGGTGAGCAATTTCTTATTTTTAAAAGAAGTTTAAAAACTAGTTTAAATTTTTGTCTATTTTTATTTTTTCGCAATTTTTGGAAAAATTTAGGCAAATTGCCGTCTATATTTGGGGAAAACAGTTCTTCAAAAACCTGTAAAATCACTTCCAATAATTATTTTTCATCAAAATCCATCACTACCTCAACAAACTCAACATCAATTTTTCCCAAAACTCCAACATAATTCTCAATTCAAATATCATAAAAAATAATACTAAATAATTTCATTAAAGTAAAATCAATTTACATTCATCAACCAAACATTACATAAGCAAATCCAAAATAATATTTTTAAAAACTCTATACAACTGCTCATGACCAGTTATTAAATGTACATATATTTACAAAAATCAAAATAAATATTACAAACAGGGTATAAAATATACCCGATAAAATTCAGGGAAGTGGCTCCAAGATCCTCAGCAGCTCACTCTGCTGCTCCTCTATTCTCTATATCTATGACAATAATAACAGCCATCACTGAGTACTATGACTCAGTGGTGCACAACAAACTAAAATAACCTTTATGCATAATTTAAATCATACTTATTCAAAAGCTGAACTAAATATGAGCAATAAATACAAAACATGATTTATAAGCTTTTAATCCAAACAATTTCATTTCGAAAGTCTTAAACAAATTTCATAAAAACACATTTATATCATGCCATTCGAAACAATATTCATCTTAATAGCCAGAGGCTTATGAGAAATCACAAGGTTAGCTAGCTCAAATATATGGATATCCATTCAATTTCTTCTTCTACAGGCACACACTTCAACACTTCAGCCATAGAAGGAATCAAAATTCGAAACTATTTCTTTCCACTAGTCATGCTAGTGAGGTATTCAAATATATGGTTATGACACTGTGGTTTTAAAACTATTTTAACAATTTACTAAACATTTATTGCCATTTCAAACATATACAAGTAAACTTTCAACAATTTAAGTCAAAAGCATAATACACATTTTGCAATATAAGTAATTAATTTCATGCACTTTATAAGTTAATTTTAAATAATATTGATGTTCTACACAAACCTTATGCGAGTCATCTCTTGGCCTTGACTCGATGCCTCAGGTTCTTCCCCGGTATTCTTGTAACACCCTCCTTGTAGCAACTCCGTACATTCTACTGTTCTGGTGACCAGTGTCGGTCCAAATAGCTAGAACATCCAAAAAAATATTTAAATTAAAGTGAAGAAACATAATTAACTCAAATATTAATAAAAAAAATTTATGAAAAATTTTAGAAATAAAATACAACTAAGTTAAATGAGTAGGTGCCCTAGCGATGGGTAACCTAGTGGGAAGTTGCGGTTCTCGCAACTAGGAGCCCTATACTCAAGGGAAAATTCATAAAATAATTTTTGGGACTCCAGAGAAGGGTCATTGAGGTTTTTATGGCATTAGAATTATAAGAAAATGCTTAGAAAAATTTTTCAATCGGTACAGATAATTTTGGTCTGTTAAGCCAAACGGAGGGCATCTTGGTCATTTCACCTTCAGAGGTGATTTTTGGCTGACTTGTCTAGTTAAGTAAATAATTATTATAGCACAAAATATGAATAAATATTACTAAAAATTAAATTGAAATTAAGTAGACAAGAAAAGAAAAGAAAATGAAAGAAATTAGAATTATGAAATCACTTTGATGTCATTAAAATCCTCCCTCCCAACCAAACTTTGACACATGGAATTAACTTATTTAAAATGACCTAATGGGCAGAAAAAAGGAAAGAAAAATTCATTGTATGCCGAACCATACCTTCCATTGCCCTCCATTGCCAAGCTTACAAAGCTTGGTTTTCTTAGTTTTTCTTCAACTAAGCCCAAAATTCCCAACACAAAAACTTCATAATTTATCTTAGTGAAGCTTTTGGGAACAAAAGGAAGTGAAAAAGAAGAGCTCTTACAAGATTAGAATTTACTCCATTCAAGGTTAGTGTCCAATCTTAGTTCCTTTTGCTTTAATTCATGTTTAAGGGGATGAATTGTGTAAGAAAGGTAAGGAAATAAAATAAACAAGTGTGTGTGTGCACCCTACAATTTTGGTAGCTAGGTTTAGCTAGGGTTTGATGATTTTGCTTGGTAGAAAAATAGTTATGAGCAGCCTTTGGTAGTGGATGAGGGATTGAACATAATTGAGTAAATGAAATGCAAGAATTGTGCATGTGGGAAATGAAAAAAATTGGACAGTTCAACAATTCTAGGGTTTGCTCATGTAATGGTTCATTAACATTGTAATGGTCAATTAGTGGCCATTTGAATGTGTATGATGAGGAAATGAAGTGAGTTGAGGCTTGGCATTTGTGTATGGGTGAGCTGCCTTGGCTGACCTGCAGGACTGAGCATGAGTCCAGTAGGTATGGGCAGTTATAAGTGGACTTTTAGAGGTTTAATTGGTGCAAGGACAATTGGACATGAAACTAGACACATAATGGCACCACTTTGGTGAAGAAACCCTTCCTAGAAAACCAAACCAAGTTGGCCTAAAAATTACCCTAATCCGGGTGACTTGCATTCTGCCTGGGCAAAATGACTAAATAAACAGTGTTTATTCATTTGGTCATAACTCAGTGTAGAAAGGTCCAATTGACCTGAAATTTTACCAACAGAAAGCTGAGAAATATACCTACAACTTTGATGAAGAACACAAATCCAAATTCTGACCATAACCTAGTTAAATTGCCAACCAAACTTAGGTTATCAAATCTGACAGAACCAGTTTTGCCTAGAATTTTGGATTCTGTCCAATCCAGCCAGTTATGGTGTTTAGGCCATAACTTGAGCTACACAACTCCAAATGGAGTGATTCAAAAAAGAAAATGTAACTAGACAAAATAAGAAACAACTTTCACGAAGACAACTTTGCCAAATTCCTACTGTACAAATGACCAATGAAACAGTAAACATAAGACTTGAAATCTGAAAATTGTGAATAATTAACACTAAGCTTATAAATGGTATTGGCAACCAATGCCAATAACTTTAGAATGCAAAATGTGGTATGTTGAGAGTATTAGAACCAATGTACCTATTGTCTATGCAAAAGTCAACATTTTAGTTGACTAATGAAATGAATAGTAACACCTAAACTTAAATTTCAAGAATTGAAAAATTTAAAAGTGTAACATGCCCTAGTACACCTAGCAAGATTGGTTTGGATAGGTTGGCATGCCAATAGGGTTTAGTTAGCAATACTACACATGGCATTATGCCATTCTATGATTTCATGGCTTTTAGCCATTATGCCATTATGTTAATACTTGGCCTTATGCCTAATGTTATTACAGCTTATTAGATGTTCTGTTGCACACCGGGAGATACATATGTGACCGATGGTGTGACGGCCCGAGGTACTTGATACCTTGTGTCAGTTTACCCGTTTATCCAGTCCAGTCATCCAGTATAGGTTACTTGGGCAACCAAAAATGAAAGAGGATAAATTTAATGAAATTATGAATATAACAAATACAAAATAATTAAGATTACCAATAATGATCGAAAAATTATCTGCATAAGACATCAGAACATGTACTACATATTTATTTTCTGTTATTTCTTTTCATTTTATTATTAGCACCACTAACCATTATTGCTTAGCGCATTACTTTTTGCCATGCATAGGTTTTGAAGTGACCGACCGAGAGCCCAGTAGACCATAGACTAGGTGAGACCTCCTGCAGCTCTGCATAGTGTCTGTGTCACCTCACCGTCATCAGTGCATTGGTAGGACACTAGGTTTTATTTTGATATTTTGTAATTAACTTTTACTTTCTCATGTGTAATTGAAACTCAAGTAATGTATTTTGGTGTTAATGTAAAAAGTGAGAATTGTGTTTATGAATGAAAAAAATTGAATATTTATGTATGACTTGTATATTAATATCATATGAAATGAATGATTGAGAAATGGAAATGTTGTTGAAAAATATTAAGATTTTGACGATGAAATGGAGTTTGGGATTGATTGAGAATTTTGGAAGTATTTTTCTCAGGTTTCAAAGAACTGTTTTCTCTATTTTTAGCCGGTACTCTGCCGGACTTTCTATAAAATTCGCGGAATATCAAATAAATTTATGTTCTTCATAAATGATTTTAATGAATTATACTTCACAAATTGTATTTCATAACTATGAAAGAAATAAATAAGGAAGGATAAATATAATTAAAATGATTGAAAAAAAAATGGTGTTCCGGTACACTGTGTGGCATATCTTGCTCAACTACACTGTAGAGGGGTAAGGGGTGTCACATTTAGTGGTAACAGGGCACGGTTTAGGCATTTCTGGGCCTAGATAGAGTCCATACCATGCATTGCATTTGTAAGAGTCGAGGTGACACTAATGGAGATCTGTTTGTCTTTTGATTAGGATATGGACTCCACATCTCAGAGGGCAGTTGAGGAGGAAGTGAAGAGTCATGCTCCACATGCAGCAGCTGAGACTGGGGGTAGGGGAGAACCTACTCTGCCAGCTCCAGCAGAGCCTGCTCAGCCTTCACAGGCCATGTTCCAGCAAATGGCTAAATTCTTTAGATAAATAGTTGGGGTAATGCCAACACCACCACCACCTCTACAGCAGAAATCCCACCTAGAAAGATTGAGAAAATTTGGAACAGTGGATTTCTTTGGCAAGAGATAAGATGATTCTATTGCAGCCGAAAACTGGTTGAACAGAACAGGTAGAGTTTTAAAACAACTTCACTACACTCCTGAACAAAACCTAGAAGCTGTTGTATCTCTGTTGCAAGATGATGCCTACCAATGATGGGATACAGTGTCTAGTGAATTGCAGCCATAAGTAATAACTTAGGACTTCTTCCTCTCAGAATTCAAGAAGAAATATGTGGGTAGTTTATACTTGGAAGAGTGAAAAAGAGAGTTCATTAATCTGAGGCAGAGACAGCTGACAGTGGCAGAGTATGAAAAAGAATTTGTCAGACTGAGCCGCTATAGAAGGAGATAGTCTCTAATGAGGCCGAAAGGTGTAAGAGATTTGAAGAGGGATTAAACGATAATATAAAGATCATGATCACTGCCTTGGGAATCATAGACTTCACCAAGTTAGTGAAAGTTGCAATAAAAGTTGAAAAGGTTAGAATAAGTGAGCAGACCAGAAGAGAGAGATAGTAGAAGAGGGGCCTAGGTCAGTCTAGCTCATCTCCTACACCTAGGAAGAAGTTCAAAGGTCCACCTGCACAGAGTTCAAGTCCACCACAAGGTCAAGGTTAGTCCGAGGGGCCTAGGCCACAGTTCACCCCTAGGAGAGGTCAGTCCACACCATCAGTGGGCAGCTCTCCAAGGATGGGGTCTAGGGGACCAGCCCCAACATCTTCTATATGTCCACATTGCCTGAAGTGGCATAAGGGGGAGTGTTGGAGAGTAACTGGTGCCTGCTTAAAGTGTGGGTCGACAAAGCATCAGTTGAATAACTGTCCACGTAGAACTACTACAGCTACTCCAACATAAGCAGACAGACCTGCTCCTGCACCACAAAGGGGTAGGAAATCTAGAAAATCTGAGGCAGTGGGACCATCACAGAGGCCTGCATCTGAGTCAGCAGAGAGGCCTGAGGGTAGACCACCTGCCAGAGCCTATGCCCTAAGAGCTCAGGAGGAGCAAGATGCCCTGAACGTCATCAGGGGTACGTTCT
Source organism: Hevea brasiliensis (assembly GCF_030052815.1). Lineage (NCBI taxonomy): Eukaryota > Viridiplantae > Streptophyta > Magnoliopsida > Malpighiales > Euphorbiaceae > Hevea > Hevea brasiliensis. The sequence continues at coordinate 85,217,473 of NC_079494.1, read as the reverse complement.
CTCTCTATAATACATCTGTGCATGCATTGGTGGATCCAGGATCCACTCATTCATACATCTGCATTAACCTACCCATAGAAAGGGGGATACTAGTAGGGGAGTGTGACTAAGACATCCTGGTCACTAATCCATTGGGCCACAATGTAGTGGTGAACAAAGTGTACAAGGGTTGCCCATTAAGGATTCAGGGGTATGAATTCTTGGCAGAATTGATTGAGTTACCTTTCCATGAGTTTCAGGTGATTTTAGGAATGGACTGGTTGTCACGTCATCAGGCAATGGTTGATTGTAAATTGAAGAGAATTTCCTTAAAAACTCCTGAGGGTAATGAGATCACAGTTGTGGGGGAAATGACAGATTTCTTGTCCAATGTCATCTCAGCCACAGTTGTAAGAAAACTGATGAGAAAAGGTTGTGAAGCCTATCTAGCGCATATGGTGGATACTAGGCAGGCTAAGCCAGATCTGTGTGACATGCCCATAGTAAGAGACTTCCCAGATGTGTTCCCTGAAGAATTGCATGGCTTACCACTAGAAAGGGAAGTCAAATTTGCTATTGAGATACTGCTAGGTACAGCACCAATCTCTATTGCTCCTTATAGGATGGCACCCACAGAATTGAAGGAATTGAAAATCTAGTTACAGGAGTTGCTGGATAAGGGGTTCATACGCCCTAGTGTGTCACCATGGGGAGCTCCAGTGCTATTTGTGAAGTAGAAGGATGGGACTTTGAGGTTATCTATTGATTACCGACAGTTGAATAAAGTGACTGTGAAGAAAAAATATCCATTACCTAGAATTGATGATCTGTTTGATCAGTTGAAGGGAGCAGGAGTATTTTCCAAAATTGATCTCAGATCAAGGTATCATTAGTTGAGGGTGAAGGATGCAGATGTGCCAAAGACTGCATTCAGGACCCGGTATGGGCATTATGAGTTCCTAGTGATGCCTTTTAGCCTAACAAATGCACTAGTGGCATTCATGGACCTTATGAACCCTATCTTCCATCCATACCTAGATCGGTTCATAGTGCTCTTTATTGATGATATTTTGGTGTATTCCAATACCAGTAAAGAACATGATGAGCATTTAAGGATTGTTCTACAAACTCTGAGAGAAAAGAAGCTGTATGCTAAGTTGTCCAAGTGTGACTTTTGGTTGAATGAGATTGCATTCCTTGGACACATTGTGTTAGCTGATGGAATTAGAGTGGATCCCAAGAAAATAGAAGCAGTGATGGAATGGAAGCCTCCCAGAAATACAAATGAGGTCAGAAGTTTCTTGGGGCTAGCTAGGTATTACAAAAGATTTATGAAGGGATTTTCTTTAATAGCTGCTCCAATGACCAAGTTGTTACACAAGAATGTCAGATTTGACTGTAATGACAAGTGTCAAGCCAGTTTTGAGAAGTTAAAGGCTATGTTGACAGAGGCACCAGTGTTAACACAGCCAGTTTTGGGAAAGGACTTTGTGGTCTACAGTGATGCCTCTCATAAATGGTTAGGGTGTGTATTGATGCAAGAGGGGAAGGTGGACGCTTATGCTTCCAGGCAGCTAAGGCTACATGAACAGAATTACCCTACCCATGATCTACAACTTACAGTAATTATCTTCGCACTGAAGATATGGAGGCATTACTTGTATGGTGAAAAGTGTTACATTTACACAGACCACAAAAGCCTAAAATACTTGCCAACACAGAAGGAGCTCAACCTTAGACAGAGGCGATGGATTGAGTTCCTGAAGGACTATGATTGTGTGATTGACTACCATCCTGGGAAGGCAAATGTAGTTGCAGATGCTTTGAGTAGAAAATCCATCACAACTTTGAGATCATTGAATGCCCGTCTATCCTTGGCTCGAGATGGAGCTATTTTGGTTGAGTTGCAAGTGAGGCCAAACCTGCTACAGCAGATTTTAGATGGGCAGAAGGTAGATGAGAAATTAATGACTACTGTGAGTAAAATCTCAAAGGGGAAAGCAACTGACTATGAGGTGAAAGTAGATGGGTGCCTGTACTACAAAGGAAGAGTATGTGTACCGGATGATAGGGAATTGAAAATCATTATCCTGAAAGAGGCACACACCAGTGTTTATGCTATGCACCTAAAAGGTACAAAAATGTATCATGATCTGAAGCTTCAGTATTGGTGGCCTGGTATGAAGAAGGACATAGCTCACTATAAGACTAAATGGTTGACATGTCAGCAAGTCAAAGCAGAACATCAAGTTCCATCGGGTTTGCTACAGCCTATACGCATACCTAAATGGAAATGGGATCGGGTCACCATGGATTTTGTAAGTGGTGTACCTCTCACCCAGAAGAAGCATGACATAGTATGGGTGATAGTAGATAGATTGACGAAGTCAGCACACTTTCTGCTAGTTATGACTGATTACTCACTGGAGATGATAGCAGAATTATATATCAGTGAGATAGTTAGACTGCATGGAATTCCACTTTCCATCATATCTGATCGAGACCCAAGGTTTACATCGAGATTTTGGAAGAAGTTGCATGAATCCTTGGGTACACAACTCCACTTCAGCACAGCTTTCCATCCTCAGATGGATGGGCAATTAGAAATAGTAATCCAGGTAAACAATTAAAACCAATAAAACTAATACAAATATTGAAATAAAATGATAATAATAACATGAAATATATGTCAGGTCCTTGAGGATATGCTAAGGAGTTCTGTCATTGAGTTTGAGAGAAGTTGGGATAGATACCTCCCACTAGCAGAATTTGCATACAACAATAGCTACCAAGCTAGCATCCAAATGGCCTCGTATGAAGCACTGTATGGGAGGAAATGTAGAACTCCAGTGTGTTGGACTGAATTGGGTGAAGATAAACTGGTAGGGCGGACTGGTGAAGCATCGAGGAGAAGGTAAAGCTAATCAAAGCCAATTTGAAGGTTGCCTCAGACAGACAAAAATCCTATGCCGACCTGAAAAGAAAAGAAATAGAATATGCGGTTGGCGACAAAGTGTTCCTCTAGGTGTCACCGTGGAATAAGGTACTGAGGTTTAGAAGAAAAGGTAAGTTAAGCCTTAGGTTCATTGGCCCATATGAAGTCATTGAACGTGTGGGTCCAGTAGCCTATAGGCTAGCTTTACCACCAAAGCTGGACAAGATCCACAATGTGTTCCATGTGCCTATGCTAAGAAGATACTGCTCAAATCCTTCACATGTCATCTCCATGGAAGAAATTGAAGTACAACCGGATTTGACATATGAAGAAGAACCCATATGGATCCTGGCTCGGGAAGTGAAAGAGTTAATGAATAAGCAGATTCCTCTAGTGAAAGTGCTTAAGAGGCACCACAACACCGAGGAGGCAACTTGGGAAAGTAAAGAGACGATGAGGCAACAGTTCTCTCAACTGTTTGCATCAGGTAAATTTCAAGGGCGAAATTTAAATTAGAGGGGAAGAGTTGTAACACCCTCCCTGTAGCAACTCTGTACATTCTATTATTCCGGTGACCAGTATCGGTCCAGACAGCTAGAACGTCTAAAAAAATATTTAAACTAAAGTGAGGAAACATAATTAACTCAAATATTAATAAAAAAAATTATGAAAAATTTTAGAAATAAAATACAACTAAGATAAATGAGCCAGTGCCCTAGCGATGGGTAACCTAGTGAGAAGTTGCGGTTCTCGCAATTAGGAGCCCTAGACCCGAGGGAAAATTTATAAAATAATTTTTGGGAGTCCAGAGAAGGGTCATTGAGGTTCCTATGGCATTAGAATGCCAAGAAAATGCTTAGAAAAATTTTTCAATCGGTACAGACAATTTTGGTCTGTTAAGCCAAACGGAGGGCATTTGGTCATTTTGCCTTCAAAGATGATTTTTGGTCGACTTGTCCAGTTAAGTAAATAATTATTACGATAAAAAATATGAATAAATATTGCTAAAAATAAATTGAAATTAAGTAGACAAGAAAAGGAAAGAAAATGAAAGAAATTATAATTATGACATCACTATGATGTCATTAAAATCCTCCCACCCTACCAAACTCTAACACATGGAATTAACTTTTTTAAAATGACCTAATGGGCAGAAAAAAATAAAGAAAAAGTCATTTGCTTCTTCAACTTCCTTGTGTGCCGAACCATACCCTCCATTGCCCTCAATTGCCAAGCTTACAAAGCTTGGTTTTCTTGGTTTTTCTTCAACTAAGCCCTAAATTCTCAACACAAAAACTTCATAATTCATCTTAGTGAAGCTTTTGGGAGCAAAAAGAAGTAAAAAAGAAGAGCTCTTGCAAGATTGGAATTTACTCCAATCAAGGTTAGTGTCCAATCTTAGTTCCTTTTACTTTAATTAATGTTTAAGAGCATGAATTGTGTAAAAAAGGTAAGAAAATAAATTAAACAAGTGTGTGTGTGTGTACCCTACAATCTTGGCAGCTAGGTTTCGCTAGGGTTTGATGATATTACTTGGTAGAAAAATGGTTATGAGCAGCCTTTGGTAGTGGATGAGCGATTGAACATAATTGAGTAAATGAAATGCAATAATTGTGCATGTGGGAAATGAAAAAAATTGGACACGTGAACAATTCTAGGGTTTGCTCATGTGATGGTTCATTAACCTTGTAATGGTCAATTAGTGGCCATTTGAATGTGTATGATGAGGAAATGAAGTGAGTTGAGGCTTGGCATTTGTGTATGGGTGAGCTGCCTTGGCTGACTTGCAGGACTGAGCATGAGTCCAGCAGGTTTGGGCAATTATAAATGGACTTACACAGGTTCAATTGGTGCAAGGAAAATTAGACATAAAACTAGACACATAATGGCTCCGCTTTGGTGAAGAAACCTTGCCCAGAAAACCAAACCAAGTTGGCCTAAAAATTTCCCTAATCTGGGTGACTTGCATTTTGCTTGGGCAAAATGACCAAATGAATAGTATTTATTCATTTGGTCATAACTCAAAGTAGAAAGGTCCAACTGACATGAAATTTTACAAGCAGAAAGCTGAGACATAGACCTACAACTTTGATGAAGAACACAAATCCAAATTTTAACCATAACCTAGTCAAATTGCCAACCAAACTTAGGTTACCAAATCTGGCAGAACCAGTTTTGCCCAGAATTTTGGATTCTGTCCAATCCGGCCAGTTATGGTGTTTAGGCCATAACTTGAGTTACAGAACTTCAAATGGAGTGTTTCAAAAATGAAATGTAACTAGACAAAATAAGGAACAACTTTCATGAAGACAACTTTGCCAAACTCTTACTGTACAAATAACCAATGAAACATTAAACATAAGGCTTGAAATCTGAAAATTGTGAATAATTAACACTAACTTAGAAATGGTATTGGCAACCAATGGCAACAACTTTAGAATGCAAAATGTGGTATGTTGAGAGTATTAGAACCAATGTACCTATTGTCTATTCAAAGTTCAACATTTTTGTTGACTAATGAAATGAATAGTAACACCTAAACTTAAATTTCAAGAATTGAAAAATTTAAAAGTGTAACATGCCCTAGTACACCTAGCAAGATTGGTTTGGATAGGTTGGCATGCCAATAGGATTCAGTTAGCAGTACTACACATGGCACTATGTCATTCTGTGCTTTTATGGCTTTTAGCCATTCTGTCATTATGTTGATACTTGGCCTTGTGCCTAATGTTATTACAGCTTATTAGATGTTCTGTTGCACACCGGGAGATACATATGTGACCGATGGTGTGACGGCCCGAGGTGCTTGATACCCATGCCAGTTTACCCGTTTATCCAGTCCAGTCATCCAGTATAGGTCACTTGGGCAACCAAAAATGAAAGCGGATAAATTTAATGAAATTATGAATATAACAAATACAACTTAATTAAGATTACCAATAATGATCGAAAAATTGTCTGCATAAAACATCAGAACATGTACTGCATATTTATTTTCTACTATTTTTTTCATTTTATTATTGGTACCACTAAGCATTATTACTTAGCGCGTTGCTTTATGCCATGCATAGGTTCTGGAGAGACCGACCGAGAGCCCAGTAGACCATAGACTGTGTGAGACCTCCTGCAGCTCTGTATAGTGTCCGTGTCACCTCACCGTCATCAATGCATTGGTAGGACACTAGGTTTTATTTTGATATTTTGTAATTAACTTTTACTTTCTCATGTGCAATTGAAACACATGTAATGTATTTTGGTGTTAATGTAAATAGTGAGAATTGTGTTTACGAATGAAAAAAATTGAATATTTATGTATGACTTATATATGAATATCATATGAAATGAATGATTGAGAAATAGAAATATTGTTGAAAAATATTGAGATTTTGATGATGAAAATGGAGTTTAGGATTGATTGAGAATTTTGGAAGTGTTTTTCTCAGGTTCCGAAGAACTGTTTTCTCTATTTTTAGCTAGTACTCTACCGGATTTTCTATAAAATTTGTGGAACCTCAAATAAATTTATGTTCTTCATAAATGATTTAAATGAATTATACTTCGCAAATTTTATTTCATAACAATGAAAGAAATAAATAAGGAAGGATAAAAATAATTAAAATGATTGAAAAAAAAAATGGTGTTCCGGTACACTGTGTCGCATATCTTGCTCAGCAACACTGTAGACGGGTAAGAGGTGTCACAATTCTTTTCAACTAAAATACACAGTTTTATAGTGTTTCAGTATCACAATTTATCATATGTCAAAAAATTAATTCAAATCTACTTATACCTAACTTTAATATGCTAAACTTGACGTTCTTTAAAATTTGTATTTCGGGATTACTATTTATGATACTATTAAAGCCAATTTGTTGACTTTCGAATGCTTAATAGGTATGGGAATTCTAATTTCACCTACATACCACATTTTGATTACCTAATTTGTTGGCTTTGGTTGTTTTCTCAAATCTTAAGTCTTTTAGGCACAAATTTTAAATTTTCAGTTTTGGTGTCCTGTTTTGAACTATTCCATTGGTCATGTTTCTATTAGAATTTGGCTAAGTTTTCTTCATAGAAGTTGTTCCTTATTGTCTTAACTTTATTTCCCTTCTTGAATCACTCCATTTGAAGTTTTGTAGCCCAAGTTATAGCCATTTGAACATGGCTAGCCGGATTTGGTTTTACCCAGAATTCTGGGCAAATTCTGGGTTTTGGCAATTTTTGTGGTTAAATGCAAGTGGATTTTCAAATAGGTTATGGTCAAATTTTGGTTTTTTTTCTTCGCGAAAGTTGTAGTTCTATGTCTCAGCTTTCTAATGGTAAAATTTTAGGTCATTTGGACATTCCTAGACCAAGTTATTGCCATTTGCGTAACTACTATTCATTTGGTCATTTTTGTACAGGCCAGTTTGCCTAATTCGGATTTGGCCAATTTGTTCACTAAGTTATGGTCACTTTCTGGGCATGAATCCTGAATGCAAAATGTGCCATTTTGTGTCTAGTTTCATTCCCAATTGGCCTCACACTAATTGGGTTGGAAAATTTTCAATTTTGCTCTCTGAAAGGGACCTAGGTCATGCTGCCTACAGAATGACCATAACCAATCCGAATTTAAACTTAATTCCAACACTTCACACACACCTCAAATGGTCACACTTGAACATTACTTAATTCAAATATGGTTAACTACATCATTTGGCTAATTCTCAAATATTTCTCCCCAAGCCCTAGGTGCCAAGAACCCTAATTCATAAAATTCAAATCTAATGCATTCTAAACATCTATCCATAGTTTACATACATAATTCAACCTAAGCAACCATTCAAATGCAAAAAATTCACTCATTTCAAATCCTAACTAAGGCTGGCCAAAATTTATGCTCTGTCCCTCAACCGTGTTTTCTTTTGATTTTAAAATTGAAATCTAGGTTAATTTAACTCATAACATGTATTTTAAACTAAAAATGTCAATTTAATTCCTCACCTCAACTTTGGAGTTCATTCCACCAAGTTCTTCTCTTTTCCTTCTTTCTTTCTTCTTCAATCCCCTTTTTAAGTTGAGGTAACAAACTTTTTTGAGGTATTTATGGGAAATATTAAGGTTGAGTGAGGGATTTCAAGCTTGAGTGCAAGCTTCCATGGTGGACAAACATGGATATGAGAGGGAGAGAGAGGGTTCGGCTTTTGGGTGAGGGAAGAAGATGATAGTTTTTTTTTTCTTATGTTATTTTGTCTTAATTAATAGATTTTAACTTAGTCAACTTTGGTAGGAAAAATAAATTCAATTATGACATCATAATTGATGTCATCCATGATGTAATAACCTTTTTCTTTTCTCCTTTTTTTTTTTAATTTTTCCTTAGTTCTTTAATTTAATTCTTGATCCCGAATTTTTCTTTTCTCCAATTTTATTGGACAGTTAGGTTAGGAGTCAGCTCAAGGGGTGAGTTGACTAAATTGCTCCTCACGCAATTCGACCCGGTTTACAAGTAATTCAATATTTCTTCCTGATCACTGACCTAATTATTTGACCTACTTAACAATTCTTTTTTTGTGATTTTCTCTTTTCCACTGTGTTCATAATAGTCTTAAGGACCGCAGCGTCACATTTTATGATTCAAAATTTCAGTTTAAATCAACCTCGTAGTCCTTCCCGAGAAGGTTGCCCATCGCTGTGACTCTCGGCTCATTTAACTTCTTATGTTCCGTTTTTCTTATTTATACTTAACTATTTGACAATTACTAATTATTTATTTTCAGGGCTTATCTAGTTGTCTTAGATGTGGTTCTAATTCCCTTAATTATCTGGACTGACACCGGTCACCAGAACAGTGAAATATACTAGACTATGCATATAGGGGTGTTACACTGATAGTGGGTCAAGAAAGAGAAAGCACTTCGGAGGATCTAGCTCATGCGAATCGGGTAGAGATAGATCTTCTGGACAGAAACCACCCCGATTGGATCAGCAAACTCAACAGAAACCTAGAAATGCACTGTCAAATCGACATTTTGAAACTTGTGGTTAACCACATAGTGGGGTATGTTATAGAGCCATAGGAGCATGTTTTAATTGTGGAGAGACTGGTCATTTTGCTAAGGATTGTGTAAATCCACGCCATTCTGGATCATTTACTACACCAGAGAGATCAGCCCATGTTTTTACCCCAAAGAGTTCACCATCAATTAGTAGAGGCAGAGGTAGAGGGGTAGTACACCTGGAAGTCAGATTACTGTGAATCAGCCAAAACAAGGTGATGCACTAGCTAGAGTATACACTATGCGATAGAGGGAAGAGGCTGAGACTTCTAATATTGTTGCTGGTACTTTCTCAATTTTTAACTAAGATATATATATATATATTGTTTGACCCGGGGTCTGCATACTTTTATGTTAGTGCCAGCATTGTTTGCCTTCCTGCTGTCCCTCTTATAAAAATAAATTATGATATGTTAGTGACTAGTCTTTTTAGAATTAGTTTCGGAAGAGTTTGCTAGCAAAAGACACTTACTATAATACGATAAATTATTGAAAATCAATAGATAAAAGAGTTGTAGAAGTAAAAATTTAAATAGTTGGTTCAAATGTAACAAAGAAATGTTACAAATATGAGTAAGATTGTTGACTAGAATGGTCAGAGGACCAATGATTAGATAAATAATTTTAACATGACCTCAATGGTCATTCAATAAGGAAACATGAATCGAAATATTAGACTAGTAAGAAAAGATTAGTGTTATATAAATAAATTAAATGTTATATTAGATTGTTAAAGTCTTACACAAACTTAAAGGAAAGAAGATTATACGATTCTATAGAAAGGAGAAAAACTAAGTTCTCACTCCATAGGATCACACAAGGTCCTAGAAAGAGTGGATTCAGTAGCACACAAAATTGCTTACCACTAAAAAGGTGAAATGAATTTAAATTCAACATATGATGGTGAAACTCATAAAGATCTTAGTACATGAGATGAAGCAACTGAGAAATAAATGTATACATTTGGTTAAGGTGTTATGGACCATCATTCAAGCTAGGAAGTTACTTAGGAACAAGAGAAGGATATGAGGAGGTAGCACCCACAGTTGTTCAGAGACTAAAAGTAGGTAAAATTTCGAGATGAAATTTATTTTAGGGGGGGGGGGGGAATTGTAGCACCCCTATATTCGGTAGTGCGATTTATTGTTCCGGTGACCAATGTCTGCCCAGATAGCTAGAATGCCTAGAACTACACTCAAATGTTAGTGAAGAGACATGAAATAATGAAATACAATAGAGGAAAATACAAGAAAAACAAAGGAAAAATAAGAGCAATGAAATGTGATTAAGTTAAACGAGCCAAAATCTGTAGCAATGGGTGACCGCACTGGGAAGTTGCGACGAGGACCGTTGACTAGCCCTGGACTGTGGGGAACCCTGAAAAATATTTTTAAGATTTAAATAAACATCTATTGAGGTATAAATTACATTAGAAATGTCAAAGAAAAAAAATTAATGTCACATCTTACCCCTCTGTAAGGCATAACATGATACTGTTGAATACCTAATGAACTACCAAACTTTACTTACCGATAACTCATTAAGTACCCTACAAGGGATTTTGAAACAATTTTCTTACTTTTGTTAAGTGGTGAGCATTTATTAGTTGGTATCAAACATTTAATTTAAGTTGGAAGCTAGTTGAAATTTTTGGCCCATTTTTACATGTCCATACATTTATGTGCATTACATACATCAAAAGAAATATCTACAGTCAGGGTATAAATTATACCCGATAACTTCATGCTGATAGATCCTCAATCCTCAGCAGCTCAGTCTACTGCTCCTCTAGTCTCTAAATCTGCGACAGCAATAACAGCCATCGCTGAGTACTAGGACTCAGTGGTGCACAACATACAAAAATAATCTTTATATAGAATTTAAATCACATTTATTCAAAAATTGGACTGAATATGAGAATTAAATATAAAACATGAATTATGAGACTTTAATCCCAAACAATTTCATTTTTGAAGTATCAAATCACATTTCATAAAATCCACAGTTATATCATGCCATTCGAAACAAATGTAATCTCAATAGCCAAAGGCTAAGGAGAAACCACATCACAAGGCTAGCTAGCTCAAATATATGGATATCCATTCAAATCCTCTTCTACTGGCACACACCTCAATACTTCATCCAGAGAAGGAATCAAAATTTGAAACTGATTACCCCCACTAGTCATGCTAGTAAGGTGTTCAAATATATGGTCATGACACTGTGGTTTCAAAACTTATCTTAACAATTTGCTAAACATTGCTATTTTAAATATACACAATAACTTATAACAATTTAGATCAAAAGCATCATAAATACAGTCACAATTCACTTTTTCAAATTATTCAAAACAATATGCAGCAAATAATTTATAGAAATAATACGTTGTGCACAAACCTCAAACGAGTCGCCTCTTAGCCTTGACTCGACTCCACGGATTCTTTCCCGGTGTTCTTTTCAATTGAAACACACAATTTCACAGTGTTTCAGTACCATAACTTAGCATAAATCCAAAAATAAATTTAACTTCACTTTTACCTAGCTCTAATGTGCTAAACTTGGCGTTCTTTAAATTTTGTGTTTCGGGGTTACTATTCACTACACTATTCAAGTCAAATTGTTGACTTTTTAAAGCTTAATAGGTATGGGAATTCCAACTTCACCCACATACCACATTTTGGTCACTAAATTTGTTGGTTTTGGTTGTTTACTCAGATTCAAAGTCTTTTAGGCAAATTTGATAAATTTTCAGTTTTGGTGTATAAGGTTGCACTGTTCCATTGGTCACTTTACTATTGAAATTTGGCAAAACTTTCTTGATAGAAAATGTTCCCATTGTCTTAAGTTTATTATCCTCTTTGAATCACTCCAATTGGAGTTTTGTAGCTCAAGTTATAGCCATTTGAACTATGGCTGCCGGATTGAACTCAACCCAGTTTTCTGGGCAAATTTTGGTTCTGCAGTTTTAGGTCACCAAATTTGGGTGGCCAAATTACTTTGTTAATGGCATAATTTGGGTTGGTGTTCTTTATGAAAGTTTTAGGTATATACCTCAACTATCCACTGGTAAAATTTCAGGTCATTTAAACCTACTGAGCTCAAGTTATGGCCAAAGGAACAAACACTGTTCATTTGGTCATTTTGTACAGGGCAGACTAAGATTTTCCAAGTTTGGTCATTTTACTGTTTGAAATTTGAGTTTAAATTGACTTCGTAACCCTTCCCGAGAAGGTCACCCATCGCTGTGACTCTCGGCTCTTTTAACTTCTTATGTTCTGTTTTTCTCATTCATACTTAACTAACTGGCAATTACTAATTATTTGTGTTTATAGCTCATCTAGTTATCTTAAGTGTGGTTCTAATCCCCTTAATTGTCCGGACCAACTCCGATCACTAGAACAGTGAAATATACCAGGCTATACAATTGGGGGTGTTACAATTGTCCTCCCCTTAAATAAATTTCATCTCAAAATTTTACCTGATATCAATCTCTGAATAGCTGTGGGTGCTGTCTCCTCATGTCCAGCTCTCGTTCCGAAGTAGCCTCCTGGCCCGAATGATGGTTCCACAACACTTTTACCAATGGTATCTGCTTGTTCCATAGCTGCTTCACCTCATAAGCCAGAATCTCTATGGGTTCTTCTTCATATGTGAGGTTTGGATTTACTTTAATTTCCTCTACTGGTAGTACATGAGATGGGTCTGATCAATACTTTCTCAACATAGACACATGGAAGATATTATGTATCTTCTCCAACTTTGGAGGTAGTGCCAAACGATTAGCTAAAGGACCCACTCTTTCTAGAAACTCATATGGCCCAATGAAACGAGGACTCAGTTTCTCCTTTCTGCTGAATTTCATAATCCTCTTCCATGGGGAAATCTTGAGAAATACTTTCTCACCCACTGCATGCTCAATATCCCTTCTCTTCATATCAATGTAAGACTTATTATGCGATGCGGTCTTAAGTCGATCTCGATCCTACGATCTTCTCCTCGGTTCTTTGAACAATTTCGGGTCCAATCATCTTTCTTTCACCTACGGCATCCTAACACAACGCGATTCTACATTTTCTACTATACAAAGCTTCATATGGAGGCATCCCAATGCTTGATTGGTAGCTATTATTGTAAGAAAACTCAATCACAGGAAAGTATGTATCCCAACTGCCCTCAAATTCAATCACACAAGCCCGTAGCATGTCCTCCAAGATCTGAATTACCCTCTCAGACTGGCCATCTGTCTGTGGGTGGAATGCCATACTGAAGTTCAATCTAGTTCCTAAGGCTTTCTGAAGACTACCCCAGAATTTAGAAGTGAACCTAGGATCTCTGTCTAATACGATGGTTACTGGCACTCCATGTAGTCTCACAATCTCATCAATGTACAACCTGGCCAATCTTTCTAAACTGTAGTCCATCCAGACTGGCAGAAAATGAGCAGACTTTGTTAGTCTGTCAACAATGACCCATACTGCATCATGACTCTTCTGTGTGCTCGGAAGTCTCATCACAAAATCCATCGTTATTCTCTCCCATTTCCATCCGGTACTAGTAGTGGACGTAACAACCCAGCGGGTACTTAATGCTCTGCCTTCACTTGCTGACAAGTTAGGCATTTAGAAACAAAGTCTGCCACATCTCTTTTCATACCCATCCACTAGTAATGCTCCTTTAGCCCTCTATACATTTTTGTGCCACCAAGGTGCATGGCAAAAGGAGACTCATATGCTTCCTTCAAAATGATCTGCCTCAAATCAACATCATTAGGAACACACATTCTGCCCTGGTGTAGCAGTAGACCATCATCTATGATTGAGAATTCTGGTTTCTTGCCCTGTCGGACTTCTTCCAACAGCTTCTGATATTTCTGATCATTCTGAGCAGCCATTTGAATATGATCAATCAACACTAGCTGTACATGCCATGCAACTGCTGTCTGCCCCTCATCATTAATCTCTAGGCTAGCATGCAACGATCTCAACTCATGTACCATAGACAAAGGAGTAACTCGTAGACTTGCCATAGTCTTGCGACTTAAGGCATCAGCCACAACATTAGCTTTCCCTGGCTGATAGTCTATCAGACAATCATAGTCTTTTATCAATTCTAACCATCTCCTTTGTCTCAAATTCAACTCCTTCTGAGTGCCCAAATACTTCAAACTCTTATAATCTGTGTAGATGTAACACTTTTCCCCATACAAATAGTGTCTCCAGATCTTAAGAGCAAACACAATAGCTGCAAGCTCCAAATCATGTGTTGGATAATTCCTCTCATGCGGTTTTAGCTGGCGTGATGCATAGGCAATGATATTTCGATCTTGCATCAATACACAGCCTAACCCATTGTGAGAAGCATCACTATAAACTGTATATTCTTTACCTGGAGTAGGTAAAGTTAGGACTGGAGCTTCAATCAAACATTTCTTCAATTCGTCAAAACTGTGTTGGCATTTATCCGTCCATTGAAATTTCACATCTTTCCTAAGCAGCTTAGTCAATGGAGATGCCAACATGGAGAATCCCTTTACAAATCTACGGTAGTATCTAGCTAAACCCAGAAAACTGCCAATCTTTGTGACATTTCTGGGTGGCCTCCAATTAAGGACAGCTTCTATCTTACTTGGATCTACCTTGATGCCCTCTTCTGATACTACATGCCCCAAGAAAGATATTTCTTTCAGTCAAAATTCACACTTCAACAATTTGGCGTATAGCTGTTTCTCCCTCAAAGTCTGCAGTACAATCTGTAGATGTCTATCATGCTCTTCTGTACTCCTCGAATAGACCAATATATCATTTATGAATACCACAACAAACTGGTTGAGGTATGGTCTGAAGAGAGTGTTCATCAGATCCATAAAAGCAGCTGGAGCATTAGTTAACCCGAATGGCATGACCAAGAATTTATAGTGGCCATAGTGGGTTCTAAAGGCAGTTTTAGGAATACTCTGCTCTTGTACTTTTCGCTGATAATAACCTGATCTCAGGTTAATTTTGGAGAACATAGCTGCACCCCTCAACTGATCAAACAAGTCATCAATGCGGGGCAATGGATATCTATTCTTTATTGTCACCTTATTCAACTGTCGATAATCAATACACAAGCGGAGAGTGCCATCTTTCTTCTTTACAAACAACACTGGCGCTCCCCAAGGTGACACACTAGGACGGATAAAGCCCTTGTCAAGCAATTCTTGCAACTGCACTTTCAACTCTTTCAATTTTGCAGGTGCCATTCTATATGGTGTTATGGAGATTGGGTTCACGCCAGGCATAACATCAATCTCAAACTACACCTCTCTTTCTGGAGGTAATCCTGGTAATTCATCAGGAAACACATCCGGAAAGTCACATACAGTACGGATGTCCCTCAGTGCTGGGCTCCCTACATGGGTGTCTATCACATGTGCCAAGTATGCTTCACACCCCTTTCTGATCATCCTTCTGGCTAGTGCAGCCGAAATGATGTTTGATGGCAGTAAATGCCTCTCCCCATGTATTACCACATCACCGTACAAAGGGAGACCAAAAGTGACTGTCTTCAATCTACAGTCAATCATGGTGTGATGCCTGGCTAACCAATCCATGCCCAAGATAATATCATAATCTCTGAAGGGCATTTCAATCAAATCTGATAGGAAAACATGTCCTTGGATCACCAAAGGACAGTCTCTATAAATTCTGTTGACCCGGACCTCTTGTCCTAACGGATTAGTTACAAGCACTTCAAAACCCATTTGGACACATGGAACAACAAGTGAACTGACTATGCTAGCACTAACATATGAATGGGTTGAACCCAGATTAAACAATACAAATACATCTTGATTAGACATAGAGAATGTACTGCCTACCACATCAGAAGTCTCAGCTTATTCTCGCTATCTCATTGTGTAGACTCTGGCTGAAGCACTTCCTTAGGCTGACTGACCAACCGTACACTGGCTGCCAGAAACAGTGCCTCTACCTCTGCCTCTTCCTCTGCCAGCAGGTTGTGAACCTCTGGTAGTAGGACTCTGAATAGATCCTTCGGCAGTAGTAGGAGCTGGACCATATCTTGGAGTACTAGTGCAGTCTTTTGCTAAATGGCCCTTGCCTCCACAATTAAAACAGGCTCCAATGGCCCAATAGCATTCCCCCATATGAATCTTGCCACAAGTCTCACAGGGGTAGGCAGAATATGAACCCCTGCTCGACTGCTGACTAGAACTAGGGGGTCTCTATCCAGAAAATCTGCCCCTACCAAATCTTCCACCTCGACCCCTGCTGGGTCCACTAAATTTCTTCTTTCTCCCAGAAGTACCACTAGAACTTTGTTCAACTGATTTTTCCCCCTTATCTTTTTCTGATTTCTCAGCTCTTTTTGATTTTTCTTTTACTGGGGTTACTTCTGATTCAATTCTCTCCAGCTCAAGTGCTTGAGACATAAGTTCTGAAAAGTTGCTATGCCTGAATCCCACAACTTGCATCCTCAAACTGGGCTTCAAACCCGTTTTAAATCTCTTGCACCTTGCCTTGCTGATAGAAAGGAGACTCCCAGCATAATGACTTAAGCAGGAGAACTCCCTCTCATACTCTGCCACTGATCGGTTCCCTTGTTTCAAACTCAGAAATTCTTGCAACTTCTGATTAACATATGCATATGGGATGTATTTCTGTCTGAATTCTCTGATGAAGTCATCCTAGGTCAGCACTGGTGGTTCAGCCAAGCTGTGGGGGATGGTCTTCCACCAATCATACACATCCCCTTGCAGTAGAGACATAGAGTATTCAAACTTCAATTCATCTTGGCAGTGCAGCTTCTTAAATACTCTATCCATTCTTTCAAGCCATTGCTCTGCCTCTAAAGGGTCCACTGTACCCTTAAATTCTGTAGCCCCATACTTCAGTAATTTATCATACTGTCTAGTTGGAGGCATTAGTTGTGCCACAGGTGTCTGGGGTGGAGCTTGAGTAGGCATACCCCCAGCCATTTGTTGAAACATCACAGCCATCTGCTGTGCGAACTATGCAGGAAACTACGGCATTTGCGGGGCTGGTGCTACAGATCCACTAACATTCTGTAAAGCTGGGGCTTCCCCTTGCGCCTCAGCTTCAACAGACTGCTTAACTGAGCGATCCCCTTCTTCCATTTCAGTCTGAAGTTAGGGTATCTCCTGAACAAGTAACAGATGGAGATTCCCTCCGTTAGTTCATATTCATGATGTAATGCACTGTATGTAACAAACATGGACATTGAGCAGTTGTACTTAACAAAGAAAAGACACAAATTCATAAGTTAAAGCATACTTCAAAAATTTACTCTGATACCCTAAAACATGTCACACCTTACCCCTCTGTAAGGCATAACATGATCCCGTAGAATAACTAATGAACCACCGAACTTCACCTACCAATAACTCATTAAGTACCCTATAAGGGATTTTGAAACAATTTTCTTACTTTTGCTAAGTGGTGAGCATTTATTAGTTGGTATCAAACATTTAATTTAAGTTGAAAGCTAGTTGAAATTTTTGGCCCATTTTTACATGTCCATACATTTATGTGCATTAATACATCAAAAAAAATATCTACAGTCAGGGTATAAATTATATCCAATAACTTAAAGCTGATAGATCCTCAATCCTCAACAGCTTAGTCTGCTGCTCTTCTAGTCTCTAAATCTGCGACAGCAATAAAGCTATCACTGAGTACTAGGACTCAGTGGTGTACAACATACAAAAATAATCTTTATGCAAAACTTAAATCACATTTATTCAAAAATTGGACTGAATATGAGAATTAAATACAAAACATGAATTATGAGACTTTAATCCCAAACAATTTCATTTTTGAAGTATCAAATCACATTTCATAAAACCCACAGTTGTATCATGCCATTTGAAACAAATATAATCTCAATAGCCAAAGGCTAAGGAGAAATCACATCACAAGGATAGCTAGCTCAAATATATGGATATCCATTCAAATCCTCTTCTACTGGCACACACCTCAACACTTCATCCAGAGAAGGAATCAAAATTCGAAACTGATTACCCCCACTAGTCATGCTAGCGAGGTGTTCAAATATATGGTCATGACACTGTGGTTTCAAAACTTATCTTAACAATTTGCTAAACATTGCCATTTCAAACATACACAATAACTTGCAACAATTTAGAGCAAAAGCATCATAAATACGTTCACAATTCACTTTTTCAAATTATTCAAAACAATATGCAGCAAATAATTTACAGAAATTATACGTTGTGCACAAACCTCAAGCGAGTCACCTCTTAGCCTTGAATCGATTCCTTGGGTTCTTTCCCGATGTTCTTTTTAACTGAAACACACAATTTCACAGTGTTTCAGTGCCATAACTTAGCATAAATTCAAAAATAAATTTAACTTCACTTTTACCTAGCTCTATTGTGCTAAACTTGGTGTTATTTAAATTTTGTATTTCGGGGTTACTATTCACTATACTATTCAAGTCAAATTATTGACTTTTTAAAGCTTAATAGGTATGGGAATTCCAACTTCACCCATATACCACATTTTGGTCACTAAATTTGTTGGTTTTGGTTGTTTACTAAAATTCTAAGTCTTTTAGACAAATTTGATAAATTTTCACTTTTGGTGTATAAGGTTGCACTATTCCATTGGTCACTTTACTGTTGAAATTTGGCAAAACTTTCTTCACAGAAAATGTTCCCTATTGCATTAAGTTTATTCTCCTTTTTGAATCACTCCAATTGGAGTTTTGTAGCTCAAGTTATAGCCATTTGAACCATGGCTGCCAGATTAGACTCAACCCAGTTTTTTGGGCAAATTTTGGTTCTGGCAGTTTTAAGTCACCAAATTTGCGTGGCCAAATGACTTGGTTAATGGCATAATTTGGGTTGGTATTCTTCATGAAATTTTAGGTATATACCTCAACTGTCCACTGGTAAAATTTCAGGTCATTTAGACCTGCCTAGCTCAAGTTATGGCCAAATGAACAAATACTGCTCATTTGGTCATTTTGTACAGGGCAGACTAAGATTTTCCAAGTTTGGTCAATTTGTTCACTAGGTTTTGGTCACTTTTTGGGCATGCTTCCTAATTGAAAATTGTGTCATTTAGTGTCTATTTTCATTCCTAATTGGTCTCATACTAATTGGACTTGTAAATTTTCATTTTTGGTCCCTCAAAGTGACCAGCATGACCACATTGAATCCGAATTTGGTTTCAACTCCAACACTTTCAACACACTTCATTTGGTCACCATTGACCATTTCCCACTTCAAATTAGGTCCAAGACATCTTTTACCAAATTTTCACATTTTTGCCTCTAACCCTAAGTGTCCCAAAACCCTAACTTACTAGATTGTTACATTTAACCACATTTAAGCATACTAATCTCATTAGCACATCCATACAAGCTTGCCTACCATATTAAATTCAATCAAAACTCAGACATATGCATAGTAACCCTAGCTGGCCGAAATTCAGCTTGGTCCCTCAACAATGTTTTTATTTCATTTTAAGCATATTTCTAAGTTAACTAAGCTATAAACACAACTAATTCAACTAAAAAATCAAATTTAATCTACTAACCTTAGTTCAGAATTTCTTTCCTTCAAACTTCTTCCTTTCTTCTTTTTTTTTTTTTGTTGTCAAGTCCTCTATCAAAGCTTGAAATCAAGGTTTAGTGTTGGAGGTTTAACTTCCTATTGTGGAATTGGGGATTTGATCAAGCTCAAAATGAGCTTTAATGGAGGTTTTGGGTGAGGGAGAGGGAGAGAGAGTGAGGGCGACACTTAGGGAAAGAAGATGACTTTTGTTTATTTATTTTTTCTTTTCTTTTCTTTTCTTTTATGTCTTAGGAAGACCATAATTTAAGTTGGATAAATTTGTAATTGTAGGATTTATGGCATCATGCAGGATGTCATCTCCCTACACCTTTTTCATTTTCTCTCTTTTTTTTTATTTTTCTATTAGTTCTTTAATTTAATTCCCGACACCGAAATTTTCTTTGCTCTGATTTTCTTTGACAATTAGGTCAGGAGTCAGCTCACGGGGTCAATTGACCAAATTGCCTCTCGCCAGTTCAACCCGGTTTGTAAATAATTCAATATTTCTTCTGGCTCCCTGACCTAATTATTTGACTGACTTAACAATTCTTTTTGATCATTTTCTCTTTTCCACTGTGTTCGTAATGGTCCTAAGGACCGCGGCGTCACATTTAATGATTCGAAATTTAAGTTTAAATTGACTTCGCAACCCTTCCCGAGAAGGTCACCCATCGCTGTGACTCTCGGCTCATTTAATTTCTTATGTTCTGTTTTTTGTATTCATACTTAACTAATTCGCAATTACTAATTATTTATGTTTATAGCTTATCTAGTTATCTTAAGTGTGATTTTTATCCCCTTAATTGTCCGGATCAACTCTGGTCATTGGAACAGTGAAATATACCAGGCTATACAACTAGGGGTGTTACAATTAATTAATTAATATAAAGAAAAAATAAAAAATTGAGAAACCAACAAAAATCATTATTATCGAAAAATCAGAAATACAAACCGAATAGGGGCATTTTGGCCAATTGACACCTCGAGTTAACTTTTAACCTAAATGTCCATGAAAAAATTAGTAGTGTTAAATTTTGAAAATGCCAAAAAAATTAGAAGTCAAATATATAGAATAAATAAAAGGAAATTAGGAAAATGGGGGGATTAAATGCAATTATGAAAACTTTGGATTATAATAAGATTTAAATGGATTTAGTGGAGCACTAAGGGGTGTTTAAACAACAAATGGACAGGTGTATAGCCACTCACCATCTTTTTCTTCATCATTTTTCACTTTGGCTGAATTCCATTTCCCATTCAAAACCTCCATGGCCATCCTCAACTTAAGCTCTCTCTTTCATGGTTTAAGACAACATTTTTCAATCTTCCTTCACTAAAGTTTGTTTATACATCTTGGGCAACAGATTGGGAACAAGAAAGAAGAGTTTTAGTGAATATTTGAGCAAGCTCCAAAAGAGGTAATGTCCAAACTCCTTCCTTTCTTAAGTAAAGTTTATGTTTAGTTTGAGATAAGTGATTTGGTGAAGAAATTTTAAAGTTTTGAGGAGCTATTGATATATCCAATTTTGGGAAGCCATGGAATCTCATGGTTAATGAATTATTCTTACATATATTTGTTGGGAATTCATGTTGATTAAGGTGATTTAATGTCCTAGTAAGTTATTTCCATGTGCATGTGGTGATTGTGCATTGAAATTGAAGTTGAAGAAAATATGGGAAACTTTGGCAATTTGGAGCAATTCGACTGCCTTATGACTTGTAGAATAATGCTTGAATTCATGAAGATTATTTGATGAAGTGTGGTTATAACATCCTCACTTTAGCTAGTCCGTAAAGTGGGGAGTTATAAAGAAACTAAATAATGCTCATAAAAATCAAGGAAAATTTATAGGAATGAAATACACTAAGGTTAAACGAGCCGAAACCCCAGTGATGAGTAACCTAAAGGGGAAGTCACGGTGAAGGCCGTTAACAACCCTAGACCGGAGAAAAATTTATAAAATAATTTTTGGGACTCCAGAGAAGGGTCATTCAGGTTCCTATGGCATTAGAATGCTAAGAAAATGCTTCGAAAAAGTTTTCTATCGGTACACACAATTTTAGCTTGTTAAGCCAAACGGAGGGCATTTTGGTCATTTCGTCTTCAGGGATGATTTTTGACCAACTTGTCCATTTATGTAAGTGAATTATATGACATAACATATGAACAAACATTGATAAAAAATTATTTGAAAATGAATAAGAAAAGAAAGAAAAGAAAATGGAAGTAAATTAGCTTTATTACATAAGCATTATGCAAGCATGAGATAATAAATATGCTTTGGCCAATCAAAAATCACTAAATACATTAAAAATACATTAAAAAGAGAAATAAGAAGTTAAAATTTCAAAAAGCCATCTGCCCTTATCTCCTTCTCCAAGCCGAACCACCTTCCTTGCCTTGTCCACCACTTTCAAGCTAACCAAAGCTTGATTTTCTTGGTTCTCACCCATTAAAACCTAATTTTCCAACACAAAAACTTATTTTTTCATCTTAGTGAATCTTTTGGGAGCAAAAAGAAGTGAAAAAGAAGAACCCTAGCAAGTTTAAATTTCACTCCATTAGAGGTTAGTGACTAAACTTGATTTTTATCTTTCAAATCATGTTGAAGGAGTGGTAATTAATGCAAATTTGCAAGAAAATTTAGCAAACATCATGTGTATGTCTTGCTTAAAATTCCACTTCAAGGGTTTTGAAGAATTCTTAGAATTAAGATGGTATAGTGGCTGCCCTTAACATTAATCTATTGGTTAGGATAGTGAAAGGTAAGTGAATGCAAGCTTTGAAATGGTTGAGCGAGGGTTTGAGAATGAAATTGAGACTTGTTCATGTATTTAGTGAAAGAGATTTTTAATGGTCAATTACTGACCAATTAGCAGTGCGTGAATAAAAAATGAATTGGTTTGTGTAGTGGGAATTGAGTTTAGTGTGGCTACCCTTGGTGATTAGCAGGACTAGGCATGAGTCCAGCAGGTTTGGGCAGCAATAACTGGAATTGTAGAGGTTTAATTGGTACAAGGCTAATTGGACATGAAACTAGACACATAATGGCACAACTTTGGTGAAGAAAACATGCCCATAAAACTAAACCAAGTTGACCTAAAGATTGCCCTCATCCGGGTGACTTGCATTCTGCCTGGGCAAAATGACTAAATGAAAAGTATTTAGTTATTTGGCCATAACTCAGTGTAGAAAGGTCCAATTGACCTGAAATTTTATCAGCAACAAGCTGACATATATGCCTACAACTTTCATGAAGAAACCTAACCCAAATTATGACCATAACATATTTAAAAAGTGATTTGCAATCACTGCTCAAAATACTATAGATTTGGTAAGCCCAGAAAATTTGGAAAATTTGTAATCCGGCCAGTTGTGGTATTTGGGCCATAACTTGAGCTACCAAACTCCAAATGGAGTGATTCAAAAAAGGAAGTGTAACTAGATAAAATAAGGAACAACTTTCATGTTGACCACTTTGCCAAATTCCCACTGCAAAAATGACTAATGGAACAGTAAACACAAAGCTTGAAATCTAAAAATTTTGAACAATTAACATTAAGCTTAGAGATGGTATTGGCAACCAATACCAACAATTTTAGAATGTAAAATGTGGTATGTTGGGAGTATTAAAAGCAATGTACCTATTGTCCATGTAAAAGTCAACATTTTTGTTGACTAATGAATTTAATAGTAACACTTAAACTTGAATTTCAAGAATTATATAATTTAAAAGTGTAACTTGCCCTAGTACAACTAGCAAGATTGGTTTGGATAGGTTAGCATGCAAATAGCGTTCTGTTAGCAGTACTGCATATGGCTTCATGCCATTCTGTGCTTCAAGGCCTCACGTGCCATTTTGTGACATAATAGCCTTTGGCCATGTTGGTTGAGTTGTTATATTCAGGTTTTATCCCTGATAATTATTATAGCTTATTAGCTGGATTGATGAATATATATATGTAATTTGGTGGTGGAAGTTATATGTAATATTTGGGAGTGTTATGTGCATACATTGTTAAAATTGAACTTTGTAATTTAGGATTATATTCGGTGTATTAAATGTAATTGTAATATGCCCAAATTAGTTATAATGTGAAGTGAGGAATGGATTTGGTACCATACCAAATCAGAATTAGGTATGAGAAGTTTAAATTTAGCAAGTTGAATGTATGTGTAATTGGAGTTTAAGGAAAGTGTAAAGGGCAGTATGCATTTCAGCCTATAACCCTAAATGTGTGTAACCAATTGGTATGAGGCCAATTGGAGGTGAAACTAGGCACAAAATGTGCCAACTTTCATGTTGGTAGCATACCAAAATTCTATCCGGAAAGTGACACTAAAACTGACATAATCTGGAATTGCAAATTTGGTAACCCAGAAATTGACCATTTGAACAATAGTCAATCTTTTAGCCACAACTCACTCAAAACAGGTCCAAATAACCTAAAATTTATACCGTTGGAAAGCTTAGATATAGGGCTACATATTTTGTAAAGACCACCAAATCCAGAAATGACCATAAGCAAGCCAAAATGCTTGCACAAATTCGGGTATAAAACCTGCCAGAATTAGAAATGACCTAAAAATGACCTAAGTTCACAATAAAAAGGCAATTTGACCAGCAATAGTAAAATGACCATAACTTGGTCCAGAAAACTCCAAATGACATTAAATTAGTGCCAAAATGTCACTAAGACATAAATCTACGATTTTGCTCTTTTGATTAGAACCTAAAAACCAAGGAAAACAAGACATTTAGCTAGAGTAATCTAGCATATAAAATCTGAAAAATGGTAGTAAAATGGAATAAGCTTTAAAATGGAATTGGTAACATATACTAACCCTTAGAAACTATAAAATGTGACAAATTAGGAACATTAAAATTGACTCGCTTAGTGTGTATTAAAGGTCAACATTATAGGTTGACTAATGAAATAAATTAAAGGAAATAGTACCAAGAAAATTTTAGATATTAGATTTTATTATTAGAATCAATTTAACTGAGTATTGAAACACTTTAAATTGTGTGTTTCAGTTGAAAAGGATATTGAAAAGCATAAGGAACATTGAGTCGAGGCCTAGAGGCGACTCAAAATAGGTCTGTGCACAATACTTTTTATATTCACTGCTTTTACTAGAAAATTTATTTGGAGAAATGAGTTATGAATAATTTTTTATTGTTTTGGCTTTGGGAATTTTATTTGAAAATTATTGTGTTGCCTACTTTGTAAATGGAAATTTTGAGATAAAATGTGATTTGTGATTAGTATGAAACATTTAAATATTATGATTTAAAATTGTTTTTGATTCACACTTAGCATGGCAATATCACTATGTTCCTCCTCCATTTATGGGGTGAGTATGACTATATTCCCCCCTCTTTGACTTGCCAGTCTGAGGTGAGGATGGATGGGTACTCATTATCTGGCTAGCCACCTCCCTCATTGATTTCGATTAGTGGAGTGAGTATGCCTTATCGTAGTGTACAACACGATATGTTCGAAAAAATTTGTGTCATGACCTAAGTTCTGTTATTGATTAGCAATACTGTGTTATTTAATTGTTTTATCAAATTTGTGTTATATGAGCTTTGAAAATTATGACATGAAATTGTGAATTTTTTGAATTGTAAATTGTCAATAAAAGTTTTGTATACCGCATTTTAAATTATTATTGTGCACCATTGAGTAAATTTTACTCAGCAATAGCTTTTTCATTGCTGTCGCAGGTAGACAGACAGATAAAGGAATAAAGTAGGTTATTTGTGCTACACTTTTGGGATTTTACCTGGTATTTTGAGTATACCACCTCCTTGTAATTTTTGTTGTAATGTATGTGAATTGTATGTATATATTGTACTTGGTCTTGAGCAATTGTAAAATAAAGTTGTAAATTATTTTGGATTGTCAAAATGTTGTATTACAATTCTCTTATTTCAGCTTTTGAAATACTCATTTATTTTGCACTTTATCTTTGGAATTGCTGAAAATGATATTGAATTGAGTTTGAGCTGTGTTGAAGACACTGATTTGAGTTGAGCCATATTGGAGTTTGGGATTGAGCAAATATATTGGAAGTGCTTTTTATAGGTTTTTGAAGAACTGTTTTGCTCCAAATACAAATGGCACTCTGCCAAAATTTTTACAAAAATTATTGATAATTCAGATTTGTTATTTTGTTTCACTTCAGTTTAAAAAAAAAAAAATTCAACACCGGTCAAAAGTGCTCACCATTGTAAAAAGAAATAAGAAAAGGTTTAAAATCCCTTATAGTGTATCTAATGGGTTATCAGTAGACGAAGTTTGGTAATTCATTAGGTATACTATGGGATCATGTTATGCCTTACGGAGGGGTAAGGTGTGACATTGGAAGTGAATCCAGGATACGATGACATAAGGGAAGCTGCCCTCTAATGCTGAGGTCTAAACTTTGCTTTAGAAATGAACAATGAAAAGAAAAAGAAAATGTAAAAAATAGTGTAAGGGTTTGGGATTTAGTAAAGGTTACCTAAAGTGAGCTCAACAACAATATTGAATGAAATGAAAAAAAGAAAGAATGTTAATGTTTTTAGAATGTTAATGAAAATGAATGTGAAACCAAGTTCAAAGCTCAACATCATTGGGAACAAAGCTGTACATAATGAAAATTCCAAGTGTCAGTAAAGCCAAATAGAATGTAATGGTGTGCCTACTTAGTAGAGGTGCAAATAAGAAAGAAGGAGTCAGTCAATATGGCTGCCTAAAAGAGGACATAACTACCAAATTAGGTATAGTTAACAGATGGATGCTCTACTAGGGCATATTTTTACTTAAATATGAGAAAAGGTTTAAAAACGAAAGTCTATAGTTGGTTTAGTGGTTGTGTAGTACCTTACTTATTTTTCCCAATGTTGGCATTATAAGTTGCAAATTGTAATATAGACACGAGGTAGTTAGGTTAAATTGTGTACCATATGTTAACATCCAAGG
This sequence comes from Hevea brasiliensis, assembly GCF_030052815.1. Lineage (NCBI taxonomy): Eukaryota > Viridiplantae > Streptophyta > Magnoliopsida > Malpighiales > Euphorbiaceae > Hevea > Hevea brasiliensis. Next base: position 85,190,949 of record NC_079494.1, on the reverse strand, counting down.
AGGATGCATGCACAATCAATTTCTACCATACTTTAGTGTAGTATAGAACATGGTTATTCCTTTACAAAGAATTCAAAAACTCCTCAGATGGGTGAATCCTTGATATAGAAAGTTAAAGATAAAGAAAAGCAATAACTATATTGTGTAACCCAATCACTCTAAGTGAGAGCATCTGGTCCTTAATGTGAAACCTTAGAAAGATTTTATAATAGCCTAAATTCAGACTATTACTGGTGCTAGAGTGAAGGAGGGCTTAAGGCCAACATAACTCATAACACGCTTGACTTTACATCTAAATCTTCCTTAAAGCCCATATTGTTAATAAAAATACTTTATTAACACATAACATAATTGCATGTCTTTAATATTACAAAATACTGAGTGGCAAAGCATAGTAGCTAAATAATTAAAACACATGTCTTTACAAAAAGGAGGTCCATAAAATGTACTTATATCTTTAAGCAAAACTGAAGCATTAACTCCTTAGAAAATAGTTAACCAAAAGCTACTAAGAATATCTTTTATTCTTATCCTTGAAAGGGAAGACAGAAAAAGGGGGTGAGTTAGGGGCTTAGTGAGTAAAAGTCTACTAAAGGGAAATAAAACATATAATAAAAATAGTTAAGTCAAACATATGGATATCTATCATTCATATGACATTTCCAAAGCACAAATAAGCCACATCAAAGTAATTTATGTAACAAGTGGTTCCCCAACCATTCCATAATCATCACCATATATCCAAGATGCCCAACCCATTAAAGGAGCTCCTCATAACCTCCTCTTATCATAACATATCAATCAATGGGGCTGGAGATGCAAAATTTCCTTACTCGAACACATAAGTGTGCAGACACAGAATTGTCATACTTGGATACCCATGAGTAGGAGACACAAAATTATCTTACCCAAGCATCTCATAGCATAAACATAGTGAGTTCATATATGCATACACTCCATATCCTTTGCTCTTTCCTCTTTTACTTTCACATTTCTATAACAAAAAGGGATTTATTTTAAGTATAGAGTTAAAAAAATTAAAATTAAAGTTGATATTCTTAGACAGAACATGTTTGGTAGCCAAAGTTGCCATGTACTGTTTATGTGTCTGTTCAATTGTTTCGATGGCTGAACTTTCATGTTTTGGCTGTCAAACCTGGGATTTCCTATAATTCAATTCATATCCTTTAACTTAGGGTTTCACTCCCAAATCTCAACATTTATTTGTAAAGTTCTTATTTTAAGTCTATTTCATTATTATAAACCCTAAACAACTAAAACCATACTTAAATAACTTAGATCTCTAACTTAAACTTTAAATTTCATAATCACTATTGCATATATAAGATGCCCGGAAAATTGAAGGAGCTCCTTAAGACTTCTTCATATCATATCAAATTAATCAATGGGGCTAGAGACATAAAATTGCCTTACCCAGATACCCTAGAGCTAGACACACATAATTGCCTTACCTCAACATCCCATATAATAAACATAATGAGCTCATATGTGCATGCGTGCTGTATTCTTTGCTCTTTCCTTTACTTTTCCATTAAGAACTAGTGGTTCATCCACAAATTTAACAACATAACAAAATTAATAATTTATGATGTAGTGTCTTCATTATATGTATTGTTAACCTTTATAATTTTGCAAACTCATAGCTAACATGATGCATGAACATGCCAAAATAACTATAAATATTTATTAAAAAAAATTTGAAAACAACTTAAGTAGGTTCTACTCACCTTGGCTTGTGGACTCTACTACCTTAATTGCTACTAGACAACTCTTAAATCCCATGACTTTAGATCCTTTATTTCTAGCATTGATATCTATAAAGAAAGTGATTTTAGGGTTCTTTAAGTATAGACTTAAAAAAAAAAATTAAATTAAGGTTGAAATTTTAAGACAAAGCATGTTTGGCAGCCAAAGTTTGAATGTTCGACTATCGAAGTTACCATTCACTATTTACATGATTGTTCACTTATTTAGCTGGCCAAACTTTTATGTTTTAGCTTCCCAACCTGAGATGTCCTAGAATTCGATTCACAACCTTTAACTTAGGGTTTACTTCTAAAGTTCTTAGGTGTATTTCATTATTTTAGACCTTAAACAACTAAAACTATACTTAAACAACTTAGACATCTAACTTAAACTTTAAATTTTATTATTTTATACATTAAGCCATAAAACAACCCTTAAACCCACTTATTTACAAAATACTAACTTTAGAACTTCAAATAAATGAATAGGAAGGAGATTGGAATTTACCTCTTGTGGCTAGGGTTTCCAAAGTAGGAGTTTCCTCCATTTTTTCTCCAACCCATTTGAGAGGGGAACGGATAGGGTGTCTTTGCCCCTTTTAGAGGATTGGAGGTAGTTCTTTTTCTTAAGGAGCTAGAATAGGGTGTCTTAGGTTATATGGGGTGAGGAATTAGAGGGAGAGGAAAGAAAATGAGAAAGGGCTGATTTGGAGACCCTAATCATTGGGTTTTTATATTCTAGTCTGAGCAACTTCAATGGCCAAACTTGCCTGGACATACTCTATACATTTAAACCTCTCTTTTCTTATTCTCCCACTAAACAACCCACTACCTTTAGACTTTTTCCTTCACGTGGGACTTTGGAGAACATTCTGTCTCAGGTTATGGATTTCAAACCACCCCCAAATTAGGGGCATTGCAAATTTGGATAGTAAGGTGGACTTTTTTTCCTAAAGTTAATAAGGATAGTCCTCTTTATATAGCAGTAGGGCACATAGTATAGTATTACTCTCTAAAAGAGACAAAAGGTATGAACAGTGTTCATAACTTATAAAATGATATCCTAAACAAGATAGTAATATATTAAGAGAATAGATGCCTTAGGTACCCCTAATGAAGTATAATTTTGAAGTAGGAATGTTAGATGGCAAGAAGTCATAATAGTTATGGAGCCTTAGCACATCATGAAGGGCTTTGGTACTCTATGATAGAGGCTCCAAATGGTTAGATGTCTTAACATATACAAAGGTTTAGAGCTTAGTGAGGAGATTTAGGTACTTAGTACCCTAAATTCTGACTAATAAAGTAGTGACGGAAAGAGGGAACCACTGTAGAACCCCTTCTTAAGGTGGTAGAGGATAGCCTGTAGTATGCAAAAAGGAAAAAAGAGGATAGCCTATCATATACAATGATGAAAGAGAGTAAATAATGAATGCATGACTATTATTCCCTGTGTTCCTTCTTAGCTTCCTATTGCCCAAGGTAACGGTATTCATTAAGAAGAAAAAAGGATAAGAGTGACAAATTAGTAATAGCAGATAGTCTGTAACCACTAGAAGACAGAAAAAATATAAAGAGGAAAGTCAAGTAGGTAAAAGACAAGTTTAGTAGAGTGAAAAGCTCAAATATCAGTAAGAGTGCTAGTCAGAGTGGTTAGGGGACCAATAATGAGTATATAAATGATGTGAATGACCTGAAAAACAACAAGAAAAGATTTAGTTATCTTGCATAACTACTATGTCTAGAAAAGGAATGAATTTAAGGGATGGAGAGATTAAAGCACTATTCTAGGTAAGGTAAGCAAGGTGAACTAAGAGAACAAGATTGAGAGGCCATAAAAAAAAAAAAAAAAGATAAGGGTAGAAAAGACATGTGATAGAGTTGTTAGCGGGTTAAACATGCACCATAAGGGATCATGTTATTATTGCAAAGATGTCAACTCTTAATAAGCAGGAAAGATTGACTTAGAAATAGACCATGAGAGTTTAAAATGCAATGCAGTGCTAGACAGAGATAACGGTTATTTAAGACCCAAAAGTATAGGATTTGGGTCAGGTGCAATCTATTCCCTATTCTTAAAGTGATAATGGGACCAAGTTCCATTAGCTTATTGGCAGAGAAGGGATACTAGGTAAAAGAATATGACTGAAGATACAATAGCAAGAATGAGCTATCATATAAGGCAGTGAAGTAGAGCTAAAAAGTAATAGGTGAAGGGAACTTAACCAAATGGTTCATATGAGGCATGATAAGGGAGAAAAAAAGATAAATAGAAGCATGGAGGCTCCAGGTAAGGTTACAATAATGGAAATGATCAAAGGAACTTTTAAAGTAGCAAAATAGCAGCAATAGGGATATAACAGATAAGAAATTGGCATGAATGATGGTTATAGACCATTAACATGTGCAAGGTTTTGAGTTAAGGAATTGAGTATGCCTAGGATTGGATTTGAAAAGTCTTACTAACGAGAGGTACTATCTAAAGCTCAATAAAACACAAGGACATAAGATTTCAAATAAGATATAAGTTTGGTTGCCAAAAGTAGAACTTTGGCAGTCAAACCACATGAATAATTGCATAATTGCAACATAAATAGTTATATAAACAATGCATGGCATCTTCAATAATCGAAAGTATGTTTTTCAACTGTTGAAAGTGGTTTAGCTTGCACTAGTCTACACCCAATATCCTAAGGTGGGATATCAAAATCTCTATTTAAGTGAAAGTGACATTGAGAATAAAGGAATGCTCAATACCTAATAGAAACTAGCTTGAGTTAGTTATTCGGCCTTCCATACCCTCTGGACTATAAAATGAAAAAGACCAACAAGTTTTAAGATAAGCAAGGTTAGGTGAAAGAGGTGCTGGAAGAACTAGCTTTGAGAGTTGGAATTCCAAAAATGATTGAACTAGAGATCAAGGTAGAAACTAATGGGATAATGAGACGGCTCAAAGTAATAATGGAAAAATGCACACCTTGAGACAAAAAGTATAAGAATAAGGAGAGAAAAGTTAAAAAAAAGGTATATCAAGGTGGGGAAAGTACCAATAGTGATAAAGACAAGAAAAGAAAAAGTGAATAAGACCTCAATACCCATAAAAGAGGCTTAAAAAGGATTAGCTACAATGATAAAAACACAAGTAAGCTTACTAAAGGTACTCAGACAGAAGGTTAGGAATGACATAGCCAGATAAAGAAGGCAATGAAATCTAAATATAAGTGCCTCAGATGTCAGGACGTAGCATTTCAAAGTAAGAGACTTGTATAGAAGCTTCTGAAAAAGAGACCACAAGGCTAAGAAGGTACCTTCAATGGAGAAAAATGTCAGAGATAGGAACTTAGGAGAAAAAATCGATAATACATAATAGATAGAAGAGATAAGAGATAACATAAAGGAAATTGGTTATAAATCATACATCACAAAATTAGAGAGATTAAGGATTAGGTAAGTAATTTTGAGGAAGCAATATGTACCTCAACTAGATGAATTGAACCATAAAAGAATAATCAATGTTGCTCTTGTCTTGTCTAAGATAAACAAAGGAAGTGCCAAGTATGATTTTAAAACATCTTAACAAGCTCTCTGAGCAATCATGTGGGCTAAAAAGAATGCTATTTTAAGTCCTCGGCATTCCTACCCTTATAGTTCTACTGATTAGCTCAAAAAGTAGTCAAATTTCTATAGAAGATACAAATGTACTAAGCATGGAAATAACTAGGAAATGACAAAAGGACTTTAGTAGTGAGTAATATAAGTTGGAAGTTTAGAATATCATGAATTTGAGAAGATAAGGGTATAATGAAACTAAAGGAAGTCTTACTGGGGCTTTAGTGGCCTGTAAGATCAACAATGATCTCAGACAAGCTAGCCATAACAATAGTCACTATAAGAAGGCATCTCACTAAGCACAATAAGGTAGGGAATATAAGTCATGTCCCTATGAAGCAAAGATGAATGAGATAGGAAATAAGGACCCGAATTATAGGTAATCACATCGAACGGTAGTGAAAGCAGAGTGAACACCAAGAATGTCTAAGAAATTAATAAATAGTTAGATGTGACAGACTTGTTAACAAAGGGGTATTAACAAATGGATCACAATAATTCAAATAGATGATAACAGAATGCTTCAATAATCTATGTAGGATTCAAGGAACAAGTATACATACTTGCTCCATTCAAGTTCCCTCTCCCTTTATTATTTGAAAATTATATAACGAATTTTCTTCAAAGGGGAAGATTGTAATACCTTAGATTTTAAAATATAAATATATTAAATTTATATAATATTTAACACTATTTTAATAATTTATTTTAAATTAAAATTAGAAAAACTTAATTATGAAGTTAATTATGTTTAAATTAATTATGGGGTAAAGAATGAAATGATAATTGAAAATGTATTATTATTATTATTATTATTATTATTGTTGTTGTTGTTGTTGTTGTTGTTGTTGTTGTTGTTGTTTGTTGTTGTTGTTGTTGTCGTTGTTAGTTAATTTATTATTAATTTTAAAATAAAGATTTAAACAGATTTTATTTATTTTATATTGTTTAAGTACAAGTTAGGTAGGATAATTTTAAGATAATAATAATTTAATATTTTATATTAATATATTATTTAAAAAATAAATAACACAGGAAAATCAAAACTTTTCCAACCAACCAAAATTGAGACCAATCATTCCTCCTTTCTCCCTCGTGTCCACCTCTCTTTCCCCCTATGTGCATCATCAATGAGGCTCCAGCTAAGAACCAATGGTGATAAAGTGCCCTAGTGAAGCAGCACCTATTGGTGATCCCTAAGGCAAGGTGACCAAAACTTTGAAGCTTCATTCCTAGCATTTCCTTAGTGGATGGAGGCAAGGTCATTGGATATGGGCTCCTAGTAATCTGGGCTCTCCGTCTTGACTAATACGCCCAAAATTAGTACTAATATAACACCCTTATATTAAGTAGTCCATATATTCTACTGTTCCGATGATTAATGTCTGTCTGGATAACTAGAATGTCTGGGAATAGAATGCCAAGAAAAGGTTTCGATGGCATTAGAATGCCAAGAAAATGTTTAGAAAAATTTTTAGATCGGTACATACGCTTTTTGCTCGATAAACCAAACGGAGGGCATTTTGGTCATTTCGTCTTCAGAGGTGATTTTTGGCCTGTTTGTCCAATTAAGTAAATAATTATTATGATATAAAATGTGAATAAATATTGCTAAAAATTTAATTGAAAATGAGTAGAAAAGAAAAGGAAAGAAAATGAAGGAAATTTGGAATTTTGACATCATTATGATGTCATTATTATACTCCCATCAAATCAAATTATGACACATGCCTTTAAACCATTTAAAAGGACTAAATGGACAAAAATTAAAGAAAAGCAAATCAGTTTTCATCTTCTTTCTTCAACTATCCGAACCGGTCCCCTATCCCTCCCTCAATTAAAACTAAACCAAGCTTCAAATTTCTCACCCAATTCACTTCAAAACCTTGATTTTCTTTCATTAAAAACTTCCCTTACCGCTAGAGCTAGACTTGGGCAGCCGTTAGAAGAGGAGAAAGTGAAGGAAAGTGATGGGTAGAACTTCATCCAAGAGGTTAATGCTAATTTTCTTGCTTCCACTCTTTTCTAAGCATGAATCTAAGTTGAGTTAAGTTAAAAATTTAATAAAAAATGAATTAAAGATGTATGAACTTGCCCCATGAAATTTTGGCAGCCTTAGGGTACCTTAGGGTTTCATCAGTTTGATTGTATAATAGTTGTGTATGGCTGCCATTGAACATGATTTTGGTGTTTTAATTCATGGATTGTATGTATATGAAGAATTGTAGTTATTGGAGTTAGGGTTTGGGCACAAAAATTGGGATTTTGTTTATGTGTTGATGAAAAGAAGTTGTAATGGTCAATTAGTGACCATTTGGTCATGTTTGAGTAGGAAATTGAGTGAATGGTGCTAAGGGAATTGAGGTTACGTATGCTGTCCAATGTGCCCTGCAGGTCTAGATGGGAGTCCAGCAAGTTTGGGTAGCTATAACTTGAGTTGTGTAGGTTTAATTGGTTCAAGGCCAATTGGACATGCAATTAGACACATAATGGCACAACTTTGATGAAGGGACCCTATCCAGAAAACAAATTTAGGATACCATAAAAATTAAACAAATCCGGGTAGCACCAATTCTGCCTGTGCAGAATGACCAAATGAACAGTGTTCATTCATTTAGTCATAACTCAGAGTAGAAAGGTCCAATTGACATAAAATTTATATCAATAGAAAGCTTAGACAATTTATAAAAACTTTCATGTGGAACACAAACTCTAATTTTGAACTTAACCAAATGAAATTGCTAGTCAAATTTTAACTACCAAATCTGGTAGAACAAAAATTGCGCAGAAATTTTGGGTAAAGGCAATCCGACCAGTTATGGTGAAATAGCCATAACTTGAGCTAGAAAACTCCAAATGCGGTCATTCAAAAAGTGAAATATAACTAGACACAATAAAGAACAACTTTGATTGAGAATACTTGGCCAAATTCTCATTGTAGAATGGCCTAATAGAATAGTGAACTCTAGCACCCAAAACTAAAAATTTTGATTTATTCTCCATTGGTTAGAAGCAATTATTGGCTGTCGCAAAGGGATTTTGCGGTCGCCTGGCGACTCCACTGGGGAGTATTAATTTTAACCCCGGTCTAGTGGTCCAAAAGTAGATTTAATTTTGTTAGATCAAATTATAGTTAGATGGGCTCATTCGGCGATGTTTTATACATTAATTATTATTGCTGCTAACTATTTTGTTTTGCCTGTTCTATTTCCTACAGTGCTCTTCATTTCAAAAAAGGGGAAAAAGGGAAAAATGGAAAAATAAAATCCCCCTGAATTGGGAAGAGGTAAAGGTGTCCCTTCACACACTGAACACTCACACGATGTCCTCACACACTATGGTCCTAACCCGGGCTTTCTTACCCTTTTAGGAAAGTAGGAGGGGGTCATGTAGCGGTACCCGTGGGTTTTACCCCGTTAGTATCCGTGAAGGCTTCTGCTCAAATTGAAACTCGTTCTATTTACCGTGATACCCATGGAATTTTCCCGACAATATCATGGGGGTAGAATGGGGCTCTACTGTTTACAGTAGGGGCAATTTGGGAACCTGTGGCTTTTAGAAAATTAGATCCTGAGCTAAACTATCACAATAGTTGAAAGCCGTAGTAAACTACCTTATAAGATAGAACTATCCAGATAGGTAGCGCTCACCCGGTATTAGGAGTCTCCCTACTATAGGACAAAAGGGGCATACTTACTCTTACCCTATTCTGCTTTAATTTCCTTTTGTTCATTTTTTTGAGGGTAATCTTGAATCCTACTAGAACACCTACACATTTTCCTACTTTGATAAATGTGTACGTGTCACCCTGTCAACAGTATGATTCAAAATTACCCTAATTTGTCTTACTAACGAATTTTCCCGCAGGCGTTACCAAACCAAGAGTCTGTAAAAGGATAGGCATCATTTTTATCATGGCATCCTCGAGTCAGTCGGCAGAAGAGGCTCAGCATGCTAAACTTTGGTCCAAATCAGCTCATAGGTCGGTACCCTCGCAAAATGATGTTTCCGAGGCACACGCTAGCTCAATACCTTCACTAGATCTGGATAAAATAGAGGTCAGAATGAACAACCTCGAGGGTCTGTCTAATAGATGGAGGTCGCTTCCCGATCAGGTCAAGGTACGATTTGAAGAGAAGTACGGAAGGATTGCAACCTTAATGCGAGTCAAGGTCCAAATCCCGGCATTAAAAGCCATGTTGTCGGTTTGGAATCCTAAGTACGGGGTATTCTCTTTCAATGACATTGATACGGTTCCCACTATGGAAGAATATCAGGCATTACTAGGGATTCCGTACTCATTGCAGAACCGGATCTACCTACACCTTGAGCATAGGCAGACCTGGAAACGATTAACACATTTGTTGGGCATCCCTTCGGAGGAGGCGAAGTCAAAAGAAACAGTCAAAGGGAACACACATGGATGGTATTGGACGTACCTCGAGAAGCGGTTAGATCATTACCTCCAAGAGAAAGCAGTGGGATCAAGCTTGATGCACTCGCCTTGGGAATCTATGGTCCGCTTCGTTCCGGGGCCATTGGGAATCATCACTTGCGCGCGGTGGAGGTATTTTGGACGAGAAAGGCGGGGATCAATCCGATGCCGCAATTCTTGCAGAGACCTGTTGACCCTTACACCGCAGAAGAGCGGGGCAAAGGGTCCATTAAGTGTTGTTCTCAATTGTTATACCTCTGGATTATCAGTCACGTGTGTCCCATGGAGACAAAGGGATTGACTTGGTACCTTGACCAACCTCCCATCGAGAGAATGACCCGATTAATGTCGATGCGAAGAATGAACAGCAGTGGTGGGAACGGATTTTGAGTTTCAATGGCCATAATTACTGTTGGAGGAAGCTGTGGACGTCAGGCCAACCCGTTCTGATCGGTACAGGGGGTAATCAGGCGGTGTCCCTAATTGGAATAACCGGGTATACAAGTTACACTCCGGCATCGGTAATGAGGCAGTTTGGCTCAACACAGTCCATGATCAACATCAAAGAATACCACCAATGTCACTTCTACCATGAGCTCAAGGAAGAAGAAGGGTTGAAAATGGCTCGCAAGTCTTGGGAAAACATCACTCTGATGGAGAGATCACCCAAAGGCCCAAGTGCCTCGGGCGATTATCTTAAATGGAGAACTGACAGGGACCAAGAACACTCTACTGTAGAATTCAAGGACAGCAACCCTCGCCAAAACGCCCTATTAGAGGAAGCTGATAATCGCCTGGTTGACTCGCTACAAAAGGCAAATACCGAGAACTCACAGCTGCAAGAACGAATGAAACAATTGGAGGACCAACAGCAGAAACTTAAGAGAAGGGTGAGAAGACTCAAGGAAGAGGCAAGAGCCGAAAGGATGGAGTTCGAAAAGCAAGAGGTGCAGTGGGAAAAGGAAAAAGACTCTCTTCAAGCTGAGGCCAAAGAAATAAAAGTGCAGAATAGTAAGCTTCAGGAAAAGATGAAATACCAAGAAATACTCATTGAAGAGTATAAGCAAGAAAACAAAAAGAAGAAGCTTGAATTAAAAGAACAAGCACTACTCATCAACGATATCTTGAAAGAGTGTGCTAAAGAAAGGAAAGAGAAAGAAAAACAAGCTGCTCTCTATCAAGGACTGAAAGAGAACGTTGACCAGCTGGAAAAAACGATAGCACAGGGAAAACAAGAACTATTACCTGAATCCGAGTACGCTCTGAAAGCATTCGATCCTGCCAAGCAAGAAGAAAGGTTATATGAGTATCTCAGAAAATGTCATCTCATTATAAAGAACCTCCCAGAGCCTAGGCCGATGTAAAGAATATGGTGTACAAATTATTCAGTTAATAAAATGATTTTTGGACCATTGTTTAGTAAATTTGTGAATGAATAATATGACTCCCGTAGGAACTCCCTCGCTAGGGTTATGTGAAAAATTGAATGCGCTATATGGACAGGTATCATAAATGCGCATTCAATCTCATCATTCACAGTCAGACTATCGGATGATGCCATGATAAAGTTGATGCGATTGTCCTTTTACAGATTTCAACCTGGCTCTCAAATGCCACTGTATCCTTCGTCCAGACCAGGACTTTTAGTTTCTCTGCAAAATTCAAAGTTCATTTAAAATTTTCTTTTTTTTTACTCCTCGCAGGAAATCAATATTGCTTCAAACAAGGTAAGTCTGACCAAGCACACGGTTCAACCTAAGCGAGTGTACTTAACAAGATCTCGAACAAGGAAGATAATGGAAAATCAGGAACAAGTACAGAACCTACAGGGGCAAGTCTCCGAGTTGAAAGATCAGCTTTCTGAAATTATGAGACTAATGAAGGAAATGTCTCAGAATAAACCTACTTCAGAGCCTAGCCCATCATTACCTCCTCCGCCTCCTACGACAAATGATCCTCATCACGCTTCAACTTCTTTTACCTTTCAGTCTCCCATCCCGAACCCGACAATCACTGTCAATCCGGTTACCACAAATAATGACCTACCTTACTCTCATTACCCAACCATTCCAAACACCGACCCTTACCCTTCAAATTCAATCCCTCCAATTCACTTCACCCCTCATCTCCCAACTGGGGGAATATCCCAGGCAGTGGGAGGGGAAAATAAGTCAAACGAAAGCGAGAAATTGTCTGCTCTAGAGGAAAGATTGAGAGCAATTGAAGGGCTAAATATGTATGGCTCTATGGATGTGGCATCACTTAGATTGGTTCCCGATGTGGTGGTACCTCCTAAATTCAAGGTCCCCGATTTTGACAAGTATACTGGGAATTCGGACCCTCGAATTCATTTGGCCACCTATATTGCCAAGATGTCCTCTATGACAGATGATGACAGATTGTTAATCCACTTCTTCCACGAGAGCCTCTCTGGAGCAGCCCTGAGGTGGTGCGTTCAGTTAGATAGGAGCAGACTACGCTCCTGGAAGGATTTAGCCGAGGCCTTTTTGAAGCAGTACAAATTTAACTGCGATGTGGCCCCCTCAAGGAGGGATCTTCAGAATCTGGTGCAGAAAGACCGGGAAAGCTTCAAGGAGTATGCCCAAAGATGGAGAGAAAAGGAGGCAGAAGTCCACCCTCCGGTGACTGACAATGAGCTGTGCTCTCTATTTATTGAGACTTTGAAGGCTCCCTACTTCAACTTGATGATTGGGAACACTTCCAACAGTTTCTCTGACATCATCCAGACGGGTGAGAGAATTGAAGCCAACTTAAGAATGGGACGACTACAGGAGTCAGCTGAGAACCCTGTAAAGAAAACTGCCAATTTTGGCAAGAAAAAGGAGAGTGACGTGCATTCCATCACTCGGCAGAATAATTACTCCCAGTCTCCCCAAAATAACTACCGGCCATATCCTCCCTCTCATGGTCAAACCATCGCAAACATTCCACCTCCTCTCCCAAATTATCCACAACCGCGCCCACAATATGCCCCACCTATAAATTTCCAACCAAGACCACCTCCTCCTCCCGTTCAACCAAGACCACCACAAAACAACCCAAGACCTCCAAGGAACCCTGATCCACCTCTTCCCCTCCCTCTCAGTGAAATATACCGATACCTTGTTGGTATAAACCAAATTGTACCAGTCCCCTTGGACCCAATCCAGCCGCCATATCCCAGGTGGTATGATGCCACTGCCCGTTGTGAGTATCATGGAGGAGCACAAGGGCACTCAACCGACAACTGCGGGGCACTCAGAGGGAGAGTGCACGCTTTAATCCGAAACGGGTGGTTAAAGATCGAGGGAAATGGTTCCTTCCCCAATGTTACCTCAAACCCACTGCCTAACCATAATACGGGCAGTGGTGTAAATATGATAGAGTCTAAGGGAGAAGGATCAACACCAGAAGTGGATAAGCTGGTTCCTTACTTTAAAGAGATTTTTGCTGTAGCAATGAGGGAAGGCTACCTTTGCCCTCAGGTAGCGGGATTCGAAGAGAGTACGGGGTGTCCTTACCATGGAGGCGGTGACCATGAGTGCGAGATTGTGAGGTGTTCAGGCAAGAAGTCCGGAACTTATTGTCTCTCAAGGTTCTGAGGTGCCAGACAAAGTCAAAGACGGAAGAGGGAGTGAACACCACTAGGTTCAGCCAAACTGCTTCTACCTCCAAACCCAGAATCACCTTCTCACCCCCGGTAGCCTCACCGCCAGTAACGGTTATCCGAACTCCGCCTCAGCTCCCCGTCACCAATACTCACGCTGTCCCATGGAATTATAATTTTCAAGTTTTCACTCAGGGAGCGTCAAGCAGTACATCGGCTCCTAGTCTTGTCTCACCTCCGGCACCACCAAAACCATGTTTCGCTCCTCATGAGCACTTCAGGATGACTTATGTTGGACTCGCCAAAGAACATTACTCTCTGCACAGTTCAGCCCATTATCACAACAAAGTCCTCTCCACCTGAGCAAGAAGTCGAGTTTATAACTCGAAGTGGGAGGTGTTACGGGAACGAAGAAAGAGAGAGGAGGAAAGGGAAAGTAAAAATGGGAGAGTCATCAAGAAATACAGAAGAGGAGGTGGAGAAAGCAGGGGAAGTAGAGCCTGTTGAGCACAAGGAAGAGGAAGAACTGCTGCTCCAAATAATGAAACAGAGCGAGTATGATGTGGTGGAGCAGTTGAGAAAAACACCCGCCCGGATTTCATTATCACTAATCCTGAGCTCAGAAGTCCACCGACAAGCCTTACAAAGAATCCTGGATCAAGCCTTTGTAAACCCCGACATTACTCTGGGGCAGTTTGAGAAGATAGTAGAACAAATCCAGGCATCCAGCTTTGTAGCCTTTTCTGAAGAGGAGGTAGACCCCGCAGGCTTAGGGCACAATAAAGCTCTACATGTAACTGTGAAGTGTAAGGGTTGTATAGTGGCCAAGGTCCTCATCGATAACGGATCAGCCCTCAATGTACTGCCTAGCGCTACCTTAGCCAGGCTGCCGGTCGACCAATCGTATATACGTCAGAGTGCAATGGTGGTAAGGGCCTTTGACGGTACCAAGAGAGAGGTGCTGGGAGACATTGACTTGCCAATCCAAGTCGGTGCATGTACTTTCAACGTCACGTTCCAGGTGATGAACATTGAGCCGGCTTACACTATGCTGTTGGGAAGGCCATGGATCCATTCTGCGTATGCTGTTCCTTCGACTTTGCACCAGAAGATCAAATACATTAAGGACGGCAAAATCATCACTGTAAGGGGCGAAGAAGCCATACTGGTCACCAAGCCGCAATCACTTCCTTATGTGGAAGCGGCCGAGGAATCGTTGGAGAGTTCTTTCCAGGCCCTTGAACTGCAAGATACCGGGAAGGAGGGGGCTATGGCTATGGTGGCCAAAGTGATGTCGAGGAACGGGTATCAAGAGGGGAAAGGCTTGGGTACCGCCTTGCAAGGAATCGTGGAACCCATACCGGCTATTCAGAAGGTAGGCCGTTGTGGTTTGGGATATGAGGAGGATGCCCTCGTGGATGGGCGGCTCTGGATGAGGAAAATACTTCGGGATCAGAGGTTTGACCAGGAGATGGGAAAGATGAAAATAGTCCCGAGAATTACGGAGATCTTCACTAAACCGGTCATTCAACATCCGGCAAATACAGAAGAATCACCCGATGATCCATCCATAGATGTTATCCAACTAGACTCCTTGTATGAGGCCCTAGTATCGCCAATGGCTGAGGGGCAGGAGTTGGACAACTGGACAACAGAGGATATCCCTGTACTCAATCTCGAGTAAAGTACCTTTGGTTATCAACACTTGATCATTTTGTCCATGGTGACAAGTGTAATACTGTAAATGGACCTTTTCTTATGGCATTAATATTAATGAATTGATAGCGCATTTTAAATCCAATACTCTCTTTCTTTCCTTTTTAATTCCATCCTTATAACACGTTCTATTCTTTATTTATTCAGGACCATTCATCAATTAACACCTAATAATCCAATAGACTCAGACATCCTCTCAGTTAATTTTGAAATCCCCATAACTGCCATTACTTCAAGTGATTCTGAGGAAGAACTTACACAAGAAGACAGTGAAAAGGATGAGCCCTCCCTCGTGCCTTGTGGAGACGAGACGCACACAATAAACTTGGGCACGGAAGAAGTAAAAAGGGAACTTAAGGTAGTGGAGAGTGAAGAATTGGGAGATATGATCAGTCTGCTTAAAGAATTCCTCGATGTATTTTCCTGGAGTTATGATGATATAGTGGGTTTGGACCCTCAGATAGTAACGCACAAAATTCCCTTAATTCCAGGAACGATTCCGGTGAAGCAGAAACTAAGGAGAATGAATCCCGACACACTGCTCAAGGTTCGGGGTGAAGTCAAGAAACAGTATGACGCCGGGTTCTTGGAAGTGGTCAAATATCCCCAATGGGTGGCTAACGTCGTCCCGGTAATGAAGAAGGACGGGAGAGTCAGGGTGTGCATTGACTACAGGGATCTTAATAAAGCTAGCTTGAAAGACGATTTCCCTCTCCCCCACATTGATGTGTTAGTTGACAATGCTGCGGGATTGGGCAGGTGTTCGTGTATTGATGGGGCATCAGGGTACAATCAGATCCCAATGGACGAAGAAGACAAGGATAAAACTGCTTTCATCACTCAATGGGGAGTATTCTGCTATCGGGTGATGCCCTTCGGGTTGAAGAATGCCGGGGCTACTTACCAGCACGCAGTGGTCACATTATTCCACGATATGATGCATAAAGAAGTAGAGGTATACGTGGATGATATGATCATCAAATCCAGGGGAGAAGAGAGCCACGTTCAGGTGATGAGGAGGGTATTCGAAAGGCTCAGGAAATACCACTTGAAGCTGAACCCTGCTAAATGCATATTCGGAGCTAGATCGGGGAAGTTGTTGGGATTCATAGTAAGCGAGAAAGGGATAGAAGTAGATCCAGACAAAGTCCGAGCTATTCAGGAAATGCCGTCCCCAAAAACAGAAAAGGAGGTGCGCAGTTTTCTGGGAAAGCTGAACTACATTTCGAGGTTTATTTCCAATCTCACTGCTAAAGCTGAGCCTGTTTTCAGATTACTCCAGAAGAACAACTCTACTCAATGGGATTCAGTTTGTCAAGAGGCTTTTGAGAAAATCAAGCGATTCACAAATCCACAATATTGGTTCCACTGTGGTGGGCGTGCCTTTGATCTCAGATATGGCGCTCACAGAACTTGATGGCATGTGTTTTGGGAAAACATGATCATACAGGCAGAAAAGAGAGGGCCATTTCTTACCTGAGCAATAAGTTCAATGATTTTGAGACAAGGAACTCTTTCTTAGAAAAGACTTGTCGCTACGTTAGCACGACAAAGAAATCGCCTCAAGCACTAAATATTGAATCACAAGACATGGCTCATCTCCAGGATGGATCCTATCAGATATGTATTCGAAAGCCCATTCGTGCTAGGAAGGATAGCCAAGTGGCAGTTTATACTCTCCCAATACGACATAGTCTACGTTACCCGGAAAGCGGTGAAAGGTAGCGTGATCGCTGACCTCCTAGCGGAAAATCCTATCCAGGATTATGAAGCTCTGGATTTTGAATTCCCTGATGAGCATATTAATGAAGTAGACTGTGAAGAAGAGGGCCCAGCCGATGTATGGGAAATGTATTTCGACGAGTCATCAATTTGTCCAGAATGGAATCGGAGCTATCTTGGTATCCCCGGACGGAAAACACTTCCCGATAGCTGTCAAGTTGAGATTTGACTGTACCAACAATGTCGCAGAGTATGAAGCTTGTGTAATGCGTCTACAAGCTGCTATCAAAATGAAAATAAGAAAGTTGGAGGTGTATGGAGACTCGGCTCTGATAATTTATCAAGTCAAGGGAGAATGGCAAACTAAGGATCCCAAGTTGATCCCATATCAGAAGTACTTACTGGAGCTAATTAAGGAATTCGAATAAATCTCTTTCACTCATCTTAGCAGAGATAAGAATCAATTTGCTGATGCTTTAGCTACTCTAGCCGTTATGGCTCAAATGGAAGAAGGGCAGACAACTCAAGCATTGAGGGTTAAAGCAAGGGATGAACCAGCCTACTGCTTCATGATTGAAGAAGAGCCCGATGGAAAGCCTTGGTATCATGACATCCTGGTCTACTGTAGGACCAGAGAATTCCCCTCAGGGGCAAGCAAAAATGAAAAGAAGATGATTCGGAGATTAGCATTGGGATACTTCCCCAGTGGAGAAACCCTATACAAGAGGAACTCCAACGGCGAATTATTGAGATGTGTAGATGCAAAAGAGGCAAAGAGAATCCTCTTTGAGACTCATGAGGGAAATTGTGCAACCCATGCCAATGGGCACATGATGGCCAAGCAAATCATGCGACGTGGGTATTTTTGGACCACAATGGAGAAGGATAGCATCGAGTATTTCCGGAAGTGCCATAAGTGTCAGATCTATGCCGATCCGATAAACGTCCCACCTCATAAGCTGTTCAACCTCGTCTCACCATGGCCTTTCGCAATGTGGGGCATCGATGTGATTGGTCCCATCAATCCCAAGGCATCCAATGGACACAGATTTATCCTAGTGGCCATCGACTATTTCTCCAAATGGGTCGAAGCAACGTCGTATCCTCACATCACGCAAAACACGTTTCTTAAATTCTTCAAAAGCAACATCATCTGCCGGCATGGCCTCCCGAATGAAATTGTCACTGATAATGCCAAGAACTTGAATGGTCCAAGGTTCGAAACCGTGTGATCAATACGTAATCCGACATCTCAACTCCTCCCCATACCGTCCCCAGATGAATGGAGCGGTGGAAGCCGCAAACAAAAACCTCAAGAGGATAATTCGAAAAATGACGGTCACATATAGGGATTGGCATGATATGCTCCCCTACGCTCTTCACGCATACCGGACTTCCGTGAGGACCTCAACCGGGGCAACTCCATACTCACTGGTCTACGGGATGGAAGCAGTATTACCTATTGAGGTCGAAATTCCTTCCTTAAGGATTCTGAAGGAATCAGGAATTGATGAATCAGAATGGATCCAGTCAAGGTTGGATCAGTTAAACCTGCTGGACGAGAAAAGATTAACAGCAGCATGTCATGGGCAGTTATACCAGAGGAGAATGGCTAGGGCATTTGATAAAGGTGTCCGCACACGCGAATTCCAACCCGGGGACCTAGTACTGAAGAAAGTGCTGCCGAACCAAAACGATCCCCGGGGCAAATGGTCACCAACCTATGAGGGACCCTATGTGGTTAAAAAGGCATTTTCTGGAGGAGCCTTGATCTTGACCCACATGGACGGTGAAGAATTCCCGAGACCTGTGAATGCCGACACTGTCAAGAGGTACTATGCATAAAATGAGTGAAGGATGAAAACCCGAAAGGGCGTCCAAAAAAAAAAAAAAAAAAAAACTTGGGATGAAAACCCGAAAGGGCGCCCCAAGAACCAAAATGGAGAAATAAGGAAGGGGATATGAAACCGAGGATGGAGAGGAAACTGTCGTGGCATGAGGCTTCAGAGAACTTGAAATAATGGCAGTTAAAAGACTTCAAAACCAACTATAAGGAATATGTGAGATCTATCCTTGTACCCTTCCTTTTCCTTTGAAAGTCTATCCCTATTTTTCCTAAAGCCATAATAAAATTATACTTTATTCCTTCTGCTTTTGTTTTCCTGTTTACTCACTTTTTAAATACTATCCTTTCTCTTTGTTTAATGCGCTATTGATTAGTTAAAATTTTTGCCATAAGATTTGAATTCGAAAATTGATAACCTCACGTACTTTACTATGAGATTTGCAGGGAATGGCCCAAAAAAAAAAGAGAAAAAAGAAAAAAAAAAGAAAAAAAAACTAGGAGTGAAAACCCGAAAGGGCGCTTCTGGTCGAATGGACGAAAAGAAAGTAAAAACCCGCAAGGGCGCTTTCCGTAAAATAAGGAGAAAGTCGGGAACAGAAAAGGGGCATCCGAAGGAATGGGATCATGGGTCAAGTCTTGCAACTCCTCCTCCATTAATCATCGGCCTTCGGTATCTTGTTAAGTACACTTCGTTAGGGTAAGAACTTCATGTGTCAGGGTTAGACTTGCTTTGTAAGTTGATTTTAATTTCCTGCAATTTACATTTCTGTCATCAACCTCTGGTTCCTTGATCTAAGTTGATTTTAATTTCATGCAATTTAAATTTCCTGTCATCAACCTCTGGTTCCTTGATCTAAGTTGATTTTAATTTCATGCAATTTAAATTTCCTGTCATCAACCTCTGGTTCCTTGATCTAAGTTGATTTTAATTTCCTGCAATTTAAATTTCCTGTCATCAACCTCTGGTTCCTTGATCTAAGTTGATTTTAATTTCCTGCAATTTAATTTCCTGTCATCAACCTCTGGTTCCTTGATCTAAGTTGATTTTAATTCCATGCAATTTAAATTTCCTGTCATCAACCTCTGGTTCCTTGATCTAAGTTGATTTTAATTTCATGCAATTTAAATTTCCTGTCATCAACCTCTGGTTCCTTGATCTAAGTTGATTTTAATTTCTTGCAATTTACATTTCTGTTATCAACCTCTGGTTCCTTGATCTAAGTTGATTTTAATTTCTTGCAATTTACATTTCTGTTATCAACCTCTGGTTCCTTGATCTAAGTTGATTTTAATTTCTTGCAATTTACATTTCTGTTATCAACCTCTGGTTCCTTGATCTAAGTTGATTTTAATTTCCTGCAATTTAATTTTCCTGTTATCAACCTCTGGTTCCTTGATCTAAGTTGATTTTAATTTCTTGCAATTTACATTTCTGTTATCAACCTCTGGTTCCTTGATCTAAGTTGATTTTAATTTCCTGCAATTTAATTTTCCTACTATCAACCTCTGGTTTCTTGATCCAAGTTGGTTTTTAATTTTCTAAGTATTCCAACTTCCGTTGCCAATTTCTAGGTCGTTAACTTAGGTACACCTAATCGTCCAAAATATGAGTCTGAATCTTTACATAATTCCTACACGGAAATTTTTTTCCTTTAATAGAAATTATGTAAAGAGGGGCAGCTGTCGACACCATATTTTGGCCGATCCCCAAAATCAATAAAACTTTGAAACCGATCCCCGGTACTAAGTCTCCTTCGGACAGCTAATCACATTTCCGATCCCTCTTTGATAGGCTGTCACAATTCCGATCTCTCCCCGCAAAGAATTAAATCAAATTGTTAAGTTCTCGCATCACCAAAGCTTTACCAGTCTATCGCTCACCGATCTCTCAAACCCATTGTCGAAACTCAGGACCCGTCAAGTATATTCCTAATAAACGAAATGAACTGGCACTAGATCTTTTCTTACCAGTTTTATTGCCGATCTCCTTTTCGAAAGATTAAGAGCTAAGGTTTTGGTTCGGTTTAATGAGGATTCCGATCTGAAGTGTTCAAGTTAAATTTTAAATTTTAATCAAGTCCCATTCAGCATTTCTTCCCCACCGATCTCATGCTTATTGTGCTTTCCGATCTCTTATACTTAGATTAATAATTGCATTTAGTTCTTGTTTCGCTATGCTCATACAATCAAATACTTAGGCAATTCAGAGATTTTCCAATCACATCCATTCATTGAACAAAAGAGACATTCGATGTCATTTCATTTTTTTGTCCAAGCTATTCAAATTGGAGGGTCACCCCAAGCCTGATTTACATTTTGCTCACTCTCTCTCACCTCGGCTTCCTCCTCACTTGTCCTCATCGTCGCCTCGGAGCAGTCGGCCATCAAAGAGAAGTCTTATTCTGGGTAACGCTTCTGGAGTTCGGCCAAGAGATCCTTGTGAGCATTCACATAGGCTCCAGCTATTCCCGTCACCATCTCTTCATCTTTCTCCTTAAGCTCCTCGTCTTTCTCCTTGAGTTCCTCGATGAGTTGAGCAACCTGAGCAGGTTCGTTGGCCTTAAGCGCCTGGACTTCTCCGAGAGCCCGATCCCTTTCAGCCAGAACATGAGACTGTTCGGCCAGCTTGTCTTCATAGTACTTCGCCCGTCCCTCAACTTGAGATATATAAGAGTTGGGATCGAAGGGAAGCCACTTCCTGATTTTTCTTCCCGATCTCCTTACCCAGACGCTGAACCTTTTCCCAAACCATGGTCTGATTCACCAGGCACTCCACGTTCAGGCTCATGGATTGAGTCAAGATATCATCAAGGCTGTTCGAGGATAGCCTGTCCCGATCCTCCCGAAGGAAGATGGAAGACCCCAAGACTTGGGCAAAACCGGGGTTCTCCCGAACAGTCCGGTTATTCTTCAGGGACTCGATTAGCTTTTGAGCGCCACGAGAAGAGGTCCTCCCAGAAGATTGAGAAGGACCCCTTTCCGTGCTTGGAACAACTGGAAGAGCCGGAGGCTGCTCTTCCAGTCTAGGAGGAGATCGGACAGCTTCAGCGGTCGGCAGATCCGAAGGTTGAGGCGGGTCCCCTTGTACTTCCCCAGATTCATGACCAGGTGTTCGAAGCATTTCCGAACGTTTCATCTCCTTTATTTTTCGGAAGATCTCTTTGTCCTTCTTCCGCTTCCTAGAACCCTCACCACCCGCCATACCTGCACAAAGAAAAGGTCAGTGAGATCGCTAAGGTCCTGAGAGCTGAGATATAGAAAATACCAATGCCGAGGTCAGAGAGCGGAAGTTCGCGGTCATGGCCGGTGAGCAGTTGAATAGTCCAATGGTGCAGCTCAGCAGTCACCGCATCCAAACAAGAATACTTTTGAGTGGCGGCCTAACTCTTCAGATCCATCACTATTAAGCTTTCCTCCTGGTTCAGGGTAATATGCTTCGGAAGCAAAGGCCCCTGGTACCACCAGCTACGGGGGAAGTCCTCAAAGCAGCTCGGATCTTTGCTCCTCAGAATGAAGAAACGATTCTTCCAATTCTTAAGGGATGAGGGCAGATCGGAAAAGAGCCCGCAATGAGGCTTTGCCTGAAAGAACCAGTGTTCGTCATCCTTTCGGCGAGTTAGTCTGTGCAGCTCGGCGATCACCTTAGTCGTAGGTCTGATTCCCTTAGCTCGGCATAGACCTCGGAAGGCTACTAAGATCCGCCACGAGTTAGGGTGAATTTGAGCAATGCACGCTCGGTGAAGTTTTAGGACCTCCTTATAGAAGTCATCTAGAGGGAACCGAAGGTCGGCCTTTAACTATTCCTCGTACACCATAACCATGTCATTCTCTTCAAAGGAGTGATCGACACGAAGATCGCCATGGCACTTGATTAGCTCGCATTTAATCAGCCGAATGTTAATA
Source organism: Hevea brasiliensis (assembly GCF_030052815.1). Lineage (NCBI taxonomy): Eukaryota > Viridiplantae > Streptophyta > Magnoliopsida > Malpighiales > Euphorbiaceae > Hevea > Hevea brasiliensis. The sequence continues at coordinate 85,168,345 of NC_079494.1, read as the reverse complement.
AAACAAAATAAACAATCATTAATAGATATTGGTAAAATGAATACATGGAATCAACTCAAAATTTTAATAACTATTAAATAGAAATAGATAACCATTAAATAGAGTTTTAATAAATAACCATTAACTCAACTCAAAATTTTAATAAGTATTGTTTTAATAAATAACCATTAAATAGATCATTGAGAAATCAAATGTTCCTTTAGCCAAAGGATTAACATTCATTCAAGCCCTCCTAACTAATTTATAAAGATGGTTTCATTTAAATGGTTTTCTTTAGTTTCCCTCAAAACTAAGGTGGTGACTCCTCACTTTTCCCACTTCGGTGAGTGATCGTCCCGATCGTCCAGCGGAGTCGCCAAGCTGTCGCAAAGGGATTTTGCGATCGCCTGGACGATCACTCACCGAAGTGGGAAAAGTGAGGACTCGCCACCTTAGTTTTGAGGGAAACTAAAGAAAACCATTTGGGGAGATAAATTAAAAATGAAACCACTTCAAAACAGAGATTCTAGGTTCGGGGTCCGTAAACGGGTGGGGAAGGTGTTAGGCACCCCACCTCGTCCCTTAATAAGGGTAAGTAGATTTAATTTTGCGTTCTTTATAAATTATTTAGGAGGGCTTGAATGGGAATGTTAATCCTTTTGGCTAAAGGAACATTTGATTTATCACTGAATTTGGATCACCCAGATACACAAGTAAATGAGACCTCCTTAGTGAATTGACGTTACGAATTTTTTAGTTTTGAGATTATTTTATGACGTTAAGATTTGGTGTGAGAATCGGATAAAAACCCTCCTCCGATCTCTATTTAATGGTTATTTATTAAAACCTTGAGTAGAAACCGGATAAGAACCCTCCTCCGATCTCTATTTAATAGTTATTAAAATTTTGAGTTGAGACCGGATAAGAACTCTCCTCCGATCTCTATTTAATGGTTATTTATTAAAACTTTGAGTGGAGATCGGATAAGAACCCTCCTCCGATCTCTATTTAATAGTTATTAAAATTTTGAGTTGAGACCGGATAAGAACTCTCCTCCGATCTCTATTTAATGGTTATCTATTAAAACTTTGAGTGGAGACCGGATAAGAACCCTCCTCCGATCTCTATTTAATAGTTATTAAAATTTTGAGTTGAGACCGGATAAGAACTCTCCTCCGATCTCTTTTAGATTAACAGGAGCCTGAAAGAGACTTTTTCGATCTCCCGGATTTTAATTTCAGCTACATGACATAAGAGCCTAAAGCTAAGAATTCTAGCATTCAAAGATGCTGGGGATAAGGCTTCTCGATACCTTTTGGCTAGATGGGGAAAACTAGACTTGATTTACCGACCTTCCATGTATTCATTTTACCAATATCTATTAATGACCGATATATTCTGTTTTGTTTATTTTGGTTTTATTCCACTTTATGACCTCTTTATCGAATTGTCACACGCCACCTAATAGTTTGGCTATCTTCTGACGCGTTATTCAGTGTTCTCTTTAAAAGAGACCCCTAAGTTGCGATTACTCACGCCTTGCCTGACCATTTACATGCTACTAGGAACCAGAAAAACTTGCATTCAGAAATGACGAAGATTAATAAAATGACGGACTAATCACTAAAGAGATAACTAGAGAGTAACATTCTTTTGGGTCCTTTTGCACAAAATGAACTTGGAGAAAATCACATACGTAAGAAGAACAAAGAAAGTGCGAAAAATAAATGTAAACACTTAGTAAAACAACAATATGAGCTCTACCGTGAGGAGCCAAATCTATCAAATAGCTACTGGTGGCAAATAGAGATAAGACAGTTGGACTGATTAACCCGAGAGCGATGTTCGTTGGGAAGTGAAGGGAACTTAGCTAAAATATAATCGATTAAGATAAAAGCCGAGTGGAATGAAGTTTAGCTTAGACAAAGGGGAATGAAAACAGAGATGATAAAGGGTCAAAGTGAGGGTGTGACCAGATAATGAACAAACTGAAATGTAGAGTTCCAGATTCGAATCCTTTTCAAGAAACACTTGTAAAACTAGTTTCAAAAGTTTTTCCAATCAACACTTCAAAGTAGCGGAATAACAAATCAATGAAGTTTTCGAGTTCTTCCGCTATAATAATGACTCTCTTTTTGTCCGTCCGTCCCTTGAACAATTTTTCATGCAGTATTTATAGGAATCGCGCCTCGTGGAGGGTCGGATTTATTTTGAGGAGATGGAGGGTCAAGATTTCAAGGACATGATCGGATGTCCAGAATTAAAGAGAATCAAAATGAATGGTCGAGATCCTCTTCGTAACGTTTGTCCTTTTCTTCTTTCAATCTGACGATCCCAAATCTTCTTGTCCGGAACGATCTAAGGGCTAAGAGCGAAAGATGCTGGTATTGTCGTCTTCTCTTTTGATCCAAGGGTTCCGGGTTTATCCTTACAAGTGGAATCAACGGTGGAGATTGGGATGTACAGGATCACATGACATACCCTAGCACTGTCAAAGATTATGGCGATTCTTAGGCGTATGTGGAGATCTCGTCTGCAACGCTTTAACTACCTCTACCCGATTCTCGACGGTTATTTGGGATTTGTCTTATTCTTTTGCCTTCCGATCCTCCTCTTTCTGATCTCTTTCACATGTTCTATCCGAAATATCATGCTTGTCTACCATCATACGAACTATTATTCCGATCTTTACCTTCCTTATGTCCGGTCGTCAAAGCATTAATTGCCTCGATTCCCGGCGCTCGCTTGTCGCTCAAAGAATAAATGCTCATTTTCCCTATATATACCCTCTGATGCAGAGACATTTCCTTCATCTGATTTTCCTCTCTTCCTTTCTTATTTTCCCTGTTCTAGCTGCTCCGGTGGAAGTTCCGGCCATGATTGTGGTTTTTGATCCTTTTCCGATGAGCTTCTTTAACCACCGGCTGAAAATTTACGATCCCGGAGATCGCAAAACCCTAATCGACGATGGTGAGAGAACCGATTTGACCGATTCAGACATGGACCTCGGTTGTACCGATCTCGAGTTGCTCAACTGAGTTCATTCGGCTTCTCATCACATTGAGTGTTCCGACAGCGGTTTCCTCCCACATTGGGTGTTCCAACAGCGGATGAAGCATCCGGTCGGCAATATCCTTGGGATCAGTTCAAACTGATCCTTAGATCAGCCTTTTGATATAATCAGATCTCCAATGTATTCCGATCCTTAGAGATCGCCCAGATGATGTAATCCGTTAATGTAATCAGATCTCTAGAGATCGCCCAAATGATGTAGTTAGACCTTTATTGTAATCCGATCCCTAGAGATCGCCCTAATGATGTAATCCGATCTTTTTGGAAATAAAAGTCTTGTTTCTCCAATTATTATCTTATTGATTATTTTCCGATCTCTGATACATTTGTCCGATCTGGTTCCTAACAAAATGACTCTTAACTGATCCTTCATTCAAAACATTCAACTTATTATGTCGATCTCCAGTTAACCAACCTCGGAATGTTCGAGAGACGTGTCAGAACAGTTGGCGAATCCCGTTAACCGATGCACTGCATGGAACCTCGTGAGCATTAAATGCTCGGACTAGTATAGATAGGGATGGGGGGGGTTAGCCATTTGCTTTCTCATTCCATTTTCAGTTTCTTGCTCACAACTTCGAAGTTCTCTCATTTTTCCCAAGTTCTTCCGACGCCGATCAGACTCCGGTAAGGGCTTTGATCTTCTTTTTAGTTTAAGTTCTTTATTTCCTTTGAAAATGAGCGGTGTCGAAGGTCAGAGAGCGGCGAGCCCTCCTTCCATTCAGTTCTCATGGTCGTCCGATGAAGAAGAGGTAGTCGGGCCAAGCACGCAACCTGAACCCCCTAGGGTCTCCGTTCCATCTCGAGGGCGGATCATACCATCAAGGCGTGCACCTTTTTCAGGGAGGGAGACTCTCCCTATAGATAAGCTACCGTCGGTTCTTCGAGAATCCGATCTGCAATCGTTTAGCCAAGAATACAACATTCGCCCGATTCAGACGAGCTAATCAAGGCGTCCGCGCGATCTTCTTGTCGATCACCTTTGAAGAGAATGACATGGTTATGGTGTACGAGGAACGCTTAAAGGCCGGTCTTCTTCCTCTAGATGACTTCTATAAGGAGGTCCTAAAACTTCACCGAGCGTGCATTGCTCAAATTCACCCTAACTCGTGGCGGATCTTGGTAGCCTTCCGAGGTCTATGCCGAGCTAAGGGAATCAGACCTACGGCTAAGGTGTTCGCCGAGCTGCACAAACTAACTCGCCGAAAGGATGACGAACATCAGTTCTTTTCAGCGAAGCCTCATTATGGCTCTTTTCCGACCGCCTCATCCCTTAAGAATTGGAAGAACCGCTTTCTTCATTCCGAGGAGCAAAGATCCGAGCCGCTGAGGACTTCCTCAGAGGCCGTGGTACCAGGCCCTTTGCTTCAAGCATATTACCCGAACCAGAGGAAAGCTTAATAGTGATGGATCTCAAGAGTCGCCGCCACTCAAAAGTATTCTTGTTTGGATGCGTGATCGCCGAGCTGCACCATTGGACTATTCAACTGCTCACCGGCCAAGACCGCGAACTTCCGCTCTCTGACCTCGGCATTGGTATTTTCTATATCTCAGCTCTCAGGACCTTAGCGATCTCACTGACCTTTTCTTTGTGCAGGTATGGCGGGTGGTGAGGATTCTAGGAAGCGAAAGAAGGACAAAGAGATCTTCCGAAAAATAAAAGAGATGAAACGTTCGGAAATGCTTCGAACACCTGGTCATGAATCTGGGGAAGTACAAGGGGACCCGCCTCAACCTTCGGATCTGCCGACTGCTGAAGCTGTCCGATCTCCTCCTAGATTGGAAGAGCAGCCTCCGGCTCTTCCAGTTGTTCCAAGCACGGAAAGGGGTCCTTCTCAATCTTCTGGGAGGACCTCTTCTCGTGGCGCTCAAAAACTAATCGAGTCCCTGAAGAATAACCGGACTGTTCGGGAGAACCCCGATTTTGCCCAAGTCTTGGGGTCTTCCATCTTCCTTCGGGAGGATCGGGACAGGCTATCCTCGAACAGCCTTGATGATATCTTGACTCAATTCATGAGCCTGAACGTGGAGTGCCTGGTGAATCAGACCATGGTTTGGGAAAAGGTTCAGCGTCTGGGTAAGGAGATCGGGAAGAAAAATCAGGAAGTGGCTTCCCTCCGATCCCAACTCTCATCCGCTCGGGATTATATATCTCAAGTTGAGGGACGGGCGAAGTACTATGAAGAGAAGCTAGCCGAACAGTCTCATGTTCTGGCTGAAAGGGATCGGGTTCTCGAAGAAGTCCAGGCGCTTCAGGCCAACGAAGCTGCTCAGGTCGCTCAACTCATCGAGGAACTCAAGGAGAAAGACGAGGAGCTTAAGGAGAAAGATGAAGAGATGGTGACGGGAATAGCCGGAGCCTATGTAAATGCTCACAAGGATCTCTTGGCCGAACTCCAGAAGCGTTACCCAGAAGAAGACTTCTCTTGGATGGCCGACCTGGCTCCTGAGGGTGACGATGAGGACAGTGAAGAGGAAGCCGAGGGTGAGAGAGAAAGTGAGCAAAATGTAAATCAGGCTGGGGGTGACCCTCCAGCTGAATAGCTTATATAAAAAAATGAAATGAAATGGAATGTCTCTTTTGTTCAATGAATGGATGTGATTGGAAAATCTCGTGATTGGAAAATCTCTGAATTGCCTAAGTATTTGATTGTATGAGCATAGCGAAACAAGAACTAAATGCAATTATTAATCTAAGTATAAGAGATCGGAAAGCACAATAAGCATGAGATCGGTGGGGAAGAAATGCTGAATGGGACTTGATTAAAATTGAAAATTTAACTTGAACACTTAAGATCGGAATCCTCATTAAACCGAACCAAAACCTTAGCTCTTAATCTTTCGAAAAGGAGATTGGCAATAAAACTGGTAAGAAAAGATCTAGTGCCAGTTCATTTCGTTTATTAGGAATATACTTGACGGGTCCTGAGTTTCGATAATGGGTTTGAGAGATCGGTGAGCGATAGACTGGTAAAACTTTGACTGATGCGAGAACTTAACAATTTGATTTAATTCTTTGCGGGGAGAGATCGGAATTGTGACAGCCTATCAAAGAGGGATCGGAAATGTGATTAGCTGTCCGTAGGAGACTTAGTACCGGGGATCGGTTTCAAAGTTTTATTAATTTTGGGGATCGGCCAAAATATGGTGTCGACATTGGCAATTAATGCCAACACTTTTGGGAACCAAAATGTGGTAAATCTATGTGATTAGAACTCATTTAACTATTATGCATTGGATAGTCAATAATTAGACTTAAATGACTAAATGAATAGTAACCTTACATGTTAAGTATAAATATTCAAGAAATAACTTTATAATGTGCCCTAGTACACCTAGTAAGATTGGTTTGGATAGGTTGGCATACCAATAGGGTTCAGTTAGCAGTACTGCACATGGCATTATGCCATTATGTGATTTTATAGCTTTTAACCATTCTGATATTAGTGTGATACTTGGCCATGTGCTCAATGTTTATTACAGCTTATTAGCTATTCTGTTGCACACCGAGAGACACATTGTGACCAATGGTGTGATGGCCTGAGGTACTTGGTACCCAGTGCCAGTTTACCTGTTTATCCAGTCCAGTCATCCAGTATAGGTTACTTGGGCAACCAAAATGAAAATTGATAAATTTAAGTAAATAACTAATATAAACAACGCCATATGAATAATATTACAAATAAATTGTATGTATGAGAAATCAGCATGTACACTGCATATTTATTTTCTTTTTAGTTCTTTTCATTTTATTATTGGCACCACTAAGCTGTATTGCTCAACGCGCTGCTTTTTGTCACGCATAGGTTCTAGAGAGACTAACAGAGAGCCCAGTAAATCACAAATTGGGTGAGACTTGTATACAGATCTACATAGTGTCCGTGTCACCTCACAGACTACAGTGCATTGGTAGGACACTAGGTCCCATTTTGATATTTTGTACTATTTGTATTTTATAATTAAACTTTTATTTTCTCATGTATAGTTGAAACTCATGTAATATATTTTGGTATTAATGCAAATATTTGTAATTTGTGTTTATAAATGAAAATTTAGTATTTATTTATGATTTGTACATGATTATCATGAGAAATCAATGAATGACAAATAGAACAATTTTTGAAAAAATGGTTGAGAAATATTGAGATTATGTTGATATAATGGAGTTTGAGAATGATGGGATATGTATTGGAAGTGTTTTTCACAGGTTCCGAAGAACTGTTTTCTCCATTTTTAACCGGTACTCTACCAGATTTTTTATAAAATTTTTGAAACATAAATGAATTTATAATTTCAATAAATGACTTAAATGAGACAAATTTCACAATTTGCACTTCATAACCAAAAAGAAATAAATTAAGAAAGGATAAAAATAAATGAGATAAAATATGGTGTTCCGATACACTGTGTGATATATCTTGCTCGGATATACTGTATACAGGTAAGAGGTGTCACATTTAGTGGTATCAGAGCACGGTTTAGGCGTTTTTGGGTCTAGATCAAGTCCATACCATGCATTGCATTTGTAAGAGTCGAGGTGACACTAATGCAGATCTATTTGTCTTTCTTATTTTGATTAGGATATGGACCCCACGTCACAGAGAGCAGTAGATGAGGAAGTGGAGAGTCATGCTCCACCTGTAGCTGAGACTGGAGCCTAGAGAGAACCTGCTCCACCAGCACTAGCATTGCCTGCATAGCCTCCGCCGGCTATGTTTTAGCAAATGGCTAAATTCTTCAGACAGATGGCTGGGGTTATGCCACCACCACCATCTCCACAGCAGAAATCCCATCTGGAAAAACTGAGAAAATTTGGAGTTATGGACTTCGTGGGTAAGAAATAAGATGACCCAGTAGCAGCTGAAAACTGGTTAGACCACAATATTTAGTTGTTGAAACAACTTCACTGCATCCCAGAGTAGAACCTGAAGGGTGCTATATCTCTGTTACAAGATTATGCTTATCAGTGGTGGGACATTGTATCTGGGGAAGTCCAGCCAGAATTGGTAACTTAGGAGTTCTTCCTCGCTGAATTCAGAAAGAAATATGTGGGAAGTATATACCTGGAGGACAGGAGGAGAGAATTTATTAACCATAGGCAGAGACAGCTGGCAGTAGCTGAGTATGAAATAGAATTTATCAGATTAAGCCTCTATGGAAGGGAGATAGTCCCTAATGAGGCCGAAAAGTGTAGAAGATTTGAAGAGGGGCTGAATGACAACATCTAGATAATGATCACTGCCTTGGGTGTAACACCCCAAAGTTCGGTAGTGCGTTCTGCTGCTCCGGTGACCAGTGTTGTCCGGACAGCTAGGATGCCAAGAACTACACTTCAATATGAGTGAGGAGACATAAAATAATGAAATACAAGAAAAGAAAATACAAGAAAAATAAAGGAAAAATAATAGCAAAGAAATGTGATCAAGTTAAACGAGCCGGGAAACCTAACGATGGGTGACCGCACTGGGAAGTCACGGCGTGGACCGTTGACTAACCCTGGAAAACATTTTTAGGACATAAATAGACCCTTATTGAAGTATAAATCTCATTAGAAAGATTAAAGAAAAATTAAATAATTAGTGCAAAGAAAAGTGAGAAATCGAAAAACAGACAAAATACGGTGTTACCGAAAAATCGGGAATGCCACCCGAACAGGGGCATTATGGTCATTTGACATCCCGAAGTATCTTTTGACCTAAATGTCCATTAAAAATAAATAATATTACACTTAGAAAAATGAAATGAAAAATTAATTTGGTGGTACCTAAAGTAAATAGCTAAAATCATGGGTTAATGTGGGATTAAGTGAACAATTAGATTATTATATGATTTAAACCTAGTTAGTGGACCACTATAGGATTAATTAAACACTAAATGGGGCTGATGTAAGTCCACTATCTCCAGCAGCAACTTCATCTTCTCCATTTTCCCATCCAAGCTGAAATGAAGAGGTGAAGAATCCACCATTAACGTTTTCATGCAAGCTCTCATAACTCTCCATTTTCAACTCCAATCCCTTAAGTGGCTTCATGAAAGTTTGTCTACTCAGCACAAGGAAGAGTTTGATACTAAATTTGAGAAGTTTAAGCAACGTTTAACAAGCTCCAAGCATAAGGTAAGTTCATAATTTTGAAGATAGCTTTGTTAAGTTTTGTGTGCATGTTATGGGTGTTGGTTTTGTGAAGGAAAATTTTGAGTTTGAAGAGTTATTGTTGTTTTCATTTTGGACAGCCATGGAGTCATGTTTTTGATGAGATATTTGTGCATATAATTGATGAGAAATGGTGTTGATCATGATGATTTAATAACCTAGTGAATTACTTCATGTTTATATGGTGATTTTGGCACTTGGATGAGAATTGATGAATTGTAGGGCAATGTGGTGTTGAAGAAGGTTTTCGGCAGCTTGGGAACACTTGAATAAATGTATGTATTCATGGAAGTGTTGGCAGAATATTGACATAGAAGAATCGATGGATATGTATATGAACTTGTTGTGTAAAGTATATGCAAAAATTTGTAATGGTTAGGTGTGTATGTGATTGTACTTAGAACTTGTAAATTGAGTGTTAATTGGTGTATTGAGAATATTTGTATTCTATCCAAATTGACCATAGTAAGAAGTGATAAATGAATATGGAATGGTATAAAATCAGAATTAGGTAAGGGGATTTAAAGTAGAGCAAGATAAATGTGTGTTTGAATTGGGGTTTGAAAGGCATATAGAGGGCAGTGTACATTTTAGCCAATAAGTTTAAATGTGTAACCTCAATTGGTATGAAACCAATTGGAGGTGAAACTAGGCACAAAATGTGCCAACTTTCATTGAGAAAACATACCAAAATTCTGCTTGCAAGGTGACCTAAGAAAATGACCAATTCGGATTAGGTGCAATTAGGACCTGAAAAATGACCAATTGGGCAGCAGTGAGTGTTTAGGCCATAACTCACTCAAAACAGGTCCAATTGACCTGAAATTGTAACCATGAATAGTTAAGACCCATACCTACAAGTCTTATGAAGACACCAAAACCCAGAAATGACCAGAAGCAAGTCAAAAAGCTTGCACAAGTTCGGGTCGAAAAACTGGCCGAACCAAAGTTGACCAAATTGACCTAAAATTGACCTAATTTGATGCCATTTGACCAGCAATAGTATAATGACCATAACTTGGTCTACTTAACTCGGATTGACCTGAAATTTTGCCCCGCGTGCAATAAGACATAGATCTACAAGTTTGTAGTTTTGACCAAAACCCGAAAATCGAGGAAACTAGGCCGTCCGGCTAGGTCAAACTAGTATCCCAGAATCCAGCAAAATGCAAGAAAACGCAATATACATAGAATTGAGTTTGGTAACACGTACCAACCCTAAAATCCTATCGAATGTGACATATAAAGGACACTAAAACCTAATTTACCTAGAAAATGCATCGAGGGTCGGTATATTAGGTAATTAAGCAAATAAAGGTATTCAGTGAATTGTTTATCGAACATTATCGTTAGAGGCAAATTAATTAAGCACTGAAACACTTCAAATTGTGTTTCTCAGTTAACAAGGACTCAGCAAAAGGGACAGAAACACTGAGTCCAGACCGAGAGACAGTCATCAGAGGTTTGTGCACAACAAGTTTTCAACTGATTTTGCTCTGAATAATATTTCATATGATTAATTGTATGTTATTGTTTTAAGTTGTGTTTGTGCACAACTAGTTTTTAACTGATTTTGTTTTGAATATTTCATATGATTAAATGACATATTTTTCTTATGTATTATGTTTAACAAGCATTGGATTTAATTCAATGATTATTGAAATTGTTATAGTAGGTATGAATTTAGCTTTGTGAAATGGTATTTCCACAAGTATTAAGCATTGTTACGGATTGAATAAATTATGCTTTAGAAAATTGTGATAGAACATGTTTTGAATTGTGATGGCAATTTTCATGGAAAAATGCAATTGTATGATTTGAATTGTGATGATCATAAAACTTTATTGGATATTGAAATTGACTTTGAATCGAATTGTATTGTGATTTGTGCTCACTAAATGGATTGTGATATTGTTTTATATCTCACTATAGATGCTTGACTAGGTTATTACCCGTCTCTCTCATTTGTTGAGAAGACAATGGAGTTAGTTGTGTTTTGATTACCATGGTACGTGCACAGGCTTAGATTTTCCTCTGATTTGAGGTTAGATCTAAGTTTAATTTATTGTTATGGCCCTTGCAGAAGATTCATTATTGTGATGGTACTGTGCATGATGATTCGACCTCCCCGACCATAGGGAGTTAGAATCTGATTCGACCTCCCCGACCATAGAGAGTTAGAATCACATCGAATATGGCCCTTTTGGATTAGTCTTGCATGGTTAGTGAGATAAAGAATGATTTTTGAGATAAAGAATGATTTTTGAGATAAAGAATGATTTTTTAGATAAAGAATGAGTTTTGAGATACAGTATGATTTTTGAGATACAGTATGATTTTTGAAATACATAATGATTTTTGAGATACAGAATGGCTTTTGAATGGTAAGGAATTTTGATTTCCATTATGGTTTATGTATAATTGATTTCGTTAGAATTATTTAAATGGTTAGTCATGATTTGATAAATTGAATTTTGTGATCAATGTCATTTATACAAATGATTTACATTATTGGCAATAAATATTTTGAGTTTTGGAATTTGATGAGTATTCAGATTCCCAAATTATTTACTGTAAATTTTGTCAATGTATATTGTACTATGTTTTAAATTATAGTTGTGAACCACTGAGTTCACCACTCAGCGATAGCTTTGTATGCTGTCGCAGGTAAGAAGAGCATAGAGCAGTAAGTAAATTTCCTTAAAGATATATTCAGATCAGCTCCAGGTATATCATAGGTACACCCATGTACATAGGTTTTGATGTATGCATGTAATAATATGTATGTAAATTATTTGAGCAGTTGTATAGAAACTCTTGTAAAATATTTTGGTATGTAATTAAATGTAAATTATTGTAAATGTAAATTTGAGATTTCATTTACTTTAATAGTTTGGTATTATAATTCTTGTATCTCAGTCTTTGAAAAATCACTGCGGATTTGAGTTGAGAAAAATGTTGTGTTGAGAAATATGTTGGAGTTGAGATTTGCAAATATATATTGAAGTGCCTTTCTGAGTTTTCAAGAACTGTTTTATCCAAAATACAGATGGCACTCTGCTAAAATTTTTACAGAAACTCCAAATAAGTCAAATGTGTTAGTTCTATCACTTCAGTTCACAAAAGTTTTTAACACCTGTAAATAGTGCTCACCACTGTAAAAAAAGTAAGAAAAGTTTTGAAAATCCCTTGTAGTGTATTTAATGGGTTATCAGTAGACGGAGTTGGTAATTCATTAGGTATACTACGGGATCATGTTATACCTTACAGAGGGGTAGGGTGTGACATGTTTTAGTGGTATCAGAGCCTGGTTTTAAAGTAAATTTTGAACTGTGAATTTGAAATCTTTTTGTCGGTAACTACAACTGCTCAAATGTTTGATACATATAGTACATTTACATCATAAATGTGAACTAATGGAGAGGAATCTCCTTGTGTTGGTTGTACAGGAATAGAAAATTCTGTGAGAAAAATGGAAGAGGAGAATGAGATAATAGAACAGTCTGTGATGGCAGAAGAACAAGTTGAAGCCCCAGCTCCGCAAAATGTCGAAGGCCTGACTGTACCAGTTTTACCGGTACAAATTACTGCACAAATGCCCAGCAAATGGCCACTTTCTTCCAACAAATGGCTGATAATCTGTCAGCCCAAGCTCAAGTACAGACCAAACCCGTACAAGGGCAGTGTGAAATAGAAAAGAGGGAGAAACCTATGGGCCAGAGCTCGAACAGTAATTTGAGAAAGAGAAAAGAATTTGAGGAACCCCGAGCTCAGAGATACGATAGAGGTGGATCATTAAGACCGAGACCACTAAGGTCCAATCGTTGAACAACTAGAAGTTCCTACCCTTCCCGCCAATGTGAAACTTGTGGAAAATATCATGGTGGGATATGCTATAAGGCCTCTGGAGCCTGCTACAATTGTGGAAAACTTGGACACTTTGCTAAAGATTGTACTAAACCACCTCAATCTACTCTCCGGATTTCACAGACCGTCAGTCAGAGTCAAGATAGAAATAGAGTCGGTACTCCTCACCACTATAACATAGTGAATCAACCCGAATATAGTAGTGCACCAGTCAGAGCGTCCACTATGCACCAAGGAGAAAGAACAGAAACTTCAGATGTAGCTGCTGGTAAGTTCTTAATTGTTGAAAGAAACAATTAGTTATTATTTGATCCCAGCACTACTTACTTATATGTTAGTGTTAGAATTCTATGTTTCGTTGCTATTCCTTTACAGGGTAATAAATTTTGATGTATTAGTGACTAGTCCTTTAGGATAATAACTATAATAACAAGTATGATTGACATTACTTTTGGAAGAATTGTTAGCTAAAAGTATTTTCTAACATACCATAGATTATAAAGCTAAATGGCGAGCCTACTTAATGTAAGGCAAGAGGACCTAAAAGTAAGTTGCAGTAATAGAATTGCTCTAGATGAGGGCAAAGATGTTACTGTTAGTAATTTTCAAAGGAAATTATAATCAGAATCGGTTTGGGATATTAGTGGATTCGAGAAGGATAAGATGTTAGAAAACCTAGTCCATGAGGTTATAACGTAGTGACTATATAATGTTCTCGATGTTTGTATTGTAAGCTGCAGATTATAGTACCGACACGGGATTATTGTGTAGAGCTACGTGCTTCCTCGTGGTATAATAAATTAAGAATATTTGTAAGTAATCTATAAATTGATACTGATTGCATCGAATAGAATACTATTCTGGAAATAAATGTGAAAATTTTAGTGAAATTTAAGACTTGAACTAGCTTATCAAATGACTACACTTGTAAGGTAGCTAGAGTCGATGACTCGATTATATTAATGTGAATTACGTACCACGATGGAATTGCTATAAGCTTAAAGATATCAGTACGACTTATCATCCTCAAATGGATGGACAGTCGAAACAAGTAATTCAGGTAAATTCGGAAACTCATTGAGTTCCTATAAATAATGAAATGAAATGATAAAAATAACCTGTAAAATGTGATAAGCCCTCAAGAATATATTGAGAACTTGTGTCATTGAATCCGAGAGGAGATGGGACAGATACATCCCACTAACAGAATTTGTATACATTAATAAGTGTCAAGCTAGCATATGAGTGGCACCCTATGAAACATTGTAAGGGAACAGATAACTATGGATGTTGTGATGAGACTCCCGAGGACACAAAATAGTCAAGATGCAGTATAGGTCATAATTGACAGACTAACCAAGTCTGCTCACTTTTTGCCAGTCCAGATGGACTATAGCCTAAAAAGATTGGCCAGATTGTACATATATGAAATTGTAAAATTGCATGGAGTGCCAGTATCGATTGTGTCTGACAGAGATCCTAGGTCCACTTCTAGATTCTAGGGTAGTCTTCAGAGAGCCCTAGGAACTAGATTGAACTCTAGCACAGCATTCCACCCACAGACAGATGGCCAGTCTGAGAGGGTTATTCAGATATTGGAGGAGATGCTACGGGCTTGTGTGATTGAATTTGAAGGTAGTTGGGATACACACTTGCCTTTGATTGAGTTTGCTTATAACAACAGCTACCAATCAAGCATTGGGATGCCTCCATATGAAGCTTTGTATGGTAGAAAGTGCAGAACTCCCCTATGTTGGGATGAGGAAGGTGAAAGGAAGATGATTGGGCCAGAAATTGTTCAGCAGACAGAGGAAAAGATCAGATTGATTAGAGATAGACTCAAGGCTGCATCAGACCGTCAGAAGTCCTATATTGATCTGAAGAAAAGATATTGAAATGCAGTAGGTGATAAGGTATTCCTCAAAGTTTCTCCTTGGAAGAGGATTATGAGATTTGGCAGAAAGGGGAAACTGAGTCCTCGTTTCATCGGACCATATGAAGTTCTGGAAAGAGTGGGTCCTTTGGCATATCGGTTGGCATTACCTCCAGAGCTAGCAAGGATACACAGTGTCTTCCATGTGTCCATGTTAAGGAGGTACAAATCTGACCCATCTCATGAACTGTCAGTTGAAGAGATTGAAGTAAATCCAGACCTCTCATATGAGGAAGAACCCATAAAAATTATGGCTTATGAGGTGAAGCAGTTGAGAAACAAACAGATACACCTGGTTAAAGTGCTGTGGAACCATCATTCAGGCCAGGAAGCTACTTTGGAACGTGAAGAGGATATGAGGAGACAGCACCCACAGCTGTTCAGAAACTAATACCAGGTAAAATTTCGAGACGAAATTTATTTTAAGGGGGAGAGAATTGTAACACCCCAAAGTTCGGTAGTGCGTTCTGCTGCTCCGGTGACCAGTGTTGTCCGGACAGCTAGGATGCCAAGAACTACACTTCAATGTGAGTGAGAAGACATAAAATAATGAAATACAAGAAAAATAAAGGAAAAATAATAGCAAAGAAATGTGATCAAGTTAAGCGAGCCGGGAAACCTAACGATGGGTGACCGCACTGGAAAGTCACGGCGTGGACCGTTGACTAATCCTGGACTGCGGGGAACCCTGGAAAACATTTTTAGGACATAAATAGACCCTTATTGAAGTATAAATCTCATTAGAAAGATTAAAGAAAAATTAAATAATTAGTACAAAGAAAAGTGAGAAATCGAAAAACAAACAAAATACGGTGTTACCGAAAAATCGGGAATGCCACCCGAACAGGGGCATTATGGTCATTTGACATCCCAAAGTGTCTTTTGACCTAAATGTCCATTAAAAATAAATAATATTACACTTAGAAAATGAAATGAAAAATTAATTTGGTGGTACCTAAAGTAAATAGCTAAAATCATGGGTTAATGTGGGATTAAGTGAACAATTAGATTATTATATGATTTAAACCTAGTTAGTGGACCACTATAGGATTAATTAAACACTAAATGGGGCTGATGTAAGTCCACTATCTCCAGCATCAACTTCATCTTCCCCATTTTCCCATCCAAGCCGAAATGAAGAGGTGAAGAATCCACCATTAACGTTTTCATGCAAGCTCTCATAACTCTCCATTTTCAACTCCAATCCCTTAAGTGGCTTCATGAAAGTTTGTCTACTCATCACAAGGAAGAGTTTGATACTAAATTTGAGAAGTTTAAGCAAGGTTTAACAAGCTCCAAGCATAAGGTAAGTTCATAATTTTGAAGATAGCTTTGTTAAGTTTTGTGTGCATGTTATGGGTGTTGGTTTGTGAAGGAAAATTTTGAGTTTGAAGAGTTATTGTTGTTTTCATTTTGGACAGCCATGGAGTCATGTTTTTGATGAGATATTTGTGCATATAATTGATGAGAAATGGTGTTGATCATGATGATTTAATAACCTAGTGAATTACTTCATGTTTATATGGTGATTTTGGCACTTGGATGAGAATTGATGAATTGTAGGGCAATGTGGTGTTGAACAAGGTTTTCGGCAGCTTGGGAACACTTGAATAAATGTATGTATTCATGGAAGTGTTGGCAGAATATTGACATAGAAGAATTGATGGATATGTATATGAACTTGTTGTGTAAAGTATATGCAAAAATTTGTAATGGTTAGGTGTGTATGTGATTGTACTTAGAACTTGTAAATTGAGTGTTAATTGGTGTATTGAGAATATTTGTATTCTGTCCAAATTGACCATAGTAAGAAGTGATAAATGAATATGGAATGGTATAAAATCAGAATTAGGTAAGGGGATTTAAAGTAGAGCAAGATAAATGTGTGTTTGAATTGGGGTTTGAAAGGCATATAGAGGGCAGTGTACATTTTAGCCAATAAGTTTAAATGTGTAACCTCAATTGGTATGAAACCAATTGGAGGTGAAACTAGGCACAAAATGTGCCAACTTTCATTGAGAAAACATACCAAAATTCTGCTTGCAAGGTGACCTAAGAAAATGACCAATTCGGATTAGGTGCAATTAGGACCTGAAAAATGACCAATTGGGCAGCAGTGAGTGTTTAGACCATAACTCACTCAAAACAGGTCCAATTGACCTGAAATTTTAACCATGAATAGTTAAGACCCATACCTACAAGTCTTATGAAGACACCAAAACCCAGAAATGACCAGAAGCAAGTCAAAAAGCTTGCACAAGTTCGGGTCCAAAAACTGGCCGAACCAAAGTTGACCAAATTGACCTAAAATTGACCTAATTTGATGCCATTTGACCGGCAATAGTATAATGACCATAACTTGGTCTACTTAACTCGGATTGACCTGAAATTTTGCCCCGCATGCAATAAGACATAGATCTACAAGTTTGTAGTTTTGATCGAAACCCAAAAACCGAGGTAACTAGGCCGTCCGGCTAGGTCAAACTAGTATCCTGGAATCCTGCAAAATGCAAGAAAACGCAATATACATAGAATTGAGTTTGGTAACACGTACCAACCCTAAAATCCTATCGAATGTGACATATAAAGGACACTAAAACCTAATTTACCTAGAAAACGCATCGAGGGTCGGTATATTAGGTAATTAAGCAAATAAAGGTATTCAATGAATTGTTTATCGAACATTATCATTAGAGGCAAATTAATTTAGCACTGAAACACTTCAAATTTTGTTTCTCAGTTAACAAGGACTCAGCAAAAGGGACAGAAACACTGAGTCCAGACCGAGAGACAGTCATCAGAGGTTTGTGCACAACAAGTTTTCAACTGATTTTGCTCTGAATAATATTTCATATGATTAATTGTATGTTATTGTTTTAAGTTGTGTTTGTGCACAACTAGTTTTTAACTGATTTTGTTTTGAATATTTCATATGATTAAATGACATATTTTTCTTATGTATTATGTTTGACAAGCATTGGATTTAATTCAATGATTATTGAAATTGTTATAGTAGGTATGAATTTAGCTTTGTGAAATGGTATTTCCACAAGTATTAAGCATTGTTATGGATTGAATAAATTATGCTTTAGAAAATTGTCATAGAACATGTTTTGAATTGTGATGGCAATTTTCATGGAAAAATGCAATTGTACGATTTGAATTGTGATGAGCATAAAACTTTATTGGATATTGAAATTGACTTTGAATCGAATTGTATTGTGATTTGTGCTCACTAAATGGATTGTGATATTGTTTTATATCTCACTATAGATGCTTGACTAGGTTATTACCTGTCTCTCTCATTTGTTGAGAAGACAATGGAGTTAGTTGTGTTTTGATTACCATGGTACGTGCACAGGCTTAGATTTTCCTCTGATTTGAGGTTAGATCTAAGTTTAATTTATCGTTATGGCCCTTGCGGAAGATTCATTATTGTGATGGTACTGTGCACGATGATTCGACCTCCCCGACCATAAAGAGTTAGAATCTGATTCGACCTCCCCGACCATAGGGAGTTAGAATCACATCGAATATGGCCCTTTTGGATTAGTCTTGCATGGTTAGTGAGATAAAGAATGATTTTTGAGATAAAGAATGATTTTTGAGATAAAGAATGATTTTTGAGATAAAGAATGAGTTTTGAGATACAGTATGATTTTTGAGATACAGTATGATTTTTGAAATACATAATAATTTTTGAGATACAGAATGGCTTTTGAATGGTAAGGAATTTTGATTTCCATTATGGTTTATGTATAATTGATTTCGTTAGAATTATTTAAATGGTTAGTCATGATTTGATAAATTGAATTTTGTGATCAATGTCATTTATACAAATGATTTACATTATTGGCAATAAATATTTTGAGTTTTGGAATTTGATGAGTATTCAGATTCCCAAATTATTTACTGTAAATTTTGTCAATGTATATTGTACTATGTTTTAAATTATAGTTGTGAACCACTGAGTTCACCACTCAGTGATAGCTTTGTATCTTTATCGCAGTAAGAAGAGCATAGAGCAGTAAGTAAATTTCCTTGAAGATATATTCAGATCAGCTCCAGGTATATCATAGGTATACCCATCTACATAGGTTTTGATGTATGCATGTAATAATATGTATGTAAATTATTTGAGCAGTTGTATAGAAACTCTTGTAAAATATTTTGGTATGTAATTAAATGTAAATTATTGTAAATGTAAATTTGAGATTTCATTTACTTTAATAGTTTGGTAGTATAATTCTTGTATCTCAGTCTTTGAAAAATCACTGCGGATTTGAGTTGAGAAAAATGTTGTGTTGAGAAATATGTTGGAGTTGAGATTTGCAAATATATATTGAAGTGCCTTTTACAGGTTTTCTGAAGAACTGTTTTATCCAAAATACAGATGGCACTCTGCCAAAATTTTTACAGAAACTCCAAATAAGTCAAATGTGTTAGTTCTATCACTTCAGTTCACAAAAGTTTTTAACACCTGTAAATAGTGCTCACCACTGTAAAAGAAGTAAGAAAAGTTTTGAAAATCCCTTGTAGTGTATTTAATGGGTTATCAGTAGACGGAGTTGGTAATTCATTAGGTATATTACGGGATCATGTTATACCTTACAGAGGGGTAGGGTGTGACATTGGGAATTGTAACACCCCTATTTGCATAGCCTAGTATATTTTACTATTCCGGTGATCGGTGTCGGTCTTGACAAGTAAGAGAAGTACAATCACATCTAAGACACCTAGATAAGCCCTGAACCCAAATAATTAGTGATTGCCAAGTAGTTAAGT
Organism: Hevea brasiliensis; assembly: GCF_030052815.1. Classification (NCBI taxonomy): domain Eukaryota; kingdom Viridiplantae; phylum Streptophyta; class Magnoliopsida; order Malpighiales; family Euphorbiaceae; genus Hevea; species Hevea brasiliensis. The sequence goes on along the minus strand of NC_079494.1, from coordinate 85,148,558 downwards.
ATAAATAAGAAAAACAGAATACAAGAAGTTAAATGAGCCGGGAGTCAGCGATGGGTGACCTTCTCGGGAATGACTGTGAGGGCAATCTAAACTCAAATTTCGAACAGTAAAATGTGACTCTGAGCTCCATAGGACCATTGTGAACACAGTGGAAAAGAGAAAATCACAAAAAAGAATTGTTAAGTAGGTAAAATAATTAGGTTAGAGATCCAGAAGAAATATTGAATTACTTACAAACTGGATCAAACCGGTGAGGGGCAGTTTGGTTAATTCAACCCTAAGCCTGACTCCTAACCTAACTGTCCAATAAAATAGGAGGAAAGAAAATTTTTGGATCAAGAATTAAATTAAAGAAGGAAATGGAAAAGAAATGAAAAAGAAATGAAAAATCCAAAAATCAAAAAGTTTATAACATCATGCATGACATAAGCATGATGCAATAAATCTAATATTTAAAAATTGAATTTTGTGGGATAATTATGTATTAATAAAGTTAAAACTTTAAAAGAAATAAAATTGTTTCCTTTCTTCTTCATTCACTCGTCAACACTCTCTCTCTCATCTCTCTTTCATTTTTTCTTCTTCCACCATTGAAGCTCACTTTCAAAGCTTCCTTACCCCTAAAATTAGCCATTAATTTTATATTTCCCTTAAGTAAAGTCTTACTATTTGGTTTGGATAGAGAGTTTGGGAACAGCAAAGATAAAAAAAAAAAAAGTGAAGAATTGAGGACACAAATTCTGCGCACTTAAGGTAAGTAATTGAATTTGGAAATCTTAGTTTATTTGTTGTGTTTGTATCTTAATTAAACTACAAATCAACTTAAAATTAAACAAAAACAATTATTGAGGGAACAAACATGAAATTCATCCAGCTAGGGTTAGGATTTGATATGAATGAGTTTGGTGGTTTTGAATGATTTTTTGAGGTGAATTAGGTGTGTAGAACATGAATACACACTTTAAATTGCATTAGATTTAACTTTGTGTGTAGCTAGGGTTTTGAACATGTGAAAAATTAAAGAAAAATTTGAGAATTGGCCAAATGATGTTATTGACATTATTTGAGTTGAGAAATGGACAATTGTGACTATTTGTGGTGTGTGTGAATTGTTGGAAACAAGTTCCATTCGGATTGGTGAAGGTCAATCTGCAAGTAGCTTGACCTAGGTCCCTTTCAGGGACCAAAACTGAAAATTTACTAACTCAATTGGTGTGAGACCAATTGCAAATGAAACTAGACACAAAATGACATATTTTTCATTTAGGAATCATGCCCAGAAAGTGACTATAACTTAGTGAACAATTAGGCCAAATCCAGAATTGGGCAAACTGACCTATACAAAAATGACAAAATGAACAGTAGTTACGTAAATGAACATAACTTCGTCTAGGAAAGTCCAAATGACCTGAATTTTATACCAATGGAAAGCTGAGCCACTAAGTTTGCCATTTAGATTGTTGATTATATGATTTAATTGTGTGTTTTGATCATGAGATGATTTATCCATTGCTGGTTGCAATGGATGTGTGGCAGCATTCAAGAGAACACCAACATTTTGTGCAAGGTTTGTGGCTTCATGGGTGGCTCAAGGTTTGGCCTTTTAATTTGCAATTATTGTATAATCTAAAAGCTCATCCTATGTCTAATTAAATTGTTTAATTAGAATTTTAATCACACAATTAAATTTTTATTCAAATCAGATTTCTAAAAATTGTTTGAATGTGATTCAAATATGAATTTTAAAAGTTGTTTGAATGTGATTCAAATATGAATTTTTAAAGTTGTCTGAATCATATTTAATCTAATTTTTTAAAGTTGTTTGAATAATATTCAGATCTGAATTTTTAAAAATTGTTTGAATGTGATTCAAATCTGAATTTTTAAATTTATTTGAATCATATTCAAATCTGGAATTTTAAGTTGAATATGAGATATTCAATTTAATCTAAGTATGTATGTTTTATTTAATTGTTAACTAGTGATATGCATGATGGATTGTAACACCCCTACGTTCGGTAGTGCGTACTACTGTTCCGGTGACCAGTGTTGTCCGGACAGCTAGGATGCCTAGAACTACACTTCGATATGAGTGAGGAGACATAAAATAATGGAATACAAGAAGAGAAAATACAAGAAAAACAAAGGAAAAATAATAGCAAAGAAATGTAACTAAGTTAAACGAGCTGAGAACCCTAGCAATGGGTGACCGCACTGGGAAGTCACGGCATGGACCATTGACTAACCCTGCACTACAGGGAACCCTAGAAAATATTTTTAGGACTAAAATAAACCCCTATTGAAGTATAAATATCATTAGAAATATCAAAGAAAAATTAAATAATTGGTACAAAGAAAAGTGAGAAATCGAAAAATGGACAAAACCCGGTGTTACCGAAAAATCGGGAATGCAACACGAACAGGGGCATCGTGGTCATTTGACACCCCGAGTTGTCTTTTGACCTAAATTTCCATTAAGAATAAATAATATTACACTTAGAAAATATAATGAAAAATTAATTTAGGGGTACCTAATGTAAATAGCCAAAGTGGAGTGTAAATGGAGTAATTATCAATTAAAACATATAATATAGTTTAATTAAGGTGAGTGGACCACTATGGACTAAAATATTCATTAAGTGGGCAGATGTAAACCCACTAAACACTTCATCATCTTCATTTCTTCTCCCATGCCGAAGTGAACTCCATTAAAGCCTCCATAGCCAAAACTTGAGAGAGCTCCTAATCTCCTCCATTCTCACCTCCAACCATCAAAGTTTCTTCACTAATCTTGGTCCCCACCTCACAAGGAAGAAGTAGATACCAAAATCAAGGGAGATTAGTGAAGATTTAATAAGTCCCAACAATAGGTAAGTTTGTATTTTTGATTATTGCTTTGTTAAAGTTTGTAAGGAAATTATGGGTGTTTGTTTTATGGAGAAATTTTTGAGTTTTGATGTTGAATGGGAATGTGCACTTTTGGTAGCCATGGAAGCACCTTGAAGGCAGTTTATTTGTGCTTGTAAATGGTGAATTAAATGATTTATTAAATGTATATTGTGTAGGAAATTGTTGGGTGATGTATACTTAATATATGTAAATGTAAAATGAAATTTAAAGCTTAGAAAGTAATGGAATGTAAGTGTACCATTGTGGCAGTTTGCTAACTCTTGAGGAATGTTGGAATTCATGCTTAGTTTATGGAATAATGATGTTAAAATGTGTTGGTTGTTATGGCAGTTTGAGTGCATGAATGATGGTGTGAAGTTGGACATGTAAATGAGCATGAATTGGTGATTGAATTGTTGTAAATTGAATTGGACAAATTCTGCACTTGTTGGTGCACATTGAATGTAATTGTAAGCTGCCAAAATGACCTATAATATGTTGTAAATTATTTTTAGGTTGTGGTACAACCAGAATTGGTTTGAATGTTAAGTTTGGTGAGTGCTAAAAGTGATGCTTGATGTGTATGCAAGAAGTGCAATAAGGTAGTTTGAGTTTTAGGCCTATAACTTCAATTGTGTGGCTCCAATTGGTATAAGACCAATTGGAGGTGAAACTAGGCACAAAATGTGCCAACTTTCATGAAGGAAGCTTGCCAAAATTCTGCTTGTAAGGTAGCTTTCCAAAATTCTGCTTGAAAAGTGACCAAATCCGGATTAGTGCAATTGAGGCCTGAAAATTGATCATTTGGGCAGCAGTTAGTTTTTAGGCCATAACTCACTCAAAACAAGTCCAATTGACCTGAAATTTTGACCATGAATATTTAAGACCCATATCTACATGTCTTATGAAGACACCAAAACCCAGAAATGACCATAAGCAAGTCAAACAGCTTGCACAAGTTCGGGTCCAAAAACTGGCCGAACCTAAAATGACCTAAAGTGACCTAAAGTGACCAATTTTGATGTAATTTGACCAGCAATAGTAAAATGACCATAACTTGGTCTACATAACTCAGAATGACTTGAAATTTTGCCCCGCGTTCCATAAGACACATATCTACAAGTTTGTAGTTTTGATCGAAACCCAAAAACCGAGGGAACTAGGTCGTCTGGCTAGGTCAAACTAGTATTCCGGAATCCAGCAAATTGCAAGAAAATGCAGTATACACGGAAATGAACTTGGTAACATGTACCAACCCTAAAAGACTATCTAATGTGACATGTTAGTAACATTAAAACCTAAATTACCTAGAATGCACCGAGAGTCGACATATTAGGTTGATTAAGCAAATACTAGCATTCAATGAATTACTTATTGAACCTCATTCTTAGAGACAGTTTAAATGAGTACTGAAACACTTCAAATTGTGTTTCTCAGTTAGCAAAGACTCAGGGAAGGGGAAGGAAACACTGAGTCAGAGCCAAGAGACAGTTATCATAGGCTTGTGCACAACTAGTTTTTAACTAATTTTGTTTGAATATTTCATATGATTAAAGGACGTATTTTTCTTATGTATTATGTTTAACAAGCATTGGATTTAATTCAATGATTATTGAAAATTGTTATAGTATGTATGAATTTAGCTTTGTGAAATGGTATTTCCACAAGTATTAAGAATTGTTATGGATTGAATAAATTATGTTTTGGAAAATTGTGATAGAACATTTTTTGAATTGTGATGGTAATTTTCATGGAAAAATGCAAATTTATGGTTTGAATTGTGATGAGCATAAAAATTATTGGATATTGGAATTGAATTTGAATCGAATTATATTGTGATTTATGCTCACTAAAAGGATTGTGGTATTGTTTTATATCTCACTATAGATGCTTGACTAGGTTATTACCCGTCTCTCTCATTTGTTGAGAAGACAATGGAGTTAGTTGTGTTTTGATTACCATGGTACGTGCACAGGCTTAGATTTTCCTCTGATTTGAGGTTAGATCTAAGTTTATTTTATCGTTATGGCCCTTGCGGAAGATTCATTATTGTGATGGTACTGTGCACGATGATTCGACCTCTCCGACCATAGGGAGTTAGAATCTGATTCGACCTCCCCGACCATAGGGAGTTAGAATCACATCGAATATGGCCCTTTCGGATTAGTTTTGCATAGTTAGTGAGATTAGAATAATTTTTGAGATACAACATGGTTTTTGAGACACAGAATGTTTTTGAATGGTAAAGAATTGTGATTTCAATTATGATTTATGTATAATTGATTTTGTTGGAATTAACTAAATGGTTAGTTATGATTTGATAAAATGAATTTTGTGATCAAAGTCATTTTATACAAATGATTCACATTATTGGCAATGAATATTTTGAGTTTTAGAATTTGATGAGTATTCAGATTTCCAAATTATTTACCGTAAATTTTGTCAATGTATATTGTACTATGTTTTAAATTATAGTTGTGCACCACTGAGTTCACCACTCAGCGATAGCTTTGTATGCTGTCGCAGGTAAGAAGAGCATAGAGCAGTGAGTAAGTTTCTTTGAAGAAACTTTCAGATCAGCTCCAGGTATATTATAGGTATACCTATGTACATAGGTTTTGATGTATGCATGTAATAATATGTATGTGAATTATTTGAGCAGTTGTATAAAAACTCTTGTAAAATATTTTGGTATGTAATTAAATGTAAATTATTGTAAATGTAAATTTGAGATTTCATTTACTTGAATAGTTTTATAATATAAATTTTGAGTCTTATAATCAATGAAATATTTCTTCATGATGAGATTGGTTTGAAAATGAATTGATTGTTTATTGAGAATTGAATTGTGAATTGAAATAAAGTTTATTGGAGTTGTATTTGAGAAAACATATTGGGAGCATTTTCTTTTGCAAGATTGAAGAACTGTTTTCTCAAAATACAGCCTGCACTTTGCCGAAATTTTGAAAAAATTTTATAACACCAGATTTTAATCTATGACTTAAATTTCTCGAAAATTTTTTTAAAATCCCTTGTAGTATATTTAATGGATTATCGGTAGGAGAAGTACGGTAATTCATTAGGTATACTACGGGATCATGTTACATCTTATAGGGGAGTAGGGTGTGACATGTTTTGTGGTATCAGAGCAATGGTTTTAAAGCAAATTTTGAACTGTGAATTTGAAATCTTTTTGTCGGTAACTATAACTGCTCAAGTGTTTGATACATATAGTACATTTACATAATAAATATGAACTAATGGAGAGGAATCTCCTTGTGTTGGTACAGGAAAAGAAAATCCTATGAAAAGATATGGAAGAGAAGAATGAGACAATAGAACAGTCTGTGATGGCAGAAGTACAAGTTGAGGCCCCACCTCCACAAAGTGTCGAAGGCCCTACTGTACCAGTTTTATAAGTACAAATTACTGCACAAATGGCCCAGCAAATGGCCACTTTCTTTCAACAAATGACTGATACTCTGTCAGCTCAAACTAAAGTACAAACCCAACCCCCATAAGGGCAGTGTGAAATAGAGAAGAGGGAGAAATCTACGGGTTAGAGCTCGAGCAGTAATTTGAGGAACCCCGAGCTCAGGGATACGATAGAGGTAGATCATCAGGGCAGAGAACACCAAGATCTAGTCGTCGAACAACCAGAAGTTCCTATTCTGCCCGTTTCTGCCATGTTTGTGGTAAGCTACATGGAGGTATTTGTCGAAGGGCCTCTAGAGCCCGCTACAATTGTGGAAAACTTGGACACTTTGCTAAAGATTGTACTAGAGCACCTCGATCTGCTTTTCGGAGTTCACAGACCGTCAGTCAGAGTCGAGAAAGAAATAGAGTTGGTACTCCTCACCACTATAACACAGTGAATCAACCTGAATATAGTAGCGCACCAATCAGAGCGTCCACTATGCGCCAAGGAGAAAGAGCAGAAACTTTAGATGTAGCTGCTGGTAAGTTCTTAATTTTTGAAAGAAACAATTAGTTATTATTTGATCCCAGCACTACTTAGTTGTGTGTTAGTGTCAGAACTATATACTCTGTTGTTATTCCTTTACATGGGAATAAATTTTGATGTATTAGTGACTAGTCCTTTAGGATAATAACTATAATAACAAGTATGATTGACATTAATTTTGGAAGAATTGTTAGCTAAAAGTATTTTCTAACATACCAAAAATTATAAAGCTAATTGGCAAGCCTACTTAATGTAAGGCAAGAGGACCTAAAAGTAAGTTACAGTAATAGAATTGCTCTAGATGAGGGCAAAGATGTTACTGTTAGTAATTATTAATGGATATTGTAATCAGAATCGGTTTAGGATATTAGTGGATTCGAGAAAGATAAGATGTTAGAAAACCTAGTCCATGAGGTTATAACGTAGTGACTATATAATGTTCTCGATGTTTGTATTGTAAGCTGCAGATTATAGTACTGACACAGGATTATTGTGTAGAGCTACATGCTTCCTCGTGGTATAATAAATTAAGAATATTTGTAAGTAATCTATAAATTGATACAGTTGCACTCGAATAGAGTACTATTACTGGAAATAAATGTGAAAATTTTAGTCAAAAATTTAAAACTTCAAAACTAGCCTATCAAACGACTACACTTGTAAGGTAGCTAGAGTCAGTGACTTAGTTATATTAATGTGAATTACCTGTACCACAGTAATTGCTATAAGCTTAGAGATATCAGTACGACTTATCATCCTCAGACGGATGGACAGTCGAAACAAGTGATTCAGGTAAATTTTGAAACTCGTTGAGTTTCTATAAATAATGAAATGAAATGATAGTAATAACCTGTAAGATGTAATAAACCCTCGAGAATATACTGAGAACTTCTGTCCTTGAATCCGAGGGGAGATGGGACAGATACATCCCACTAACAGAATTTGTATACATTAATAAGTGTCAAGCTAGCATACAAGTGGCACCCTATGAAACATTGTAAGGGAACATATAACTATGGATTTTGTGATGAGATTTCCGAGGACACAGAATAGTCATGATGCAGTATAGGTTATAGTTGATAGACTAACCAAGTCTGCTCACTTTTTGCCAGTCCGGATGGACTATAGCCTGAGAAGATTGGCCAGATTGTACATAAATGAGATTATAAAACTGCATGGAGTGCCAGTATTGATTGTATCAGACAGAGATCCTAGGTTCACTTCTAGATTCTGGGGTAGTCTTCAAAGAGCCCTAGGAAGTAGATTGAACTTCAGCACAGCATTCCACCCACAGACAGATGGCCAACTTGAAAGGGTTATTCAGATATTGGAGGATATGCTACGGGCTTGTATGATTGAGTTTGAAGGTAGTTGGGATACATACATGCCTTTAATTGAGTTTGCTTATAACAACAGCTACCAATCAAGCATTGGGATGCCTCCATATGAAGCTTTGTATGGCAGAATGTGCAGAACTCCCTTATGTTGGGATGAAGTTGGTGAAAGAAAGATGATTGGGCCAGAAATTATTCAGCAGACATAGGAAAAGATCAAATTGATCAGAGATAGACTCAAGGCTGTGTCAGACCATCAGAAGTCTTATGTTGATCTGAAGAGAAGAGATATTGAATATGCAGTGGGTGATAAAGTATTCCTCAAAGTTTCTCCTTGGAAGAGGATTATGAGATTTGGCAGAAAGGGGAAACTGAGTCCTCATTTCATTGGACCATATGAGGTTCTGGAAAGAGTGGGTCCTTTGGCATATTGGTTAGCATTACCTCCGGAGTTAGCAAGGATACACATTGTCTTCCATGTGTCCCTGTTAAGGAGGTAAAAATCAGACCCATCTCATGTACTATCAGTTGAATAGATTGAGGTAAAATCCAGACCTCTCATATGAGGAAGAACCCATAGAAATTCTAGCTTATGAGGTGAAACAGTTGAGGAATAAATAGATACACCTAGTTAAAGTGCTGTGGAACCATCGTTCAGGCCAGGAAGTTACTTGGGAACTTGAAGAGGATATGAGGAGACAACACCATAGCTATTCAGAGACTAATGCCAAGTAAAAAATTTCGAGACAAAATTTATTTAAGGGGGGGGGGGGGGGAAATTGTAACACCCCTATGTTCGGTAGTGCGTACTACTGTTCCGGTGACCAGTGTTGTCCGGACAGCTAGGATGCCTAGAACTACACATCGATATGAGTGAGGAGACATAAAATAATGGAATACAAGAAGAGAAAATACAAGAAAAACAAAGGAAAAATAATAACAAAGAAATGTAACCAAGTTAAACGAGCCGAGAAACCTAGTGATGGGTGACCGCACCGGAAAGTCACGGAGTGGACCGTTGACTAACCCTGGACTGCGGAGAACCCTGAAAAATATTTTTAGGACTTAAATAGACCCCTATTGAAGTATAAATATCATTAGAAATATCAAAGAAAAATTAAATAATTAGTACAAACAAAAGTGAGAAATCAAAAAATGGACAAAACCCGGTGTTACCGAAAAATTGGGAATGCAAGTCGAACAGGGGCATTGTGGTCATTTGACACCCCGAGTTGTCTTTTGCCCTAAATGTCCATTAAAAATAAATAATATTACACTTAGAAAATATAATGAAAAATTAATTTAGGGGTACCTAATGTAAATAGCCAAAAGTGGAGTGTAAATGGAGTAATTATCAATTAAAACATATAATATAGTTTAATTAAGGTGAGTGGACCACTATGGACTAAAATATTCACTAAGTGGGCAGATGTAAACCCACTAAACACATCATCATCTTCATTTCTTCTCCCATGCTGAAGTGAACTCCATTAAAGCCTCCATAGCCAAAACTTGAGAGAGCTCCTAATCTCCTCCATTCTCACCTCCAACTATCAAAGTTTCTTCACTAATCTTGGTCCCCACCTCACAAGGAAGAAGTAGATACCAAAATCAAGGGAGATTAGTGAAGATTTAATAAGTCCCAACAATAGGTAAGTTTGTATTTTTGATTATTGCTTTGTTAAAGTTTGTAAGGATATTATGGGTGTTCGATTTATGGAGAAATTTTTGAGTTTTGATGTTGAATGGGAATGTGCACTTTTGGTAGCCATGGAAGCACCTTGAAGGCAGTTTATTTGTGCTTGTAAATGGTGAATTAAATGATTGATTAAATGTATATTGCGTAGGAAATTGTTGGGTGATGTATACTTAATATATGTAAATGTAAAATGAAATTTAAAGCTTGGAAAGTAATGGAATGTAAGTGTACCATTGTGGCAGTTTGCTAACTCTTGAGGAATGCTGGAATTCATGCTTGGTTTATGGAATAATAATGTTAAAATGTGTTGGTTGTTATGGCAGTTTGAGTGCATGAATGATGGTGTGAAGTTGGACATGTAAATGAGCATGAATTGGTGATTGAATTGTTGTAAATTGAGTTGGACAAATTCTGCACTTGTTGGTGCACATTGAATGTAATTGTAAGCTGCCAAAATGACCTATAATATGTTGTAAATTATGCTTAGGTTGTGGTACAACCAGAATTGGTTTGAATGTTAAGTTTGGTGAGTGTTAAAAGTGATGCTTGATGTGTATGCAAGAAGTGCAATAAGGTAGTTTGAGTTTTAGGCCTATAACTTTAATTGTGTGGCTCCAATTGGTATGAGACCAATTGGAGGTGAAACTAGGCACAAAATGTGCCAACTTTCATGAAGGAAGCTTGCTAAAATTCTGCTTGTAAGGTAGCTTGCCAAAATTCTGCTTGAAAAGTGACCAAATCCGGATTAGTGCAATTGAGGCCTGAAAATTGATCATTTGGGCAGCAGTTAGTGTTTAGGCCATAACTCACTCAAAACAGGTCCAATTGACCTAAAATTTTGACCATGAATATCTAAGACCCATATCTACAAGTCTTATGAAGACACCAAAACCCAGAAATGACCATAAGCAAGTCAAACAGCTTGCACAAGTTCGGGTCCAAAAACTGGCCGAACCTAAAATGACCTAAAGTGACCTAAAGTGACCAATTTTGATGCAATTTGACCAGCAATAGTAAAATGACCATAACTTGGTCTAAATAACACAAAATGGCCTGAAAGTTTTCCCCGCGTTCCATAAGACACATATCTACAAGTTTGTAGTTTTGACCAAAACCCAAAAACCGAGGGAACTAGGTCGTCCGGCTAGGTCAAACTAGTATCCCGGAATCCAGAAAATTGCAAGAAAATGCAGTATACACGGAAATGAACTTGGTAACATGTACCAACCCTAAAAGACTATCGAATGTGACATGTTAGTAACATTAAAACCTAAATTACCTAGGATGCACCGAGGGTCGACATATTAAATTGATTAAGCAAATACTAGCATTCAGTGAATTACTTATTAAACCTTATTCTTAGAGACAGTTTAAATGAGTACTGAAACACTTCAAATTGTGTTATGATTTGATTTTGTTGGAATTACCTAAATGGTTAGTTATGATTTGATAAATTGAATTTTGTGATCAAAGTCATTTTATACAAATGATTCACATTATTGGCAATGAATATTTTGAGTTTTAGAATTTGATGAGTATTCAGATTTCCAAATTATTTACCGTAAATTTTGTTAATGTATATTGTACTATGTTTTAAATTATACTTGTGCACCACTGAGTTCACCACTCAATGCTGTCGCAGGTAAGAAGAGCATAGAGCAGTGAGTAAGTTTCTTTGAAGACACTTTCAAATCAGCTCCAGGTATATTATAGGTATACCCATATACATAGGTTTTAATGTATGCATGTAATAATATGTATGTAAATTATTTGAGCAGTTGTATAAAAACTCTTGTAAAATATTTTGGTATGTAATTAAATGTAAATTATTGTAGATGTAAATTTGAGATTTCATTTACTTGAATAGTTTTGTAATATAAATTTTGAGTCTTATAGTCAATGAAATATTTCTTCATGATGAGATTGGTTTGAAAATGAATTGATAGTTTTTTGAGAATTGAATTGTGAATTGAAATAAAGTTTATTGGAGTTGTATTTGAGAAAACATATTGGGAGCATTTTCTTTTGCAGGATTGAAGAACTGTTTTCTCAAAATACAGCCTGCACTTTGCCAAAATTTTCAAAAAATTTTATAACACCAGATTTTAATCTATGACTTAAATTTCTCGAAAATTGTTTTAAAATCCCTTGTAGTATATTTAATGGATTATCGGTAGGAGAAGTACGGTAATTCATTAAGTATACTACGGGATCATGTTACATCTTATAGGGGAGTAGGGTGTGACATGGATGATCATGGACTATAAAAGACCAATGTGATTGGATTTATTTCTTTTATGTTTCTTTGGGATTGTAAATTAATTAACTTATTTTATTTTATTTTGGGCATGTATTATTAAGGTTGTAATAAGTTTTGGGTTGTAATTTCATTTATTTAAGTTCATGTAAATTCGCCTTGGTATGCCAAGGATTACTATGTAATATTGGATTGCAAGAAGTTCAAGGAGGTCAAGACCATTGGTGGGACCAGTGGGAGAAATTCAAGATCAAGTGTTGATTATGTACTCCTTCAGCAACTCTTGTAAAATGAATGAATGAAATGCACCTAGGAATGCCCTGATTCAATTCTTGGTAGCTCAGAATTGAATCCCTTAGAAAGTCCATGATCATACCATATTTATTGCTTATCCATGAATGCATGAGATGTATGGGAATGTATGCAATTATATGATATATGCATGCTAAATGGATAATGTGCAAAGTGAGACCTTAATAGTAATTAGGATGACCATAAAATCTTCCAAACAAATGATTAAGTTGGAAATGCTATAATTAAAGTAATTATAACATGGACCCTCCATTGGGGCAATTATTTTAAGAAGTTTTAAATAGTAGCATAAGATGAAATTAATTTAAGAGATTTTCTTAAGAATAATTGTTAAGCATGAGATGTTGTAAATATGTAAATAGTTTGGTGGCCAATATTGGATGTACCTGAAGACATTAAAATTATTTGCATAATTACTGACTCAATGGGATCAACTTAACTAATGCAAGATAAGTCAATAATGGATATACCTAAGATTTTGAGCATTAGGGCCTAGGTAAAGGATTGAACCTCACATGAGATGTGATGGGCAAGGAGTTGCTCACTTATAGTTTATTGTAATTCCAATAATGGATGTACCTGAGAATAATCAATATAATTATAAGAATTCAATCACCCACTAGAAATCCATCCAACTAGGATTTCCGTTTTCTACTTTAGAAGGGTAGGATTCGCTAAGTTAGTGGGAGGACCAATTTGATTAAAAGACCATAATCATTTTGGTTAATTACTTGATACATTTACTAATTAATATGGTTATTTTTAACAATTAATTTTCTGATAATAATGAGCACGGAACAACCACCACCATCCAATATCCCTGCAAGCATACTTGATCGCAATAGGTTGACAGGACCTAATCTCTCTAATTGTCTAAGAAATTTGAAACTTGTCCTGAACCTTGAACATATAGGATATGTTCTAGACTCAAATGTTCCTGGTCCCTTTGTTAGTAGTATGCCCTAGAGCATATCATTTAGTATGTATCTTGTACATATTTTTATTAATAAAAGACATTTCCGCTTTTCCGTTTACATAATATATTTATGTGTAATAGAAAAGGTCCATTGATATTTTGTTAGAAATATTATTCTTAAGTTGTTAAGAACATGAGTGACAATATTTCTAGCACAAAGTATCATAAATAGATTCACAATCGAGGATACTTCATAATAAGGACATGACTTATCCAGAAAGATTGTATTCATATTTGTTCCCAAGTTATTTATATGAGATATAAATAAGATGGAATGGTGAGTCTCATGCCACATAACAAACATGATAGGCACTTATAAATGATAAGTAAGCCGAACTAGCCACACTTATGACAAGCACATGGAGTTTACTCTAGTCAATGTTTCGTCATAAATCATATCAGTGCATATAATCTTTAGACCTGAGATAGCACAGTTATCTTGTATATAGGTAGTTTGAGTTTGATACTGCTTTCATACTTGTACTATGTATGGGTATATGGGCATGTGTTGGCTCATACTAGTTATATATGGAGGTAGGTGTTGATCAATATAGAATTTGTTCCTCTAAGTAAATAGAGATAAAATCCTATGTTCATTTAATTGTTCTTGATGTTTCAAGTTCCTGGCCAGGACAGATAGATTTTTTCAGAAAAGAGTTTCTGATGAGAAAATCATTTTAATCAAGAACTGGAATTAAAAGAAAACATAATATTCATAGCAAATGGAGTTTGACATAAACCATGACTCCAGCTTGAGTTGGAATTTTGTAACAGAGAGTTTCTAGTGCATGGTAACATATGATTATAGGTTCATTTAAGGTAAACCTTATTACTAATTGGGTGGCCATGGCATGCTATGCTTGGTGTTAACCATGGTCTATGAGGTTCATAAAATGATTTAGAGAAATCATTTATGGTAAGAAAAAGTTCTGATGATATTAATAGTTGATATCATGTCTCATTGACAATTAGTGATGAGCCTAGCAAGTCACACACATACACAAGTTATCACCTCTTTAAATATGATTTAATTAGTTAATTAAAGAGTTTAATTGATTAATTAAAGAGGTTTGGATGTGTAGTATAAATTGCAAAGTCCCTAGCATGACTTGGAACCAAATCTAGATTATTGGATGTGTAGTATAAATTAAATTTATATTTAAAGTGTTTAAATATGAATTTAATTAATGAGAAATTAATTAATAGATATTAATTAATTAATTTATATTTGATATAAATTAATTAGAAGAAGAGAAATAATTATTTTGGGTTGAGAACTCAAAATTAAGACACAGGGGCATTTTGGTCATTTCACAGTGTGACACGTGGCACCATGAGATGGTGACACATGGGATTACACATAAGCTTGCCAAATGTTTTTTAATCATGAAAGATGATTAAAATCAAGATTAAATATAGGTTTGACACTTGGCACAATGTGATTTGGTCACTTAAACCTAGAGCTAATCAAAGGGTGACATGTGGCAAGGGTTTAATGTGTTAACCTAGCTATTTAAGTGTGGTTATGAAAAGAAAAAATAACCAGCAGCCACTCCTCTCCTTTGTGATGCTATTTTGAGGCTTTTCATCTATTCTTCTTCATCTCTCATCAATTCAAAGAGATTAGCCATCAATCTCTTGAATTAAGAACACTAGAAATTGTTTCTAGTGTCCTGTTTACATCTCTAATCTCTTAAAAGGCAGAACTTGAATTTCTAATTAATAGAAAAAGCTTTAGAAGTTGTTCAAGGGCTGGGGACAACATCTGGTGTCCTGAAGATGAATCTTAAAGGCGCTGACACGCTGCAGTGCATCAAGAGGTTAGTGTAATCGTTCTTGATTTAATCTAGGGTTCTAAAATTAATCTGATTAATTTTAAAATCTTAAATGGCAAATACAGATCCAAAAACATATTAAAAGAGTTTTAATATGTTGTTTATCATTGAAATCAAATGGATAAAAATAAATCTTGCATGTTGCATGTGACCCTAGGTGAAAATTTTTGAATTCAATGGTATAAACTTGTGTTTTTCACGCTTCCGTTCCTTCAATTGGTATCAGAGCCACTATGTTTGCCATTTAGATTATTGATTATATGATTTAATTGTGCATTTGATCATGAGATCAAAAGATCATTGCTGGTTGCAAAGCAAAGTGGCGGCATATTTAAAAAAAAACACCATCAATGGCGCGCATGGTTTGGCTACCATGGGTGGTTCAAGGTTTGGCTTTTAATTCTGCAATTGTTGTATGATCTAAGGCCTATTCTTTGTCTAATTAAAGTGTTTAATTAGTAATTTTAATCACACAATTAAATTATGATTCAAATCAGAATTTTAAAAATTGTTTGAATGTGATTCAAATCTGAATTTTAAAAGTTGTTTGAATGTGATTCAAATCTGAATTTTTAAAGTTCTTTGAATCATATTTAAATCTGATTTTTTAAAATTGATTGAATAAAATTCAGATATGATTTTTTAAAAAATGTTTGAATGTGATTCAAATCTGATTTTTTTAAAAATTTTTGAATGTGATTCAAATCTGAATTTTTAAAGTTGTTTGAATATGATTCAAATCTGAATTTTTAAATTTGTTTAAATGAGATTCAAATCTGAATTTTTAAATTTATTTGAATCATATTCAAATATGGATTTTTAAGTTGAATATGAGATATTCAATTTAATTTAAGTATGTATGTGTTATTTAATTGTTAAATAGTGATATGCATGATGGATGATCATGGACTATAAAAGACCAATGTGATTGGATTTATTTCTTTTATGTTTCTTTGGGATTGTAAATTAATTAATTTATTTTAATTTATTTTGGGCATGAATTATTAAGTTTGTAACAATTTTTGGGTTGTAATTTCATTTATTTAAGTTCTTGTAAATTCGCCTTGGTATGCTAAGGATTACCTTGTAATATTGGATTGCAAGAAGTTCAAGGAGGTCAAGAGCATTGGTGGGACCAGTGGGAGGAATTCAAGATCAAGTGTTGATTATGTACTCCGTCAGCAACTCTTGTAAAATAAATGAATGAAATGTACCTAGGAATGCCCTGATTCAATTCTTGGTGGCTCAGAATTGAATTCCTTAGAAAGTCCATGATCATAACATATTTATTGCTTATACATGAATGCATGAGATGTGTGGGAATGTATGCTATTATATGATATATGCATGCTAATTGGATAATGTGCAAAGTGAGACCTTAATAGTAATTAGAATGACCATAAAATCCTCCAAACAAATTATTAAGTTGGAAATGCTATAAATAAAGTAATTATAACATAGGCCCTCCATTGGGGCAATTATTTTAAGAAATTTTAAATAGTTGCATAAGATGCAATTAATTTAAGAGATTTTCTTAAGAATAATTGTTAAGCATGAGATGTTGTAAATATGTAAATGGTTTGGTGGCCAATATTGGATGTACCTGAGGACATTGAAATTATTTGCATAATTACTGGCTCAATGGGATCAACTTAACTAATGCAAGATAAGTCAATAATGGATGTACCTGAGATTTTGAGCATTAGGGGCTAGGTAAAGGATTGAACCTCACATGAGATGTGATGGGCAAGGAGTTGCTCACTTATAGTTTATTGTAATTCCAATAATGGATGTACCTGAGGATGATCAATAGAATTATAAGAATTCAATCACCCACTAGAAATCCATCCAACTAGGATTTTTGTTTTCTACTTTGGAAGTGTAGGATTCGCTAAGTTAGTGGGAGGACCAATTTGATTAAAAGACCATAATCATTTTGGTTAATTACATGATACATTTACTAATTAATCTGGTTATTTCTGTAATTAATTTTCTGATAATAATGAGCATAGAACAACCACCACCATCCAATATCATTCCAAGCATACTTGATCGCAATAGGTTGACAGGACCTAATCTCTCTGATTGGCTAAGAAATTTGAAACTTGTCCTAAACCTTGAACATATAGGATATGATCTAGATTCAAATGTTCCTGGTCCCTTACCTCCAGAGGCCACACAAGAGGAACATGAAACTTTGGACAAGTGGAAGGAGCATGATATGAGAGCTAAGTGTTACATGCTTGCTTTCATGAGTAATGAGTTACAGAAGCAGTATGAGAACATGCAGAGTGTGAGCTCTTTCACCTATAAGAGTTGTATGGTGAGCACAGTAGGAATGCTAGGTATGAGTATCTAGACAGCTATTCCGTATGAGGATGTCTGAGGGACAGAATGTTGGGGATCATGTCCACAAGATGATTCGGCTGATTGAGCAATTGGAACATCTTGACTTTAACATGGATTTCCAACTACAAACGGATTTGATCCTTCAGTCCCTTCCTGAGTCTTTTGGGAATTTTGTGACAAATTTTCATATGACTAAACAGGAATGCACCTTAGCTGGTTTACTCAACATGCTGGTTATTGCCCAAAAGAATATGCCAGGCAATAAAGGAAAAGAGGTACTTTGGTTGCATATTTTTCTGCTGGAAAGTCCAACAAGAAGAAGGGCAATAAGAAAAAGAAACCTCAGATTCCTGGTCCTTCCAAGAAAATAGCTAAACAGAAAAGGAAGACTAAAGATGATGGAGGCAAAGGAAAGTGTTTCCACTGCCAAAAGGATGGGCACAGGAAAAGGAACTGCCCAGAGTATATTGCTTCTCTGAAGAACAAGAAGGATACACCTTCGGAAGGTATGTCCATATCTTGTTATTTAGATTCTAATGATACTCATAGTTCATCTACAGTTTGGGTTTTAGATACTGGTGCCAGTTCTCACATTTCTAATGATATGCAGGAACTAGCAAATAGTAGCAGCTTGCGTTCTCAAGATATTAGAGTTCGGATTGGCAATGGCTCAACTGTTGAAGCTTTAGCCATAGGATCAAAATCCTTTTACATGTTTGGACATGTTTTGTGTTTAGATAATATTTTATATGTACCTGATGCTTTTAAGAACATCATTTCTATATCTAGTTTGACTAGAAAAGGCTATGAATTTTAGTTCACAGATAATGTTTGCAATATTTATTTTGGAAATAAATATGTTGGTTCGGGTTATATGAATGATGGTTTTTACTATTTAGATAATAATGACAAACACAAATTGAATGCAATGCCATGGTGAAAACCAACTCAAGTTCAAAATATATTTGGCACTTAAGGTTATGTCATGTTGCAGAAGATAGGATTGCAAAACTTGAGAAAATGGGGATTCTATCCTCATTGGGCTCTGAGCCTACTCCAACTTGTGAATCTTGCCTTCAGGGCAAAATGACTAGATCACCCTTTGTTGGACAAGGGCTAAGAGTTGAAAATATTTTGGAGCTAATACATAGTGATGTATGCGGTCCATTTAAAGAAATGGCTAGAGGGGGTTTTCATTATTTTATTACCTTTACTGATGATAAATCAAGGTTTGGGTATTTGTATTTGATGAAATACAAACATGAATCTTTTGAAAAGTTCAAAGAATTTAAGTCTGAAGTAGAAAATCAAACAGGAAAGAGTATTAAAGCTCTTCGATCAGATCGTGAAGGTGAATATTTGAGTACTGAATTTGATGAATACTTGAGAGAGCATGGCATTGTTTCTCAGCTGACTCTTCCAGGAACGCCACAACTAAATGGTGTATCTGAAAGGAGAAATCGTACCTTATTGGATATGGTACGTAGTATGATGAGCTATACTGATATGCCAATCTTCTTTTAGGGATTTGCATTAGAATCAGTTTTGTATATTATGAATAGGATTCCATCAAAATCAGTTTCTTCCACACCTTATGAGATATGGCATGGAAGAAAACCAAGTCTTAAGCATGTTAAGATTTGGGGTTGTCCAGCTTATATCAAAAAGCTGAACACTGATAAATTGGAGACCAGATCAGAAAAAGGTCGATTTGTTGGATATCCAAAAGAAAGTTTTGGATATTATTTTTATTTGCCTACTTCACAAAAGGTTGTGATAAGTAGAGATGCCACGTTTCTTGAACAACAGTTTGTTCAAGAAGGAGGCAAAGGAAGGCAAATAGAGTTAGAATTGGAGAATTCTGACCAACCAACAGATCAAATGGATATAGATCCATCTCGTCAACCTATAACCAATGATGAAATATCTACAGCTGTTCCTCGTAGAACAACCAGGGTATCTCACCCACCAGTGAGATATGGTTTTCTTCATGAAGAAGAACAAGAGTTGTCTATTCATGAAGAAGTAGATCATGGAGATGATCCCCTTACTTATGAAAAAGCTATATCAGATATAGACTCTTCAAAATGGATTGATGCTATGAAATCCGAGATTGATTCCATGTATAAGAATTAAGTTTGGGATCTTGTTGACCCACCTGAAGGTATTGTACCTATAGAAAACAAATGGGTTTTCAAGAAGAAAATTGGTTCTAATGGAAAGGTAGAGACCTATAAGGCAAGGCTAGTAGCGAAAGGGTTTCGCCAAAGGCAAGGAATCGACTATGAGGAGAGTTTCTTGCCTGTTGCCATGCTTAAATCAATTAGGATTTTATTAGCAATAACTGCATACTATGATTATGAGATTTGGCAGATGGATGTCAAAACAGCTTTTCTCAATGGATATATTGAAGAAAACGTTTTCATGGAACAACCTAGGGGTTTTGAATCCTAAGATGGCTCCAAGGTATGCAAGCTAAAGCGATCCATTTATGGGTTGAAACAAGCTTCGAGGAGTTGGAACATCCGTTTTGATGAAGCCATTAAATCCTTTGGTTTTATAAAAAATGACGATGAACCATGTGTATATAAGAAGGTTAGTGACAGTGCTATCACTTTCCTTGTCTTATATGTGGATGACATATTGTTGATGGGTAATGACACAGGTATGTTGACGACTATAAAGGTATGGTTGTCAAATACATTCTCCATGAAAGACTTAGGGGAGGCAACCTATATTCTTGGGATTCGCATCTATAGAGATAGAGCGAAAAGAATAATTGGTTTATCTCAAAGTCTGTACTTGGAAAAAGTGTTAAAGAGGCTTAACATGCTTGATTCCAAGAGAGGATTGTTACCAGTGAGACATGGTATCCACCTTTCTAAAGAGATGTCTCCAAAGACACCTGAAGAAAGAGATAAGATGGCCAGGAT
Source organism: Hevea brasiliensis (assembly GCF_030052815.1). Lineage (NCBI taxonomy): Eukaryota > Viridiplantae > Streptophyta > Magnoliopsida > Malpighiales > Euphorbiaceae > Hevea > Hevea brasiliensis. The sequence continues at coordinate 85,128,010 of NC_079494.1, read as the reverse complement.
TCCATATGCTTCGGCTATTGGAAGTTTAATGTATGCAATGTTGTGTACTAGGCCGGATATCGCATATGCTGTTAGTTTGACTAGCAGGTATCAATCCAATCCAGGTTTGGAACATTGGATAGCTGTCAAGAATATCCTTAAGTACTGGAGAAGAACTAAGGATTTATTCTTGATTTATGGAGGTGGAGACTTGCAACTGGATGGTTATACTGATTCTGATTTCCAATCAGATATCGATGATAGAAAGTCTACCTCTGGATATGTGTTCATTTCTAATGGAGGTGCAGTCAGTTGGAAGAGTTCCAAACAGAGCATGACTGCAAATTCCACTACAGAGGCTGAGTATATTGCTGCATCAAATGCTGCAAAGGAAGATGTTTGGATAAAGAAGTTCGTTATAGAACTTACAGTAGTTCCTTCCATTGAGTCAGCAGTTCCACTACACTGTGACAACAATGGAGCAGTCATACAGGCTAAGGAACCAAGGTCTCACCAGAAATCCAAACACATAGAAAGGCACTACCACATTATCAGAGAGATAGTTGGGCGAGGCGATGTAGCCATGCAGAAAATAGCATCAGCTGAAAATCCAGCTGATCCATTCACTAAGCCTATGTCACAGACTCAGTTAGACCGACATCTTGAGAAGATAGGTCTAAGATATTGTAATGTATGGCTCTAGTGCTAGTGGGAGATTTTTAGTAGTATGCCCTAGAGCATATCATTTAGTATGTATCTTATATATATTTTTATTAATAAAAGGCATTTCCACTTTTTCGTTTGCATAATATATTTATGTGTAATAGAAAAGGTCCATTGATATTTTGTTAGAAATATTATTCTTAAGTTGTTAAGAATATGAGTGACAATATTTCTAGCACAAAGTATCATAAATAGGTTCAGAATCGAGGATACTTCATAATAAGGACATGACTTATCCAGAAAGATTGTATTCATGTTTGTTCCCAAGTTATTTATATGAGATATAAATAAGATGGAATGGTGAGTCTCATGCCATATAACAAACATGATAAGCACTTATAAATGATAAGTAAGCTGAACCAGTGACACTTATGACAAGCACATGAAGTTTACTCTTGTCAATGTTTCGTCATAAATCATATCAGTGCATATAATCTTTATACCTGAGATAGCACAGTTATCTTGTATATAGGTAGTTTGAGTTTGATACTGCTTTCATACTTGTACTATGTATGGGTATATGGGCATGTGTTGGCTCCTACTAGTTATATATGGAGGTAGGTGTTGATCAAGATGGAATCTGTTCCTCTAAGTAAATAGAGATAAAATCCTATGTTCATTTAATTATTCTTGATGTTTCAAGTTCCTGGCCAGGACAGATAGATTTATTCAGAAAAGAGTTTCTGATGAGAAAGTCTTTTTAATCAAGAACTGGAATTAAAAGAGAACATAATATTCATAGTAAATGGAGTTTGACATAAACCATGACTCCAGCTTGAGTTGGGATTTTGTAACAGAGAGTTTCTAGTGCATGGTAACATATGATTATAGGTTCATTTAAGGTAAACCTTATTACTAATTGGGTAGCCATGGCATGCTATGCTAGGTGTTAACCATGGTCTATGAGGTTCATAAAATGATTTAGAGAAATCATTTATGGTAAGAAAGAGTTCTGATGATATTAAGAGTTGATATCATGTCTCATTGACAATTAGTGATGAGCCTAGTAACTCACACACATACACAAGTTATCACCTATTTGAATATGATTTAATTAATTAATTAAAGAGTTTAATTGATTAATTAAATAGGTTTGGTTTGCAATTAAATTGCAAAGTCCCTAGCATAACTTGAAACCAAATCTAGATTATTGGATATGTAATATAAATTAAATTTATATTTAAAGTGTTTAAATATGAATTTAATTAATGAGAAATTAATTAATAGATATTAATTAATTAATTTATATTTGATATAAATTAATTAGAAGAAGAGAAATAATTATTTTGGGTTGAAAACTCAAAATTAAGACACAGGGGCAATTTGGTCATTTCACAGTGTGACACGTGGCACCATGAGATGGTGACACATGGGATTACACATAAGCTTGCCAAATGCTTTTTAATCATGAAAGATGATTAAAATCAAGATTAAATATAGGTTTGACGCTTGGCACAATGTGATTTGATCACTTAAACCTAGAGCTAATCAAAGGGTGACATGTGGCAAGGGTTTAATGTGTTAACCTAGCTATTTAAGTGTGGTTATGAAAAGAAAAAATAAGCAGCAGCCACTCCTCTCCTTTATCATGCCATTTTGAGGCTTTTCATCTATTCTTCTTCATCTCTCATCAATTCAAAGAGATTAGCCATCAATCTCTTGAATTAAGAACACTCGAAATTGTTTCTAGTGCCCTGTTTACATCTCTAATCTCTTAAAAGGCAGAACTTGAATTTCTAATTAATAGAAAAAGCTTTAGAAGCTGTTCAAGGGCTGCCATAGGTGTTCTTGGTGTGGACAAGCTAGAGGGACAACATCTGGTGTCCTGAAGATGAATCTCAATGGCGCATATATGCTGCAGTGCATCAAGAGGTTAGTGTAATCGTTCTTGATTTAATCTAGGGTTTTAAAATTAATCTGATTAATTTTAAAATCTTAAATGGCAAATACAGATCCAAAAACATATTAAAAGAGTTTTAATATGTTATTTATCATTGAAATCAAATAGATAAAAATAAATCTTGCATGATGCATGTGACCCTAGGTGAAAATTTTTGAATTCAATGGTATAAACTTGTGTTTTTCACGCTTCCGTTCCTTCACCCTTACCTCTAGAGGCTACTCTAGAGGAACATGAAACTTTAGACAAGTGGAAGGAGCATGATATGAGAGATAAGTGTTACATGCTTGCTTTTATGAGTATTGAGTTACAGAAGCAGCACGAGAACATACAGAGTTCGAGTGACATCCTCCTTCACCTACAAGAGTTGTTTGGTGAGCATAGCAGGAATGCTAGGTATGAGATATCTAGATAGCTATTCCGCATGAGGATGTCTGAGGGACAGAATGTTGGGGATCATGTCCACAAGATGATTCGACTGATTGAGCAGTTGGAACATCTTGACTACAACATGGATTTCTAACTACAGACGGATTTGATCCTTCAGTCCCTTCATGAGTCTTTTGGGAATTTTATGACAAATTTTCATATGACTAAGCAGGAATGCACCTTGGCTGGTTTACTCAATATGTTGGTTATTGCCCAAAAGAATATGCCGGGCAATAAAGGAAAAGAGGTAGCTTTGATTGCATCTTCTTCTACTGGAAAGTCCAATAAGAAGAAGGGCAATAAGAAAAAGAAACCTCAGATTCCTGGTCCTTCTAAGAAAATAGCTAAACAGAAAGGGAAGACTAAAGCTGATGGAGGCAAAGGAAAGTGTTTCCACTGCCAGAAGAATGGGCATTAGAAAAGGAACTACCCAGAGTATAGTGATCTAAATGAATGCAATGCCATGGTAAAGACCAACTCAAGTTCAAAATATATTTGACACTTAAGGTTATGTCATGTTGTAGAAGATAGGATTGCAAAATTGGAGAAAATGGGAATTCTATCCTCATTGGGCTCTGAGCCTACTCCAACTTGTGAATCTTGCCTTCACGGCAAAATGACTAGATCACCCTTTGTTGGACAAGGGCTAAGGGATGAAAATATTTTGAAGCTAATATATAGTGATGTATGTGGTCCATTTAAGGAAATGGCTAGAGGCGGTTTTCATTACTTTATTACCTTTACTGATGACAAATCAAGGTTTGGGTATTTGTATTTGATGAAATACAAACATGAATACTTTGAAAAGTTTAAAGAATTTAAATCTGAAGTAGAAAATCAAACAGGAAAGAGTATTAAAGCTCTTCGATCAGATCATGGAGGTGAATATTTGAGTACTGAATTTGATGAATACTTAAGAGAGCACAGCATTGTTTCCCAGATGACTCCTCCAGTAACACCACAGTTCAATGGCGTATCTGAAAAGAGAAATCGTACCCTATTGGATATGGTACGTAGTATGATGAGCTATACTAATATGCCAATCTCCTTTTGGGGATTTACATTAGAATCAGCTTTGTATTTTCTGAATAGGATTCCATCAAAATCAGTTTCTTCAACACCTTATGAGATATGGCGTGGAAGAAAATCAAGTCTTAAGCATGTTAAGATTTGGGGTTGTCCAGCTTATATAAAAAAACTAAACACTGATAAATTGGAAACCATATCAGAAAAGGGTCAATTTATTGGATATCCAAAAGATAGTTTTGGATATTATTTTTATTTTCCTACTTCACAAAATGTTGTGGTGAGTAGAGATGCTATATTTCTTAAATAACAGTTTATTCAAAAAGGAGGCAAAGGAAGGCAAATAGAGTTGGAATTGGAGAATTCTGATCAACCAACATATCAGATGGATATAGATCCATCTAGTCAACCTACACCCGTTGATGAAACATCTACATCTGTTCCTCGTAGAACAACCAGGGTATCTCACCCACCAGTGAGATATGGTTTCCTTCATGAAGAAGAACAAGAGTTGTCTACTCATGAGGAAGTAGATCATGGAGATGATCCACTTACCTATGAAGAAGCTATATCAGATATAGACTATTCAAAATGGATTGATGCTATGAAATCCAAAATTGATTCCATGTATAAGAATCAAGTTTGGGATCTTGTTAACCCACCTGAAGGTATTGTACCTATAGGGAACAAATGGGTTTTCAAGAAGAAAATTGGTTCTGATGGAAAGGTAGAGACCTATAAGGCAAGGCTAGTAGCGAAAGGGTTTCGCCAAAGACAAGGAATCAATTATGAGGAGACTTTCTCGCCTGTTGCTATGCTTAAATCAATTAGGATTCTATTAGCAATAGCTACATACAATGATTATGAGATTTGGCAGATGGATGTTAAAACAGCTTTTCTCAATGGATACATTGAAGAAAATATTTTCATGGAACAACCTAGGGGATTTGAATCCCAAGATGGTTCCAAGGTATGCAAGCTAAAGCGATCCATTTATGGGTTGAATCAAGCTTCTAGGAGTTGGAACATCTATTTTGATGAAGTCATTAAATCCTTTGGTTTTATCAAAAATGAGGATGAGCCATGTGTATATATGAAGGTTAGTGATAGTGCTATCACTTTCCTTGTCTTATATGTGGATGACATACTGTTGATGGGTAATGAGATAGGTATGTTGACAACTATAAAGGTATGGCTATCAAATACATTCTCCATGAAAGACTTAGGGGAGGCAACCTATATTTTTGGGATTCGCATCTGTAGAGATAGAGCGAAAAGAATAATTGGTTTATCCCAAAGTCTATTCTCGGAAAAGGTGTTAAAGAGGTTTAACATGCTTGATTCCAAGAGAGGATTTTTACCAGTGAGACATGGTATCCACTTTTCTAAAGAGATGTCTCCAAAGACACCTGAAGAAAGAGATAAGATGGCCAGGATTCCATATGCTTCGGCTATTGGAAGTTTAATATATGCAATGTTGTGTATTAGGCCGGATATCGCATATGCTGTTAGTTTAACTAGCAGGTATCAATCCAATCCAGGTTTGGAACACTGGATAACTGTCAAGAATATCCTTAAGTACTTTAGAAGAACTAAGGATTTATTCTTGATCTATGGAGGAGGAGACTTGCAATTGGATGGTTATACTGATTCTAATTTCCAATCAAATATCGATGATAAAAAGTCTACCTCTGGATTTGTGTTCATTTGTAATTGAGGTGCAGTTAGTTGGAAGAGTTCCAAACAGAGCATGACTGCAGATTCCACTACTCAGGCTGAGTATATTGCTGCATCAGATGCTGCAAAGGAAGATGTTTGGATAAAGAAGTTCGTGACAGAACTTACAGTAGTTCCTTCCATTGAGTCAGCAGTTCCACTACACTGTGACAATAATGGAGCAGTCATACAGGCTAAGGAACCCAGGTCTCACCAGAAATCTAAACACATAGAAAGGCACTACCACATTATCCGAGAAATAGTTGGGCGAGGTGATGTAGCCATGCAGAAAATAGCATCAGCTGAAAATCCAGGTGATCCATTCACTAAGCCTATGTCACAAACTCATTTAGATCAATATCTTGAGAAGATGGGTCTAAGATATTATAATGAATGGCTCTAGTGCTAGTGTGAGATTGTTAGTAGTATGCTCTAGAACATATCATTTAACATGTATCTTATACATGTTTTATTAATAAAAGGCATTTCCACTTTTCCGTTTACATAATATATTTATGTGTAATAGAAAAGGTCCATTGATATTTTCTTAGAAATTTTATTCTTAAGTTGTTAAGAATATGAGTGACAGTATTTCTAGTACAAAGTATCATAAATAGGTTCACAATCGAGGATACTTCATAATAAGGACATGACTTATCCAGAAAGATTGTATTCATGTTTGTTCCTAAGTTATTTATATGATATATAAATAAGACGGAATGGTGAGTCTCATGCCATATAACAAACATGATAGGCACTTATAAAAGATAAGTAGGTCGAACCAGTGACACTTATGACAAGCACATGGAGTTTACTCTTGTCAATGTTTTGTCATAAATCATATCAGTGCATATAATCTTTAGACCTAAGATAGTATAGTTATCTTGTATATAGGTGGTTTGAGTTTGATACTGCTTTTATACTTTTACTGTGTATGGGTATATGGGCATGTGTTAGCTCCTACTAGTTATATATGGAGGTAGGTGTTGATCAAGATGGAATCTGTTCCTCTAAGTAAATAGAGATAAAATCCTATGTTCATTTAATTGTTCTTGATGTTTGAAGTTCCTGGCCAGGACAGATAGATTTATTCAGAAAGAGTTTCTGATGAGAAAAATCTTTTTAATCAAGAACTGGAATTAAAAGAGAACACAATATTCATAGCAAATGGAGTTTGACATAAACCATGACTCCAGCTTGAGTTGGGATTTTGTAACACAGAGATTCTAGTGCATGGTAACATATGATTATAGGTTCATTTAAGGTAAACCTTATTACTAATTGGGTGGCCATGGCATGCTACGCTAGGTGTTCTCCATGGTCTATGAGGTGTATAAAATGATTTAGAGAAATCATTTATGGTGAGAAAGGGTTCTGATGATATTAAGAGTTGATATCATATCTCATTGCCAATTAGTGATGAGCCTAGTAAGTCACACATATACACAAGCAATCACCTAATTAAATATGATTTAATTAATTAATTAATTAAAGAGTTTAATTGATTAATTAAATACGTCTGGTTTGCAATTAGATTGCAAAGTCCTTAGCATGACTTGAAACCAAATCTAGATTATTGGATGTACAGTATAAGTTAAATTTACATTTAAAGTGTTTAAATATGAATTTAATTAATGAGAAATTAATTAATAGAGATTAATTTATTAATTTATATTTGGTATAAATTGATTAGAACAAGAGAAATAATTATTTTGCATTGAGAACTCAAAATTAAGACACAAGGGCATTTTGGTCATTTCAAAGGGTGACATGTGGCATCATAAGATGGTGATATATGACATTACACACAAGCTTGCCAAATGTCTTTTAATCATGTAAGATGATTAAAATTAAGATTAAATATAGGTTTGACATTTGGCACAATGTGATTGGGTCAATTAAACCTAGAACCAATCAGAGGGTGACATGTGGCAAGGGTTTAATGTGTTAACCTAGCCATATAAGTGTTGTTATGAAAAGAAAATAACACAACCAGCTGCTATTCTCATTTGTGTCGCCACTTTGAAGCTCTCCCTCTCTTCTTCTTCATCTCTCAACTATTCCAAGAGATTAGGAAACAATCTCTTGAATTAAAAATACTAGAAATCGTTTCTAGTGTCCTGTTTACATCTTTAATCTTTTAAAAGGAAAAACTTGATTTTCTAATTAATAGAAAAAGCTTTAGAAGCTGTTTAAGGGCTGCCATAGGTGTTCTTGGTGTGGTCAAGCTAGAGGGACAACATCTGGTGTCCTGAAGACGCATCTCAAAGGCGCAAATACACTGCAATGCATCAAGAGGTTAGTGTGTTTGTTCTCGATTTAATCTAGGGTTCTAAAATTAATCTAATTAATTTTAACATCTTAAATGGCAAATGAAAATCGAAAAATATGTTAAAAAAGTTTTAATATGTTGTTTATCATTAAAATCAAATAGATAAAAATAAATCTTGCATGATGCATGTGACCCTAGGTGAAAATTTTTGAATTCAATGGTAAAAACTTGTGTTTTTCACGCTTCCGCTCCTTCAGCCACCATAAGCAACATAATTGAAAAAACCATTCCATGAAACTTAAACACTTCAATCTTCTTCATGAGGCTGCCCCAAGTTTACACATACCCATCAACCTCCATTTGCAATTTTCAAGCTTACAAATCAAACCTTACACATGGAATTCAACTACAATACAATCAAACATTTAAATTATCATTCAAACCACTATTTACATGAAAGAACAAGCTGTTCATAGTGAATTTCCATGGCTACCAAAATGTACATCTCCATTAATTCATCAAACTTCAAAAATTCTCTCACAAATCAATTACCCATAACTTTGGTTACACTTTTAATCAAACAAGAATAAAAAATACACACTTACCACTTTTAAAGTTCTTCAAAACCTCATCAAAACTTAACTTTCTTACTTCCTAATTGCTGCCCAAGTTGTATAGAACAACTTCAGTGAAGAAACCTAGAAGGATTGATGGCTTGATGATGGTGGTTTTGCCCTTGCATGGTGGACAGCCATGGATGGAAGCTTAGGAGAAATGGGTTTGGCAATGGAGAAGAACAGATGAGGAAGAAGGCTGTTAGTGGAGGTGGCTGTCCCAAGTTTGATTATGTGTCAAATGTATTAAGTTAGTGGAGCACTAATTGAATAAAAGTATATTTTAAATGTTAAACTTTCCAATTTTCCACATTTTCCTCCTATCTTTTGCTATTTAGATTATGTACCACTATTTTAATTTTTCATGACATTTTCTAAGTGTAATATCATTTATTTTTAATGGACATTTAGGTCAAAAGACAACTCGGGGTGTCAAATGACCACAATGTCCCTGTTCGGCTTGCATTCCCAATTTTTCGATAACACCGAGTTTTGTCGTTTTCTCGATTTCTCGTTTTTCTTTGTACTAATTAATCAAATTTTCTTTGATATTTCTAATGACATTTATACTTCAATAGATGTTTATTTAAGTCTTACAAATATTTCTAGGGTTCTCCGCAGTCCAGGGCTAGTCAACGGTCCACGCCGCAACTTCCCAGTACTGTCACCCATCGCTATGGTTCTCGGCTCGTTTAACTTGATTACATTTCATTACTATTATTTTTTCCTTTATTTTTATTTTCTTGTATTTCATTATTTTATGTCTCCTCACTAATATTTAAGTGTAGTTCTAGGCATCCTAGTTGTTCGGACAGACACTGGTCACTGGAACAGTAGAACGCACTACCGAACATAGGGGTGTTACAACATCTAAGACAACTAGATAAGCCCTGAACACAAATAATTAGTAATTGTCAATTAGTTAAGTATAAATAAGAAAAATAGAACATAAGAGGTTAAATGAGCCGAGAGTCACAACGATGGGTGACCTTCTCGGCAAGGACTGTGAGGTCAATTTAAACTCAAATTTTGAACCGTAAAATGTGATGCCGCGGTCCTTAGGACTATTGCGAACACAGTGGAAAAGCGAAAACCATGAAAAAGAATTGTTAAGCTGATCAAATAATTAGGTCAGAGATACAGAAGAAATATTGAATTATTTGCAAACCAGATCGAATCGGCGAGGGGCAATTTGGTCAATTGACCCCTAGAGCTGACTCCTGACCTAACTGTCAAATAAAATCAGAGAAAAGAAAATTTTGAGATCAATAATTAAATTAAAGAACTAATGGAAAAGTAAATTAAAAAAAAAAGAGGAAAAAGAAAAAGTGAAAAGTGATGACATCATGCATGACATCATGCATGATGTAATAAACTTAATAATTAAAAATTTAAAATTTTTGGACAATTTTTGTCTTACTAAAAGATTAAAAACACATAAAAGAAAGAAAAAAAAAAACTCAAGTCTTCTTCATCCCTCACCAAGCCGGTTCTCTCTCTTTCCCTCACTTCACCTCCATTAAAGCTCATTTTGAGCTTGAAGAAAACCTAATTTCAGCCATAGAAATTGTAAGCTCCTTAGTTAAACCTTGTGTTTGAGCTTTGAAAAGAAGATCGAAGAAGCAAAGGAAAGGAAAAAAAAGAAGAGAATTGAAGAAATTGGAGAATTCAAATACAAGTAGAGGTAAGCAATCTAGTTTGAGAAATTTAGTTTCTTAGTTGTGTTTATAGTATAACTAACTTAGAACTCAACTTAAAAATCAAAAGAAAACATCTTTGGAGGACCAAAGGGAAATTCGGCCAGCCAATGTGGGGGTATGATTTGCATGAGTTTGATTGAATTAAAGGTGAATATGAGCTTGAATGAGTTGAGTGATTATGCTTTGATTTAGTAAAATGTAACAATTTGTGAGTTAGGGTTTTAGACCTAGGGTTTAGGAGATAAAATTTTTAGAATTGGTCAAATGGTGTGTTTGACCTTGTTTGAGCTGAAAAATGGTCATGTATGACCAATTGTGGTGTGTTAGAAGTGTTAGAACCAAATGGAAATTCGGATTGGTTATAGACATTTTGCAGGCAGCATGACCAAGGTCCCTTTCAAGGACCAAAACTGAAAATTTACCAACCAAATTGGTGTAAGGCCAATTGGGAATGAAACAAGGTCCCTTGTGTTGTGACTTCTCCTTAGCCTCTGGGTACTGAGATGATATTTGTTTCGAATGGCATGATATAACTGTGTTTTTATGAAATTTTTTTTGAGACTTTTGAAATAAAATTGTTTGGATTAAAATCTTATAAATCATGTTTTGAATTTATATTTCATGTTCAGGTTAATTTTTGAATAAGTATGATTTAAATTTTGCATAAAGGTTATTTTAGTATGTTGTGCACCACTGAGTCCTAGTACTCAGCGATGACTATTATTGCTATCGTAGATATAGATACTAGAGAAGCAGCAGAGTGAGCTGCTGAGGATTGAGGAGCTACCTACTCTGAAGTTTATCGGGTATATTTTATACCTTGATTGCAAAAATTATTTTGATATATGTAATGTATGTAAATGTAGGAAATGGTCGTGAGCGATTGTATAAAAGTTGTAATAAATTTTAGTTTGGATTTTTCTTAATGTAAATTTTTGTAATGATGTATATAAATTGCTTTATCTTTAATTACATATGAATGGAAGTATTTTGTTTTAATTTGAATGAAATTAAATTATAGTATTTTGATGATGTTGAATTTTGGAAATTGAGAAATGATGTTGAAATTGGTTGAGATGGATGTTGATTTGATGAAGTTGATGAGATAAATCATTGGAAGTGCTTTTTATTGGTATTTGAAGAACTGTTTTCTCAAAATACATACGACACTCTGCCGAAATTTTTATAAAATTTGCGGAAAAATAAAATGGAACAAAAATTTTAACTAATTTTCAAACTCTAATTAAATGTTTTAATAGTTAGTAGAAAATGCTCACCACTTATGAAAGTAAGAAAATTGTTTTAAAATCCCTTGTAGGGTACTTAATGAGTTATCGGTAGGTGAAATTCGGTAGTTCATTAGGTATTCTACGGGATCATGTTATGCCTTACAGAGGGGTAAGGTGTGACATGTTTTAGTGGTATCAAAGCAAATTTTTAAAGTATGTTTTAACTTGTGAATTTGTGTCTTTCCTTGTTAAGTACAACTGCTCAATGTCCTTATTTGTTACATACTGTGCATTACATCATAAATATAAACTAACGGAGGGAAATGTCATTGTGTTATTTGTTCAGGAGATATCCTACTCCAGATTGAAATGGAAGAAGGGGATCGCTCAGTTAAGCAACCTGTTGAAGCTGAGGCACAAGGGGAAGTCCCAGCTTTACAGAATGTTAGTGGGTCAGTGGCACCAACCCCACAAATGCCGCAGTTTCCTGCACAGTTTGCACAGCATATGGTGGCAATGTTTCAATAAATGGCTGGGGGTTTACCGACTCAAGCTCCACCCCAAACATCTGTGATATAGCCACAGCCTCCAGCTAGACAGTATGGTAAGCTATTAAAGTATGGGGCTACGAAATTTAAGGGTACAGTAGACCCTTTAGAGGCAGAGCAGTGGCTAGAGAGAATGGACAGAGTATTCAAGAAGCTGGACTGCCCATATGAGTTGAAATTTGAATAATCCATGTCACTACTGCAAGGAGATGCATATGATTGGTGGAAGACCATCCCCCACAGCTTGGCTGAACCACTAGTACTGAACTGGGATGACTTCATCAGAGAATTCAGACAGAAATATGTCCTAGATGCATATGTGGATCAGAAACTACAAGAATTTCCGAGTTTGAAGCAAGGTAACAGAACAGTGGTAGAATATGAGAGAGAGTTCTCCTGCTTAAGTCATTATGCTGGGAGTCTCCTTTTTACCATCAAGGAAAGGTGTAAGAGATTTGAGATGGTTTGAAGCCCAGCCTACAGATGCAAGTAGTGGGATTCAGATACAGTAATTTCTCAGAGCTCATTTCTCAAGCACTTGAGTTGGAAAGAATTGAATCAGAAGTGACCCCAGCAAAAGAAAAATTAGAGAAAGCTAAAAAATCAAAGAAAGACAAAGGGAAAAAGTCAGTAAAGCAAAGTCCTAGTGGTACCTCTAGAAAGAAGAAGAAATTTAGGGGACCTAGCAGAGGTCGAGTTGGAAGGTTTGGAAGGGGCAGATTCTCTGGACAGAGACCCCCTAGGTCTGGTCAACAGTCGAGCAAGGGTTCACAACCTCCCCGCCTTTGTGAGACTTATGGCAAGATTCATGGGGGAGAATGCTGTTGGGCAACAGGAGCCTGTTTTAACTATGGAGGCAAGGGTCATATTGCAAAAGATTGCACTAGTGCTCCTAGATTTGGTCTAACTCCTACTACTGTAGAAAGATCTATTCAGAATATTGCTCCTAGAGGTTCACAACCAATTGGCAGAGGAAGAGGCAAAGGTAGAGGCACTACTTCTGGCAGTCAGGGTACTGTTGGTCAGTCAGCACAAGAAAGTGCTTTAGCCAGAGTTTATACAATGAGACAGCGAGAAGAGGCTGAGACTTCCGATGTGGTAGCCAGTACATTCTCTATCTCTGATCAATAAGTATTTGTGTTGTTTGATCTAGGTTCAATCCACTCATATGTTAGTGCTAAGATAGTCAGTTCACTTGCTGTTCTGTGTGTCAAAATGGGTTTTGAAGTGCTAGTAACTAGTCCATTAGGACAAGAGGGTCGGGTCAACAAAATCTATAGAGACTGTCCTTTGGTGATCCAAGGACATGTTTTTCTGTCAGATTTGATTGAAATGCCCTTCAGAGATTATGATATCATCTTGGGCATGGATTGGTTTGCCAGGCATCATGCCATAATTGACTGTAGACTAAAGACAGTAACTTTTGGTCTCCCTCTGTACAATGATGTGGTAATACATGGGGAGAGGCATTTACTAACAACAAACATCATTTCGGTTGCACTATCTAGAAGGACGATCAGAAAGGGGTGTGAAGCATACTTGGCACATGTGATAGACACCCAAGTGGGGAGTCCAGCATTGAGGGACATCCCTATGGTATGTGACTTTCCAAATGTGTTTCCTGATGAATTGCCAGGATTTCCTCCAGAAAGAGAGGTGGAGTTTGATATTGATGTTATGCCTGGTGTGGACCCAATCTCTATAACACCATATAGAATGACACTAGCAAAATTGAAAGAGTTGAAAGTGCAGTTGCAAAAGCTACTTGACAAGGGCTTTATCCGCCCTACTGTGTCACCTTGGGGAGCGCCAGTGTTGTTTGTTAAGATGAAGGATGGCACTCTCCACTTATGTATTGATTATCGACAGTTGAAGAAGGTGACAATAAAGAATAGATATCCATTACCCTGCATTAATGACTTGTTTGATCAGTTGAGGGGTGCAGCTGTGTTCTCCAAAATTGACCTGAGATCAGGTTATTACCAGTTGAAAGTACAAGAGCAGAGTATTCCTAAAACTTCCTTCAGAACCCACTATGGCCTTTATGAGTTCTTGGTCATGCCATTCGGGTTAACTAATGCTCCAGCTACTTTTATGGATCTGATGAACACTATCTTTAGACCATACCTTGACCAGGTTGTTATGGTATTCATAGATGATATATTGGTCTATTCGAGGAGTGCAGAAGAGCATGATAAACATCTGCAGATTGTACTGCAGACTTTGAGACTGAAATAGCTATACGCCAAATTGTCAAAGTGTGAATTTTGGCTGAAGGAAATATCCTTCGTAGGGCATGTAGTATCGGTAGAGGGCATCAAGGTATATCCCAATAAGATAGAAGTTGTCCTTAATTGGAGGCCACCCAGAAATATCACGAAGATTCGCAGTTTTCTGGGTTTAGCTGGATACTACCGTCGATTTGTGAAGGGATTTTCTATATTGGTATCTCCATTGACTAAGCTACTTCGAAAAGATGTGAAATTTCAGTGGACGGATAAATGTCAATATAGTTTTAATGAATTAAAGAAATGTTTGACTGAAGCTTCAGTCCTGACTTTACCTACTCTGGGTACATAATATACAATTTACAGTGATGCTTCTCATAATGGGTTAGGCTGTGTACTGATGCAAGATCAAAATGTCATTGCCTTTGCATCACGCCAGCTAAAACCGCATGAGAGGAATTATCTGACACATGATTTGGAGCTTGCAGCTTTTGTGTTTGCTCTTAAGATCTGGAGACACTATTTATACGGGAAGAAGTGCTACATTTACACAGATCATAAGAGTTTGAAGTATCTAGGCACCCAGAAAGAGTTGAATTTGAGATAGAGGAGATGGTTAGAGTTGATAAAAGACTATGATTGTCTGATAGACTATCAGCCAGGGAAAGCTAATGCAGTGGCTGACGCCTTAAGTTGCAAGACTATGGCAAGTCTACGGGTTACTTCTTTGTCTATGGTACATGAGTTCAGATCTTTACATGCCAGCTTAGAGATTAATGATGAGGGGCAGACAGCAATTGCATAGCATGTACAGCCAGTGTTGATTGATCATATCAGAATGGCTGCTCAGAATGATGAAAGATATCAGAAGTTATTAGAAAAAGTCAGATAGGGCAAGAAACCAGAATTCTCAATAAGAGATGATGGTCTATTGCTACACCAGGGCAGAATGTGTGTTCCTAATGATGTTGATTTGAGGCAGATAATTTTGAAGGAAGCACATAAGTCTCCTTTTGCCATGCACCATGGTGGTACAAAAATGTATAGAGGGCTGAAAGAGCATTACTAGTGGATGGGTATGAAAAGAGATGTGGCAGAGTTTGTTTCCAAATGCCTAACTTGTCAGCAAGTGAAGGCAGAGCATCAAGTTTCCACTGGGTTGTTACATCCACTACCAGTGCCAAAATGGAAATGGGAGAGAATAATGATAGATATTGTGATGGGACTTCCGAGGACACAAAAGAGTCATGATGCAGTATGGGTCATCATTGACAGACTAACCAAGTCTGCTCATTTTCTGCCAGTCCGGATGGACTATAGTTTAGAAAGATTGGCCAAGTTGTACATTGATGAGATAGTAAGACTACATGGAGTGCCAGTATACATCGTATCAGACAAAGATCCTAGGTTCACTTCTAGATTCTGGGGTAGTCTTCAGAGAGCCCCAGGAACTAGATTGAGCTTCAGTATGGCATTCCACCCACAGACCGATGGCTAGTCTGAAAGGGTAATTCAGATCTTCGAGGATATGCTACGGGCTTGTGTGATTGAATTTAAGGGCAGTTGGGATACACACTTGCCTTTGATTTAGTATACTTACAACAACAGCTACCAATCAAGCATTGAGATGCCTCCATATGAAGCCTTGTATGGCAAAAAGTGCAGAACTCCCCTATGTTGAGATGAAGTAGGTGAAAGGAAGATGATTAGGCCCGAAATTATTTAGCAGACCGAGGAGAATATCAGGGTGATCAGAGATCGACTTAAGACTGCATCAAACCGTCAAAAGTCTTATATTGATTTAAAGAGAAGAGATATTGAGTATGTAGTGGGTAAGAAAGTATTCCTTAAGGTTTCCCCTTGGAAGAAAATTATGAGATTCAGCAGAAAGGAGAAACTGAGTCCTCGTTTCATTGGGCCATTTGAGGTTCTGGAAAGAGCGGGTCCTTTGGCATATCATTTGGCACTACCTCCAAAGTTAGAAAAGATACATAATGTCTTCCATGTGTCCATATTGAGGAGGTATCGATCAGACCCATCTCATGTACTATTGGTAGAACAGATTGAGGTGAATCCAGACCTCACATATGAGGAAGAACCCATAGAAATTCTGGCTTATGAGGTGAAGCAGCTACAGAACAAGCAGATACCATTAGTGAAAGTGCTGTGGAACCATTATACAAGCGAAGAAGCTACTTGGGAATGAGAGGAGGATATGAGGAGATAGTACCCACAGCTGTTTAGAGACTGATACCAGCTAAACTTTTGAGATGAAATTTATTTTTAGGGGGGGGGGGGGGGGGAATTGTAATACCCCTATTTGCATAGCCTAGTATATTTCACTATTACGGTGACCGGTGTCGGTCTGGATAATTAAGGGGATTAGAACCACATCTAAGATAACTAGATAAGCCCTGAACACAAATAATTAGTAATTGTCAATTAGTTAAGTATAAATAAGAAAAATAGAACATAAGAGGTTAAATGAGCCAAGAGTCACAGTGATGGCTGACCTTCTCGGGAAGGACTGCGAGGTCTATTTAAACTCAAATTTTGAATCATAAAATGTGACACCGCGGTCCTTAGGACTATTGCAAACACAGTGGAAAAGAGAAAACCACGAAAAAGAATTGTTAAGCCGGTTAAATAATTAGGTCAGGGGTCCAGAAGAATTATTGAATTATTTACAAACCGGATCGAACCGGCGAGGGGCAATTGGTCAATTGACCCCTAGAGCTGACTCCTGACCTAACTGTCAAATAAAATAGAGAAAAGAAAATTTTGAGATCAATAATTAAATTAAAGAACTAATGGAAAAGTAAATTAAAAAAAAAAGAGGAAAAAGAAAAAGTGAAAAGTGATGACATCATGCATGATGCAATAAACTTAATAATTTAAAATTTAAAATTTTTGGATAATTTTTGTCTTACTAAAAGATTAAAAACACATAAAAGAAAGAAAAAAATAAAACCAAAGTCTTCTTCATCCCTCACCAAGCCATCCCTCTCTCTCTCCCTCACTTCACCTCTATTAAAGCTCATTTTGAGCTTGAAGAAAACCTAATTTCAGCCATAGAAATTGCAAGCTCCTTAGTTAAACCTTGTATTTGAGCTTTGAAAGAAGATTGAAGAAGCAAAGGAAAGGAAAAAAAGAAGAGAATTAAAGAAATTGGAGAATTTAAATCCAAGACGAGGTAAGCAATCTAGTTTGAGAAATTTAGTTTCTTAGTTGTGTTTGTAGTTTAACTAACTTAGAACTCAACTTAAAAATCAAAAGAAAACATCTTTGGAGGACCAAAGGGAAATTTAGCCAGCCTATGTGGTGGTATGATTTGCATGAGTTTGATTGAATTAAAGGTGAATATGAGCTTGAATGAGTTGAGTGATTATGTTTATATGCTTTGATTTAGTAAAATGTAACAATTTGTGAGTTATGGTTTTGGACCTAGAGAGATAAAATTTTGAGAATTGGTCAAATGGTGTGTTTGACCTTGTTTGAGCTGACAAATGGTCATGTATGACCAATTGTGGTGTGTTGGAAGTGTTGGAACCAAATGAAAATTCGGATTGGTTATGGACATTATGTAAGCAGCATGACCAAGGTCCCTTTCAGGGGCCAAAACTGAAAATTTACCAACCTAATTGGTGTGAGGCCAATTGGGAATGAAATTAGACACAAAATGGCACATTTTTTATTTAGGAATCATGCCCAGATAGTGACTAAAACCTAGAGAACAAATTGACCAAATCCATAATTGGGTGTTCTGCCCTGTACAAAAATGACCAAATGATCATTTGGCCATAACTTGGGCTGGGCAAGTTCAAATGACCTAAAATTTTGCCAGTAGAAAGCTGAGACATAGTTCTACAACTTTCATGAAGAATAGAAACCCAAATTATGCCCTTAACCAAGTCATCCCAAATTTAGTGACATAAAACTACTAGAACCAAATTAGTGCCCAGAAAATCTGGGTTAGACCAATCCGGCCAGCCATGTTCAAATGGCTATAACTTGAGCTAAAAAACTCCAATTTGAGTGATTCAAAAAGGAGAATAAAGTTAAGACAATAAGAAACAATTTCTATCAAGAAACCTTAGCTAAATTCTAACAGCAACATAACCAATGGAACAGTGCAACATAGGACACCAAAATTGAAAATTTTGCAAATTTGCCTAAAAGACTTAAAATTTGAGTAAACAACCAAAACCAATAAATTTAGTAACAAAAATGTGGTATGTGGGTGAAATTGGAATTCCCATACCTATTAAGCATTAGAAAGTCAACAAATTAACATGAATAGTGTAGTGAATAGTAACCCCGAAACAAAAATTTTAAAGAATGCCAATTTTAGCATATTAAAGCTAGGTAAAAGTAAATTTAAACTTATTTTTGGATTTATGATAAGTTATGATACTGAAACACTATGAAACTGTGTGTTTTAGTGGAAAAAGAATACAGGAAAAGAACCCGAGGTGTCGAATCAAGGACAAAAGGTGACTCGTATAAGGTTTGTGCACAACATCAATATTCTTTAAAATTCATTTACAAAGTGCATGAAATGTGTATTATGCTTTTGACTTAAATTGTACAAAGTTTATTTGTTTGTTTTTGAAATGGCATTAAATGTTTAGTAAATTGCTAAGACAGTTTTGAAACTACAGTGTCATGACCATATATTTGAATACCTCATTATCATGACTAGCGGGGAAAATCAGTTTCGAATTTCTATTCCTTCTCTGGCTGAAGTGTTGAGGTGTGTGCCAGTAGAAGAAGAAAAAGAATGGGTTCCCATATATTTGAGCTAGCTAGCCTTGTGTTGTGACTTCTCCTTAGCCTCTAGCTACTGAGATGATATTTGTTTCGAATGGCATGATATAACTGTGTGTTTTTATGAAATTTGTTTTGAGACTTTTGAAATGAAATTGTTTGGATTAAAATCTTATAAATCATGTTTTGAATTTATATTTCATGTTCAGTTTAATTTTTGAATAAGTATGATTTAAATTTTGCATAAATACTAATTTAGTATGTTGTGCACCACTGAGTCCTAGTACTCAGCGATGGCTATTATTGTTGTCGCAAATACAGAGACTAGAGGAGTAGCAGAGTGAGCTGCTGAGGATTGAGGAGCTACCTACTCTGAAGTTTATTGGGTATATTTTATACCCTGATTGTAATAATTATTTTGATGCATGTAATATATGTAAATGTAGGAAATGGTCATGAGCGGTTGTATAAAACTTGTAATAAATTTTAGTTTGAATTTTTCTTAATGTAAATTTTTGTAATGATGTATATAAATTGCTTTATCTTTAGTTATATATGAATCGAAGTATTTTATTTTAATTTGAATGAAATTAAATTATAGTATTTTGATGATGTTGAATTTTGGAAATTGAGAAATGATGTTGAAATTGGTTGAGATGGATGTTGATTTGATGAAGTTGATGAGATAAATCATTGGAAGTGCTTTTTACAGGTATTTGAAGAAGTGTTTTCTCAAAATACAGATGGCACTCTACTGAAATTTTTATAAAATTTGCGGAAAAATAAAATGGAACAAAAATTTTAACTAGTTTTCAAACTCTAATTAAATGTTTTAATACTTAGTAGAAAATGCTCACCACTTATGAAAGTAAGAAAATTGTTTTAAAATCCCTTATAGGGTACTTAATGAGTTATCGGTAGGTAAAGTTCGGTATTTCATTAGGTATTCTACGGAATCATGTTATGCCTTACAGAGGGGTAAGGTGTGACATGTATTCATGGCTTTATGCCCGTATTCAGGGCTTTATGCCCGTACTAATGGCTTTGTGCCCGCAGTCATGGCTATTATGCCCGATTATGTATTATCATGGCTTTTTAGCCATTCTAATTGCATATGTGGCTGACGTTCTACATCCCATGGTATGACCGCCCGAGGCACTGCGGTGTCCAGTGCCATCGACCCGTATCCAGTTTAGTCAGCCTGTCATAGGTTACTTGGGCAGTGAAATTTGTTAAGAATAATGTGAATTAAATGAATGAATAAGAAAGAAACTAGAATTAGTTTTAAATTTTTATTTACTATGAAATGATCCAAACACCTAGGAAATGTTGAGCGAAAGAATAAAAAGATTAGCAAAATAGATATCATTTAAATAAATAACTATAATTGCATATTCTGAAATAACATGAATAGAAATGTAATATACTAATATATTTCGTATTTTGTATATCACTACAGTAAATTTAGGAAATAAGCGATTCAAAAGAACAATATAATATGACAAAAGATAATTCATATTAGGAATTCCATATAAAATGAAATAATTATTGATTACGCAAATTAGGTTTTATTTCCATCTATATTTTGTATATATTATTTTCTTGTTATATTATTACACCACTAAGTAGCAATACTTAGCGCGATGGATTTGTTTCCTCACGGAGATACTGAAGGTAAAGCCCAACGAATATTAAATAGAAATTTTGGAGTTTTGATCTGCAAAAGTGTCAGAAGTGTATAAGTTTTTCACCTCCTCAACAATGCATGTAGATAGGGCTCACATTAGTTTGGCTATTTCATATGTAATCAATTTATACATCATGTAAATTATGAGATTATATAATTATTTTGTAAATTATGTAAATTAATGGAAATATGAGAATTTTGATATGTGAATGGAGCATGAATGATAAAGTATGGAAATGAATGTGAAATTGAATTATATAAAGAATATTTGAACTGATCAGATGATTATGATTAGTATGAATGAGATTTTTATTTTAAAATATTATTGAAATTTTCAAACAGATGAGTAGTGAAACACATCAAACGATAATAAAATAGGGAAACTCCATTAGTTTCTTCGTCAAAAAATAATTGATATTAAAATATAACGAGATCAAATTATGAAAGAAATAAAGTAAGATAAGTTAGGGTTCTTCGGCACCAAATGTAGCACGCCTTGCTCGGCTGCACTGTAGTCAGGTGAGGGGTCTCACAGAGAGCTCAGTAGACCACAGACTGGGTAAGACTTATATATAGATCTACACAGTGTCCGTGTCACCTCACAGACTACAGTGTATTGGTAGGACACTAGGTCCCATTTTGGTATTTTGTACTGTTTGTATTTTATAATTAAACTTTTATTTTCTCATGCACAGTTAAAACTCATGTAATATATTTTTTTATTAATGCAAATATTTGTAATTTGTATTTATAAATGAAAATTTAGTATTTATTTATGATTTGTACATGATTATCATGAGAAATGAATGAATGACAAATAGAAGAATTTTTGAAAAAATGGTTGAGAAATATTGAGATTATGTTCATATAATGGAGTTTGAGAATGATGGGAAATGTATTGGAAGTGTTTTTCACAGGTTCCGAAGAACTGTTCTCTCCATTTTTAATCGGTACTCTGTCGGATTTGCTATAAAATTTTCAGAACTCAAATGAATTTATAATTTCAATAAATGACTTAAATGAGACCAATTTTACAAATTGCACTTCATAACAAAAAAGAAATAAATTAAGAAAGGATAAAAATAACTGAGATAAAATATGGTGTTCCGGTACACTGTGTGACATATCTTGCTCGGCTATACTATAGACGGGTAAAGGGTGTCACAAGAATTTAAGGGTACAGTAGACTCATTGGAAGCTGAGCAGTGGTTGGAATAAATGGACAGAGTTTTCAAGAAGCTGAAATGCACGGATGAAATAAAATTTGAGCATTCGATTTCTCTGTTGTGAGGGGATGCATATGAATGGTGGAAGACTATCCCCAACAATTTGGTGGAACCCCCTATCCTGACCTGGGATGATTTCCTCAGAGAATTTAGGCAGAAGTACTTCTCAGACACATACATTGATAGGAAGCTTCAAAAGTTTTTGAGCTTGAAACAAGGGGACAAGACTGTGACAGAGTATGAGAGGGATTTCTCTCGCCTGAGTCATTATGCTAGGAGTTTACTCACAACCAACAAGGATAGATGCAAACGGTTTAAGGTTAGACTGAGACTGAATCTGAGACTGCAAGTGGTTGGGTTTAGACATGAGAATTTTTCAGAGTTGATTTCACAAGCCCTGGAGTTGGATAAAATTGAATTTGAAGAGACAGTTAAAAAAGGGACAGAAGAAAAGGAAAAGAGTGGGAAGACTTCGGGCAATGCTTCTGGTAGTGGATCAGGGAAGAGAAAATATTTTGGAGGATCCAGTTCTTGCAAGTCTAATAGAGGGAGATCCTCAGGACAGAGGTAACCCAAGTCTACCTAGCAGACACCCAGAGGTGCACTTTCAGTTCATCTCTGTGAGACGTGTGGTAAAACCTATGGAGGGGTATGCTATAAGGCCAATGGTGCCAAGCTTCTAGTAGTGGATCGGGGAAGAGAAAATATTTTGGAGGATCCAGTTCTTGCAAGTCTGATAGAGGGAGATCCTCAGAACAGAGGCAACCTAGGTCTACCCAGTAGACACCCAGAGGTGCACTATTAGTTTATCTCTATGAGACGTGTCGTAAGACCCATGGAGGGGTATGCTATAAGGCCATTAGTGCCTGTTATAACTATGGTGGTACGGGGCACTTTGCCAAAGATTGTACCAGTGCCCGCAGATCTGGGCCACCTACCACCATTGAAGGATCTGTTCAAGGTTTGGTCACTAGAGGCTCACAGTCAATTAGCAGAGGCCGAGGTAGAGGTAGAGGCAGTATTTCTGGCAGCCAAGGCACAGTAAAGCAACCAGACCCAAGTGGTGCACTGGCTAGAGTATATACAATGCGCTAAAGAGAAGAGGCCAAGACTTCTGATGTAGTAGTTGGTACTTTCTCTATCTTTGAACAAGCTATTTATGTGTTGTTTGATCCTGGCTCCACACACTCATATGCTAGTGCTAGCATTGTTTGTTCTACCACTATTCCTTGCTTGAAAATGGACTTTGATGTGCTAGTGACTAGTCCATTAGGCTAGGAGGTTAGGGTGAACCGATTGTATAAGAATTGTCCATTGGTGATCCAAGGACGTACATTCCTGTATGATTTGATTGAAATGCCCTTCAGAGATTATGATATCATCTTGGACATGGATTGGCTAGCCAGGCATCATGCTATGATTGACTATAGACTGAAGACAGTCATTTTTTGTCTTCCCAAGTACACTGATTGTAACACCCCTAAGTTCGGTAGTGCGTTCTGCTGCTCCGGTGACCAGTGTTGTCCGGACAACTAGGATGCCTAGAACTACACTTCAATATGAGTGGGGAGACATAAAATAATGAAATACAAGAAAAGAAAATACAAGAAAAACAAAAGAAAAATAATAGCAAAGAAATGTAACCAAGTTAAGCGAGCCGGGAACCCTAGCGATGGGGGACCGCACCGGGAAGTCACGGCGTGGACCGTTGACTAGCTCCTGATCATGGGAACCCTGGAAAACATTTTTAGGACTTAAATAGACCCTTATTGAAGAATAAATATCATTAGAAAGATCAAAGAAAAATTAAATAATTAGTACAAAGAAAAGTGAGAAATCGAAAAACGGACAAAACCCGGTGATACCGAAAAATCGGGAATGCAACCCGAACAGGGGCATTATGGTCATTTGACTTCCCGAATTGTCTTTTGACCTAAATGTCCATTAAAAATAAATAACATTACACTTAGAAAATAAAATGAAAAATTAGTTTAGTGGTTCCTAATACAAATAGCTAAAATCATGGGTTAATGTGGAATAAATGAACAATTAGCTTATTATATGATTATTTGGAGTTAGTGGACCATTAATGGATTAATTAAACACTAAATGGGTCTGATGTAAGTCCACTAACCAGCTGAACTTCATCTTCCTCAAGGTTCTCTCAACATTGCCGACTTGAAGGTGAGAGGAAACCTCCATTGGCGTGTGCATGCAAGCTCATCTAATCCTTCCATTTCAACTCCAATCCCTTAAGTAGCTTCATAAAAAATTGTCTACACATCACAAGGAAGAGTTTGATACCAATTTTAAGAAGTTTAATCAAGGTTTGGCAAGTTTCAACCATAAGGTAAGTTAGTATTTTTGAAGATAGCTTTGTTAAGTTTTGTGTGCATGTTATGGGTGTTGGATTTGTGAAGAAAATTTTTGAGTTTGAAGAGTTATTGTTGTGTTCATTTTGGACAGCCATGGAGTCATGTAATTGATGAAATAATTGTGCATATATTTGATGAGAAATGATGTTGATCATGATGATTTAATAACCTAGTGAATTACTTCACATGTATATGGTGAATTTTGCACTTGGAATGGGATTTAATGAATTGTAGGACACTTTGGTGTTGAAGGACAATTTTGGTAGCCTTGAAACTCTTGGATAAGTGTATGTGTTCATGAAGATATGGGCAGAATTGTGGCATTAAGGATTGAAGGATATGAGTATGAAATTGTTGTGTAAAGTGTATGTAAAAACTAGTGATGTTTATGTGTATGTGTAATGGTATTTGAACTTTGGGAATTAGAGTTATATTTGGTATGTTGAGGATAATTGTAATCTGCCCAAAGTGATGTTAATGTAAAGTAATATATAGTTTTGGTAATGTACCAAAACAGATTTGGTAGGGAAGTAAACATATTGCAAGGTAAATGTGTGTAATTGATGTGTGTTAAGCAAAGTAACCAAGGGCAGTGTACATTTTAGCCAATAAGTTTAAATGTGTAACCTCAATTGGTATGAGACCAATTGGTGGTGGAACTAGGCATAAAATGTGCCAACTTTCATTGAGAAAGCATACCAAAATTCTGCTTGCAAGGTGACCTAAGAAAATGACCAATTCGGATTAGGTACAATTAGGACCTGAAAAATGACCAATTGGGCAGCAGTGAGTGTTTAGGCCATAACTCACACAAAACAGGTCCAATTGACCTGAAATTTTAACCATGAATAGTTAAGACCCATACCTACAAGTCTTATGAAGACACAAAAACCCAGAAATGACCAGAAGCAAGTCAAAATTCTTGCACAAGTTCGGGTCCAAAAACTGGCCGAACCAAAGTTGACCAAATTTACCTAAAATTGACCTAATTTGATGCCATTTGACCAGCAAAAGTATAATGACCATAACTTGGTCTACTTAACTCGGATTGACCTGAAATTTTGCCCCGCGTGCAATAAGACATAGATCTACGAGTTTGTAGTTTTGACTGAAACCCGAAAACCTAGGGAACTAGGCCGTCCGGCTAGGTCAAACTAGTATCCCGAAATCTAGCAATTTGCAATGAAATGCAAGAAAACGCAATATACATAGAATTGAGTTTGGTAACACGTACCAACCCTAAAACCCTATCGAATGTGACATATTAAGGACACCAAAACCTAATTTACCTTAAACGCATCGAGGGTCGGTATATTAGGTAATTGAGCAAATAATAGCCTTCAGTGAATTACTTATCGAACATTATCGTTAGAGACAGTTTAATTTAGTACTGAAACACTTCAAATTATGTTTCTCAGTTACCAAAGACTCACGAAAAGGGAAGGAAACACTGAGTCCAGACCGAAAGACAGTCATCAAAGGTTTGTGCACAACTAGTTTTTAATTGATTTTGTTTTGAATATTTCATATGATTAAATGACATATTTTTCTTATGTATTATGTTTAACAAGCATTGGATTTAATTCAATGATTATTGAAATTGTTATAGTAGGTATGAATTTAGCTTTGTGAAATGGTATTTCCACAAGTATTAAGCATTGTTATGGATTGAATAAATTATGTTTTAGAAAATTGTGATAGAACATGTTTTGAATTGTGATGGCAATTTTCATGGAAAAATGCAAATTTATGAATTGCATTGTGATGAGCATAAAAATTATTGGATATTAGAATTGACTTTGAATCGAATTATATTGTGATTTATGCTCACTAAATGGATCGTAATATTGTTTTATATCTCACTATAGATGCTTGACTAGGTTATTACCCGTCTCTCTCATTTGTTGAGAAGACAATGGAGTTAGTTGTGTTTTGATTACCATGGTACGTGCACAGGCTTAGATTTCCTCTGATTTGAGGTTAGATCTAAGTTTATTTTATCGTCATGGCTCTTGCGGAAGATTCATTATTGTGATGGTACTGTGCACGATGATTCGACCTCCCCGACCATAGAGAGTTAGAATCTGATTCGACCTCCCCGACCATAGGGAGTTAGAATCACATCGAATATGGCCCTTTCGGATTAGTCTTGCATGGTTAGTGAGATAAAGATTGATTTTTGAGATAAAGAATGATTTTTGAGATAAAGAATGAGTTTTGAGATGCAGTATGATTTTTGAGATACAGTATGATTTTTGAAATACATAATGATTTTTGAGATACATAATGGCTTTTGAATGGTAAGGAATTTTGATTTCAATTATGGTTTATGTATAATTGATTTCGTTAGAATTATTTAAATGGATAGTCATGATTTGATAAATTGAATTTTGTGATTAAAGTCATTTATACAAATGATTTACATTATTGGCAATGAATATTTTGAGTTGTGGAATTTGATGAGTATTCAGATTTCCAAATTATTTACTGTAAATTTTGTCAATGTATATTGTACTATGTTTTAAATTATAGTTGTGTACCACTGAGTTCACCACTCAGCGATAGCTTTGTATGCTGTCGTAGGTAAGAAGAGCATAAAGCAGTGATTAAGTTTCTTTGAAGACATATTCAGATCATCTCCAGGTATATCATAGGTATACCCATGTACATAGGTTTTGATGTATGCATGTAATAATATGTAAGTAAATTATTTGAGTAGTTGTAAATTAAAATTGTACATTGAAGTTGTAAAGTAAATTATAAGTTATTTTGACTTGTAAAATTTGTATTATATTTCTTTTATCTCATCCTTTGAAAATACTGAAAAATTGTTGTGGATTGAGTTGAGAAAAATATTGTGTTGAATTTTGTTGGAGTTGATATTTGGAAAAATGTTAAAGTGCTTTTTTACAGGTTTTCTGAAGAACTGTTTTATCCAAAATACAGATGGCACTCTGCCAAAATTTTTACAGAAATTCCAAATAATTTAAATGTGTTAGTTCTATCACTTCAGTTCAAAAAGGTTTTTAACACCTGTAAATAGTGCTCACCACTGTAAAAGAAGTAAGAATAGTTTTTAAAATCCCTTGTAGTGTATTTAATGGGTTATCAGTAGACGGAGTTGGTAATTAATTAGGTATACTACGGGATCATGTTATGCCTTACAGAGGCGTAGGGTGTGACATGTTTTAGTGGTATCAGAGCAATGGTTTTAAAGTGAATTTTGAACTGTGAATTTGAAATCTTTTTGTCGGTAACTACAACTGCTCAAATGTTTGATACATATAGTACATTTACATCATAAATGTGAACTAATGGAGAGGAATCTCCTTATGTTGGATGTACAGGAATAGAAAATCTTGTGAAAAGATATGGAAGAGAAGAATGAGACAATAGAACAGTCTGTGATGGCAGAAGAATAAGTTGAAGCCCCAGCTCCACAAAATGTCGAGGCTCGACTGTACAGCTTTACTGTACAAATTACTGCACAAATGGCCCAAAGAATGGCCACTTTCTTCCAACAAATGGTGATAATCTGTCACCAAGCCCAAGTATTGCACTCCAACCACCACAAGGGCAGTGTGAAATGGAAAAGAGGGAGAAACCTATGGGTCAGAGTTCGAACAGTAATTTAGGAAAGAGAAAAGAATTTGAGGAACCCCGAACTCAGAAATATTATAGAGGCGGATCATCAGGGCAGAGACCACTAAGATCTAGTCGTCGAACAACTAGAAGTTCCTACCCTTCCTGCCAATGTGAAACTTGTAGAAGATATCATGGAGGTATTTGTCGTAAGGCCTCTGGAGCCTGTTACAATTGTGGAAAACTTAGACACTTTGCTAAAGATTGTGCTAAACCACCTCGATCTACTCTCCGGAGTTCACAGACTGTCAGTCAGAGTCAAGATAGAAATAGAGTTGGTACTCCTCACCATTATAACACAGTGAATCAACCCGAATATAGTAGCGCACCAGTCGGAGTGTCCACTATGCGCCAAGTAAAAGGAGAAACTTGGATGTAGGCTGGTAAGTTCTTAATTTTAGTTATTATTTGATCCCAAAGACTACTTAGTTGTGTGTTAGTGTCAGAACTATATGTTCTGTTGTCATTCCTTTACATGGGAACGAATTTTGATGTATTAGTGACTAGTCCTTTAGGATAATAACTATAATAACAAGTATGATTGACATTACTTTTGGAAGAATTGTTAGCTAAAAGTATTTTCTAACATACCATAAATTATAAAGCTAAATGGCGAGCCTACTTAATGTAAGGCACGAGGACCTAAAAGTAAGTTACTGAATAGAATTACTCTAGATGAGGGCAAAGATGTTCTTGTTAGTAATTGTCAAAGGAAATTGTAATCGTAATCGGTTTGGGATATTAGTGGATTCGAGAAAGATAAGATGTTAGAAAACCTAGTCCATGAGGTTATAACGTAGTGACTATATAATGTTCTCGATGTTTGTATTGTAAGTCAGATTACTGATCGATTAATCGGATTATTGTGTAGAGCTACGTGTTTCCTCGTGGTACAATAAGTAAGAATATTTGTAAGTAATCTATAAATTGATACTGATTGCACGAATAGGTACTATTAATCGGAAATAAATGTGAAAATTTTAGTCGAAATTTAAAACTTCGTAACTAGCACAGCCGAAAGACTACACTTGTAAGGTAGCTGGAGTCAGTAACTCGGTTACAAATAATGTGAACTACCAGTACCACAGTAATTGCTATAAGCTTAGAGATATCAGTACAACGTATCATCCTCAGACAGATGGACAATTAAAATAAGTAATTCAGGTAAATTTGGAAACTCATTGAGTTCCTATAAATAATGAAATGAAATGATAAAAATAACCTGTAAAATGTGATAAGCCCTCAAGAATATATCGAAAACTTGTGTCATTGAATCCGAGAGGAGATGGGACAGATACATCCCACTAACAGAATTTGTATACATTAATAAGTGTCAAGCTAGCATACAAGTGGCACCCTATGAAACATTGTAAAGGAACATATAACTATGGATTTTGTGATGAGATTTCTGAGGACACAGAATAGTCATGATGCATTATAGGTTATAATTGACAGACTAACCAAGTCTGCTCACTTTTTGCCAGTTCAGATGGACTATAGCCTAGAAAGATTAGCCAGATTGTACATATATGAGATTGTAAAACTGCATGGAGTGCCAGTATCAATTGTGTCTGACAGAGATCCTAGGTTCACTTCTAGATTCTGGGGTAGTCTTCAGAGAGCCCTAGGAACTAGATTGAACTTCAAAGACAAAGATTCCACCCACGCACGGATGGCCACCCGAGAGGGTTATTCAGATATTGGAGGATATGCTACGGGCTTGTGTGATTGAATTTGAAGGTAGTTGGGATACACACTTGCTTTTGATTGAGTTTGCTTATAACAACAGCTACCAATCAAGCATTGGGATGCCTCCATATGAAGCTTTGTATGGTAGAAAGTGCAAAACTCCCCTATGTTGGGATGAGGTAGGTGAAAGGAAAATGATTGGGCCAGAAATTGTTCAGCAGATAGAGGAAAAGATCAGATTGATTAGAGATAGACTCAAGACTGCGTCAGACCGTCAGAAGTCCTATGTCGATCTGAAGAGAAGAGATATTGAATATGCAGTGGGTGATAAGGTATTCCTCAAAGTTTCTCCTTGGAAGAGGATTATGAGATTTGGCAGAAAGGGGAAACTAAATCCTCGTTTCATCGGACCATATGAAGTTCTGGAAAGAGTGGGTCCTTTGGCATATCGGTTGGCATTACCTCCAGAGATAGCAAGGATACACAGTGTCTTCCATGTGTCCATGTTAAGGAGGTACAGATCTGACCCATCTCATGTACTATCAGTTGAAGAGATTGAAGTAAACCCAGACCTATCATAAGAGGAAGAACCCATAAAAATTCTGGCTTATGAGGTGAAGCAGCTGAGGAACAAACAGATACACCTGGTTAAAGTGCTGTGGAACCATCATTCAGGCCAGGAAGCTACTTGGGAACGTGAAGAGGATATGAGGAGACAACACCCACAGCTGTTTAGAGACTAATGCCAGGTAAAATTTCGTGGACAAAATTTATTTAAGGGGGGGAGAATTGTAACACCCCTAAGTTCGGTAGTGCGTTCTGCTGCTCCGGTGACCAGTGTTGTCCGGACAGCTAGGATGCCTAGAACTACACTTCAATATGAGTGGGGAGACATAAAATAATGAAATACAAGAAAAGAAAATACAAGAAAAACAAAGAAAAAATAATAGCAAAGAAATATAACCAAGTTAAGCGAGCCGGGAACCCTAGCGATGGGGGATCAGACCGAAGTCACGGCGTGGACCGTTGACTAGCTCTCGGATCATGGGGAACCCTGGAAAACATTTTTAGGACTTAAATAGACCCTTATTGAAGAATAAATATCATTAGAAAGATCAAAGAAAAATTAAATAATTAGTACAAAGAAAAGTGAGAAATCGAAAAACGGACAAAACCCGGTGATACCGAAAAATCGGGAATGCAACCCGAACAGGGGCATTATGGTCATTTGACTTCCCGAATTGTCTTTTGACCTAAATGTCCATTAAAAATAAATAACATTACACTTAGAAAATAAAATGAAAAATTAGTTTAGTGGTTCCTAATACAAATAGCTAAAATCATGGGTTAATGTGGAATAAATGAACAATTAGCTTATTATATGATTATTTGGAGTTAGTGGACCATTAATGGATTAATTAAACACTAAATGGGTCTGATGTAAGTCCACTAACCAGCTGAACTTCATCTTCCTCAAGGTTCTCTCAACATTGCCGACTTGAAGGTGAGAGGAAACCTCCATTGGCGTGTGCATGCAAGCTCATCTAATCCTTCCATTTCAACTCCAATCCCTTAAGTAGCTTCATAAAAAATTGTCTACACATCACAAGAAAGAGTTTGATACCAATTTTAAGAAGTTTAATCAAGGTTTGGCAAGTTTCAACCATAAGGTAAGTTAGTATTTTTGAAGATAGCTTTGTTAAGTTTTGTGTGCATGTTATGGGTGTTGGATTTGTGAAGAAAATTTTTGAGTTTGAAGAGTTATTGTTGTGTTCATTTTGGACAGCCATGGAGTCATGTAATTGATGAAATAATTGTGCATATATTTGATGAGAAATGATGTTGATCATGATGATTTAATAACCTAGTGAATTACTTCACATGTATATGGTGAATTTTGCACTTGGAATGGGATTTAATGAATTGTAGGACACTTTGGTGTTGAAGGACAATTACGGCAGCCTTGAAACTCTTGGATAAGTGTATGTGTTCATGAAGATATGGGCAGGATTGTGGCATTAAGGATTGAAGGATATGAGTATGAAATTGTTGCGTAAAGTGTATGTAAAAACTAGTGATGTTTATGTGTATATGTAATGGTATTTGAACTTTGGGAATTAGAGTTATATTTGGTATGTTGAGGATAATTGTAATCTGCCCAAAGTGATGTTAATGTAAAGTAATATATAGTTTTGGTAATGTACCAAAACAGATTTGGTAGGGAAGTAAACATATTGCAAGGTAAATGTGTGTAATTGATGTGTGTTAAGCAAAGTAACCAAGTGCAGTGTACATTTTAGCCAATAAGTTTAAATGTATAACCTCAATTGGTATGAGACCAATTGGAGGTGGAACTAGGCATAAAATGTGCCAACTTTAATTGAGAAAGCATACCAAAATTCTGCTTGCAAGGTGACCTAAGAAAATGACCAATTCGGATTAGGTACAATTAGGACCTGAAAAATGACCAATTGGGCAGCAGTGAGTGTTTAGGCCATAACTCACTCAAAACAGGTCCAATTGACCTGAAATTTTAACCATGAATAGCTAAGACCCATACCTACAAGTCTTATGAAGACCACAAAACCCAGAAATGACCAGAAGCAAGACAAAAGCTTGCACAAGTTCGGGTCCAAAAACTGGCCGAACCAAAGTTGACCAAATTGACCTAAAATTGACCTAATTTGATGCCATTTACTAGCAATAGTATAATGACCATAACTTGGTCTACTTAACTCGGATTGACCTGAAATTTTGCCCCGCGTGCAATAAGACATAGATCTACAAGTTTGTAGTTTTGACCGAAACCCGAAAACCGAGGGAACTAGGCCGTCCGGCTAGGTCAAACTAGTATCTCGAAATCCAGCAATTTGCAATGAAATGCAAGAAAACGCAATATACATAGAATTGAGTTTGGTAACACGTACCAACCCTAAAACCCTATCGAATGTGACATATTAAGGATACCAAAACCTAATTTACCTTAAACGCATCGAGGGTCGGTATATTAGGTAATTGAGCAAATAATAGCCTTCAGTGAATTACTTATCGAACATTATCGTTAGAGACAGTTTAATTTAGTACTGAAACACTTCAAAT
The DNA here is from genome assembly GCF_030052815.1 of Hevea brasiliensis. Classification (NCBI taxonomy): domain Eukaryota; kingdom Viridiplantae; phylum Streptophyta; class Magnoliopsida; order Malpighiales; family Euphorbiaceae; genus Hevea; species Hevea brasiliensis. Next base: position 85,095,161 of record NC_079494.1, on the reverse strand, counting down.
TGTGTTTCTCAGTTACCAAAGACTCACGAAAAGGGAAGGAAACACTGAGTCCAGACCGAGAGACAGTCATCAGAGGTTTGTACACAACTAGTTTTTAACTGATTTTATTTTGAATATTTCATATGATTAAATGACATATTTTTCTTATATATTATGTTTAACAAGCATTGGATTTAATTCAATGATTGTTGAAATTGTTATAGTAGGTATGAATTTAGCTTTGTGAAATGGTATTTCCACAAGTATTAAGCATTGTTATGGATTGAATAAATTATGTTTTAGAAAATTGTGATAGAACATGTTTTGAATTTTGATGGCGATTTTCATAGAAAAATGCAAATTTATGAATTGAATTGTGATGAGCATAAAAATTATTGGATATTAGAATTGACTTTGAATCGAATTATATTGTGATTTATGCTCACTAAATGGATTGTAATATTGTTTTATATCTCACTATAGATGCTTGACTAGGTTATTACCCGTCTCTCTCATTTATTGAGAAGACAATGGATTTAGTTGTGTTTTGATTACCATGGTACGTGCACAGGCTTAGATTTTCCTCTGATTTGAGGTTAGATCTATGTTTATTTTATCGTTATGGCCCTTGCGGAAGATTCATTATTGTGATGGTACTGTGCACGATGATTCGACCTCCCCGACCATAGGGAGTTAGAATCTGATTCGACCTCCCCGACCATAGGGAGTTAGAATCACATCGAATATGGCCCTTTCAGATTAGTCTTGCATGGTTAGTGAGATAAAGAATGATTTTTGAGATAAAGAATGATTTTTGAGATAAAGAATGAGTTTTGAGATGCAGTATGATTTTTGAGATACAGTATGATTTTTGAAATACAAAATGATTTTTGAGATACAGAATGGCTTTTGAATGGTAAGGAATTTTGATTTCAATTATGGTTTATGTATAATTGATTTCGTTAGAATTATTTAAATGGATAGTCATGATTTGATAAATTGAATTTTGTGATCAAAGTCATTTATACAAATGATTTACATTATTGGCAATGAATATTTTGAGTTGTGGAATTTGATGAGTATTCAGATTTCCAAATTATTTACTGTAAATTTTGTCAATGTATATTGTACTATGTGTTAAATTATAGTTGTGTACCACTGAGTTCACCACTCAGCAATAGCTTTGTATACTGTCGCAGGTAAGAAGAGCATAGAGCAGTGATTAAGTTTCTTTGAAGACATATTCAGATCAGCTCCAGGTATATCATAGGTATACCCATGTACATAGGTTTTGATGTATGCATGTAATAATATGTATGTAAATTATTTGAGCAGTTGTAAATTAAAATTGTACATTGAAGTTGTAAAGTAAATTATGAGTTATTTTGACTTGTAAAATTTGTATTATATTTCTTTTATCTCATCCTTTGAAAATACTGAAAAATTGTTGTGGATTGAGTTGAGAAAAATATTGTGTTGAATTTTGTTGGAGTTGATATTTAGAAAAATATTGAAGTGTTTTTTTACAGGTTTTCTGAAGAACTGTTTTATCCAAAATACAGATGGCACTCTACCAAAATTTTTACAGAAATTCCAAATAATTTAAATGTATTAGTTCTATCACTTCAGTTCAAAAAGGTTTTTAACACCTGTAAATAGTGCTCACCACTGTAAAAGAGGTAAGAAAAGTTTTTAAAATCCCTTGTAGTGTATTTAATGGGTTATCAGTAGACGGAGTTGGTAATTCGTTAGGTATACTACGGGATCATGTTATGCCTTACAGAGGCGTAGGGTGTGACACTGATGTAGTAATATATGAAGAGAGGCAATAACTGTCATCAAATCTCATTTCATCTACACTTGCTAAAAAGATGATCCGAAAAGGGTGTGAAACTTACCTAGCCCATGTGATAGACACCCAAGTGAGGAGTCCAAGTCTGAAGGATATCTTGTTAGTAGTATGCCCTAGAGCATATCATTTAGTATGTATCTTGTACATATTTTTAATAATAAAAGGCATTTCCACTTTTCCGTTTACATAATATATTTATGTGTAATAGAAAAGGTCCATTGATATTTTGTTAGAAATATTATTCTTAAGTTGTTAAGAATATGAGTGACAATATTTCTAGCACAAAGTATCATAAATAGGTTCACAATCGAGGATACTTCATAATAAGGACATGACTTATCCAGAAAGATTGTATTCATGTTTGTTCCCAAGTTATTTATATGAGATATAAATAAGATGGAATGGTGAGTCTCATGCCATATAACAAACTTGATAGGCACTTATAAATGATAAGTAGGCCGAACCAGTGACACTTATGACAAGCACATGGAGTTTACTCTTGTCAATGTTTTGTCATAAATCATATCAGTGCATATAATCTTTAGACCTGAGATAGCACAGTTATCTTGTATATAGGTAGTTTGAGTTTGATACTGCTTTCATACTTGTACTATGTATGGGTATATGGGCATGTGTTGGCTCCTGCTAGTTATATATGGAGGTAGGTGTTGATAAAGAAGGAATCTGTTCCTCTAAGTAAATAGAGATAAAATCCTATGTTCATTTAATTGTTCTTGATGTTTTCAAGTTCCTGGCCAGGACAGATAGATTTATTCAGAAAAGAGTTTCTGATGAGAAAAATCTTTTAATCAAGAACTGGAATTAAAAGAGAACATAATATTCATAGCAAATGGAGTTTGACATAAACCATGACTCCAGCTTGAGTTGGGATTTTGTAACAGAGAGATTCTAGTGCATGGTAACATATGATTATAGGTTCATTTAAGGTAAATCTTATTACTAATTGGGTGGCCATGGCATGCTATGCTAGGTGTTAACCATGGTCTATGAGGTTCATAAAATGATTTAGAGAAATCATTTATGGTAAGAAAGAGTTCTGATGATATTAAGAGTTGATATCATGTCTCATTGCCAATTAGTGATGAGCCTAGTAAGTCACACACATACACAAGTTATCACCTATTTAAATATGATTTAATTAATTAATTAAAGAGTTTAATTGATTAATTAAATAGATTTGGTTTGCAATAAAATTGCAAAGTCCCTAGCATGACTTGAAACCAAATCTAGATTATTGGATGTGTAGTATAAATTAAATTTGTATTTAAAGTGTTTAAATATGAATTTAATTGATGAGAAATTAATTAATAGAGATTAATTAATTAATTTATATTTGATATAAATTAATTAGAAGAAGAAAATAATTATTTTGGGTTAAGAACTCAAAATTAAGACACAGGGGCATTTTGGTCATTTTGCAGTGTGACACATGGCACCATGAGATGGTGACACATGGCATAACACATAAGCTTGCCAAATATTTTTAATCATGTAAGATGATTAAAATCAAGATTAAATATAGGTTTGACACTTGGCACAATGTGATTGGGTCACTTAAACCTAGAGCTAATCAAAAGGTGACATGTGGCTAGGGTTTAATGTGTTAACCTAGCTATTTAAGTGGGGTTATGAAAAGAAAAAACAACCAGCAGCCTCTCCTCTCATATGTCACGCCACTTTGAGCCTCTCCAGCTATTTCTCTTCATCTCTCATCAATTCAAAGAGATTAGCCATCAATCTCTTGAATCAAGAACACTAGAAATTGTTTCTAGTGTCCTGTTTGCATCTCTAATCTCTTAAAAGGCAGAACTTGAATTTCTAATTAATAGAAAAGGGTTTAGAAGCTGTTCAAGGGCTGCCATAGGTGTTCTTGGTGTGGACAAGCTAGAGGGACAACATCTGGTGTCCTGAAGACGAATCTCAAAGGCGCAGACACTCTGCAGCACATCAAGAGGTTAGTGTAATCGTTCTTGATTTAATCTAGGGTTCTAAAATTAATCTGATTAATTTTAAAATCTTAAATGGCAAATACAGATCCAAAAACATATTAAAAGAGTTTTAATATGTTGTTTATCATTGAAATTAAATAGATAAAAATAAATCTTGCATGGTGCATGTGACCCTAGGTGAAAATTTTTGAATTCAATGGTATAATCTTGTGTTTTTCACGCTTCCGTTCCTTCAATTGGTATCAGAGCCACTATATTTGCCATTTAGATTGTTGATTATATAATTTAATTGTGTGTTTGATCATGAGATCAAGAGATTCATTGCTGGTTGGATCATGAGATGTGGCGTCACACATGGAGAAGCCACCATTGGTGGCGGCAACAATGGTTCCATGGGTGATTCAAGGTTTGGCTTTTAATTCTGCAATTGTTGTATGATCTAAGGCCTATTCTTTGACTAATTAAAGTGTTTAATTAGTTGTTTTAATCACACAATTAAATTATGATTCAAATCAGAATTTTAAAAAATGTTTGAATGTGATTCAAATCTGAATTTTAAAAGTTGTTTGAATGAGATTCAAATCTAAATTTTTAAAGTTGTTTGAATCATATTTAAATCTAATTTTTTAAAATTGATTCAATAAAATTCAGATCTGATTTTTTAAAAAATATTTGAATGTGATTCAAATCTGATTTTATAAAAAATGTTTGAATGTGATTCAAATCTGAATTTTTGAAGTTGTTTGAATGTGATTCAAATCTGAATTTTTAAATTTGTTTGAATGAGATTCAAATCTGAATTTTTAAATTTATTTGAATCATATTCAAATCTGGAATTTTAAGTTGAATATGAGATATTCAATTTAATTTAAGAATGTATGTTTTATTTAATTGTTAAATAGTGATATGCATGATGGATGATCATGGACTATAAAAGACCAATGTGATTGGATTTATTTCTTTTATGTTTCTTTGGGATTGTAAATTAATTAATTTATTTTAATTTATTTTGGGCATGTATTATTAAGTTTGTAATATTTTTGGGTTGTAATTTCATTTATTTAAGTTCTTGTAAATTCGCCTTGGTATGCCAAGGATTACTATGTAATATTGGATTGCAAGAAGTTCAAGGAGGTCAAGAGCATTGGTGGGACCAGTGGGAGGAATTCAATATCAAGTGTTGATTATGTACTCCTTCAGCAACTCTTGTAAAATGAATGAATGAAATGCACCTAGGAATGCCCAGATTCAATTCTTGGTGGCTCAGAATTGAATCCCTTAGAAAGTCCATGATCATACCATATTTACTGCTTATCCATGAATGCATAAGATGTATGGGAATGTATGCAATTATATGATATATGCATGCTAAATGGATAATGTGCAAAGTGAGACCTTAATAGTAATTAGGATGGCTATAAAATCTTCCAAACAAATGATTAAGTTGGAAATGCTATAATTAAAGTAATTATAACATAAGCCCTCCATTGGGGCAATTATTTTAAGAAATTTTAAATAGTTGCATGAGATGCAATTAATTTAAGAGATTTTCTTAAGAATAATTGTTAAGCATGAGATGTTGTAAATATGTAAATGGTTTGGTGGCCAATATTGGATGTACCTGAGGACATTAAAATTATTTGCATAATTACTGGCTCAATGGGATCAACTTAACTAATGCAAGATAAGTCAATATTGGATGTACCTGAGATTTTGAGCATTAGGGGCTAGTAAAAGGATTGAACCTCACATGAGATGTGATGGGCAAGAAGTTGCTCACTTATAGTTTATTGTAATTCCAATAATGGATGTACCTGAGGATGATCAATAGAATTATAAGAATTCAATCACCCACTAGAAATCCATCCAACTAGGATTTCCGTTTTCTACTTTGGAAGTGTAGGAGTCGCTAAGTTAGTGGGAGGACCAATTTGATTAAAAGACCATAATCATTTTGGTTAATTACATGATACATTTACTAATTAATCTGGTTATTTTCTGTAGTTAATTTTCTGATAAAAATGAGCACAAAACAACCACTACCATCCAATATCCTTGCAAGCATACTTGATCACAACAGGTTGATAGGACCTAATATGTCTGATTGGCTAAGAAATTTGAAACTTGTCCTGAACCTTGAACATATAGGATATGTTCTAGATTCAAATGTTCCTGGTCCCTTACCTCCAGAGGCCACACAAGAGGAACATGAAACTTTGGACAAGTGGAAGGAGCATGATATGAGAGCTAAGTGTTACATGCTTGCTTCCATGAGTAATGAGTTACAAAAGCAACATGAGAACATGCAGTGTGCGAGTGAGATCCTCCTTCACCTACAATAGTTGTATGGTGAGCACAGCAGGAATGCTAGGTATGAGATATCTAGACAGCTATTCCGTATGAGGATGTTTGAGGGACAGAATGTTGGGGATCATGTCCACAAGATGATTCGGCTGATTGAGCAGTTGGAACATCTTGACTTCAACATGGATTTCCAACTACAAACGGATTTGATCCTTCAGTCCCTTCCTGAGTCTTTTGGGAATTTTGTGACAAATTTCCATATGACTAAACAGGAATGCACCTTAGCTGAATTACTCAACATGCTGGTTATTGCCCAAAAGAGTATGCCAGGCAATAAAGGAAAAGAGGTAGCTTTGGTTGCATCTTCTTCTGCTGGAAAGTCCAACAAGAAGAAGGGCAATAAGAAAAAGAAACCTCAGATTCCTGGTCCTTCCAACAAAATAGCTAAACAGAAAGGGAAGACCAAAGCTGACAAAGGCAAAGGAAAGTGTTTTCACTGCCAACAGGAAAGTGTTTCCACTACCAACAGGAAAGTGTTTCCATTGCCAGTAAGAAAGTGTTTCCACTAGCCAGAGTATAGCAATCTAATTGAATGCAATGCCATGGTGAAAACCAACTCAAGTTCAAAATATATTTGGCACTTAAGGTTATGTCATGTTGCAGAAGATAGGATTGCAAAATTGGAGAAAATGGGGATTCTATCCTCATTGGGCTCTGAGCCTACTCCAACTTGTGAATCTTGCCTTCAAGGCAAAATGACTAGATCACCCTTTGTTGGACAAGGGCTAAGAGCTGAAAATATTTTGGAACTAATACATAGTGATGTATGTGGTCCGTTTAAAGAAATGGCTAGAGGGGGCTTTCATTATTTCATTACCTTTACTTATGATAAATCAAGGTTTGGGTATTTGTATTTGATGAAATACAAACATGAATCCTTTGAAAAGTTCAAAGAATTTAAATCTGAAGTAGAAAATCAAACAGGAAAAAATATTAAAGCTCTTCGATCAGATCGTGGAGGTGAATATTTGAGTACTGAATTTGATGAATACTTGAGAGAGCATGGCATTGTTTCTCAGCTGACTCCTCCAGGAACGCCACAGCTGAATGGTGTATCTGAAAGGAGAAATCATACCCTATTGGATATGGTACGTAGTATGATGAGCTATACTGATATGCCAATCTCCTTTTGGGGATTTGCATTAGAATCAGCTTTATATATTCTGAATAGGATTCCATCAAAATCAGTTTCTTCCACACCTTATGAGATATGGCATGGAAGAAAACCAAGTCTTAAGCATGTTAAGATTTGGGGTTGTCCAGCTTATATCAAAAATCTGAACACTGATAAATTGGAGACTCAGAAAAAGGTCGATTTGTTGGATATCCAAAAGATAGTTTTGGATATTATTTTTATTTGCCTACTTCACAAAAGGTTGTGATAAGTAGAGATGCCACATTTCTTGAACAACAGTTTGTTCAAGAAGGAGGCAAAGGAAGGCAAATAGAGTTAGAATTGGAGAATTCTGACCAACCAACAGATCAGATGGATATAGATCCATCTAGTCAACCTATACCCATTGATGAAACATCTACAGCTGTTCCTCGTAGAACAACTAGGGTATCTCACCCACCAGTGAGATATGGTTTTCTTCATGAAGAAGAACACGAGTTGTCTACTCATGAAGAAGTAGATCATGGAGATGATCCACTTACCTATGAAGAAGCTATATCAGATATAGACTCTTCAAAATGGATTGATGCTATGAAATCCGAGATTGATTCCATGTATAAGAATCAAGTTTGGGATCTTGTTGACCCACCTAAAGGTATTGTACCTATAGGGAACAAATGGGTTTTCAAGAAGAAAATTGGTTCTGATGGAAAGGTAGAGACCTATAAGGCAAGGCTAGTAGCGAAAGGGTTTCGCCAAAGGCAAGGAATAGACTATGAGGAGACTTTCTACTTTGTTGCCATGCTTAAATCAATTAGGATTTTATTAGCAATAGCTGCATACTATGATTATGAGATTTGGCAGATGGATGTCAAAACAGCTTTTCTCAATGGATACATTGAAGAAAACATTTTCATGGAACAACCTAAGGGATTTGAATCCCCAGATGGTTCCAAGGTATGCAAGCTAAAGCGATCCATTTATGGGTTGAAACAAGCTTCGAGGAGTTGAACATCCGTTTTGATGAAGCCATTAAATCTTTTGGTTTTATCAAAAATGAGGATGAGCCATGTGTATATAAGAAGGTTAGTGACAGTGCTATTACTTTCCTTGTCTTATATGTGGATGACATACTGTTGATGGGTAATGATACAGGTATGTTGACGACTATAAAGGTATGGTTGTCAAATACATTCTCCATGAAAGACTTAGGGGAGGCAACCTATATTCTTGGGATTCGCATCTATAGAGATAGAGCAAAAAGAATAATTGGTTTATCCCAAAGTTTATACTTGGAAAAAGTGTTAAAGAGGTTTAACATGCTTGATTCCAAGAGAGGATTATTACCAGTGAGACATGGTATCCACCTTTCTAAAGAGATGTCTCCAAAGACACCTGAAGAAAGAGATAAGATGGCTAGGATTCCATATGCTTCGGCTATTGGAAGTTTAATGTATGCAATGTTGTGTACTAGGCCGGATATCGCATATCTCGTTAGTTTGACTAGCGGTATCAATCCAATCCAGTTTGGAACATCGATAGTATCAAGAATATCCTTAAGTACTTGAGAAGAACTAAGGATTTATTCTTGATTTATGGAGGTGGAGACTTGCAATTGGATGGTTATACCGATTCGATTTCCAATCGATATCGATGATAGAAAGTCTACCTCTGGATATGTGTTCATTTGTAATGGAGGTGCGATCGGTTGGAAGAGTTCCAAGCAATTGCACATCGCAGATTCCACTCTCGAGGTCGAGTATATTCTCGCATCGAGATCGCAAAGGAAGTCGTTTGGATAAAGAAGTTCGTGATAGAACTTACGATAGTTCCTTCCATTGAGTTAGCGGTTCCACTACACCGTGACAATAATGGAGCGATCATACTGAGCTAAGGAACTAAGGTCTCACCCAAAATCCAAACACATAGAAAGGCACTACCACATTATCGGAGATATAGTTGGGCAAGCGATATAGCCATGCAGAAAAATAACATCACTGAAAAATCCGGTGATCCATTCACTAAGCTTTTGTCACAATTTGATTAGACCGACATCTTGAGAAGATGGGTCTAAGGTATTGTAATGAATGGCTCTAGTGCTAGTGGGAGATTGTTAGTAGTATGCCCTAGAGCATATCATTTAGTATGTATCTTGTACATATTTTCAATAATAAAAGGCATTTCCACTTTTCCGTTTACATAATATATTTATGTGTAATAGAAAAGGTCCATTGATATTTTGTTAGAAATATTATTCTTAAGTTGTTAAGAATATGAGTGACAATATTTCTAGCACAAAGTATCATAAATAGGTTCACAATCGAGGATACTTCATAATAAGGACATGACTTATCCGAAAGATTGTATTCATGTTTGTTCCCAAGTTATTTATATGAGATATAAATAAGATGGAATGGTGAGTCTCATGCCATATAACAAACTTGATAGGCACTTATAAATGATAAGTAGGCGAGAACCGGTGACACTTATGACAAGCACATGGAGTTTACTCTTGTCAATGTTTTGTCATAAATCATATCGATGCATATAATCTTTAGACACGAGATAGCACAGTTATCTTGTATATAGGTAGTTTGAGTTTGATCTGCTTTCATACTTGTACTATGTATGGGTATATGGGCATGTGTTGGCTCTGCTAGTTATATATGGAGGTAGGTGTTGATCAAGAAGGAATCTGTTCCTCTAAGTAAATAGAGATAAAATCCTATGTTCATTTAATTGTTCTTGATGTTTTCAAGTTCTGGCAGACAGATAGATTTATTGAGAAAGAGTTTCGATGAGAAAAATCTTTTAATCAAGAACTGGAATTAAAAGAGAACATAATATTCATAGCAAATGGAGTTTGACATAAACCATGACTCCGGCTTGAGTTGGGATTTTGTGCAGAGAGATTCTAGTGCATGGTAACATATGATTATAGGTTCATTTAAGGTAAATCTTATTACTAATTGGGTGGCCATGGCATGCTATGCTAGGTGTTAACCATGGTCTATGAGGTTCATAAAATGATTTAGAGAAATCATTTATGGTAAGAAAGAGTTCTGATGATATTAAGAGTTGATATCATGTCTCATTGCCAATTAGTGATGAGCCTAGTAAGTCACACACATACACAAGTTATCACCTATTTAAATATGATTTAATTAATTAATTAAAGAGTTTAATTGATTAATTAAATAGATTTGGTTTGCAATAAAATTGCAAAGTCCCTAGCATGACTTGAAACCAAATCTAGATTATTGGATGTGTAGTATAAATTAAATTTGTATTTAAAGTGTTTAAATATGAATTTAATTGATGAGAAATTAATTAATAGAGATTAATTAATTAATTTATATTTGATATAAATTAATTAGAAGAAGAAAATAATTATTTTGGGTTAAGAACTCAAAATTAAGACACAGAGGGCATTTTGGTCATTTTGCGTGTGACACGTGGCACCATGAGATGGTGACACATGGCATAACACATAAGCTTGCCAAATATTTTTAATCATGTAAGATGATTAAAATCAAGATTAAATATAGGTTTGACACTTGGCACAATGTGATTGGGTCACTTAAACCTAGAGCTAATCAAAAGGTGACATGTGGCTAGGGTTTAATGTGTTAACCTAGCTATTTAAGTGGGGTTATGAAAAGAAAACACAACCAGCAGCCTCTCCTCTCATATGTCACGCCACTTTGAGCCTCTCCAGCTATTTCTCTTCATCTCTCATCAATTCAAAGAGATTAGCCATCAATCTCTTGAATCAAGAACACTAGAAATTGTTTCTAGTGTCCTGTTTGCATCTCTAATCTCTTAAAAGGCAGAACTTGAATTTCTAATTAATAGAAAAGGCTTTAGAAGCTGTTCAAGGGCTGCCATAGGTGTTCTTGGTGTGGACAAGCTAGAGGGACAACATCCGTGTCCTCAAGACGAATCTCAAAGGCGCAGACGCACTGCAAAGACATCAAGAGGTTAGTGTAATCGTTCTTGATTTAATCTAGGGTTCTAAAATTAATCTGATTAATTTTAAAATCTTAAATGGCAAATACAGATCCAGAAACATATTAAAAGAGTTTTAATATGTTGTTTATCATTGAAATTAAATAGATAAAAATAAATCTTGCATGGTGCATGTGACCCTAGGTGAAAATTTTTGAATTCAATGGTATAATCTTGTGTTTTTCACGCTTCCGTTCCTTCATATCTCTACTGTATGTGACTTTCAGACGTTTTTCTTGAAGAATTGCTAGGATTACCTTCAGAAAGAGAAGTGCAGTTTGAAATTGAGGTTATGCTTGGTGTGGAACCAATTTCCATCACTCCATATATAATGGTACCTACAGAGTTAAAAGAGTTGAAGGTGCAGTTGCAGGAGTTACTTAATAAGGGTTTCATTCACCCTAGTTTGTCACCTTGGGAAGCACCAGTTTTATTTGTCAATAAGAAGGATGGTACTCTCTGTTTGTGCATCAACTACAGATAGTTGAATAAGGTGACTATAAAGAATAGATATCCTTTGCTAAGGATTAATGATCTGTTTAATCAGTTGAAAGATGCAGCTGTGTTCTCCAAAATGGACTTGAAATCAGAATACTATAAATTGAGGGTGAAGGAGTAGAGTATATCTAAAACTACCTTCAGGACTCGGTATAGCCACTATGAGTTCTTGGTGATGCTATTCAAGTTAATTAATGCTCCAGCTGCTTTTATGGACCTGATGAACACTATCTTCAGGCCATATCTAGATCAATTTATTGTGGTATTCATTGATGACATTTTGGTGTATTTGAAGAATGCATAGGAGCGTGACAAGCACCTGAGGATAGTACTGCAGACTTTGAGGGAGAAATAGTTGTATGCCAAACTGTCAAAATGTGAGTTTTGGCTGAAGGAAATTGCCTTTTTAAGGCATATAGTATCATTTGAGAGTATCAAGCTGCCCAGAAATATCACTGAATTTTGTAGTTTTTGGGTTGGCTAGGTACTACCGTCGTTTTGTGAAGAGATTCTCCATGCTACCATATCCACTGACCAAGTTGCTTCGAAAAGATGTGAAATTTCAGCGGACTGACAGATGCCAAGAAAGCTTTAATGAGTTAAAAAGAAGTTTAACTGAAGCTCCAGTCCTGCTTTACCTATACTTGTTAAAAAGTATACCATATATAATGATGCTTCTCACAATGGTTTAGGCTGTGTGCTGATGCAAGATAGAAATGTTATTGCTTATGATTCACGCCAGCTTAAATCACATGAGAGGAACTATCCTACACATGACTTAGAGCTAGCAGCCATTGTATTTGCTCTAAAAATATGGAGACACTACTTGTATGGGGAGAAGTGTTATATCTATACAGATCACAAGTGCTTGAAATATTTGGGCACACAGAAGGAGTTGAATTTGAGGCAGAGGATGTGGTTAGAGCTGATAAAAAACTATGATTGCCTGATAGATTATCAATCTAGGAAAGCAAATGTGGTAGCAAATGCCTTAAGTCACAAGACCATGGCTAGTTTGAAATTATCATCTCTATCCATGGTGTATGACTTGAGGGCTTTACATGCAAATTTGGAGATAAATGATAATGAACATATGGTAGCTACTTGGCAAGTGAAACCACTAATGATTGAACAAATTAAGGCAACAGCTCAGAGAGATTAGAACCACATAAAATTGGTGGAAGAGGCTCGGGATGGCAAAAAACTAGATTTTTCAGTGAATGATGAGGGCTTGTTGCTATACCAAGGCAGAATGTGCATTCCAAATGATGTTGAATTGAGGCAAATCATTTTGAAGAAAGCACATGACTCTCCATTTGTTATGCAACCTGGGGGAACAAAAATGTATAGAACTGTTAAAGAGCACTATTGGTGGATGGGTATGAAGAAAGACATAGCTGAATATGTAGCAAATGCCTAACTTGTTAGCAAGTAAAGGCAGAACACCAAGTGCCAGTAGGATTGCTACAACCATCACCAATTCCCAAGTAGAAATGGGAATGGATTACTATAGACTTTGTGATGGGACTTCCATGGACACAGAAGAACCATGATACAGTTTGGGTTATTGTAGACAGATTGACTAAGCCTACACACTTTCTGTTAGTGAGGATGGAGTATAGTCTAGATAGATTGGCTAAATTGTACATTGATCAAGTGGTAAGGTTGCATGGAGTGCCAGTGTCCATTGTATCAGATACAGATCCAAGGTTCGCTTTTAGATTCTAGGGTAGTCTTTAAAAATCCCTAGGAACTATATTAAACTTCAGTACAACATTTTATCCACAGACAGATAGCTAGTATAAAAGTAACATCCAGACTTTAGAGGACATGCTTCGGGCTTGTGTGATTGAATTTGAAGGCATTTGGGACATACACTTGCCTTTGATTGAATTTGCCTATAACAACAGCTATCAATCAAGCATTGGGATGCCTTCATATGGAGCACTCTATGGCAGGAAGTGTAGAACTCCCTTGTGTTGGGATGAAGTGGGCGAGAGGAAAATGGTTGACCTAGAAATCGTACAGCAGACTGAGCAGAAGATTAAGATTATCTGGCACAGACTCAAGGCTACATTAAATAGAAAAAATTCCTACATAGATCTGAAAAGAAGGGATATTGAATACTCTGTGGGTAACAAGATATTCCTTAAAGTTTTCCCCTAGAAGAAAATTATGAGGTTTGGCAGAAATGGAAAACTAAGTACTCACTTCATCGGGCCATATGAGGTTCTGGAAAGAGTGGGTCTGCTAGCATACAGACTTGCCTTACCTCCGAAGTTGGAGAAGATCCATAATGTCTTCCATGTCTCCATGCTAAGGACATATAGATCAGACCCCTCCCACGTCTTATCAATGGAAGAGATTGAGGTGAATCCATATCTGACATATGATGAAGAACCCATAAGGATCTTGGCACAGGAGGTTAAACAGTTGAGAAACAAGCAGATACCATTGGTTAAAGTGCTGTGAAACCATCATTCAAGCTAGGAGGCTACATGGAAACATAAGGAGGACATGAGGAGATAGCACCCACAACTCTTCAAATATTGATACCAAGTAAAATTTTGAGACGAAATTTTCTTTAAAGAAGGGGAGAATTGTAACACCATCATATTAAGTAGTCTATGCATTCTACTGTTTTAGTGACTAATGTCTGCCCGGACAGCTAGAATGTCTGGAACTATACTTAATTTACATAGAGTAGTTATAAATAAAATTGATAAAAATGAAAAGAGGTTGGATTAAAATAAGAGAAATGAAGCATAAATAGGTTAAATGAGCCTATAGTTCTGATGATGGGTGACCGACCCGGGAAGCTACTGTGAGCTCAGTTGCTACCCTAAATTCGTGTGGGACCCTATGACATCCTTAGTTGAGAATTAATTGTGAAACTATTGGGAACTAGAGAATCATAGAAAGGAAAAGAGAATAAGTACAAATAAGTGAATCAGAACTTAAGGAGTCATCAAGCATTATTAAAAGATGGACTACAACCTGATGAAGGGCATTTTGGTCAACTCACTCTTAGAGGTGACTTTTGACCTAAATGTCCATTAAATTGTGAGATTAAAATATTGAACAAAGAATTAAAAATGAATAAGTGTACAGAAAGAAATGAAAATTTTTAATTTTAATTCCATTATGACATCACCATGACCTACGTATGATACAATTAAAAATTATAATTTTAAATTACTAAATTTTGGGAATTATTATTAGAAAAAGAAGATAAAATTAATTAAAATCAAAATCATCTTCTTTCCCATCCCGTTTGGCCTGCTCACCTATCCTTTCTCTCTCTCACCATTTCCTCCATTGTTAAGTGAATCTTAAGCTTACGAAACCCTACTTTCATCCACAAATCTCACCCAAAATTATTAGAAAACTTAGAATCAACACTAAATTAGAAGAGGTGGAAGTAAGAAATTGGGAGAAAGTGGAAGATTAGAAGAGTTGGAAGAACTCCATTAGAGGTAAGCATTCTTTTACGTTAACTTGCTTATGTATGCATGGATATAAGCTTGGATATGAGGATTTAACTTTAGAAATCATAAAAATTATGCATGAATCTTGATGTAAGAATTTTGGCTAGCTTAGGAACCTTAAGGTTTTGGTATGTTTTAAATGAATTGAGCATGAAATTGAGCTTATATGAAGTGGTATTCATGAGTTAAATGTTGAGCTTGCATGACTTCGTATGAGTTTGGAAGATGGAAAAAATTAGGCTTTATGGGAAATTAGGGCTTTTGTGGTATGTTATGCAATTGATATTTATAAGGCCTAATTATGGTCATTTGGTATGTTTTAGTTGAGAATTTATGTTGAATTGATGAAAGGAATTTATGGACTTGTAGTGTGTTGAGTTGCTGGAATTCTAGATCCTTAAGTCTAGCAGGGTTAAATGAGTATAAATTGAGCTACATAGCTCTACTTGGTATGAAGCCAATTGGAGATGAAACCTAAGACATAATGCTAAAAATGTCATGAAGACACCTTGTCCAGAAACTAACCATAGGTTACCCTAAATTTGGTTTGAATCTAGATTGCAATTCTGGACCTAACCAAAAATGACCAAATAAACAGTACTTAGTAAATTAGGCATAACTCACTCTAGAAAACTCCAAATTAAGTGATTCTTAAACCAATGGAAACCGAAGATATAGAAGAACAATTATTAGGAAAATCATAAAGCCAAATTACGATCCTAAGTTTATCATATTGCTAGACGAAATTGGTTCAGCAAATCTACCCTGATTCTGGACTAAAGTGGAAATTCTGGACAACTACCTATCCGACCAGTTTTGGCAAAATTGTCATAACTACAGCTACAAAAAATGAAAATTAGGGTGATTCCAAAGCCACAATTCTTATAAGACATATAACTAAAAATTTTATTTTTTTAATCAGAACCCATATCCTAAAGTAACTTATGGAATTGGTTAGGAGAAATCAGGAATTCCCAACATGAAATTCCTGCATTGGAACTATTTTTCCATTTAACCTCAGGACAGTAATTAGACCATAACTTCCACTAGAAACTTCCAAATGGGATGAACCAAAATGATCTGGAAACCTAAGAATTACAGCCATAACTTTGGTTCAGAAACCTTACTCAAATTGTGGGTGTAAGACCCTTAAATATTAATTGTAATGCAGTCCTAAAACCTGGAATTCTGGAGTTGTAGGATTTATGAGTCTAGGTTGGTTAATTAGCCATAACTTACCCTATACAACTTCAAATTTAGTGATTTTTGAACCTGTGTAACCATAAGACACAGGGGAACAACTCATATGAAGAACACCAAGCCAAATTATGATTGAAACTTGTCCAATTAGCTTGATAAATTTGACTTTCAGAATTTGCCCTGTTCTAGAACAGTATTGGTCACTGGACCAGTACTTAGTAAATTGACCATAATTAGAGCTACAAAACTCCAAATTGAGTGATTCATATTGAAAATAAAACTAAGACACATAGGAACAATTTTTATGAAGAATACTTAACCAAATTATGACTAAAACTAGGTTGAAATGGGGTTACAAAATCAGGGTCCAGAACTGCCCTGAACCCAGAACATATGAAATTTCAAAAATTACTTAGGGATGCATCAGACATTTATTTGAGTAGTTATTGAAGATAATTGGGAGGACTATTAAAATACTTTAATTGTGTATTTCAGTAAAAAAGAAGACTTTGAAGGATAAGGAGAATTGAGTCAAGAAAAAGAAGATTCACATAAGGTTTGTGCATAACTAATCCTATTTCTTTGTTTTTCAATTGAAAGTTGATTTGAATAAGCTTATATGATTGACTTACGATTTTTATTGCATTGAGAATTTTAATTTGATAAATTGTGTGGTGCCAATCCTAAAAAGGGAAATTGATGGATGAAATGTGATTGTTGATTTGCAATGAAATTATTTGGATTTGTTTTTGAAACCACACTTCGCATGGCAGTTCTTATTGTGTTCCCCCTTCATTTATGGGATTGAGTTTGATTATGTTTCCTCCCTCTCTAGATTACCAGTTGAGGTTAAGTTCGGATGAGTACTCATATAGCCACCTCCCTCATTAATTTCGGTTAGTGAGGTTGTAGATTGCTTTATCGTTATGTACAATACGGCATTGATTGAAAATTTTGTGTCATGAACTAAGCTTTATAAATTATTGGCAACACCATTAGTTGAAATTGCTTGATAAAATGTTATTGAAAAGGTTGATTTCTATGATTGAAAATATTGATAATTGTTTTGTTAATTATGAACATTTAAATGTTTCAAATTCTTAGTTATACCTTGCACAAATATGTTTTATATTGAATTTTAAATTCTTTGTTCTGCACCATTGAGTGTTACGCTAGGCAATAGCTATTTCATGTTGTCGTAGGTAAAGAGAAGGAAAGAGCTGCAGAGTGAGCAGCATGAAGTAGTGGTAGATATAGCTTTGGGTATATATTAGGTATACCCTTTTGTATATGCATTTTGATGTAAATTAGTCTGTATGTACATAAAGACAAATAAGCAGTTGTATAAACAAAATTGCAATAATATTTTGATGTATTCTGGCTTGTATCTTTGTATAAGAATATTCATTTTGATTTATGTTTAACAGATGAGAACTATTGCTTGGGGTAAATGGAAGGAAATGTGATGATTGAGTTGAATTATGGATGATATATTTTTATAAATTGATTTTCACAGGTTTAAAAGAACTGTTTTATTGAATTTTTAGCCGTCACCACGCAAAATTTTTGTAAAATTCTAAAAATGCTAAATTAATTCTAAATGAATTTTGTGGTATGTACCTAATTTAAAGGCACATTAATAACTATTTTATTTTCGTTTTAAATTGTAAAATGAAATGGAATGGTTTTAAAATCCCTTGTAGTATATTTAATGGGTTATCGGTAGGTAAAGTTCGATAATTTATTAGGTATGCTATGGGATCATGTTATGCCTTACAGAGGGGTAAGGTGTGACAACAGACAAGGCTAGCTTCTGAGGAAAGAGAAATAGCACATTTGGAAGCCAATTGTGGACAATATGACCATTGAATGGATGATTTAAGACCATTAATGGATTCCCCTCAAGGGGACCTCCAAGATGGGACCAACCTTACTCTGATCGGACACCGTTTGGGAAAGTCAATCATTAGATGACTTAGATCGATTGGTGAGATTTCTATTTTTGAAAAATGATTGTATGATAATTATTAAAATAATTTGGGTTTCACAAAGGTACATTTGGACCGATGGTAGGCTTTTAGTAAATCATATAGACAGTTCGAG
The DNA here is from genome assembly GCF_030052815.1 of Hevea brasiliensis. Taxonomy (NCBI): domain Eukaryota; kingdom Viridiplantae; phylum Streptophyta; class Magnoliopsida; order Malpighiales; family Euphorbiaceae; genus Hevea; species Hevea brasiliensis. Next base: position 85,076,585 of record NC_079494.1, on the reverse strand, counting down.
CTGGCCGATGAGCTGTACCAAGCAGTAGTCAATATTATACTTATTCCTAGCATTTTTAAACACTGTAGATATGTTTTAGGAAGTATAATTGACTTTGGTAAGTCCAGTCTCAACTTCAATAGTTTACCTAGAACTAGGGTAGGTAACTTAATTAATAAAATATTCTTGACTTAATGTAATGTAGTAATGAAATGTACTCACCTAAGGGCACTATAAAGAACCTTTAGGAATATTTTTGTAATTTTCAAAAAATAGAGCATAATTATTCAGGCTATAGAGAAGTTAGGGACCTAAACTAGAATAATAAGCAATTGGACATAGATTAGGATTCTATAGGTCTCGAATGGGCATTGTAATATTTTTATGGGCCTAAGGCCATGTTGTTGAGTTTGTTTTGTAACAAGGATAGGTCCAATTAAAAGAGAGACTATTGAATTTTTAACAAGATAGTAAAATTTTGTATGTAATTACAGTCAATCAATGGTCAATGTTTGATAAACTAACAACATCTCTATTTAGGTTAGTTGCACCAGTAGTGTCAGTAGTCCTAACAAATTAGGTTATAGTAAAAGGGTTAACCAACCTTTGAGTTAAGCATACTAAATTCTTTTAAAATAATGTCTCTTTATGCATACACGTGCATTCATGCATTATGATTATTTTTATTATATATATTTGCTTCCTTAATTGCATTCATGCCAGTAGTTCATGAATGACCCACTGGTTTCCAATTAGAAAGAAATAAAAAGGAAAGAAAGCATACATGCATTATGAGTTCACAAGATAAAGGGATGATAGGTGAGATAATTCTGTGTCTCTAGCATCAATAAAATGACATAAATGATATCAATATTAAGAGGAAGTCTTAAGAAGCTCCAATAGCACATTGGAATGATATGAAATGGAAAGAAGGATCCACTAGTGATATTAATTATTTTGATGCGATTTATTTATACTATGAAAACTCATGTGAATGTTGCATTTCCATTGCTTGATTTATTTTATTTAATTACATATTCTATTGCCTAATGGGCTTTTACTCATTGAGCCCCCAACTCATTCTCCTTCTGTATCCACCTTAAGGGACAAGTGTAGAAGACACAGTCAATGGGTTTTGGCTAACTAAGTTTTAGAGGTTTTTGTTCAATTTTGTATATATATATATATATGGTGTAACTCCTTTGTACTATGACATATAATTTTACTATTATTCTACTGTGTTTGCCACTCAGTGTTTGTAATATTAAAATATAATTATGTGTTATGTTAAATAAAGTATTTTTATGATTTATATGTTCCCTAAATGAGATAAAAATGCATGTTCAGCTTGCTATAGGTTTAAGGGTTCTTATGTTAGCATAAGTTCTTGCACCATTAATGAGTCTAGATTTGAGTCGTTACACTAGAGTTTAGTCTTTTTTTATTATTGTTATTTTTCCTTCCTACCAAAAATACTACGAGGGAGTATGCATGGCCCCTACTCCTACCTTGTTGCCTAATCTTGTCATGTCACATTGTTATATTTTAATTATTATTAGTACATATGAAGGAAAGTGAGGAGTCAATTTTGGGTCTCTCACATTCATCATATATGTAGCTACCATTGTTATTCTTAACATTTTTTAATAATGTTTAAATTTTTATACTTTAATAATTCAATCACTTTTTTTTAATTAATCAAATGTTTGTGTTGACAATTTTTTTTAAAATTGAATACAGTTGATCGAATTTATTTTGTAAGTTGTTACAATAAAAAAAAATTATTTTTACAAATAACTAGTTTTTTCAAATGTGCCTCACACATTATTTGTTTTAGGCATAAGCAACTGTAATTTAATTTTTTTTTTTAATTTTTTGTGATTTTTTTGTATATAATATAACATTACAGGATGCATTATTAAAAATTTAAGTAGACAATTGATATAATATATAAGTAACAACGTAAGATAACATAATGCCGCATTCAATTTTATATAGTATTTCCATTTTTTTCATTATATTATTGCATCAATTCTAGTGAGTTCAATATATAGATTTGCTATAGTGTTAACATTATGCATATACATGGTTTTATATATTGCATGATTCATAAGAAGTTTAGTAGCTCTTGTGCATTAAGGGTTGCCATTTGATCTTTACTCCAAATTGATTAAATCTTATAGAATGGAGGCTAGATTTGATACCACTTTTTGTCCCTTAAGCAACCTAAGAGAAAGGGGGGGGGGTTATGATTTAGGTTCTAATTAAAAATTTCGGAGGCTAAGAAAAATTAGAGAAAAATAAACACAAGGAAGAGAGAAAGGGAAAATGATGAACACAAGGATTTATAGAGGTTCGGCTATCCCAAGCCTACGTCCTCTCCTCAAGGCCCTCCTATAAAGTTAAGTCCACTATTAATCTAATTTAGGTGAAGATTGAAACCCCTTACAATCTACAAGAGTAAACCCTAGCTCTTTTATAATCCCTTTTCTCCCAAGAGTAACTTTATGCTTTAGAAACACTCTTGATACAATAAATACTCTCAAGAACCTTACTATCAACCTTAGAACACAAGAAATTTATAGCTCAACGCAAACTTTCAAGAAATTAATTACAAAAGCTTAAGTTATAGAGAGAGAAAGAGTAGAAAGATTTTAGATGTGAAAATAGTTGTTCAACATCTAAAATCCAATTGTTTTGGTTTTCAGAAACCCAGGTTTGACTATTATCGTCCCTTACTTCGGCTGCCAAAGTTTAGCCCACCGAAAACATAGTTTTAAAAACTTGACTTTGGCTATTTCGGCTGCCAAAGTGCATTCAGCCCAAAATGTCAAATAACTCAAAATCAACATAACTTTTGGTCCAGAAGTCAGATTTTCGATCTGTTTAAAGCGTTTGAAAGATAAATTAATAAATTTTCCAACTAAAACATTTTCAAAAACTAATTTTGCATCATTAAAAAATGAAATTTTAATTTAAACTCTCTCTTGGTTAATAAATGGATAAAAATAAGACAATAAGAATTTTCTTAAAATATCTAGACTTAAACCAACACAGTTAATTAAATGAGATTCATGAGGAATAAAAGAAAATAAAACATACATTGTAGAATCTTATGATACTTTGCTTTATTTCCTTATTCTCTTTCAACCTTGATTTGAATCAATTTCAAAATTTCAAATTTTGGACCCACAATCTTAACAAACACTTCCAATATAAATTAGTAGCATACTAATTGTTTATTATCATTGTCCACACCATATTTTGGCCGATCCCCCAAAATTAATAAACTTTGAAACCAATCCCCAACACAGTCCCCTTTGCCAACCGACCACACTTCCGATCTCCCCTTGAAAGGAATTTAATTAATACCAAGCCTCCAGGTCATTTAAAGCCTCACCGATCCCTCAAGCCAATTCTCGAGTCCCCCGATCATTTAATTGTATTTTCGATCTTTCTTGTCAAATAAAATTGAACCAACATAAGGCCTTCGTAACACCAGTCTTGTTGCCGGTCTCTCATTTAAAATTTGAGAATGATAAAGGTTTCGACTCGGTTTAAAGATGATCCCGATCTTAAGTGTTCAAAGCCAAATTTATAATTTTAATTAAGTCCCGTTTCGTAACTGATCTCATGCATATTGTGTTTTCTGATCTCCTATACTGAGATCGAGTGCTTACGCAATTTAGAAATTTTTCGATCACAATCAATCATTGAACAAAAGTGGAACTTTCATTGCATTTCATTTCAAAAATTTATACAAGTCATTCGGCTAGGGGATCGCCCCCAGCCTGAACTATATGTTGTTCATTTTCTCTCTCAACTTCAGCCTCCTCTTCGCTATCCTCACCTTCGTCCTCGGGAGCCAGGCTGGCCATCCAGGAGAAGTCCTCCTCAGGATAATACTTCTTGAGCTCAGCCAGGAGATCTCTATGAGCATTCACATAAGCGCCGACCACTCCGATCACCATTTCTTTTTCTTTCGCCTTGAGCTCCTCAGCAAGATAAGCGAGTTGAGCAGCTTCATCAGCTCGGAGCACCTGAACCTCCCCGAGAACACGATCTCGCTTGGCCAGAACATGAGTCTACTCAGCCAGCTTGTCCTCATAGAACTTCATTCGTCCCTCAATTTGAGATATGTAATCCTGAGCGAACGAAAGTTGGGATCGGAGAGAAGACACCTCATGGCCCATCTTCTCGACTTCCTTACCCAGGCGATGAGCCTTCTCCCAGACCATGTGCTGGTTCACCAAACACTCCACGTTCAGGCTCATAGATCTGGTGAAGATGTCATCAAGGTTATCCGGAGACAGCCTATCCCGATCTTCTCGAAGGCAGATGGACGATGCCAAGACCTTAGCGAAACCAGGGTTCTCTCGAACCGTGCGGTTCTTCTCTAATGAGTGGATCAGCACTTGGGCATCGCGGAAGAGAGTCCTTGGGGTAGGCTGGGAAGGACCCCCTTCCGCACTCGGAGTGACTGGAGGAGGTGGAGGCGACTCTTCTCGACGAGGAGGAGATCGGACCACTTCTATGACTGGAGGCCTGGAAGGTTGAGACGAGCCTTCCTGTATTTCCCTGGTCTCATGACCAGGCGTTTGAAGCAGCTCAGAACGCTTCATCTCCCGTACCTTCCGAGAGATCTCTCTCTTCCGCTTTCGGCTCTCCTTAGAAGCTTCGCTGCTTGCCATACCTGCATAAAGAAGAGGTCAGTGAGATCGCTAAGGTCCAAAGATCTGAGATATAGAAAATACCGATGCCGAGATCAGAGAGCTGAAGCCCACGATCTTGACCGATGACGAGCTGCATAGTCCAATGGTGTAGCTCGACTGTCACAGTATCCAAACAAGAGAACTTCTCTCTAGATGCCTGCTCCTTCAACTCCATCACCATTGCCCCCTCTTCCCTATTTAGGGCGATGTGCTTCGCAGGAAAGGACCCTGATGCAGCCAACTGCGGGGGAAGCCCTCAAAGCTGTTCAGAATTTTGCTCCTCAGGATAAAGAAGCGGTTCTTCCAATTCTTCAGGGAGGAAGGTAGATCGGTAAAAAGCCCACAATGGAGTTTCGCCTGGAAGAACCAATACTCATCGTCCTTGCGACGAGTTAACCGGTGCAGTTCAGCGAACACCTTAGCCGTGGGTCAGAGCCCCTTAGCTTGGCATAGGCCTCGGAAGGCTACTGAGATCCGCCACGAGTTTGGGTGAACTTGGGCGATGCACACTTGGTGATATTTTAAAACCTCTTTAAATAAGTCGTCAAGAGGGAACCGCAGCTTGGCTTTTAACTGTTCTTCATACACCATGATCATATCGTCCCTCTCAAAGAAGTGATCTGCTCAAAGGTCACCATGACACTGGATAAGTTCGTACGAATCAGGCCGGATGTTGTACTCCTGGCTGAATGACTGCAGGTCGGTTTCTTGCAAGATTGATGGCAGCTCGTCCATGGGAAGATTTTCCCTCCTCGAAGAAGGCACATGCCTTGATGATGTTGGTTGTTCCTGAGCTGGAACGGAGACCCTAGGAAGTTCAGGCTGCAAACTTGGTCCGACCACCTCCACATCATCGGATGACCACGAGAACTGAATGGAAGGGGGGCTTGCCGCCCTCTGACCCTCGGCACTGCTCATTTTCAAAACAGAAAATTTAAACTAAAAGAAATATCAAAACCCTTACCGGAGCTTGATCGGTGTTGGAGGAACTTGAGAAAACAAGAGAATGTTGAAGTTGTTCACGAGAGACTGAAAATGAGATAAAGGAGCAACTGGCTAACCCCACCCCTATTTATACTCGACCGAGCATTTAATGCTCACGATGTTCCAGGTAGTGCATCGGATAGCGGGACTCGCCAACTGTTCTGACACGTCTCACGAATATTCCGAAGATTCCATAAAGAGGTCGGTTAACTATAGAGCGGCAGATTACGGTGTTTTGAATTACGGATCGGATAAGTGTCATTCAAATTAAGAGTCAGATCGGATAAATACTTCAGGGATCGGAAAATAATCAATAATAATAAAACAACAGTTGTCAAAATAAATTTTATTTCCGAAAAGATCTGATTACATCGTTTGGGCGATCTCTGGAGATCGGATTACATTAAAGGTCTAATTACATCATTTAGGCGATCTCTGAAGATCGAATTACATTAAAGGTCTGATTACATCATAAGGGCGATCTTTAAAGACCGGTGGAACATCCTATCTAAAAGGCCTATGTCAAAGCCTAGTCTTGTGGCTGAGTCAAAAGATGTGTTTGACCAGGAGACTGGCTGGGGGAACTATGACTCTCATGAGAATGAGAGAGGTCGTCATCAAAGTTACCGCTCGAAACCGAGCTGCTGTTGGAACACCCAGTGTGGAGAGGAGCCAGATGAATGCCAAAGAGTAGTCACCGGTGTTGAGGGGAATATTCGCAGTCTTCTCGGCCGAAACCAGTTCACCGATTATATCGGGCGAATGATTCGAGATCGGCACGATCGAGGTCCTCGATCCAGATCAGTTAATTAGTCCAGTTCTCTCACTGTCATCAGATAAGGTCATCATGATTTTCCGATCACCGGGATCGTAAATTTTCAGGCAAGGAACAAAGAGGACAATCGGAAAAAGATTAAAAGCGGTCATTTTGTCCGGGATTGTTGCTGGAGCAGCTAGAACAAGGAAATGAGGAGAATAGGGGAGAAAGTCAAGTGAAGTAGGGCTTTCCGATTGAAGGTATATATATAGGAAAATTTGAGCATTTATTGCAAGCAGAAAACGAAGCGGACGCCTCGAGAATTGAGGGAAATAAATGCTTTGACTGGACCGAACCCGATAAAAAGGAAGACTGGTGTTGTAAAGATCGGTAGAAGAGAGCGTGTCAGGAAAGATCGGAAGAGAGCGTGTTAGGAGAGATCGGAAGAGAGGAACCCAGTATGAGAGATCGAAAAAGGATCACATTGAAAAGACCGAAAAAGAGGGGAGGTCGGAAGACAAAGAGAATAAGACAGCCCCTGTCAATTATCATCATAAACAGAGCTGAGGTAGTTAAAGCGTTGCAGGAGAAATCTCAACCGCACGCCCCAGAATCGCCCGTATTTCTGATATGCGCCAAAGTACGTCAGGACAGCGTTGTACATCCTAATCTCCACCGTTGATCTTACTTGTAAGGACGAGCTCGGAGCCCTCGGATCGAAAAAGAAAACAACAAGATCAACGCCTTTCACTCCCAGCCCTCGGATCGCCCCGGACAAGAGAATTTGGGACCGTCATATTAGAAGAAGAAAATGACAAATATTCTGAAGGGGATCTCAGCCGTCCATTCTGATCCTCTTTAATTCCTAAGCCTCATATCATGTCCTTCGAAATCCTAACCCTCCATCTCCCTCAAAATAGATCCTGACCCTTTAGGGGAAGCACCCGGTTCTTATAAATACCTGCATGAAAACTGTTTAAGGGACGGGCAAAAAAGGAGAAATAGTTACTATAGTGGATGAACTCTGAAATTTAATTTAGTTCGTTACTCTGCTGTTTTTAAGTTTTTGATAAGGAAAAACTTTTGAAACCAGTTTTCCGAAGTGTTTTCTTGCAAAAGGGATTCTTGAAATACTGGAACTCCCCATTTTCAGTTCTTTCATTATCCTGTGACGCCCTTACTTTCAGTTCTTTGTCATCTTTGTTTCCATTCTTATTTCCCAAGCTCAACCTGCTTGTTTAAACCTGACAGTCGTTTAGCTAAGCATCCTTCGTTTCTAGGTGAGCTTCAGCCTTCAAGCTAAATAGCTTATGCCCCTATTACGTTCTGCGATTAGTTTAGTAGATTCGGCTCCTCACAGGTGAGTGTTTATATCTTTGTTTCACTAAAAGCTCTTTATTTTATGCATTCCCTTTACTTTTATGTTTGTAATCTTCGCCAAGTTTATATGGTGTAATGAAGGTTATTCCCGAAGTTTACTTTCTTTGTCAATTGGTCCATTCTTTTTGTTAAGCTTTGCTACTTCTAAATGCGGAAGTCCTCATCTCAAGTAGCGTATAAGTAGTTCGGTAAAATATAGGTAGCCGTGCCTTAAGTGCTTCTTTAAAATATAAAGCCTGAATAATACGTCAACAAAATAATAGAGTTGCATCACTAGGCTAACATAGAAGGTGATTCAGTATGACATCATAAAGCAGAATGAAACTAAATTTCAGGTAAATAAACAGAACGGATTATGTATAAAAAGGTACTGGCAAGGTAATTACATAGGAGATCGGTAAAATTTAGTCTGGCATCCTTTGTCTGGTCACAAGGTACCAACCAGTTAAAACAAGCCTTATTCCGACCCTTGGCATCTTTGAATGCCGAAACTCTTAGTCTCAGGTTCTTATGATGCATAGTTGTAATTAAACCTTGAGAGATAGGAAAAGTCCTTATCCGGTCCCCATTTAAATGTTTAATAGAGGTCGGAGGAGAGTTTTTACCCGATCCTCGCCCAAAACTTCCATAAATATTTATAAGGAGGTCGGAGGAGAGTTCTTATCCGATCCTCAAGCTTAAAATTTTAACAAATATTTAAAGGAGATCGGAGGAGAGTTCTTATCCGATCCTCAAGCTTAAAAATTTTAACAAATATTTATAAGGAGGTCGGAGGAGAGTTCTTATCCGATCCTCAAGCTTAGAATTTTAATAAATATTTAAAGGAGATCGGAGGAGAGTTCTTATCCGATTCTCAAGCTTAAAAATTTTAACAAATGTTTAATAGAGGTCGGAGGAGAGTTCTTATCCGATTCTCAAGTTTAAAAATTTTAATAAATATTTAAAAAAAGGAGATCGAACGAGAGTTCTTATCCAACCCTCAAACTTAAAAATTTTAATAAATATTTAAAGGAGATTGGTGGACAGTTCTTATCCGATTCCCAAATTAAATTTTAACAAATATGTAAAATGATTCTCCCTGAAATAAAGTTAATACACAACCGCAATTCACTAAGGTCATCTCATTTACTTATGTATCTGGGTAATCCGGATTAGTGAAAAATCTAACATTCCTTTCGGTCAAAAGGATTAACATTTCCATTCAGGCCCTCCTAACTATGAAGAACGTGAAATTAAATCTGCTTACCCTCGTTGAGGGATGAGGTGGGGTGCCTAATACCTTCCCCACTCGTTAATGGACCCCAAACCTAGAATCTCTGTTTTTGAAGTGGTTTTAGTGTAACTTACTTTCACAAATGGTTTTCTTTAATTTCCCTTAAAATTAAAGTGGCGACTCCTCACTTTTCCCATTTCGGTGAGTGTTTGTCCAGGTGACCGCAAAATACCTTGCGACCGGTTGGCGACTCCGCTGGGGAGGTAAAAACTTAACCCCGGTCTAGAGGTCCAAAAGTATATTTAATTTTGCGATCAAATCATAGTTAGATGGGCTCACTCCTCAAGATTCTGTATGTTAATTATTGTTATTCCTGCTAACCATTTTGTTTGTCTTGCTTATCTTATTTTCTACAGTGTTCTACATTTAATAAAAAAAAAAAGGAAAAATAAAATCCCCCTGAATTGGGAAGAGGTAAAGGTGTCCCTTTACCCACTGAACACTCACACGATGTCCTCACACACTTCAGCCCTATACCCAGGCTTTCTTACCCTTTTAGGAAAGTAGGAGGGAGTCATGTAGCGGTACCCGTGGGTTTTACCCCGTTAGTATCCGTGAAGGCTTCTGCTCAAATTGAAACTCGTTCTATTCACTGTGATACTATGGAATTTTCCCGACAGTATCGTGGGGGATAGAATGGGGCTCCACTATTTACAGTGGGGGCAATTTGGGAACCTGTGGCTTTTAGAAAATTAGACCCTGAGCTAAACTATCACGATAGTTGGAAGCCGTAGCGAGCTACCTTGTAAGATAGAACTGTCCAACTAGAAAGCACCTAGCCGGTATTAGGACTTTCCTTTACTTTAAGACAAAGGGGGCATACTTACTCTTACCCTATTCCGTTTATTTTATTTTGTTCTTATTTTTAAGAGTAATCTCGAATCATATTGTTAAGAAAACCTACACATTTTCCTACTTTGATAAATGTGTAGGCGTCACTCTGCCAACAGTATAATTCAAGATTACCTGAATTTATCCCGCTAACCAGTTTTTCCTGCAGGCATCACCAAAATAAGGTCTGTAAAAGGATAAGCATCATTTTTAACATGGCATCCTCGAGTTAGTCGGCAGAAGAAGTTCTTAAATTTGAACAGAATGCTAAACCATGGCCTGAAACGTCTCATAGCTCAGTGCCCCCACAAAGGGATATTAGCTCATTTCCTCCATTGGACCTGAGCAAGATTGAAGTCAGGATGAACAGTCTTAAAGGTCTTGTCAATGGTTGGAAGTCGTTTCCCGATCAGGTCAAAGCACTATTTGAGAAGAAATACGGGAGGATTGCAACCTTAATGCGAGTTAGGGTCCAGGTCCTGGCCCTAAAGGCCATGTTGTCGGTTTGGAACCCTAAGTTTGGAGTATTCTCTTTCAACGACATCGATACTGCTCCCACTATCGAAGAATATCAAGCATTGCTAGAAATCCTTTATACGGCGCAGAATCGGATTTATCTACACCTTGAACATAGGAAGACCTGGAAATGGCTCGCACATATGCTGAGGATCTCACCAGAAGAAGCAAAGGCGAGAGAAACCGTCAAAGGAAACACGCATGGATGGTATTGGACTTACCTCAAGAAAGGGTTGGATCAATGCATCCAAGATCAACAGTGGGATCAAGCTTCATTGATGCTCGCTTTAGCAATTTACGGCTTGATCTTGTTTCCTAGGCCTTCCGGGATCATAACCTGCGGTGTTGTGGAAATGTTCTGGGCAGTAGAGAAGCAGAAAATCAATCCAGTACCGGCAATACTTGCCGAGACTTTTCTAACCCTCACTTCATGTAGACAGCAAGGCAAGGGGTCCATTAAATGTTGTTCTCAGCTGTTGCACCTCTGGATTATTAGTCATATGTGTCCGGTGGAGACAAACGGACTAACTTGGTATCTTGATCAGCCTCTCATCGAGAAAATGACCCGATTGGTAATTAGTTCGAAGGATGAGCCCGCAGTGGCAAGAACAGATTTTGAGCTTCAATAGCCATAACTATTGTTGGAAGAAATTGTGGACGTCAAGTCAATCCATCTTAATCAGCACGGGGAAAAATCACTCAGTATCCCTAATCGGAGTGACTGGGTACACAAGTTACACTCCGGCCTTAGTAATGAGGCAATTCGGCTCAACACAGTTCAGAATCGGTGAAGAAGAGTGCCACCAAGGTCACTTCTACCATGAGCTCAAGGAAGAGGAGGGGTTGAAAATAGCTCGCAAATCTTGGGAAAACATCACTCTGATGGAGCGGTCGCCTAAAGGTCCGAGTGCCACAGGCGACTATCTTAAATGGAGGGCTGACGGGGACTAAGAACACTCAATTGCAGAATTCAAAAGCAGCGACCCTCGCTGAAACATCCCATCGGAAGAAGCTAATTATCAGTTGGCTGACTCGCTACAAAAGGCGAACACCGAAAACTCGCGACTGCAAGAACAAAGAAAGCAGTTAGAGGACCAACAGCAGAATCTTAACAGAAAAGTGAGAAGACTCAGGGAAAAGGCAAGGGCCGAAAAGATGGGCTTCGAAGAGCAAGAAGCACGGTGGGAAAAGGAAAAGGATTCTCTCCAAGCTGTGGTAAAAAAAGTAGAAGGGCAGAATAGTAAGCTTCAGGAAAAGATGAAATACCAAGAGATACTCGTAGAAGAGTATAAACAAGAAAACAAAAAGAAGAAGCTCGAATTGAAGGAACAGGCACTACTCATCAATGATATCCTGAAAGAATGTGCTAAGGAAAGAAAGGAAAAAGAAAGGCAAGCTGCTCTCTATCAGGAACTGAAAGAGAATGTTGGCCAGCTGGAGAGAACAATAGCACAGGGAAAACAAGAACTCCTTCCTGAATCCGAGTATGCTCTGAAAGCATTCGACCCTGCCAAACAAGAAGAAAGGTTATACGAGTATCTCAGAAAATGTCATCTCATTATAAAGAGCCTCCCCGAGCCTAGGCCGATGTAAAGAATGCTTTGTATAAATATTCGATTAATAGAAAACTTTTTAGGCCATTGTTTAGCAAAATTGTGAATGAATAGTATAACTCCCATAGGAACCCCCTCGCTAGGGTTATGCGAAAAATTGAATATGCCATATGAACAGGTATCATCAACGCGCATTCAATCCAGTCATTCACAGTCAGACTATCGAATGATGCCATGATAAAATTGATGCAACCATCCTTCTGTAGATTTCATTTTGGCTTCCAAATGCCACCGTATCCTTCGTCCTAATCAGGACCTTTAGTTTTTTTTACGAAATTCAAAATTCACTAAAAGTTTTTATTTATCTCCTCAAAGAAAATCAAACATTGCTTCAAACAAGGCAAGTCTGACCAAGCATACGGTTCAACCCAAGCGAGTGTACTTAACAAGATCTCGAACCAAGAAGATAATGGAAGATCAGGAACAAGTATAGAACTTACAAGAGCAAGTATCCGAGTTGAAGGACCTGGTCTCAGAACTCATGAGGCTAATGAGGGAGATGTCCCAAAATAAATCAGCTTCAGAACCTAACCTACCACTACCTCCTCCACCACCCACGACAATGGATCATCATTAGGCTTCAACCTCCTTTACCTTTCAGTCACCTATCCCAGACCCGACAGTCACTGTCAACCCGACTACCATAAATAATGACCTACCTTTCTCCCATTACCCAGTCGTCTCAAATACTGACCCGTATCCTCTGGTTCACTCCACCTCTCATTTCCCAGCTGGGGGAGTATCTTTTGCAACAGGAGAAAATAAGACCAGGGAAAATGAAAAACTATCTGCTCTGGAAGAAAGATTGAGAGCAATAGAGGGGCTGAACATGTATGGTTCAGTCGATGTGGCTTCACTGAGATTGGTGCCAGATGTGGTGGTGCCACCCAAATTCAAAGTCCCAGATTCCGATAAGTACACCGGGAACTCAGATCCCCGCATTCACCTGGCAGCCTACATTGCCAAAATGTCTGCCTTGACAGAAGATGACAAACTTCTCGTCCACTTCTTTCACGAGAGCCTCTCTGGAGCAACCCTGAGATGGTGCATTCAGTTGGATAGGAGCAAACTGCGCTCCTAGAAGGATTTAGCTGATACATTCTTAAAACAGTACAAATTTAACTGTGATGTGGCCCCTACGAGGAGAGATCTCCAAAACTTGGTGCAGAAGGACAAGGAAAGCTTCAAAGAGTATGCCTAAAGATGGAGGGAGAAGGCTGCAGAAGTATATCCTCCGGTGACCGACAATGAACTCTGCTCCCTATTCATCGAAACACTGAAGGCTCCTTACTTCAACCTAATGATTGAGAATACCTCCAACAGCTTCTCTGACATCATCCAAGCCAGTGAAAGGATAGAAGCTAATTTAAGGATGGGACGGCTGGAGGAGTTGACTGAGAATCCCTGCAAAGAAAACTGCCAGTTTTGGAAAAAAGAATGAGGGTGATGTGCATTCCATTACCCGTCAGAATAACTATTCCCCTCTTCCCCAAAGTAACTACCAACCATATCCCCCCCGTGGCCAAACCATTGCCAACATTCCACCCCCTTTCCCAAATTATCCACACACACGCCCACAATACCCACCACCTGAAAATTATCAACCTAGACCTCCTCCTCTACCTACTCAACCCAGACCACCTCAGAATAACCCCAGACCACCAAGGAATCCTGATCCACCCCTTCCCCTCCCACTCAGTGAAATATACCGATACCTCGTCGGTATAAACCAGATAGTACCTGTTCCCCTAGACCTAATTCAGCCACCCTACCCCAGGTGGTATGATGCCACTGCCCGTTGTGAATATCATGGAGGGGCACAAGGGCACTCAACTGACAACTGCAGGGCACTCAGAGGGAGAGTGCACGCTTTAATCCAGAACGGGTGGTTGAAGATTGAGGGAAATGGTTCCCTCCCCAATTTAACCTCAAAACTGTTGCCCAATCATAATGCGGGCAATGGAGTAAATATGATAGAACCGGATGGAGAGAGTTTGGCACCAGAGGTAGAAGAGCTAATTCCTCACTTTGAGGAAATTTTTGCCATGGCGATGAGGGAAGGTTACCTTTGCCCTCAGGTATCGGAATCAAAAAAAGGTACGGGATGTCCTTACCACGGAGGGGCAGCTGATCATGAGCTGCGAGACTGTGAGGGATTCTAGCAAGAGGTCCAGAATCTGCTGTCCCTTAAGATTTTAAGATGCCAAAGGAGGTCAAAAGTAGAGGGCAAAGTAAATACCGCCAGGTTTAGCTGGAATGCCTCTACCCCCAATCCTAGATTAACCTTCTCTGTCCCCAATGCCCTCACCACCAGTAACAATTATCCGAACCTCGCCTCAGCTCCCTATCACCAATACCCATGCCATACCTTGGAATTATAACTTCCAAGTTTTCACCCAAGGAGCATCAAGCAGTACGTCGGCTCCTAATCTTGCTACACCTCCGGCGCCTCCAAAACCGTGCTTCACTCCCCATGAGCACTTCAGAATGACATATACCGGACCTACTAGCAATACTACTCCCCAACCTAATCCTCAGCCCGTTGTTGCCACAAAATGCTCCCCACCTGAGCAAGAAGTCAAGTTTATAACTCGAAGTGGGAGATGTTACGGGAACGAAGAGAAAGAAAAGAAGAAGGAGAAAGTAAAAATGGGAGAATTACAGCAGAGTACAGAAGATGAGAAAACGGGGGAAGTGGAGCTCACCGGGCCTAAAGAAGAGGAGGAGCTGTTGCTCCAAATAATGAAGCAGAGTGAGTATGATGTGGTGGAACAGTTGAGAAAGACACCTACCCGAATTTCTCTGTTATCGCTGATTTTGAGCTCTGAGGTGCACCGTCAAGCCCAGCAGAAAATCCTGGATCAGGCCTTTGTGAACCCCGACATCACACCGGGGCAATTTGAGAAAATAGTGGGACAAATCCAGGCATCCAGTTTTGTTGCCTTTTCTGAGGAAGAGATAGATTCTGCAGGCTTGGCACACACTAAAGCCCTTCATGTGATAGTGAAATGCAAAGGATGTATAGTGGCCAAGGTCCTCATTGATAATGGATCAGCACTCAACGTACTGCCTAGTGCTACCTTGGCTAGACTGCCAGTTGACCAATCGAATATACGTCAAAGTGCTATGGTGGTAAGAGCCTTTGACGGTACAAGAAGGGAAGTATTGGGAGATATTGACTTGCTACAACAAATTGGTGCATGCACCTTCAACATCACGTTCCAAGTGATGAACATTAAACTAGCTTATACTATGTTGCTGGGGAGGCCGTGGATCCATTCAGCGAATGCCATTCCTTCAACTTTGCATCAGAAAATAAAGTACATTATGGATGGCAAAATCATCACGGTGAGAAGAGAAGAAGCCATTTTGGTCACCAAGCCACAATCACTTCCTTATGTGGAAGCGGCTGAGGAGTCGTTGGAAAGCTCCTTCCAGGCCCTTGAACTACAAGAAACCAGAAATGAAGGGGCTATGGCTATGGTAGCCAAGATAATGTCAAGGAATGGGTATGAAGAAGGCAAAGGCCTAGGCGCCGCATTACAAGGAATCGTTGAACCCATACCGGCTATCCAAAAGGTGGGCCGTTGCGGTTTGGGATATGAGGAAGATGCCCTCATGGATGGGCGATTCTGGATGAGGAACAGACTTCGGGATTAGAGATTCGACCAGAAGATCGGGAGAATGAAAGTAGTCCCGAGAATCACAGAGGTATTCACTAAACCAGTCATTGAAAGTCCAGCTGAGGTTGAAGAATCACCCGATGAACCATCCATTGATGTCATCCACTTGGATTCCTTGTATGAGGCTCTGGTCTTGCCGATAGCTGAGGGGCAAGAGTTGGACAACTGGACAGCAGAGGACATCCCTGTACTTAATTTCGAGTAAAGTACCTTTGGTTATCTACACTTGATCATTTTGTCCATGATGGCAAGTGTAACATTGTAAATGGACCTTCTTCTTATGTCATAAATTTTTAATGAATTAATAGCGCATTTATTTCCAATTCTCTTTTCCTTTCCACTTGAATTCCATCCTTATAATATATTCTATTTTCGTTCATTCAGGACCATTCATCGATTAACACCTAATAATTCAATAGACTCAGAAATTCCTCTGGTTAATTTTGAAATCCCCATAACTGCCATTACTTCAAGTGATTCTGAGGTAGAGCTCACAGAAGAAAGGGATGAAAGGGATGAACCTTCCCTAGTGCCTTGTGGAGACAAAACGCACACCATAAACTTAGGCATGGAAGAAATGAAAAAGGAACTTAAGATTGTGGATAGTGAAGAATTGGGAGATATGATCAGTTTGCTTAAAGAATTTATGGATGTGTTCTCATGGAGCTATGATGATATGGTTGGTTTGGACCCCCAGATAGTGACGCATAAAATTCCCCTAATTTCGGGGACAATCCCGGTGAAGCAAAAGCTGAGAAGAATGAACCCTAACACACTGCTCAAAGTTAGGGATGAGGTCAAGAAACAGTATGATGCTGGGTTCCTGGAAGTAGTCAAATATCCCCAATGGATAGCTAACATTGTCCCGGTAATGAAGAAGGACAGGAGAGTTAGGGTGTGTGTTGACTACAGGGATCTTAATAAAGCAAGCTTAAAAGATGATTTCCCTCTCCCCCATATTGATGTGTTAGTAGATAACGCAACAAGATTGGCCACGTGTTCATGTATCGATGGGTCATCAGGGTATAATCAAATCCCAATGGATGAGGAAGACAAGGAGAAAACTGCTTTTATCACCCAATGGGGGGTATTTTGCTATCGGGTCATGCCTTTTGGATTAAAGAATGCTGGATGTCACACCCTACTCCTCTGTAAGGCATAACATGATCCCGTAGTATACCTAATGAATTACCAACTCCGTCTACTGATAACCCATTAAATACACTACAAGGGATTTTAAAAACTTTTCTTACTTCTTTTACAGTGGTGAGCACTATTTACAGGTGTTAAAAACTTTGGTGAACTGAAGTGAAACAACTAACTCATTTGATTTATTTGGAATTTCTGTAAAATTTTTGGCAGAGTGCCATCTGTATTTTGAACAAAACAGTTCTTCAGAAAACCTGTAAAAAAGCACTTCAATAAATTTCCAAATCTCAACTTCAATATATTTCTCAACACAACAATTTATCAACTCAATTCCATAGAAATTTTTCAAAGTCTGAGATAAGGAAATATAATACAGCTTTTACAAGTCAAAACAGCTCATAATTAATTTACAACTTCAAGGTACAATTTGAATTTACAACTGCTCAAACCAAAAACAAAATATACATACAGTGTCATACATTACAGTACAAAATGCAAAATACTGGTATACTCATTATACCAGGTAATCCCTCGCTGGATGTATATGCAGCCTAGTCTGCTGCCCTGTCTGTCTCTCTACCTGCGACAGCAATAAAAAGCTATCGCTGAGACAATGTCTCAGTGGTGCACAACATTAACCAAATACAATTTAAATCACAATTCCTAAATCATGTAAATAGTGGATACTTAAAACCATAGTCAAATTTAAGACAATAAAGGTCAATAAGAATTTAAACTCCATTTCTCAATATCACAATAGATTTTCATAAGTCAGGTCATGTTTGAATTCAAAAGACAGTATATGTCAATGAGAGTTTAAATCCATTTCACAATCTCACAATAAACATCAATAAATCACACACAGCTTAATCATGATCCATAGTTCAATTCGTCCCAAAAGCCGATGGCTAATGAGGTATTCAATTCGTCCCAAAAGTCGATGACTAATGAGGAATAACATGGCTAGCTAGCAAAAATATGAGTACTCATCCAATTCGTCCTCAACAGGCACACACCTCAACACTTCAGCCAGAGAGGGAATTCAATTCGTCCCACTAGACAAGCTAATGAGGAATACAATCAATATACATGATAGTTGTGGTTTCAAACCATTTCCAATGCTTTTCAATCAATAAGTATCCATCAATGTCATTCAAACAATTTCTCACAGTTTCAAATCATTTACAATGCTTTTCAAGCAATAAATATTCATTCAAATACATTTCCACAATTTAAAACAATAATATACAAATAGTCAATATTTATTTCAATTGAAAATAATTCAAAAGAAATAGTTGTTGTGTACAAACCTCTGATGACTGTCTCCCTGGTCTGGACTCAGTGTTTCTTTCCCTTTTGTTGAGTCCTTGTTAACTGAGAAACACAATTTGAAGTGTTTCAGTGCTAAATTAATTTACCTCTAACGATAATGTTCGATAAACAATTCACTGAATACCTTTATTTGCTAAGTCACCTAATAGACCGACCCTCGACGTGTTCTAGGTAATTTAGGTCTTAGTGTCATTAATATGTCATATTCGATAGGGTTTTAGGTTTGGTATGTTTTCCCAAAGTCATTTCCTTGCTTAGTGCATTTTAATGCAAATTGCTGGATTCCGGGACACTGGTTTGACCTAACTGGACGATCTAGTTCCCTCGGTTTTCGGTTCTCGGTCGAAACTACAAACTTGTAGATCTAGGTTTTATGGACCGCGGTGCAAAATTTTAGGTCAATCCGAGTTAAGTAGACCAAGTTATGGTCATTACACTATTGCTGGTCAAATGGCATCAATTAGGTCATTTTTTTGGTCAATTTGGTCAACTTTGGTTCGGCCAGTTTTTGGACCCGAACTTGTGCAAGCTTTTTGACTTGCTTCTGGTCATTTCTGGGTTTTGGTGTCTACATAAGACTTGTAGGTATGGGTCTTAGCTATTCATGGTTAAAATTTCAGGTCAATTGGACCTGTTTTGAGTGAGTTATGGCCTAAACACTCACTGCTGCCCAATTGGTCATTTTTCAGGTCCTAATTGCACCTAATCCGAATTGGTCATTTTCTTAGGTCACCTTGCAAGCAGAATTTTGGTATGTTTTCTCAATGAAAGTTGGCACATTTTGTGCCTAGTTTCACCTCCAATTGGTCTCATACCAATTGAGGTTACACATTTAAACTTATTGGTCTATTTGCACACTGCCCTCTATATGCCTTTCAAACTCCAATTCAAACACATATTTAACTTGCAATTTGTTTACTTCCCTACCAATCTGTTTTGGTACATTACCAAAAGCATTTTCTACTTTACATTAACATTATTTTGGGCAGATTACCATTACCCTCAACACACCAAGTATAATTCACATTTACAATTTCTAAGTACCATTACATACACACCTAACCATTACAAATCTTACATACACTTTTCAATACCAATCTACATACATATCATCAATCCTTCTAGGTCAATATTCTGCCTACACTTCCTTCAATATATACATTTACTCAAGTGTTCCCAAGCTGCCGCAAACCTTCTTCAACATCAAAGTGCCGTCCAACTTACCAATTGCCATCCAAGTGCATAAATCACCATATAAACATGAAGTAATTCACTAGGTTACTAACTCACCATGATCAACATTATTTCTCATCAATTATATGCATAATTATCTCATCAAAAACGTGACTCCATGGCTGTCCAAAATGAAAACAACAATAACTCTTCAAACTCAAAATTTTCCTTCACAAAACCAATACCCATAACATGCACACAAAACTTAACAAAGGAATTCTCAAAAAATGTAAACTTACCTTTGATTGTAACTTGCTAAACCCTCACCAAACTTCTCAAATTTGGTATCAATATCTTCCTTGTGATGTGTAGACAAAGTTTAATGAAGAACCCTAGGTGATTTGAGTTTGAAATGAGGGGATGGATCAAGCTTTACACAAAACGCCCGTGGAGGTTTCAAGGTTCTTCAATTCGGCAATGTTGAGCCAAGTGAGGAAGATGAACTTTGAGTGGGAATAATCTGCCCACTTACAAGTATAATTAATCATTTTAATGTTCTTAGTGGTCCACTAGCAAAATTAAATCATATTTTAAGCTAACTTCCCACTTATTCCACATTTAACCCATGATTTTAGCTATTTTCTTTAGGTACCACCAAATTAATTTTTCATTTCATTTTCTAAGTGTAATATTATTTATTTTTAATGGACATTTAGGTCAAAAGACAATTCGGGATGTCAAATGACCATAATGCCCCTGTTCGGGTTGCATTCTCGATTTTTCGGTAACACTGTATTTTGTCTGTTTTTCGATTTCTCACTTTTCTTTGTACTAATTATTTAATTTTTCTTTGATCTTTCTAATGATATTTGTTCTTCAATAAGGTTCTATTTAAGTCCTAAAAATATTTTCTAGGGTTCCCCGAAGTCCAGGGCCAGTCAACGGTCCACGCCGTGACTTCCCAGTGCGGTCACCCATTGTTAGGTTTCCCGGCTCGTTTAACTTGATCACATTTCTTTGCTATCATTTTTCCTTTGTTTTTCTTGTACTTTCTTTTCTTGTATTTCATTATTTTGTGTCTCCTCACTCATATCGAAGTACGGTTCTTGGCATCCTAGCTGTCCGGACAACACTAGTCACCGGAGCAGCAGAACGCACTACCGAACTTTGGGGTGTTACAATTCTCTCCCCCTTAAATAAATTTCGTCTCGAAATTTTACCTGGCATTAGTCTCTGAACAGCTGTGGGTGCTGTCTCCTCATATCCTCTTCACGTTCCCAAGTAGCTTCCTGGCCTGAATGATGGTTCCACAAAGACTTTAACTGTGTGTATCTGCTTGTTTCTCACCGCTTCACCTCATAAGCGAATTTTTATGGGTTCTTCCTCATATGAGAGGTGTGGATTTACTTCAATCTCTTCAATCGACAAGTACATGAGATGGGTCGATCTGTACCTCCTTAACATGGACACATGGAAGACACTGCATCCTTGCTAACTCGAGGTAATGCCAACCGATATGCCAAAGGACCCACTCTTTCCGTAACTTCATATGGTCCGATGAAACGAGGACTCGCTTTCCTTTCTCGCCAAATCTCATAATCCTCTTCCAAGGAGAAACTTTGAGGAATACCTTATCACCCATCGCATACTCAATATCTCTTCTTTTCATATCAACAGAGGACTTCGACGGCCCGATGCAGCCTTTGAGTCTATCTCTGATCAACTGATCTTTTCCTCTGTCTCACGAACAATTTCTGGCCCAATCATCTTCCTTTCACCTACTTCATCCCAACATAAAGGAGTTCTGCACTTCCTGCCATACAAAGCTTCATATGGAGGCATCCCAATGCTTGATTGATAGCTATTGTTATAAGCAAACCCAATCAAAGGCAAGTGTGTATCCCAACTACCTTCAAATTCAATCACACAAGCCCGTAGCATATCCTCCAATATCTGAATAACCCTCTCGCATCGCCATCCGTCGTGGGTGGAATGTCAGTGGTCAAGTTTAGTCTAGTTCCTAGGGCTCTCTCAAGACTACCCTAATCTAGAAGTGAACCTAGGGTCTCGCTGAGACACAATTGATACTGCACTCCATGCGCTTTACAATCTCATATATATACAATCCGCCAATCTTTCCGTGCTATAGTCCATCCGAATCGCAAAAGTGAGCAGACTTGGTCAATCATCAACTATAACCCATACCGCATCATGACTACTCTGTGTCCTTGGAAGTCCTGTAACAAAATCCATAGTTATTCGTTCCCATTTCCACTGCATCGACAAAGGATGTAACAAACCACTGGAACTTGATGTTACGCCTTTACTTGCTGACAAGTTAGGCATTTGGAAACAAATTCAGCTATATCTCTCTTCATACCCATCCACCAGTAATGCTCTTTCAGCCCTCTGTACATTTTAGTTCCACCAGGGTGCATAGCAAATGGAGACTCATGTGCTTCATTCATAATGACTTGTCTCAATTCCACATCACTAGGATCGCACATTCTACCCTGATGTAGCAATAAACCATCATCTCTCACAGAGAATTCAGGTTTCTTGCCCTGTTGGACTTCTTTCAGTAGCTTCTGATATTTTTCATCACTCGAGCACCCATTACGACCGATCAATCAACACTGGCTATACATGCCATGCAACTACTGTCTGTCCCTCATCATCAATCTCTAAACTGGCATGCTGTGCTTTCAATTCACATACCATGGACATAGGAGAAACTCTGAGATTTGCCATAGTCTTGCGACTTAAGGCGTCAGCCACTACATTTGCTTTTCCTGGCTGATAGTCTATTAAGCAATCATAATCTTTGATGAGTTCTAACCATCTCCTCTGCCTCAAATTCAATTCCTTCTGGGTACCTAAGTACTTCAAGCTCTTGTGATCTGTGAAAATGTAGCATTTCTCTCCGTACAGATAGTGTCTCCAGATCTTTAGAGCAAAAATAATAGCTGCTAACTCCAGATCATGTGTTGGGTAGTTCCTCTCATGCGGTTTCAGCTGGCGTGATGCATAAGCAATGACATTCTGATCTTGCATCAGTACATAGCCTAACCCATTGTGAGAAGCATCACTATAAACTGTGTATTCTTTACCCATAGTAGGTAAAGTGAGAACTGGAGCTTCAGTTAAGCACCTCTTCAACTCATTAAAACTCTGCTGACATTTGTCTGTCCACTGAAATTTTACATCTTTCCGAAGCAGCTTAGTCAGTGGAGAAGATAACATAGAGAATCCCTTCACAAACCGATGGTAATATCCAGCTAGACCTAGCGCAAATTTCTCGTGATGTTCTGGCGGCTTCAATTAAGGATAGCTTCTACCTTGCCGAGTCTACCTTGATCCCTTCGGTGACACAACATGTCCCAAAAAGGAGATTTCTTTCACCAAAATTCACACTTCGACAATTTGGCGTATAATGCTTTCTCCCTTAAGGTTTGCAGCACAATCCGCAGATGTCTGTCATGCTCTTCTGCATTCCTCGAGTATATCAAAATGTCATCAATAAACACCACCACAAATTGATCAAGATATGGTCTGAAGATAGTGTTCATCAGATCCATAAAAGCAGCTGGAGCATTTGTTAACCCGAATGGCATTACTAGAAACTCATAGTGGCCATATCGAGTTCTGAAAGAAGTTTTTGGAATACTCTGCTCTTGCACCTTCAACTGATAGTAACCAGATCGCAAATCAATTTTAGAGAATACAGCTGCACCCTTCAATTGATCAAACAGATCATCAATGCGAGGCAATGGATATCTGTTCTTTATTGTCACCTTATTCAACTGCCGGTAGTCAACACATAAGCGGAGAGTACCATCCTTCTTCTTAACAAACAACACTGGTGCTCCCCAAGGTGACACATCGCGGATGAAGCCCTTTTCAAGCAATTCTTGTAACTGTCTCTTCAACTCCTTCAACTCTGCTGGTGCCTTTATGTTTGGCGTTATGGACATTGGATCCACACTGCATAACTTTAATTTCAAATCGCACTTCTCTTTCCGAGGTAATCCCGAAATTCATCAGAAACACATCCGGAAAGTCATGTAATCGTAGGGATGTCTTTCAATGCCGGACTCCCACTTGGGTGTCTATCACATGTGCCAAGTAGGCTTCACACCCTTTCGATCATTTTTCCGCTAGTGCAAATTAAATGAGGTTTGATGGTAATAGCTGCCTCTTCCCATGTATTACCACATCACTGTACTGAGGAAGGCCAAAAGTGACTGTCTTCAGCCTACAGTCAATCATGGCATGATGCCTAGCTAACCAATCCATGCCCAAGATGATATCATAATCTCTGAAGGGCATTTCAATGAAATCAGACAGGAAAGTGTGTCCTTGGATCACCAAAGGACAATCTCTATACATTCTATTAACTCTGACCTCCTGTCCTAACGGACTTGTTACTAGCACCTCAAAGTCCATTTTTGTACATGGAATAGCAATGCAATCAATGATGCTAGCACTCACATAAGAATGGGTAGAACCCGGATCAAATAACACAAACACATTCTGGTTAAAAGTTGAGAAGGTACCAGCCACAACATCAGATGTCTCTGCCTCTTCTCTCTGTCTCATGGCATAGACTCGATCGGGCACTATCTTGCTCGAGTGTTTTATCGTGCCTTGGCTGCTGGGTTACCTCTACCCCGCCTACCTCTGCTAGGTGGTTGTGAGCTTCGTGACAGTGGCTCAATCGACCTTCTGCAGAGTAGGAGGTGGTCCAACTCGTGACTACCAGTGCGCCTTGGCAAAGTGTCCTGTGCCTCCACAGTTATAACAGGCTCCAATAGCCTTGTAGCAGATCCCACCATGATTTCTTCCACATGTTTCACATTGGCGGGGAGGATAAGAACCTCTGGTACTTTGCTGTCCAGATAGGGGAGGTCTCTGTCCTGAATATCTTCCCCTTCCAGACTTCTTGCCACCTCTGCCATGTCCCCCATAGTTCTTCCTCTTTCCAGTATGACCACTGGAACTCTGTTCTACAGATTTTCCCTCTTTCTCTGTCTTCTCTGATCTCTTTTTCTCTGGAGCAGTCTCAAACTCAACTCTTTCCAACTCTAGGGCTTGAGAAACAAGTTCAGAGAAGTTAGTGTGTTTGAAGCCGAGCACTTGTACTCTGATACTGGGTTTCAAGCCATTTTCAAACCTCTTGCATCTTTCCCTGCTGGTAGAGAGTAGATTCACTGCATAATGGCTAAGGCGGGAAAATTCTCTTTCATACTCAGCCACTGATCTGCCCTGCTTTGGACTTAGGAACTCTTGCGACTACGGTCTACATAAGCATCGTGGATATATTTCGCTGAATTCCTTGAGGAAGTCATTCCATGTTAGCACGCAGCTCTACTGCATCGTGGGGAATGGTTTTCCACCAGTCATAAGCATCCCCCTGTAGTAAGGACACTGAGTATTCAAATCTAAGCTCTTCTGTACAATGTAGCTTCTTGAACACCCTATCCATCCTCTCTAACCATTGTTTAGCTTCTAGAGGATCTACTATCCCCTTAAACTCTGTAGCCCCATACTTCATCAATTTATCATATCGTCAGAGGAGATCGTGGTTGTACCACCGTGTCTGTATTGGGACTTGAGTAGGCACATTGCCACCATTTGTTGGAACATTGCATCTCACGAGCGAATCGAGCAGAAACTGCAGGTACGGCAGGGCCGGTGTCTTCTGAACCACCGACATTTTGTAGGCTGGGCATCCCTTGCACCTCACCTCAATAGATTGACTGATCAACGATCACCCTCTTCCATATTCAATGCGAGGATTCTAGATCTCTGAACAAATAACACAAGGAGATTTACTCGTTAGTGCATATTTATCTCAGAATGTCTTGTATGTATCAAACAATGATATTGAGCAGTTGTACTATGAAGAAAGAATATTCAAATAACAGTGAAAATGAATTTAAAAGCGTGCTCGATACCACTAAAACATGTCACACCCTACTCCTCTGTAAGGCATAACATGATCCGTAGTATACCTAATGAATTACCAACTCCGCTTCATCGATAACCCATTAAATACACTACAAGGGATTTTAAAAACTTTTCTTACTTCTTTTATAGTGGTGAGCACTATTTACAGGTGTTAAAAACTTTAGTGAACTGAAGTGAAACAACTAACTCATTTGATTTATTTGGAATTTCTGTAAAAATTTTGGCAGAGTGCCATCTGTATTTTGAACAAAACAGTTCTTCAGAAAACCTGTAAGAAAGCACTTCAATAAATTTCCAAATCTCAACTTCAATACATTTCTCAACACAACAATTTATCAACTCAATTCCATAGAAATTTTTCAAAGTCTGAGATAAGGAAATATAATACAGCTTTTACAAGTCAAAACAGCTCATAATTAATTTACAACTTCAAGGTACAATTTGAATTTACAACTGCTCAAACCAAAAACAAAATATACATACAGTGTCATACATTACAGTACAAAATGCAAAATACTGGTATACTCATTATACTGTAATCCTCATTGGATGTATATGCGGCCTAGTCTCGCCTGCTCTGTCTCTCTACTGCGACAAAGAATAAAGCTATCATTGAGACAATGTCTCGAGCAGTACAACATTAACCAAATACAATTTAAATCACAATTCCTAAATCATGTAAATAGTGGATACTTAAAACCATAGTCAAATTTAAGACAATAAAGGTCAATAAGAATTTAACTCCATTTCTCAATATCACAATAGATTTTCATAAGTAATTCAAAAGACAGTATATGTCAATGAGAGTTTAAATCCATTTCACAATCTCACAATAAACATCAATAAATCACACACAGCTTAATCATGATCCATAGTTCAATTCGTCCCAAAAGCCGATGGCTAATGAGGTATTCAATTCGTCCCAAAAGTCGATGACTAATGAGGAATAACATGGCTAGCTAGCAAAAATATGAGTACTCATCCAATTCGTCCTCAACAGGCACACACCTCAACACTTCAGCCAG
The DNA here is from genome assembly GCF_030052815.1 of Hevea brasiliensis. NCBI lineage: Eukaryota > Viridiplantae > Streptophyta > Magnoliopsida > Malpighiales > Euphorbiaceae > Hevea > Hevea brasiliensis. The sequence goes on along the minus strand of NC_079494.1, from coordinate 85,050,208 downwards.
AGAGGGAATTCAATTCGTCCCACTAGACAAGCTAATGAGGAATACAATCAATATACATGATAGCTGTGGTTTCAAACCATTTCCAATGCTTTTCAATCAATAAGTATCCATCAATGTCATTCAAACAATTTCTCACAGTTTCAAATCATTTACAATGCTTTTCAAGCAATAAATATTCATTCAAATACATTTCCACAATTTAAAACAATAATATACAAATAGTCAATATTTATTTCAATTGAAAATAATTCAAAAGAAATAGTTGTTGTGCACAAACCTCTGATGACTTTCTCCCTGGTCTGGACTCAGTGTTTCATTCCCTTTTGTTGAGTCCTTGTTAACTGAGAAACACAATTTGAAGTGTTTCAGTGCTAAATTAATTTACCTCTAACGATAATGTTCGATAAACAATTCACTGAATACCTTTATTTGCTAAGTCACCTAATATACCGAACCTCGACGTGTTCTAGGTAATTTAGGTCTTAGTGTCATTAATATGTCATATTCGATAGGGTTTTAGGTTTGGTATGTTTTGCCAAAGTCATTTCCTTGCTTAGTGCATTTTAATGCAAATTGCTGGATTCTGGGACACTGGTTTGACCTAACCGGACGATCTAGTTTCCTCGGTTTTCGGGTCTCGGTCAAAACTACAAACTTGTAGATCTAGGTCTTATGGACCGCGGTGCAAAATCTTAGATCAATCCGAGTTAAGTAGACCAAGTTATGGTCATTACACTATTGCTGGTCAAATGGCATCAATTAGGTCATTTTTTTGGTCAATTTGGTCAACTTTGGTTCGGCCAGTTTTTGGACCCGAACTTGTGCAAGCTTTTTGACTTGCTTCTGGTCATTTCTGGGTTTTGGTGTCTTCATAAGACTTGTAGGTATGGGTCTTAACTATTCATGGTTAAAATTTCAGGTCAATTGGACCTGTTTTGAGTGAGTTATGGCCTAAACACTCACTGCTGCCCAATTGGTCATTTTTCAGGTCCTAATTGCACCTAATCCGAATTGGTCATTTTCTTAGGTCACCTTGCAAGCAGAATTTTGGTATGTTTTCTCAATGAAAGTTGGCACATTTTGTGCCTAGTTTCACCTCCAATTGGTCTCATACCAATTGAGGTTACACATTTAAACTTATTGATCTATTTGCACACTGCCCTCTATATGCCTTTCAAACTCCAATTCAAACACATATTTAACTTGCAATTTGTTTACTTCCCTACCAATCTGTTTTGGTACATTACCAAAAGCATTTTCTACTTTACATTAACATTATTTTGGGCAGATTACCATTACCCTCAACACACCAAGTATAATTCACATTTACAATTTCTAAGTACCATTACATACACACCTAACCATTACAAATCTTACATACACTTTTCAATACCAATCTACATACATATCATCAATCCTTCTAGGTCAATATTCTGCCTACACTTCCTTCAATATATACATTTACTCAAGTATTCCCAAGCTGCATAAACCTTCTTCAACATCAAAGTGCCGTGCAACTTACCAATTCCCATCCAAGTGCATAAATCACCATATAAACATGAAGTAATTCACTAGGTTACTAACTCACCATGATCAACATTATTTCTCATCAATTATATGCATAATTATCTCATCAAAAATGTGACTCCATGGCTGTCCAAAATGAAAACAACAATAACTCTTCAAACTCAAAATTTTCCTTCACAAAACCAATACCCATAACATGCACACAAAACTTAACAAAGGAATTCTCAAAAAATGTAAACTTACCTTTGATTGTAACTTGCTAAACCCTCACCAAACTTCTCAAATTTGGTATCAATATCTTCCTTGTGATGTGTAGACAAAGTTTAATGAAGAACCCTAGGTGATTTGAGTTTGAAATGAGGGGATGGATCAAGCTTTACACAAAACGCCCATGGAGGTTTCAAGGTTCTTCAATTCGGCAATGTTGAGCCAAGTGAGGAAGATGAACTTTGAGTGGGAATAATCTGCCCACTTACAAGTATAATTAATCATTTTAATGTTCTTAGTGGTCCACTAGCAAAATTAAATCATATTTTAAGCTAACTTCCCACTTATTCCACATTTAACCCATGATTTTAGCTATTTTCTTTAGGTACCACCAAATTAATTTTTCATTTCATTTTCTAAGTGTAATATTATTTATTTTTAATGGACATTTAGGTCAAAAGACAATTCGGGATGTCAAATGACCATAATGCCCCTGTTCGGGTTGCATTCCCGATTTTTCGGTAACACCGTATTTTGTCTGTTTTTCGATTTCTCACTTTTCTTTGTACTAATTATTTAATTTTTCTTTGATCTTTCTAATGATATTTGTTCTTCAATAAGGTTCTATTTAAGTCCTAAAAATGTTTTCCAGGGTTCCCCGAAGTCCAGGGCCAGTCAACGGTCCACGCCGTGACTTCCCAGTGCAGTCACCCATCGTTAGGTTTCCCGGCTCGTTTAACTTGATCACATTTCTTTGCTATCATTTTTCCTTTGTTTTTCTTGTACTTTCTTTTCTTGTATTTCATTATTTTATGTCTCCTCACTCATATCGAAGTACGGTTCTTGGCATCCTAGCTGTCCGGACAACACTAGTCACCGGAGTAGCAGAATGCACTACCGAACTTTGGGGTGTTACACTGGAGCCACCTACCAACGCGCCATGGTCACATTATTCCACGATATGATGCATAAGGAAGTGGAGGTGTACGTGGATGATATGATCATCAAATCCCAAGGAAAGGAGAGCCATGTACAAGTGATGAGGAAAGTATTCGAGAGACTCAGGAAATATCAGCTGAAACTGAACCCTGCCAAGTGCATATTCGGAGCTAGATCGGGGAAGTTGTTGGGATTCATAGTGAGCGAGAAGGGAATAGAAGTTGATCTGGACAAAGTCCGAGCCATTCAAGAGATGCCATCCCCAAAAACAGAAAGAGAGGTACACAGCTTCTTGGGGAAGTTGAACTACATATCAAGGTTTATTTCCAATCTCACCGCTAAGGTTAAGCCTATTTTTAGACTACTCCGAAAGAACAACACCACTCAATGGGATTCGATTTGTCAAGAAGCTTTCGAGAAAATCAAGCAGTACTTGTCAAACCCGCCAGTGCTGGTTCCACCAGTGGTCGGAAGGCCTCTGATTCTGTATATGGCAGTCCAACAAAAGTCAATGGGATGCGTTTTGGGGCAACACGATGATACCGGTCGGAAGGAAAGAGCTATTTATTACCTGAGCAAAAAGTTCAATGATTGTGAGTCAAGGTACTCTCTCCTAGAGAAAACTTGCTGTGCACTAGCTTGGACAGCGAATCACCTCAAGCACTACATGTTGAATCACAAGACATGGCTCATTTCTAGAATGGATCCTATCAAGTATGTATTCGAAAGCCCGTTCGTGCCAGGAAGGATAGCCAAATGGCAGGTCATACTCTCCCAGTATGACATTGCCTATATGACCCGAAAAGCGGTGAAAGGTAGCGTGATCGCCGATCTCTTAGCAGAAAACCCTATCCAGGATTATGAAGCTCTGGATTTTGAGTTCCCCAATGAGCATATTAATAAAGTAGACTGCGGAGAGCTAACTGATGTTTGGGAAACGTATTTCGACGGAGCTGTCAATTTGTCCGATAATGGAATTGAAGCTGTATTGGTATCCCCGGATGGGAAACACTTTCCGATAGCTATCAAGTTGAGATTTGACTGCACCAACAACAACGCAGAATATGAAGCTTGTGTAATGGGTTTACAAGCAGCCATCGAAATGAAAGTCAGAAAGTTGGAGGTGTATGGAGACTCGGCCCTGATTATTTATCAAGTCAAAGGAGAATGGCAAACTAAGGATCCGAAGCTAATCCCATATCAGAAGTACTTGTTGAAGCTAATTAAGAAATTCGAAGAAATCTCTTTCACTCACCTTAGTCGAGACAAGAATCAATTTGTGGATGCCTTAGCCACCCTGGCTGTTATGGCTCAAATGGAAGAAGGACAGACGACCCAGGTGCTAAAGATTAAAGCAAGAAGTGAGCCGGCTTACTGCTTCATGATCGAAGAAGAACCTGATGGTAAACCTTGGTACCATGACATCTTGCTCTACATCAGAACCAGAGAATTCCCCTCTGGGGCAAGTAAAAACGAAAAGAGGATGATTCGGAGATTAGCATTGGGATACTTCCCCAGTGGAGAAATCCTATACAAAAGGAGCTCCAACGGTGAATTGTTGAGATGTGTGGATGCAAAAGAGGCGAAGAAAATCCTTTTCGACAATCATGAAGGGAACTGTGCCACCCATGCTAATGGGCATATGATGGCTAAGCAAATCATGCGACGGGGGTATTTTTAGACTACCATGGAAAAAGACTGCATCGAGTATTTTCGAAGGTGCCATAAGTGTCAAATCTACGCGGATCCGATAAATGTTCCGCCTCACCAACTGTTCAATCTCGTGTCACCATGGCCTTTCGCAATGTGGGGCATCGATGTCATTGGTCCAATCAACCCTAAGGCATCCAATGGGCATAGATTTATCCTGGTGGCTATTGATTATTTTTCTAAATGGGTCGAAGCGACATCATATGCTCACATTACGCAGAACACATTTCTCAAATTCCTCAAAAATAATATTATCTGCCGACACGGTCTCCCCAATGAAATTGTCACTGACAACGCCAAGAACTTGAATGGCCCAAAGATCCAGAAGTTATGTGACCAATAAAAGATTCGACATCTCAATTCCTCCCCATACCGGCCCCAAATGAATGGAGCAGTGGAAGCCGCAATCAAAAATCTTAAGAGGATAATTCGGAAAATGACGGTCACATACAGGGATTGGCATGACATGCTTCCCTACGCTCTTCACGCATATCGGACTTCTGTAAGGACCTCAACTGGTGCGACTCCTTATTCGTTGGTTTATGGGATGGAGGCTGTATTACCTATTAAGGTAGAAATTCCTTCTCTAAGAATTCTAAAAGAATCGGGGATTGATGAGTCAGAATGGATCCAGTCAAGGTTGGACTAATTAAATTTGCTAGATGAGAAGAGGCTAACGGCGGCATGTCACGGACAGCTGTACCAAAGAAGAATGGCTAGGGCATTTGACAAAAGTATTCGCCTACGTGAATTTCAACCTGGGGACTTAGTTCTGAAGAAAGTATTGCCAACTCAAAACGATCCCCGGGGCAAATGGTCACCAACCTACGAGGGTCCCTATGTGGTTAAAAAAGCATTTTCAGGTGGGGCCTTGATCTTGACCCACATGGACGGCGAAGAATTTCCAAGACCTGTGAATACTGACGCCGTCAAGAGATACTATGCTTAAAAAAAAAAAAAAGAGTAGGGGTGAAAACCTGAAAGGGCGCTCCTAGCAAAATGTGTGAAAGAAGGCGAAAACCCTCGAAGGGCGCTTTCTGTAAAATGAGTGAAGGGCGAAAACCCGAAAGGGTGTCCTGAAAAAGCGAGCTGAAAAAAAAAAGAAAAAATCTAGGGGTGAAAACCCGAAAAGGCATCCCAAGAACCAAAAGGAGAAATAAGGAACGGGGCAATGAAATCGAGGATGGAAATAAACCGTCATGGCATGAGGCTTCAGAGTACTTGAAATAATGGCAGTTAAAGGACTTCAAAGCTATCTACAAGGAATATGTGAGATCTGTCCTTATACCCTTCTCCTTTGACACTGTACCTTTGTTTCTAAAACCATAATAAAGTCATATTTTCCTATCTCTTTGCTTCTATCTTTCCTTCTTTAACATTGTCCTTCTTTAATCTTTTTACCTAATGCGCTATTAATCATTTAAAATTTTGCTATAAGATTAGGATTTGAAATTGATAACCTCACGTACTTTACTATGAGATTTGCAGTAAATGGCCAAAAAAAAAAAAAAACTAGAGGTGAAAACCTGGAAGGGCGCTTCTAGTCAAAAGGATGAACGGAAAGTGAAAACCCGCAAGGGCTTTTTTCGCAAAATAAGAAGAAAGTCAAGGGGCATCCGAAGAAATGAGGTCGTAGGCCAAGTCTTGTAACTTGTCTTCCATTAATCATCTGCTTTCGGAATCCTGTTAAGTACAATTCATCAGGGAAGAACTTCTTGTGTCGAGATTAGGTTTGCCTTGTAAGCTGCATTTAAATTTCTTGTTATCAACCTCTGGTTCTCTGATCTAAGTTGATTTAAATTTTTCTGCATTTAAATTTCCTGTTATCAACCTCTGGTTCCTTGATCTAAGTTGATTTTAATTTCTTGCATTTAAATTTCCTGTTATCAACCTCTGGTTCATTGATCTAAGTTGATTTTAATTTCATGCATTTAAATTTCCTGTTATCAACCTCTGGTTCATTGATCTAAGTTGATTTAAATTTTCCTGCATTTAAATTTCCTGTTATCAACCTCTGGTTCCTTGATCTAAGTTGATTTTAATTTCATGCATTTAAATTTCCTGTTATCAACCTCTGGTTCCTTGATCTAAGTTGATTTTAATTTTCCTGCATTTAAATTTCCTGTTATCAACCTCTGGTTCCTTGATCTAAGTTGATTTTAATTTTTCTGCATTTAAATTTCCTGTTATCAACCTCTGGTTCCTTGATCTAAGTTGATTTTAATTTCATGCATTTAAATTTCCTGTTATCAACCTCTGGTTCCTTGATCTAAGTTGATTTTAATTTCATGCATTTAAATTTCCTGTTATCAACCTCTGGTTCCTTGATCTAAGTTGATTTTAATTTTCCTGCATTTAAATTTCCTGCTATCAACCTCTGGTTCCTTGATCTAAGTTGATTTTAATTTTTCTAGGATTTTAATTTCTTGTGACCAACCTCAAGGTTTCGACCAAGTGGATTTTAGCCTCCGGACTTTAATTTCAAATTTCAAATTTTAAATCGTCCAAAATATGGGTCTGAATCTTTACATAATTCCTACACGAGAAAATTTTTCCCTTCAATAGAAATTATGTAAAGAGGGGCAGCTGTCGACACCATATTTTGGCCGATCCCCCGAAATTAATAAACTTTGAAACCGATCCCCAACACAGTCCCCTTTGCCAACCGACCACACTTCCGATCTCCCCTCAAAAGGAATTTAATTAATACCAAGTCTCCAGGTCATTTAAAGCCTCACCGATCCCTCAAGCAAATTCTCGAGTCCCCCGATCATTTAATTGTATTTCCGATCTTTCTTGTCAAATAAAATTGAACCAACATAAGGCCTTCGTAACACTAGTCTTGTTATCGGTCTCTCATTTAAAATTTGAGAATGATAAAGGTTTCGACTCGGTTTAAAGATGATCCCGATCTTAAGTGTTCAAACCCAAATTTCTAATTTTAATTAAGTCCCGTTTCATAACTGATCTCATGTATATTGTGTTTTCCGATCTCCTATACTGAGATCGAGTGCTTACGCAATTTAGAAATTTTCTTATCACAATCAATCATTGAACAAAAGGGGAACTTTCATTGCATTTCATTTCAAAAATTTATACAAGTCATTCGGCTGGGGGATCGCCCCCAGTCTGAACTACATGTTGTTCATTTTCTCTCTCAACTTCAGCCTCCTCTTCGCTATCCTCACCTTCATCCTCGGGAGCCAGGTTGGCCATCCAGGAGAAGTCCTCCTCAGGAGAAGTCCTCCTCAGGATAACGCTTCTTGAGCTCAGCCAGGAGATCTCTATGAGCATTCACATAAGCGCCGGCCACTCCGGTCACCATTTCTTCTTCTTTCGCCTTGAGCTCCTCAGCAAGATGAGCGAGTTGAGCAGCTTCATCAGCTCGGAGCGCCTAAACCTCCCCGAGAACACGATCTAGCTCGGCCAGAACATGAGCTTGCTCGGCCAGCTTGTCCTCATAGAACTTCATTCGTCCCTCAATTTGAGATATGTAATCCTGAGCGGACGAAAGTTGGGATCGAAGAGAAGACACCTCATGACCCATATTCTCGACTTCCTTACCCAGGCGTTGAGCCTTCTCCCGGACCATGTGCTGGTTCACCAAACACTCCACGTTCAGGCTCATAGATCTGGTGAAGATGTCATCAAGGTTATCCGGAGACAGCTTATCCCGATCTTCTCGAAGGCAGATGGAGGACGCCAAGACCTTAGCGAAACCAGGGTTCTCTCGAACCGTGCGGTTTTTCTCCAATGAGTGGATCAGCACTTGGGCACCGCGGGAGAGAGTCCTTGGGGCAGGCTGGGAAGGACCCCCTTCGGCACTCGGAGCGACTGGAGGAGGTGGAGGCGGCTCTTCTCAGCGAGGAGGAGATCAGACCACTTCTATGACCGGAGGCCCGGAAGGTTGAGACGAGCCTTCCTGTATTTCCCCGGGCTCATGACCAGGCGTTTGAAGCAGCTCGGAATGCTTCATCTCCTGTACCTTTCCAGAGATCTCTCTCTTCCACTTCTGGCTCTCCTTAGAAGCTTCGCCGCTTGCCATACGTGCACAAAGAAGAGGTCAGTGAGATCGCTAAGGTCCAAAGATCTGAGATATAGAAAATACCGATGCCGAGATCAGAGAGTTGAAGCCCGCGATCTTGACCGGTGACCAGCTGCATAGTCCAATGGTGTAGCTCGGCCGTCACGGCATCCAAACAAGAGAACTTCTCTCTAAACGCCTCTTCCTTCAACTCCATCACCATTGCCCCCTCTTCCCTATTTAGGGCGATGTGCTTCGCAAGCAAAGGACCCTGATGTAGCCAACTGCGGGGGAAGCCCTCAAAGCTGTTTGGAATTTTGCTCCTTAGGATAAAGAAGCAGTTCTTCCAATTCTTCAGGGAGGAGGGTAGATCGGTAAAAAGCCCACAATGGGGTTTCGCCGGGAAGAACCAATACTCATCATCCTTGCGATGAGTTAACCGGTGCAGTTCAGCGAACACCTTAGCCGTGGGTCGGAGCCCCTTAGCTCGGCATAGGCCTCGGAAGGCTACTAAGATCCGCCACGAGTTTGGGTGAACTTGGGCGATGCACACTTGGTGATATTTTAAAACCTCTTTAAAGAAGTCATCAAGAGGGAACCGTAGCCCGGCTTTTAACTGTTCTTCATACACCATGATCATATCGTCCCTCTCAAAGAAGTGATCTGCTCGAAGGTCGCCATGACACCGGATAAGTTCGTACGAATCAGGCCGGATGTTGTACTTCTGGCTGAATGACTGCAGGTCGGTTTCTTGCAAGATTGATGGCAGCTCATCCATGGGAAGATTTTCTCTCCCCGAAGAAGGCACATGCCTTGATGATGCTGGTTGTCCCCGAGCTGGAACGGAGACCCTAGGAAGTTCAGGCTGCGCTCTTGGTCCGGCCACCTCTACATCATCGGATGACCACGAGAACTGAATGGAAGGGGGGCTTGCCGCTCTCTGACCCTCGGCATCGCTCATTTTCAAAACAGAAAATTTAAACTAAAAGAAAGATCAAAACCCTTACCGGAGCTTGATCGGTGTCGGAGGAACTTGAGAAAATGAGAGAATGTTGAAGTTATTCGCGAGAGACTGATAATGAGATAAAGGAGTAACTGGCTAACCCCACCCCTATTTATACTCGTCCGAGCATTTAATGCTCACGATGTTCCAGGTAGTGCATCGGATAGCGGGACTCACCAGCTGTTTTGACATGTCTCACGAATATTCCAGAGATTCCATAAAGAGGTCGGTTAACTATAAAGCGGCAAATTAAGGTGTTTTGAATTACGGATCGGATAAGTGTCATTCAAATTAAGAGTCGGATCGGATAAATACTTCAGGGATCGAAAAATAATCAATATTAATAAAACAACAGTTGTCAAAATAAATTTTATTTCTGAAAAGATCTGATTACATCGTTTGGGCGATCTCTGGAGATCGGATTACATTAAAGGTCTAATTACATCATTTGGGCGATCTCTGAAGATCGGATTACATTAAAGGTCTGATTACATCATAAGGGCGATCTTTAGAGACCGGTGGAACATCCTATCTAAAAGGCCTATGTCAAAGCCTAGTCTCATGGCTGAGTCAAAAGATGTGTTTGACCAGGAGACCGGCTGGGGGAACTATGACTCTCATGAGAATGAGAGAGGTCGTCATCAAAGTTATCGCTCGAAACCGAGCCGCTGTCGAAACACCCAGTGTGGAGAGGAGCCAGATGAACGCCAAAGAGCAGTCACCGGTGTTGAGGGGAATATCAGCAGTCTTCTCGCCCGAAACCAGTTCACCGATTATATCGGGCGAATGATTCGAGATCGGCACGATCGAGGTCCTCAATCCAGATCGGTTAATTAGTCCAGTTCTCTCACTATCATCAGATAAGGTCATCATGATTTTTCGATCACCGGGATCATAAATTTTCAGGCAAGGAACAAAGAGGACAACCGGAAAAAGATTAAAAGCGGTCATTTTGTCCGGGATTGTTGCCAGAGCAGCTAGAACAAGGAAATGAGGAGAATAGGGGAGAAAGTCAAGTGAAGTAGGGCTTTCCGATTGAAGGTATATATATAGGAAAATTTGAGCATTTATTGCAAGCAGAAAACGAAGCGGACGCCTCGAGAATTGAGGGAAATAAATGCTTTAACTGGACCGAACCTGATAAAAAGGAAGACTGGTGTGGTAAAAATCGGTAGAAGAGAGCGTGTCAGGAAAGATCGGAAGAGAGCGTGTCAGGAGAGATCGGAAGAGAGGAACCTAGTATGAGAGATCGAAAAAGGATCACGTTGAAAAGATCGGAAAAGAGGGGAGGTTGGAAGACAAAGAGAATAAGACAGCTCCTGTCAATTATCATCATAATCAGAGCCGAGGTAGTTAAAGCATTGCAGGAGAAATCTCAACCGCACGCCCCAGAATCGCCCGCATTTCTGACATGCGCCAAAGTACGTTAGGACAGCGCTGTACATCCTAATCTCCACCATTGATCTTACTTGTAAGGACGAGCTCGGAGCCCTCGGATCGAAGAAGAAAACGACAAGATCAGCGCCTTTCACTCCAAATTTCTGGATCGCCCGGACAAGAGAATTTGGGACCGTCAGATTAGAAGAAGAAAATGACAAATATTCTGAAGCGGATCTCAGTCGTCCGTTCTGATCCTCTTTAATTCCTGAGCCTTAGATCATGTCCTTCGAAATCCTGACCCTCCATCTCCCTCAAAATAGATCCTGACCCTTCAGGGGAAGCACCCGGTTCCTATAAATACCTGCATGAAAACTGTTCAAGGGACGGGTAAAAAAGGAGAAATAGTTACTATAGTGGAAGAACTCTGAAATTTAATTCAGTTCGTTACTCTGCGGTTTTTAAGTTTTTGATAAGGAAAAACTTTTGAAACCAGTTTTCCGAAGTGTTTTCTTGCAAAAGGGATTCTTGAAATACTGGAACTCCCCATTTTCAGTTCTTTCATTATCCTGTGACGCTCTTACTTTCAGTTCTTTGTCATCTTTGTTTCCATTCTTATTTCCCAAGCTCAACCTGCTTGTTTAAACCTGACTGCTGTTTAGCTAAGCATCCTTCGTTTCTAGGTGAGCTTCAGCCTTCAAGCTAAACAGCTTGCGCCCCTATTACGTTCTGCGATTAGTTTAGTAGATTCAGCTCCTCACAGGTGAGTGTTTATATCTTTGTTTCACTAAAAGCTCTTTATTTTACGCATTCCCTTTACTTTTATGTTTGTAATCTTCGCCAAGTTTATATGGTGTAATGAAGGTTATTCCCGAAGTTTACTTTCTTTGTCAACTGGTCCATTCTTTTTATTAAGCTTTGCTACTTCTAAATGCGAAAGTCCTCATCTCAAGTAGCATATAAGTAGTTTGGTAAAATGTAGGTAGCCGTGTCTTAAGTGCTTCTTTAAAATAGAAAGCCTGAATAATATGTCAAGAAAATAATAGAGTTGCATCACTAGGCTAACATAGAAGGTGATTCAGTATGACGTCATAAAGCAGAATGAAACTAAATTTCAGGTAAATAAACAGAACGGATTATGTATAAAAAGGTACTGGTAAGGTAATTACATAGGAGATCGGTAAAACTTAGTCTGGCATCCTTTGTCTGGTCACAAGGTACCAACCAGTTAAAAGAAGCCTTATTCCGACCCTTGCCATCTTTGAATGCCGAAACTCTTAGTCTCAGGTTCTTATGATGCGTAGCTGTAATTAAACCTTGAGAGATCTGAAAAGTCCTTATTTGGTCCCCATTTAAATGTTTAATAGAGGTCGGAGGAGAGTTTTTACCCGATCCTCGGCCAAAACTTTCGTAAATATTTATAAGGAGGTCGGAGGAGAGTTCTTATCCGATCCTTAAGCTTAAAATTTTAACAAATATTTAAAGGAGGTCGGAGGAGAGTTCTTATCCGATCCTCAAGCTTAAAAATTTTAACAAATATTTATAAGGAGGTCGGAGGAGAGTTCTTATCCGATCCTCAAGCTTAGAATTTTAATAAATATTTAAAGGAGATCGGAGGAGACTTCTTATCCGATTCTCAAGCTTAAAAATTTTAACAAATATTTAATAGAGGTCGGAGGAGAGTTCTTATCTGATTCTCAAGTTTAAAAATTTTAATAAATATTTAAAAAAAGGAGATCGGATGAGAGTTCTTATCCGACCCTAAAACTTAAAAATTTTAATAAATATTTAAAGGAGATTGGATGAGAGTTCTTATCCGATTCCCAAATTAAATTTTAACAAATATGTAAAATGATTCTCCCTGAAATAAAGTTAATACACAACCACAATTCACTAAGGTCATCTCATTTACTTATATATCTGGGTAATCCGGATTAGTGAAAAATCTAACATTCCTTTCGGTCAAAAGGATTAACATTTCCATTCAGGCCCTCTTAACTATGAAGAACGTGAAATTAAATATGCTTACCCTCGTTGAGGGACGAGGTGGAGTGCCTAACACCTTCCCCACTCGTTCATGGACCCCGAACCTAGAATCTTTATTTTTGAAGTGGTTTTAGTGCAACTTACTTTCACAAATGGTTTTCTTTAATTTCCCTTAAAATTAAAGTGGCGACTCCTCACTTTTCCCACTTCGGTGAGTGTTCGTCCAGGCGACCGTAAAATACCTTGCGACAATCATCAAAACATGAATTAAGACTCCTAGACCTAATAAGTAAAAATATAATAAATTTTCTCCTCACTTTTCTTTTGGTCAAAAATGGGAAATAAATAAATCAGTTCCCTTCTTTTCTTTTTTCACTTCCCTTCTTCTCTTTTCTTTATAAAAAAATTATAAGTAAAATAATAATTTTCCTTTGCAAAGAAATTTTATTTTCCTTATAGTGTCATTTATTTCTTTTTTTCCTTCAATTTTTCTTTTTAGAAAACATACCCTAAAAGAATTTATAATCATCACTGGAAGATGACCTTGCTATGGGGTCTGTAATCCTTTTGGGTTGTCATTAGTTTGTGTTACAAACATTATTAGCTCAATTTTTGTGTTGATAAAACAAATTGATTTCCAAATTTAAATTATGATATGGATATGCAGCACCATGTAAGCTTCCTTATAATAAATTAAATGCAGAGAAATGCAAAAAAAAAAAAAAGAATTGAATAAAATTGCAACACAATTATATAACTTTCTTTAAAAATAAATTTTCTTTTTAAGTACAAAAGAATTGAATTTTTGTTTTTTTTTTTTTGTCAAAGATAATATATTCATTAATAAAAAAATGTCTGCTCATCCTAAAAAGAAAAGAGCAAAATACAGCATAAGGATCTAAATATGGACCTTCACTGAACAAGTAAGGACCATTTCTTTTGCAGCATAAGGGGCTATTCTATGAAAAGGAAAACCAAGAAAAGAAAAATAAAGATAATTATTAGTAAAATATTTAAATAAAGGAAAATTATTACTTTCCTTATAAGTTTTTTTAATTTTAAATTTTTTCTATGTAAGAAAATTGCATTTTTAATTTTTCCCTTTTTCTATTTTTTAAATAAAATAAGAAAATTGCCTTTTTTTTTTTCCCTTTTCCTTACTACAAAACAATCTGACCTATTTTATGTTTTCCTTCTATTCTCTCTTTTTTTTCCCCTTCAATAGTTTATTTTAATATAATATTATTTATTTAATATGGCATAATAGAATAAATATAATATTTTTTTCTCCTCACTTTTCCTTCTATCAAAAAAGAAAATAAATAAATCACTTTCCTTATTTTCTTTTCTTTTCTTTATAAAAAAGATTCATAAATAAAATAATACTTTTTATTTATATAGAAATTTTATTTCCCTTATTTGTTTCACTTTTTTTTTCTTCAATTTTCTTTTTTAGAAAACATACCCAAAAGGAAGGAATTGATAACGATAATAGGAAGGTGGCCTTGTTATGGAGTGTATAATCCATTTGAGTTGTCATCAGTTGGCATTACAATTATATAAAATAAATTGATTTCCAAATTTAGATTATGATATTAAAAAAGAATTGAATTAAATTCCTATACAATTATATAACTTTTTTTTAAAATAATTTTTCTTTTTAAATACAAAGAATTGAATTCTCTCCCCTTTTTTTTTTGGTGAAAGATAACCTATTCATTGATAAAAAAAAGTATGCACAACATAAAAAAAGAAAAGAGCAAAATACAGTATAAGAATCTAAGTATGGACCTTCACTGAACAATTAAGGACCATTTCTCTTACAGCATAAAGGGCTATTTTATAAAAAGAAAAATTGAGGAAAGAAAAATAAGCACAATTATTAGTAAAATATTTGTACAAAGGAAAATTATTATTTTCCTTAGAAGTGTTTTTAATTTTTAATTTTCTCTATGTAAGGAAATTGCATTTTTAATTTTTCTTTCTTTCTATTTTTTTAATAAAATAAGAGAATTGTCTTTTTTTTTTTTCCCTACCAATTTTTTCTCTATTTTTCTTACTACAAAGCAAGTTGGACTATTTTATATTTTCCTTCTATGCCCTTTTTTTGCCTTCAATAGTTTATTTTAATATAATTTTATTTATTTAATATAGGCATAATAGAACAAATATAATAATTTTTTTTCTCCTCACTATTCTTTCTATCAAAAATAGAAAATAAATAAATCACTTTCCTTATTTTCTTTTCTTTTATTTATAAAAAAGATTTATAAATAAAATAATAATTTTCCTTTACATAAAAATTTTATTTCCCTTATTTGTTCACTTTTTTTTTTCTTCACTTTTCCTTTTTAGAAAACATAGCAAAAAAGAATTGATAACGATCATGGGAAGATAGCCTTGTTATGGAGTGTATAATCCATTTGAGTTGTCATCAATTTGTATTACAACTATATAAAATAAATTGATTTCCAAATTTAGATTATGATATCAAAAAAGATTTGAATTAAATTCCTATACAATTATATAACTTTCTTTAAAAATAAATTTTCTTTTTAAATACAATGAATTGAATTCTTTCTTTCTTTTTTTTTTTTTTTATCAAAGATAGTATATTCATTAATAAAAAAAATGTTTGATCAACCTAAAAAAGAAAAGAGTAAAATATAGCATAATGATCTAAATATGGACCTCCATTGAACAACCAAGGACCATTTCTCTAAATGGCTATTTTATGAAAAGGAAAATTGAGAAAAGAAAAATAAGTACAATTATTAGTAAAATATTTATACAAAGGAAAATTATTATTTTCCTTATAAGTTTTTTTAATTTTTAAATTTTTCTATGTAAGGAAATTGCATTTTTTAATTTTTCCTTTTTTTCTATTTTTTTAATAAAATAAGAGAATTGCCTTTTGTTTCCCTATCAATTTTTTTCTCTATTTTCCTTATTACAAAACAAGCTAGCCTATTTTCTGTTTTCCTTCAGTGCCCCTATTTTTCCTTGAATAGTTTATTTTAATATAATCTTATTCATTTAATATGGGCATAATAAAATAAACATAATAATTTCTTTTCTCCTCACTTTTTTTTCTATCAAAAATAGAAAATAAATAAATCACTTTCCTTCTTTTCTTTTCTTTTCCTTATAAAAAAGATTTATAAATAAAATAATACTTTTCCTTTACATAGAAATTTTATTTCCCTTATTTGTTTCACTTTTTTTTTCTTGAATTTTCCTTTTTAGAAAACATACCCAAAAAGAATTGATAACGATCATGGGATGATGGCCTTGTTATGGAGTGTATAATCCATTGGAGTTGTCATTAGTTTGTATTACAATTATATAAAATAAATTGATTTCCAATTTAGATTATGATATGCAAACAAAAAAGAATTGAATTAAATTCCTGTACAATTATATAACTTTCTTTAAAAATAAATTTTCTTTTTAAGTTCAAAGAATTGAATTCTTTCCTTTTTTTTCTTGTGAAATATAAGATATTCATTAATTAAAAAAAAAAAGGCTTGCTCAGCCCAAAAAAGAAAAAAATAAAATACAGCATAAGAATCTAAATATGAACCTCCACTAAACAAGTAAGGTCTATTTCTTTACAGTATAAGGAGCTATTTTATGAAAATGAAAACTTAAAAAAAAAGTAAGTACTATTATTAGTAAAATATTTATGCAAAGGACAATTATTATTTTTCCGTATAAGTGCAACGATCGGGCTCCAACCACTAGAGGAATTGTCCGCTTTGGCCATAAGCCTCACGGTTTTATCCCATAGGTAGAATGGAGAACTTCCCAGAAGGTCACCCATCCTAGGATTTCTCTCAAGCGAGCACGCTTAACCTTGGAGTTCTTCCAACTCTCCTGGCCATTCCACCAAAAGGCGCTTCTAGTGATTAGTTCCCCCATTTTATATATCATTACTTTTTGAGCCCAAGACCATCTCCGTGTTTTGCCGATGTGGGATTTACCTAAGGGACCTTTCTCCCCCCCTTTCGGGACTCAGCGTTCCCGCTGAGGTTTGCCCCAGCATCACCCAAGAGGACACGCGAGCGGCTCTGATACCACTAAAACATGTCACACCCTACTCCTCGTAAGATGTAACATGCTCCCGTAGTACACCTAATGAATTACCATACTTCATCTACCGGTAACCCATTAAATATACTACAAGGGATTTTGAAACAATTTTCTTACTATTGATAAGTGGTGAGCATTTTCTAATAGGTATTAAAATCATTTATTCGAAGTTGAAAATAGATAAAATTTTTGGCCCACTTTATTTTTCCGTAAATTTTATAAAAATTTTGGCAGAGTGTCGTTTGTATTTTGAGAAAACAATTCTTCAAATTCTTGTAAAAAGCACTTCCAATAATTTTTTCCCTCAACAACTTCTTCAAAAGTCACAATCATCTCAATCAATTTCAACACATTTATCAACTTCCAAAATTCAAATTCACCATTTCCAGTATCCAACAATGATCAAAATACCATTAATGAATTTCATTCAATTTACATAAAATACTGCCAATCATATTTCATTAATGACAAAATAATTTATATATACATCATACTAGAAATTTACATTAAGAAAATCCAATCTAAAATTTATTACAACTTTATACAAACTTTGTATAAGTTGCTCAAGACCGATTTTACATGTCCATACAATTACGTGCAATACATACATCAAAATGAATATTTACAGTCAGGATATAAATTATACCTGATAACTTCAGGCTGATAGATCCTCAATCCTCAGCAGCCCAGTCTGCTACTCCTCTAGTCTCTAAATCTGCGACAGTAATAACAGCCATCGCTGAGTACTAGGACTCAGTGGTGCACAACATACTAAAATAATCTTTATGCAGAATTTAAATGACATTTATTCAAAAATTGAACTGAGCGTGCGAGTAAAACACAAAACATGAATTATGAGATTTTATTCCGAACAATTTCATTTCGAAGTATCAAACGCATTTCATAAAACCCACAGTTAGATCATGCCATTCGAAACAAATATAATCTCAATAGCTAGAGGCTAAGGAGAAGTCACATCACAAGGCTAGCTAGCTCAAATATATGGATATCCATTCAAATCCTCTTCTACTGGCACACCTCAACACTTCTCTAGAGAAGGAATCAAAATTCGAAACTAATTACCCCCACTAGTCATGCTAGTGAGGTGTTCAAATATATGGTCATGACACTGTGGTTTCAAAACTTATCTTAACAAAATATTGCTATTTCAAATATACACAATAACTTTCACAATTTAAATCAAGACATCATAAATAATGTCACAAATAAACTTTCAACAATTCAAAACAAAAGTAAAATACATTTTTCATTCACTTTATCAATGAATTTTAAAGCATAGTGATGTTGTACACAAACCTCAAGCGAGTCACCTATTGGCTTTGACTCGGTTCCTCAGGTTCTTTCCCGATATTCTTTTCAACCGAAACACACAGTTCCATAGTGTTTCAGTATCATAACTCATTGTAAATCCAAAAATAAATTCAAATTCGCTTTTACCTAGCTTTAATATGCTAATTTTGATGTTCTTTAATTTTTGTGTTTCGGGTTACTATTCACTACACTATTCAAGTCAATTTGTTGACTTTCTAAGGCTTAATAGGTATGGGAACTCCAACTTCACTCACATACCACATTTTGGTCACTAAATTTGTTGGTTTTGGTTGTTTACTCAAATTCAAAGTCTTTTAGGCAAATTTGCAAATTTTCAGTTTTGGTGTCTTAAGTTGCACTGTTCCATTGGTCACTTTACTGTTAGAATTTGGCAAAACTTTCTTCATAGAAAATGTTCCTTATTGTCTTAAGTTTATTCTCCTTTTTGAATCAGTACCTCAAGTTATAGCCATTTGAACTATAGGTGCCGGATTGGATTTAACCCAGATTTTCTGAGCAAATTTTGGTTCTAGCAGTTTTAGGTCACCAAATTTGAGTGGCCCAATGACTTGGTTAATGGCATAATTTGGGTTAGTGTTCTTCATGAAAGTTTTAGGTCTATACCTCAAATGTCCACTGGTAAAATTTCAAGTCATTTAGATCTGCCTAACTCGAGTTATAGCCAAATGAACAAACACTGCTCATTTGGTTAGTTTGTACAGGGCAGACTGAGATTTTCTAAGTTTGGTCAATTTGTTCACTAGGTTTTGGTCACTTTTTGGGCATGCTTCCTAAATGAAAATTGTGTCATTTAGTGTCTATTTTCATTCCCGATTGGTCTCATATCAATTAGACTTGTAAATTTTCATTTTTGGTCCCTTAAAGGTAACTTGGTCATGCTGCTAGTAGCATGACCATACACAATCCGAATTTGGCCTTAACTCCAACCTTTCCAACACACTTCATTTGGTCACCATTGACCATTTCTCACTTCAAATTAGGTCCAAGACATCATTTAAAAGTTTCTCACATTTTTGGTCTCTAAACCCTAATGTACAAAACCCTAATTCACAATTTCCTTGCATTTAGCTAATTCAAGCCTTTAATCACAACCATTTAACTACTTAAAGTTCATATCACCATCTAAGTTAATCAAATCATGCAATAACACCCCCATATACATGCTGGCCAAAAATCATTTAGGGTCCCTCAATAAATTTTTATTTCATTTTAAGCATATTTCTAAGTTAACTAAGTTATAAACACAAGTAATAAAATCATTTGCAACTTAAATCACTAACCTTTGTGTAGCAACTTCTAACTCCCCTTTTCTCCAATTTTCTTTCTTCTTTTCTTCTTTCTTTGATGACCAATCTTCTTCTCAAGTGATTAAATCAAGTTTTT
This sequence comes from Hevea brasiliensis, assembly GCF_030052815.1. Lineage (NCBI taxonomy): Eukaryota > Viridiplantae > Streptophyta > Magnoliopsida > Malpighiales > Euphorbiaceae > Hevea > Hevea brasiliensis. The sequence goes on along the minus strand of NC_079494.1, from coordinate 85,030,607 downwards.
ATGAAGCAATTATGGGAGAAGTTGAGGTTTAGTAAGGATTTCAAAGCTTGTGTTCAAGCTTTAATGGAGGAAAATTCATGGAGATGAGAGGGAGAGGTGGACGACAATGAGGATAAGGAAGAAAACCAACTTTTTTCTTTTTCCTTTTTGTCTATTTAATTGTCTTAGGAAGACTATATATCAATTTAATTAAATTATTAATTATAACATTTATGGCATCATGCATGATGTCATGCATGATGTCATCTCCCTTTCACTTTTTCATTTTCTTCTTTTTTTTTCTATTAATTCTTCAATTTAATTCTCGATTCCGAAATTTTCTTTTCTCCAATTTTATTTGACAGTTAGGTCAGGAGTCAGCTCTCAGGGTCAATTGACCAAATTACCCCTCGCCGGTTCAACCCGGTTTGCAAATAATCCAATATTTCTTTCGGCTCCCTAACCTAATTATTTGACTGGCTTAACAGTTCTTTTTCGTGATTTTCTCTTTTTCACTGTGTTCGTAAGGGTCCTAAGGACCGCAGCATCACATTTTATAGTTCGAAATTTGAGTTTAAATCAACTTCACAGTCATTCCCGAGAAGGTCACCCATCGCTGTGACTCTCGGTTCGTTTAACTTCTTATATTCTATTTTTCTTATTTATACTTAACTAATTGATAATTACTAATTATTTATGTTTATGGCTTCTCTAGTTGTCTTAAGTGTTGTACTAATCCCCTTAACTGTCCGGACCGACACCGGTCACCGAAATAGTGAAATATACCAGGCTATACAAATAGGGGTGTTACAATAAGTATTTTATTTTAGTTTTTTCTATGTAAGGAAATTGCATTTTTAATTTTTTTTATTTCTTTGTATTTCTTTTTTTCCAACAAAATAAGAAAATTTTATTTTTTTTTTCTTTCCTTTTTCTACCATTTTTTCTCTATTTTCCTTACAACAAAACAAGTTGTGTTGTTTTCTATTTTCCTTCTACACCCTTTCTTTCCTTCAATAATTATTTTTTAATATAATCTTATTTATTTAATATGGGAATAATAGTAGAAATATAATAATTTTTCTCCTCACTTTTCTTTCAATCAAAAATAGAAAATAATTAAATTACTTTCCTTCTTTTATTTTCCTTTCTTTATAAGAAAAATTTACGATAAGGATATTCAGCACCATATAAACTTAGAATAAATTGTATGTAAAAAAATAATTAAATTAAATTCTCACACAATTATATAACTTTTGTCCTGATTTTATTTCTTTTAAAATGATTTTTTTTTTTGTTGAAGAATCTTTTAAGTTCAAAGAATTGAATTCTTTCTTTTTTTCTTTTTTTTTTCTTTTGTCAAATATAAGATATTCATTAATAAAAATAAAAGGCTTGCTTGACCCAAAAAAGAAAACAAAATACAGTATAAAGGCCTAATTATGGACCCAACTCAAAAAGCAACTAATATATATTTCTCTTATAATATAAGGGCCAATTTTATGAAAATGAAAACTTTGAAAAGAAAAGTAAATAGAATTACAAGGAAAGTAAAATTTATATGCAAAGGAAAATTTATTTTTCCTTATAAATTTTTTTAATTTAAATTTTTTCTATGTAGAGGAATTGCATTTTTAATTTTTTCTCTTTTTTTTTTTCCAACAAAAGAAGAGAGTTACTTTCTTTTTTTCTTCCTTTTCCTAATATTTTCTTCTCCATTTTCCTTACTACAAAACGTGCTAGCCTATTTTATGTTTTTCTTCTATGCCATTTTTCTCCTTAAATAGTTATTTTTTTAATATAATATTATTTATTTAATATGGACATAATAGTAGAAATATAACAATTTTTTCTCTTCTCTTTTCTTTCTATGAAAAATATAAAATAAATAAATCACTTCCCTTCCTTTCTTTTCTCTGTAAAAAATATTTATAAATAAAATAATAATTTTTCTTTACATATAAATTTTACTTTCCTTATAATTTCACTTACTTTCTTTTTTCTTCAACTTTCCTTTTTTAGAAAACAAACCCTAAAAGAATTGATAACCCATCATGGGAAGATGGCCTTATTATGGGGTGTATAATCCATCTAGGTTGCCATTAGTTTGTGTTACAAACATTATTAGTTTAATTTTTGTGTTGACAAAATACTTTGATTTCCAAATTTAAATTATGATATGGATATTCAACACCATAAAAGCTTCCTTAGAATAAATTATATGAAAAAAAAAAGAATTGAATTAAATTCTAATAGAATTATATAACTTTTTTTGTGATTTTTATTTCTTTTAAAATGAATTTTCTTTGTAAGTTCAAAGAATTGAATTCTTTCTTCTTCTTATTTTTTCTTTTTAATCAAAGATAAGATATTCATTAATGAAAAAATGCTTACTTAACCCAAAAAAAGAAAAGAACAAAATACAGCATAAGGGCCAAAATATGGATCCAACTCAAAGAATAACCAAGGTCCATTTCCCTTATAGAACCCTAATACCCAAAAAAAGAAAAAAAAGAACTTTACCCAAAGAACCCAAGCAACAAAGTTCCATAGTTACTATTTATCACTAAGACAAATGAGCGGCACCAAAGATCTCACCAACGCCATCACCGCAACTAGCAGAGTTTTGAACCCAAAAGAAATTAGTGATAAGCTAGCAAAACTAACTCAACCAGTTGAAATAAATTGCAATCTCCAGCCAAGAAGGTTCCCTCCTTCAAATGACCAATAGGTGGTAAGTAAAGCTCCATAGGCTCTTTCTGTCTCCTATAGCCACTTAAGGGACTGGGTGCTCCACAGATGGCAATAGTAATGTCCCCGAGAGATAACATTCCCTAAACAAGACCCCTGTAATCCTAATCCAAATGAGCACAAATATAGAGCAAGCCATAAAAGAAATGTAGGAAGGAGCTGCATGTAACCATTCCCAACAACAATCGGCTTCATGTAACCATTCCTAGCAGTAATCGACAACTACAACACACTACAAGACAAGATGGCAGAGGAAGGAAAAGCAAACACGACTATCATCCTTGCTAAAATAGATCTATAAGCCAGTACCCTCTCTTGAAAACCCAGATCTATGAAACCAAAATCATAGAAAAAAATACATGCATACAGCCCGATGCAGTGAGAGGACCATGAGCAACCCACATTACTAGTTAGGAAGAGTCCCCTACTTGGAAGAGGTAAGGAAGACCAAAGGAAATCAACAAAGAAGGGAGCCTATAGCTCAAATGACCAAAAACCAGAAGCAAGTCAAGGGGTTCTTTCTTTAGATTAAAAAACTAGAGAGTTTTTACAATAATTGAATTCTTTTGCTTAACTATGTTTTTGAACATTAACATTAATGAAAAAGAAATTAATTAATTAAATTAAATTATTTCAAATTAGAAAACAATAATCTTTCATTCATTCTGATTTGGTAAAAATGCCAATTCTTATATATAATCTTGCCCTTTTTAACAGAGCAGACCATGTCTGCATATGACTTTGAATTATATTTGCATAAAAAAAAATAAACTATAACATTTTTGCACTTGGCTATCCACTCTGCTACTATGCTACAGAAGAAACTAATATCATGACCATTGCAAGGCAAACCTGGATGCTCCATTCACCATATTTCATATGTTAACAATACAATTCAACCTTCAAACAATAATCAGAGAAAAAATACATAAATCCCAGAGGATCTATGTCTGATAAAAAACTTATAATCTTATGATGCTTTAATCAAAAGAATTATTAAAAGTGGCAAAATTACAAACGTGCATGTCGAAACCTGAAAAAAGAGGGAAAATAAATGTTCTAATAACAAAATTCAGCACTTAGATTTTTGCCTAGAAAAGTAGATAATGCACAAAAAGGATCTATCTTTCTCAAGTACTTTAGGTGGGTACAATAGCCCTGGAATGGGTCGATATCTGTAATACTAATAACCAAAAGACTAAGATAAGCAAATTCAACTGAATAAAGAAACTTGAAGTAAACTTACATGCTCTCCTCTGCATCTTCAACACCTCTTCAATCCCTAAAATATCTCCACAATATTTTTCCACCTCCTCTGCTTTTTTCTTAAGCATTGAGGCCTTCCTTTCTGCCTCCCCAAGCTTGTTTAGCATTTGTGCTTGCTCACTAGCCAGTCCTTCTTATTGTTCAAAGAGAGTGAGCTGATCATCGGCAGCAACTCTCAACTTCTGTACCATCATCGTCAATGTCAAATACTCAACCTCAGCCTCAATCTTTTGCTTGAATAGAACCTCAAGCTCAGTTTCAACTCTCTAGATTTCTAATGCTACAACTCTATGGTGTTTACTGATTCTTCTGTTGGAGACTTGCCACTGATCAAGGTATTTTTGAGTTCCACAATCCTTGGCTCCTTTACATTAAGCATTGTGTTTGCCTCCTCCAGGTTGCTTTCTAAATGTTTTACATTCTCTGTCAAGCTTAACGCTTGAGATTCTAAGGAACTTGATTATCTCATCTTTTTGGAATCAAACTGGTTAGAGGAGCCTGACTTATGGATTCCCTTGTTAGCAAAAGTGCAATCTAGTGGAACACTGCTAATCTTCCCAATTTCCTCAAAATTTTGAACCTTTGTAACGAAATTCCTAACTCTGTTAGATTGAATAAATCTTCACATTTCATTAGCTATTGCACCTCAAGTAGCCAGTTTCCTTTCATCCAAAATAGACTAATGAGTTTCAAAATGAAACAATCTTTATGTTGTACAAACAAAATTGAAATACAAAACTATCATGATACAAATCATCAATCCACAACAACACCCACTCAAAACAACAGATGGGAGTAAACATCAAAAGCCAGTTGAAAATTTAACTACATAATAAAAGAGTAACAAGATTTGAGAGTGTGACCTATGTTACCTCAAATGTTGATTCATATCATACATAGAATAGGAACAAAAACTTGCATGAGTGTAACAAGGTACAATAATTGTAGGATTCCTTAAATCAACATGGCAATGAATTATAGCCACGCAAAATAATAAAACAATTTTAGAATAAAAACTAGACAAGTCGAGTTTCATAGCTTGTTTCTAAATAACATCCTTGACTATCGAATCTACTACTTATGCTACCAGTAATTTGAGACACTACTAATAATTGGGAAAACTTCAATCATTTGGCAAAAGAGTGAGATTATTACACATCAAATTAGATCCATAAAATATATGTTTTGCAATGAAAATACCAAATCAAAGACCACAAAGATTTGAGAAGAGGCAAGCATGCATTTGGCAAGACAAAACTTACTTTTAACAAGCTTTAAATGCGTGCACAATGCTGTTTTATATATATATATAAATATTGTCACACCCTACCCCTCTGTAAGGCATGACATGATCCCGTAGTATACCTAATGAATTATCAACTCCGTCTACTGATAACCCATTAAATACACTACAAGGGATTTTAAAACTTTTCGTACTTCTTTCACAGTGGTGAGCACTATTTACAGGTGTTAGAAACTTTGGTGAACTGAAGTGATAGAACTAACACATTTGACTTATTTGGAATTCCTATAAAAATTTTTGCAGAGTGCCATCTGTATTTTGGATAAAACAGTTCTTCAGAAAACCTGTAAAAAGCACTTCAATATTTTTCCAAATCTCAACTCCAACAAAATTCAACACAATATTTTTCTCAACTCAATCCATAACAATTTTTCAGTATTTTCAAAGGATGAGATAAAAGAAATATAATACAAATTTTACAAGAAAAAATAACTCATAATTCACTTTACAACTTCAATGTACAATTTTAATTTACAACTGCTCAAATAATTTACATACATATTATTACATGCATACATCAGACCTATGTACATGGGTATACCTATAATATACCTGGAGCTGGTCTGAACGTGTCTTCAAAGAAACTTACTCACTGGTCTATGCTCTTCTTACCTACGACAGCATACAAAGCTATCGCTGAGTGGTGAACTCAGTGGTGCACAACTATAATTTAAAACATAGTACAATATACATTGATAAAATTTACAGTAAATAATTTGGAAATCTGAATACTCATCAAATTCCAAAACTCAAAATTTTCATTGCCAATAATGTAAATCATTTGTATAAATAACTTTGATCACAAAATTCAATTTATCAAATCATGACTAACCACATAAGTAATTCCAACAAAATCAATTATACATAAACCATAATTGAAATCACAATTCTTTACCATTCAAAAGCCATTTTGTATCTAAAAAATCATTATGTATCTCAAAAATCATGATGTATCTCAAAACCATTATGTATCTCAAAAATCAATCTTTATCTCAAAACAATGTTATATCTCAAAAACTACGCTGTAGCTCAAAAACCATGTTGTATCTCACAAATCATTCTTTATCTCACTAACTATGCAAGACTAATCCGATAGGGCCATCTTCGATGTGATTCTAACTCCCTATGGTCGGGGAGGTCGAATCAGATTCTAACTCCCTATGGTCGGGGAGGTCAAATCATCGTGCACAGTACCATCACAATAATGAATCTTCCGCAAGGGCCATAACGATAAAATAAACTTAGATCTAACCTCAAATCAGAGGAAAAATCTAAGCCTGTGCACGTACCATGGTAATCAAAACACAACTAACTCCATTGTCTTCTCAACAAATGAGAGAGATGGGTAATAACCTAGTCAAGCATCTATAGTGAGATATAAAACAATATCACAATCCTTTAGTGAGCATAAATCTCAATATAATTTGATTCAAAGTCAATTCCAATATCCAATAATTTTTTATGCTCATCACAATTCAAATCATAAATTTGCATTTTTCCATAAAAATTACCATCACAATTCAAAACATGTTCTATCACAATTTTCCAAAACATAATTTATTCAATCCATAACAATGCTTAATACTTGTGGAAATACCATTTCACAAACTAAATTCATACATACTATAACAATTTTCAATAATCATTGAATTAAATCCAATGCTTGTTAAACATAATACATAAGAAAAATATGTCATTTAATCATATGAAATATTCAAAACAAAATCAGTTAAAAACTAGTTGTGCACAAACACAATTTAAAACAATAACATACAATTAATCATATGAAATATTATTCAGAGCAAAATCAGTTGAAAACTAGTTGTGCACAAACCTCTGATGACTGTCTCCTGGTCTGGACTCAGTGTTTCCTTCCCTTTTCCTGAGTCCTTGCTAACTGAGAAACACAATTTGAAGTGTTTCAGTATAAAATTAAATTGTCTCTAACAATAATGTTCGATAAGTAATTCACTGAATACCCTTATTTGCTTAATCAACCAATATATCGACCCTCGGTGCGTTCTAGGTAAACTAGGTTTTAGTGCCACTAATATGTCACATTCGATAGTATTTTAGGGTTGGTACGTTTTACCAAACTAATTTCCTTTTTTAGTGCATTTTAATGCAACTTGCTGGATTCCGGGATACTAGTTTGACCTAGCCGGACGACCTAGTTTCCTCGGTTTTTGGGTTTCGGTTAAAACTACAAACTTGTAGATCTATGTCTTATGGAACGTGGGGCAAAATTTTAGGTCATTCTGAGTTAAGTAGACCAAGTTATGGTCATTATACTGTTGCTGGTCAAATGGCATCAAATTAGGTCAATTTTAGGTCAATTTGGTCAACTTTGGTTCGGCCAGTTTTTGGACCCTAACTTGTGCAAGCTGTTTGACTTGCTTATGGTCATTTCTGGGCTTTGGTGTCTTCATAAGACTTGTAGGTATGGGTCTTAACTATTCATGGTTAAAATTTCAGGTCAATTGAACCTGTTTTGAGTGAGTTATGGCCTAAACACTAACTGCTGCCCAAATGGTCAATTTTTAGGCCTCATTTGCACTTAATCCGAATTGGTCATTTTTCATGCTACCTTGCAAGCAGAATTTTGGTATGCTTTCTCAATGAAAGTTGGCACATTTTGTGCCTAGTTTCACCTCCATTTGGTCTCATACCAATTAAGGTTACACATTTAAAGTTATAGGCTAAAATGCATACTGCCCTTAATTACCTTACATATACATGTATCCATTACACATTTAATTGCTATATGTCCACTTCCCTTACCAATTCTGTTTTGGTACATTACCAAAACCACATACCTCTTCACTTTAAAGTCACTTTGGGCAGATTACAATTATCCTCAATACACCAATTAAAACTCAAATTTACAAAGTCTAAGTACAATCACATATACACCTAAACATTACTCATTCTTACATACACTTTACACAACCAATCTATATACATATCCATCAATCCTCAATGTCAATATTCTGCCAATAGCTTCATGAACTCATACATTTATCAAAGTGTGCCAAGGCTGCCAAAATGTTCTACAATGCCAAAGTGTCCCACAATTCGTCAATCTCGAATTTAAGTGCACAATCACCACATTTTCATGGAAATAACTTACTAGGATATTAAATCCCTCTACTCAACATGAATTTACATCAAATATATGTAACAATAAATCATTAAATACATAACTCCATGGCTGTCCAAAATGGACATATCAATAACTCCTCAAACTTGAAAATTTTCTTCACAAATCCAACACCCATAACATGTACACAAAGTTTAACAAAGCAATATTCAAAAATGTAAACTTACCTATGGTTGGAACTTGCTAAACCTTGATTAAACTTCTTGATTTTGGTATCAAGCTCTTCCTTATGATGTGTAAACAATCTTTAATGAAGCAATCTAAGTGATTGGAGATGAAATGGAGGGATGGATCAAGCTCCAAGTGAAACGGCAATGGAGTTCTTCTTTCTTCTCAAATCGGCATGGTTGAGGAACTTTGAAGAAATGAATTTGCAGATTGCATATTTTGTGTACACATGCCTCATTTAACTTAGTTTATTCCTTTAGTGGCCCACTCACACTTATTAAATCATATAATAAGTTAAATGTGTTATTTACACCTTTTTCACTCCACTTTTGGCTATTTGTATTAGGTACCCCCAAATTAATTTTTCATTTTATTTTCTAAGTGTAATATTATTTATTTTTAATGGACATTTAGGTCAAAAGACAATTCGGGATGTCAAATGACCATAATGCCCCTGTTCGGGTTGCATTCCCGATTTTTCGGTAACACCGGGTTTTGTCCGTTTTTCGATTTCTCACTTTTCTTTGTACTAATTATTTAATTTTTCTTTGATATTTTTAATGATATTTATACTTCAATTGATGTCTCTTTAAGTCCTAAAAATATTTTCCAGGGTTCCCCGTGGTCCAGGGCTAGTCAACAGCCCACGCTGTGACTTCCCGGTGCGGTCACCCATCGCTAGGGTTCTCAGCTCGCTTAACTTGGTTACATTTCTTTGCTATTATTTTTCCTTTATTTTTCTTGTATTTTCTTTTCTTGTATTTCATTATTTTATGTCTCCTCACACATAACGAAGTGTAGTTCTAGGCATCCTAGCTGTCCGAACAGCACTGGCCACCGGAACAGTAGAATGCACTACCGAACTTAGGGGTGTTACAATTCTCCCCCCCTTAAATAAAATTCGCCTCGAAATTTTACCTGGTATTAGTCTCTGAACAGCTGTGGGTGCTGTATCCTCATATCCTCTTCACGTTCCCAAGTAGTTTCCTGGCCTGAATGATGGTTCCACAGCATTTTAACCCGGTGTATCTATTTATTCCTCAGCTGCTTTACCTCATAAGCCAGAATTTTTATGGGTTCTTCCTCATATGAGAGGTCTGGATTTACTTCAATCTCTTCAACTGATAGTACATGAGATAGGTCGGATCTATACCTCCTTAACATGGACACATGGAAGACGCTGTGTATCCTTGCTAGCTCTAGAGGTAATGCTAACCGATATGCCAAAGGACCCACTCTTTCCAGAACCTCATATGGTCTGATGAAACAAGGACTCAGTTTCCCCTTTCTGCCAAATCTCATAATCCTCTTCCAAGGAGAAACTTTGAGGAATACCTTATCACCCACTGCATACTCAATATCTCTTCTTTTCAGATCAACATAAGACTTCTGATGATCTGATGCAGCCTTAAGTCTATCTCTGATCAATCTGATCTTTTCCTCTGTCTGCTGAACAATTTCTGGCCCAATCATCTTCCTTTCACCTACCTCATCACAACATAGGGGAGTTCTGCACTTTCTACCATACAAAGCTTCATATGGAGGCATCCCAATGCTTGATTGGTAGCTGTTGTTATAAGCAAACTCAATCAAAGGTAAGTGTGTATCCCAACTACCTTCAAATTCAATCACACAAGCCCGTAGCATATCCTCCAATATCTGGATAACCCTTTGGTGGCCATGCATGCATGGGTGGAATCTTGTCTTTGAAGTTCAATCTAGTTCCTAGGGCTCTCTGAAGACTACCCCAGAATCTAGAAGTGAACCTAGGATCTCTGTCAGACACAATTGATACTGGCACTCCATGCAATTTTACAATCTCATATGTACAATCTGGCCAATCTTTCCAGGCTATAGTCCATCCGGACTGGCAAAAAGTGAGCAGACTTGGTTAGTCTGTCAATTATGACCTATACTGCATCTTGATTATTCTGTGTCCTCGGAAGTTTCATCACAAAATCCATAGTTATTCGTTCCCTTACAATATTTCATAGGGTGCCGTTTGTATGCTAGCATGACACTTATTATTGTATACAAATTCTGTTAATGGGATGTATTTGTCCCATCTCCCCTCGGATTCAATGACACAAGTTCTCAATATATTCTTGAGGGCTTATCACATATTACAGGTTATTATTATCATTTCATTTCATTATTTAAAGGAACTCAATGAGTTTCCGAATTTACCTGAATTACTTGTTTCAATTGTCCATCTGTCTGAGGATGATAAGTCGTACTGATATCTTAAAGCTTATAGCAATTACTGTGGTACAGGTAATTCACATTAATATAACTGAGTCACTGACTCTAGCTACCTTACAAGTGTAGTCGTTTGATAGGCTAGTTCTGAAGTTTTACATTTATGACTAAAATTTTCACATTTATTTCCAGTAATAATACTCTATTCGGGTGCAACTGTATCAATTTATAGATTACTTACAAATATTCTTAATTTATTGTACCACGAGGAAGCACGTAGCTCTACACAATAATCTCGTGTCGATCAGTGTCTGCGACTTACAATCTGGACATCAAGAACATTATTACATAGTCACTACGTTATAACCTCATGGACTAGGTTTTCTAACATCTTATCTTTCTCGAATCCACTAATATCCCAAACCAATTCTGATTACAATTTCCTTTGACAATTACTAACAGTAACATCTTTGCTCTCATCTAGAGCAATTCTATTACTGTAACTTACTTTTAGGTCCTCTTGCCTTACATTAAGTAGGCCCGCCATTTAGCTTTATAATTTATGGTATGTTAGAAAATACTTTTAGCTAACAATTCTTCCAAAAGTAATGTCAATCATACTTGTTATTATAGTTATTATCCTAAAGGACTAGTCACTAATACATCAAAATTCATTTCCATGTAAAGGAATAACAACAGAACATATAGTTCTGACACTAACACAAAACTAAGTAGTGCTGGGATCAAATAATAACTAATTGTTTCTTTCAAAAATTAAGAACTTACCAGCAGCTACATCTGAAGTTTCTGCTCCTTTTACTTGGCGCATAGTGGACACTCCGACTGGTGCGCTACTATATTCGGGTTGATTAACTGTGTTATAGTGGTGAGGAGTACCAACTCTATTTCTATCTTGACTCTGACTGATGGTCTGTGAACTCCAAAGAGCAGATCGAGGTGGTTTAGCACAATCTTTAGCAAAGTGTCCAAGTTTTCCACAATTGTAACAGGCTCCAGAGGCCTTACGACAAATACCTCCATGTAGCTTACCACAAACATGGCAAAAACGGGCAGAATAGGAACTTCTGGTTGTTCGACGACTAGATCTTAGTGGTCTCTGCCCTGATGATCCGCCTCTATCATATTTCTGAGCGGGGTTCCTCAAATTCTTTTCTCTTCCCCAAATTACTGTTCGAACTCTGACCCATAGGTTTCTCCCTCTTTTCCATTTCACACTGCCCTTGTGGGGGTTGGAGTGCAGACTTGGGCTTGGGTGACATTATCGACCATTTATTGAAAGAAAGTGGCCATTTGCTGGGCCATTTGTGCAGTAATTTGTATTGGTAAAGCTGGTACAGTCAGGCCTTCGACACTTTGTGGAGTTGGGGCCTCAACTTGTACTTCTGCCATCACGGATTGTTCTATTGTCTCATTCTTCTCTTCCATTCTTTTCACAGAATTTTCTATTCCTGTACAACCAATACAAGGAGATTCCCCTCCATTAGTTCACATTTATGATGTAAATGTACTATATGTATCAAACATTTGAGCAGTTGTAGTTCTGACAAAAAGATTTCAAATTCACAGTTCGAAATTCACTTTAAAACCATTACTCTGATACCACTTAAACATGTCACACCATACCCCTCTGTAAGGCATGACATGATCCCGTAGTATACCTAATGAATTATCAACTCCGTCTACTGATAACCCATTAAATACACTACAAGGGATTTTAAAACTTTTCGTACTTCTTTCACAGTGGTGAGCACTATTTACAGGTGTTAAAAAATTTGGTGAACTGAAGTGATAGAAATAACACATTTGACTTATTTGGAATTCCTGTAAAAATTTTAGCTGAGTGCCATCTGTATTTTGGATAAAACAGTTCTTCAGAAAACCTGTAAAAAGCACTTCAATATTTTTCCAAATCTCAACTCCAACAAAATTCAACACAATATTTTTCTCAACTCAATCCACAACAATTTTTCAGTATTTTCAAAGGATGAGATAAAAGAAATATAATACAAACTTTACAAGTCAAAATAACTCATAATTCACTTTACAACTTCAATGTACAATTTTAATTTACAACTACTCAAATAATTTACATACATATTATTACATGCATACATCAGACCTATGTACATGGGTATACCTATAATATACCTGGAGCTAGTCTGAACGTGTCTTCAAAGAAACTTGCTCACTGCTCTATGCTCTTCTTACCTGCGACAGCATACAAGGCTATCGCTGAGTGGTGAACTCAGTGGTGCACAACTATAATTTAAAACATAGTACAATATACATTCATAAAATTTAAAGTGAATAATTTGGATATCTGAATACTCATCAAATTCCAAAACTCAAAATTTTCATTGCCAATAATGTAAATCATTTGTATAAATAACTTTGATCACAAAATTCAATTTATCAAATCATGACTAACCACATAAGTAATTCCAACAAAATCAATTATACATAAACCATAATTGAAATCACAATTCTTTACCATTCAAAAGCCATTCTGTATCTCAAAAATCATTATGTATCTCAAAAATCATTATGTATCTCAAAACCATTATGTATCTCAAAAATCAATCTTTATCTCAAAACCATGTTGTATCTCAAAAACTACGCTGTAGCTCAAAAACCATGCTGTATCTCACAAATCATTCTTTATCTCACTAACTATGCAAGACTAATCCGATAGGGCCATCTTCGATGTGATTCTAACTCCCTATGGTCGGGGAGGTCGAATCAGATTCTAACTCCCTATGGTCGGGGAGGTCAAATCATCGTGCACAGTATCATCACAATAATGAATCTTCCGCAAGGGCCATAACGATAAAATAAACTTAGATCTAACCTCAAATCAGAGGAAAATCTAAGCCTGTGCACGTACCATGGTAATCAAAACACAACTAACTCCATTGTCTTCTCAACAAATGAGAGAGACGGGTAATAACCTAGTCAAGCATCTATAGTAAGATATAAAACAATATCACAATCCTCTAGTGAGCATAAATCACAATATAATTTGATTCAAAGTCAATTCCAATATCCAATAATTTTTTATGCTCATCACAATTCAAATCATAAATTTGCATTTTTCCATAAAAATTAGCATCACAATTCAAAACATGTTCTATCACAATTTTCCAAAACATAATTTATTCAATCCATAACAATGCTTAATACTTGTGGAAATACCATTTCACAAAGCTAAATTCATACATACTATAACAATTTTCAATAATCATTGAATTAAATCCAATGCTTGTTAAACATAATACATAAGAAAAATATGTCATTTAATCATATGAAATATTCAAAACAAAATCAGTTAAAAACTAGTTGTGCACAAACACAATTTAAAACAATAACATACAATTAATCATATGAAATATTATTCAGAGCAAAATCAGTTGAAAACTAGTTGTGCACAAACCTCTGATGACTGTCTCCTGGTCTGGACTCAGTGTTTCCTTCCCTTTTCCTGAGTCCTTGCTAACTGAGAAACACAATTTGAAGTGTTTCAGTATAAAATTTAATTGTCTCTAACAATAATGTTCGATAAGTAATTCACTGAATACCCTTATTTGCTTAATCAACCAATATATCGACCCTCAGTGCGTTCTAGGTAAACTAGGTTTTAGTGTCACTAATATGTCACATTCGATAGTATTTTAGGGTTGGTACGTTTTACCAAACTCATTTCCTTGTTTACTGCATTTTAATGCAACTTGCTGGATTCTGGGATACTAGTTTGACCTAGCCGGACGACCTAGTTCCATCAGTTTTCGGGTTTCAGTTAAAACTACAAACTTGTAGATCTATGTCTTATGGAATGCAGGGCAAAATTTTAGGTCATTCTGAGTTAAGTAGGCCAAGTTTTGGTCATTATACTATTGCTGGTCAAATGGCATCAAATTAGGTCAATTTTAGGTCAATTTGGTCAACTTTGGTTCGGCCAGTTTTTGGACCCGAACTTGTGCAAGCTGTTTGACTTGCTTATGGTCATTTATGGGCTTTGGTGTCTTCATAAGACTTGTAGGTATGGGCCTTAAATATTCGTGGTTAAAATTTCAGGTCAATTGGACCTGTTTTGAGTGAATTATGGCCTAAACACTAACTGCTGCCCAAATGGTCAGTTTTTAGGCCTCATTTGCACTTAATTCGAATTGGTCATTTTTCATGCTACCTTGCAAGCAGAATTTTGGTATGCTTTCTCAATGAAAGTTGGCACATTTTGTGCCTAGTTTCACCTCCAATTGGTCTCATACCAATTGAGGTTACACATTTAAAGTTATAGGCTAAAATGCATACTGCCCTTAATTACCTTACATATACATGTATCCATTACACATTTAATTGCTATATGTCCACTTCCCTTACCAATTCTGTTTTGGTACATTACCAAAACCACATACCTCTTCACTGTAAAGTCACTTTGGGCATATTACAATTATCCTCAATACACCAATTAAAACTGAAATTTACAAAGTCTAAGTACAATCACATATACACCTAAACATTACTCATTCTTACATACACTTTACACAACCAATCTATATACATATCCATCAATCCTCAATGTCAATATTCTGCCAATACCTTCATGAACTCATACATTTATCAAAGTGTCCCAAGGCTGCCGAAATGTTCTACAATGCCAAAGTGTCCCACAATTCGTCAATCTCCAATTTAAGTGCACAATCACCACATTTTCATAGAAATAACTTACTAGGATATTAGATCCCTCTGCTCAACATGAATTTACATCAAATATATGTAATAATAAATCATTAAATACATAACTCCATGCTGTCCAAAATGGACATATCAATAACTCCTCAAACTTGAAAATTTTCTTCACAAATCCAACTCCCATAACATGTACACAAAGTTTAACAAAGCAATATTCAAAAATGTAAACTTACCTATGGTTGGAACTTGCTAAACCTTGATTAAAATTCTTGATTTTGGTATCAAGCTCTTCCTTATGATGTGTAGACAATCTTTAATGAAGCAATCTAAGTGATTGGAGATGAAATGGAGGGATGGATCAAGCTCCAAGTGAAACGGCAATGGAGTTCTTCTTTCTTCTCAAATCGGCTTGGTTGAGGAACTTTGAAGAAATGAATTTGCAGATTGCATATTTGGTGTACACATGCCTCATTTAAGTTAGTTTATTCCTTTAGTGGCCCACTCACACTTATTAAATCTTATAATAAGTTAAATGTGTTATTTACACCTTTTTCACTCCACTTTTTGCTATTTGTATTAGGTACCCCCAAATTAATTTTTTATTTTATTTTCTAAGTGTAATATTATTTATTTTTAATGGACATTTAGGTCAAAAGACAATT
The DNA here is from genome assembly GCF_030052815.1 of Hevea brasiliensis. NCBI lineage: Eukaryota > Viridiplantae > Streptophyta > Magnoliopsida > Malpighiales > Euphorbiaceae > Hevea > Hevea brasiliensis. Next base: position 85,014,409 of record NC_079494.1, on the reverse strand, counting down.
CGGGATGTAAAATGACCATAATGCCCCTGTTCGGGTTGCATTCTCGATTTTTCGGTAACACCGGGTTTTGTCCGTTTTTCGATTTCTCACTTTTCTTGGTACTAATTATTTAATTTTTCTTTGATATTTCTAATGATATTTATACTTCAATTGATGTCTCTTTAAGTCCTAAAAATATTTTCCAGGGTTCCCCATGGTCCAGGGCTAGTCAACGGCCCACGCCGTGACTTCCCGGTGCGGTCACCCATCGCTAGGGTTCTCGACTTGCTTAACTTGGTTACATTTCTTTGCTATTATTTTTCCTTTGTTTTTCTTGTATTTTTTTTTCTTGTATTTCATTATTTTATGTCTCCTCACACATAACGAAGTGTAGTTCTAGGCATCCTAGCTGTCCGAACAGCACTGGTCACCGGAACAGTAGAACGCACTACCGAACTTAGGGGTGTTACATATATATATATATATATATATATATATATATATATATATATATATATATATATATATATATATATATATATTATTTAACTTATTAACATAAATAATAAATAATAAATATTTATATTAAAATATATCTAATTTTTTTTATAATAATATAAAGCATTATACTTACATTATATAAAGAAAACTATTATCTATCAATAATTATTAAAATCATTTAGTTAGTAATTCAAAAAAAAAAAAAAATTAATCATTCACTCTATTGTATTTTAGTCATGCGTGTATAGTTTAAACTAAATTAATATGTTAGATACGTGAATTACACTTTATTACAAATAAAATAGTTCCAAAATTATTTCAATGAAAATAATAAAAATTAAATAATTTAACAGAAATTGAAATTAAAATGAAAAAAATAATTTTAATTAATATAAGTCGTAGAAATTGATAGGGAAAAAAATAGGCGTAAATATTTCAAGATATATAAGGTAACAATTGAAAAAAGAAATTGTTTTTAGTAATAAAGTAATTTTAAAAAAAAAATTAAAGATACTGAAAGTAAGAAATAGCAATATGGTACAATAATCATGATATTGTTGTTAAAACAAAAAATTACACTTTATTAAAAATAAAATTACACAAAAAATTATTTTAATAATAATAATAATTAAATAATATAAAGCAATTAATATTAAAATAAAAAATTATAATGAGAAAAATAATTTGATTTGATAAAAGTAATTTAAAAAAGAAAGTAAAAAGAAAGAAAAAAAGGCATAATTAGATTTTGAAAAGGATATCCTGTCCATTCAGGGCACTAAATTCTCTTTATCATCTCGTCCTCGGGTCCAACCTACCACGCTCTACTTGCGCGGGACGTGTCAGGCCCAGCACTTAGCGCAGAGTTTGCATTTGTGCAAATTGATAAAGAGAATTTAGTGCCCTAACTGGACAAGATATTGTTTGCTTGGTTTTACAACTCTGCAAGTGCACGGATTGCTAACATTTAATAAAGTGATAAGTAGAGTATCATTCCCACAAGGACCTTTGTTTAGGAAGTACCAATCTACGCAGTAATTTTGACTATCTAGGCTATCGAATATTTAGGAAATGAAGTTCATTAACTTTAAACACTAGAATAGTAAATTTAAAATGAAGTAATCTATTTTTGGAATAATCCTGGAGTTAAGATTTCATACTTGAATCTTATTAGGGATGTTATCTCGTTTATTTACTGAATTGAGGTTCATTTTCTTTAATGGAAATTAGCCATAAGTTATCCTAAATCTCCTCTCAAGGCATCTAGGGTGTATTTTAATTAATTCAAACCCTACTTTCGTAGTGATCAAATTAATTAAAATCCTTTAAGACCTTTGACCAATTTTTAGGTTCCACAAAGGTATCAGCCTATGTCTAGGTCAGAATTCCTAGGTTCAAGATCTTGATTTTCTAATGTTAATCTTCACATTTCAGTCCTTCAATCAACATCTACAATCATCCATAATAATAATTACAAGTATTACTCTCCTATATCCAGAATAAGGAAACTACTCACTCATGGTGAGTTCAGCAAACATCATGATAAAAAGTAAAGACGGTAAAAAGAAAACCATGTAAAGAAAGAAAGCAATAGGAATCTGTCTGTAACACCCTCCCGGTAGCACTCCGTACATTCTACTGTTCCGGTGACCGGTGTCGGTCCGGACAGCTAGAACGTCCGGAAAAATATTTAAACTAAAGTCAGGAACCATAATTAACTCAAATATTAATAAGAAAAAATCAGTAAAAATTTTAGAAATAAAATACAACCGAGTTAAACGAGCCGGTGCCCAAGCGAGGGGTAACTCAGAGGGAAGTTGCGGTTCTCGTAACGAGGAGCCCTAGACCTGGGGAAAAAATTATAAAATAATTATTGGGACTCCAGAGAAGGGTCATTGAGGTTCCTATGGCATTAGAATGCCAAGAAAATACCTAGAAAAATTTTTCAATCGGTACAGACAATTTTGACCCGTTAAGCCAAACGGAGGGCATTTTGGTCATTTCGCCTTCAGAGGTGATTTTTGGCCGACTTGTCCAGTTGAGTAAATAATTAATATGACATAAAATATGAATAAACATTACTAGAAATTAAATTGAAAATGAGTAGTGATGAAAAGAAAAGAAAAATGAAATAAAAAGCAAATTATGACATGTGATGAGGTCATTTATAAATTACCAACCAATCACAAGCTAATAAGCTTTCTTAAATACTTAAAAGAGACAAATGGACCTAAAAATTCTACTCTTCTTCTTCTTCTACTTCCTCCAATACGTGACCTCTCTTCCATAACTAAGTATATTTAAGCTTTTCAAAGCTTGATTCACCCATTTCTACCCAACAAAATCATAACCTAGCTTCACAAAAAATTAACCTAGCAACTTGAGCAACCTCTAGGCAGCCAAAAGAGGAAGAAAGAAAGGAGTTTGGGTGGCTGGAAATTCTACCCCATTCAAGGTTAGTGCACATATACACCTAAAGCTCTTTATTTCTATGTTAAAAACTTGAAATAAGTAAGGATTTGTAACTAAAATGAATAAAAACTATGTGTATGTATGCCATCAATTTTGGCAGCCCTAAGGAAGGGATGAGAGTGATTGTTTTGATGAACTTTAAGTGGACTAAAGATCATGATTAAAGAATATATGCATGTGATAATGAATTAGTGAGTTAAACTAAGGTAATATGGGTGAAACTTGAACTTGGGCTAGGGTTTGGGAGTGAAAATTTTGATTTGGCTTATGAAATGGTTAAAGAACATTCTAATGGTCAATTAGTGACCATTTAAGGTATGTTGACCATAATTTGAGGTGCATTAGAGTGTTACAAATTGAAATGGTAGGCTGTCTTGTGAGTGCAGCAGGGTGGCTGGAATTGCAGTCCACTTGGACAGCCATATCATTGGCTGTGTTGGTCCAATTGGTGTTTGGCCAATTGGACATGAAACTAGGCTTATAATGGCACATTTTTTTTGAAGAAACCATGCCCAAAAGACCAAAGTAAGAGGACCAAAAGCTGGCCCCAATCCGGATACCTGCGGCACACTGCGAAATGACCAAATGAGCGATGGCTGTTCATTTGGCCATAACTCACTGTAGATATGGTCAATTGACCTGAACGTTTTACAGCAACAAGATAAGATATAAAAAAACAACTTTCATGAAGAACCCTACCCCAAATTATGCCATTAACCCATTCAAATTATTGAGCAAAGTTAAGTTATCAAACCTGCAACTCTGCAGATTTTCATTTGAGCAGTAATGTTTGGATGACTATAATTCTCTCTAGAAAACTCGGATTTAGGTGATTCTTGAACCGATGGAAACCTAAGGCATGGTAGAACATTTCATATGAAGAAAGTTAGACTAAATTAGGAACTTGATCAAATTACTGACCAAAGTTGGATCAAAATCTGCCAGAACCCAAGATAGCAGTATGAACAGTGCACGTGTACAGTAAAATTATTTTGGCCATAACTTGAGCTACAAAACTCCAAATGGAGTTATTCAAAAAAGGAAATTCAACTAGACAAAATAAGGAACAACTTTCATGTTTACCATTTCCTCAAATTCTTATTGCAACAGTGCCCAATGGAATAGTAAAATTGAGTTACAAAAATTGAAAATTTTGCTTCTCTTGGTTTAAGCTTAGAAATGGTATTAATGCTTAATTCCAACAAGTTTTAAATGCAAAATGTGGTACATTGGAAGTGTTAAAACCAATGCAACTATTTTCTATGTAAAAGTCAACTTTTTGTTGACCAATGAAGTGAATAGTGACACCAAGACTTAAAATTCAAAAATTGTGAAACTTAAAAGTGCAAAATGCCCTAGTAGGCCTAATGTGATTGGTTTGGATAGGTTGGCATGCCAATAGGGTATTGTTTTAGCAGTACTGCTGCAACACACCTAAGTTCGGTAGTGCGTTCTACTGCTCCAGTGACCAGTGTTGTCCGGACAGCTAGGATGCCTAGAACCGTACCTTGATATGAGAGAGGAGACATAAATATTGAAATAAAAGAAAATAAAATACAAGAAAAACAAAGGAAAAATCATAGCAAAGAAATGTAACCGAGTAAGTGAGCCAGGAAACCTAGCGATGGGTGACCGCACCGGGAAGTCACGGCGTGGACCATTGGTAGCCACTGACTGCGGGGAACCCTGGAAAACATTTTTAGGACTTAAATAGAACCTTATTGAAGAACAAATATCATTAGAAAGATCAAAGAAAAATTAAATAATTAGTACAAAGAAAAGTGAGAAATCGAAGAACAGACAAAATATGGTGTTACCGAAAAATCGGGAATGCAACCCGAACAGGGGCATTATGGTCATTTGACATCCCGAAGTGTCTTTTGACCTAAATGTCCATTAAAAATAAATAATATTACACTTAGAAAATGAAATGAAAAATTTGTTTAGTGGTACCTAAAATAAATAGCCAAAAATGGAGTGGAAATGGTGTAAATAAAACATTAAACTTATAATATGGTTAAATAATGTGAGTGGGCCACTAAGGGAATAAATTAAAGACATAATGGGGCAGGTGTACACTCATCTCACCATCTGCAATTCATCTTCCTCCTTTAGATTCAAAGTGGCCGAATTCAAGAGAGAAGAGAACCACCATTGATGTTTTGCATGAGCTTCATTCTCTCCCTCCATTCCACCTCTAAACACTTAGGTTCTTTTATGAAAAATGGTCTACACATCACAAGGAAGATATTGATACCAATTTTGAGAAGTTTGGTGAAGGTTTAGCAAGTTACAATTAAAGGTAAGTTTGCATTTTTGAGAATTTCTTTGTTAAAGTTTATGTTCATGTTATGGGTGTTGGTTTGGTGAAGGAAAATTTTGAGTTTGAAGGGTTATTGTTGTTTTCATTTTGGACAGCCATGAGTCACGTTTTTGATGAGATATTTGTACATATAATTGATGAGAAATGGTGTTGATCATGATGAATTAGTAACCTAGTGAATTATTTCATGTTTATATGGTGATTTATGCACTTGGATGGGAATTGGTAAATTGGATGGCACTTTAATGTTGAAGAATGGTTTGCAGCAGCTTGGGGACACTTGAGTAATGGTATATATTGAAGGAAGTGTGGGCAGAATATTGACCTAGAAGGTTGATGAGATGTATGTAGATTGATATTGTAAAGTGTATGTAAAATTTGTAATGGTTAGGTGTATTTGTAATGGTAATTAGAAATTGTAATTGTGAATGATATTTGGTGTGTTGAGGGTAATGGTAATCTGCCCAAAATAATGTTAATGTAAAGTAGATAATGCTTTTGGTAATGTACCAAAACAGATTGATAGGGTATGGAAGTAAACTTTGCAAGTTAAATGTGTGTTTGAAGTGGGGTGTGAAAGGCATAGTGAGGGCAGTGTACATTTTAGCCTATAACCTTAAATGTGTAACCTCAATTGGTATGAGACCAATTTGAGGTGAAACTAGGCACAAATTGTGCCAACTTTCATTGAGAAACCATACCAAAATTCTGCTTGCAAGGTGACCTAAGAAAATGACCAATTCGGATTAGGTGCAATTAGAACCTGAAAAATGACCAATTGGGCAGCAGTGAGTGTTTAGGCCATAACTCACTCAAACCAGGTCCAATTGACCTGAAATTTTAACCAAGAATAGTTAAGACCCATACCTACAAGTCTTATGAAGACACAAAAGCCCAGAAATGACCATAAGCAAGTCAAACAACTTGCAAAAGTTCGGGTCCAAAAACTGGCCGAACCAGAGTTGACCAAATTGACCTAAAATTGACCTAAATTGGTACCATTTGACCAGCAATAGTGTAATGACCATAACTCGGTCTACTTAACTCGGATTGACCTAAAATTTTGCACCGCGGTCCATAAGACATAGATCTACAAGTTTGTAGTTTTGACCGAGACTCGAAAACCGAGGGAACTAGATCGTCCGGCTAGGTCAAACCAGTGTCCCGGAATCCAGCAATTTGCATTAAAATGCACTAAACAAGGAAATGACTTTGGTAAAACGTACCAAACCTAAAACCCTATCGAATGTGACATATTAACGACACTAAAACCTAATTTACCTAAAACGCAATGAGGGTCGGTATATTAGGTGATTAAGTGAATAATTGAGTTCAGTGCATTATTTACCAAACACCATCGATAGAGACAGTTTAATTTGGTACTGAAACACTTCAAATTGTGTTTCTCAGTTAACAAGGACTCAGCAAAAGGGAATGAAATACTGAGTCAGGATCAGGAGACAAATATCAGAGGTTTGTGAACAACGGCTATTTCTTTTGAAATTTTCAATTGAAATAAATATTGACTATTTGTATATTATTGTTTTAAATTGTGGAAATGTGTTTGATGGACACTTATTGATTGAAAAACATTGTGAATGGTTTGAAATTGTAAAAAATTGTTTGAATGATATTGATGGATACTTATTGATTGAAAAGCACTGTAAATGGTTTTTGTGGAAATTGAAGTGAATTACGAATTGTGTTGCCAATTTGTGAATGAAATTATAACTTTGGAAATTTATTGGATTCTTACGGATCATTTGAATAAAATGTTTGGAATTGTTTTGACTCACAATTGGCATGACACTGATACTATGTTCCTCCTCCATTAATGGGGTGAGTGTGATTATTCCTCCCTCTTTAACTTATCAGTCTGGGGTGAGTATGATTATGTTCCTCCCTCTTTGACTTCGATCGAGGTGAGTATGGATGAGTACTCATTATATAGCTAGCTTCCTTCCTCATTGATTTCGATTATTGGGGTGAGTATGTCTTGTCGTGGTGTACAACACGGCATATATGGAAAAATGTGTGTCATGACCTAAATTGTGTTATTGATTGGCAACATTGTATTGTTCAATTATTTGATCGAATTGTGTTATTGATTTGCAAAGCGATATTATTCAATTATTTGATCGAATTGTGTTATTGATTTGCAAAAGCGATATTATTGATTATTTGATCAATTGTGTTATTGATTTGCAAAAGGTATTATTCAGTTATTTGATCAAATTGTGCATGAATTGGCAATACGGTATTCTTAAACTATTTGACTAAATTGTGTTATTATGAATTTTGATAATTTGTGAATTGGAGTTTAAATTCCTTATGACATTCATTGTCTTGAATTTAACTATGGTTTTAAGTATCCACTATTGATATGATTTATGAATTGTGAATTAAAATTGTATTTGGTTAATGTTGTGCACCATCGAGACATTGTCTCGTGATAGCTTTATTCTTTGTCGCGGTAGAGAGACAGAGCAGAGCGCAGACTAGGCCGCTAATACATCCAGTGAGGGATTACAGTATAATGAGTATACCAATATTTTGCATTTTGTCTTGTAATGTATGACCTTTGTATGTACATTTTGTTTTTGGTTTTGAAGATTGTAAATTCAAATTGTACCTTGGAGTTGTAAATTTATTATGAGTTATTTGACTTGTAAAATTGTATTATATTTCCTTATCTCAGACTTTGAAAAATTTCTATGGAATTGAGTTGAGGAATGTGTTGTATTGAGAAAAATGTTGGAGTTGAGATTTGGAAAATAATTGAAGTGCTTTTTATAGGTTTTCTGAAGAACTGTTTTGTCCAAAATACAAATGGCACCTTGCCAAAATTTTCTGAGATATTCCAAATAAATCAAATGAGTTAGTTGTTTCACTTGATTCACCAAAGTCTTTAACATCTGTAAATAGTGCTCACCATCTGTAAAAGAAATAAGAAAAGTTTTAAAATCCCTTGTAGTGTATTTAATGGGTTATCGATGAAGCGGAGTTGGTAATTCATTAGGTATACTACGGGATCATGTTATGCCTTACAGAGGGGTAGGGTGTGACATGTTTTAGTGGTATCAGAGCAAAGTTTTTAAATTCTGTTTTCACTTGTTACTTGAATATTCTTTCTTCACAGTACAACTGCTCAATATCATTGTTTGATACATACAGTACATTACATTATAAAAATGCACTAACGGGAGGAAATCTCCTTGTATTATTGTACAGGAGGTCAAGGAAATAAATTTTGATGCATTAGTGACTAGTCCTTTAGGATAAGGATTATGATAACAAGTGAAATTAGTTTTGGAAGAGTTTATCGGCGAAAAGTATTTGCTGACACACCATAAAATTATAAGCTAATTGGCGAGCCTACTTAATGTAAGGCAAGAGGACGTAAAAGTAAGATGCAGTAATGGAATTGCTCTAGATGAGGGCAAGGAGGTTACTGTTAGAAATTGCTAATGGATATTGTAATCAGAATAAGATTCGAATATCAGTGAATTCAAAAAGAATAAAAGATAACAAAGTTTGATCTATTGGGATGTATCGTAGTAACTATGCAATGTTCTTGATGTTTATCTTTGTAATTTGCGATTCTGATCGACTTGAGATTATTGTGTAGAGCTACGTACTACCCGATAGTACAACTAGATAAGAATAGTTTCCAACGGCATATGTTTTTGTATAGTTATGCCATGACAGAATTTAATTTTTAGAAATAAGTTTGAAAATCCTACTTAGGGATCTAAAACTCAAAAGTTATAATATCGAAAGGTTATAGTTCAGTACAAAAGGAAGTAAGTTATAGAATATTGACAGATAAAAAGAGTTACGGAAGTAGAGATTTGAACAGTTGATTCATATGTAACAAAGAAATATTACGAATGTGAGGAAGACTATGGATTAGAATGGTCAGAGGACCAATGACTGATGAATTATTCTAACATGAAATCAAGGGTCATTCAAGAAGCAACGTGAACCGAAATATTAGACAGCATAATAGTAAGAGGAGATTGGTGTTATCCAAACAAATCAAACATTGTATTAGATTGTTAAAAGACTTATACAAATTTGAGGAAAAGAAGATTATACGATCATATAGAAAGGAGAAAATAAACGTATGACTATTGTAAGATGACTACTGGGTAAAATTTCGTGGATGAAATTTATTTAAGGGGGGGAGAATTGTAACACCCCTAAGTTCGGTAGTGCGTTCTGCTGTACCGGTGACCAGTGTTGTCCGGACAGCTAGGATGCCTAGAACCACACCTTGATATGAGAGAGGAGACATAAATATTGAAATAAAAGAAAAGAAAATACAAGAAAAACAAAGGAAAAATCATAGCAAAGAAATGTAACCGAGTAAGTGAGCCAGGAAACCTAGCGATGGGTGACCGCACCAGGAAGTCACGGCGTGGACCGTTGGTCGCCTCTCGACTGAGGAACCACAGAAAACTATTTTAGGACTTATATAGAAGATTTTTGAAGAACAAATATCATTAGAAAGATCAAAGTAAATTTATATTATTAGTACAAAGAAATGTGATAAATCGAAAAAGCAGGACAAAATACGATTATTCTGAAAAATCGGGAATGCAACCCGAATAGGGGCATTATGGTCATTTGACATCCCGAAGTGTCTTTTGACCTAAATGTCCATTAAAAATAAATAATATTACACTTAGAAAATGAAATGAAAAATTTGTTTAGTGGTACCTAAAATAAATAGCCAAAAATGGAGTGGAAATGGTGTAAATAAAACATTAAACTTATAATATGGTTAAATAATGTGAGTGGGCCACTAAGGGAATAAATTAAAGACATAATGGGGCAGGTGTACACTCATCTCACCATCTGCAATTCATCTTCCTCCTTTAGATTCAAAGTGGCCGAATTCAAGAGAGAAGAGAACCACCATTGATGTTTTGCATGAGCTTCATTCTCTCCCTCCATTCCACCTCTAAACACTTAGGTTCTTTTATGAAAAATGGTCTACACATCACAAGGAAGATATTGATACCAATTTTGAGAAGTTTGGTGAAAGTTTAGCAAGTTACAATTAAAGGTAAGTTTGCATTTTTGAGAATTTCTTTGTTAAAGTTTATGTTCATGTTATGGGTGTTGGTTTGGTGAAGGAAAATTTTGAGTTTGAAGGGTTATTGTTGTTTTCATTTTGGACAGCCATGAGTCACGTTTTTGATGAGATATTTGTACATATAATTGATGAGAAATGGTGTTGATCATGATGAATTAGTAACCTAGTGAATTATTTCATGTTTATATGGTGATTTATGCACTTGGATGGGAATTGGTAAATTGGATGGCACTTTAATGTTGAAGAATGGTTTGCAGCAGCTTGGGGACACTTGAGTAATGGTATATATTGAAGGAAGTGTGGGCAGAATATTGACCTAGAAGGTTGATGAGATGTATGTAGATTGATATTGTAAAGTGTATGTAAAATTTGTAATGGTTAGGTGTATTTGTAATGGTAATTAGAAATTGTAATTGTGAATGATATTTGGTGTGTTGAGGGTAATGGTAATCTGCCCAAAATAATGTTAATGTAAAGTAGATAATGCTTTTGGTAATGTACCAAAACAGATTGATAGGGTATGGAAGTAAACTTTGCAAGTTAAATGTGTGTTTGAAGTGGGGTGTGAAAGGCATAGTGAGGGCAGTGTACATTTTAGCCTATAACCTTAAATGTGTAACCTCAATTGGTATGAGACCAATTTGAGGTGAAACTAGGCACAAAATGTGCCAACTTTCATTGAGAAACCATACCAAAATTCTGCTTGCAAGGTGACCTAAGAAAATGACCAATTCGGATTAGGTGCAATTAGAACCTGAAAAATGACCAATTGGGCAGCAGTGAGTGTTTAGGCCATAACTCACTCAAACCAGGTCCAATTGACCTGAAATTTTAACCAAGAATAGTTAAGACCCATACCTACAAGTCTTATGAAGACACCAAAGCCCAGAAATGACCATAAGCAAGTCAAACAACTTGCACAAGTTCGGGTCCAAAAACTGGCCGAACCAGAGTTGACCAAATTGACCTAAAATTGACCTAAATTGGTACCATTTGACCAGCAATAGTATAATGACAATAACTCGGTCTACTTAACTCGGATTGACCTAAAATTTTGCACCGCGGTCCATAAGACATAGATCTACAAGTTTGTAGTTTCGACCGAGACTCGAAAACCGAGGGAACTAGATCGTCCGGCTAGGTCAAACCAGTGTCCCGGAATCCAGCAATTTGCATTAAAATGCACTAAACAAGGAAATGACTTTGGTAAAACGTACCAAACCTAAAACCCTATCGAATGTGACATATTAACGACACTAAAACCTAATTTACCTAAAACGCAACGAGGGTCGGTATATTAGGTGATTAAGTGAATAATTGAGTTCAGTGCATTATTTACCAAACACCATCGATAGAGACAGTTTAATTTGGTATCAAACACTTCAAATTGTGTTTCTCGATTAACAAGGACTCAAAGAAAAGGGAATGAAATACTGAGTCAGGACCAGGAGACAAATATCAGAGGTTTGTGCACAACGGCTATTTCTTTTGAAATTTTCAATTGAAATAAATATTGACTATTTGTATATTATTGTTTTAAATTGTGGAAATGTGTTTGATGGACACTTATTGATTGAAAAACATTGTGAATGGTTTGAAATTGTAAAAAATTGTTTGAATGATATTGATGGATACTTATTGATTGAAAAGCACTGTAAATGGTTTTTGTGGAAATTGAAGTGAATTACGAATTGTGTTGCCAATTTGTGAATGAAATTATAACTTTGGAAATTTATTGGATTCTTACGGATCATTTGAATAAAATGTTTGGAATTGTTTTGACTCACAATTGGCATGACACTGATACTATGTTCCTCCTCCATTAATGGGGTGAGTGTGATTATTCCTCCCTCTTTAACTTATCAGTCTGGGGTGAGTATGATTATGTTCCTCCCTCTTTGACTTCCCAGTCTGAGGTGAGTATGGATGAGTACTCATTATATAGCTAGCTTCCTTCCTCATTGATTTCGATTATTGGGGTGAGTATGTCTTGTCGTGGTGTACAACACGGCATATATGGAAAAATGTGTGTCATGACCTAAATTGTGTTATTGATTGGCAACATTGTATTGTTCAATTATTTGATCGAATTGTGTTATTGATTTGCAAAACGATATTATTCAATTATTTGATCGAATTGTGTTATTGATTTGCAAAACGATATTATTCAGTTATTTGATCAATTGTGTTATTGATTTGCAAAAAGGTATTATTCAGTTATTTGATCAAATTGTGCATGAATTGGCAATACGGTATTCTTAAACTATTTGACTAAATTGTGTTATTATGAATTTTGATAATTTGTGAATTGGAGTTTAAATTCCTTATGACATTCATTGTCTTGAATTTAACTATGGTTTTAAGTATCCACTATTGATATGATTTATGAATTGTGAATTAAAATTGTATTTGGTTAATGTTGTGCACCACTGAGACATTGTCTCAGCGATAGCTTTTTATTGCTGTCGCAGGTAGAGAGACAGACAGGGCAGCAGACTAGGCTGCTAATACATCCAGTGAGGGATTACCTGGTATAATGAGTATACCAATATTTTGCATTTTGTCTCAGAATGTATGACACTGTATGTACATTTTGTTTTTGGTTTTGAGCAGTTGTAAATTCAAATTGTACCTTGGAGTTGTAAATTTATTATGAGTTATTTGACTTGTAAAAATTGTATTATATTTCCTTATCTCAGACTTTGAAAAATTTCTATGGAATTGAGTTGAGGAATGTGTTGTATTGAGAAAAATGTTGGAGTTGAGATTTGGAAAATAATTGAAGTGCTTTTTACAGGTTTTCTGAAGAACTGTTTTGTCCAAAATACAAATGGCACCTTGTCAAAATTTTTACAGATATTCCAAATAAATCAAATGAGTTAGTTGTTTCACTTCAGTTCACCAAAGTCTTTAACATCTGTAAATAGTGCTCACCACTGTAAAAGAAATAAGAAAAGTTTTTAAAATCCCTTGTAGTGTATTTAATGGGTTATCAGTAGACGGAGTTGGTAATTCATTAGGTATACTACGGGATCATGTTATGCCTTACAGAGGGGTAGGGTGTGACAACTGCGAAAGGCTTTATGCCTGTATTCATTGCTTCATGCCCGCATTCATGGCTTTTATGCCAGTATTTATGGCTTTTATGCCCGATTATGTGATATCATGGCTTTTTAGCCATACTGACTGCATACATGGTTGACGTTCTACGTCCCATGGTATGACGGCCCGAGACACCGTGGTGTCCAGTGCCAACGACCCGTTATCGATCCGACTGCTCAAAGATAGGTTACTTGGGCATGGAAAAGTATAACTGTAATTGAACTGATTCTTAAAGAAAATACGAAAATTAAATATCAGGAATGATTATGATAGAATACAAAGAAACTCAAGATCATGAAGAAAATAATTAACAAAATGCATGAAGAAGTTAATATCATAAAACGTAATTAGCCCTCGACTAAACATTAAGTTGGTAATTATTCAGTTCTTATGAACACAATGGCTAAGAAATTATGATTTTTTATTTGCATATTATATTTTCTTGTATTATTGGCACCACTAAGCTTTATGCTTAGCGCGTCGCTTTTGCAACGCGTAGGTACTGAAGATTTGGACAGAGGGCCCAGTAGACCACAGATTGGGTAAGGCCGTTCACAGTTCTGCATAGTATCTGTGTCACCTCACCGTCTGCAGTGCATTGGTAGGACACTAGGTGTCATTTTGGTATTTTGTAATTGATTTTATTTTCTCATGTGTAAATGAACTTATGAAATGTAATTTGATGTTCATGTAAATAATGAAAATTGTATTTGTGAATGGAAAAGAGAATGTTTATTTGTGATTTATACTTAATTATGACATGTGATGGATGATTGAGAACTGAAATTGGAAATTGTTGAGATTTTGATATTGGAGTTTGTGAATGATGGAATAAGAATATTGGAAGTGTTTTTAACAGGTTCCGAAGAACTATTTTCTCCATTTTTAGCCGGTACTCCGCCGGATTTTCTTTAAAATTTTCGGAACCTCAAATAAATAATACTTTTGATATATGGCTAAAATAAATTATATTTCATAAATTATATTCACAAGCATGATATAAATTAATTAAGGTATATTAGAATGTGCCGGTACACCGTGTGGCATTACTTACTCGGGTATACTGTACACGGGTAAGGGGTGTCACACTGTCTAGGGGGATGAAACGAAGAAACTGAAGATAGTTTGTGGCTTTTATCTTATGGAACTTTAGCTGGAGAACTTCTTTTGGTACTGACACAGAACTTGACAGCAGCAGCCTTCAGTAGTCTCCCCGCGAGAGTCGTCTTTTTTCCACACCCTCTTTTGACATTTTCTTTTTTATTTATATTGGTTGCTTTAGGCCTAGGTTGGTCTAAGTCCAAAGGGCTTTAGGATTTTCGTTTGTATCCGAAAACAGGAGGGAAATTCGAGTTATAAAACTGGCTGCAGCATAGTACATGTCCCTTGTGTCACTATATGGGTCCCGCAAAGTAGGGTCGTGTAACTTGCTAGAGGAGAATCGCGTTGTCTTGTTTTGGCACAGAAAGTTTGTAACACCCCAAAGTTCGGTAATGCGTTCTACTGCTCCGGTGACCAGTGTTGTCCGGACAGCTAGGATGCCTAGAACTACACTTCAATATGAGTGAGGAGACATAAAATAATGAAATACAAGAAAAGAAAATACAAGAAAAACAAAGGAAAAATAATTAGTACAAAGAAAAGTGAGAAATCGAAAAACAGACAAAACCCAGTATTACTGAAAAATCGGGAACGTAAACCGAACAGGGGCATTATGGTCATTTGACACCCCAAATTGTCTTTTGACCTAAATGTCCATTAAAAATAAATAATATTACACTTAGAAAATAAAATGAAAAATTAGTTTAATGGTACTTAAAGTAAATAGTTAAAATCATGGGTTAATGTGGGATTAAGTGAATAATTAGATTATAAAATGATTAAAATTGTGAGTGGACCACTAATGCATAAATTAAATACATAATAGGGCAGCTGTAACTCCACTAAACCAGCAGAAATATTCATCTTCTCCAAAGCATTCAAACTTGCCGAATTGAAGGAAAGGAGAAGAACTCCATGGGCGTTTGCATGCAAGCTTGATCCATCCTCCATTTTCAACTCCAATCTCTTAGGTTCCTTCATGAAACTTTGTCTACACATCACAAGGAAGATATTGACACCAAATTTGAGAAGTTTGGTGAAGGTTTAGCAAGTTACAATTAAAGGTAAGTTTACATTTTTGAGAATTCCTTTGTTAAACTTTATGTTCATGTTATGGGTGTTAGTTTTGTGAAGGAAATTTTAAAGTTTAAATAGTTATTGAGATAGCCATTTTTGGACAGCCATGGGGTCACGCATTTAATGATTTATTATGCATATAATTGATGAGAAATAATGTTGATCATGGTGATTTAATATCCTAGTGAATTATTTCACATATATATGGTGATTTATGCACTTGGATGGGAATTGGTAAATTGTAGGGCACTTTGATGTTGAAGGACATTTTTCGGCAGCTTGGGAACACTTGAGTAAATGTATGTACTCATGGAAGTGTAGGCAGAATATTGACCTAGAAGGATTGATGGATATGTATGGAGATTGATATTGTAAAGTGTATGTAAGATTTGTAATGGTTAGGTGTGTATGTAATGGTACTTAGAACTTGTAAATGTGAATTATATTTGGTGTGTTGAGGGTAATTGTAATCTGCCCAAAGTAATGTTAGTGTAAAGTAGAATATGCTTTTGGTAATGTACCAAAACAGATTGGTAGAGAAGTAAACAAATTGCAAGGTAAATGTGTGTAATTGATGTGTGTTAAGCAAAGTAACCAAGGGCAGTGTACATTTTAGCCAATAAGTTTAAATGTGTAACCTCAATTGGTATGAGACCAATTGGAGGTGGAACTAGGCACAAAATGTGCCAACTTTCATTGAGAGAACATACCAAAATTCTGCTTGCAAGGTGATGTGAAAAATGACCAATTCGGATTAGGTACACTTGAGACCTAAAAACTGACCATTTGGGCAGCAGTGAGTGTTTAGGCCATAACTCACTCAAAACAGGTCCAATTGACCTGAAATTTTAACCATGAATAGTTAAGACCCATACCTACAAGTCTTATGAAGACACAAAAACCCAGAAAGGACCAGAAGCAAGTCAAAAAGCTTGCACAAGTTCGGGTCCAAAAACTAGCCGAACCAAAGTTGACCAAATTGACCTAAAATTGACCTAATTTGATGCCATTTGACCAGCAATAGTGTAATGACCATAACTTGGTCTACTTAACTCGGATTGACCTGAAATTTTGCCCTGCGTGCAATAAGACAAAGATCTACAAGTTTGTAGTTTTGACCGAAACCCGAAAACCGAGGGAACTAGGCCGTCCGGCTAGGTCAAACTAGTATCCCGAAATCCAGCAATTTGCAATGAAATGCAAGAAAACGCAATATACATAGAATTGAGTTTGGTAACACGTACCAATCCTAAAACATTATCGAATGTGACATATTAAGGACACCAAAACCTAAATTAGCTAGAAAATATTGAGGGTCGATATATTAAGTGATTAAGCAAATAATAGATTTCAGTGAACCACTTAACAAGCATTATCGATAGAGACAATTTAATTTAGTACTGAAACATTTTAAATTGTGTTTCTCAGTTAGTGAAGACTCAGGGAAAGGGAAGGAAACACTGAGTCCAGACCAGGAGACAGTCATCAGAGGTTTGTGCACAACTAGTTTTTAACTGATTTTATTTTGAATATTTCATATGATTAAATGACATATTTTTCTTATGTATTATGTTTAACAAGCATTGGATTTAATTCAATGATTATTGAAATTGTTATAGTATGTATGAATTTAGCTTTGTGAAATGGTATTTCCACAAGTATTAAGCATTGTTATGGATTGAATAAATTATATTTTGGAAAATTGTGATAGAACATGTTTTGAATTGTGATGGTAATTTTCATGGAAAAATGCAAATTTATGATTTGAATTGTGATGAGCATAAAAATTATTGGATATTGGAATTGACTTTGAATTGAATCATATTATGATTTATGCTCACTAAAAGGATTGTGATATTGTTTTATATCTCACTATAGATGCTTGACTAGGTTATTACCCGTCTCTCTCATTTGTTGAGAAGACAATGGAGTTAGTTGTGTTTTGATTACCATGGTACGTGCACAGGCTTAGATTTTCCTCTGATTTGAGGTTAGATCTAAGTTATTTTATTGTTATGGCCCTTGCGGAAGATTCATTATTGTGATGGTACTGTGCACGATGATTCGACCTCCCCGACCATAGGGAGTTAGAATCACATCGAATATGGCCCTTTCGGATTAGTCTTGCATAGTTAGTGAGATAAAGAATGATTTTTGAGATATAGTATAATTTTTGAGATACAGTATGATTTTTGAAATACATAATGATTTTTGAGATACAGAATGGCTTTTGAATGGTAAGAAATTGTGATTTCAATTATGGTTTATGTATAATTGATTTTGTTAGAATTATCTAAATGGTTAGTCATGATTTGATAAATTGAATTTTGTGATCAATGTCATTTATACAAATGATTTACATTATTGGCAATGAATATTTTGAGTTGTGGAATTTGATGAGTATTCAGATTTCCAAATTAATTACTGTAAATTTTGTCAATGTATATTGTACTATGTTTTAAATTATAGTTGTGCACCACTGAGTTCACCACTCAGCGATAGCTTTGTATGCTGTCGCAGGTAAGAAGAGCATAGAGCAGTGATTAAGTTTCTTTGAAGACATATTCAAATCAGCTCCAGGTATATCATAGGTATACCCATGTACATAGGTTTTGATGTATGCATGTAATAATATGTATGTAAATTATTTGAGCAGTTGTATAGAAACTCTTATAAAATATTTTGGTTTGTAATTAAATGTAAATTATTGTAAATGTAAATTTGAGATTTCATTTACTTGAATAGTTTTGTATTATATTTCTTGTATCTCAGTCTTTGAAAAATCACTGCGAATTTGAGTTGAGAAATATGTTGGAGTTGAGATTTGCAAATACATATTGAAATGCTTTTTACAGGTTTTCTGAAGAACTGTTTTATCCAAAATACAAAGGGCACTCTGCCAAAATTTTTACAGAAATTCCAAATAATTCAAATGTGCCAATTCTATCACTTCAGTTCAAAAAGGTTTTAACACCTGTAAATAGTGCTCACCATCAGAAAAGAAGTAAGAAAAGTTTTGAAAATCCCTTGTAGTGTATTTAATGGGTTATCAGTAGACGGAGTTGGTAATTCATTAGGTATACTACGGGATCATGTTATGCCTTACAGAGGGGTAGGGTGTGACAAAGTTACACGGGTTTGTGCCAACTACACAGGCCTGATTACACGGGCTGTGTACTATTGTTCTCATAAGTTTCTTCAAACTTGCGCTCGGCAGAGACTTACGCGAGTCCCTGCAGATTACATGGGTCTGATTACATGACCTGTGTACTTATGTTTCTCATCGATTCTCTTGGCTTTCTTCTGTCAGAGATTTACACGGGTCTGGGGCTTAGTTTAGACGACCCGTGTACTTTGTATCAGCAGCAATTCTCTGTCTCTTGACTCCTCCAAGCTTTTCTTACACTCCTATACTTCTGTAGCTTTACCCAAATACCTGAAATGATGCAGAAAACATGGAATTAAGGGCTTTACAATAGAAATTATGAAAACTAATGAAATCAACTATTATGCATGAAAATAGTTACCTAAATGCTATGAAATAGAATGTAAATGTGCTTAAAAAGATCTATACAATTCAAGTGTATCAAATACCCTCAAACTCAAACTTTTGCTTGTCCTCAAGCAAAGCAAAACTCTGTTTTAAAACACATTTTTGGGGATAATTAGGAATATAACCATCAATTTAATAAGCATAGAATTGAACTCCTCCAACCTTCATACCAATTTCTCTCTTTCAAGGCATAAGGGTTCTAATAGCTGCCTGTTTGGAACTTCACCTCGTTTCATGGGGTTTCGACTAATTATTCCTCTATACAAGACCATTAATAAGCCACAAACAACCTGTTTTAACGGGATAGAATTAAGAAACACTAACTCCCTCAAATTTGCCTCTTTCGTGAGTAATTGAGATGAAGTATTTCAATTCCAACTCCATAGGCATATCTCAATTTTCTATCTCCACTAATGTAGCATGTGCTTTTTCAAAAGATCAAAAGGTCTTTAAAAGGGTTGTAATGGGGATAGAGGGATAAACTTGGTTGCTAATGAAAAGGTTTTTAGGGAATGCAATTATGAGGATAGCATGTATGCATAAAATCCAAGTATACTGAGTGTGTTTCTATATATTTTATGTGGAGAGGAAAGCCTTTTGGCTTTTTATATTGCCAAGCATGCTTCCATGATACTTATCTTGGAACTTCTTTTCTTTTTCCTTTTTGTCCTCTGCCCGAAACTCATTACTTTTGCTGGGTTGGAAAACCAAAATTTTCTTTGGTTTCAATTACACATTCGCATTCTTCTTTGAGTTCCACATCCTCTCTTCATTTTCTTTATACATTTTGCTTCCTAAAAAGGGTTTGGTAGGTGTTTAGTACACCTAGAAGTCAGAGTACTGTGAATCAGCCACAACAGGTTGATGCTTCAACTAGAATGTACACTATACAGTAGAAGGAAGAGGCTAAAACTTCTAACGTTTTTGCTGGTACTTTTTCAATTTTTAACTAAGATATATATATTTATATATATATGTGCATTGTTTTACCCAGGGCCTACATACTTTTACATTAGTGCCAGCATTGTTTGCCTTCTTGCTATCCCTTGTGTAAAAAAAAAAAAAAATTCAGTTACCTAAAAGTAAGTTACAGTAATAGAATTGCTCTAGATGAGGGCAAAGATGTTATAGTTAGTAATTGTCAATGGATATTATAATTAGAATAAGTTTCGGATATTAGTGAATTCGAGAAGGATAAAATATAGGAAAGTTTGATCTATTGGAATGTATCGTAGTAACTATGCAATGTTCTTGATGTTTGTACTGTAAGCTATAGATTATAGTACTGACTTGAGATTATTGTGTAGAGCTACGTACTACTTGATAGTATACCAAGATGAGAATAGTTGCCAATGGCATCTGTTTTGGTATAGTTATGCCAGGACAGAATTTTATTGTTGGAAATGAGTTTGAAAATCCTACTTAGGGATTTAAAACTCAAAAGTTAGAATATCGAAAGGTTATAGTTTAGTGAAAAAGAAAGTAAGTTATAGAATATTAATAGATAAAAAGAGTTATGGAAGTAAAAATTTTAACAGTTGGTTCAGATATAATAAAGAAATATTACGAATATGAGTAAGATTGATAACTAGAATGGTCAAAGGACCAATGATTAGATAAGTAATTTTAACATGACCTCAATGGTCATTCAATAAGGAAACATGAACCGAAATATTAGATAGAATAATAGTAAGAGAAGATTGGTGTTATACAAATAAATTAAATATTGTATTAGATTGTTAAAAGTCTTATACAAATTCAAAGGAAAGAAGATTATACGATCATATAGAAAGGAGAAACTAAACGTATGTCTATTGTAAGACGGCTATTGGGTAAAATTCCACGGACGAAACTTATTTTAAGGGGGGGAGAATTGTAACACCCCTATGTTCGGTAGTGCGTTCTACTGTTCCGATGACCAGTGTCTGTCTGGATAGCTAGGATGCCTAGAATTATACTTAAATATTAGTGAGGAGATATAAAATAATGAAATACAATAGAGGAAAATACAAGGAAAATAAAGAAAAAATAAGAGCAGTGAAATGTAACTAAGGTAAACGAGCCAAAAACCATAGTGATGGGTGACCGCACCGGGAAGTTACGGCGTGGACCGTTAACTAGCCCTTTAAGACTTAAATAAACATCTATTGAAGTATAAATGACATTAGAAATATCAAAGAAAAATTAATTAATTAGTACAAAGAAAAATGAGAAATCGAGAAACCGACAAAAATCGGTGTTATCAAAAAATCGGGAATACAACCCAAATAGGGACATTGTGGTCATTTGACACCTCGACTTGCCTTTTGACCTAAATTTCCATTAAAAATAAATGATATTAAACTTTGAAAATGTTATGACAATTAAAGTTCTGGTACTTAATGTAAATAGTGAAAGTGAGGTGACAAAATGGCAAATTTGGAAACTTTGGATTAATTAATCTTCAACCAAACTTAGTGCTCCACTAAATGAAGTTAATGGAAATTATAATATAGCATATTGGGACAGAAAATCTGTCATCTTCAACCTCACAAACAAACCAGCCAAAAACCTCCCAAGCTCTCATCCATGGCCGCACCTTGAAGATCCTCCATGCATCCATGATCCAGGTTTCCAATGGTTAAGGTTTCTTCATTAAAAGTGATCACCACACCTTGGGCAGCCTTTAGGGAACAAGAAAAAAGAGATTTAATGGAGTTTTGAGGAAGTCCAACAAGAGGTAAGTGTCCATTTTCTTCCATTCCTTAATTAAAACTTGTGTTGAGGTTGTGGGTAGTATTTTGCGTGAAGAAATTTGAAGAAATGGTTGAGTTATGGACTGTCCATTTTTGGCAGCCATGGGAGGTGAGTTGCTTGAGTTTTTCTTACATTAAATTGGTGGGAATTATGGGAATTAGTGTTGGTTGAGTCCATTTGAAGTGCTAGCAATTTAATCCTCTTGTATGTGTGAATTATGAATGTAAAGTGAGATTATGTATTGAAATTGGGAAGCTTGATGTATATGAACAATTTGGGCAGCCTTATGATGAAGTTGGAAGGGTTTAAATTCATGAAAGGTTTGTTGAATTATGGCACTAAAAGTGGCAGCATATGTGTATATGATTTAGTAGAGAATGAATATGTAATTTGATGATGGAAGTTATGTGTAATGGTTAGGAGTATTATGTGTATATGTTGTTAGAAATGGACTTTGTAATTTAAGAATTGTATTTGGTGTATTTAAAATTATTGTGTTCTGCCCATAGGGACTATAAATTGAAGTGATAAATGGTTGTGGTATGATACAAATGCAGAATTTGGTTTGGGAATGAAGTATGGTTAGTTAAATGTGTGAATGGTTAAGGCTTCAAAAATGTGTTAAGGCCAATATGTGTTTTAGGCTATAAATGGAATTGTGTAACTCCAATTGGTATGTGGCCAATTGAAGGTGAAAATAGGCACAAAATGTGCCAACTTTCATGTTGGAAGCCTACCTAAATTCTGTCCGGAAAGTGACATGAAGATTGACCAAATCTGGATTGGTGACTTTGCAAACCTGAAAATTTACTATTTGCATAGCAGTGAGCATTTTGGCCATAACTCACTCAAAACATGTCCAAATGACCTGAAATTTATACCATGGATAGATTAGACATAGAGCTACAACTCTTATGAAGACACCAAAACCCAGAAATGACCATAAGCATGTCAAACTGCTTGCACAAGTTCGAGTATAAAAACTGCCAGAATAGGAAATGACCTAAAAATGACCTAAGTTCTCCATTTTAGTGCAATCTGCCCAGCAGTAGTAAAATGACCATTACTTGGCCTAGTAAAATTCAAATGACCTAAAATTTGTGGCAAAAGTTCACTAAGACATAGACCTACAAGTTTGTAATTCAGACTACAACTCGAAAATCGAGGGAACTAGGTCATCCGCCTAGGTCAAAATAGCATACCGAAATTCGAAATCCGGTTATAGATTGACTAATGAAATGAATTGAAGGAATAGTACCTAGAAAAATTTAGATATTAGAATTTATTATTAGAAACAATTTAATTGAGTACTGAAACACTTTAAATTGTGTGTTTTAGTTAAAAAGGATATTGAAAAGCATAAGGAACATTGAGTCAAGGCCTAGAGGCGACTCAGATCAGGTCTGTGCACAATACTTTTTATATTCATTGCTTTTACTAAAAAATTTATTTGGAGAATTGAGTTATGAATAATTTTTTATTGTTTTGACTTTGGGAATTTTATTTGGAAATTATTGTGTTGCCTACTTTGTAAATGGAAGTTTTGAGATAAAATATGATTTGTAGCTTATGTGAAATATTTGAAGGAGTCATATACGTCTAAGATAAGAGTTGTAGAGATGAGAATGTTAAGGTGGATGAGTGTCCATACTAGACTAGATAAAGTCCGTAATGAGAGTATTAGAGAAAAGGTAGGAGTGGTACCAATTGAGGATAAGTTGAGAGAAGGGAGATTGATGTGGTTTGGTCATGTGAAGTGTAGACATACGAGGGTTCCAGTTAGATAAGTAGAGCACATTAGGTTAGAGGATAGAAAGAAAAAAAGGGGTAGACCGAAATTGACTTGGAGGAGAGTAGTACAACATGACTTAGAAGCTTTACAAATTTATGAGGATTTAACCCAAAATCGTTTAGAGTGGAGAAAGCGAATCCATATAGCCAACCCCAAATTTTTGGGATAAAGGCTTAGTTGAGTTGAGTTGAGTTGAGTTGAGTTGGTGATTTGGAATTATTTTGATTCATACTTGGCATGCCAATATTACTATGTTCCTCCTCTATTTATGGGGTGAGTAAGACTATATTCCTCCCTCTTTGACTTATTAGTCTGAGGTGAGTATGGATAAGCACTCATTATCTAGCCAGCTACCTCCCTCATTGATTTCGATTATTGGGGTGACTATGTCTTGTCGTGGTGTACAACACGGCATGTTTGAAAATTTTGTGTCATGACCTAAATTGTGTTATTGATTGGCAACATTGTGTTATTCAATTGTTTGATCAAATTTGTGTTATGTGAGCTTTGAAAAATTATGAATTGTTTGAATTGTAAATTGTCAATAAAATTTTTATGTACCGCATTTTAAATTGCTATTGTGCACCACTGAGTAAATTTTACTCAGCGATAGCTTTTTCATTACTGTCGCAAGTAGACAGACGGACAGAGCAGCAGAGTAGGCTGCTTGTGCTACATTTTGAGATTTCACCGGGTATATTGAGTATACCATATTTTTGTAATTTTTGTTGTAATGTATGTACACTGTATGTATATATTGTACTGGTCTTTAGTAGTTGTAAACTAAAATTGTAAATTATTTTGGCCTGTAAAAATATTGTGACATAATTCTCTTATCTTAGCTTTCGGAAACACTGGAAAATTGATGTTGAATTGAGTTGACAAATATTGAGAAATTTATTATGTTGAACTATTATTGGAGTTTGGGATTGAAAAAATATATTGGAAGTGCTTTTGAAGAAGTGTTTTATTCAAAATACAGATAGCACTCTGCCGAAATTTTTATAAAATTTGTGGCTATTTTAGACCTAATATGTGATTTAACTTCGATAAAAAAATTTTAACATCTGTCAAAAGTGCTCACCACTGTAAAAAGAAATAAGAAAAGGTTTAAAATCCCTTGTAGTGTATTTAATGGGTTATCAGTAGACAAAGTTTGGTAATTATTAGGTATACTACGGGATCATGTTATGTCTTACGAAGGGGTAAGGTGTGACACAGTGAACTAGTCTTGGTAAATTGACCATATCTAGAGCTACAAAACTCTAAATTGAGTAATTCAAAAAGGAAATTAAAGTTAACACATAAAGGAATAACTTTTGTGAAGAAAGTTAGTCTAAATTATTACTGTAGATTAATCTAATGTAACAGTAAACTCAAGGTGCAATTTCTGAAAATTTTGAAATACTCCTAAAAGGACTTGAATTATGGTTGGCAATTAATGCCAATAGCTTAATGAACTAAAATATGGGGTGAATATGAATTTGGCGCTTATGTCCCTATTATGAAGGACATAACCAAGATTGAACATAAATAGTGCAATGAATCGTAAATGCAACGACATAATGTAAAGAACAAATGCTTAAGGTACTAATGTGGCCATGTATGCCTAGTCTTTGTGATTGGTTTGGATAGGCTGGCATGCCAATAGGGCTCTGATTTGCAGTACTACTTATGGCTTTATGCCATTCTGTGATTTATGGCTTTTAATTCCATTTTGTGATTTATGGCTTATAGCCATTCCGTTGTTTTTCTTATACACATGGCTTTATGCCCAATTGATGTTATGGCTCTTTAGCCATTTTGTTGCACACCTGGCAAACACTATGTGATCGATAGTGTGACGGCCCGAGGTACTTGATACCCAGTGCTAGATTACCCATTTATCCAGTCCAGTTAATCTCTATAGGTTATTTGGGTATTAAAATAAGTCTTAAAAATTCAATAATAAATAATAAATAATAAATAGAAAAACCAATAAATTAAGTATATTACAAATAGTTATAAAAAAAATACATCCTGTGTGGCATAATGACATAATTTCTTATTTTCTAATTATTTAGTTTATTTTTACATTATTATTGCACCAATAAGCGTTATGCTTAGCGCATTACTGTCACACCTTACCTCACTGTAAGGCATAACATGATCCCGTAGAATACCTAATGAACTATTGAATTTCACCTACAGATAACTCATTAAGTACCCTACAAGGGATTTTAAAACAATTTTCTTATTTTTGATAAGTGGTGAGCATTTCTAATAAGTATTTAAAACATGTAATTAAGTTGAAAGCTAGTTGGAAATTTTAGCCCATTTTATTTTTTTCGCAAATTTTATAAAAATTTTGACAGAGTTATGTCTGTATTTTGAGAAAACAGTTCTTCAATACCTGTAAAAAGCACTTCTAAAAATTTTTCTCAACCACTACTTCAATTTCACAATCAAACTCAATCCATTTCAACAACTCCACAATCATTTCAATCAATTTCTCAAGTTCAAAATTCAATAATCCTCAAAATACTAACAACATTTCATTCAAATTACATAAAATAGTTCCTCTCATACTTTATTAGAGACAAAATCATTTATATATATATATCATTACAAAATTTACATCAAAGGAATTTCAAACTAAATTTTTATTACAAACTTCATACAAACTTTGTACAAGCTGCTCAAGACCCATTTTACATGTCCATACATTTATGTGCAATACATACATCAAAAAAAATATTTACAGTTAGGGTATAAATTATACCCGATGACTTTAAGCTGATAACTCCTCACACCTCAAAGAAATCTGCTGCTCCTCTAGTCTCTCAGATTCTGACAAAGAATAGAAGCTATCGCTGAGTACTAGGACTCAGTGGTGCACAACATACTAAAATAATCTTTATCCAAAACTTAAATCACATTTATTCAAAAGTTTGGCTGAACATGAGAATTAAGTACAAATCATGCATTATGAGATTTTAATCCCAAACAATTTCATTTTGAAGTATCAAATCACATTTCATAAAACCCACAGTTAGATCATGCCATTTGAAACAAATAGAATCTCAATAGCCAGAGGCTAAAGAGAAATCACATCACAAGGCTAGCTAGCTCAAATATATGGATATACATTCACATCCTCTTCTACTGGCACACCTCAACACTTCTCCAGAGAAGGAATCAAAATTCAAAACTAATTACCCCCACTAGTCATGCTAGTGAGGTGTTCAAATATATGGTCATGACACTGTGGTTTCAAAACTTATCTTAACAATTTACCAAACATTTTCATTTCAAATATACACAACCAACTTTCCACAATTTAAATCAAAACATCATAAAAATTGTCATAATTCACTGATTCAAATTATTCCAAACAATATGCAGAAATAATTTACAAAAGTTATACGTTGTGCACAAACCTCAAGCGAGTCGCCTCTTGGTCTCGACTCGGTTCCTCGGGTTCTTTCCCGGTATCCTTTCAAACTGAAACACACAATTTTACAATGTTTTAGCACTAGAACTTAACATAAACCCAAAATAAATTTAGCTTCACTTTTACCTAGCTCTAACGTGCTAAATTCGACGTTCTCGAAATTTTTGTGTTTTGGGTTACTATTCACTATACTATTCAAGTCAAATAGTTGACTTTCTAAGGCTTAATAGGTATGGAAACTCCAACTTCACCCACATACCACATTTTGATCACTAAACTTGTTGGTTTTGGTCATTTTCTCAAAACTTAGGTCTTTTAGGCAAAATTGGCAATTTTCAGTTTTGGTGTCCCTAATTGTACTATTTCATTAGTCAGTTTACTGTTGGAATTTGGCAAAACTTTCTTCATAGAAAATTTTCCCTATTGTCTCAAGTTTATTCTCCTTTTTGAATCACCCCAATTGGAGTTTTGTAACTCAAGTTATAAGCAAATTACATTTACTGTTCATGCTGCAGAATTTTGGTTCTGCAGATTTGTTGATCCAACTTTGTTTAGCAATTTGATTAAGTTAAGTCCATAATTTAGTCTAATTTTCTTCAAATGAAATGTTCTACTATGTCTTAGGTTTCCATCGGTTCAAGAATCACCTAAATCGGAGTTTTCTAGAGAGAGTTATAGCCATTGAAACTTTACTGTTCAAATGGCAAATCTGCAGTTTGCAGATTCAGTGATCTAACTTGGCTCAGTAATTTGATTGGGTTAATGGCATAATTTGGATTGGTGTTCTTCATGAAAGTTTTAGGTATATATCTCAGCTAACCACTGGTAAACTTTCAGGTCATTTTGACCTGCCTAGCTCGAGTTATGACCAAATGAACAAATACTATTCATTTGGTCAGTTTGTGTACGGCAGCCTGCGATTTCTCAACTTCGGTCACTTTGTTCACTAGGTTTTAGTCACTTTTTGGGCAGGCTTCCTAAATGAAAATTGTGTCATTTAGTGCCTATTTTCATCCCCAATTTGTCCCATATACATTGGACTTGTAAAATTTCGTTTTTGGTCAGGCTGCCAACACATGACCTTATCCAATCCGAATTGGCTTTTAATTCCAACACTTCTAACACACCTCATTTGGTAAAAAATGACCATTTTTCACTTCACATTAGGTCAAATATATCATTTACCAATTTCTCCAAAATTTTTTCCTCAAAACCCTAGGTTTCAATCCCTAACCACACTAATTCATTATAATTAACTAATTCAAAGCATATAAACACAATCTTTCAACTAATTCAAGCATTTTAACATGTTTAACTCAATGAAACTCATGCAAATCACTCCCATATAAATGCTGGCTGAAAATCATTCATGGTGCCTCAAAAATTTTTATTTCATTTTAAGCATTTTTCTAAGTTAACTAAGTTATAAACACAAGTAATAAACTCATTTGCATCTTAAATCACTAACCTTTGTGTAGTAACTTCTAACTCCCATTTTCTCCAATTTTCTTTCTTCTTTTCTTCTTTCTGTGATGACCAATCTTCTTCTCAAGTTGCCTAGACAAGCTTTAACTATGGTGGCTTACTTTTCTATGGTGAAATCTCATAATATGCAAGCTCAAAATTGAGCTTTAATGGAAGTTTTGGTGTGGGAGAGGGAGAGTGACGTTTTTGAAGAAGACTTTTGTGTTTTATTTATTTATTCTTTTCTTTCTTTATGTCTTTTGTCTTATGGAAGACCCAAAAATCCATTTAATCAAGTTATTAATTATGGGATTTATGGCATCATGCATGATGTCATGCATGATGTCATTTCCCTATACCTTTTTCATTTTCCTTCTTTTTTTTTCTTATTAGTTCTTTAATTTAATTCTCGATTCTAAAATTTTCTTTTCTCTTATTTTATTTGACAGTTAGGTCAAGAGTCAGCTCTCGGGGCCAATTGACCAAATTGCCCCTCAGCGGTTCATCCCGGTTTACAATTAATTTCATATTTCTTCCAGCTCCCTGACCTAATTATTTGACTGACTTAACAGATCTTTTTCGTGATTTTCTCTTTTCCACTGTGTTTATAAGGGTTCTAAGGACCGCGGCGTCATATTTAAGGTTCGAAATTTGAGTTTAAAAAGGCTTTGTAGTCGTTCCTGAGAAGGTCACCCATCATTGTGACTCTCGGCTCGTTTAACTTCTTATGTTCTGTTTTTCTTGTTTATACTTAACTAATTGGACATTACTAATTATTTGTGTTTATAGCTTCTCTAGTTGTCTTAAGTGTGGTTCTAATCTCCTTAATTGCCCGGACCAACACCGGTCACCGGAACAGTAAAATATACTAGGTTATGCAAATAGGGGTGTTACAATTCTCCCCCCCTTAAAATAAATTTCATCTGAAAATTTTACCTGGTATCAATCTTTGAACAGCTATGGGTGCTGTCTCCTCATGTCCTCCTCTCATTCCCAAGTAGCCTCCTGGCCGGAATGATGGTTCCATAGTACATTTACTTGTGGTATCTGCTTGTTCCGTAGCTGCTTCACCTCATAAGCCAGAATCTCAATGGGTTCTTCTTCATATGTGAGGTCTAGATTCACTTCAATTTCCTCTACTGGTAGTACATGAGATGGGTCTGATCGATACCTCCTCAACATAGACACATGGAAGATATTATGTATCTTCTCAAACTTTGGAGGTAGTGCCAACCAATAAGCCAAAGGACTCACTCTTTCCAGAACCTCATATGGCCCAAGGAAACGAGGACTCAGTTTCCCCTTTCTGCCGAATCTCATAATTCTCTTCCATGGAGAAACTTTGAGGAAAACTTTTTCACCCACTGCATACTCAATATCTCTTCTCTTCAAATCAATGTAGGACTTCTGACGGTCTGATGCAGTCTTAAGTCGATCTCTGATCACCCTGATCTTCTCCTCAGTCTGCTGAACAATTTCGGGCCCAATCATCTTTCTTTCACCCACATCATCCCAACACAATGGGGTTCTACATTTTCTGCCATACAAAGCTTCATATGGAGGCATTCTAATGCTTGATTGGTAGTTGTTGTTGTAAGAAAACTCAATCAAAGGCAAGTGTATGTCCCAACTGCCCTCAAATTCAATCACACAAGCCCGTAGCATGTCCTCCAAGATCTGAATTACCCTCTCAGACTGGCCATCTGTTTGTGGGTGGAATGTAGTACTGAAGTTCAATCTAGTTCTTAGGGCTCTCTGAAGACTACCCCAGAATCTAGAAGTGAACTTAGGATCTCTGTCTGACACGATGGATACTGGCACTCCATGCAGTCTCACAATCTCATCGATGTATAACTTGGCCAATCTTTCTAAACTGTAGTCCATCCGGACTGGCAGAAAATGAGTAGACTTAGTTAGTCTATCGATAATGACCCATACTACATCATGACTCTTCTGTGTCCTCGGAAGTCCCATCACAAAATCCATCGTTATTCTCTCCCATTTCCACTCTGGTACTGGTAGTGGATGTAACAACCCAGCGGGTACTTGATGCTCTGCCTTTACTTGCTGACAAGTTAGGCATTTCGAAATAAACTCTGCCACATCTCTTTTCATACCCATCCACCAATAATGCTCCTTTAGCCCTTTATACATTTTCGTGCCACCAGGGTGCATGGCAAAAGGAGACTCATGTGCTTCCTTTAAAATGATCTGTCTCAAATTAACATCATTAAAAACACATATTCTGCCCTGGTGTAGCAATAGACCATCATCTCTGATTGAGAATTCTGGTTTCTTGCCCTTTCGGACTTCTTCCATTAGCTTCTGATACTTCTGATCATTCTGAGCAGCCATTCTGATATGATCAATAAATACTGGTTGTACATGCCATGCAACTTCTGTCTGCCCATCATCATTAATCTCTAAGCTAGCATGTAATGATCTCAACTCATGTACCAAAGATAAAGGAGTAACCCGTAGACTTGCCATAGTCTTGCGACTTAAGGCATCAGCAACCACATTAGCTTTCCCTGGCTGATAGTCTATCAGAAAATCATAGTCTTTTATTAACTCTAACCATCTCCTCTGTCTCAAATTCAGCTCCTTCTGGGTGCCCAAATACTTCAAACTCTTATGATCTGTATAGATGTAACACTTTTCCCCATACAAATAATGTCTCCAGATCTTAAGAGCGAACACAATGGCTGCAAGCTCCAAGTCATGTGTTGGATAATTCCTCTCATGCGGTTTTAGCTGGCGTGATGCATAAGCAATGACATTTCGATCTTGCATCAATATACAGCCTAACCCATTATGAGAAGCATCACTATAAACTGTATATTCTTTACCCGGAGTAGGTAAAGTCAGGACTGGAGCTTCAGTGAAATATTTCTTCAATTCATCAAAACTCTATTGGCATTTATCCGTCCACTGAAATTTTACATCTTTTTGGTGTAGCTTAGTCAATGGAGATGCCAACATGGAGAATCCCTTCACAAATCTAAGGTAATATCCAGATAAACCCAGAAAACTGCAAATTTCTGTGATATTTCTGGGTAGCCTCCAATTAAGGACAACTTCAATCTTACTTGGATCTACCTTAATGCCTTCTTCTGATACTACATGCCCCAAGAAAGATATCTCCTTCAGCAAAAATTCACACTTTGACAATTTGGCATATAGTTGTTTCTCCCTTAAAGTCTACAGTACAATCCGCAGATGTCTATCATGCTCTTCTGCATTCCTCGAATAGACCAATATATCATCAATGAATACCACAACAAACTGGTCGAGATATAGTCTGAAGATAGTGTTCATCAAATCCATAAAAGCAGCCGTAGCATTAGTTAACCCGAATGGCATGACCAAGAACTCATAATGGCCATAACGGGTTCTGAAGGCAGTTTTAAGAATACTCTGCTCTTGTACTTTCAGCTGAAATAACCTGATCTCAGGTTAATTTTGGAGAAAAGTTGCACCCCTTAGCTGATCAAACAAGTCATCGATACGGGGCAAAGGATATCTATTCTTTATTGTCACCTTATTCAACTGCCAATAATCAATACACAAGCAGAGAGTGCCATCTTTCTTCTTTACAAACAACACTGGCGCTCCCCAAGGTGACACGCTAGGGTGGATAAAGCCCTTATCAAGCAATTCTTGCAACTGCACTTTCAACTCTTTCAATTCTGCAGGTGCCATTCTATATGGCGTTATAGAGATTGGGTCCACACAAGGCATAACATTAATCTCAAACTGCACCTCTCTTTCTGGAGGTAATCCTGGCAATTCATCCGTAAATACATCCGAAAAGTCACATACAGTAGGGATGTCCCTTAGTGCTGGACTCCCCACTTGGGTGTCTATCACATGTGCCAAGTATGCTTCACACCCGTTTCTGATCATCCTTCTGGCTAGTGCAGCCGAAATGATGTTTGATGGCAGTAAATGCCTCTTCCCATGTATTACCACATCACTGTACAAAGGAAGACCAAAAGTGACTGTCTTCAGTCTACAGTCAATCATGGCGTGATGCCTGGCTAACCAATCCATGCCCAAGATGATATTATACTCTCTGAAGGGCATTTCAATCAAGTCTGACAGGAAAACATGTCCTTGGATCACCAAAGGGCAGTCTCTATAGATTCTGTTAACCCGAACCTCTTGTCCTAACGGAATAGTTACTAGCACTTCAAAACCCATTTGCACACATGGAACAGCAAGTGAACTGAGTATGCTAGCACTAACATATGAATGGGTTGAACCCGGATCAAACAATACAAATACTTCTTGATCAGACATAGAGAATGTACCAGCTACCAGATCGG
The DNA here is from genome assembly GCF_030052815.1 of Hevea brasiliensis. NCBI lineage: Eukaryota > Viridiplantae > Streptophyta > Magnoliopsida > Malpighiales > Euphorbiaceae > Hevea > Hevea brasiliensis. The sequence goes on along the minus strand of NC_079494.1, from coordinate 84,981,447 downwards.
AAGTCTCAGCCTCTTCTCGCTGTCTCATCGTGTAGACTCTGGCTGAAGCACTCCCTTGTGCTGATTGACCAACTGTGCCCTGACTGCCTGAAGCAGTGCCTCTACCTCTGCCTCTTCCTCTGCCAACAGACTGTGAACCTCTGGGAGCAGGACTCTGAATAGATCCCTCGGCAGTAGTAGGAGCTGGACCATATCTTGAAGACGGAGCACTAGTGCAATCTCTTGCTAAATGACCCTTGCCTCCGCACTTAAAGCAGGCTCCAGTGGCCCAATAGCATTTCCCCCCATGAATCTTGCCACAGGTCTAATAGGGGCGGGTAGAATGTGAACCCCTGTTCAACTGCTGACCAGACCTAGGGGGTTTCTGTCCAAAAAATCTGACCCTACCAAATCTTCCACCTCGACCCCTGCTGGGTCCACTAAATTTCTTTCTCTTTCCAGAGGTAGCACCAGAACTCTGTTCAACTGATTTTTCCCCCTTGTCTTTTTCTGATTTCTTCGCTTTTTCTGATTTTTCTTTCACTGGGGTTGCTTCTGATTTAATTCTCTCCAGCTCAAGTGCTTGAGACATAAGCTCTGAGAAGTTGCTGTGTCGAAATCCCACAACTTGCATCCTTATACTGGGCTTCAAACCCGTCTCAAATCTCTTGCACCTTGCCTTGCGGGCAGTAAGGAGACTCCCAGCATAATGACTTAAGCGGGAGAACTCCCTCTCATACTCTGCCACTGATCTATTTCCTTATTTCAAACTTAAAAATTCTTGCAGTTTCTGGTCAACATATGCATCTGGGATGTATTTCTGCATGAACTCTCTAATGAAGTCATCCCAGGTCAGCACTGTTGGTTCAACCAAGCTGTGGGGGATGGTCTTCCACCAATCATACGCATCCCCTTGCAGTAGCGACACAGAATACTCAAACTTTAGTTCATCTTAGCAATGCAGCTTCTTAAATACTCTATCCATTCTTTTAAGCCATTGCTCTGCCTCTAAAGGGTCCACTGTACCCTTAAATTCTGCAGCCCCATACTTCAGTAACTTGTCATACTGTCTGGCTGGAGGCAGTGGTTATGCCACAGGTGTTTGGGGTGGAGCTTGAACAGGTATACCCCCAACCATTTGTTGAAATATCGCAGCCATTTGCTGCTCGAACTGTGCAAGAAACTGTGGCATTTACGGGGCTGGTGGTACAGACCCACTAACATTCGGTAAAGCTGGGGCTTCCCCCTGTGCCTCAGCTTCAACAGATTGCTCAACTGAGCGATCCCCTTCTTCCATTTCAATCTGAAGTTAGGGTATCTCCTGAACAAATAACAAATGGAGATTTCCCCTCGTTAGTTCATATTCATGATGTAATGCACTGTATGTAACAATTATGGACATTGAGCAGTTGTACTTAACAAAGAAAAGACACAAATTCATAGGTTAAAACATACTTCAAAAATTTGCTCTGATACCACTAAAACATGTCACACCTTACCTCTCTGTAAGGCATAACATGATCCCGTAGAATACCTAATGAACTATCGAACTTCACCTACCGATAACTCATTAAGTACCCTACAAGGAATTTTAAAACAATTTCTTATTTTTGATAAGTGGTGAGCATTTCTAATAAGTATTTAACACATGTAATTAAGTTGAAAGCTAGTTGGAAATTTTGGCCCATTTTATTTTTTTCGCAAATTTTATAAAATTTTTGATAGAGTTCTGTCTGTATTTTGAGAAAACAGTTCTTCAATACCTGTAAAAAGCACTTCTAAAAATTTTTCTCAACCACTACTTCAATTTCACAATCAAACTCAATCCATTTCAACAACTCCACAATCATTTCAATCAATTTCTCAAGTTCAAAATTCAATAATCCTCAAAATACTAACAAAATTTACATCAAAGGAATTTCAAACTAAATTTTTATTACAAACTTCATACAAACTTTGTACAAGCTGCTAAAGACCCATTTTACATGTCCATATATTTATGTGCAATACATACATCAAAAGAAATATTTACAGTTAGAGTATAAATTATACCCGATGACTTTAAGCTGATAACTCCTCACACCTCAGCAGCTCAGTCTGCTGCTCCTCTAGTCTCTGTATCTGCGACAACAATAGAAGCTATCGCTGAGTACTAGAACTCGGTGGTGCACAACATAATAAAATAATCTTTATGCAAAACTTAAATCACATTTATTCAAAAGTTTGGCTGAACATGAGAATTAAGTAGAAATCATGCATTATGAGATTTTAATCCCAAACAATTTCATTTTGATGTATCAAATCACATTTCATAAAACCCACAGTTAGATCATACCATTCGAAACAAATAGAATCTCAATAGCCAGAGGCTAGAGAGAAATCACATCACAAGGCTAGCTAGCTCAAATATATGGATATGCATTCACATCCTCTTCTACTGGCACACCTCAACACTTCTCCAGAGAAGAATCAAAATTCAAAACTAATTACCCCCATTAGTCATGCTAGTGAGGTGTTCAAATATATGGTCATGACACTGTGGTTTCAAAACTTATCTTAACAATTTGCCAAACATTGTCATTTCAAATATACACAACCAACTTTCCACAATTTAAATCAAAACATTATAAAAATTGTCAAAATTCACTGATTCAAATTGTTCCAAACAATATGCAGAAATAATTTACAAAAGTTATACGTTGTACACAAACCTCAAGTGAGTCGCCTCTTGGCCTCGACTCGGTTCCTCGGGTTCTTTCCCGGTATCCTTTTTAATTGAAACACATAATTTTACAATGTTTCAGCACTAGAACTTATCATAAACCCAAAATAAATTTAGCTTCACTTTTACCTAGCTCTAACGTGCTAAATTCGACGTTCTCGAAATTTTTGTGTTTCAGGTTACTATTCACTATACTATTCAAGTCAAATAGTTGACTTTCTAAGGCTTAATAGGTATGGGAACTCCAACTTCACCCACATACCACATTTTGGTCACTAAACTTGTTAGCTTTGGTCATTTTCTCAAAACTTAGGTCTTTTAGGCAAAATTGCCAATTTTCAGTTTTGGTGTCCCTAATTGTACTATTTCATTGGTCAGTTTACTGTTGGAATTTGCAAAACTTTCTTCATAGAAAATGTTTTCTATTGTCTCAAGTTTATTCTCCTTTTTGAATTACCCCAATTGGAGTTTTGTAGCTCAAGTTATAAGCAAATTACATTTACTGTTCATGCTGCAGAATTTTGGTTCTGCAGATTTGTTGATCCAAATTTGTTCAGCAATTTGATCAAGTTAAGTCCATAATTTGGTCTAATTTTCTTCATATGAAATGTTCTACTATGTCTTAGGTTTCCATTGGTTCAAGAATCACCTAAATCGGAGTTTTTTAGAGAGAGTTATAGCCATTGAAACTTTACTGTTCAAATGGCAAATCTGCTGTCTGCAGATTCAGTGATCCAACTTGGCTCAGTAACTTGATTGAGTTAATGGCATAATTTGGGTTAGTGTTCTTCATGAAAGTTTTAGGTATATATCTCATCTAACCACTGGTAAAATTTCAGGTCATTTTGACCTACCTAGCTCGAGTTATGACCAAATGAACAAGCATCATTTGGTCAGTTTGCGCAGGGCAGCCTGCAATTTCTCAACTTCGGTCACTTTGTTCACTAGGTCTTAGTCACTTTTTGGGCAGGCTTCCTAAATGAAAATTTTGTCATTTAGTGCCTATTTTCATCCCCAATTGGTCCCATATCCATTGGACTTGTAAAATTTCGTTTTTGGTCCCTTAAAAGAAATTTTGGTCATGCTGCCAGCACATAACCTTATCCAATCCGAATTGGCTTTTAATTCCAACACTTCTAACACACCTCATTTGGTCACAAATGACCATTTTTCACTTCACATTAGGTTAAATATATCATTTACCAATTTCTCGAAAATTTTTGCCTCAAAACCTTAGGTTTCAAACCCTAACCACACTAATTCATTGTAATTAACTAATTCAAAGCATATAAACACAATCTTTCAACTCATTCAAGAATTTTAACATGTTTAACTCAATCAAACTCATACAAATCACTCCCATATACATGGTGGCTGAAAATCATTCATGGTCCCTCAATAAATTTTTATTTCATTTTAAGCATTTTTCTAAGTTAACTAAGTTATAAAAACAAGTAATAAACTCATTTGCAACTTAAATCACTAACCTTTGTGTAGCAACTTCTAACTCCCCTTTTCTCTAATTTTCTTTCTTCTTTTCTTCTTTCTTTGATGATCAATCTTCTTCTCAAGTTGCCTAGACAAGCTTTAACTATGGTGGCTTACTTTTCTATGGTGAAATCTTATAATATGCAAGCTCAAAATTGAGCTTTAATGGAGGTTTTGGTGTGGGAGAGGGAGAGTGACGTTTTTGAAGAAGACTTTTGTGTTTTATTTATTTTTTTCTTTTCTTTCTTTATGTCTTTTGTCATATGGAAGACCCAAAAATCCATTTAATCAAATTATTAATTATGGGATTTATGGCATCATGCATGATGTCATTTCCTTACACCTTTTTCATTTTCCTTCTTTTTTTTTTCTTATTAGTTCTTTAATTTAATTCTCAATTTTGAAATTTTCTTTTCTCTGATTTTATTTGACAGTTAGGTCAAGAGTCAGCTCTTGGGGTCAATTGACCAAATTGCCCCTCTCCAATTCATCCCGGTTTGCAATTAATTCCATATTTCTTCCAGGTCCCTGACCTAATTATTTGACTGACTTAACAGATCTTTTTCGTGATTTTCTCTGTTCCACTGTGTTTATAAGGGTCCTAAGGACCGCGGCGTCATATTTTACGGTTCGAAATTTGAGTTTAAAACGGCTTCGCAGTCGTTCCCGATAAGGTCACCCATCGCTGTGACTCTCGGCTCGTTTAACTTCTTATGTTCTATTTGTCTTGTTTATACTTAACTAATTGGACATTACTAATTATTTGTGTTTATAGCTTCCCTAGTTGTCTTAAGTGTGGTTCTAATCCCCTTAATTGTCCGAACCAACACCGATCGTCGGAATAGTAAAATATACCAGGCTATGCAAATAGCGGTGTTATAATTACTTTTTGCTACGCGTAGGTACTGGAGAGAAGGATAAGGCGCAGTAGGCGACTGACTGAGATTACCTGGAGATCAGATTGCATTGTGTCAGCTGTGTCACCTCACTGCAGCGCATTGGTAGGGTCCATCTAGCTGATGTATTTTGTTTTTGACCATTGTAATTAATTATTGAGCATGTAATGTATATTAAAAAGTGGTATTCATTTGTACATTATTGTAAATTAATGAAGTTTGAAATTTCATATATGAACTGTGTATGATTGGAAATGAGATGAAATTTCGTACGAATCCATATGAGTGAAAATGATTGATGATTTGGAATTTGAGAATATTGATGAAATGATGATGGAAATGAATTTTTGATTTGAATGGGAAAATGAGAATGAGAATATATATAAGATTGTTTTCAAACAGGTGGTCATTTGTCAAAATGTTAATAATTTAGGAAAAACTCCGTCAGTTTCTCCATTTGAACTATTGAATTTAAAATAACAAAATGGAATATAATTACCAAGAAATGTAGTAAGATAAGAATAGGTGCTCCAGCACAGGATGTGGCACATCTTGCTCAGCTACATTGTAGGTTGAGTAAGAGGTGTTACATTTAATGGTATCAGAGCACGGTTTATGCATTTCTAGACCTAGATAGAGTGCATACTATGCATTGCGATTGTAAGAGTCGAGGTGACACTAATGCAGATCTGTTTCTTTGTTTGTCATTGGTTAAGATGTGGACTCAGAGTCCTAGAGAGCAGTAGAGGAGGAGGTGGAGAGTCATGCTCCACCCATGGCTGATGCCGGAGACATGGGAGGTCCTGCTTCACTAGTGGCTAAGGGGCCTGCATAACTCCAACAGGCCTTGTTTGAGCAGATGACAACATTCTTCAGACAGATGATTGGGGCTATTCCACCACCACAGTTGTAACACCCCTATTTGCATAGCTTGGTATATGTCATTGTTCCGGTGATTGGTATTGGTCCAGATAATTAAGGAGATTAGAACCACATCTAAGATACCTAGATAAGCCCTGAACACAAATAATTAGTAATTACCAAATAGCTAAGTATAAAGAAGAAAAACAAAGCATAAAAGTTAAATGAGCCGAGAGTCACAGCGATGGGTGACTTTCTTGGGAAATGACTACGAGGTCAGTCTAAACTCAAATTTTGAACCAGAAAATGTGACGTTGCGGTCCTTAGGACTATTGCGAACACAGTGGAAAAGAGAAAATCACGAAAAAGAATTGTTAAGCAGGTCAAATAATTAGTTCAGGGATCCAGAAGAATTATTAAATTACTTGTAAACCGGATCGAACTGGCGAGGGGCAATTTGGTCAATTCACCCCTAGAGCTGACTCCTGACCTAACTGTCAAATAAAATTAAAGAAAAGAAAATTTCAGAATTGGGAATTAAATTAAAGAACTAATGAAAAAATAAATGCAAAAGAAAAAAAAAAGAAAAAAAAAGGTTTATTTACATCATGCATGACATAAGCATGATGAAATAAATCTAATATTTAAAAAAATTGAAATTTTGAGGATAAATCCTAATAATTAAAAGACAAAAATAAAAAGAAAAAAAATTAGTTTCTTCTTCCTCATATCAGCCGCCCCATCTCTCTCATTTCTCTCTCCCAAACTCCATTAAAGCTCAACTTTGAGCTTGAGAAACCCTAACTCCAATCACTAAATTCATGAATTCCTCCATTAAATCTTGTCTTTGGACCTTGCTAAGCAACTTAGGCACAAAAAAAAGAAAGGAATCAAAGATTTGAGAAGAAGAATTTTTGTCTAAACAAGGTTAGTAATCTAAACTTGGAAATTATAGTTAAATGTTTATGTTCTAGTTTAATAAACTTAGAAATTGTGTAAAATCAAACAAAAACTATCCTTAGGGGACCAAATAGCAATTTTGGCCAACTAGGGTTAGGGTTTGAAATGAATGAGTTTGAGATGTTTGAATGGTTATTTGAGGTGAATTAGGTGTATAGATCACAAATATACACTTTAAATTGCATTAGAGTTAAAATTTATGTAATTAGGGTTTTGAGCTTGTGAAAAATTAGAGAAAAAAGTTGAGATTTGGTCAATTGATGTAGTTGACATTATTTGAGTTGAGAAATTGTCAATTTTGATCATTTGTGGTGTGGATGAATTGTTGGAAACAAGTTTCAATTCGGATAGGTTAAGGTCAGTCTGTATGGAGCTTGACCTAGGTCCCTTTGAGGGACCAAAACTGAAAATTTACTAACCCAATTGGTGTGAAGCCAATTGAAAATGAAACAAGACATAAAATGGACCATTTTTCATTTAGGAATCATGCCCAGAAAGTGACCATAACTTAGTGAACAATTAGGCCAAATCCAGAATTGGGCACACTGCTCTGTACAAAAAGGACCAAATAAACAATTGTTACGTAAATGACCATAACAGGGTCTAGGAAGGTCCAAATGAACTGACTTGTATAACGATAGAAAGCTGACACATAGCCCTACAACTTTCATGAAGAAAATAAACCCAAATTGTGAACATAACCTGTCCAAAAACTCACCTGTAGTCAATGTATAAAAATTGCCAAAATCCAGGAAATGCCCAAAATTCTGGGTAACACCAAATCTGGTTAGCCATGTTCAAATGGCCATAACTAGGGCTACAAAACTCCAAATGGAGTGATTGAAAAAGGGAAACAAAGTTAAGACAATAAGGAACAACTTCTATGAGGAAAACTTAGCCAAATTTGAACAACAACTTAACCAATGGAACAGTGAAAAATAAGGCACCAAATCTGAAATTTTGGAAGTCTTACCTAAGAAACTTTAAGTTTGAGAAAACAACCAAAACTAATAAATTAGGTAACCAAAATGTGGTATGTGGGTGCAATTAAAATCCCTACACCTATTAAGCATGAGAAAGTCAATAATTTGACTTGAATAGTATCGTAAATAGTAATCCTGAAATACAAATTTTAAAGAACGCCAAGTTAAGTATATTAAAGCTAGATATAAATAGATTTGAATTTATTTTTGGACTTCTGATAAATTATGACACTGAAACACTTTGAAATTGTGTGTTTCAGTCGAAAAGAATACCAGGAAAGAACCTGAGGCATCGAGTTAAGGCTAAGAGGTGACTCGCATAAGGTTTGTGCACAACATAAATATCCTTTAAAATTCCTTTGCAAAGTGCATGAAATGATTTATGGTTTACTTATATTGCAAAATGATGATTGAAATGTACACTATGCTTTTGATCTAAATTGTTGGAAATTTGATGATATGTGATTTAATTGTCAGTAAATGTTTGATAAATTGTTAAGATAGTTTTGAAATCACAGTGTCATGACCATATATTTGAATACCTCACTAGCATGAATAGTGGGAGGAAATAGTTTTGAATTTTGATTCCCTCTCTGGCTGAAGTGTGGCGGTGTGTACAGTAGAGGAAGAAATTTGAATGGGTACCCATAGATTGAGCTAGCTAGCCTTGTGCTTTCTTATAAGCCTCCGGCTATTAAGATTAGCAATGTTCTGAATGGCATGATATAACTGTGTGTTTTTATGAAATTGTTTTGAGATTTCCTAAATGAAATTGTTTGGACTAAAAGCTTATAAATCATGTTTTGTATCTGTCTTTCATTTTCAGTACTGTATTTGAATAAATGTGATTTGGATTATGCATAAAATGCTATTTTAGTATATTGTGCACCATTGAGTCATAGAACTCAGCGATGGCTGTTATAGCTGTCGCAGATATAGAGACTAGAGGAGCAGCTGAGTGAGCTGCTGAGGATCTTGGAGCCACATCCCTGAAGTTTTGTCGGGTATATTTTATACCCTGGTTGTAATATTTCTTTTGGTGTATGTAAATGTATGTACATGTACAAACTAGTCATGAGCAGTTGTATAGATTTTGCAATAATATTAATTTGAATTTTCTAATGTAAATTGTTTTTATTTTAATGAAAAATGAATGGAATTATTGAGTATTATTTTTATGACAATTAAATGAAGAATTGTTTGGAATTTTGGAGTTCAGGAAAATTGTGTTGATTGTGTTGTAGTAGTGATGGATTTTGATGAAAAGAATTATAGGAAGTGTTTTTATAGGTTGTTGAAGAACTATTTTCTTAAAATACAGACGGCACTCTGCCGAAATTTTTCCAAAAATTTATGGACAAATAAAAATGGAGAAAAATTTTTACTACCTTTTAAACTTCTATTAAATGTAAGAAAATGCTCACCACTTCTAAAAAGTAAGAAAATGGTTTTAAAATCCCTTGTAGGGTACTTAATGAGTTATTGGTAGGTGAAGTTCAGTAGTTCATTAGGTATTCTACGGGATCATGTTATGCCTTACAGAGAGGTAAGGTGTGACATGTTTTAGTGGTATCAGAGCGAATTTTTTTGAAATATGTTTTGATTTGTGAATTTGTGTCTTTTCTTTGATAAGTATAACTGCTCAATGTCCTTATTTATTACATACAGTGCATTACATCATAAATATAAACTAACGGAGAGAAATCTCCTTGTGTTATATATTTAGGAGATATCCTAACTCCAGACTGAAATGGAAGAAGAGGATCACTCTGTTGAGCAGTCGGTAGAGGCTGACGCCTAAGGGGAAGCCCTAGCGCTGCAAAATATCAGTGGGTCAGTGGCACAGGCCCCACAAATGCTGCAGTTTCCTGCACAATTCATCCAACAGATGGGTGCAATGTTTCAACAGATGGCTGGGGTTTTGCCTACTCAAGCTCCACCCTAAACTTCTGTGGTGCTACCTCAAGGTCCAATCAGACAATATGACAAGCTATTGAAATATGGGGAGACAAAATTTAAGGGTACAGTAGACCCTTTAGAGGCAGGGCAGTGGCTAGAGAGGATGGACCGAGTGTTCAAGAAACTGCACTGCCCAGATGAGCTAAAATTTGAGTATTCGGTATCTTTACTGCAAGGGAATGCATATGATTGGTGGAAGACCATCCCCCACAGTTTGGCAGAATCGCCAGTATTAACATAGGATGACTTCATCAGAGAGTTCAGACAGAAATACATCCTAGATGCATATGTAGACAAAAAATTGCAAGAATTTCTAAGTCTAAAGCAATGCAACAGATCTGTGGTAGAGTATGAAAGTGAGTTCTCCTGCTTAAGCCACTATGTTAGGAGTCTCCTATCTACCAGCAAAGAAAGGTGCAAGAGATTTGAGGCCAGTTTGAAGCCCAGTCTGAGAATGCAAGTAGTGGGATTCAGACACAGTAACTTCTCTGAGCTCATCTCTTAAGCACTTAAGTTAGAAAGGATTGAATTAGACGCAACACCAGTGAAAGAGAAATCAGAGAAGACTGAGAAATCAGAGAAAGATAAAGGGGAAAAATCAGTAGAGCAAAGTCCCAGTGGTACATCTAGAAAGAAGAAAAAATTTGGGGGACCAAGCAGAGGTAGAGGTGGAAGGTTTGGAAGGGGTAGATTCTCTGGACAGAGACCCCCTATGTCTGGTCAGTAGTCGACTAGGGGTTAATATCCTCCCCGCCCCTGTGAGACATGTGGCAAGACTCATGGGGGAGAATGCTATTGGGCAACAGGAGCTTGCTTTAATTGTGGAGGTACGGGCCATCCCGCTAAGGACTGTACCTATGCCCGTAGATATGGGCCAGCTCCTACTATTGTTGAGGGATCTATTCAGAGTTCTACTTCTAGAGGTTCACAACCAGTTAGCAGAGGAAGAGGCAGAGGTAGAGGCAATGCTTCTGGCAGTCAGGGTACCATTAGCCAGTCAGCACAAGGGAGTGCACTAGCCAGGGTTTACATGATGAGACAGCGGGAAGAGGCTGAGACTTCTGATGTGGTAGCCAGTACATTCTCTATCTCTGATCAAGATGTATTTGTACTGTTTAATCCAAGTTCAACCCACTCATATGTTAGTGCTAGCATAGTTAGTTCCCTTGCGATTCCGTGTGCCAAAATGGATTTTGAAGTGCCAGTAACTAATTCGTTAGGACAAGAGGTCTGGGTCAATAGAATGTATAGAGGTTGTCCTTTGGTGATCCAAGGACATGTTTTTCTGTTAGATTTGATTGAAATGCCCTTCAGAGATTATGATATCATCTTGGCCATGGATTGGTTAGCCAGGTATCATGCCATGATTGACTGTAGACTGATGTTTCGCTATTTTGCAATCACCGTAAGTGCACGTATCGCTAACAAGTAGTAAAGTGATAAGTAGAGTATCGTTCCCATGAGGAATTTTGTTTAGCAAGTACCAATCTATATAGAAATCTTCACTGTCTAGGCTATCGAATACTTAGGGAATGAAGTTTGTTAACTTTAAACACTAAAATGGTAAACTTAAAACGAAATGATTTATTTGAAGCAATTCTGGAATTAAGATTTCAACACTTGAATCTTACTAGGGATGTTATCTCATTTATTTACTAAATTGAGGATTGTTTTCCTCGATAGAAATCAGTCCTAAGTTATCCTAAATCCTCTCTCAAGGCATATAGGGTGTATTCTAATTAACTCGAACCCTACTTTCATGGTGATCAAATTAATTAAAATCCTTTAAGACCTTTGACCAATTTTTAGGTTTCACAAAGGTATCAGCCTATGTCTAGGTCGGAATTCCTAGGTTCAAGATCTTGATTTTCTGATGTTAATCTTCACCTTTCAGTCCTTCAATTATCATCTACAATCATAACTAAGTGGGTACTAACACATAGCATGCATTAAGATCGCAAGAAATTAAATCAAGAAACGAATCTCAAATCCAATAAATAAAACTCAGTGTTCATCCATAATAATAATTACAAAAGCTACTCTCCCAAATCCAGAATAAGAAAACTACTCACTCATGGTGAGTTCAGCAAATGTCATGATAAAAAGTAAAAACAATAAAAAGAGAGTTATGGAAATGAAATAAAATAATAAAAATCTGTCTAAGGAGATGAAACGAAGGAACCAAAGAGAGTTTGCAGCTTTGATCTTATGGAGCTTCACCTAGAAAACTTCTTTTGGTACTGATGTAGAGCCTGACAACAACAACCTTTAGCAGCAGTTCCGATGATAGTGATCGACTTCTCTTCCTGATGTTTTCTTTTCTATTTATATTGGTTTCTTTAGGGTTAGGTCATTTTGAGTCCAAAAGGCTTTAGGAGTTTCGTCTGAATCAGAAAATAGGAGGGGAATTCGAGTTACAAAACTAGCTACAGCATAGTACACAGCCCGTGTGTCACTACATGACTCCCGTAATGTAAGGCCGTGTAACTTGCTGGTGGAGAATTGTGAAATCTTGTTTTGGCACAGAAAGTTACACGGGTCTGTGCCAACTATACGGGCCTGGTTACATGGGCCGTGAATAATTATTCCCAGAAGGTTCTTCAAGCTTGCGCCCAGTAGAGACTTACACGGGTCCCTGCAGATTACATGGGTCTACTTACACGACTCGTGTACTTGTGTTTCTCATCGATTCTCTTGGCCTTCTTCTAGCAGAGAGTTACACGGGTCTGGAGCTTGGTTTATACAACCCATGTACTTTGTATCAGCAGCAATTCTTTCTCTTTTTACCTCTCCAAGCTTTCCTTTGCACTCCCATTCTTTAGGGCTTCACCTAAACACCTGAAATAATGCAGAAAACATGGAATTAAGGGCTTGGCAATAGAATTTACAAAAACTAATGAAATCAACTACTATGCATGAAAATACTTGCCAAAATGCTATGAATTAGAATAAAAATGTGCTTAAAAACATCTATACAATTCAAGTGTATCAAATACCCCCAAACTCAAACTTTTATTTGTCCTCAAGCAAAATAAAACTCTATTTTAAAGCACATTTCAGGGGATACTTAGGAATACAACCATCAATTTAATAAGCATAGAATTGAACTCCTTCAACCTTCATACCAACTCCCCTATTTCAAGGCATAAGGGTTCTAATAGTTGCCTATTTAGAATTTTCACCTTCTTTCATGGTGTTTTGACTAATTATTCCTCTTTGCATGACCATTAATAAGCCATAAATACCCTATTTTATTAGGATAGAATTTAGAAACACAAACTCCCCCAAATTTGCCTTTTTTGGGAGTACTTGTGGAGAAGTAATTCAATTCCAACTCCATAGGCATATCTAAATTCTCTATCTCCACTAATATAGCATGTACTTTTCAAAAGATCAAATGGTCTTCAAAAGGGTTATAATGGGGCTAAGGGATTATAACTTGGTTGCCAATGAAAGTTCTTTAGGGAATGCAAATGTGAGGATGGGGTGTATGCATAAAATACTGACTTTGTATGGAAAGGAAGGGCTTTTGGCTTTCTACAGTGCTAAGCATGTTACACCCCTATGTTCGGTAGTGCGTTCTACTGTTTCGGTGACCAGTGTCGGTCCGGACAGCTAGGATGCCTAAAACTACATTTAATTGTTAGTGAGACATAAAATAATGAAATACAACAAAAGAAAATACAAGAAAAGAAAATACAAGAAAAACAAAGGAAAAATAATAGCAATGAAATGAAACTAAGTTAAACAAGCCAGCACCATAGCGATGGGTGACCGCACGGGAAAGTTATGGCACAGGCAATAGCCGACCCCAGGACTACAGGGAACCCTCGGAATTTAGTTTCGAGACATAATTAAAGACTTATTGAAGTATAAATGTCAGTAGAAAAAATTAATTAATTAGTATAAAGAAAAATGAGAAATCGAGAAAACGACAAAACTCGGTGTTACAGAAAAATCAGGAATGCAACCCGAATAGGGGCATTGGGTCATTTGACATCCAGAGTTGCCTTTTGACCTAAATATCCATTAAAAATAAATGATATTACACTTGAAAAATATCATGAAAAATTAAAATGGTGGTACCTAATCTAAATAATAAAAGTTATGAGGAAAATGTGGGAAATTGGAAACTTTGGATTAATTAATACTTTAACCATACTTAGTGCTCCACTAAGTGAAGTTAATGGACATACAATATAGTATATTGGGACAAAAAATATGTCATCTTCAACCTCCCAAACAAACCAGCCCGAAATCCTCCCAAGCTTTCATCCATGGCCACCCACTTCCCAAGCTCAAATATCCATGATCAAGTCATGCTTTCCACAACTTGTCTTCATTAAAGTTTATCCCCACATTGCAAGCAAGAATTTGATAGTAATTTCAAGAGGAATAGGTGAAGTTTGGTCAAGCTCACAAGAGCTAAGTATCCATTTCTTCAACTTTTCTTTGTTAAAGTTTGTGTGGGTGTTGAGATAAGTTGATATATGGAAGAAAAGTTGAAGTTTGGTAAGTTAGGGTGCTGCTCCATTTTGGCAGCCATGGAAGTTTAATATGTAACTTGTTTTCTTCATGTAATTGGTGATTTGGGGTGTTGATTTAAATGTTTAATTGTATTGAAGTTGAATTCCATGTATAAAGTTTGATTTGTAAGCTTGAAAAGTGAAAATGGAAGTTGATGTGGATGTGTAATTTTTGGGAAGCCTCAAAATAGAAATTGATAAGGTTCAAATTCATCAAATGTTGTTGAAATATTGTACAAAAGAATCACAGCAAATATGTGTGTGGAATAGTAGTGATAGGTATGTAATTTGATGATAGAAGTGTATATATTATTGGTATTTATGTGTATATATTATTGGTATTGAACTTTTTGAATGGTGACTGCATTTGGTGTATTTGAAGTGGTTATATTCTGTCCAAGTTGACCTATAATGTAGAGAATGGAATGGTTTTGGTTAGTGCCAAATGCAGAATGGTATGGGAAGTGAAAATGTAATTGGTAAACATGTGTTTGGTTTGGTGTTTGAAAAGCATATAGAGGGCAGTGTGCAAATAGACCTATAACCCAAAGTGTGTGGCTCCAATTTGCATGAGGCCAATTGGAGGTGAAACTAGGCACAAAATTTGCCAACTTTCATGAAGGAAGCTTACCTAAATTCTGCCTAGAAGGTGACTTGAAAAATGACGAAATCCGGATTAGTGACTTGAAAGCTTGGAAATTGACCATTTGGGCAGCAGCTAGTTTTTTGACCATAACTTACTCAAAATAGGTCCAAATGATCTGAAATTTTTACCATGAATAGTTTAGACATAGATATACAATTCTTATGAAGACACTAAAGCCCAGAAATGGCCAGAACCAAGCCAAATAGCTTACACAAATTCAGGTACCAAAACTGGCCGAACCAAAAGTGACCTAAAAATGACCTAAGCCTACCATTTTAGTGCATTCTGTCCAGCATTGGTAAATTGACCATATCTTGGTCTACGCAAGTCAGAATGACCTGAAATTTTGCCCCATGAGTAATAAAACATAGACCTACAAGTTTGTAGTTTGGACCGAAACCCAAAAACTGAGGGAACTAGGACATCTGGCTAGGTCAAAATAGTGTACTGAAATCCAGTAAATTGCAATAAAATGAAATACACTTGAAAATGAATTTGGTAACATATACCAACACTAAGGGGCTACAAAATGTGACATATTGGTAATATTAGAATTGACTCACTTAAAGTGCATCAAGAGTCAACATTATAAGTTGACTAATGAAATGAATTGAAGGGAATAGTACCAAGAAAATTTAGACATTGGATTTTATGGTTGGAAACAAATTTATTGAGTACTGAAACACCTTAAATTGTGTGTTTCAGTTGAAAAGGATATTGGGAAGCATAAGGAACATTGAGTCAAGGCCTAGGAGTGATTCAAATCAGGTTTGTGCACAACCAGTTTTTAACTGATTTTGTTCTGAATATTTCATATGATTAAATGACGTATTTTTCTTATGTATTATGTTTAACAAGCATTGGATTTAATTCAATAATTATTGAAATTGTTATAGTATGTATGAATTTAGCTTTGTGAAATGGTATTTCCATAAGTATTAAGCATTGTTGTGAATTGAATAAATTATGTTTTGGAAAATTGTGATAGAACATGTTTTGAATTTTGATGGGCAATTTGCATGGAAAAATGCAAATTTATGATTTGAATTGTGATGAGCATAAAAATTATTGGATATTGGAATTGACTTTGAATCGAATTGTATTGTGATTTATGCTCACTAAAAGGATTGTGATATTGTTTTATATCTCACTATAGATGCTTGACTAGGTTATTACCCATCTCTCTCATTTGTAGAGAAGACAATGGAGTTAGTTGTGTTTTGATTACCATGGTACGTGCAGAAGCTTAGATTCTCCTCTTATTAGAGGCTAGATCTAAGTTTTATATTATGGCCCTTTCGGAAGATTCATTATTGTGATGTGTACTGTGCATGATGATTCGACCTCCCCGACCATAGGGAGTTAGAATATGATTCGACCTCCCCGACCATAGGGAGTTAGAATCTGATTCGACCTCCCTGACCATATGGAGTTAGAATCACCCTAAAGATGGCCCTTTCGGATTAGTCTTGCATAGTTAGTGAGATAAAGAATGGTTTTTGAGATAAAGAATGGTTTTGAGATAAAGAATGGTTTTCGAGATAAATAATGGTTTTTGAATAGTAAAGAATTGTGATTTTAATTATGATTTATGTATAATTGATTTTGTTGGAATTGCCTTAAACGTTTAGTTGTGATTTGATAAATTGAAATTCGTGATCAAAGTCATTTTATACAAATGATTTATATTACTGACAATGAATATTTTGAGTTTTGGAATTTGATGAGTATTCAGATTTCCAAATTATTTGCTGTAAATTTTGTCAATGTATATTGTACTATGTTTTAAATTATAGTTATGCACCACTGAGTTCACCACTCAACGATAGCTTTGTATGCTGTCACAGGTGAAAAGACCATAGAGCAGTTGAGTAAGCTTCTTTGAAGAGACATTCAAATCAGCTCTAGGTATATCATAGGTATACCCATGTACATAGGTTTTGATGTATGCATGTAATAATATGTATGTAAATTATTTGAGCAGTTGTATAAAAACTCTTGTAAAATATTTTGGTATGTAATTAAATATAAATTATTGTAAATGAAAATTTGAGATTTCATTTACTTGAATAGTTTTGTAATATTAATGTTGAGTCTTATAATCAATGAAATGTTCTTTATGATGAGATTGGTTTGAAAGTGAATTGATTTGATTATTGAGATTTGAATTGTGAGTTGAAATGAAGTTATTAGAGTTGTATTTGAGAAAACATATTGGGAGTGTTTTCCCTTTTAGGTTTGAAGAACTATTTTCTTAAAACACAACCGGCACTTTGCCGAAATTTTGAAAAAAAATTTATAACACTAGATTTTAATCGATGATTTAAATTTCATAAAAATTATTCTAAAATCCCTTGTAGTATATCTAATGTGTTATCGGTAGGCGAAGTACGGTAATTCATTAGGTGTACTACGGGATCATGTTACATCTTATGGGGGAGTAAGGTGTGACATGTTTTGTGGTATCAGAGCAATGGTTTTAAAGTAAATTTCAGACTGTGAATTTGAAATCTTTTTGTCAGTAACTACAACTGCTCAAATGTTTAATACATATAGTACATTTACATCATAAATATGAACTAATGGAGATAAATCTCCTTATGTTGGTTGTACAGGAATAGAAAATCCTGTGAAAAGATATGGAAGAGAAAAATGAGACAATAGAACAGTCTGTGATAGCAGAAGTACAAGTTGAGGCCCTAGCTCCACAAAGTGTCAAAGGCCCGACTGTACCAGTTTTACCGATATAAATTACTGCACAAATGGCCTAGCAAATGGCCACTTTCTTTCAACAAATGGCTGATACTCTGTCAGCTCAAGCTTAAGCTTAAGTACAAACCCAACCCCCACAAGGGCATTGTGAAATAGAGAAGAGGGAGAAACCTATGGGTCTGAGCTCGAATAGTAATTTGCGGAAGAGAAAAGAATTTGTGGAACCCCGAGCTCAGGGATACGACAGAGGCAGATCATCAGGGCAGAGAACACCAAGATCTAGTCGTTGAACAACCAGAAGTTCCTATTCTGCCCGTTTCTGCCATGTTTGTGGTAAGATACATGGAGGTATTTATCGTAAGGCCTCTGGAGCCTACTACAATTGCGGAAAGCTTGGACACTTTATTAGAAATTGTACTATAGAACCTGGATCTGCTCTCGAAAGTTCATAAACAGTCAGTAGAGGTCGAGATAGAAATAGAGTTAGTACTCCTCACAACCATAACACAGTGAATCAACCTGAACATAGTAGCGCATCAGTTAGAGCGTCCACTATGCGCCAAGTGAAAAGAACAAAAACTTGGATGTAGCTGCTGGTAAGTTCTTAAATTTTGAAAAAAATAATTAATTATTTTTGTTTGATCCCAACACTACTTAGTTGTATGTTAGTATTAGAACTATATGTTCTGTTGTTATTCCTTTGCATGGAAATAAATTTTGATGCAGTAGTTATTGGTCCTTTAAGATAAGGAATGTAATAATAAGTGAAATTAGTTCTAGAAGAGTTTATTAGCAAAAAGTATTTTCTAACACACCATAAATTATAAAGCTAAATGGCAAGCCTACTTAATGTAAGGCAAGAGGACGTAAAAGTAAATTACAGTAATAGAATTGCTGTAGATGAGGGCAAAGATGTAACTGTTAGTAATTGTTAATGGATATTGTAATCAGAATAAGATTCAAATATCAGTAAATTCGAAAAGGATGAAATATAGGAAAATTTGATCTATTGGGATGTATCGTAGTAACTATGCAATGTTCTTGATGTTTATACTGTAAGTTGCAGATTACAGTACTGACTTGAGATTGTTGTGTAGAGCTACGTACTACCCGATAGAAAAACTAGATGAGAATACTTGCCAACGGCATCTGTATTGGTATAGTTATGCCAGGACAAAATTTTATTATTGGAAATGAGTTTGAAAATCCTACTAAGAGATTTAAAACTCAAAATTTAAAATATCGAAAGGTTATAGTTTAGTACAAAAGGAAGTAAGCTATAGAATATTAATAGATAAAAGGAGTTGTGGAAGTAAAAATTTGAACAGTTGGTTTAGATATAACAAAGAAATGTTACAAATGTGAGTAAGATTCTTGACTAGATGGTCAAAGGACCCATGATTAGATAAGTAATTCTAATACGACCTCAATGATCTTTCAAAAAGGGAACATGAATTGAAATATTAGACGAAACGATAGTAAGAAAAGATTAGTGCTATATAAACAAAGTAAATGTTATATTAGATTGTTAAAAGTTTTACACAAATTTAGAGGAAAGAAGATTATACAATCATATAAAAAGGAGAAAATAAATGTGTGAATATTGTAAGACGGCTATTGGGTAAAATTTCACAGATGAAATTTATTTTAAGTGGGGGAGAATCGTAACACCCCTATATTCGGTAGTGCGTTCTACTGTTCCGGTGACAAGTGTCAGTCCAGATAGCTAAGATGCCTAGAACTACATTTAATTGTTAGTGAGGAGACATAAAATAATGAAATATAAGAAAAGAAAATACAAAAAAAACAAAGGAAAAATAATAGCAATGAAATGAAACTAAGTTAAACGAGCCAAAGACTGCAATGATGAGTGATCAGACGGAAAGTTACTATACAGTAATAGCCGACCACAGGACTGCAAGGAACCCTCGAAATTTAGTTTTGAGAAATAATTAAAGACTTATTGAAGTATAAATGTCATTAGAAATATCAAAGAAAAATTAATTAATTAGTACAAAGAAAAACGAGAAAACAAAAACACTCAGTGTTATCGAAAAATCAAGAATGCAACTCGAATAGGGACATTGTGGTCATTTGACATCCCAAGTTTCCTTTTGACCTAAATTTCCATTAAAAATAAATGATATTACACTTGGAAAATTTCATGAAAAATTAAAATGGTGGTACATAATCTAAATAGTAAAAGTTATGAGGAAAATGTGGAAAATTGGAAACTTTGGATTAATTAATACTTTAGCCATACTTGGTGCACCACTAAGTGAAGTTAATGGACATATAATATAGTATATTGGGACAAAAAATCTGTCATCTTCAACCTCCCAAACAAACCAGCCGAAAATCCTCCCAAGCTTTCATCCATGGCCACCCACTTCCCAAGCTCAAATCTCCATGATCAAGACATGCTTTCCACAACTTGTCTTTATTAAAGTTTATCCTCACCTTGCAAGCAAGAATTTGATAGTAATTTCAAGAGGAATAGGTGAAGTTTGGTCAAGCTCACAAGGGCTAAGTATCCATTTCTTCAACCTTTCTTTATTAAAGTTTGTTTGGGTGTTGAGATAAGTTGATATATGGAAGAAAAGTTGAAGTTTGGTAAGTTAGAGTGCTACTCCATTTTGGCAGCCATGGAAGTTTAATATGTAACTTGTTTTCTTCATGTAATTGGTGATTTGGGGTGTTGATTTAAATGTTTAATTGTATTGAAGTTGAATTCCATGTATAAAGTTTGATTTGTAAGCTTGAAAAGTGAAAATGGAAGTTGATGTGTATGTGTAATTTTTGGGCAGCCTCAAAATGGAAATTGGTAAGGTTCAAATTCATGAAATGTTGTTGAAATATTGTACAAAAGAATCACAGCAAATATGTGTGTGGAATAGTAGTGATAGGTATGTAATTTGATGATGGAAGTTTGTGTGATAGTTAGAAGTATTTATGTGTATATATTATTGGGATTGAACTTTCTGAATGGTGACTGCATTTGGTGTATTTGAAGTGGTTATCTTCTATCCAATTTGACCTATAATGTAGAGAATGGAATGGTTTTGGTTAGTGCCAAATGCAGAATGGTATGGGAAGTGAAAATGTAATTGGTAAACATGTGTTTGGTTTGGTGTTTGAAAAGCATGTAGAGGGCAGTGTGCAAATGGACCTATAACCCTAAGTGTGTGGCTCCAATTGGCATGAGGCCAATTGGAGGTGAAACTAGGCACAAAATTCCAACTTTCATGAAGGAAGCTTACCTAAATTCTACCTAGAAGGTGACTTGAAAAATGACCAAATCCGAATTAGTGACTTGAAAGCCTGGAAATTGACCATTTGGGTAGCAGCTAGTGTTTTGACCATAACTTACTCAAAACAGGTCCAAATGACCTGAAATTTTTACCATGAATATTTTAGACATAGATATACAATTCTTATGAAGACACCAAAGTCCAGAAATGGCCAGAACCAAGCCAAATAACATGCACAAATTTAGGTACCAAAACTGGCTGAACCAAAAGTGACCTAAAAATGACCTAAGCATACCATTTTAGTGCATTCTATCCAGCATTGGTAAATTGACCATATCTTGGTCTACGTAACTCAGAATGACCTGAAATTTTGCCGCGCGTGCAATAAGACATAGACCTACAAGTTTGTAGTTTGGACTGAAACCCAAAAACTGAGGGAACTAGGTCATCCGGCTAGGTCAAAATAGTGTACCGAAATCAGATAAATTGCAATAAAATACAATATACTTGAAAATGAATTTGGTAACATATACCAACACTAAGGGGATATAAAATGTGACATATTGGTAACATTAGAATTGATTCACTTAAAGTGCATCAAGGGTCTGTTAGTAGTATGCCCTAGAGCATATCATTTAGTATGTATCTTGTACATAATTTTATTAATAAAAGGCATTTCCACTTTTCCGTTTACATAATATATTTATGTGTAATAGAAAAGGTCCATTGATATTTTGTTAGAAATATTATTCTTAAGTTGTTAAGAATATGAGTGACAATATTTCTAGCACAAAGTATCATAAATAGGTTCACAATCGAGGATACTTCATAATAAGGACATGACTTATCCAGAAAGATTGTATTCATGTTTGTTCCCAAGTTATTTATATGAGATATAAATAAGATGGAATGGTGAGTCTCATGCCATATAACAAACATGATAGGCACTTATAAATGATAAGTAGGCCGAACCAGTGACACTTATGACAAGCACATGGAGTTTACTCTTGTCAATGTTTTGTCATAAATCATATCAGTGCATATAATCTTTAGACCTGAGATAGCATAGTTATCCTGTATATAGGTAGTTTGAGTTTGATACTGCTTTCATACTTGTACTATGTATGGGTATATGGGCATGTGTTGGCTCCTGCTAGTTATATATGCAGGTAGGTGTTGATCAAGATGGAATCTGTTCCTCTAAGTAAATAGAGATAAAATCCTATGTTCATTTAATTGTTCTTGATGTTTCAAGTTCCTGGCCAGATGGATAGATTTATTCGTAAAAGAGTTTTTGATGAGAAAAATCTTTTAATCAAGAACTGGAATTAAAAGAGAACATAATATTCACAAAGAAAAGGAGTTTGACATAAACCATGACTCACTTGAGTTGGGATTTTGTAACAGAGAGATTCTAGTGCATGGTAACATATGATTATAGGTTCATTTAAGGTAAATCTTATTACTAATTGGGTGGCAATGGCATGCTATGCTAGGTGTTAACCATGGTCTATGAGGTTCATAAAATGATTTAGAGAAATCATTTATGGTAAGAAAGAGTTCTGATGATATTAAGAGTTGATATCACGTCTCATTGCCAATTAGTGATGAGCCTAGTAAGTCACACACATACACAAGTTATCACCTATTTAAATATGATTTAATTAATTAATTAAAGAGTTTAATTGATTAATTAAATAGGTTTGGTTTGCAATTAAATTGCAAAGTCCCTAGCATGACTTGAAACCAAATCTAGATTATTGGATGTGTAGTATAAATTAAATTTATATTTAAAGTGTTTAAATATGAATTTAATTGATGAGAAATTAATTAATAGAGATTAATTAATTAATTTATATTTGATATAAATTAATTAAAAGAAGAAAATAATTGTTTTGGGTTAAGAACTCAAAATTAAGATACAGGGGCATTTTGGTCATTTCACAGTGTGACACGTGGCACCATGAGATTGTGACACGTGGCACCATGAGATGGTGACACATGGGATTACACATAAGCTTGCCAAATGTTTTTTAATCATGTAAGATGATTAAAATCAAGATTAAATATAGGTTTGACACTTGGCACAATGTGATTGGGTCACTTAAACCTAGAGCTAATCAAAAGGTGACATGTGGCTAGGGTTTAATGTGTTTACCTAGCTATTTAAGTGTGGTTATGAAAAGAAAAAAAATAACCAGCAGCCTCTCCTCTCATTTGTCACGCCACTTTGAGTCTCTCCAGCTATTTCTCTTCATCTCTCATCAATTCAAAGAGATTAGCCATCAATCTCTTGAATTAAGAACACTAGAAATTGTTTCTAGTGTCCTGTTTACATCTCTAATCTCTTAAAAGGCAGAACTTGAATTTCTAATTAATAGAAAAAGCTTTAGAGGCTGTTCAAGGGCTGCCATAGGTGTTCTTGGTGTGGACAAGCTAGAGGGACAACATTTGGTGTCCTGAAGACGAATCTCAAAGGCGCAGACACGCTGCAGTGCATCAAGAGGTTAGTGTAATCCTTCTTGATTTAATCTAGGGTTCTAAAATTAATCTGATTAATTTTAAAATCTTAAATGGCAAATACAGATCCAAAAACATATTAAAAGAGTTTTAATATGTTGTTTATCATTGAAATCAAATAGATAAAAATAAATCTTGCATGGTGCATGTGACCCTAGGCGAAATTTTTTTGAATTCAATGGTATAATCTTGTGTTTTTCACGCTTCCGTTCCTTCAGGGTCAACATTATAAGTTGACTAATGAAATGAATTGAAGGGAATAGTACCAAGAAAATTTAGATATTGGATTTTATGGTTGGAAACAAATTTATTGAGCACTGAAACACCTTAAATTGTGTGTTTCAGTTGAAAAGGATATTGGGAAGCATAAGGAACATTGAGTCGAGGCCTAGGAGCGACTCAAATCAGGTTTGTGCACAACTAGTTTTTAACTGATTTTGTTCTGAACATTTCATATGATTAAATGACATTGAAATTATTATAGTATGTATGAATTTAGCTTTGTAAAATGGTATTTCCATAAGTATTAGGCATTGTTGTGAATTGAATAAATTATGTTTTGGAAAATTCTGATAGAACATGTTTTGAATTGTGATGGGCAATTTGCATGGAAAAATGCAAATTTATGATTTGAATTGTGATGAGCATAAAAATTATTAGATATTGGAATTGACTTTGAATCGAATTGTATTGTGATTTATGCTCACTAAAAGGATTTTGATATTATTTTATATCTCACTATAGATGCTTGACTAGGTTATTACCCGTCTCTCTTATTTATAGAGAAGACAATGGAGTTAGTTGTGTTTTGGTTACCATGGTACGTGCACAGGCTTAGATTCTCCTCTTATTAGAGGTTAGATCTAAGTTTTATGTTATGGCCCTTTCGGAAGATTCATTACTGTGATGTGTACTGTGCACGATGATTCGACCTCCCCGACCATAGGGAGTTAGAATCACCCCGAAGATGGCCCTTTCGGATTAGTCTTGCATAGTTAGTGAGATAAAGAATGGTTTTTGAGATAAAGAATGGTTTTGAGATAAGGAATGGTTTTCGAGATACAAAATGGTTTTTGAATAGTTAAAAATTGTGATTTCAATTATGATTTATGTATAATTGATTTTGTTGGAATTACCTTAAATGTTTAGTTATGATTTGATAAATTGAAATTCGTGATCAAAGCCATTTTATACAAACGATTTATATTACTAGCAATGAATAATTTGAGTTTTGGAATTTGTTAAGTATTCAGATTTCCAAATTATTTGTTGTAAATTTTGTCAATGTATATTGTACTATGTTTTAAATTATAGTTGTGCACCACTGAGTTCACCACTTAGCGATAGCTTTGTATGCTGTCGCAGGTGAAAAGAGCATAGAGCAGTTGAGTAAGCTTCTTTGAAGAGATATTTAGATCAGCTCTATATATATCATAGGTATACCCATGTACATATGTTTTGATGTATGCTTGTAATAATATGTATGTAAATTATTTGAGCAATTGTATAAAAACTCTTATAAAATATTTTGGTATGTAATTAAATGTAAATTATTATAAATGAAAATTTGAGATTTCATTTACCTGAATAGTTTTGTAATATTAATGTTGAGTCTTGTAATCAATGAAATGTTCTTTATGATGAGATTGGTTTGAAAGTGAATTGATTTGATTATTGAGATTTGAATTGTGAGTTGAAATGAAGTTATTAGAGTTGTATTTGAGAAAACATATTAGGAGTGTTTTCCTTTTTAGGTTTGAAGAACTGTTTTCTCAAAACACAGTCGCCACTTTGCCGAAATTTTGAAAAAAATTTTATAACACCAGATTTTAATCGATGATTTAAATTTCACAAAAATTGTTTTAAAATCCCTTGTATTATATCTAATGGGTTATCGGTAGGCAAAGTACAGTAATTCATTAGGTGTACTACGGGATCATTTTACATCTTACGGGGGAGTAAGGTGTGACAAAGCATGCTTTCGTGATACTTATCTTAGGACTTCTTTTCTTTTCTCTTTTCCTTTCTTTTTTTTTTGGTTCCTTTTGTCCTCTCCCCCAAACTTATTACTTTTGCTGATTTGGAAAGGCAAGTTTTTCTTTGATTTCAATTGCACACTTGCACTCTTTCTTGAGTACTATGTCCTCTCTTCATTTTCCTTGTGCATATTGCTTCCTCAAAAGGGTGTGGTGGGTGTTTAGGCTAGGGGCTAAGTAAATAACATGGGTAATCAATAAATTCTAAGGGATAAACATAGGCTTCAAGTTGGCTACAAGGGATATATATTTTAATTAGGGATAGCTAAGGCTTAGTAAGGCTATATCAAATAATGCCTTAATCATTTTTTCGTCAAGCATATGCCAGGATATCACCTTGATAGGTCTAAGAGATATCTTCTAGAGCTAGTGATGTAGTTTTTAGGTTTGCTTGTATTTCAAAAATTGTTCTCCTAATTTTACAAGTTCAATGTGATAAATTAATAGTTATGAAGAGGTTTAACTAGTCTAGTTCCATTAAAAAGATTAGTTTCTTTACAAACAACATGTTATAATCCTTTTTTCCTATATAAATACGTTCATCCCTCTATCCTAGGGAGTCCAATTATTAGCTTACTAAAATTTGGTTATAGTGCTAAGTTTCATAATTTAAAATCCAAAATTTTTCAAAAATTCTCAAAAAAATTTTTAATACACAAGAATAATATAGCTGAATTTAAACAATGCAATGATGTATATGCATGCCATGATATGCAAATGCAATTGTATCCCCCCCAAGCTCAAACCTGACATTGTCCTCAATGTTATCATAATGTGCAAAACTAGAACAATCAAACAAAAATTTAAGGAATCATATTTTTTATTAAGCATTGAAAATTTTTGAACATAAAGCAAGTAAAAGAGACCTATGGTTGCAAGTTAGGACTAGGGCATGTAATATATTACAATAAAGATCATATCCTATAGTCCTAGCTCTGAAAGGCCTCTGATGATGATGATGGTGATGCTAGTGATCTTGGCTCCTCTTCCTCCTCATCCTCCTCATCTAGTTTGTCCATTAGCATGTCCAGCTTGTTGTGTGCTTCCTAGAGGCTGTCCTTGATAGCTCGTATCCTGCCGTATATTGTGGTCTCCATGTGCTGCTGGTATGCAAGGATCAGGTCTGTCGGTAGTGGTGTGTATGGAGGCACTCAGACAGGGGACTCTTCGAACATTCGCTCTTGCTTTTCTTCTTGAGGTTGCGAAGTTTTGTCGGGTCCTTCTCTTCCTTCATCTCTTCGAGGAATGGTGTTTCCTTCGGCATCCACCAAGTAGCATGTGTTGCCCACTTTCTTACACATCTTGATGGATGTGCAAATAGTTTGATCAATTCGCGACGTTCTAGTGACAAAGCATAGCCTATTATGTCCTGGAATGAAGCCAAAGTGTAGGGCAATGGTGGTGATAAGGCCACCAAGTACAATGTGGCCAGTAGATTAATGGCAAAGGCATCAGAGATGGTTGCACAAGAAGAAGCCAGTGCTATACCACTGTTCGGTGACCATACACCACAAAAAGAAAAGCTCATTGGCATTGACAATGCCAAGGCTATCGCCATGACCCAGGATGGTGTGGGCGGTGAACCGATGCATGTATCGCAGTGTTGGACTAGTGATGCCCATTGATTTGGATTTACTGGAGTTGTACGACTCTGAGTTCCGGGCAATGGAAATCCAGAAGTTGATGTTGTTATCCAGCATGCGGTTCCTTGGAATCTCTTGGTGACCGGCGCTGTCCAAATCAAAGATGGTGCTGAACTCGTCCATGTTCATTACCCGGTCGGCACTAAGGAGGCAAAATTTAATCTTGCCCCTGTCTTCCCTATCTGTAGGCCATAAGTTGGCCTTAAAGCTATCCAAAAATTCCAACGTGGTGTCCTTGTACACTGGGAACTGGAGTTGGGCGAACCTTGTCCACCCAATGCTGTTAAGTAGCCCATTGACTTCATCTTGCAACCCTATTTGCTCCAAAAGCAAAAAATCTATGTACTTGGTGGAGGATATTTTTTAGGCATGAAGTCTGGTGTACATTGCTTTGTGGGCATCATCAAGAAATCCCCAAGGAATAGAGATTTTGGGTTGTGGACCAGGTTGTGGCTGTGGTTGCTATGGAGGAGGGGCTTGTTGAGATGGTTGGGGAGTGGTTACCCTCATTCTTGGACATTGGGTTCGAGGTTGGGGTGGAGAAGGTGAGGATTCTCCTCTTTGCCTTGAAGACATGCCGATCCTTCTTACAGATCTCTTCGCAGGAGCTATGGATGGGTTTTTGGGAAGGAGAAGAGTAGGAATTTGATGAAGGGAGATGATATTTGAGATCTTTTTATAAGCTAGGAAGGGAGGAGTTGAAGGGTTTTGTGTTTATGAAGGGTTTTAATGCTAGGGGTGCATTTAAAGAGCTGTTAGGACTCTTCGTTTCGCGCGTTTCGTGCCCCAGGAGTGTTTGGAGGAATGCAAAAACTGATAGGCATCGTCTGACACATCATAAGTACCAGGCACCAACTTCTTGAAATTAATTATTTATTTGTAAGGTTCTCCTCTTGGTGTGGTGGACTGCTGCTGTTGGGGAGGTTAGACCATATACTATGCCATCATATCAATGGCTCTCTGCAAACCAGTTAGAGTAGCTGCCATTGGGTCTATGGAACCTGGGGCCACAAAAGACTGTTCCTGAACTGGTGGTGGCTACTCCTCTACTTGAGTGACTTTAGGCCTCCTACCCCGCCTCCTCTGGGCAAGCGTCTCATCCTGTGCCGACACCTCGTCAGGCACATCTGGTTGTGGTGCAGTGGCAGCTCTTCTGTTTCTATGCATTTTCCTAAAATTCAACAGCATTAGCCCACAAAAATTCAAAACGGCATGTTACACAGCTCTACAGACTCATATTTACACACAATTATGTAAAGTAGAAACTAAAAACAAAGATGACAATGCAAGACGAATGTGGACCCTATTTTCCATATGTGACTCCTCGTAGACTCTTCCCAACACTTTAGACAAATATTCCCTATGAATCTAGAGCCTAAGCTCTGATACCACATTTGTCATGACCCAAACTATGGGCCGGACCGATATTTGGACCTAGGCCAGCCTAAAGCCCCTGAGGCCCATAGTAAGCCTAACTATTCCTCAACCCAACTCTAAGGCCCATTTGGTCCCAATTTCAAGAATTCAACCGGACAGAGTTCGACCATAAAAATATATATTCATTTAGGGAGCTCAGCTCACCCTCAACACAATCAAATGTCATAAAAATAAATGGGAGCTCGGCTCCCTCATCAAATCCAACCATACATGCTTTTAATAAGTTTACAGGTCCAAAATGACAATTATATTAGTCCCAATCAAATAAATATTTCTAACACATGCAAAAATTCTAGGAGTTAACAGAATTATACAAACATCAATAAACAACCTGCGAAGAAGAAAAGTAGGTTAACCACAATAATAATCCTCCTGCAGCCTGAAAAAAAAAATAATGAACAGGAGTGAGTGTTAGACTCAGAGAGTAAAACATCAATTTTAACCATAATCTCTATAGCTATCTAAAGCTAATGCACCCTGTGGAGTGAAAAGCAACACCATCATAAATTTCACACAAATCACATCAAAAAAGTAATTTGGAGCACTCACACATCCAATAATGTCAAACAATACATATACAAGAGCTAATCCCCTATACAGCCCTCTTAATCTAACCTCTGCCAGCGAAGATCTCAAGCTGGACTTTTGCTTAATAAACCAAATATAAGGTCCCAGCGAAGAACTCAAACCGTGTCTATCTTGAATGACTGGGTCCCAGCGAAGATCTCAAGCCGTGTCTACCCGTCCTGTCCATATCCAACACCATATCACACGCATGCCAATGCACGCACACTGCTCCGAATTACCACAACAACATCCATGGCACTTTAACAGTTGTGAATGTAACATAAAATGTGCCTAGAGTTTAACTACATAGATACATGTTTATAACTGATGCATGGGCAAGCTTGAACATATAATAATATCGAAATTACAATCAAAATTAATATTTTACTCACAGACTTAACCACAGTCACTGTGGCAGCTGGGCGGAGGAGGAAGGCTGTCCCGGCTCACCTGATAATTTTTATCACAATTATTTAATAAATTTCACTCAATACAAACTAAGAAAAGACCAAGATATCTTAAGCCATGCCGAAAATCCGGTAGAGTTTTCCTTATACTTAGGACCTACCCAATCTGCAAATGGGTTTAAAACGCACTTTTATATCCACAAACCATACACCCACAACTCAATCACATCACACAGTTCCTCCTGGGCCCATCCAAACAGTCATCAATCACGATATGTAAAATTACAGTTTAGTCCTTATAATTGACCATTTTGCAAAAACTACCCAAATGAGTTCTAAAAATTCTAAAACTTTGCCCCGCGGTCCTTAGCATTATTACTAAGCTAATGCAAAAGGAATTATAATTTTCTGAGCTACCACGAATATTTTATGGATTTTTAATCCCATTCAAGCACTAGAAAATTAAGAAAAAGTAAGGTTCGGGTTTACCTATGCTGATTCCGACCTTGGGAACACGCTAGGGACGTCTGACAACGATGGGGTAGCCAAAATCTCGACACAATTTTAAGACTTTTTCGGTAGCCTGTCTATCTGGCTGGAAATTCACATACCAGGGCAACTATCGAATTTTCACGAATTGAAGGTACCTACACGAAGCCCACAACACGGGGGTTAGTATAAAATTTTTACGAAATTTTCTAAGCTCATTTAGTGCTTGGAAAAATACTACGAAGTTTCGTGGGACCCACCAAAAAGTGGTGTCTGAAAATTTTGAAATTTATATTGCCGTGAAGCTCTCAACGAGTGGAGCGCTCTGGTACTCTCAGTTTTCTCGTGGGGTTCACGGTTTGTGAGAAATCTTGCCCAAAAGTCGAAATGGGCTACAACTTTCTGAACAAAAATTGGGCAAACCACTTAATGGATTTTGGCGTTCTTGGTGTCTATGGAAAGCTCTCTAAGTGTAGATGAAGTTTGACACAAGACCCGGTCCGATTGGTCGAAGTTTAGCTGGGAAGCTGAAATGGTGCGTGCGCATAGGGGGAGCTTCGCGCATCGTTTTCAGCCGCCTGGAGTGTAGGCCAGCGGTGGAGAAGAGCTGGGGCGGCGCGCCAGCGAGGTGGGGAGGCTGGGGTGGCAGCGACGCAGCGTGGAGGAGGAAGGAGAGAGAAAACGGGAGAGAGAGGAAGAGCGATGGGAATGCGCAGGGAGAGATAAAAAAAAAAGAAGAAGAAGGCTGGTCCGATTCGATCGGGCTGGTCTGATTCGACCAGTCTGATTCAAGATACAAAATTTTGAATTTTTACTCTGCCTTGAGACCGAAAACGAGGCCCAAAAATTCCTAAAAAATTTTAGAAAACTCAGAAAAATTCATAGAGTCCAAATATATTTTTAGTTTTGCCACGTGGTCTTTAAATTAATTTTTAAAAAATCATAAAAGTTTTATAATTTCGAAAAATCAAACCCGATTTCTAAAATCCAAAAAAATTCAAATAATTTCCTAAAATTTAAATGAAATAAAATATTAATAGTTTCTCACAAAAAAATAAATTTAAAAATTAGGGGTGTTACACTTTCTATCAAAAATATAGGATAAATAAATCACTTCCCTTCCTTTATTTTCTCTATAAAAAAGATTTATAAATAAAATAATAATTTTCCATTACACATAAACTTTACTTTCCTCATAATTTCACCATAAACTAAAATCAGGTCATACTGTCAACCTTATCAGCAATGTTGATCTTATACCATTTCTTCACCTTTTTACATTTTAAGGTAAAGGCAGCCATCTGAATGGCCCTACTATCCTAGCACCCAACTCATCTGCTATCATTTTGACCGCCTTAACATACTTGAAAGGATCTTCTCCTTCCTTATATTTAGGTGCATCCAACTTTAAGTAATTCATCATCTTTGCCTTACCTCTACTAGTTATCTCAGCCTCTTATGTAAGAACTTATGGGGTTGCAAGAGTTGGTAGTGGTGCTTGCTCTCCTGTAACTCTCTTCATAAGTTCCCATGGTTGTTGAAGTGCTATGGGCGTACTATTGAGGAGGATACATGGGATATGTGTTGAACAGTGGGTAGGGCATGAAAGAAGGTTATTGGGGATAGTTCATAAACCTAAGATTTCCAAAACTTCTCTGTTGTGGATAATGATACCCATACCTATACTTCAGTCCTAGCTGAGGAGGAGACACAAACTTTGACTCATCTTTTTCCTCCACAAAACTATATTCTGCCACTCTTCCTAAGCCTGCAGACTCAGGATTTTCATGTTGTTGTGACAAGCCATGAGAACTCCTTCATAAATGACATCATCTATGAAAAAGAAATTTATATCCATTACTAGTCAAACTAGATACAAAAATAATGTTTTTAAAGGCATCCGGTACATACAAAATATGATCTAATAAGAAAACATGTTCAGATTTATACAAAGATTTAGACCCTATGGTTAATGCTGCAATATTTTCTTCTTGAAAAGCCATTTGTTTCCTATTGGTACAATATGTTTGCTGGTTTACAATCTCGCAAGTGTACGGATCATTAATAAGTAATAAAGTGATGAGTAAAGATCGTTCTTACAAGGACCATGTTGAGTACCAAAGTATAATGATTTTAATTATCTAGATGATCGAATTATATATAAATAGTAATTAAATCTATATTAAAAGAAATAAAATCTAAAATAATTAAATAAACTTAAATATTAGTTAATAAAAACCTCTAGAGCTAGGGGTTCACACTTTAATCAATTATAGAATCAATCTACTTCATTCAATAAATGAAAGATTATTACATTGAAGGAAATTAATCTTAAGTTATTTTAGTCCTCTCTTAAGACACTCAAGGTGTATTTTAATTAACCAAAACCCTAGTTTTGTGGTGATTAAATTAACTAAAACCCATTATGTTCTTTGATTAATTGTTAGATCCACATAAAATTCCAGCCTATCTGTAGATCAAGAATCCTAAGTTTAAAATCTTGATTTTTTAATATTAATCTTTACCTTTTAGTCATTTAATTAATATCTGGAATTAATACTAAGTGAGTACCAACATATAGCATGCATTAAGAACACAAGATATTTAATCAAAGAACAAAATGTCCAATATATTAAATAAAATCAAACTAGATCCATAATCTCATAATTCTATGAGATCATGTTGTGCCTTATAGAGGGGTAAGGTGTGACATTCCTGTCGAATCTCATAATTCTCTTCTAAGGGGAAACCTTAAGGAATACTTTCTCACCCACTGCATACTCAATATCCTTTCTCTTTAAATCAATATAGGACTTCTGATGTTCTGATGCAGCTTTGAGTCAATCTCTGATCAACCTGATCTTCTCCTCGGTCTGCTAAATAATTTCGGGCTCAATCATCTTCCTTTCACCTACTTCATCCCAACACGGGGGAGTTCTGCATTTTCTGCCATACAAAGCTTCATATGGAGGCATTCCAATGCTTGATTGGTAGCTGTTGTTATAAGCAAACTCAATCAAAGGCAAGTGTGTGTCCCAACTGCCCTCAAACTTAATCACACAAGCCCGTAGCATGTCCTCCAAGATCTGAATCACCCTTTCAGACTGGCCATCTGTCTGTGAGTGGAATGTCATGCTAAAGTTCAATCTAGCTCCTAGGGCTCACTGAAGACTACCCCAGAATCTAGAAGTGAACCTAGGATCTCTGTCAAATACGATGGATACTGGCACTCCATGCAGTCTTACTATCTCATCAATGTACAACTTGTCCAATCTTTCTAAACTATAGTCCATCTGGACAGGTATAAAATGAGCAAACTTGGTTAGTCTGTCAACTATAACCCATACTACATCATGAGACTTCTGTGTCCTCGAAAGTCCCATCACAAGTTCTATCGTTATTCTCTCCCATTTTCATTCTGGTGCTGGTAGTGGATGTAACAAACCAGTTGGTACTTGATGCTCTGCCTTTACTTGCTGACAAGTTAGGCATTTAGAAACAAATTCTGTTATATTTTGAAACAAATTCTGCTATATTTATCTTCATACCCATCCACCAGTAATGTTCTTTCAGCCCTCTATACATTTTTGTGCCACCAAGGTGCATAGCAAAAGGAGATTCATGTGCTTCCTTCATAATGATCTGTCTTAAGTCAATGTCATTAGGAACACACATTCTGCCCTGGTGAAGCAGTAGGCCGTCATCTCTCACTGAGAATTCAGGCTTCTTCCCCTTTCTAACTTCTTCTAACAGCTTCCGATACTTCTGATTATTTTGAGCAGCCATTCTGATTTGATCAATCAACACTAGTTGTACATGCCATGCAAATGCTGTCTGCCCCTCATCATTAATCTCTAAGCTAGCATGCACTACTCTCAACTCATATACCATAGACAACGGAGTAACCCATAGACTTGCCATAGTCTTGTGACTTAAGGTGTCAGCCACAACATTAGCTTTCCCTGGCTGATAGTCTATCGGACAATTATAGTCTTTTATCAACTCTAACCATCTCATCTGTCTCAAATTTAATTCCTTTTGAGTGCCTAGATACTTCAAACTCTTACGATCTGTGTAGATGTAGCACTTCTCCCCATACAAATAGTGTCCCCAGATCTTAAGAGCGAACACTATAACTGCAAGCTCCAAATCATGTGTCGGATAGTTCTTTTCATGCGGTTTCAGCTGACATGATGCATAGGCAATGACATTTCGTTCTTGCATCAATACACAGCCTAACCCATTGTGAGAAGCATTACTGTAAACTGTGTATTCTTTACCTGGAGTAGGTAAAGTCAAGACTGGAGCCTCAGTCAAACATTTCTTCAATTCATCAAAACTCTGTTAGCATTTATCTGTCCACTGAAATTTTACATCTCTTTAAAGTAATTTAGTCAATGAAGATGCCAACATGGAAAAATCCTTCACAAATCGATGGTAGTATCTAGCTAAACCCAGAAAACTGTGAATCTCCGTGATATTTCTGGGTGGCCTCCAATTAAGGACAGCTTCTATCTTGCTTGGATCTACCTTGATGCCCTCTACTGATACTACGTGTCCCAAAAAGGATATTTCCTTTAGCCAAAAGTCACACTTTGACAATTTGGCATATAGCTGTTTCTCCCTCAAAATCTGTAGTACAATCCGCAGATGTCTATCATGCTCTTCTGCACTCCTCGAATAGACCAATATATCATCTATGAATACCACAACAAACTGGTCGAGGTATGGTTTGAAAATAGTGTTCATCAGATCCATAAAAGTAGCCGGAGAATTAGTTAACCCGAATGGCATGACTAAGAACTCATAATGGCCATAATGGGTTCTAAAAGCAGTTTTAGGAATACTCTGCTCTTGTACTTTCAGCTGGTAATAACCTGATCTAAAGTCAATTTTAGAGAACAGAGCTGCACCCCTCAACTGATCAAACAAGTCATCAATGCGGGCAATGGGTATATGTTCTTTATTGTCACCTTATTCAACTATCGATAGTCGATACATAAGCGAAGAGTGCCATCCTTCTTCTTAACAAACAACACTGGTGCTCCCTAAGGTAACACACTAGGGCGGATAAAGCCCTTGTCGAGCAGCTCTTGCAACTGCACTTTCAACTCTTTCAATTCTGCTGGTGCCATTCTATATGGTGTTATAGAAATTGGATCCACACCAGGCATGACATCAATCTCAAACTGCACTTCTCTTTCTGGAGGTAATCCTAGCTATTCATCAGGAAACACATCCAGAAAGTAACATACTGTAGGGATGTCCCTTAGTGTTGAACTCCCCACTTGGGTGTCTATCAAATGTGCCAAGTATGCTTCACACCCCTTTCTAATCATCCTTCTAGCTAGTGCAGCCTAAATAATGTTTGATGGCAGTAAATGCCTCTACCCATGTATTACCACATCACCGTACAGAGGGAGACCAAAAGTGATTGTCTTCAGTCTACAGTCAATCATGGCATGATGCCTGGCTAACCAATCCATGCCAAGATAATATCATAATCTCTTAAGGGCATTTCAATCAAATCTGACAGAAAAGTTTGCCTTTGGATCACCAAAGGACAATCTTTATAGATTCTGTTGACTCGAACCTCTTATCCTAACAAACTAGTTACTAGCACTTCAAAACCCATTTTGACACAAGGAATAGCAAATGGACTGACTATGCTAGCACTAACATAAGAGTGGGTTGAACCCGGATCAAACAATACAAATACATCTTGATCAGAGATAGAGAATGTGCCGGCTACAACATCGGAAGTCTCAGCCTCTTCTCACTATCTCATCATATAAACACTGGCTGAAGCACTTCCTTGTGCTAACAGTACCCTGATTGCCAAAAGCATTGCCTCTACCTCTGCCTTTTCCTCTGCCAATCGGTTGTGAACCTCTTGTAGCAGGACTCTGAATAGATCCTTCTGTAGTAGTAGGAGCTAGACCAAATCTAAGGGCACTAGTGCAGTCTTTAGCAAGATGGCTCTTGCCTCCACAGTTAAAGCAAGCTCCTGTTGCCCAATCACATTCTCCCCCATGAATCTTGCCATAGGTCTCACAGGGGCGGGGAGGATGTGAACCCCTAGTCTACTGCTAACTAGATCTAGGCGATCTCTGACCAGAGAATCTATCCCTTCCAAACCTTCCACCTTGACCTCGGCTAGGTCCCCCAAATTTCTTCTTTTTTCTTGATGTTCCACTAGGACTTTGCTCTACTGATTTTTCCCCTTTCTCTTTCTTTGTTTTCTCAGTCTTCTTTGATTTTTCTTTTATTAGTGCCGCTTCTAATTCAATCCTTTCCAGCTCAAGTGCTTGAGAGATGAGCTCAGAGAAGTTACTGTGTCTGAATCCCACTACTTGCATCCGTAGACTGCGCTTTAAACCTGTCTCAAATCTCTTTCACCTTTTCTTGCTAGTAGAAAGGAGACTCCTAGCATAGTGGCTTAAACGGGAGAACTCCCTCTCATATTTTGCCACTGTTCTATTGCCTTGCTTTAGACTTAGAAATTCTTGTAGTTTTTGATCCACATATGCATCTGGGACATATTTCTGTCTGAACTCTTTGATGAAGTTGTCCCAGGTCAGTACTGGTGGTTCTGCTAAGCTTTGGGGGATGGTCTTCCACCAATCATACGCATCCTCTTATAGTAGTGACACGGAGTATTCAAACTTCAGTTCATCAGAGCAATGCAATTTCTTGAATACTCTGTCCATTCTTTTCAGCCATTGCTCTACCTCTAGTGGGTCTACTGTACCCTTAAATTCCATGGCCCCATACTTCAATAACTTTTCTATCTGACTGGAGCTTGAGGTTGTACCACAAAAGTCTGGGGTGGAGTTTGAGCAGGCATACCCCCAGCCATCTATTGAAACATTGTAACCATCTGCTGGGCGAATTGTGCCAAAAATTGGGGCATTGGTGGGGCACTGTATGTAACAAGTAAGGACATTGAGCAGTTGTACTTAGCAAAGAAAAGACACGAATTCACAAGTTAAAACATGCTTTAAAAATTTGCTCTGATACCACTAAAACATGTCACACCTTACCCCTCTATAAGGCATAACATGATCCCGTAGAATACCTAATGAACTACAAAACTTTACCTACCGATAAATCATTAATTACCCTACAAGAGATTTTAAAACCTTTTTCTTACATTTTAGAAGTGGTGAGCATTTTCTTATTTTTAAAAGAAGTTTAAAAACTAGTTCAAATTTTTGTCCATTTTTATTTTTTCGCAATTTTTGGAAAATTTAAGCAGAGTGCCGTTTATATTTAGGGAAAACAGTTCTTCAAAAACCTGTAAAAACACTTCCAATAATTCTTTTTCATCAAAATCCATCACTGCCACAACAAACTAAACATCAATTTTTCCCAAAACTCCAACATAATTCTCAATTCAAATATCATAAAAAATAATACTAAATAATTTCATTAAAGTAAAATCAATTTACATTCATCAACCAAACTTTACATAAGCAAATCCAAAATAATATAATTACAAACTCTATACAACTGCACATGACCAGTTATTACATGTACATACATTTACAAGCATCAAAATAAATATTACAAACAGGGTATAAAATATACCCGACAAACTTCAGGGAAGTGGCTCCAAGATCCTCAGCAGCTCACTCTGCTGCTCCTCTAGTATCTATATCTAAGACAATAATAATAGCCATTACTGAGTACTATGACTCAGTGTTGCACAACAAACTAAAATAACCCTTATGCATAATTTAAATCATACTTATTCAAAAACTGAACTGAATATGAGCAACAAATACAAAACATGATTTGTAAGCTTTTAATCCAAACAATTTCGTTTCGAAAGTCTCAAGCAAATTTCATAAAAACACATAGTTATATCATGCCATTCGAAATAATATTCATCTCAATAGCCAGAGGCTTATGAGAAATCACAAGGTTAGCTAGATCAAATATATGGATATCCATTCAATTTCTTTTTCTACTGGCACACACTTCAACACTTCAGCCAGAGAAGGAATCAAAATTCGAAACTATTTCTTTCCACTAGTCAAGCTAGTGAGGTGTTCAAATATATGGTCATGACACTATGGTTTTAAAACTATTTTAACAATTTACTAAACATTTATTGCCATTTCAAATATATACAAGTAAACTTTCAACAATTTCAATCAAAAGCATAATACACATTTTGCAATATAAGTAATTCATTTCATGCACTTTGTAAGTGAATTTTAAATAATATTGATGTTGTGCAAAAACCTTATGCGAGTCACCTCTTGGCCTTGACTCGATGCCTCGGGTTCTTCCCCGGTATTCTTGTAACACCCACCTTGTAGCAACTCCGTACGTTATACTGTTTCAGTGACCAGTGTCGGTCCAGGCAGCTAGAACGTCCGAAAAAATATTTAAACTGAAGTGAGGAAACATAATTAACTCAAATATTAATAAAAAAAAATTTATGAAAAATTTTAGAAATAAAATACAACTAAGTTAAATGAGCCGGTGCCCTAGCGATGGGTAACCTAGTGGGAAGTTGCAGTTCTTGCAACTAGGAGCCCTAGACCCAAGGGAAAATTTATAAAATAATTTTTGGGACTCCAGAGAAGGGTCATTGAGATTCCTATGGCATTAGAATGCGAAGAAAATTCTTAGAAAATTTTTTCAATTGGTACAGACAATTTTGGTCTTTTAAGACAAACGGAGGGCATTTTGGTCATTTCACCTTCAGAGGTGATTTTTGGCTCACTTCTCTAGTTAAGTAAATAATTATTATGACATAAAATATGAATAAATATTACTAAAAAATAAATTGAAATTAAGTAAACAAGAGAAGGAAAGAAAATGAAAGAAATTGGAATTATGACATCACTATGATGTCATTAAAATCCTCCCACCCAACCAAACTTTGACACATGGCATTAACTTATTCAAAATGACCTAATGGGAAGAAAAAAAAGAAAGAAAAAGTCATTTGCTTCTTCAACTTCCTTGTATGCCGAAACATACCCTCCATTGCCAAGCTTACAAAGCTTGGTTTTCTTGGTTTTTCTTCAACTAAGCCCAAAATTCCCAACACAAAACTTCATAATTCAACTTAGTGAAACTTTTGGGAGCAAAAAGAAGTGAAAAAGAAGAGCTCTTGCAAGATTGGAATTTACTCCATTCAAGGTTAGTGTCCAATCTTAGTTCCTTTTGCTTTATTTCATGTTTAAGGGCATGAATTGTGTAAAAAAGGTAAGAAAATAAAATAAACAAGTGTGTGTGTGCACCCTACAATTTTGGCAGCTAGGTTTAGCTAGGGTTTGATGATTTTGCTTGGTAGAAAAATGGTTATGAGCAGCCTTTGGTAGTGGATGAGGGATTGAACATAATTGAGTAAATGAAATGCAAGAATTGTGCAAGTGGGAAATGAAAAAAATTGGACAGTTGAAAAATTCTAGGGTTTGCTCATGTGATGGTTCATTAACCTTGTAATGGTCAATTAGTGGCCATTTGAATGTGTGTGATGTGGAAATGAAGTGAGTTGAGGCTTGGCATTTGTGTGTGGGTGAGCTGCCTTGGCTGACCTGCAAGACTGAGCATGAGTCCAACAGGTTTGGGCAGTTATAAATGGAGTTGTGGAGGTTCAATTTGTGCAAGTCCAACTGGACATGAAACTAGACACATAATGGCACCACTTTGGTGAAGAAACCCTACTCAGAAAACCAAACCAAGTTGGCCTAAAAATTGTCCTAATCCGGTTGACTTGCATTCTGCCTGGGTAAAATGACTAAATAAACAGTGTTTATTCATTTGGTTATAACTCAGCGTAAAAAGGTCCAATTGACCTAAAATTTTACCAGCAGAAAGCTAAAACATATACCTACAACTTTGATGAAGAATACAAATCCAAATTCTGATCTTAACCTAGTCAAATTGCCAACCAAACTTAGGTTACCAAATCTGGCATAACCAGTTTTGCCTAGAATTTTGGATTTTGTCCAATCTGGCCAGTTATGGTTTTTAGGCCATAACTTGAGCTACAAAACTCTAAATGGAGTGATTCAAAAAAGGAAATGTAACTAGACAAAATAAGGAATAACTTTGATGAAGACGACTATACCAAATTCCTACTGTACAAATGACCAATGAAACAATAAATATAAGGCTTGAAATCTAAAAATAGTGAATAATTAACACTAAGCTTAGAAATGGTGTTGGCGACTAATGCCAATAACTTTAGAATGCAAAATGTGGTATGTTGAGAGTATTAGAACCAATGTACCTATTGTCTGTGCAAAAGTCAACATTTTTGTTGACTAATAAAATGAATAGTAACACCTAACTTAAATTTCAAGAATTGAAAATTTTAAAAGTGTAACATGCCCTAGTACACCTAGCAAGATTGGTTTGGATAGGTTGGCTTGCCAATAGGGTTCAGTTAGCAGTACTGCACATGGCATTATGCCATTCTGTGATTTCATTGCTTTTAGCCATTCTGTCATTATGTTGATACTTGGCCTTGTGCCCAATGTTATTACAGCTTATTAGATGTTCTGTTGCACACCGAGAGATACATATGTGACCGATGGTGTGATGGCTCGAGGTACTTGATACCTTGTGCCAGTTTGCCTGTTTATCCAGTCCAGTCATCCAGTATAGGTTACTTGGGCAACCAGAAATGAAAGCGGATAAATTTAATGAAATTATGAATATAACAAATACAAAATAATTAAGATTACCAATAATGATCGAAAAATTGTCTGCATAAGACATTAGAACACGTACTGCATTTTTTTTTTGTTATTTCTTTTCATTTTATTATTGGCACCACTAAGCATTATTGCTTAGCGCGTTGCTTTTTGCCATGCGTAGGTTCTAAAGAGACTGACCGAGAGCCCAGTAGACCACAGACTGGGTGAGACCTCCTGCAACTCTGCATAGTGTCCGTGTCACCTCACCGTCATTAGTGCATTGGTAGGACGCTAGGTTTTATTTTGATATTTTGTAATTAACTTTTACTTTCTCATGTGCAATTGAAACTCATGTAATGTATTTTGGTGTTAATGTAAATAGTGAGAACTGTGTTTATGAATGAAAAAAATTGAATATTTATGTATGACTTGTATATGAATATCATATGAAATGAATGATTGAGAAATGGAAATGTTGTTCAAAAATATTGAGATTTTGATGATGAAATGGAGTTTGGGATTGATTGAGAATTTTGGAAGTGTTTTTATCAGGTTTTGAAGAACTGTTTTCTCCATTTTTAGTCGGTACTCTACCGGGTTTTCTATAAAATTTAGGGAATCTCAAATAAATTTATGTTCTTCATAAATAATTTAAATGAATTATACTTCACAAATTGTATTTCATAACTATGAAAGAAATAAATAAGGAAGGATAAAAATAATTAAAATGATTGAAAAAAAAATAGTGTTCCAGTACACTGTGTGGCATATCTTGCTCAGCTATACTGTAGACGGGTAAAGGGTGTCATATTTAGTGGTATCAGAGCACAGTTTAGGCGTTTCTAGGCCTAGATAGAGTCCATACCATGCATTGCATTTATAAGAGTCGAGGTGGTACTAATGCAGATCTGTTTATCTTGTTATTTTGATTAGGATATGGACCCCACATCTCAAAGGGCAGTTGAGGAGGAAGTGGAGAGTCATGCTCCATCTGCAGCAGCTGAGACTGGGGGTAGGGGAGAACCTGCTCTACCAGCTCCAGCAGAGCCTGCTCAGCCTCCACAGGCCATGTTCCAGCAAATGGCCGAATTCTTCAGACAAATTGTTAGGGTAATGCCACCACCACCACCACCTCCACAGCAGAAATCCCACCTCGAAAGATTGAGAAAATTTGGAGCAGTGGATTTCTTTGGCAAGAGAGAAGATGATTCTGTTGCAGCCGAAAACTGGTTGAACTGAACAAATAGAGTTTTAAAATAACTCCACTACACTCCTGAACAAAACCTAGAAGCTGCTGTATCTCTGTTGCAAGATGATGCCTACCAATGATGGGATACAGTGTTTAGTGAAGTGTAGCCAGAAGTAATAACTTGGGACTTCTTCCTCTCAGAATTCAAGAAGAAATATGTGGGTAGTGTATACCTGGAAGAGAGAAGAAGAGAGTTCATTAATTTGAGGCAGAGATAGCTGACAGTGGCAGAGCATGAAAAAGAATTTGTCAGACTGAGCTGCTACAGAAGGGAGATAGTCCCTAATGAGGCCAAAAGGTGTAAGAGATTTGAAGAGGGATTAAACGATAATATAAAGATCATGATCACTGCCTTGGGAATCATGGATTTCACCAAGTTAGTGGAAGCTGCAATGAAAGTTGAAAAGGTTAGAAGAAGTGAGCAGACCAGAAGAGAGAGACAGTAGAAGAGGGGCTCGGGTCAGTCTAGCTCATCTCCAACACCTGGGAAAAAGTTCAAAGGTCCACCTTCACAGAGTTCAGGTCAACCACAAGGTTAGGGTCAATCCCAGGGGCCTAGGCCACAGTTCACCCCTAGGAGAGGTCAGTCCACACCATCAGTGGGCAGTTTTCCAGGGATGGGGTTTAGAGGACCAGCCCCAGCATCTTCTGCATGTCCACATTGCCTGAAGTGGCATAAGGAGGAGTGTTGGAGAGTGACTGGTGCCTGCTTAAGGTGTGGGTTGATAAAGCATCAGTTGAAGAACTGTCCACGCAGAACTGCTACAGCTACTCCAACACAAGCAGACAGACCTG
Organism: Hevea brasiliensis; assembly: GCF_030052815.1. Classification (NCBI taxonomy): domain Eukaryota; kingdom Viridiplantae; phylum Streptophyta; class Magnoliopsida; order Malpighiales; family Euphorbiaceae; genus Hevea; species Hevea brasiliensis. The sequence goes on along the minus strand of NC_079494.1, from coordinate 84,938,657 downwards.
CTCCTGCACCACAAAGGGGTAGGAAATCGGGAAAATCTGAGGCAATTGGACCATCATAGAGGCCTACATCTGAGTCAGCAGTGAGGCCTAAGGGCAGACCACCTACCAGAGCCTATGCCATGAGAGCTCAGGAGGAGCAAGATGCCCCGAACGTCATTAGGGGTACGTTCTCCCTCTACAATACATCTGTGCATGCATTGGTGGATCCAGGATCTACTCATTCATACATCTGCATCAACCTACCCATAGAAAGGGGGATACTAGTAGGGGAGACTGACCAAGACATCCTGGTCACTAATCCATTGGGCCACATTGTAGTGGTGATCAAAGTGTACAAGGGTTGCCCGTTAAGGATTCAGGGGTATGAATTCTTGACAGACCTGATTGAGTTGCCTTTCCATGAGCTTGAGGTGATTTTGGGAATGGACTGGTTGTCATGTCATCAGGCAATGGTTAATTGTAAATTGAAGAGAATTTCCTTGAAAACTCCTGAGGGTAATGAGATCACAGTTGTGGGGGAAAGGATAGATTTCTTGTCCAATGTCATCTCAGCCACAGTTGCAAGAAAACTAATGAGAAAAGGCTGTGAAGCCTACCTAGTGCATGTGGTGGATACTAGGTAGGCTAAGCCAGATTTGTGTGACATTACCATAGTAAAAGACTTCCAAGATGTGTTCCCTAAAGAATTGCCTGGCTTACCACCAGAAAGGAAAGTCGAATTTGCTATTGAGATACTGCTAGGTGCAGCACCAATCTCTATTGGTCCTTATAGGATGGCACCCACATAATTGAAGGAATTGAAAATCCAGTTATAGGAGTTGCTGGATAAGGGGTTCATATGCCCTAGTGTGTCACCATGGGGAGCTCCAGTGCTGTTTGTGAAGAAGAAGGATGGGACTTTGAGGTTATGTATTGATTACCAGCAGTTGAATAAAGTGACTGTGAAGAACAAATATCCATTGCCTAGAATTGATGCTCTGTTTGATCAGTTGAAGGAAGCAGGATTATTTTCCAAAATTGATCTCAGATCAGGGTATCATCAGTTGAGGGTGAAGGATGCAGATGTGCCAAAGACTGCATTCAGGACCCGGTATGGGCATTATGAGTTCCTAGTGATGCCCTTTGGCCTAACAAATGCACCAGCGGCATTCGTGGACCTTATGAACCATATCTTCCATCCATACCTAGATCGGTTCATAGTGGTCTTTATTGATGATATTTTGGTGTATTCCAAGACCAGTGAAGAACATGATGAGCATTTGAGGATTGTTCTGCAAGCCCTGAGAGAAAATAAGCTGTATGCTAAGTTGTCCAAGTGTGACTTTTGGTTGAATGAGATTGCATTCCTTGGACACATTGTGTTAGCTGATGGGATTAGAGTAGATCCTAATAAAATAGAAGTAATGATGGAATGGAAGCCTCCCAGAAATACAAATGAGGTCAGAAGTTTCTTGGGGCTAGCTAGGTATTACAGAAGATTTATGAAGGGATTTTCTTTAATAGCTGCTCTAATGACCAAGTTGTTATACAAGAATGTCAGATTTGACTGGAATGACAAGTTTCAGGCCAGTTTTGAGAAGTTAAAGGCTATGTTGACAGAGCCACCAGTGTTAACACAGCCAGTTTTGGGAAAGGAATTTGTGGTCTACAGTGATGCCTCTCATAAAGGGTTAGGGTGTGTATTGATGGAAGAGGGGGAGGTGGTCGCTTATGCTTCCAGGCAGCTAAGGCCACATGAACAGAATTACCTTACCCATGATCTAGAACATGCAACAATTATCTTCGTACTGAAGATATGGAGGTATTACTTGTATGGTGAAAAGTGTTACATTTACACAGACCACAAAAGCCTAAAATACTTGCCAACCCAGAAGGAGCTCAACCTTAGACAGAGGCGATGGATAAAGTTCCTGAAGGACTATGATTGTGTGATTGACTACCATCCTGGGAAGGCAAATGTAGTTGCAGATGCTTTAAGCAGAAAATCCATCACAACTTTGAGATCATTGAATGCCCGTCTATCCTTGGCTCGAGATAGAGCTATTTTAGCTAAGTTGCAAGTGAGGCCAAACCTGCTACAGCAGATTTTAGATGGGCAAAAGGTAGATGAGAAATTAATGACTACTGTGAGTAAAATCTCAGAGGGGAAAGCAACTGATTATGAGGTGAAAGCAGATGGGTGTCTGTACTATAAAGGAAGAGTATGTGTACCAGATGATAGGGAATTAAAAGTTAGTATCCTGAAAGAGGCACACACCAGTGTTTATGCTATGCACCCAGAAAGTATAAAAATGTATCATGATCTGAAGCTTCAGTATTGGTGGCCTGGTATAAAGAAGGACATAGCTGACTATGTGACTAAATGCTTGACATGTCAGCAAGTCAAGGCAGAATATCAAGTTCTATCAGGTTTGCTATAGCCTATACACATACCTGAATGGAAATGGGATTGGGTCACCTTGGATTTTGTAAGTGGTGTACCTCTCACCCAGAAGAAGCATGACACAGTATGGGTGATAGTAGATAGATTGACAAAGTCAGCACACTTTTTGCCAGTTAAGACTGACTACTCACTGGAGAAGTTAGCAGAATTATATATCAGTGAGATAGCTAGACTGCATAGAATTCCACTTTCCATCATATCTGATCAAGGTTTACATCGAGATTTTGGAAGAAGTTGCATGAATCCTTGGGTACACAACTCCACTTCAGCACAGCTTTCCATCCTCAGACGAATGGGCAATCAGAAAGAGTAATCCAAGTAAACAATTGAAACTAATAAAACTAATACAAATATTGAACTGAAATGATAATAATAACATGAAATATATGTCAGGTCCTTGAGGATATGCTGAGGAGTTCTGTCATTGAGTTTGAGGGAAGTTGGGATCGATACCTCCCACTGGCAGAATTTGCATACAACAATAGCTACCAAGCTAGCATCTAAATGGCCTCGTATGAAGCACTGTATGGGAGGAAATGTAGAACTTTGGGTGAAGATAAACTGGTAGGGCCAGACCTAGTGAAACTAACTGAGAAGAAGGTAAAGCTAATCAAAGCCAATTTGAAGGTTGCCTCAGGCAGACAAAAATCCTATGTTGACCTGAAGAGAAAAGAAATAGAATATGCAGTTGGCGACAAAGTGTTCCTCAAGGTGTCACCATGGAAGAAGGTACTGGGGTTTGGAAGAAAAGGTAAGTTAAGCCCTAGGTTCATTGGCCCATATGAAGTCATTGAACATGTGGGTCCAGTGGACTACAAGCTAGCTTTACCACCAGAGTTGGACAAGATCCACAATGTGTTCCATATGCCTATGCTAAGAAGATACCACTCAGATCCTTCACATGTCATCTCTATGGAAGAAATTAAAGTACAACCGAATTTGACACATGAAGAAGAACCCATGTGGATCCTGGCTCGGGAAGTGAAAGAGTTGAGGAATAAGCAGATTCCTCTGGTGAAAGTGCTTTGGAGGTACCACAACACCGAGGAGGCAACTTGGGAAAGTAAAGAGACGATGAGGCAACAGTTCCCGCAACTATTTGCATAAGGTAAATTTTGCGGACGAAATTTAAATTAGAGGGGAAAAGTTGTAACACCCTCCCTATAGCAACTTTGTACATTCTGTTATTCCGGTGACCAGTATCAGTCCGGACAGCTAGAACATCTGAAAAAATATTTAAACTAAAGTGAGGAAACATAATTAACTCAAATATTAATAAAAAAATTATGAAAAATTTTAGAAATAAAATACAACCAAGATAAATGAGCTGGTGTCCTAGCGATAGGTAACCTAGTCAGATGTTGCGGTTCTCGCAACTAGGAGCCCTACACCCGAGGGAAAATTCATAAAATAAGTTTTGAGAGTCCAGAGAAGGGTCATTGAGGTTTCTATGGCATTATAATGCCAAAAAAATGCTTAGAAAAATTTTTCAATTGGTACTGACAATTTTGGTCTGTTAAGCAAAACGAAGGGCATTTGGTCATTTCGCCTTCAGAGGTGATTTTTGGCCGACTTGTCCAGTTAAGTAAATAATTATTATGACACAAAATATGAATAAATATTGCTAAAAATTAAATTGAAATTAAGTAGACAAGAAAAGGAAAGAAAATGAAAGAAATTAGAATTATGACATCACTATGATGTCATTAAAATCCTCCTACCCAACCAAACTTTGACACATGGCATTAACTTATTTAAAATGACCTAATAGGCAGAAAAAAAGAAAGAAAAATTCATTTGCTTCTTCAACTTCCTTGTGTGTCGAACCATACCCTCCATTGCCCTCCATTGCCAAGCTTACAAAGCTTGGTTTTCTTGGTTTTTCTTCAACTAAGCCCAAAATTCCCAACACAAAAACTTCATAATTCATCTTAGTGAAGCTTTTGGGAGTAAAAAGAAGTGAAAAAGAAGAGCTCTTGCAAGATTGGAATTTACTCCATTCAAGGTTAGTGTCCAATCTTAGTTCCTTTTGCTTTAATTCATGTTTAAGGGCATGAATTGTGTAAAAAAGGTAAGAAAATAAAATAAACAAGTGTGTGTGTGCACCCTACAATTTTGGCAGCCAGGTTTAGCTAGGGTTTGATGATTTTGCTTGGTAGAAAAATAGTTATGAGCAGCCTTTGGTAGTGGATGAGGGATTGAACATAATTGAGTAAATGAAATGCAAGAATTGTGCAAGTGGGAAATGAAAGAAATTGGACAGTTGAACAATTCTAGGGTTTTCTCATGTGATGGTTCATTAACCTTGTAATGGTCAATTAGTGGCCATTTGAATGTGTATGATGAGGAAATGAAGTGAGTTGAGGCTTGGCATTTGTGTACGGGTGAGCTGCCTTGGCTGACTTGCAGGACTGAGCAAGAGTCCAGTAGGTTTGGGCAGTTATAAATGGAGTTGTAGAGGTTCAATTGGTGCAAGGCCAATTGGACATGAAACTAGACACATAATGGCACCACTTTGGTGAAGAAACCCAGCCCAGAAAACCAAACCAAGTTGGCCTAAAAATGACCCTAATCTGGGTGAATTGCATTCTGCCTGGGCAAAATGACCAAATGAACAATGTTTATTCATTTGGTCATAACTCAGTGTAGAAAGGTCCAATTGACCTGAAATTTACCAGAAGAAAGCTGAGACATAGACCTACAACTTTGATGAAAAACACAAATCCAAATTCTAACCATAACCTAGTCAAATTGCCAACCAAACTTAGGTTACCAAATCTGGCAGAACCAGTTTTGCCCAGAATTTTGGATTCTGTCTAATCCAGCCAGTTATGGTGTTTAGGCTATAACTTGAGCTATAAAACTCCAAATGGAGTGATTCAAAAAAGAAAATGTAACTAGACAAAATAAGGAACAATTTTCATGAAGATAACTTTGCCAAATTACTACTGTACAATTGACCAATGAAACAGTAAACATAAGGCTTGAAATTTGAAAATTGTGAATAATTAACAATAAGCTTAGAAATGGTATTGGCAACCAATGCCAACAACTTTAGAATGCAAAATGTGGTATGTTGAGAGTATTTGAACCAATGTACCTATTGTCCACGCAAAAGTCAACATTTTAGTTAACTAATGAAATGAATAGTAACACCTAAACTTAAATTTCAAGAATTGAACAATTTAAAAGAGTAACATGTCCTAGTACACCTAGTAAGATTGGTTTTGATAGGTTGGCATGCCAATAGGATTTAGTTAGTAGTACTACACATGGCATTATGCCATTCTGTGATTTCATGGCTTTTAGCCATTCTGTCATTATGTTGATACTTGGCCTTGTGCCTAATGTTATTACAGCTTATTAGATGTTCTGTTGCAGACCGAGAGATAAATATGTGACCGATAGTGTGACGGCCCGAGGTAATTGATACCCTGTGCTAGTTTATCCGTTTATCCAGTCCAGTCATCCAGTATAGGTTACTTGGGCAACCAAAAATGAAAGCGGATAAATTTAATGAAATTATGAATATAACAAATACAACATAATTAGGATTACCAATAATGATAAGAAAATTTTCTGCATAAGACATCAGAACATGCACTGTATATTTATTTTCTATTATTTCTTTTCATTTTATTATTGGCACCACTAAGCATTATTACTTTGTGCATTGCTTTATGCCATGCTTAGGTTTTGGAGAGACCGATTGAGAGCCAAGTAGACCACAGACTATGTGAGACCTCCTGCAGCTTTGCATACTGTCCGTGTCACCTCACCGTCATCAGTGCATTAGTAGGACACTAGGTTTTATTTTGATATTTTGTAATTAATTTTTACTTTCTCATGTGCAATTGAAACTCGTGTAATGTATTTTGGTGTCAATGTAAATAGTGAGAATTGTGTTTATGAATGAAAAAAAATTGAATATTTATGTATAACTTGTATATGAACATCATATGAAATGAATGATTGAGAAATGAAAATATTGTTGAAAAATATTGTGATTTTGATGATGAAATGGAGTTTAGGATTGATTGAGAATTTTGGAAGTGTTTTTCCCAGGTTCCGAAGAACTGTTTTCTCCATTTTTAGCCGGTACCCTGCCGAATTTTCTACAAAATTTGTGAAACCTCAAACAAATTTTTGTTCTTCATAAATGATTTAAATGAATTATACTTCACAAATTGTATTTCATAACTATGAAAGAAATAAATAAGCAAGGATAAAAATAATTAAAATGATTGAAAAAGAAAATGGTGTTCCGGTACACTGTGTGGCATATCTTGCTCAGCTACACTGTAGACGGGTAAGGGGTGTCACAATTTTTTTCAACTGAAATACACAGTTTCATAGTGTTTCAGTATCACAATTTATCATAAGTCCAAAAATGAATTCAAATCTACTTATACCTAACTTTAATGTGCTAAACTTGACGTTCTTTAAAATTTGTATTTCGGGATTACTATTTATGATACTATTCAAGTCAATTTGTTGACTTTCGAATGCTTAATAGGTATGGGAATTCTAATTTCACCCACATACTACATTTTGGTTACCTAATTTGTTGGTTTTTGTTGTTTTCTCAAATCTTAAGTCTTTTAGGCACAAATTTTAAATTTTCAGTTTTGGTGTCCTATTTTAAACTGTTCCATTGGTCATGTTTCTGTTAGAATTTGGCTAAGTTTTCTTCATAGAAGTTGTTCCTTATTGTCTTAACTTTATTTCCCTTCTTGAATCACTCCATTTGGAGTTTTGTAAGCTAAGTTATAGCCATTTGAACATGGCTAGCCGGATTTGGTTTTACCTAAAATTCTGGGCAAATTCTGGGTTTTGGCAATTTTTGTGGTTGAATGCAGGTGGATTTTCAAATAGAATGTGGTCAAAATTTGGATTTGTTTTCTTCATGAAAGTTGTAGTTCTATGTCTCAGCTTTCTACTGGTAAAATTTCAGGTCATTTGGACATTCCTAGACCAAGTTATGGTCATTTGTGTAACTACTATTCATTCGGTCATTTCTATACAGGTCAGTTTGCTTAATTCTGATTTGGCCAATTTGTTCACTAAGTTATGGTCATTTTCTGGGCATGATTCCTGAATGAAAAATGTGCCATTTTGTGTCTAGTTTCATTCCTAATTGGCGTCACACCAATTGGGTTGGTAAATTTTCAGTTTAGCTCTCTGAAAGGGACCTAGGTCATGCTGCCTGCAGAATGACCATAACCAATTCGAATTTAAACTTAGTTCCAACACTTCACGCACACCTCAAATGGTCACACTTGAACATTACTCAACTCAAAAAAGGTTAACTACATCATTTGGCTAATTCTCAAATTTTTCTCCCCAAACCCTAGGTGCGAAGAACCCTAATTCATAAAATTCAAATATAATGCATTCTAAACATCTATCCATAGTTTACATACATAATTCAACCTAAGCAACCATTCAAATGCATCAAATTCACTCATTTCAAATCCTAACTAAGGTTGGCCAAAATTTATGTTTGGTCCCTCAACCATGTTTTCTTTTGATTTTAAAATTGAAATCTAAGTTAATTTAACTCATAACATGTATTTTAAACTAAAAATGTCAATTTAATTCCTTACCTCAACTTTGGAGTTCACTCCACCAAGTTCTTCTCTTTTCCTTATTTCTTTCTTCTTCAATCCCCTTCTTAAGTTGAGGTAACAAACTTTTTTGAGGTTTTTATGGGAAATATTAAGGTTAAGTGAGGGATTTCAAGCTTGAGTGCAAGCTTTCATGGTGGACAAACATGGATATGAGAGGGAGAGAGAGGGTTCGGCTTTTGGGTGAGGGAAGAAGATGATAGTTTTTTTTTCTTATGTTATTTTGTCTTAATTAATAGAGTTTAACTTAGTAAAATTTGGTAGGAAAAGTAAATTCAATTATGACATCATAATTGATGCCATCCATAATGTAATAACCATTTTATTTTCTCCTTTTTTTTAAAAAAACTTTTCCTTAGTTCTTTAATTTAATTCTTGATCCCGAAATTTTCTTTTCTGCAATTTTGTTGGATAGTTAGGTCAGGAGTCAGCTCAAGGGATGAATTGACTAAATTGCCCCTCGCGCGATTCGACCCAATTTGCAAGTAATTCAATATTTCTTCCTAATCCCTGACCTAATTATTTGACCTACTTAACAATTCTTTTTTTGTGATTTTCTCTTTTCCACTGTGTCCATAATAGTCTTAAGGACCGTAACGTCACATTTTATGATTCGAAATTTGAGTTTAAATTGACCTCGTAGTCCTTCCCGAGAAGGTCACCCATCGCTGTGACTCTCGACTCATTTAACTTCTTGTGTTCTGTTTTTCTTATTTATACTTAACTATTTGACAATTACTAATTATTTTTTTTCAGGGTTTATCTAGTTGTCTTAGATGTGGTTATAATTCCCTTAATTATCTGGACTGATACCGATCACCAGAACAATGAAATATACCAGACTATGCATATAGGAGTGTTACACTGATAGTGGGTCAGGAAAGAGAAAGCACTTTGGAGGATCTAGCTCATGCGAATCGGGTAGAGATAGATATTCTGGACAGAAACCACCCCGATTGGATCAGCAAACTCAACAGAAACCCAGAAATGTACTGTCGAATCGACTTTTGAAACTTGTGGTTAACCACATAGTGGGGTATGTTATAGAGCCATAAGAGCATGTTTTAATTGTGGAGAGACTGGTCATTTTGCTAAGGATTATATAAATCTATGCCATTCTAGATCATTTACCACACCAGAGAGATCAGCCCAAGTTTTTACCCCAAAGAGTTCACCATCAGTTAGTAGAGGCAGAGGTAGAGGGGTAGTACACCTGGAAGTCAGAATATTATGAATCAGCCAGAACAAGGTGATGCACAAGCTAGAACATCTGAAAAAATATTTAAACTAAAGTGAGGAAACATAATTAACTCAAATATTAATAAAAAAAATTATGAAAAAATTTAGAAATAGAATACAACCAAGATAAATGAGCCGGTGCCCTAGCGATAGGTAATCTAGTGAAAAGTTGCGGTTATCACAACTAGGAGCCCTAGACCCAAGGGAAAATTTATAAAATAGTTTTTGGGAGTCCAGAGAAGGGTCATTGAGGTTCCTATAGCATTAGAATGCCAAAAAAATACTTAGAAAAAATTTTCAATTGGTACTGACAATTTTGGTCTGTTAAGCAAAACAGAGAGCATTTGGTCATTTCGCCTTCAGAGGTGATTTTTAGCCGACTTGTCCAGTTAAGTAAATAATTATTATGACAAAAAATATGAATAAATATTTCTAAAAATTAAATTGAAATTAAGTAGACAAGAAAAGGAAAGAAAATGAAAGAAATTAGAATTATGACATCACTATGATGTCATTAAAATCCTCCTACCCAACCAAACTTTGACACATGGCATTAACTTATTTAAAATGACCTAATAAGCAGAAAAAAAGAAAGAAAAAGTCATTTGCTTCTTCAACTTCCTTGTGTGCCAAACCATACCCTCCATTGCCCTCCATTGCCAAGCTTACAAAGCTTGGTTTTCTTGGTTTTTCTTCAACTAAGCCCAAAATTCCCAACACAAAAACTTCATAATTCATCTTAGTGAAACTTTTGGGAGCAAAAAGAAGTGAAAAAGAAGAGCTCTTGCAAGAATGGAATTTACTCCATTCAAGGTTAGTGTCCAATCTTAGTTCCTTTTGCTTTATTTCATGTTTAAGGGCATGAATTGTGTAAAAAGGGTAAGAAAAAAAAAAAGACAAGTGTGTGTGTGCACCCTACAATTTTGGCAGCTAGGTTTAGCTAGGGTTTGATGATTTTTCTTGGTAGAAAAATGGTTATGAGCAGCCTTTGGTAGTGTATGAGGGATTGAACATAATTGAGTAAATGAAATGCAAGAATTGTGCAAGTGGGAAATGAAAAAAATTTGACAGTTGAACAATTCTAGGGTTTGCTCATGTGATGGTTCATTAACCTTGTAATAGTCAATTAGTGGCCATTTGAATGTGTATGATGAGGAAATGAAGTGAGTTGAGGCTTGGCATTTGTGTATTGGTGAGCTGCCTTGGCTGACCTACAGGACTGAGCAAGAGTCCAGTAGGTTTGGGCGGTTATAAATTGAGTTGTAGAGGTTCAATTGGTGCAAGGCCAATTGGACATGAAACTAGACACATAATGGCACCACTTTGGTGAAGAAACCCTGCCTAGAAAACCAAACCAAGTTGACCTAAAAATTACCCTAATCTGGGTGAATTGCATTCTGCCTGGGCAAAATGACCAAATGAACAATGTTTATTCATTTGGTCATAACTCAGTGTAGAAAGGTCCAATTGACCTGAAATTTACTAGAAGAAAGCTGAGACATAGACCTAAAACTTTGATGAAAAACACAAATCCAAATTCTAACCATAACCTAGTCAAATTGCCAACCAAACTTAGGTTACCAAATCTGGCAGAACCAGTTTTGCCTAGAATTTTGGATTCTGTGCAATCCGGCCAGTTATGGTGTTGAAGGAACAGAAGCGTGAAAAACACAAGATTATACCATTGAATTCAAAAATTTTCACCTAGGGTCACATGCACCATGCCAGATTTATTTTTATCTATTTGATTTCAATGATAAACAACATATTAAAACTCTTTTAATATGTTTTTGGATCTGTATTTTCCATTTAAGATTTTAAAATTAATCAGATTAATTTTAGAACCCTACATTAAATCAAGAATGATTACACTAACCTCTTGATGCAATCGCAAATGTTCGCGCCTTTGAGATTCGTCTTCAGGACACCAAATGTTGTCCCTCTAGCTTGTCCACACCAAGAACACCTATGGCAGCCCTTGAACAACCTCTAAAGCTTTTTCTATTAATTAGAAATTCAAGTTCTACCTTTTAAGAGATTAGAGATGTAAACAGGACACTAGAAACAATTTCTAGTGTTCTTAATTCAAGAGATTGATGGCTAATCTCTTTGAATTGATGAGAGATGAAGAGAAATAGCTGGAGAGGCTCAAAGTGGTGTGACAAATGAGAGGAGAGGCTGCTGGTTATTTTTTCTTTTCATAACCACACTTAAATAGCTAGGTTAACACATTAAACCCTAGCCACATGTCACCTTTTGATTAGCTCTAGGTTTAAGTGACACAATCACATTGTGCCAAGTGTCAAACCTATATTTAATTTTGATTTTAATCATCTTACATGATTAAAAAAAAAACATTTGGCAAGCTTATGTGTAATCCCATGTGTCACCATCTCATGGTGCCACGTGTCACACTGTGAAATGACCAAAATGCCCCTGTGTCTTAATTTTGAGTTCTTAACCCAAAATAATTATTTTCTTCTTCTAATTAATTTATATCAAATATAAATTAATTAATTAATCTCTATTAATTAATTTCTCATCAATTAAATTCATATTTAAACACTTTAAATATAAATTTAATTTATACTACACATCTAATAATCTAGATTTCGTTTCAAGTCATGCTAGGGACTTTGCAATTTAATTGCAAACCAAACCTATTTAATTAATCAATTAAACTCTTTAATTAATTAATTAAATCATATTTAAATAGGTGATAACTTGTGTATGTGTGTGACTTACTGGGCTCATCACTAATTGGCAATGAGACATGATATCAACTCTTAATATCATTAGAACTCTTTCTTACCATAAATGATTTCTCTAAATCATTTTATGAAACTCATAGACCATGGTTAACACCTAGCATAGCATGCCATGGCCACCCAATTAGTAATAAGATTTACCTTAAATGAACCTATAATCATATGTTACCATGCACTAGAATCTCTCTGTTACAAAATCCCAACTCAAGCTGGAGTCATGGTTTATGTCAAACTCCATTTGCTATGAATATTATGTTCTCTTTTAATTCCAGTTCTTGATTAAAAGATTTTTTTACTCATCAGAAACTCTTTTCTGAATAAATCTATCTGTCCTGGCCAGGAACTTGAAACATCAAGAACAATTAAATGAACATAGGATTTTATCTCTATTTACTTAGAGGAACAGATTCCATCTTAATCAACACCTACCTGCATATATAACTAGCAGGAGCCAACACATGCCCATATACCCATACATAGTACAAGTATGAAAGCAGTATCAAACTCAAACTACCTATATACAGGATAACTATGCTATCTCAGGTCTAAAGATTATATGCACTGATATGATTTATGACAAAACATTGACAAGAGTAAACTCCATGTGCTTGTCATAAGTGTCACTGGTTCGGCCTACTTATCATTTATAAGTGCCTATCATGTTTGTTATATGGCATGAGACTCACCATTCCATCTTATTTATATCTCATATAAATAACTTGGGAACAAACATGAATACAATCTTTTTGGATAAGTCATGTCCTTATTATGAAGTATCCTCGATTGTGAACCTATTTATGATACTTTGTGCTAGAAATATTGTCACTCATATTCTTAACAACTTAAGAATATTATTTCTAACAAAATATCAATGGACCTTTTCTATTACACATAAATATATTATGTAAACGGAAAAGTGGAAATGCCTTTTATTAATAAAATTATGTACAAGATACATACTAAATGATATGCTCTAGGGCATACTACTAACAATCTCCCACTAGCACTAGAGCCATTCATTACAATATTTTAGACCCATCTTCTCAAGATGTCAGTCTAACTGAGCTTGTGACAAAGGCTTAGTGAATGGATCAGCTGGATTTTCAGCTGATGCTATTTTCTGCATGGCTACATCGCCTCGCCCAACTATTTCTCTGATAATGTGGTAGCGCCTTTCTATGTGTTTGGATTTCTGGTGAGACCTTGGTTCCTTAGCTCAGTATGATGCTCCATTATTGTCACGATGTAGTGGGCTGGCGACTCAATGGAAGGAACTACTGTAAGTTACATCACGAACTTCTTTATCCAAACAACTTCTTTTGCAGCATCTGATGCAGCAATATACTCAGCCTCAGTAGTGGAATCTGCAGTCGTGCTCTGTTTGGAACTCTTCCAACTGACTGCACCTCCATTACAAATGAACACATATCCAGAGGTAGACTTTCTATCATCGATATCTGATTGGAAGTCAGAATCAGTATAACCATCTAATTGCAAGTCTCCACCTCCATAAATCAAGAATAAATCCTTAGTTCTTCTCAAGTACTTAAGGATATTCTTGATCGCTATCGATGTTCTAAATCTGGATTGGATTGATACCGCTAGTTAAACTAATAAAGATATGCAATATCGGCCTAGTACACAACATTGCATACATTAAACTTCCAATAGCCAAGCATATGGAATCACGCCATCTTATCTCTTTCTTCGGGTGTCTTTGGAGACATCTCTTTAGAAAGATGGATACCATGTCTCACTGGTAACAGTCCTCTCTTGGAATCAAGCATGTTAAACCTCTTTAACACCTTTTCCAAGTATAGACTTTGGGATAAACCTATTATTCTTTTCGCTCTATCTCTATAGATGCGAATCCCAAGAATATAGGTTGCCTCCCCTAAGTCTTTCATGGAGAATGTATTTTACAACCATACCTTTATAGTTGTCAACATACCGTGTCATTACCTATCAACGATTATGTCATCCACATATAAGACAAGGAAAGTGATAGCTCTGTCACTAACCTTCTTATATACACATGGATCAACCTCATTTTTGATAAAACCAAAGGTTTTAATGGCTTCATCAAAGCGGATGTTCCAACTCCTCAAGCTTGTTTCAACCCATAAATGGATCGCTTTAGCTTGCATACCTTGGAACCATCTTGGGATTCAAATCCCTAGGTTGTTCCATGAAAATGTTTTCTTCAATGTATCCATTGAGAAAAGTCGCTTTGACATCCATCCGCCAAATCTCATAATCATAGTATGCAGCTATTGCTAATAAAATCCTAATTGATTTAAGCATGGCAACAAAGCAGAAAGTCTCCTCATAGTCTATTCCTTGCCTTTGGCGAAACCCTTTCGCTACTAGCCTTGCCTTATAGGTCTCTACCTTTCCATCGAAACCAATTTTCTTCTTGAAAACCCATTTGTTCCCTATAGGTACAATACCTTCAGGTGGGTCAACAAGATCCCAAACTTGATTCTTATACATGGAATCAATCTCGGATTTCATAGCATCAATCCATTTTAAAAAGTCTATATCTGATATAGCTTCTTCATAGGTAAGTGGATCATCTCCATGATCTACTTCTTCATGAGTAGACAACTCTTGTTCTTCTTCATAAAGAAAACCATATCTCACTGGTGGGTGAGATACCCTGGTTGTTCTACGAGGAACAGCTGTAGATGTTTCATCAATGGGTATAGGTTGACTAGATGGATCTATATCCATCTGATCTGTTGGTTGGTCAGAATTCTCCAATTCTAACTCTATTTGCCTTCCTTTGCCTCCTTCTTGAACAAACTGTTGTTCAAGAAATGTGGCATCTCTTCTTATCACAACCTTTTGTGAAGTAGACAAATAAAAATAATATCCAAAACTATCTTTTGGATATCCAACAAATCGACCTCTTTCTGAACTGGTCTCCAATTTATCAGTGTTCAGCTTTTTGATATAAGCTGGACAACCCCAAATCTTAACATGCTTAAGACTTGGTTTTCTTCCATGCCATATCTCATAAGGTGTGGAAGAAACTGATTTTGATGGAATCCTATTCAGAATATATAAAGTTGATTCTAATGCAAATCCCCAAAAGGAGATTGGCATATCAGTATAGCTCATCATACTACGTACCATATCCAATAGGGTACAATTTCTCCTTTCAGATACACCATTCACCGTATGCCTCGGAGGAGTCACCGAGAAACAATGCCATGCTCTCTCAAGTATTCATCAAATTCAAGACTCAAATATTCACCTCCACGATCCGATCGAAGAGCTTTAATACTTTTTCTGCTTGATTTTCTACTTGATTTAAATTCCTTAAACTTTTCAAAGGATTCATGTTTGTATTTCATCAAATACAAATACCCAAACCTTGATTTATCATCAAGAAAGGTAATAAAATAATGAAAACCCTCTAGCCATTTCTTTAAACGGACCACATACATCACTATGTATTAGATCCAAAATATTTTCAGATCTTAGCCCTTGTCAAAAAAAGGTTGATCTAGTCATTTTTCATTTAATGCAACATTCACAAGATGGATTAGGCTCATAGCCAAAAGAGGATAGAATCCCCTTTTTCTCCAATTTTGCAATCCTATCTTACGCAACATGACATAACCTTAAGTGCCAAATATATTTTGAACTTGAGTTGGTTTTGACCATGGCATTGTATTCTTTTAGATCACTTGCATTCAATTTGTGTTTGTCATTATTATCCAAATAATAAAGACCATCATTCATATAACCCGAACCAACATATTTATTTCCAAAATAAATATTGCAAACATCATCTGTGAATCAAATTCATAGCCATTTTTAGTCAAACTAGATATAGAAATGATGTTCTTAAAAGCATCAGTACATATAAAATATTATCCAAACACAAAACATGTCCAAACATGTAAAAGATTTAGATCCTATGGCTAAAGCTTCAACAGTTGAGCCATTGCCAATCCGACTCTAATATCTTGAGAACGCAAGTCGCTACTATTTGCTAGTTCCCGCATATCATTATAAATGTGAGAACTGCACCAAGATCTAAAACCCAAGTCAGAGATGAACTATGAGTATCATCATAATCTAAATAACAAGATATGGACATACCTTCCGAAGGTGTATCCTTCTTGTCCTTCAGAGAAGCAAGATACTGCAGGCGGTTCCTTTCCAAAGGCCCATCCTTTTGGCAGTGGAAACACTTTCCTTTGCCTCCATCAGCTTTATTCTTCCTTTTCTGTTTAGCTATTTTCTTGGAAGGACCAGGAATCTGAGGTTTCTTTTTCTTAGTGCCCTTCTTCTTGTTGGACTTTCCAGCAGAAGAAGATGCAACCAAAACGACCTCTTTTCCTTTATTGCCTGGCATATTCTTTTGGGCAATAACCAGCATGTTGAGTAAAATAGCTAAGGTGCATTCCTGTTTAGTCATATGGAAATTTGTCACAAAATTCCCAAAAGACTCGTGAAGGATCAAGGATCAAATCCGTTTGTAGTTGGAAATCCATGTTGAAGTCAAGATGTTCCAACTGCTCAATCAGCCGAATCATCTTGTGGACATGATCCCCAACATTCTGTCCCTCAGACATCCTCATACGGAATAGCTGTCTAGATATCTCATACCTAGCATTCCTGCTGTGCTCACCATACAACTCTTGTAGGTGAAGGAGGATCTCACTCGCACTCTGCATGTTCTCATGTTGCTTCTGTAACTCATTACTCATTGAAGCAAGCATGTAACACTTAGCTCTCATATCATGCTCCTTCCACTTGTCCAGAGTTTCATGTTCCTCTTGTGTGGCCTCTGGAGGTAAGGGACCAGGAACATTTGAATCTAGAACATATCCTATATGTTCAAGGTTCAGGACAAGTTTCAAATTTCTTAGCCAATCAGACATATTAGGTCTGTCAACTGTTGTGATCAAGTATGCTTGCAAGGATATTGGATGGTGGTGGTTGTTTTGTGCTCATTTTTATCGAAAATTAATCGCAGAAAATAACCAGATTAATTAGTAAATGTATCATGTAATTAACCAAAATGATTATGGTCTTTTAATCAAATTGGTCCTCCCACTAACTTAGCGAATCCTACACTTCCAGAGTAGAAAACGGAAATCCTAGTTGGATGGATTTCTAATGGGTGATTGAATTCTTATAATTCTATTGATCATCCTCAGGTGCATCCATTATTGGAATTACAATAAACTATAAGTGAGCAACTCCTTGCCCATCACATCTCATGTGAGGTTCAATCCTTTACCTAGCCCCTAATGCTCAAAATCTCAGGTACATCCATTATTGACTTATCTTGCATTAGTTAAGTTGATCCCATTGAGTCAGTAATTATGCAAATAATTTTAATTTCCTCAGGTACATCCAATATTGGCCACCAAACCATTTACATATTTACAACATCTCATGCTTAACAATTATTCTTAAGAAAATCTCTTAAATTAATTGCATGTCATGCAACTATTTAAAATTTCTTAAAATAATTGCCCCAATGGAGGGCTTATGTTAGAATTACTTTAATTATAGCATTTCCAACTTAATCATTTGTTTGGAAGATTTTATAGCCATCCTAATTACTATTAAGGTCTCACTTTGCACATTATCCATTTAGCATGCATATATCATGTAATTGCACACATTCCCATACATCTCATGCATTCATGGATAAGCAGTAAATATGGTATGATCATGGACTTTCTAAGGGATTCAATTCTGAGCCACCAAGAATTGAATCAGGGCATTCCTAGGTGCATTTCATTCATTCATTTTACAAGAGTTGCTGAAGGAGTACATAATCAACACTTGATCTTGAATTCCTCCCACTGGTCCCACCAATACTCTTGACTTCCTTGAACTTCTTGCAATCCAATATTACATAGTAATCCTTGGCATACCAAGGCGAATTTACAAGAACTTAAATAATTACAAGAACAAAATTGAATATTTATGTATAACTTGTATATAAACATCATATGAAATGAATGATTGAGAAATGGAAATGTTGTTGAAAAATATTGAGATTTTGATGATGAAATGGAGTTTAGGATTGATTGAGAATTTTGGAAGTGTTTTTCCCAGGTTCCGAAGAAATGTTTTCTCCATTTTTAGCCGGTACCCTGCCGGATTTTCGATAAAATTTGTGGAACCTCAAATAAATTTATGTTCTTCACAAATGATTTAAATGAATTATACTTCATAAATTGTATTTCATAACTATGAAAGAAATAATAAGGAAGGATAAAAATAATTAAAATGATTGAAAAAAAAAATGGTGTTCCGGTACACTGTGTGGCATATCTTGCTCAGCTACACTATAGACGGGTAAGGGGTGCCACAATTCTTTTTAACTGAAATACACAGTTTCATAGTGTTTCAGTGTCACAATTTATCATAAGTCCAAAAATGAATTCAAATCTACTTATACCTAACTTTAATATGCTAAACTTGACGTTCTTTAAAATTTGTATTTCGGGATTACTATTTATGATACTATTCAAGTCAATTTGTTGACTTTCGAATGCTTAATAGGTATAGGAATTCTAATTTCACCCACATACGACATTTTGGTTACCTAATTTGTTGGTTTTGGTTGTTTTCTCAAATCGTAAGTCTTTTAGGCATAAATTTTAAATTTTCAGTTTTGGTGTCCTATTTTAAACTGTTCCACTGGTAATGTTTCTGTTAGAATTTGGCTAAGTTTTCTTCATAGAAGTTGTTCCTTATTGTCTTAACTTTATTTTTCTTCTTGAATCACTCCATTTGGAGTTTTGTAACCCAAGTTATAGCCATTAGAACATGGCTAGCCGGATTTGGTTTAACCCAAAATTCTGGGCAAATTCTGGGTTTTGGCAATTTTTGTGGTTGAATGCAGGTGGATTTTCAAATAAGTTGTGGTCAAAATTTGGGTTTGTTTTCTTCATAAAAGTTTAAGTTCTATGTCTCAGCTTTCTACTGGTATAATTTTAGGTCATTTGGACATTCCTAGACCAAGTTATGGTCATTTGTGTAACTACTATTCATTTGGTCATTTTTGTACAGGTCAGTTTGCCAAATTCTGATTTGGCCAATTTGTTCACTAAGTTATGGTCATTTTCTGGGCATAATTCCTGAATGAAAAATGTGCCATTTTGTGTCTAGTTTCATTCCCAATTAGCCTCACACCAATTGGGTTGGTAAATTTTCAGTTTTGCTCTCTGAAAGGGACCTAGGTCATGCTGCTTGTAGAATAACCATAACCAATTCGAATTTAAACTTAGTTCCAACACTTCACACACACCTCAAATGGTCACACTTGAACATTACTCAACTCAAATAAGGTTAACTATATCATTTGGCTAATTCTCAAATTTTTCTCCCTAAACCCTTGGTGCTAAGAACCTTAATTCATAAAATTCAAATATAATGCATTCTAAACATCTATCCATAGTTTACATACATAATTCAACCTAAGCAACCATTCAAATGCATCAAATTCACTCATTTCAAATCCTAACTAAGGCTGGCCGAAATTTATGTTTGGTCTCTCAACCATGTTTTCTTTTGATTTTAAAATTGAAATCTAAGTTAATTTAACTCATAGCATGTATTTTAAACTAAAAATGTCAATTTAATTCCTTACCTCAACTTTGGAGTTCACTCCACCAAGTTATTCTCTTTTCCTTCTTTCTTTCTTCTTCAATCCCCTTCTTAAGTTGAGGTAACAAACTTTTTTGAGGTTTTTATGGGAAATATTAAGGTTAAGTAAGGGATTTCAAGCTTGAGTGCAAGCTTTCATGGTGGACAAACATGGATATGAGAGGGAGAGAGAGGGTTCGGCTTTTGGGTGAGGGAAGCAAATGATACTTTTTTTTTCTTATGTTATTTTGTCTTAATTAACAGATTTTAACTTTGTAAAATTTGGTAGGAAAAATAAATTCAATTATG
Organism: Hevea brasiliensis; assembly: GCF_030052815.1. Taxonomy (NCBI): domain Eukaryota; kingdom Viridiplantae; phylum Streptophyta; class Magnoliopsida; order Malpighiales; family Euphorbiaceae; genus Hevea; species Hevea brasiliensis. Next base: position 84,918,645 of record NC_079494.1, on the reverse strand, counting down.
ACATCATAATTGATGTCATCCATAATGTAATAACCTTTTTATTTTCTCCTTTTTTTTTGAATTTTTCCTTAGTTCTTTAATTTAATTCTTGATCCCGAAATTTTCTTTTCTCTAATTTTGTTGGATAGTTAGGTCAGGAGTCAGCTCAAGGGGTGAATTGACTAAATTGCCCCTCGCGCGATTCGACCCAATTTGCAAGTAATCCAATATTTCTTCCTAATCCCTGACCTAATTATTTGACCTACTTAACAATTCTTTTTTTTGTGATTTTCTCTTTTCCACTTTGTTCATAATAGTCTTAAGGACCGCAACGTCACATTTTATGATTCGAAATTTGAGTTTAAATTGACCTCGTAGTCCTTCCCGAGAAGGTCACCCATCGCTGTGACTCTCGGCTCATTTAACTTCTTGTGTTCTGTTTTTCTTATTTATACTTAACTATTTGACAATTACTAATTATTTGTTTTCAGGGTTTATCTAGTTGTCTTAGATGTGATTATAATTCCCTTAATTATCTGGACTGACACCGATCACTAGAACAATAAAATATACCAGACTATGCATATAGGGGTGTTACACTAATAGTGGGTTAGGAAAGAGAAAGCACTTTGGAGGATCTAGCTCATGCGAATCGGGTAGAGATAGATATTCTGGACAAAAACCACCCGATTGGATCAGCAAACTCAACAGAAACCCAAAAATGTACTGTCAAATCGACTTTTTGAAACTTGTGGTTAACCACATAGTGGGGTATGTTATAGAGCCATAGGATCATGTTTTAATTGTGGAGAGACTGGTCATTTTGCTAAGGATTGTATAAATCCATGCCATTCTGGATCATTGACTACACTAGAGAGATCAACCCAAGTTTTTACCCCAAAGAGTTCACCACCAGTTAGTAGAGGCAGAGGTAGAGGGGTAGTACACCTGGAAGTCAGAATGCTATGAATCAGCCATAACAAGGTGATGCACTAGCTAGAGTATACACTATGCGGCAGAGGGAAGAGGCTGAGACTTCTAATATTGTTGCTATTACTTTCTCAATTTTTAACTAAGATATATATATATATATATATATATATATATATATATATATATATATATATATATATATATATATATGTATTGTTTGACCCGGGGTCTGCATACTTTTATGTTAGTGCCAGCATTGTTTGCCTTCCTGCTGTCCCTCATATAAAAATAAATTTTAATATGTTAGTGACTAGTCTTTTTAGAATTAGTTTTGAAAGAGTTTGCTAGTGTAAGACACTTCCTAGAATACAATAAATTATTGAAAATCGATAAACAAAAGAGTTGTAGAATTAAAAATTTAAACAGTTGGTTCAGATGTAACAAAGAAATGTTATGAATATGAGTAAGATTGTTGACTAGAATGGTCAGAGGACCAATGATTAGATAAATATTTTTAACATGACCTCAATGGTCATTCAATAAGGAAACATGAATCAAAATATTAGACTAGTAAGAAAAGATTAGTGTTATATAAACAAATTGAATGTTATATTAGATTGTTAAAGTCTTACACAAACTTAAAGGAAAGAAGATTATACGATTCTATAGAAGGGAGAAAAACTAATTTCTCACTCCATAGGATCACACAAGGTCCTAGAAAGAGTGGATTCATTAGCACACAAAATTACTTACCTCTAAAAAGGTGAAATGAATTTAAATTCAACATATGATGGTGAAACTCATAAAGATCTTAGTACATGAGGTGAAGCAACTGAGAAATAAATGTATACATTTAGTTAAGGTGTTATGGACCATCATTCAAGCTAGGAAGCTACTTAGGAACAAGAGGAGGATATGACAAGGCAGCACCCACAGTTGTTCAGAGACTAAAATCAGGTAAAATTTCAAGATGAAATTTATTTTAAGGGGGAGAGAATTGTAACACCCCTATATTCAGTAGTGCGATCTACTGTTTCGGTGACTAGTGTTTGTCCAGACAGCTAGAATGCCTGGAACTACACTTAAATGTTGGTGAGGAGACATGAAATAATGAAATACAATAGAGGAAAATATAAGAACAACAAAGGAAAAATAAGAGCAATGAAATGTGATTAAGTTAAACGAGTCAAAAACCGTAGCAATGGGTGACCGCACTTGGAAGTTGTGGCGAGGACCGTTGACTAGCATTGGATCGCGGTGAACCCTGGGAAATATTTTTAAGATTTAAATAAACATCTATTGAGGTATAAATGACATTAGAAATGTCAAAGAAAAAATTAATTAATTAGTACAAAGAAAAAATAAAAAAATCGAAAAACTAACAAAAAGCAGTGTTACCGAAAAATCAAAAATACAAACCGAATAGGGGCATTTTGGCCAATTGACACCCCGAGTTGACTTTTGACCTAAATGTCCATAAAAAAAATTAGTAGTGTTAAATTTTGAAAATACCACAAAAATTAGAAGTCAAATATATAGAATAAATAAAAGGAAATTAGGAAAATGGGGGGATTAAATGCAATTGTGAAAACTTTGGATTATAATAAGATTTAAATGGATTTAGTGGAGCACTAAGGGGTGTTTAAACAACAAATGGACAGGTGTATAGCCACTCACCATCTTCTTCTTCATCATTTTTCACTTTGGCTGAATTCCATTTCCCATTCAAAACCTCTATGGCCATCCTCGCCTTAAGCTCTCTCTCTCATGGTTTAAGCCAACATTTTTCAATCTTCCTTCACTAAAGTTTGTTTATACATCTTGGGCAACATATTGGGAACAAGAAAGAAGAGTTTTAGTGAAGATTTGAGCAAGCTCCAAAAGAGGTAATGTCCAAACTCCTTCCTTTCTTAAGTAAAGTTTATGTTTAGTTTGAGATAAGTGATTTGGTGAAGAAATTTTAAAGTTTTGAGGAGCTATTGATATATCCAATTTTGGGCAGCCATGGACTCTCATGGTTAATGAATTATTCTTACATATATTTATTGGGAATTCATGTTGATTAAGGTGATTTAATGTCCTAGTAAGTTATTTCCATGTGTATGTAGTGATTGTGCTTTGAAATTGAAGTTGAAGAAAATATGGGAAACTTTGGCAATTTGGAGCAATTCGACTGCCTTATGACTTGTAGAATAATGCTTGAATTCATGAAGATTATTTGATGAAGTGTTGTTGTAACATCCTCACTTTAGCTAGTTCGTACAGTCGACTGTTCCGGTGACCAATGTCGGTCCGGGCAGCTAGAATATTTGAAATTATAATTAGACTAAAGTGGGGAGTTATAAAGAAACTAAATAATGCTCATAAAAATGAAGGAAAATTTATAGGAATGAAATACAATAAGGATAAACGAGCCGAAACCCAAGTGATGAGTAACCCAAAGGGGAAGTGACGATGAAGGCCGTTAACAACCCTAGACCGGAGGAAAATTTATAAAATAATTTTTGAGACTCCAGAGAAGGGTCATTGAGATTCCTATGGCATTAGAATGCCAAGAAAATGCTTCAAAAAAATTTTCTATCGGTACACACAATTTTGGCTCGTTAAGCCAAACGGAGGGCATTTTGGTCATTTCATCTTTAGAGATAATTTTTGACTAACTTGTCCATTTATGTAAGTGAATTATATGACATAACATCAAATATTGATAAAAAAATTATTTAAAAATGAATAGGAAAAGAAAGAAAAGAAAATGGAAGTAAATTAGCTTTATTACATAAGCATTATGTAAGCATGAGATAATAAATATGCTTTGGCCAATCAAAAATCACTAAATATATTAAAAATAAATTAAAAAGAGAAATAATAAGTCAAATTTTCAAAAAGCCATCTACCCTTATCTCCTTCTCCAAGCTGAACCACCTTCATTGCCTTGTCCACCATTTTCAAGCTAACCAAAGCTTGATTTTCTTGGTTCTCACCCATTAAAACCTAAGTTTCCCAACACAAAAACTTGTTCTTTCATCTTGGTGAATCTTTTGGGAGCAAAAAGAAGTGAAAAAGAAGAACCCTAGCAAGTTTGAATTTCACTCCATTAGAGGTTAGTGACTAAACTTGATTTTTATCTTTCAAATCATATTGAAGGAGTGGTAATTGATGCAAATTTGTAAGAAAATTTAGTAAACATCATGTGTATGTCTTTCTTAAAATTCCAACAGCCTTGAACTTGGTAGGGTTTTGAAGAATTCTTAGAATTAAAATGGTATAGTGGCTGCCCTTAACATTAATCTATTGGTTACGATAGTGAAAGGTAAGTGAATGCAAGTTTTGAAATGGTTGAGCTAGGGTTTGAGCATGAAATTGAGACTTGTTCATGTATTTGGTGAAAGAGAGTTTTAATGGTCAATTATTGACCATTTGGTAGTGTGTGAATCAAAAATGAAGTGGTTTGTGTAGTGGGAATTGAGTTTAGTGTAGCTGCCCTTGGTGACCTGTAGGACTGGGCATGAGTCCAGCAGGTTTGGGCAGCAATAACTTGAATTGTAGAGGTTCAATTGGTGGAAGGCCAATTGGACATGAAACCAGACACATAATGGCACAACTTTGGTGAAGAAACCATGCCCATTAAACCAAACCAAGTTGACCTAAAGATTGCCTTAATCTGGGTGACCTGCATTCTGCCTGGGCAAAAGGACTAAATAAACAGTGCTTAGTCATTTAGCCATAACTCTTTGTACAAAGGTCCAATTAACCTGAACTTTTACCAGCAACAAGCTGAGATATATACCTACAAGTTTGATGAAGAAACCTAACCCAAATAATGACCATAACAGATTTAAAAAGTGACTTGCAGTCACTGCTGAAAATACTGTAGATTTGGTCGGTCCAGAAAATCTAGAAAATTTGTAATCTGGCCAGTTGTGGTTTTTGGGCCATAATTTGAGTTACAAAACTCCAAATGGAGTGATTCAAAAAAGGAAATGTAACTGGACAAAATAAGGAACAACTTTCATGTTGACCACTTTGCCATATTCCCACTGCAAAAATAACTAATGGAATAGTAAACACAAAGCTTGAAATCTGAAAATTTTGAACAATTAACATTAAGCTTAGAATGGTATTGGCAACCAATACCAACAATTTTAGAATGCAAAATGTGGTATGTTGGGAGTATTAAAACCAATGTACCTATTGTCCATGTAAAAGTCAACATTTTTGTTGACTAATAAATTGAATAGTACACCTGAAGGAACGGAAGCGTGAAAAACACAAGATTATACCATTGAATTCAAAAATTTTCACCTAGGGTCACATGCACCATGCAAGATTTATTTTTATCTATTTGATTTCAATGATAAACAACATATTAAAACTCTTTTAATATGTTTTTGGATCTGTATTTGCCATTTAAGATTTTAAAATTAATCAGATTAATTTTAGAACCCTAAATTAAATCAAGAACGATTACACTAACCTCTTGATGTGCTGCAGCGTGTCTGCGCCTTTAAGATTCGTCTTCAGGACACCAGATGTTGTCCCTCTAGCTTGTCTACACCAAGAACACCTATGGCAGCCCTTGAACAGCTTCTAAAGCCTTTTCTATTAATTAGAAATTCAAGTTCTGCCTTTTAAGAGATTAGAGATGTAAACAGGACACTAGAAATAATTTCTAGTGTTCTTAATTCAAGAGATTGATGGCTAATCTCTTTGAATTGATGAGAGATGAAGAGAAATAGCTGGAGAGGCTCAAAGTGGCGTGACAATTGAGAGAAGAGGCTGCTGGTTATGTTTTCTTTCCATGACCACACTTAAATAGCTAGGTTAACACATTAAACCCTAGCCACATGTCACCTTTTGATTAGCTCTAGGTTTAAGTGACCCAATCACATTGTGCCTAATGTCAAACCTATATTTAATCTTGATTTTAATCATCTTACATGATTAAAAAACATTTGGCAAGCTTATGTGTTATGCCATGTGTCACCATCTTATGGTGCCACGTGTCACACTGTGAAATGACCAAAATGCCCCTGTGTCTTAATTTTGAGTTCTTAACCCAAAATAATTATTTTCTTCTTCTAATTAATTTATATCAAATATAAATTAATTAATTAATCTCTATTAATTAATTTCTCATCAATTAAAATTAAATTCACATTTAAACACTTTAAATATAAATTTAATTTATACTACACATCCAATAATCTAGATTTGGTTTCAAGTCATGCTAGGGACTTTGCAATTTAATTGCAAACCAAATCTATTTAATTAATCAATTAAACTCTTTAATTAATTAATTAAATCATATTTAAATAGGTGATAACTTGTGTATGTGTGTGACTTACTAGGCTCATCACTAATTGGCAATGAGACATGATATCAACTCTTAATATCATCAGAACTCTTTCTTACCATAAATGATTTCTCTAAATCATTTTATGAACCTCATAGACCATGGTTAACACCTAGCATAGCATGCCATGGCCACCCAATTAGTAATAAGATTTACCTTAAATGAACCTATAATCATATGTTACCATGCACTAGAATCTCTGTTACAAAAATCCCAACTCAAGCTGGAGTCATGGTTTATGTCAAACTCCATTTGCTATGAATATTATGTTCTCTTTTAATTCCAGTTCTTGATTAAAAGATTTTTCTCATCAGAAACTCTTTTCTGAATAAATCTATCTGTCCTGGTCAGAAACTTGAAACATCAAGAACAATTAAATGAACATAGGATTTTATCTCTATTTACTTAGAGGAACATATTCCTTCTTGATCAACATCTACCTCCATATATAACTAGCAGGAGCCAACACATGCCCATATACCCATACATAGTACAAGTATGAAAGCAGTATCAAACTCAAACTACCTATATACAAGATAACTGTGCTATCTCAGGTCTAAAGATTATATGCACTGATATGATTTATGACAAAACATTGACAAGAGTAAACTCCATGTGCTTGTCATAAGTGTCACTGGTTCGGCCTACTTATCATTTATAAGTGCCTATCAAGTTTGTTATATGGCATGAGACTCACCATTCCATCTTATTTATATCTCATATAAATAACTTGGGAACAAACATGAATACAATTTTTCTGGATAAGTCATGTCCTTATTATGAAGTATCCTCGATTGTGAACCTATTTATGATACTTTGTGCTAGAAATATTGTCACTCATATTCTTAACAACTTAAGAATAATATTTCTAACAAAACATCAATAGACCTTTTCTATTACACATAAATATATTATGTAAACGGAAAAGTGGAAATGCCTTTTATTATTAAAAATATGTACAAGATACATACTAAATGATATGCTCTAGGGCATACTACTAACAATCTCCCACTAGCACTAGAGCCATTCATTACAATATCTTAGACCTATCTTCTCAAGATGTCGGTCTAATCGAGTGCGTGACATAGGCTTAGTGAATGGATCACCTGGATTTTCACCGATGCTATTTTCTACATGGCTACATCGCCGCCCAACTATTTCTCCGATAATGTGGTAGCGCCTTTCTATGTGTTTGGATTTCGGTGAGACCTTGGTTCCTTAGCTCAGATGATCGCTTCCATTGTTGTCACAGTGTAATGGAACCGCCGACTCAATGGAAGGAACTCTGTAAGTTCTGTCACGAACTTCTTCATCCAAACGACTTCTTTTGCAAAGATTCGATGCAAAGAATATACTCGACCTCGAGTGGAATCTGCGATCGTGCTCGCTTGGAACTCTTCCAACCGATCGCACCTCCATTACAAATGAACACATATCCAGAGGTAGATTTTCTATCATCGATATCTGATTGGAAATCAGAATCAGTATAACCATCCAATTGCAAGTCTCCACCTCCATAAATCAAGAATAAATCCTTAGTTCTTCTCAAGTACTTAAGGATATTCTTGACAGCTATCCAGTGTTCCAAACCTGGATTGGATTGATACCTGCTAGTCAAACTAACAAAGATATGCGATATCCGCCTAGTACACAACATTGCATACATTAAACTTCCAATAGCCGAAGCATATGGAATCCTGGCCATCTTATCTCTTTCTTCAGGTGTCTTTGGAGACATCTCTTTAGAAAGATAGATACCATGTCTCACTGGTAACAATCCTCTCTTGGAATCAAGCATGTTAAACCTCTTTAACACCTTTTCCAAGTATAGACTTTGGGATAAACCAATTATTCTTTTCGCTCTATCTCTATAGATGCGAATCCCAAGAATATAGGTTGCCTCCCCTAAGTCTTTCATGGAGAATGTATTTGACAATCATAACTTTATAGTCGTCAACATACCTGTATCATTACCCATCAACAGTATGTCATCCACATATAAGACAAGGAAAGTGATAGCACTGTCACTAACCTTCTTATATACACATGGCTCATCCTCATTTTTGATAAAACCAAAAGATTTAATGGCTTCATCAAAACGGATGTTCCAACTCCTCGAAGCTTGTTTCAACCCATAAATGGATCGCTTTAGCTTGCATACCTTGGAACCATCTTGGGATTCAAATCCCCTAGGTTGTTCCATGAAAATGTTTTCTTCAATGTATCCATTGAGAAAAGTTGTTTTGACATCCATCTGCCAAATCTCATAATCATAGTATGCAGCTATTGCTAATAAAATCCTAATTGATTTAAGCATGGCAACAGGAGAGAAAGTCTCCTCATAGTCTATTCCTTGCCTTTGGCGAAACCCTTTCGCTACTAGCCTTGCCTTATAGGTCTCTACCTTTCCATCAGAACCAATTTTCTTCTTGAAAACCCATTTGTTCCCTATAGGTACAATACCTTCAAGTGGGTCAACAAGATCCCAAACTTGATTCTTATACATGGAATCAATCTCGGATTTCATAGCATCAATCCATTTTGAAGAGTCTATATCTGATATAGCTTCTTCATAGGTAAGTGGATCATCTCCATGATCTACTTCTTCATGAGTAGACAACTCTTGTTCTTCTTCATGAAGAAAACCATATCTCACTGGTGGGTGAGATACCCTGGTTGTTCAATGAGGAACAGCTGTAGATGTTTCATCAATGGGTATAGGTTGACTAGATGGATCTATATCCATCTGATCTGTTGGTTGGTCAGAATTCTCCAATTCTAACTCTATTTGCCTTCCTTTGCCTCCTTCTTGAACAAACTATTGTTCAAGAAATGTGGCATCTCTTCTTATCACAACCTTTTGTGAAGTAGACAAATAAAAATAATATCCAAAACTATCTTTTGGATATCCAACAAATCGACCTCTTTCTGAACTGGTCTCCAATTTATCAGTGTTCAGCTTTTTGATATAAGCTGGACAACCCCAAATCTTAACATGCTTAAGACTTGGTTTTCTTCCATGCCATATCTCATAAGGTGTGGAAGAAAATGATTTTGATGGAATCCTATTCAGAATATATAAAGCTGATTCTAATGCAAATCCCCAAAAGGAGATTGGCATATCAGTATAGCTCATCATACTACGTACCATATCCAATAGGGTACGATTTCTCCTTTCAGATACACCATTCATATGTGGCGTTCCTGGAGGAGTCAGCTGAGAAACAATGCCATGCTCTCTCAAGTATTCATCAAATTCAGTACTCAAATATTCACCTCCACGATCTGATCGAAGAGCTTTAATACTTTTTCCTGTTTGATTTTCTACTTCAGATTTAAATTCCTTAAACTTTTCAAAGGATTCATGTTTGTATTTCATCAAATACAAATACCCAAACCTTGATTTATCATCAGTAAAGGTAATAAAATAATGAAAACCCCTCTAGCCATTTCTTTAAACGGACCACATACATCACTATGTATTAGTTCCAAAATATTTTCAGCTCTTAGCCCTTGTCCAACAAAGGGTGATCTAGTCATTTTGCCTTGAAGGCAAGATTCACAAGTTGGAGTAGGCTCAGAGCCCAATGAGGATAGAATCCCCATTTTCTCTAATTTTGCAATCCTATCTTCTGCAACATGACATAACCTTAAGTGCCAAATATATTTTGAACTTGAGTTGGTTTTCACCATGGCATTGTATTCTTTTAGATCACTTGCATTCAATTTGTGTTTGTCATTATTATCCAAATAATAAAGACCATCATTCATATAACCCGAACCAACATATTTATTTCCAAAATAAATATTGCAAACATCATCTATGAACTGAAATTCATAGCCATTTCTAGTCAAACTAGATATAGAAATGATGTTCTTAAAAGCATCAGGTACATATAAAATATTATCCAAACACAAAACATGTCCAAACATGTAAAAAGATTTAGATCCTATGGCTAAAGCTTCAACAGTTGAGCCATTGCCAATCCGGACTCTAATATCTTGAGAACGCAAGCTGCTACTGTTTGCTAGTTCCTGCATATCATTAGAAATGTGAGAACTGGCACCAGTATCTAAAACCCAAGCTGTAGATGAACTATGAGTATCATCATAATCTAAATAACAAGATATGGACATACCTTCCAAAGGTGTATCCTTCTTGTCCTTCAGAGAAGCAAGATACTGCAGGCGGTTCCTTTTCAGTGCCCATCCTTTTGGCAGTGGAAACACTTTCCTTTGCCTCCATCAGCTTTAGTCTTCCTTTTCTGTTTAGCTATTTTCTTGGAAGGACCAGGAATCTGAGGTTTCTTTTTCTTATTGCCCTTCTTCTTGTTGGACTTTCCAGCTGAAGAAGATGCAACCAAAGCTACCTCTTTTCCTTTATTGCCCAGCATATTCTTTTGGGCAATAACCAGCATGTTGAGTAATTCAGCTAAGGTGCATTCCTGTTTAGTCATATGGAAATTTGTCACAAAATTCCCAAAAGACTCAGGAAGGGACTGAAGGATCAAATCCGTTTGTAATTGGAAATCCATGTTGAAGTCAAGATGTTCCAACTGCTCAATCAGCCGAATCATCTTGTGGACATGATCCCCAACATTCATCCCTCGGACATCCTCATACGGAATAAGCTCTAGATATCTCTTACCTAGCATTCTGCTTGTGCTCACCATACAACTCTTGTAGGTGAAGGAGGATCTCACTCGCACTCTGCATGTTCTCATGTTGCTTCTGTAACTCATTACTCATAGAAGCAAGCATGTAACACTTAGCTCTCATATCATGCTCCTTCCACTTGTCCAAAGTTTCATGTTCCTCTTGTGTGGCCTCTGGAGGTAAGGGACCAGGAACATTTGAATCTAGAACATATCCTATATGTTCAAGGTTCAGGACAAGTTTCAAATTTCTTAGCCAATCAGACAGATTAGGTCCTGTCAACCTGTTGTGATCAAGTATGCTTGCAAGGATATTGGATGGTGGTAGTTGTTTTGTGCTCATTTTTATCAGAAAATTAACTGCAGAAAATAACCAGATTAATTAGTAAATGTATCATATAATTAACCAAAATGATTATGGTCTTTTAATCAAATTGGTCCTCCCACTAACTTACCGAATCCTACACTTCCAAAGTAGAAACCGGAAATCCTAGTTGGATGGATTTCTAGTGGATGATTGAATTCTTATAATTCTATTGATCATCCTCAGGTACATCCATTATTGGAATTACAATAAACTATAAGTGAGCAACTCCTTGCCCATCACATCTCATTTGAGGTTCAATCCTTTACCTAGCCCCTAATGCTCAAAATCTCAGGTACATCCATTATTGACTTATCTTGCATTAGTTAAGTTGATCCCATTGAGCCAGTAATTATGCAAATAATTTTAATGTACTCAGGTACATCCAATATTGGCCACCAAACCATTTACATATTTACAACATCTCATGCTTAACAATTATTCTTAAGAAAATCTCTTAAATTAATTGCATCTCATGCAACTATTTAAAATTTCTTAAAATAATTGCCCCAATAGAGGGCTTATGTTATAATTACTTTAATTATAGCATTTCCAACTTAATCATTTGTTTGGAAGATTTTATAGCCATCCTAATTCCTATTAAGGTCTCACTTTGCACATTATCCATTTAGCATGCATATATCATATAATTGCATACATTCCCATACATCTCATGCATTCATGGATAAGCAGTAAATATGGTATGATCATGGACTTTCTAAGGGATTCAATTCTGAGCCACCAAGAATTGAATCAGGGCATTCCTAGGTGCATTTCATTCATTCATTTTACAAGAGTTGCTGAAGGAGTACATAATCAACACTTGATATTGAATTCCTCCCACTGGTCCCACCAATGCTCTTGACCTCCTTGAACTTCTTGCAATCCAATATTACATAGTAATCCTTGGCATACCAAGGCGAATATACAAGAACTTAAATAAATGAAATTACAACCCAAAAATATTACAAACTTAATAATACATGCCCAAAATAAATTAAAATAAATTAATTAATTTACAATCCCAAAGAAACATAAAAGAAATAAATCCAATCACATTGGTCTTTTATTGTCCATGTTCATCCATCATGCATATCACTATTTAACAATTAAATAAAACATACATACTTAAATTAAATTGAATATCTCATATTCAACTTAAAAATCCAGATTTGAATATGATTCAAATAAATTTAAAAATTCATATTTGAATCTCATTCAAACAAATTTAAAATTTCAGATTTGAATCACATTCAAACAACTTCAAAAATTCAGATTTAAATCACATTCAAACATTTTTTAAAAAATCAGATTTGAATCACATTCAAATATTTTTTAAAAAATCAGATCTGAATTTTATTGAATCAATTTTAAAAAATCAGATTTAAATATGATTCAAACAACTTTAAAATTCAGATTTGAATCACATTCAAACAACTTTTAAAATTCAGATTTGAATCACATTCAAACAATTTTTTAAAATTCTGATTTGAATCATAATTTAATTGTGTGATTAAAACAACTAATTAAACACTTTAATTAGTCAAAGAATAGGCCTTAGATCATACAACAATTGCAGAATTAAAAGCCAAACCTTGATCCACCCATGGAACCATTGTTGCCGCCACCAATGGTGGCTTCACCATGTGTGCCGCTACACCTCATGATCCAACCAGCAATGAATCTCTTGATCTCATGATCAAACACACAATTAAATTATATAATCAACAATCTAAATGGCAAATATAGTGGCTCTGATACCAATTGAAGGAACGTAAGCGTGAAAAACACAAGATTATACCATTGAATTCAAAAATTTTCACCTAGGGTCACATGCACCATGCAAGATTTATTTTTATCTATTTGATTTCAATGATAAACAACATATTAAAACTCTTTTAATATGTTTTTGGATCTATATTTGCCATTTAAGATTTTAAAATTAATCAGATTAATTTTAGAACCCTAGATTAAATCAAGAACGATTACACTAACCTCTTGATGTCTTTGCAAGATCTGCGCCTTTGAGATTCGTCTTCAGGACACCAGATGTTGTCCCTCTAGCTTGTCCACACCAAGAACACCTATGGCAGCTCTTGAACAGCTTCTAAAGCCTTTTCTATTAATTAGAAATTCAAGTTCTGCCTTTTAAGAGATTAGAGATGTAAATAGGACACTAGAAACAATTTCTAGTGTTCTTAATTCAAGAGATTGATGGCTAATCTCTTTGAATTGATGAGAGATGAAGAGAAATAGCTGGAGAGGCTCAAAGTGGCGGGACAATTGAGAGGAGAGGCTGCTGGTTATGTTTTCTTTTCATAACCACACTTAAATAGCTAGGTTAACACATTAAACCCTAGCCACATGTCACCTTTTGATTAGCTCTAGGTTTAAGTGACCCAATCACATTGTGCCTAATGTCAAACCTATATTTAACCTTGATTTTAATCATCTTACATGATTAAAAAACATTTGGCAAGCTTATGTATTATGCCATGTGTCACCATCTCATGGTGCCACGTGTCACACTGTGAAATGACCAAAATGCCCCTGTGTCTTAATTTTGAGTTTTTAACCCAAATTAATTATTTTCTTCTTCTAATTAATTTATATCAAATATAAATTAATTAATTAATCTCTATTAATTAATTTCTCATCAATTAAATTCATATTTAAACACTTTAAATATAAATTTAATTTATACTACACATCCAATAATCTAGATTTGGTTTCAAGTCATGCTAGGGACTTTGCAATTTAATTGCAAACCAAATCTATTTAATTAATCAATTAAACTCTTTAATTAATTAATTAAATCATATTTAAATAGGTGATAACTTGTGTATGTGTGTGACTTACTAGGCTCATCACTAATTGGCAATGAGACATGATATCAACTCTTAATATCATCAGAACTCTTTCTTACCATAAATGATTTCTCTAAATCATTTTATGAACCTCATAGACCATGGTTAACACCTAGCATAGCATGCCATGGCCACCCAATTAGTAATCAGATTTACCTTCAATGAACCTATAATCATATGTTACCATGCACTAGAATCTCTCTGTTACAAAATCCCAACTCAAGCTGGAGTCATGGTTTATGTCAAACTCCATTTGCTATGAATATTATGTTCTCTTTTAATTCCAGTTCTTGATTAAAAGATTTTTCTCATCAGAAACTCTTTTCTGAATAAATCTATCTGTCCTGGCCAGGAACTTGAAACATCAAGAACAATTAAATGAACATAGGATTTTATCTCTATTTACTTAGAGGAACAGATTCCTTCTTGATCAACACCTACTTCCATATATAGCTAGCAGGAGCCAACACATGCCCATATACCCATACATAGTACAAGTATGAAAGCAGTATCAAACTCAAACTACCTATATATAAGATAAGCTGCTATCTCAGGTCTAAAGATTATATGCATCGATATGATTTATGACAAAACATTGACAAGAGTAAACTCCATGTGCTTGTCATAAGTGTCACCGGTTGACCTACTTATCATTTATAAGTGCCTATCAAGTTTGTTATATGGCATGAGACTCACCATTCCATCTTATTTATATCTCATATAAATAACTTGGGAACAAACATGAATACAATCTTTCTGGATAAGTCATGTCCTTATTATGAAGTATCCTCGATTGTGAACCTATTTATGATACTTTGTGCTAGAAATATTATCACTCATATTCTTAACAACTTAAGAATAATATTTCTAACAAAATATCAATGGACCTTTTCTATTACACATAAATATATTATGTAAACGGAAAAGTGGAAATGCCTTTTATTATTAAAAATATGTACAAGATACATACTAAATGATATGCTCTAGGGCATACTACTAACAACACCTACACTTGAATTTCAAGAATTGTATAATTTAAAAGTGTAACATGTCCTAGTACACCTAGCAAGATTGGTTTGGATAGGTTGGCATGCCAATAGGGTTCTGTCAGTAGTACTGTATATGGCTTCATACCATTTTGTGTTTTTTGGCCTCACGTGCCATTCTGTGACATAATAGCCTTTGGTTATGTTGGTTGAGTTGTTATATTTGGGTTTTATCCCTAATAATTATTACAGCTTATTAGCTGGATTGATGAATATATATATGTAATTTGGTGGTGGAAGTTATATGTAATATTTGGGAGTGTTATGTGTATCCATTATTATAATTGAACTTTGTAATTTAGGATTATATTTGGTGTATTAAATGTAATTGTAATCTGCCAAAATTACTTATAATGTGAAGTGAGGAATGGATTTGGTACCATACCAAATCAAAATTAGGTATGAGAAGTTTAAATTTAGCAAGTTGAATGTATGTGTAATTGGAGTTTGAAGAAAGTGTAAAGGGCAGTATGCATTTCAGCTTATAACCTAAATGTGTGTAACCAATTGGTATGAGGCCAATTGGAGGTGAAACTAGGCACAAAATGTGCCAACTTTCATATTGGAAGCATACCAAAATTCTATCCAGAAAGTGACACTAAAACTGACCTAATCCGGAATTGCAAACTTGGTAACCCAGAAATTGACCATTTGAATAGTAGTCAGTCTTTTAGCCACAACTCACTCAAAATAGGTCCAAATAACCTGAAATTTATACCGTTGGAAAGCTTAGACATAGGGCTACATTTTTGTAAAGACCACCAAACCAAAAAATGACCATAAGCAAGTCAAAATGCTTGCATAAATTTGGGTATAAAACCTGCCAGAATTGGAAATGACCTAAGTTCACAATAAAAAGGCAATTTGACCAGCAATAGTAAAATGACCATAACTTGGTCCAGAAAACTCCAAATGACATGAAATTAGTGCCAAAATGTCACTAAGACAAAAATCTATGATTTTGCTCTTTTGATTAGAAGCTAAAAAGCAAGGAAAACAAGATATTTAGCTAAAGCAATCTAGCATATAAAATCTGAAAAATGGCAATAAAATGCAATAAGCTTTAAAATGGAATTGGTAACATATACCAACACTTAGAGACTATAAAATGTGACAAATTAGGAACATTAAAATTGACTCACTTAGTGTGTATTAAAGGTCAACATTATAGGTTGACTGATGAAATGAATTAAGGGAAATAGTACCAAGAAAATTTAGATATTAGATTTTATTATTAGAATCAATTTAACTGAGTATTGAAACACTTTAAATTGTGTGTTTCAGTTGAAAAAGATATTGAAAAGCATAAGGAACATTGAGTCAAGGCCTAGAGGCGACTCAAAATAGGTCTGTGCACAATACTTTTTATAATCACTACTTTTACTAGAAAATTTATTTAGAGAAATGAGTTATGAATAATTTTTTATTGTTTTGGCTTTGGGAATTTTATTTGGAAATTATTGTGTTACCTACTTTGTAAATGGAAATTTTGAAATAAAATGTGATTTGTGGTTAGTATAAAACATTTAAATATTGTAATTTGAAATTGTTTTTTATTCACACTTGGCATGGCAATATCACTATGTTCCTCCTCCATTTATGGGGTGAGTATGACTATATTCCTCCCTTTTTGACTTGCCAGTCTGAGGTGAGGATGGATGGGTACTCATTATCTGGCTAGCCACCTCCCTCATTGATTTCGATTAATGGGGTGAGTATGCCTTATCGTGGTGTACAACACGGCATGTTCAAAAAAATTTGTGTCATGACCTAAGTTGTGTTATTAATTAGCAACACTGTGTTCTTTAATTGTTTAATCAAATTTGTGTTATATGAGCTCTGAAAATTGAGACATGAAATTGTGAATTTTTTGAATTGCAAATTGTCAATAAAAGTTTTATATACCGCATTTTAAATTATTATTGTGCACCACTGAGTAAATTTTACTCAGCAATAGCCTTTTCATTGCTGTCGCAGGTAGACAGACAGATAAAGCAATAGAGTAGGTTGTTTGTGCTACACTTTTGGGATTTTTCTTGGCATTTTGAGTATACCACCTCCTTGTAATTTTTATTGTATTGTATGTGAATTGTATGTATATATTGTACTTGGTCTTGAGCAGTTGTAAAATAAAGTTGTAAATTATTTTGGATTGTCAAAATGTTGTATTATAATTCTCTTATTTCAGCTTTTGAAATACTCATTTATTTTTCACTTTATCTTTGGAATTGCTGAAAATGATATTGAATTGAGTTTGAACTGTGTTGAGGACACTGATTTGAGTTGAGCCATATTGGAGTTTGGGATTAAACAAATATATTGGAAGTACTTTTTATAGGTTTTTGAATAACTGTTTTGCTCCAAATACAAATGGCACTCAGCCAAAATTTTTACAGAAATTATTGATAATTAAGATTTGTTATTTTGTTTCACTTCAGTTTAAAAAAAAAAAAATTTCAACACTTGTCAAAAGTGCTCACCATTATAAAAAGAAATAAGAAAAGGTTTAAAATCCCTTGTAGTGTATTTCATGGGTTATCAGTAGACGAAGTTTGGTAATTCATTAGGTATACTACAGGATCATGTTATGCCTTACGGAGGGGTAAGGTGTGACATTGGAAGTTAATCCAGGATACGATGACATAAGGGAAGCTGTCCTCTAATGCTGAGGTCTAAACTTTGCTTTAGAAATGAAAAATGAAAAGAAAAAGAAAAGGTAAAAAATAGTGTAAGGGTTTAGGATTTCATAAATGTTACCTAAAGTGAGCTCAACGGCAATATTGAATGAAATGGAGAAAAGAAAGAATGTTAATGTTTTTAGAATGTTAATGAAAATGAATGTGAAACCAAGTTCAAAGCTCAACATCATTAGGAACAAAGTTGTACATAATGAAAATTCCAAGTGTCAGTAAAGCCAAATAGAATGTAATGGTGTGCCTACTTAGTGAGAGGTGCAAATAAGAAAAAAGGAGTCAGTCAACATGGGTGCCTAAAAGACGACATAACTACCAAATTAGGTATAGTTAACCGATGGGTGCTCTACTAGGGCATATTTTTACTTAAATATGAGCAATGGTTTAAAAGCCAAAGTCTACAGTTGGTTTAGTGGTTGTGTAGTAGCTTACTTATTTTTCCCAATGTTGGCATTATAAGTTGCAAATTATAATATAGACACGAGGTAGTTAGGTTGAATTGTGTACCATATGTTAACATCCAAGGAGGATGCATGCACAATCAATTTCTACCATACTTTAGTCTAGTATAGAACATGGTTATTCCTTTACAAAGAATTCAAAAACTCCTCAGATGGGTGAATCCTTGATATAGAAAGTTAAAGATAAAAAAAGCAATAACTATATTGTGTAACCCAATCACTCTAAGTGAGAGCATCTGGTCCTTAATGTGAAACCTTAGAAAGATTTTATAATAGCCTAAATTCGGACTATTACTGGTGCTAGAGCGAAGGAGGGCTTAAGTCCAACATAACTCATAACACGCTTGACTTTACATCTAAATCTTCCTTAAAGCCCATATTGTTAATAAAAATACTTTATTAACACATAACATAATTGCATGTCTTTAATATTACGAAATACTGAGTGGCAAAGCATAGTAGCTAAATAATTAAAATAAATGTCTTTACAAAAAGAAGGCCCATAAAATGTACATATACCTTTAAGAAAAATTGAAGAATTAACCCCTTAGAACATAGTTAACCATAAGCTACTATGAATATCTTTTATTCTTATCCTTGAAAGGGAAGACAGAGAAAGGGGGTGAGTTAGGGGCTTAGTGAGTAAAAGTCTACTAAAGGGAAATAAAACATATAATAAAAATAGTTAAGTCAAACATATGGATATCTGTCATTCATATGACATTTCCAAAGCACAAATAAGCCACATCAAAGTAATTTATGTAACAATTGGTTCCCCAGCCATTCCATAATCATCACTATATATCCAAGATGCCCAACCCATTAAAGGAGCTCATCATAACCTCCTCTTATCATAACATATCAATCAATGGGGCTGGAGATGCAGAATTTCCTTACTCGAACACATAAGTGTGCAGACACAGAATTGTCATACTTGGATACCCAAGAGTAGGAGACACAAAATTGTCTTACCTAAGCATCTCATAGCATAAACATAGTGAGTTCATATATGCATACACTCTGTATCCTTTACTCTTTCCTCTTTTACTTTCCCATTTCTATAAGAAAAAGGGATTTATTTTAATTATAGAGTTAAAAAAATTAAAATTAAATTTGATATTCTTAGACAAAACATGTTCGGTAGCCAAAATTGCCATGTACTGTTTATGTGCCTATTCAATTATTTCGATTGCCGAACTTTCATGTTTTGGCTGTGAAACCTGGGATTTCCTGTAATTCAATTCACATCCTTTAACTTAGGGTTTCACTCCCAAATCTCAACATTTATTTGTAAAGTTCTTATTTTAAGTCTATTTCATTATTTTAAACCCTAAACAACAAAAACCATACTTAAATAACTTAGATCTCTAATTTAAACTTTAAATTTTATAATCACTATTGCATATATAAGATGCCTAGACAATTAAAGGAGCTCCTTAAGACTTCTTCATATCATATCATATTAATCAATGGGGCTAGAGACATAAAATTGCCTTACCCAGATACCCTAGAGCTAGACACACAGAATTGCCTTACCTCAACATCCCATATAATAAACATAATAAGTTCATATGTGCATGCGTGCCGTATCCTTTGCTCTTTCCTTTACTTTCCCATTAAGAACTAGTGGTTCATCCACAAATTTAACAACATAACAAAATTAATAATTTATGATGTAGTGTCTTCATTATATGTATTATTAACCCTTATAATTTTACAAACTCATAGCTAATATGATGCATGAACATGCCAAAATAACTATAAACATTTATTAAAAAAAAAATTTGAAAACAATTTAAGTAGGTTCTACTCACCTTGGCTTGTGGACTCTACTACCTTAATTGCTACTCGACAGCTCTTAAATCCCATGACTTTAGATCCTTTATTTCTAGCATTGATATCTATAAAGAAAGTGAATTTAGGGTTCTTAAGTATAGACTTTAAAAAAATTAAATTAAGGTTGAAATTCTAAGACAAAGCATGTTTGGCAGCCAAAGTTTGAATGTTTGACTATCGAAGTTACCATTCACTATTTACATGATTGTTCACTTATTTAGCTGGCCAAACTTTCATGTTTTTGCTGCCCAACCTGAGATGTCGTAGAATTCGATTCACAACCTTTAACTTAGGGTTTACTTCTAAAGTTCTTAGGTCTATTTCATTATTTTATACCTTAAACAAATAAACTATACTTAAACAACTTAAATATCTAACTTAAACTTTAAATTTTACTATTTTGTACATTAAGCCATAAAACAACCCTTAAACCCACTTATTTACAAAATACTAACTTTAGAACTTCAAATAAATGAAAAGGAAGGATATTGGAATTTACCTCTTGTGGCAAGGGTTTCCAAAGTAGGAGTTTCCTCCATTTTTTCACCAACCAATTTGATAGGGGAAGGGATAGGGTGTCTTTACCCCTTTTAGAGGATTAGAGGTAGTTCTTTTTCTTAAGGAGCTAGAATAGGGTGTCTTAGGTTATATGGGGTGAGGAATTTGAAGGAACAGAAGCGTGAAAAACACAAGTTTATACCATTGAATTCAAAAATTTTCACCTAGGGTCACATGCACCATGCAAGATTTATTTTTATCTATTTGATTTCAATGATAAACAACATATTAAAACTCTTTTAATATGTTTTTGGATCTGTATTTGCCATTTAAGATTTTAAAATTAATCAGATTAATTTTAGAACCCTAGATTAAATCAAGAACGATTACACTAACCTCTTGATGTGCTGCAGCGTGTCTGCGCCTTTTAGATTCGTCTTCAGGACACCAGATGTTGTCCCTCTAGCTTGTCCACACCAAGAACACCTATGGCAGCCCTTGAATAGCTTCTAAAGCCTTTTCTATTAATTAGAAATTCAAGTTCTGCCTTTTAAGAGATTAGAGATGTAAACAGGACACTAGAAACAATTTCTAGTGTTCTTAATTCAAGAGATTGATGGCTAATCTCTTTGAATTGATGAGAGATGAAGAGAAATAGCTGGAGAGGCTCAAAGTGGCGTGACAATTGAGAGGAGAGGCTGCTGGTTATGTTTTCTTTTCATAACCACACTTAAATAGCTAGGTTAACACATTAAACCCTAGCCACATGTCACCTTTTGATTAGCTCTAGGTTTAAGTGACACAATCACATTGTGCCAAGTGTCAAACCTATATTTAATCTTGATTTTAATCATCTTACATGATTAAAAAACATTTGGCAAGCTTATGTGTTATGCCTTGTGTCACGATGTCTTGGTTGAAGGTGTAAAACTGCAAAATGACCATAATGCCCTTGTGTCTTAATTTTGAGTTCTTAACCCAAAATAATTATTTTCTTCTTCTAATTAATTTATATCAAATATAAATTAATTAATTAATCTCTATTAATTAATTTCTCATCAATTAAATTCATATTTAAACACTTTAAATATAAATTTAATTTATACTACACATCCAATAATCTAGATTTGGTTTCAAGTCATGCTAGGGACTTTGCAATTTAATTGCAAACCAAATCTATTTAATTAATCAATTAAACTCTTTAATTAATTAATTAAATCATATTTAAATAGGTGATAACTTGTGTATGTGTGTGACTTACTAGGCTCATCACTAATTGGCAATGAGACATGATATCAACTCTTAATATCATCGAACTCTTTCTACCATAAATGATTTCTCTAAATCATTTTATGAACCTCATAGACCATGGTTAACACCTAGCATAGCATGCCATGGCCACCCAATTAGTAATAAGGTTTACCTTAAATGAACCTATAATCATATGTTACCATGCACTAGAATCTCTCTCATACAAAATCCCAACTCAAGCCGAGTCATGGTTTATGTCAAACTCCATTTGCTATGAATATTATGTTCTCTTTTAATTCCAGTTCTTGATTAAAAGATTTTTCTCATCGAAACTCTTTTACGAATAAATCTATCTGTCTGCCAGAACTTGAAACATCAAGAACAATTAAATGAACATAGGATTTTATCTCTATTTACTTAGAGGAACAGATTCCATCTTGATCAACACCTACCTCCATATATAACTAGCAGTATCCAACAAATGACCATATACCCATACACAGTACAAGAATGAAAGCAGTATAAAACTCAAAATACCTATAAACAAGATAAATGTGATATCTCAGTACTAAAGAAAATAAGAACTGATATGATTTATGACAAAACATTCACAAGAGTAAACTCCATGTGCTTGTCATAAGTGTCACTGGTTCGGCCTACTTATCATTTATAAGTGCCTATCAAGTTTGTTATATGGCATGAGACTCACCATTCCATCTTATTTATATCTCATATAAATAACTTGGGAACAAACATGAATACAATCTTTCTGGATAAGTCATGTCCTTATTATGAAGTATCCTCGATTGTGAACCTATTTATGATACTTTGTGCTAGAAATATTGTCACTCATATTCTTAACAACTTAAGAATAATATTTCTAACAAAATATCAATGGACCTTTTCTATTACACATAAATATATTATGTAAACGGAAAAGTGGAAATGCCTTTATTAATAAAAATATGTACAAGATACATACTAAATGATATGCTCTAGGGCATACTACTAACAATCTCCCACTAGCACTAGAGCCATTCATTACAATATCTTAGACCTATCTTCTCAAGATGTCGGTCTAATCGAGTGCGTGACATAGGCTTAGTGAATGGATCACCTGGATTTTTAGGCGATGTTATTTTTCTGCATGGCTATATCGCCTTGCCCAACTATATCTCCGATAATGTGGTAGTGCCTTTCTATGTGTTTGGATTTTGGGTGAGACCTTAGTTCCTTAGCTCAGATGACTACTCCATTGTTGTCACAGTGTAATGGAACCACGACTCAATGGAAGGAACTCTTTGTAAGTTCGTCATGAACTTCTTTATCCAAACGACTTCTTTTGCGATTCGATGCAAAGAATATACTCACTTTCGGTAGTGGAATCTGCGATGTGCTCTGTTTGGAACTCTTCCAACCGATCGCACCTCCATTACAAATGAACACATATCCAGAGGTAGACTTTCTATCATCGATATCGATTGGAAATTAGAATCGATAACCATCCAATTGCAAGTCTCCACCTCCATATATCAAGAATAAATCCTTAGTTCTTCTCAAGTACTTAAGAATATTCTTGTGACTATCGATGTTCCAAACTGGATTGGATTGATACCGCTAGTCAAACTAATAAAGATATGCGATATCCGGCCTAGTACACAACATTGCATACATTAAACTTCCAATAGCGAAGCATATGGAATCTGGCCATCTTATCTCTTTCTTGGTGTCTTTGGAGACATCTCTTTAGAAAGGTGGATACCATGTCTCACTGGTAACAATCCTCTCTTGGAATCAAGCATGTTAAACCTCTTTAACACCTTTTCCAAGTATAGACTTTGGGATAAACCAATTATTCTTTTGCTCTATCTCTATAGATGCGAATCCCAAGAATATAGGTTGCCTCCCTAAGTCTTTCATGGAGAATGTATTTGACAACCATACCTTTATAGTCACAACATACTGTATCATTACCCATCAACGATGTCATCCACATATAAGACAAGGAAAGTGATAGCATCACTAACCTTCTTATATACACATGTCTCATCCTCATTTTTATAAAACCAAAAGATTTAATGGCTTCATCAAAACGAATGTTCCAACTCCTCAAGCTTGTTTCAACCCATAAATGGATCGCTTTAGTTTGCATACCTTGGAACCATCTTGGGATTCAAATCCCTTAGGTTGTTCCATGAAAATGTTTTCTTCAATGTATCCATTGAGAAAAGCTGCTTTGACATCCATCTGCCAAATCTCATAATCATAGTATGCACTATTGCTAATAAAATCCTAATTGATTTAAGCATGGCAACAAAGCAGAAAGTCTCCTCATAATCTATTCCTTGCCTTTGGCGAAACCTTTTCGCTACTAGCCTTACCTTATAGGTCTCTACCTTTCCATCAGAACCAATTTTCTTCTTGAAAACCCATTTGTTTCCTATAGATATAATACCTTTAGGTGGGTCAACAAGATCCCAAACTTGATTCTTATACATGGAATCAATCTAGGATTTCATAGCATCAATCCATTTTGAAGAGTCTATATCTAATATAGCTTCTTCATAGGTAAGTGGATCATCCCCATGATCTACTTCTTCATGAGTAGACAACTCTTGTTCTTCTTCATGAAGAAAACCATATCTCATCGGTGGGTGAGATACCTGGTTGTTCTACGAGGAACAGTGTAGATGTTTCATCAACGGGTATAGGTTGACTAGATGGATCTATATCCATCGATGCTTGGTTTGTCAGATTTCTCCAATTCTAACTCTATTTGCCTTTCTTTGCCTCCTTCTTGAACAAACTGTTGTTCAAGAAATGTGGCATCTCTACTTATCACAACCTTTTGTGAAGTAGGCAAATAAAAATAATATCCAAAACTATCTTTTGGATATCCAACAAATCGACCTTTTACGATCCGGTCTCCAATTTATCGGTGTTGACTTTTTGATATAAGTTTGGACAACTCCAAATCTTAACAGGCTTAAGACTTGGTTTTCTTCCATGCCATATCTCATAAGGTGTGGAAGAAACTGATTTTGATGGAATCCTATTCAGAATATATAAAGCTGATTCTAATGCAAATCCCCAAAAGGAGATTGGCATATCAGTATAGCTCATCATACTACGTACCATATCCAATAGGGTACGATTTCTCCTTCAGATATACCATTCATTTGTATGCGTTCTGGAGGAGTCACCGAGAAACAATGCCATGCTCTCTCAAGTATTCATCAAATTCAAGACTCAAATATTCACCTCCACGATCCGATCGAAGAGCTTTAATACTCTTTCTGTTTGATTTTCTACTTGATTTAAATTCTTTGAACTTTTCAAAGGATTCATGTTTGTATTTTATCAAATACAAATACCCAAACCTTGATTTATCATCAGTAAAGGTAATAAAATAATGAAAGCCCCCTCTAGCCATTTCTTTAAACGGACCACATACATCACTATGTATTAGTTCCAAAATATTTTCAGCTCTTAGCCCTTGTCCAACAAAGGGTGATCTAGTCATTTTGCCTTGAAGGCAAGATTCACAAGTTGGAGTAGGCTCAGAACCCAATGAGGATAAAATCCCCATTTTCTCCAATTTTGTAATCCTATCTTCTGCAACATGACATAACCTTAAGTGCCAAATATATTTTGAACTTGAGTTGGTTTTCACCATGGCATTGCATTCATTTAGATTGCTATACTCTGGCTAGTGGAAACACTTTCTTACTAGCAATGGAAACACTTTCCTGTTAGCAGTGGAAACACTTTCCTTTGCCTTCATCAGCTTTAGTCTTCCTTTTCTGTTTAGCTATTTTCTTGGAAGGACCAGGAATCTGAGGTTTCTTTTTCTTATTGCCCTTCTTCTTGTTGGACTTTCCAGCAGAAGAAGATGCAACCAAAGCTACCTCTTTTCCTTTATTGCCTGGCATATTCTTTTGGGCAATAACCAGCATGTTGAGTAAACCAGCTAAGGTGCATTCCTGTTGAGTCATATGGAAATTTGTCACAAAATTCCCAAAAAACTCAGGAAGGGACTGAAGGATCAAATCCGTCTGTAATTGGAAATCCATGTTGAAGTCAAGATGTTCCAACTGCTCAATCAGCCGAATCATCTTGTGGACATGATCCCCAACATTTTGTCCCTCAGACATCCTCATACGGAATAGCTGTCTAGATATCTCATACCTAGCATTCCTGCTATGCTCACCATACAACTCTTGTAGGTGAAGGAGGATCTCACTTGCACTCTGCAAGTTTTCATGCTGCTTCTGTAACTCATTACTCATGGAAGCAAACATGTAACACTTAGCTCTCATATCATGCTCCGTCCACTTGTCCAAAGTTTCATGTTCCTCTTAAGTGGCCTCTGGAGGTAAGGGACCAGGAACATTTGAATCTAGAACATATCCTATATGTTCAAGGTTCAAGACAAGTTTCAAATTTCTTAGCCAATCGCATGATTAGGTCCTGTCAACCTATTGCGATCAAGTATGCTTGCAAGGATATTGGATGGTGGTGGTTGTTTTGTGCTCATTTTTATCAGAAAATTAACTGCAGAAAATAACCAGATTAATTAGTAAATGTATCATGTAATTAACCAAAATGATTATGGTCTTTTAATCAAATTGGTCCTCCCACTAACTTAGCGAATCCTACACTTCCAAAGTAGAAAACGGAAATCCTAGTTGGATGGATTTCTAGTGGGTGATTGAATTCTTATAATTCTATTGATCATCCTCAGTACACCCATTATTGGAATTACAATAAACTATAAGTGAGCAACTCTTTGCCCATCACATCTCATGTGAGGTTCAATCCTTTACCTAGCCCCTAATGCTCAAAATCTCGGTACATCCATTATTGACTTATCTTGCATTAGTTAAGTTGATCCCATTGAGCCAGAATTATGCAAATAATTTTAATGTCCTCAGGTACATCCAATATTGGCCACTAAACCATTTACATATTTACAACATCTCATGCTTAACAATTATTCTTAAGAAAATCTCTTAAATAAATTGCATCTTATGCAACTATTTAAAATTTCTTAAAATAATTGCCCCAATGGAGGGCCTATGTTATAATTACTTTAATTATAGCATTTCCAACTTAATCATTTGTTTGGAAGATTTTATGGTCATTCTAATTACTATTAAGGTCTCACTTTGCACATTATCCATTTAGCATGCATATATCATATAATTGCATACATTCCCATACATCTCATGCATTCATGGATAAGCGATAAATATGGTATGATCATGGACTTTCTAAGGGATTCAATTCCGAGCCACCAAGAATTGAATCAGGGCATTCCTAGGTGCATTTCATTCATTCATTTTACAAGAGTTGCTGAAGGAGTACATAATCAACACTTGATATTGAATTCCTCCCACTGGTCCCACCAATGCTCTTGACCTCCTTGAACTTCTTGCAATCCAATATTACATAGTAATCCTTGGCATACCAAGGCGAATTTACAAGAACTTAAATAAATGAAATTACAACCCAAAAATATTACAAACTTAATAATACATGCCCAAAATAAATTAAAATAAATTAATTAATTTACAATCCCAAAGAAACATAAAAGAAATAAATCCAATCACATTGGTCTTTTATAGTCCATGATCATCCATCATGCATATCACTATTTAACAATTAAATAAAACATACATACTTAAATTAAATTGAATATCTCATATTCAACTTATAAATCGATATTTAAATATGATTCATATAAATTTAAAAATTTAGATTTGAATCTCATTCAAACAAATTTAAAAATTCAGATTTGAATCACATTCAAACAACTTCAAAAATTCAGATTTGAATCACATTCAAACATTTTTTAAAAAATCAGATTTGAATCACATTCAAATATTTTTTAAAAATCAGATCTGAATTTTATTGAATCAATTTTAAAAAATCAGATTTAAATATGATTCAAACAACTTTAAAAATTCAGATTTGAATCACATTCAAACAACTTTTAAAATTCAGATTTGAATCACATTCAAACAATTTTTAAAATTCTGATTTGAATCATAATTTAATTGTGTGATTAAAATAACTAATTAAACACTTTAATTAGTCAAAGAATAGGCCTTAGATCATACAACAATTGCAGAATTAAAAGCCAAACCTTGAACCACCCAAGGAACCATTGTTGCCACCACCAATGGTGGCTTCACCATGTGTGACGCCACATCTCATGATCCAACCAGCAATGAATCTCTTGATTTCATGATCAAACACACAATTAAATTATATAATCAACAATCTAAATGGCAAATATAGTGGCTCTGATACCAATTGAAGGAACGGAAGCGTGAAAAACACAAGTTTATACCATTGAATTCAAAAATTTTCACCTAGGGTCACATGCACCATGCAAGATTTATTTTTATCTATTTGATTTCAATGATAAACAACATATTAAAACTCTTTTAATATGTTTTTGGATCTGTATTTGCCATTTAAGATTTTAAAATTAATCAGATTAATTTTAGAACCCTAGATTAAATCAAGAACGATTACACTAACCTCTTGATGTCTTTGCAGTATGTTCGCGCCTTTGAGATTCGTCTTGAGGACACGGATGTTGTCCTCTAGCTTGTCCACACCAAGAACACCTATGGCAGCCCTTGAATAGCTTCTAAAGCCTTTTCTATTAATTAGAAATTCAAGTTCTGCCTTTTAAGAGATTAGAGATGCAAACAGGACACTAGAAACAATTTCTAGTGTTCTTAATTCAAGAGATTGATGGCTAATCTCTTTGAATTGATGAGAGATGAAGAGAAATAGCTGGAGAGGCTCAAAGTGGCGTGACAATTGAGAGGAGAGGCTGCTGGTTATGTTTTCTTTTCATAACCACACTTAAATAGCTAGGTTAACACATTAAACCCTAGCCACATGTCACCTTTTGATTAGCTCTAGGTTTAAGTGACCCAATCACATTGTGCCAAGTGTCAAACCTATATTTAATCTTGATTTTAATCATCTTACATGATTAAAAAACATTTGTCAAGCTTATGTGTTATGCCATGTGTCACCATCTCATGGTGCCACGTGTCACACTGCAAAATGACCAAAATGCCCCTGTGTCTTAATTTTGAGTTCTTAACCCAAAATAATTATTTTCTTCTTCTAATTAATTTATATCAAATATAAATTAATTAATTAATCTCTATTAATTAATTTCTCATCAATTAAATTCATATTTAAACACTTTAAATATAAATTTAATTTATACTACACATCCAATAATCTAGATTTGGTTTCAAGTCATGCTAGGGACTTTGCAATTTAATTGCAAACCAAATCTATTTAATTAATCAATTAAACTCTTTAATTAATTAATTAAATCATATTTAAATAGGTGATAACTTGTGTATGTGTGTGACTTACTAGGCTCATCACTAATTGGCAATGAGACATGATATCAACTCTTAATATCATCAGAACTCTTTCTTACCATAAATGATTTCTCTAAATCATTTTATGAACCTCATAGACCATGGTTAACACCTAGCATAGCATGCCATGGCCACCCAATTAGTAATAAGGTTTACCTTAAATGAACCTATAATCATATGTTACCATGCACTAGAATCTCTCTGTTACAAAATCCCAACTCAAGCTGGAGTCATGGTTTATGTCAAACTCCATTTGCTATGAATATTATGTTCTCTTTTAATTCCAGCTCTTGATTAAAAGATTTTTCTCATCAGAAACTCTTTTCTGAATAAATCTATCTGTCCTGGCCAGGAACTTGAAACATCAAGAACAATTAAATGAACATAGGATTTTATCTCTATTTACTTAGAGGAACAGATTCCTTCTTGATCAACACCTACCTCCATATATAACTAGCAGGAGCCAACACATGCCCATATACCCATACATAGTACAAGTATGAAAGCAAAGATCAAACTCAAACTACCTATATACAAGATAACTGTGCTATCTCAGGTCTAAAGATTATATGCACTGATATGATTTATGACAAAACATTGACAAGAGTAAACTCCATGTGCTTGTCATAAGTGTCACTGGTTCGGCCTACTTATCATTTATAAGTGCCTATCAAGTTTGTTATATGGCATGAGACTCACCATTCCATCTTATTTATATCTCATATAAATAACTTGGGAACAAACATGAATACAATCTTTCTGGATAAGTCATGTCCTTATTATGAAGTATCCTCGATTGTGAACCTATTTATGATACTTTGTGCTAGAAATATTGTCACTCATATTCTTAACAACTTAAGAATAATATTTCTAACAAAATATCAATGGACCTTTTCTATTACACATAAATATATTATGTAAACGGAAAAGTGGAAATGCCTTTATTAATAAAAATATGTACAAGATACATACTAAATGATATGCTCTAGGGCATACTACTAACAGAATTAGAGGGAGAGGAAAGAAAATGAGAAAGGACTGATTTGGAGACCCTAATCATTGGGTTTTTATATTCTAGTTTGAGCAACTTGAATGGCCAAACTTGCCTGGACAGACTCTATACATTTAAACCTCTCTTTTCTTATTCTCTCACTAAACAACCCACTTCCTTTAGACTTTTTCCTTCACATGGGACTTTGGAGAACATTCTGTCTCAGGTTATGGATTTCAAACCACTCCCAAATTAGGGGCATTGCAAATTTGGATAGTAAGGTGGACTTTTTTTCCTAAAGTTAATAAGGATAGACCTCTTTATATAGCAATAGGGCACATAGTATAGTATTACTCTCTAAAAGAGACAAAAGGTATGATCAGTGTTCATAACTTATAAAATGATATACTAAACAAGATAGTAATATATTAAGAGAATAGATGCCTTAGGTACCCCTAATGAAGTATAATTTGGAATTAGGAATGTTAGATGGCTAGAATTCATAATAGTTGTGGAGCCTTAGCACATCATGAAGGGCTTTGGTACTCTATGATAGAGGCTCCAAATGGTTAGATGTCTTAACGTATACAAAGGTTTAGAGCTTAGTGAGGAGATTTAGGTACTTAGTACCCTAAATTCTGACTAATAAAGTAGTGATGGAAAGAGGGAACCCCTGTAGAACCCCTTCTTAAGGTGGTGGAGGATAGCCTTTAGTATGCAAAAAGGAAAGAAGAGGATAGCCTACCATATATAAAGAGGAAAGAGATTAAATAATGAATGCATGACTATTATTCCCTATGTTCCTTCTTAGCTTCCTATTGCCCAAGGTAACGGTATTCATTACGAAGAAAAAAGGATAAGAGTGACAAATTAGTAATAGCAGATAGTCTGTAACCACTAGAAGACAGGAAAAATATAAAGAGGAAAGTCAAGTAGGTAAAGGACAAGTTTAGTAGAGTGAAAAGCTCAAATATCAGTAAGAGTGCTGGTCAGGGTGGTTAGGGGACCAATGATGAGTATATAAATGATGTGAATGACCTGACAAAGAACAAGAAAAGATTTAGTTATCTTGCATAACTACTATGTCTAGAAAAGGAATGAATTTAAGGGATGGAGAGATTAAAGCACTATTCTAGGCAAGGTAAGCAAGGTGAACTAAGAGAACAAGATTGAGAGGCCATAAAAAAAAGATAAGGGTAGAAAAGACATGTGATAGAGTTGTTAGCTGGTTAAACATGCACCACAAGGGATCATGTTATTATTGCAAAGATGTCAACTCCTAATAAGCAGGAAAGATTAACTTAGAAACAGACCATGAGAGTTTAAAATGCAATGCAGTGCTAGAAAGAGATAACGGTTATTTAAGACCCAAGAGTATAGGATTTGGGTCAGGTGCAATCTATTCCCTATTCTTAAAGTGATAATGGGACCAAGTTCCATTAGCTTATTGGCAGAGAAGGGATACTAGGCAAAAGAATATGAGTGAAGATACAATAGCAAGAATGAGCTATCATATAAGGTAGTGAAGTAGAGCTAAAAAGTAATAGGTGAAGGGAACTTAACCAAATGATTCGTATGAGGCATGATAAGGGAGAAAAAAAGATAAATAGAAGCATGGAGGCTCCAGGCAAGATCACAGCAATGGAAATGATCAAAGGAACTTTAAGGTAACAAAATAGCAGCAATAGGGATAGAAAAGATAAGAAATTGGCATGAATGATGGTTATAGACCATTAACATGTGCAAGGTTTTGAGTAAAAAAATTGAGTATGCCGATTGGATTTGAAAAGTCTTACTAACAAGAGGTACTATCTAAAGCTCAATAAAACACAAGGACATAAGATTTCAAATAAGATATAAGTTTGGTTGCCAAAAGTAGAACTTGGCAGTCAAACCACATGAATAATTGCATAATTGCAACATAAATAGTTATATAAACAATGCATGGCATCTTCAATAATCGAAAGTATGTTTTCCAACTACTGAAAGTGGTTTAGCTTGCACTAGTCTACACCCAATATCCTAAGGTGCGATCTCAAAATCTCTATGTAAGTGAAAGTGACATTGAGAATAAAGGAATGCTCAAGACCTGATAGAAACTAGATTGAGCTAGTTATTAGGCCTTACATACCCTCTGGACTATAAAATGAAAAAGACCAACAAGTTTTAAGATCAGCAAGGCTAGGTGAAAGAGGTGCTGGAAGAACTAGCTTTGAGAGTTGGAATTCCAAAAATGATTGAACTAGAGATCAAGATAGAAACTAATGGGATAATGAGACGGATCAAAGTAATAATGGCAAAATGCACACCTTGAGACAAAAAAGTATAAGAATGAGGAGAGAAAAGTTAAAGAAAAGGTATATTAAGGTGGGGAAAGTACCAATAGTGGTAAAGACAAGAAAAGAAAAAGTGAATAAGACCTCAATACCCATAAAAGAGGCTTAAAAAGGATTAGCTACAATGATAAAAACACAAGTAATCTTACTAAAGGTACTCAGACAGAAGGTTAGGAATGACATAGCCAGATAAAGAAGGCAATGAAATCTAAATACAAGTGCCTCAGATGTCAGGAAGTAGCATTTCAAAGTAAGAGACTTATATAGAAGCTTTTGAAACAGAGAGCATAAGGCTAAGAATGTACCTTCAATGGAGAAAAATGTTAGAGATAGGAACTTAGGAGAAAGAATAGACAATACATAATAGATATAAGAGATAAGAGATAACGTAAAGGACATTGGTTATAAATCATACATCACAAAATTAGAGAGATCAAGGATTAGGTAAGTAACTTTGAGGAAGCAGTATGTACCTCAACTAGATGAATTGAACCATACAAGAATAATCAATGTTGCTCTTGTCTTGTCCAAGATAAACAAAGGAAGTGCCAAGTACGATTTTAAAACATCTTAACAAGCTCTCTTAGCAATCATGTGAGCTAAAAAGAATGCTATTTTAAGTCCTCGGCATTCATACCCTCATAGTTCTACCGATTGGCTCAAAAAGTAGTCAAATTTCTATAGAAGATACAAATGTACTAAGCATGGAAATAACTAGGAAATGGCAAAAGGACTCTAGTAGTGAGTAATATAAGTTGGAAGTTTAGAATATCATGAATTTGAGAAGATAAGGGTATAATGAACCTAGAGGAAGTCTTACTGGGGCTTTAATGGCTTGTAAGATCAACAATGATCTCAGATAAGCTACCCATAACAATAGTCACTGTAAGAAGGCATCTCACTAAGCACTATAAGGTAGGGAATATAAGTCATGTCCCTATGAAGCAAAGACGAATGAGATAGGAAATAAGGACCCAAATTATAGGTAATCACATCGAATGGTAGTGGAAGCATAGTGAACACCAAGAATGTCCAAGAAATTAATAAATAGTTAGATGTGACAGACTTGTTAACAAAGGGGTATTAACAAATGGATCACAACAATTCAAATAGATGATAACAGAATGCTTCAATAATCTATGTAGGATTCAAGGAACAAGTATACATACTTGCTCCATTCAAGTTCCCTCTCCCCTTATTATTTGAAAATTATATGACGAATTTTCTTCAAAGGGGAAGATTGTAATACCTTAGATTTTAAAATATAAATTTATTAAATTTATATAATATTTAACACTATTTTAATAATTTATTTTAAATTAAAGTTAGAAAAACTTAATTATGAAGTTAATTATGTTTAAATTAATTATGGGGTAAAGAATGAAATGATAATTCAAAATTTATTATTATTATTATTATTATTATTATTATTGTTGTTGTTGTTCTTGTTGTTGTTGTTTGTTGTTGTTGTTGTTGTTGTTGTTGTTGTTGTCATCGTTAGTTAATTTATTATTAATTTTAAAATAAAGATTTAAACAAATTTATTTATTTTATATTGTTTAAGTACAAGTTAGGTAGGATAATTTTAAGATAATAATACTTTAATATTATTATATTAATATATTACTTAAAAAATAAATAATAGAGGAAAATCAAAACTTTTCCAACCAACCAAAATTGAGACCAATCATTCCTCCTTTCTCCCTTGTGTCCACCTCTCTTTCCCCCTATGTGCATCATCAATGAGGCTCCAGCTAAGAACCAATGGTGATAAAGTGCCTTAGTGAAGCAGCACCTATTGGTGATCCCTAAGGCAAGGTGTCCAAAACTTTGAAGCTTCATTCCTAGCATTTCCTTAGTGGATGGAGGCAAGGTCATCGGATATGGGCTCCTTGTAGTCTGGGCTCACCATCTTGACTAATACGCCCAAAATCAGTACTAATGTAACACCCTCATATTAAGTAGTCCATACAGTCTACTGTTCCGGTGATTAATGTCTGTCTAGACAATTTGAATGTCTGGGACTAGAATGCCAAGAAAAGGTTTCAATGGCATTAGAATGCTAAGAAAATGTTTAGAAAAATTTTTAGATCGGTACAGACGCTTTTTGCTCGATAAGCCAAACGGAGGGCATTTTGGTCATTTCGTCTTCAGAGATGATTTTTGGCCTACTTGTCCAATTAAGTAAATAATTATTATGACATAAAATGTGAATAAATATTGCTAAAAATTTAACTAAAAATGAGTAGAAAAGAAAAGGAAAGAAAATGAAGGAAATTTGGAATTTTGACATCTTTATGATGTCATTATTATACTCCCATCCAATCAAATAATGACACATGTCTTTAAACCATTTAAAATGAGTAAATGGGCAAAAATTAAAGAAAAACAAATCAGTTTTCATCTTCTTTCTTTAACTGTCTGAACCAGTCCCCTATCCCTCCCTCAATTAAAACTCAACCAAGCTTCCAATTTCTCACCCAATTCACTTCAAAACCTTGATTTCCTTTCATTAAAAATTTCCCTTACCACTAGAGCTAGACTTGGGCAGCTATTAGAAGAGGAGAAAGTGAAGGAAAGTGAAGGGTAGAAATTCATCCAAGAGGTTAGTGCTAATTTTCTTGCTTCCACTCTTTTCTAAGCATGAATCTAAGTTGAGTTAAGTTAAAAATTTGATGAAAAATGAATTAAAGATGTATGAACTTGCCCCATGAAACTTTGGCAGCCTTAGGGTACCTTAGGGTTTCATCAATTTGACTGTATAATAGTTGTGTATGGCTGCCATTGAACATGATTTTGGTGTTTTAATTCATGGATTGTATGTATATGAAGAATTGTAGTTGTTGGAGTTAGGGTTTGGGCACCAAAATTGGGATTTTGTTTATGTGTTGATGAAAAGAAGTTGTAATGGTCAAGTAGTGACCATTTGGTCATATTTGAGTAGGAAATTGAGTGAATGGTGCCAAGGGAATTGAGGTTAGGTATGCTATCCAATGTGCCCTGCAGGTCTGGATGGGAGTCCAACAAGTTTTGGGTAGCTATAACTTGAGTTGTGTAGGTTTAATTGGTGCAAGGCCAATTAGACATGCAATTAGACACATAATGGCACAACTTTGATGAAGGGACCCTATCCAGAAAACAAACTTAGGATGCCCTAAAAATTAACCAAATCTGGGTAGCGCTGATTCTGCCTATGCAAAATGACCAAATGAATAGTGTTCATTCATTTGATCATAACTCAGTGTATAAAGGTCCAATTGACCTAAAATTTATATTAATGGAAAGCTTAGACAATTTAGAACAACTTTCATGTGGAACACAAACTCTAATTCTGAACTTAACCAAATGAAATTACTAGTTAAAATTGAACTACCAAATCTGGTAGAACAAAAATTGCCCAGAAATTCTGGGTAAAGGCAATGCGACCAGTTATGGTGAAATAGCCATAACTTGAGTTAGAAAACTCCAAATGGGGTGATTCAAAAAGTGAAATGTAACTAGACACAATAAGGAACAACTTTGCTTAAGAACACTTGGCCAAATTCTCATTGTAGAATGGCCTAATAGAATAGTAAACTCTAGCACTTAAAACTGAAAATTTTGATTTATTCTCCATTGGTTAGAAGCAATTATTGGCAATTAATGCCAACACTTTTGGGAACCAAAATGTGGTAAATCTATGTGACTAGAACTCATGTAACTATTATGCATTGGATAGTCAATAATTTGACTTAAATGACCAAATGAATAGTAACCTTACATGTTAAGTACAAATATTCAAGAAATAACTTTATAATGTTCCCTAGTACACCTAGTAAGATTGGTTTGGATAGGTTGGCATGCCAATAGGGTTTAGTTAGCAGTATTGAACATGGCATTATGCCATTATGTGATTTTATGGCTTTTAGCCATTCTGATATCAGTGTGATACTTGGCAATCTGCTCAATGTTTATTACAGCTTATTAGCTGTTCTGTTGCATACCGGAAGACACATTGTGACCAATGGTGTGACGGCCCGAGGTACTTAGTACCCAGTGCTAGTTTACCCGTTTATCCAGTCCAGTCATCTAGTATAGGTTACTTGGGCAACCAAAATGGAAATGGATAAATTTAAGTAAATAACTAATATAAACATGCCATATGAATAATATTACAAATAAATTGTCTGTATGAGAAATCAGCATATACACTGCATATTTATTTTTTTTAGTTCTTTTTATTTTATTATTGGCACCACTAAGCTGTATTGCTTAGTGCACTGCTTTTTACCATGCATAGGTTCTGGAGAGACTGACGGAGAGCCCAGTAGACCACAAACTGTGTGAGACTTGTATACAGATCTACATAGTGTCTGTGTCACCTCATTGACTACAGTGCATTGGTAGGACACTAGGTCCCATTTTGATATTTTGTTCTATTTGTATTTTATAATTAAACTTTTATTTTCTCATGTATAGTTAAAACTCATGTAATATATTTTGGTATTAATGCAAATATTTGTAATTTGTGTTTATAAATGAAAATTTAGTATTTATTTATGATTTGTACATGATTATCATGAGAAATGAATGAATGACAAATAGAAGAATTTTTGAAAAAATGGTTGAGAAATATTGAGATTATGTTGATATAATGGAGTTTGAGAATGATGGGAAATGTATTGGAAGTGTTTTTCACAGGTTCCGAAGAACTGTTTTCTCCATTTTTAACTGGTACTCTGCCGGATTTTTTATAAAATTTTCGGAACACAAATGAATTTATAATTTCAATAAATGACTTAAATGAGACGAATTTCACAATTTGCACTTCATAACAAAAAAGAAATAAATTAAGAAAGGATAAAAATAAATGAGATAAAATATGGTGTTCTGGTACACTGTGTGACATATCTTGCTCGGATATACTGTAGACAGGTAAGAGGTGTCACATTTAATGGTATCATAGCACGATTTAGGCATTTTTAGGTCTAGATCAAGTCCATACCATGCATTGCATTTGTAAGAGTCGAGGTGACACTAATGTAGATCTGTTTGTCTTTCTTATTTTGATTAGGATATGGACCCCATGTCATAGAGAGTAGTAGATGAGGAAGTGGAGAGTCATTCTCCACCTGCAGCTTAGACTGGAGGCTAGAGAGAACCTACTCCACTAGCACCAGCAGTGCCTGCACAGCTTCCGTCGGCTATGTTTCAGCAAATGGCTAAATTCTTCAGACAGATGGCCGGGGTTATGCCACCACCACCATCTCCACAGCAGAAATCCCATCTGAAAAAACTGAGAAAATTTGGAGTTATGGACTGCATGGGTAAGAAAGAAGATGACCCAGTAACAGCTGAAAACTGGTTAGACCGCACTATTCGGGTGTTGAAACAACTTCATTGCAACCCAGAGCAGAACCTGGAGGGTGCTATATCTCTGCTACAAGATGATGCTTATCAGTGGTGGGACATTGTATCTGGGGAAGTCCAGCCAGAATTGGTAACTTAGGAGTTGTTCCTCGCTAAATTCAAAAAGAAATATGTGGGAAGTGTATACCTAGAAGACAGGAGGAGAGAATTTATTAACCTGAGGCAGAGACAGCTGACAGTAGCTGAGTATAAAAGAGAATTTGTCAGATTAAGCCTCTATGGAAGAGAGATAGTCCCTAATGAGGCCGAAAAGTGTAGAAGATTTGAAGAGGGGCTGAATGACAACATCAAGATAATGATTTCTGCCTTAGGAATTGTAACACCCCTATTTGCATAGCATAGTACATTTTACTATTCTGATGATCGGTGTCGATCCTAACAAGTAAGAGAAGTAGAACCACATCTAAGATACCTAGATAAGCCCTGAATGCAAATAATTAGTAATTGCCAAATAGTTAAGTATAAATAAGAAAAAAAGAACACAAGAAGCTAAATGAGCCAGGAGTCAGTGATGGGTGACCTTCTCGGGAACAATTGCAAGGCTAATCTAAACTCAAATTTCGAATAGTAAAATGTGACTCCGAGGTCCTTAGGACCATTGTGAACACAATGGAAAAGAGAAAATCACAAAAAATAATTGTTAAGCTGGTCAAATAATGAGGTCAGGGATCCGGAAGAAATATTAAATTACTTACAAACCGGATCAAACTAGCGAGGGGCAGTTTGGTTAATTCACCCCTAAACCTGACTCCTAACCTAACTGTCTAATAAAATCGAGGAAAAGAAAATTTTGGGATCAAGAATTAAATTAAAGAAATAAATGGAAAAGAAATGAAAAAGAAATTAAAAATCCAAAAATCAAAAAGTTTATAACATCATGCATGACATAAGCATGATGTAATAAATCTAATATTTAAAAATTGAATTTTATGGGATAATTATGTATTAATAAAGTTAAAAATTTAAAAGAAACAAAATTGTTTCCTTTCTTCTTCATTTACTCGTCAACACTCTCTCTCTCATCTCTCACTCATTTTTTCTTCTTCCACCATTGAAGCTCACTTTCAAAGCTTCCTTACCCCTAAAATTAGCCATTAATTTTATATCTCCCTTAAGTAAAGTCTTGCTATTTGGTTTGGATAGAGTGTTTGGGAACAAGAAAGATAAAAAAAAAAAAGTAAAGAATTGAGGACACAAATTCTGCTCACTTAAGGTAATTAATTGAATTTGGAAATCTTAGTTTATTTGTTGTGTTTGTATCTTAATTAAACTAGAAATCAACTTAAAATCAAACAAAAACAATTATTGAGGGACCAAACATGAAATTCATCCAGCTAGGGTTAGGATTTGATATGAATGAGTTTAATGGTTTTGAATGATTATTTGAGGTGAATTAGGTGTGTAGAACATGAATACACACTTTAAATTGCATTAGATTGAACTTTGTGTCTAGCTAGGGTTTTGAACATGTGAAAAAGTAAAGAAAAATTTGAGAATTGGCCAAATGATGTTATTAACCTTACTTGAGTTGAGAAATGGTCAATTGTGACTATTTGTGGTGTGTGTGAATTGTTGGAAACAAGTTCCAATTCGGATTGGTGAAGGTCAATCTGCAGGCAGCTTGACCTAGGTCCCTTTCAAGGACAAAAACTGAAAATTTACCAATCCAATTGGTGTTAGGCTAATTGGGAATGAAACTATACACAAAATGACACATTTTT
This sequence comes from Hevea brasiliensis, assembly GCF_030052815.1. Taxonomy (NCBI): domain Eukaryota; kingdom Viridiplantae; phylum Streptophyta; class Magnoliopsida; order Malpighiales; family Euphorbiaceae; genus Hevea; species Hevea brasiliensis. Next base: position 84,878,831 of record NC_079494.1, on the reverse strand, counting down.
CGTTTAGGAATCATGCCCAGAAAATGACCATAACTTAGTGAACAATTAGGCTAAATCCAGAATTGGGCAAACTGACCTGTACAAAAATGACCAAATGAACAGTAGTTACGTAAATGACCATAACTTGGTCTAGGAAGGTCCAAATGACCTGAATTTTGTACCGATGGAAAGCTGAGACATAGCTCTACAACTTTCATGAAGAAAACAAACCCAAAGTTTGACCATAACCTGTTTGAAAAACCACCTGTAGTCAATGTATAAAAATTGCCATTAACCAGTAAATGCCCAAAATTCTGGGTAACACCAAATCCGGTCAGCAATGTTCAAATGGCCATAACTAGGGATACAAAACTCCAAATGGAGTGATTTAAAAAGGGAAATAAAGTTAAGACAATAAGGAACAACTTCTATGCAGAAAAATTAGCCAAATTATGACAGCAACGTGATTAATGGAACAGTGCAAAACTGAATACCAAAACTAAAAATTTGAAATTTGTGCCTAAGAGACTTAAAGTTTGAGAAAACAACCAAAACCAACAAATTAGGTAACCAAAATGTGGTATGTGGGTGAAATTAGAATTCCCATACCTATTAAGCATTAGAAAGTCAACAATTTGACTTGAATAGTGTCATGAACAGTAATTCTGAAATATAAATTTTCAAGAACGTCAAGTTAAGCATATTAAAGTTAGATATAGATAGATTTGAAATCATTTTTGGCCTAATGATAATTTATGGTACTGAAACACTATAAAATTGTGTATTTCAATTGAAAAGAATACCGAAAAAGAACCCGAAGCATCGAGTTAAGGCCAAGAGGTGACTCGTATAAGGTTTGTGAACAACATAAACATCCTTTAAATTGCCTTTGAAAAGTGCATGAAATGATTTATGGTTTACTTATATTGCAAAATAATAATTGAAATGTACACTATGCTTTTGATCTAAATTGTTGGAAATTTGATGATGTGTGATTTGATTGTCAGCAAATATTCAATAAATTGATAAGATAGTTTTAAAACCACAGTGTCATAACCATATATTTGAATGTCTCACTAGCATGACTAGTGGGAGAAATTAGTTTCAAATTTTGATTCCTTCTCTGGCTGAAGTGTTGAGGTGTGTGCCAGTAGAAGAAGAAATTTGAATGGGTACCCATAGTTTGAGCTAGCTAGCCTTGTAATTTCTCATAAGCCTCTAGCTATTGAGATGAATATGTTTCGAATGGCATGATATAACTGTGTGTTTTTATGAAATTGATTTGAGAATTCCTAAATGAAATTGTTGGACTAAAAGTTTATAAATCATGTTTTGCATATGTCTTTCATTTTCAGCAATGTGTTTAAATAAGTATGATTTGAATTATGCATAAATGTTATTTTAGTATATTGTGCACCACTGAGTCATAGTACTCAGCGATGGCTGTTGTTGTTGTTGCAGATATAGAGACTAAAGGAGCAGTAGAGTGAGCTACTGAGGAAATTGGAGCTACACCCCTGAAGTTCTGTCATGTATATTTTATACCCTGATTGTAATATTTATTTTGATGTATGTAAATGTATGTACATGTATAAACTGGTCATGAGCAGTTATATAGAGTTTGTAATAATAATATTTTGGATTTGTTAATGTAAAGTTTGGTGGATAAATGTAAATTGTTTTTACCTTAATGAAAAATGAATAGAATTATTGAGTGTTATTTTTTATGACAATTAAATTGTGTTGAAGTAGTAGTGAGTTTGATGAAAAAAAATTATTGAAAGTGTTTTTACAGGTATTTGAAGAACTATTTTCTTAAAATAAAGACGGCACTCTGCCAAAATTTTTCCAAAAATTGCGTAAAAGTAAAATGGACAGAAATTTGGACTAAGTTTTTAAACTTCTATTTAATGTAAGAAAATGCTCACCACTTCCAAAAGTAAGAAAATGGTTTTAAAATTCCTTGTAGGGTACTTAATGAGTTATCATTAGGTGAAGTTCGGTAGTTCATTAAGTAATCTACGAGATCATGTTATGCCTTACAGAGGGGTAAGGTGTGACATGTTTTAGTGGTATCAGAGCGATTTTTTAAAGTATGTTTTAACTTGTGAATTTGTGTCTTTCTTTTTATAAGTGCAACTGCTCAATGTCTTTATTTGTTACATACAGTGCATTAGATCATGAATACGAACTAACGGAGGGAAATCTCCTTGTGTTATTTGATCAGGAGATATCTTAACTCCAATTTCAAATGGAAGAAGGGGATTGCTCAGTTGAGCAATCAGTAGAGGCTGAGGTCCAAGGGGAAGCCCCAGCTCTCCAAAATATCAGTGGGTCAGTGGCACCAGCCCCACAAATGCCACAATTTCCAGCACAATTCGCCCAGCAGATAGCAGCGATGTTCCAACAAATGGCAGAAGCATGCCTACCCAAGCTCCACTTCAGACACCTGTGGTGCAACCACAGCCTCCAACCAGGCAGTATGACAAGCTACTTAAGTATGGGGCTACAGAATTTAAGGGGACAGTGGACCCTTTAGAGACAGAGCAGTGGTTAGAGAGAATGGATAGAGTGTTTAAGAAGCTGCACTACCTAGATGAACTAAAATTTGAATACTCAGTGTCTTTGTTGCAAGGGAATGCGTATGACTGGTGGAAGACCATCCCCCATAGCTTGGCTGAACCACCAATATTGACCTAGGACGACTTCATCAAAGAGTTTAGACAGAAATATGTCCTAGATGCATATGTAGATCAGAAATTGCAAGAATTTTTGAGTCTGAAGCAAGGCAAAAGATCAGTAGCAGAGTATGAAAGGGAGTTCTCCCTCTTAAGCCACTATGCTAGGAGTCTCCTGTCTACCAGCAAAGAAAGGTGCAAGAGATTTGAGACGGGTTTGAAGCCCAGCCTATGGATCCAAGTAGTGGGATTCAAACACGGTAACTTTTCAGAGCTCATCTCTTAGGCACTTGAGTTAGAAAGAATTGAATTAGAAGTAACCCCAGTGAAAGAGAAATATGAGAAGACTAAAAAATCTGAGAAAGAAAAAGGTGAAAAATCAGTTGAACAAAGTCCCAGTGGTATATCTGGAAAAAAGAAGAAATTTGGGGGACCTAGCAGAGGTAGAGGTGGAAGGTTTGGAAAGGGCAGATTCTCTGAACAGAGACCCCCTAGATCTGGTCAACAGTTGACCAGGGGTTCATATCCTCCCTGCCCTTGTGAGACATGTGGCAAGATTCATGGGGGAGAATGTTATTGGGCAATAGGAGCTTGCTTTAACTGTGGAGGCAAGGGCCATCTTGCTAAGAACTGCACCAGTGCCCCTAGATTTGGTCCAGCTCCTACTACTGCAGAAGGATCTATTCAGAGTCCTGCTATCAGAGGTTCATAACAGGTTAGCAGAGGAAGAGGTAGAGGTAGAGGTAATGCTTTTGGCAGTCAGGGTACCGTTAACCAGTCAGCATAAGGGAGTGCTCCAGCCAAAGTCTACACCATGAGATAACGGGAAGAAGCTGAAACTTCTGACATTGTAGCCTGTACATTCTCCGTCTCTTATCAAGATGCATTTGTGCTATTTGATCCGGGTTCAACCCACTCATATGTTAGTGCTAGCATAGTTATTTTCCTTGTGGTTCCATGTGCCAAAATGGATTTTGAAGTGCTAGTAACTAGTCCGTTAAGACAAGAAGTCCGGGTCAATAGAATCTATAGAGATTATCTTTTGGTGATCCAAGGACACACTTTTCTATCAGATTTAATTGAAATGCCATTCAGAGATTATGATATCATCTTAGGCATGGATTGGTTAGCCAGGCATCAAGCCATAATTGACTGTAGACTGAAGACAATCACTTTTGGTCTCCCTCTGTACGGTGATGTGGTAATACATGGGGAGAGGCAATTACTGCCATCAAACATCATTTCAGCTGAACTAGACAGAAGAATGATCAGAAAGGGGTGTGACGCATACTTGGCACATGTGATAGGCACCCAAGTGGGGAGTCCAACACTGAGGGACATCCCTATCGTATATGACTTTTCGGATGTGTTTCCTGATGAATTGCCAGGATTACCTCTAGAAAGAGAGGTGCAGTATGAAATTGATGTTATGACTGGTGTGAACCCAATCTCTATAACACCATATAGAATAGCACCAGTAGAATTGAAAGAGTTGAAAGTGCAGTTGCAAGAGCTGCTTGATAAGGGCTTTATCTACCCCAGTGTATCACCTTGGGGAGCACCAGTGTTATTTGTTAAGAAGAAGGATGGCACTCTCCACTTGTGTATTGATTATCGGCAGGTGAATAAGGTGACAATAAAGAATAGATACCCATTGCCCCACATTGATGACTTGTTTGATCAGCTGAGGGGTGTAGCTATATTCTCTGAAATTGACCTGAGATCGGGTTACTATAAGCTGAAAGTACAAGAGTAGAATATTCCTAAAACTGCCTTTCGAACCCGCTATGACCATTATGAGTTCTTGGTCATGCCATTTGGGTTAACTAATGCTCCAACTGCTTTTATGGATCGGATGAACACTATCTTCAGACCATACCTCGACCAGTTTGTTGTGGTATTCATAGATGATATATTGGTTTATTTGAGGAGTGCAGAATAGCATGATAGACATCTGCAGATTGTATTACAGACTTTGAGAGAGAAACAGCTATACGCCAAATTGTCGAAGTGTAAATTTTGGCTGAAGAAAATATCCTTCTTGGGGCACATAGTATCGGCAGAGGGCATCAAGGTAGATCCAAGTAAGATAGAAACTGTCCTTAATTGGAGACCACACAGAAATATTACTGAAATTCGCAGTTTTCTAGATTTAGCTGGATACTACCGCCGATTTGTGAAAGGGTTCTCCATGTTAGCATCTCCACTGACTAAGCTACTTCGAAAAGATGTGAAATTTTAGTGGACGGATAAATGTCAGCAGAGTTTTGATGAGTTGAAAAGATGTTTAACTGAAGCTCCATTCCTGACTTTACCTATCCCGGGTAAAGAATACACAGTTTACAGTGATGTTTCTCACAATGGGTTAGGCTGTGTACTAATGCAAGAGCGAAATGTCATTTCCTATGCATCACGCCAGTTGAAACAACATGAGAGGAACTATCTGATACATGACTTGGAGCTTGCAGCTATTGTGTTCGCTCTTAAGATCTGGAGACACTATTCGTATGGGGAGAAGTGCTACATCTACACAGATCATAAGAGTTTGAAGTATCTGGGCACTCAAAAGGAGTTGAATTTGAGACAAAGGAGATGGTTAGAGTTGATAAAAGACTATGATTGTCTGATAGACTATTAGCTAGGGAAAGCTAATGTGGTGGCTGATGCCTTAAGTTGCAAAACTATGCCAAGTCTACAGGTTTCTCATTTGTCTATGGTACATGAGTTGAGAGTATTCCATGCCAGCTTAGAGATTAATGATGAGGGGCAGACAACAGTTGCATAGCATGTACAGCCAGTGTTGATTGATCAAATTAGAATGGCTGCTCAGAATGATCAGAAGTATCAGAAGCTGTTAGAAGAAGTTAGACAGGGCAAGAAACCAGAATTCTCAGCAAGAGATGATGGCCTACTACTTCACCAGGGCAGAATGTGAGTTCCTAATGATGTTGATTTGAAGTAGATCATTTTGAAGGAAACACATGAGTCTCTTTTTACTATGCACCCTGGTGGCATAAAAATGTATAGAGGGCTAAAGGAGCATTACTGGTGGATGGGTATGAAAAGAGATGTGGCAGAATTTGTTTCCAAATGCCTAACTTATCAGTAAGTGAAGGCAGAGCATTAAGTACTAGCTGGTTTATTACATCCACTACCAGTACCAAAATGGAAATGGGAGAGAATAACTATGGATTTTGTGATAGGACTTTCGAGGACACAAAAGACTCATGATGCAGTGTGGGTTATAGTTGACAGACTAACCAAGTCTACTCATTTTCTGCCTGTCTGGATGGACTATAGTTTGGAAAGATTGGCCAAGTTATACATTGATGAGATAGTAAGACTGCATGGAGTGCCAGCATCCATTGTATCAGATAGAGACCCTAGGTTCACTTCTAGATTCTAGGGTAGTCTTCAGAGAGCCCTAGGAACTAGATTGAACTTCAGTATAGTATTCCACCCACATATAGATGGCCAGTCCAAGAGAGTAATTCAGATTTTGGAGGACATGCTACGGGCTTGTGTGATTGAGTTTGAAGGTAGTTGGGACACACACTTGCCTTTGATTGAGTTTGCTTACAATAATAGCTACCAATCAAGCAATGGAATGCCTCCATATGAAGCTTTGTATGGCAGGAAGTGCAGAACCCCATTGTGTTGGGATGAGGTAGGTGAAAGAAAGATGATTGGGTCATAAATTTTTCAGCAAACTGAAGAGAAAATCATATTGATCAGAGATCGCCTTAAGACTGCATCAGACTGTCAGAAGTCCTATATTGATCTGAAGAGAAGGGATATTGAATATGTAGTGGGTGAGAAAGTATTCCTCAAGGTTTTCCCTTGGAAGAGAATTATGAGATTCGGCAGAAGGAGGAAACTGAGTCTTCGTTTCATTGGGCCATACGAGGTTCTAGAGAGAGTGGGTCCTTTGGCATATCGTTTGGCACTACCTCCAGAGTTGGAGAAGATACACAATGTCTTCCATGTGTCCATGTTAAGTAGGTATAGATCTGACCCATTTCATGTACTACCAGTAAAAGAGATTGAGATGAATCCATACCTCACATATGAGGAAGAACCCACAGAGATTCTGGCTTATGAGGCGAAGCAGCTATGGAACAAGCAAATACCGTTAGTGAAAGTGCTGTGGAACCATCATTCGGGCTAGGAGGCTACTTGGGAACGAGAGGAGGACATGAGGAGACAGCACCCACAACTGTTCAGAGATTGATAACAGGTAAAATTTTGAGATGAAATTTATTTGAAGGGGAGGAGAATTATAACACCCCTATTTGCATAGCCTGATACATTTTACTATTTTGGTTGCCGTTGTCAGTCCAAACAAGTAAGAGAAGTAAAACTACATCTAAGACACCTAGATAAGCCCTGAACGCAAATAATTAGTAATTACCAAATAGTTAAGTATAAATAAGAAAAACAAAACACAAGAAGTTAAATGAATTGGGAGTCACAACGATGAGTGACCTTCTCGGGAATGACTGTGAGGTCAATCTTAACTCAAATTTTGAATAGTAAAATGTGACGCTGCGGTCCTTAGGATCATTGTGAACACAGTGGAAAAGGGGAAATCATAAAAAAAAATTGTTAAGCAAGTCAAATAATTATGTCAGGGATCCAGAAGAATTATTGAATTACTTGCAATTTGTATCAAACCGGTGAGGGGCAATTTGGTCAATTTACCCATAGAGCAGACTCTTGAATTAACTGTCCAATAAAATCGGAGAAAAGAAAATTTAGGGATCAAGAATTAAATTAAAGAAGTAAATGGAAAAGAAATGAAAAAGAAAATCCAAAAATCAAAAAGTTTATGACATCATGCATGACATAAGCATGATGCAATAAATCTAATATTTAAAAATTGAATTTTGTGGGATAATTATGTATTAATAAAGTTAAAAATTTAAAAGAAACAAAATTGTTTCCTTTCTTCTTCATTCACCCGTCAACACTCTCTCTCTGATCTCTCTCTCATTTTTTCTTCTTCCACCATTGAAGCTCACTTTCAAAGCTTCCTTACCCCTAAAATTAGCCATTAATTTTATATTTCCCTTAAGAAAAGTCTTAATATTTGGTTTAGATAGAGAGTTTGGGAACAAGAAAGATAAAAAAAAAGTGAAGAATTGAGGTCATAAATTCTACTCACTTAAGGTAAGTAATTGAATTTGGAAATCTTAGTTTATTTGTTGTGTTTGTATCTTAATTAAACTAGAAATTAACTTAAAATCAAATAAAAACAATCGTTGAGGGACCAAACATGAAATTCATCCAGCTAGGGTTAGGGTTTGATATGTATGAATTTAATGGTTTTGAATGATTATTTGAGGTGAATTATAAATGATATTATTGACCTTATTTCAGTTGAGAAATGGTCAATTGTGACAATTTGTGGTGTGTGTGAACTATTGGAAACAAGTTCCAGTTCGGATTGGTAAAGGTCAATCTATAGGCAAGTTGACCTAGGTCCCTTTTAGGGACCAAAACTAAAAATTTACCAACCCAATTGGTGCGACGCTAATTAAGAATGAAACTAGATACAAAATGACACATTTTTAATTCAGGAATCATGCCCAGAAAGTGACCATAACTTAGTGAACAATTAGGCCAAATTCGGAATTGGGCAAATTGACCTATACTAAAATGACCAAATGAATAGTAGTTACGTAAATGACCATAACTTGGTCTAGGAATGTCCAAATGACCTGAGTTTTATACCAATGGAAAGATGAGACATAGCCCTACAACTTTCATGAAGAAAACAAACCCAGATTTTGACTATAACCTATTTGAAAAACCACCTGCACTCAATGTATAAAAACTACCATTAACCAGTGAATGCCTAGAATTCTGGGTAACACCAGCCATGTTCAAATTGCCATAACTAGGGATACAAAACTCCAAATAGAGTGATTCAAAAAGGAAAATAAAGTTAAGATAATAAGGAACAACTTCTACGAAGAAAACTTAGCCAAATTACTACAGCAACATGACCAATGGAATAGTGCAAAACTGAACACCAAAATTAAAAATTTGAAATTTGTGCCTAAGAGACTTGAAGTTTGAGAAAACAACCAAAACCAACAAATTAGGTAACCAAAATGTGGTATGTGGGTGAAATTATAATTCCCATACCTATTAAGCATTAGAAAGTCAACAAATTCACTTGAATAGTATCATGAATAGTAACCCCGAAATATAAATTTTAAAAAATGTCAAGTTAAGCATATTAAAGTTAGATATAGATAAATTTGAAATTATTTTTGGACTTAAGATAATTTATGGTACTGAAACACTATAAAATTGTGTGGTTCAATTGAAAAGAATACCGAGAAAGAACCCAAAGCATCGAGTCAGGGCCAAGAGGCGACTCATATAAGGTTTGTGCACAACATAAACATCCTTTAAACTTCCTTTGCAAAGTGCATAAAATGATTTATGGCTTACTTATATTGCAAAATAATAATTGAAATGTACACTATGCTTTTGATATAAATTGTTGGAAATTTGATGATATGTGTTTTGATTGTCAGTAAATGTTTGATAAATTAATAAGATAGTTTAGAAACCACAGTGTCATAACCATATATTTGAATGTCTCACTAGCATGACTAGTGGGAAAAATTAGTTTCGAATTTTGATTCCTTCTCTGGCTGAAGTGTTGAGGTGTGTGCCAGTAGAAGAAGAAATTTGAATGGGTACCCATAGTTTGAGCTAGCTAGCCTTGTGATTTCTCATAAGCCCCTGTCTATTGAGATGAATATGTTTCGAATGGCATGATATAACTGTGTGTTTTTATGAAATTGACTTGAGAATTCCTAAATGAAATTGTTGGACTAAAAGTTTATAAATCATGTTTTGCATATGTCTTTCATTTTCAGCAATGTGTTTGAGTAGGTATGATTTGAATTATGCATAAATGTTATTTTAGTATGTTATGCACCACTGAGTCATAGTACTCAGCAATAGCTGTTATTGCTGTCACAGATATAGAGACTAGAAGATTAGCAGAGCGAGCTGCTAAGGATATTAGAGCTACACCCCTGAAGTTTTGTCGGGTATATTTTATACCCTTATCGTAATATTTATTTTGATGTATGTAAATATATGTACATGTATAAATTGGTCATGAGCAGTTGTATAGAGTTTGTAATAATAATATTTTGGATTTGTTAATGTAAAGTTTGGTGGATGAATGTAAATTGTTTTTACCTTAATGAAAAATGAATAGAATTATTGAGTGTTATTTTTTATGACAATTGAATTGTGTTGAAGTAGTAGTGAGTTTGATGAAAAAGAATTATTGGAAGTGTTTTTACAGGTATTTGAAGAACTGTTTTCTTAAAATACAGATGGCACTCTACCAAAATTTTTCCAAAAATTGGGTAAAAATAAAATGGACACAAATTTGGACTAAGTTTTAAACTTCTATTAAATGTTAGAAAATGCTCACCACTTCCAAAAAGTAAGAAAATGGTTTTAAAATCCCTTGTAGGGTATTTAATGAGTTATCGGTAGGTAAAGTTTGGTAGTTCATTAGGTATTCTATAGGATCATGTTATGCCTTACAGAGGGGTAAGGTGTGACAGGAATCATGGACTTCACCAAGTTAGTCGAAGCTGTAGTAAAAGTTGAGAAAGTTAAAGTGAACAGAATAGGAAAGATAGGCAGCGTAAGAGGGAATTTGGACTAGGTTAGTCAAGTATATCGACTAATAGTAAGAAGCTTAGGGGTTCTAGTACACAAGATCAGACACAAGGCCAGAGAGGCCAGATTGGGATATCTGTAGCCAGCTCCCCATACATAGTAATGAGGGGATCAGTCCTAGTTCCATAATGTATGCATTATGGCAAGAGACACAGAGGGGAGTGTCGACTGTTAATTGGAGAGTGTTTCAAGTGTGGGGCTACGGGTCATTTCATAAGAAACTACCCTTAGAGGAGTGATTCAATAGCTCCAGTACAAGTTAATAGACCTGCCCCTACAGTTCCAAGGGGTAAAAGTTCAGGTAGAGCAGAGACGCTAACATTTCACAGAAGATTATTTCTGAGACAGTCAAAAGGCTCGAAGTTAGGGTGACACCACGGGTATATGCTATGGAAGCTTAGGAGGAGCCAAACCCAGACATTGATGAGGCAATACAAGGAAGTGAAGAGGCAAGGAGGTAGCAACTCCATGATCACTTAAGTCAAGTAAATTTCATGGACGAAATTTAAATTAGAGGGTAAGAGTTATAACATCCTCACTGTAGCAATTCCATAAATTCTCCAGTGACCAGTGTCGGTCCGGACAGCTAGAACATCTAGAAAAATATTTGGACTAGAGTGAGGAGTTATAAATAACTCAAATAATGATAAGAAAAATTTAGAAAAAATTTTAGAAATAAAATACAACCAAGTTAAATGAGCCAGTGCCCTAGCGATGGGTAACCCAGTGGGAAGTTGCGGTCTTCGTAGCTAGAAGACCTAAACCCAAGAAAAAATTCATGAAATAATTTTTGGGACTCCAGAGAAGAGTCATTGAGGTTTTGATGGCATTAGAATGCCAAGAAAATGTTTAGAAAAATTTTTAGATCGGTACAGATGATTTTGGCTCGATAAGCCAAGTGGAGGGCATTTTGGTCATTTCGTCTTCAGAGATGATTTTTTGCCGACTTGTACAATTAATTAAATAATTTTTATGGCATAAAATATGAATAAATACTGCTAAAAATTTAATTGAAAAAGAGTAGAAAAGAAAAAGAAAGAAAATGAAGGAAATTTAGAATTTTGACATCATTATGATGTCATTATTATACTTCCATCCAATCACATTGTGACACATATCTTTAAACCATTTGAAATAAGTAAATGGGCAGAAATTAAAGAAAAACAAATCAGTTTTCATCTTCTTTCTTCAACTAGTCGAACCATTCCCCTCTCCCTCCCGCCATTAAAACTCAACCAAGCTTCCAATTTCTCACTCAATTCACTTCAAAACCTTGATTTTCTTTCATTAAAAATTTCCCTTACCACTAGAGTTAGACTTGGGCAGCCATTAGAAGAGGAGAAAGTGAAGGAAAGTGAAGGTTAGAAATTCATCCAAGAGGTTTGTATCACCCTTATGTTCGGTAGTGCGTTCTACTGTTTCGGTGACCAGTGTCTGTCCGGACAGCTAGAATGCCTAGAACTACACTTAAATGTTAGTGAGGAGACATGAAATAATGAAATACAACAGAGGAAAATACAAGAAAAACAAAGGAAAAAATAATAGCAATGAAATGTAACCAAGTTAAACGAGCTGAAAATCGTAGTGATGGGTGATCGGACTGGGAAGTTGTTGCGTGGACTGTTGACTAGCCCTGGACTGCGGGAAATCTTGAAAAATATTTTTAAGACTTAAATAAACATCTATTGAAGTATAAATGATATTAGAAATATCAAAGAAAAATTAATTAATTAGTACAAAGAAAAATGAGAAATCGAGAAAATGATAAAACTCGGTGTTACCGAAAAATTAGGAACACAACCCGAATAGGGGCATTGTGGTCAATTGATACCCTGAGTTGACTTTTGACCTCAATTTCCATTAAAAATAAATGATATTACACTTTAGAAATGTCATGAAAAATTTAATTGTGATACATTGTGTAAATAGTAAAAAAAAAGGAGATAAATGTGCAAATAAAGGAAACCTTGTATAATTAAACATTAAATTATTGTTTAGTGCTCCACTAACTACATTATGAGAGACATAAAATAAGTCTTAGTGGGCAGAAATTGGTCATCTTCAACCTTCACAAGAACCAGCCGAAACTCTCACCATTGAAAGAACTCCATAGCTGGCCATGGAAGGACCTCCGTGCAACCTTGATCAAGTCATCTTTTTCACTAGGTTCCTTCACTAAAACTTGTCTACACACCATGGGTAGCATACTTGGAGCAAAAAGAAGGAACTTTAGTGAGGTTTGAGCAAGCTTTAAAAATAAGTAAGTGTCCAATTCTCTTCCTTCCTTTAGTAAAAGTGATGCTTGAGTTAAGGGATGTTGTTTACTGAAGAAAATTTGATGAATTGTTGAGTATTGGAATTAAGCCATTTTTGGCAGCCATGAAGGTTTGTAGCGTTTGAGTTTTTCTTACCTCTAATGGATGGAAATTAAGGTAATTAACTCAAATGGATGATGTAGTAAGTTACTATCCAAGGATGTGCATGTTAGTGCTTGAATTAAAGGTTTGAAAATGGGTCTTGATACTTTGGTAAACTGCCATGTTTGGTAGCCTATAATACTATGAAATTGTATGTGAGTTTATGTGAATTATTGATGAAATGTGATGGTGTTAAATAGTGAGCAGCATGTGTAGTTTTCATGGATGTGTATGTGAAATATTGGTGTTGAAGTATGTTGTATTTCGATGGAATTGAATGTTGGACTTTAATAGTGAATTGTGTGAATTGAGCTCTTGAGTGTTCTACCCAATATGCTTGCTGGAATTGTCTTTAGTATTTGTAGAAGTGCTATGAATGAATAATGAGTCATGAGGACGATAAGGAATGTCAAATTGGAAGTGCAATTGTCTTGTGCAGGTTGTGTATTGTTGGCAGTACATAAATTAGGTTATAAGTGCAAAACTATGAACCCAATTGATATGAGGCCAATGGGGAGTGAAACTAGACACCAAATAGGCCAACTTTCATGCAGAAATGTTACCAAAATTCTGCCTAGAAACTGACCTTAAAAATGACCAAATCCGGAATGGCAACCTTGCAAACCCAGATTTTTGACCATATGAATAATAGTTATTGGGATGACCATAACTCACTCAAAACAGGTCTAATTGACCTGAAATTTTTATCATTGATAGATTAGACATAGATCTACAATTCTTATGAAGGCACCAAAGCCCAGAAATGGTCAGAACTAAGTCAAATAGCTTGCACAAATTCGGATACCAAAACTGCCATAACTAAAAGTGACCTAAAATTGACCAAATTTTGCACTAAAGGTGCAATCTGTCCAGCTTTAGTAAACTGACCATATCTTGGTCTATACAACTCAGAATGACTTGAAATTTTGCCCATAGTGCAATAAGACATAGAGCTACAATTTTGCTTCTTTGACTAGAAGCTAAAAACCAAGAGAAATAGGGCTTTAAGCTACACCAATCTAGCACACTAAAATTGAGAATTTGACATTTACATATAATGATGCTTGAAGTAATTTGGCAATGAATACCAACTTGTAACAATGGTAAATTGCACTATATTGGTATCATATTAAAATGAAAAATGTGACAGATTGGTAACATTAAAAATTTTTCCCCTAGAGTGCATTAAGGGTCAACATTATAGGTTGACTAGGGAAAACAATAGTATTAAATAAATTAATTATTGAACCTTATTGTCAGAGACAGATTAAACGAGTATTGAAACACTTTAAATTGTGTGTTTCAGTTAGCAAAGACTCAGGGAAGGGGAAGAAAACACTGAGTCAGGGCCAAGAGGTTACACTTCAGAGGTTTGTGTACAACATTTATTTCTTTTGAATTTTTCAATTGAAATAAATTATAACTATTTGTATGTTATTGTTTTAAATTGTGAAAAATTGTTTGAATGGAATTTTGATGGATACTTATTGCTTGAAAAATATTGTAAATGGTTTGAAACCATAGCTATCATGTATATTTGATTGAATTCCTCGCTAGCTTGTCTAGTGGGATGAATTTACCTTGAATTCCCTCTCTGGCTGAATTATTGAGGTGTGTGCCTGTTGAGGACGAATAGGATGAGTACTCATATATTTGCTAGCTAGCTATGTTATTTCTCACTAGCCATCAGCTTTTGGGACAAATTGGACTATGGAATCATGATTAAGCTGTGTGTGTGATTTATTGATATTTATTGTGATATTGTGAAATGGAATTTAATTTTTTATGACATTCATTGTCTTTTGAATTCAACTTTGATTTTAAGTATCCACAGTTCATATGATTTATGGTTTATGGTTTTAAATTGTATTTTCTTAATGTTATGCACCACTGAAATATAGGCTCAGTGATAGTTTTTTCATTGCTATCGCAGGTAGACTGACGAACAGAGCAACAGAGTAGGCTGCTTGTGCTTCATTTTGAGATTTCACCGGGTATATTGAGTATACCATATTTTGCATTTTTTGTTGTAATATATGTGCACTGTATGTATATATTGTACTTGGTCTTGAGCAGTTATAAACTAAAATTATAAATTATTTTGGCCTGTAAAAATATTGTGACATATTCTCCTATCTCAGCTTTTGGAAACACTGGAAAATTAATGTTGAATTGAGTTGACAAATGATGAGAAGTTTATTTTGTTAAATTATTATTGGAGTTTGGGATTGAAGAGATATTTTGGAAGTGCTTTTTACAGGTTTTTGAAGAACTGTTTTATTCAAAATATAGATGGCACTCTGCCATAATTTTGACAGAAATTATTGATACTCAGATTTTTTTATTTGGTTTCATTTTAGTAAATAAAAAAAAAATTAACACCTTTCAAATGTGCTCACCACTGTAAAAAGAAGTAAGAAAAGGTTTAATGGGTTATCAGTAGATGAAGTTTGGTAATTCATTAGGTATACTACAGGATCATGTTATGCCTTACAGAGGGGTAGGGTGTGACATGTTTTAGTGGTATCAGAGCTAGTTTTTAATTTATGTTTTCACCTGTAATTTGAATATTCGTTCTTCATAGTACAACTGCTCAATGTCATTATTTGATACATACAGTACATTACATTATAAATATGCACTAACAGGAGGAAATCTCCTTATGTTATTTGTTCAGGAGGTTTAAGATCCTCAAATTGACTATGGAAGAAGGGGATCATTCAGTTGATCAAACAATAGAGGCTAAGGTACATGGGGATGCCCTAGCCCTACACAATGTGAGTGGATCAGCCGCACCAGCCCCCTCAGTACCACTGTTCCTTGCTCAGTTTGCTCAGCAGATGGCTACAATATTCCAACAGATGGCTAGTAATATGCCTACTCAAGCCCCACTGCAGACACCAGTGGTACAACCACAGTCTTCAGCTAGGCAGTATGACAAGTTGATTAAATATGGGGCCACTGAGTTCAAGGGGATAGTAGATCCTCTAGAGGCAGAACAATGGTTAAAGAGAATGGATAGGGTGTTCAAGAAACTGCACTGCACAGAAGAGCTGAGATTTGAGTATTCAGTGTCACTACTACAGGGAAATGCATATGACTGGTGGAAAACCATTCCTTATAGTTTGGTGGAACCTCCAATACTAACCTAGGATGACTTTATGTGGGAGTTCAAACAAAAATATGTCCCAGATGCCTATGTGGACCAGAAGCTACAGGAGTTCTTAAATCTAAAACAGGGAAGTAGATTAGTGACAGAATATGAAAGGGAGTTTTCTCGCCTGAGCCACTATGCAGGAAGTCTCCTTTCTACCAGCAGAGAAAGATGTAAGAGGTTTGAAACCGGCTTGAAGCCCAGTCTTAGACTACAAGTGGTCGGATTCAAACATACTAACTTCTCTGAGCTCATTTCTCAAGCACTAAAATTAGAAAGATTTGAGTCAGAAGTGGCCCCAGAAAAAAAGAAAATAGAGAAGACAGAAAAAGAGAAAGAGGGGAAGTCAGTAGATCAGAGTTCTAGTGGTCCTACTGGAAAGAGAAAGAACTTTAGCGGACACAGCAAAGGTTGAAAAAAGTTCGATAGGGGAAGATTTTCAGGACAGATACCTCCTCCATCTGGTCAGCAAACTACCAGAAGTTCCTACTGTGACACCCCTTACCCGTGTATAGTATACCCGAGTAAATAATGCCACACAGTGTATCGGCACACTCTAATATACCTTAATTAATTTATATCATGCTTTTGCATATAATTTATAAAATATATTTTATTTAAGCCATTTAGCAAAATTTTTATTTATTTGAGGTTCCGAAAATTTTATAGAAAATCCGGCGGAGTACCGGCTAAAAATGGAGAAAACAATTCTTCGGAACCTATTAAAAACACTTCCAATAAACAAATTCATTCATTCTCAACTCCAATATCATCACAAAACTCAATATCAATACTTCAACAATTTTTCAATTTCAGGTCTCAACAACCTTTTCATTTTTCAAACATCCCTTTTCTCAGGGTTCTCATATATAAACAACAATTAAATACTCAAATTACTTCCATACATAACCATAAGTCTTTATTATTTACATGAACCTCAAAATACATTACATAAATCCCAAATACATATGAGAAAATAAAAATTTAATTACAAAATGACAAAATGACATCTAGTGTCCTACCAATGCACTGCAGGTGACGAGGTGACACGGACACTGTGCAGAACTGCAGGATGGACTCACCCAGTCTGTGGTCTACTGGGCTCACGATCTGTATCTCCAGAACCTACGCGTGGCAAAAGCAACGAGCTAAGCAATAATGCTTAGTGGTGCAATAATAAAATAACAAGAAATAACAAAAAATAAATATGTATTGCATGTGCATGTTTTGTTTGTTATGTATTTGTATATCCATTCATTTATTTCTTTTACTTTGCCCATTTTCCTTCATTTGGTTGCCCAAGTAACCTACACTAGATGACTGGACTGGATAAATGGGTAAACTGGCACTGGGTATCAAGTACCTCGGGCCGTCACACCATCGGTCACATATGCATCTCCAGGTGTGCAACAGAGCGACTAACAATTTGTGATAACATCGAGCACAAGGCCAAAGCTCAATACAAGGTCGAGAATGGCTAAAAGCCATAAAATCACAGAATGGCATATTGCCATGTGCGATCGCTAACCCTATTGGCATGCCAAACTATCCAAACCAATCTTGTTAGGTATACTAGGGCATTTGAAACTTTTAAATTCTTCAATTTGTGAATTTCAAGTTTTGGTGTCACTATTCACCTCATTGGTCAACAAAAATGTTGACTTTTGGATAGAAAATAGGTGTATTGGTTTTAACACCCCAAACATACCACATTTTGTATTTAAAACTTGTTGGAATTGATTGCCATTTCCATTTCTCAACTTAAATCTAGGAGGGCAGAATTTTCAGTTTTGGAGACCCAACTTTACTATTCCATTGGGCCCTGTTACAGTGGGAATTTGAAGAAATGGCAAACATGAAAGTTGTTCCTTATTTTGTCTAGTTGAATTTCCTCTTTTGAATCACTCCATTTGGAGTTTTGTAGCTCCAGATATGGTCCAAAAACCACAGCTGGCCGGATTACCATTCTGCAGAAATTACCATATCTACAGTAACATGAACAGTGACTGCCACTGCCATTTGGTTTAGGTTCTGGCCATAATTTGGGGTAGGTTCCTTCATGAAAGTTGTTTGTCTATGTCTTAACTTGTTGCTGTAAAACGTTCAGGTCAATTGACCAAATCTACAGTGAGTTATGGCCAAATGAACAGTTACTGTTCATTTGGTCAATTTTGCAGGGGCTGTTGCAGGGTGTCCGGATTGGGGCCAAGTTTTGGTCCTCTTGCTTTGGTCTTTTGGGCATGGTTTCTTCAGCAAAAATGTGCCATTATAAGCCTAGTTTCATGTCCAATTGGCCAAACACCAATTGGACTAACACAGCCAAAGTTATGGCTGTGTAATTGGATTGAAATCTCAGTCCATTCTTGCTTGTCCTAGGCAGCATAGTCATTCCCTTTTACCATGCTATTTTTCAGTCCATATTATGGTCAAATCTCCTCAAATGGTCACTAATGGACCATTAAAATGTCCTTTAACATTTTCATAAGCCAAGTCCACATTTTCACCCTCAAAACCCTAGTTTCCATTTCAATTTACCCATACACCTTAGTTAAGCACACTAATTCATCATCTTTGTAGATATATAGCTTTAACATAATCTCCAATTCATTCTAAGTCCATTAAAACCATCAAAACACTCCCTTATTGTTCCTTCCTTAGGGCTGCGGAAATTCAAGGCATGCATAAACATAAATTTCATTCACTTAAGTTACAAATTCTTGCTCACTTTAAGGCTTTAACATGGAATAAAGGAGATTTAAGTATATATGTGCACTAACCTTGTTGTATGCCAATCCAAGCTTGAAAAAAACTTCACTTTCTTTCTTCTTCTTAGCTGCCAAAAGATTATGCAATGTGCTAGGACAAATTTTAGTGAAAGGTCTCTAGGGTTTTAGGGTGAAATGAAGGAGGGAATTGAGCTTTGATTGAGGTTGTCAATGGTGGTTTGGGTATACAAGGGTTTCGGCTGGTAAGAGAATGAGGATGGCTATAGCTTTTCTTTTATTCTTTGGTCTTCATTTTGTCTCTTTATTAGTTAGTCAATTGATGGCTTAATTGTGATTGGTCATAATTTTCTTAATGACATCACCATGATGTCATAATTAAGCTTTTTCCTCATTTTCTTTTCTTTCCTCCACTACTCATCTTCAATTTAATTTCTAGTAATGTTTATTCATATTTTATGTCATATTAATTATTTACTCAACTGGACAAGTCGGCCAAAAATCACCTCTGAAGGCGAAATGACCAAAATGCCCTCCGTTTGGCTTAACAGGTCAAAATTGTCTGTACCGATTGAAAAATTTTTCTAAATATTTTCTTAGCATTCTAATGCCATGGGAACCTCAATAACCCTTCTTTGGAGTCCCAAAAATTATTTTACAATTTTTCCCTCGGGTCTAGGGCTCCTAGTTGCGAGAACCGCAACTTCCCTCCGGTTACCCATCGCTTGGGCACCGGCTCGTTTGACTTGGTTGTATTTTATTTCTAAAATTTTTACTAAGTGTTTCTTATTAATATTTGAGTTAATTATGGTCCCTCACTTAAGTTTAATTATTTTTCCGAACGTTCTAGCTGTCCAGACCGACACCGGTCACCAGAACAGTAGAATGTATGGAGTTGTTACCAGGAGGGTGTTACAACTCTTCCCCTCTAATTTAAATTTCGTCCTCGAATTTTACCTGATGCAAACAGTTGAGGGAACTGTTGCCTCATCGTCTCTTCACTTTCCCAAGTTGCCTCCTCGGTGTTGTGGTGCCTCCAAAGCACTTTCACCAGTGGAATCTGTTTGTTCCTCAATTCTTTTACTTCCCGAGCCAGGATCCGTAGAGGTTCTTCTTCATATGTCAAATCCGGTTGTATTTCAATTTCTTCTCTGGAGATGACATGTGAAGGATCTGAGCGGTATCTTCTGAGCATGGACACGTGGAACACATTGTGGATCTTGTCCAGCTCTGGTGGTAAAGCTAGCCTATAGGCCACTGGACCCACACGTTCAATGACTTCATATGGGCCAATGAACCTAGGGCTCAACTTACCTTTTCTTCCAAACCTCAACACTTTCTTCCATGGTGACACCTTGAGGAACACTTTGTCGCCAACCACATATTCTATTTCTTTTCTCTTCAGGTCGGCATAAGATTTCTGTCTGTCTGAGGCAACTTTCAGGTTGGCTTTGATTAGTTTCACTTTCTCCTCAGTCTGTTTCACCAGGTCTGGCCCTACCAGCTTATCTTCGCCCAATTCAGTCCAGCACACTGGAGTTCTACATTTTCTCCCATACAGTGCTTCATATGGGGCCATTTGAATGCTAGCTTGGTAGCTATTGTTGTATGCAAACTCTGCCAGTGGGAGGTATCTATCCCAACTTCCCTCAAACTCAATGACACAACTCCTCAGCATATCCTCAAGGACCTGACAAATTTTTCATGTCATTACTATCATTTCAATTCAATATTTATATCAATTTCATTGGTTTCAATTGTTTACCTGGATTACTCTTTCTGATTGCCCATCCGTCTGAGGATGGAAAGCTGTGCTGAAATGGAGTTGTGTACCCAAGGATTCATGCAACTTCTTCCAAAATCTCGATGTAAACCTTGGGTCTCGATCAGATATGATGGAAAGTGGAATTCCATGCAGTCTAACTATCTCACTGATATACAATTCTGCTAACTTCTCCAGTGAGTAGTCAGTCTAATCGGCGAGAAAGTGTGCTGACTTTGTCAATCTATCAACTATCACCCATGCTGCATCATGTTTCTTCTGGGTGAGAGGTAGACCACTTACAAAATCCATGGTGACCCGATCCCACTTCCATTCAGGTATGCGTATAGGCTGTAGCAAACCCGATGGAACTTGATGTTCTGCCTTGACTTGCTGACATGTCAAGCATTTAGTCACATAGTCAGCTATGTCCTTCTTCATACCAGGCCACCAATACTGAAGCTTCATATCATGATACATCTTTGTACTCCCTGGGTGAATAGCATATACACTAGTGTGTGCCTCTTTTAGAATACTAGCTTTCAATTCCCCATCATCTGGTACACACAGTCTTTCTTTGTAATAAAGACACCCATCTGCTTTCACCCCATAGTCAGTTGCTTTTCCCTCTGAGATTTTGCTCATAATAGCCATTAACTTTTCATCTGCCTTTTGCCCATCTAAAATCTACTGCAGCAGGTTTGGCCTCACTTGCAACTCAGCCAAAATAGCTCCATCTCGAATCAAGGATAGACGGGCATTCAATGATCTCAAAGCTGTCATGGATTTTCTGCTCAAAGCATCAGCAACTACATTTGCCTTCCCAGGATGGTAGTCAATTACACAATCATAATCCTTCAGGAACTCAATCCATTGCCTCTGTCTAAGGTTGAGCTCCTTCTGGGTTGGCAAGTATTTTAGGCTTTTGTGGTCTGTGTAAATGTAGCATTTTTCACCATACAGGTAATGCCTCCATATCTTCAGTGCGAAGATAATTGCTGCAAGCTCTAGATCATGGGTAGGATAATTCTGTTCATGTGGCCTTAGCGGCCTGGAAGCATAAGCGACCACCTTCCCTTCTTGCATCAATACACATCCTAACCCATTATGTGAGGCATCACTGTAGACCACGAAGTCTTTTCCTGACACTGGCTGTGTTAACACTGGTGCCTCTGTCAACATAGCCTTCAATTTCTCAAAACTGGTCTAACATTTGTCATTCCAGTCAAATCTGACATTCTTGTGTAACAACTTGGTCATTGGAGCAGCTATTAGGGAAAATCCCTTCACAAATCTTCTGTAATACCCAGCTAGCCCCAATAAGCTTCTGACCTCAGTTGTATTTCTGGGAGGCTTCCATTCCATCACTGCTTTTATTTTCTTGGGATCCACCCTAATCCCATTAGCTGACACTATGTGTCCAAGGAATGCAATCTCATTCATCCAAAAGTCACACTTGGACAACTTAGCATACAGCTTCTTTTCTTTCAGGGTTTGCAGAACAATCCTCAAATGCTCATCATGTTCTTCCCTGGTCTTGGAATACACCAAAATATCATCAATAAAGACCACTACGAACCGATCTAGGTATGGATGGAAGATACGGTTCATAAGGTCCATGAATGCTGCTGGTGCATTTGTTAGGCCAAAGGGCATCACTAGAAACTCATAATGCCCATACCGGGTCCTGAATGCAGTCTTTGGCACATCTGCATCCTTTACCCTCAACTGATGATACCCTGATCTGAGATCAATTTTGGAAAATACTCCTACTCCCTTCAACTGATCAAACAGATCATCAATTCTAGGCAACGGATATTTGTTCTTCACAGTCACTTTATTCAACTGCCGGTAATCAATGCATAGCCTCAAAGTCCCATCCTTCTTTTTCACAAACAACACTGGAGCTCCCCATGGTGACACACTGGGGCGTATGAACCCCTTATCTAGCAACTCTTGCAACTGAGTTTTCAACTCCCTCAATTCAGTGGGTGCCATCCTATAAGGAGCAATGGAAATAGGTGCTGTACCCGGCAGTGTCTCAATAGCAAATTCAACTTCCCTTTCTGGTGGCAAACCAGGCAATTCTTCAGGAAATACCTCTGGGAAGTCTCTCACTGTGGGTATGTCACTCAAGTTTGGCTTAGCCTGCCTAGTATCCACCACATGTGCTAGGTAGGCTTCACAGCCTTTTCTCATCATTCGTCTTGCAACTGTGGCTGAGATGACATTGGACAAGAAATCTGTCCTTTCCCCCACAACTGTGATCTCATTAGCCTCTGAAGTTTTTAGAGAAATACTTTTCAATTTGCAATCAACTATTGCCTGATGACGTGACAACCAGTCCATTCCTAAAATCACGTCAAACTCATGGAAGGGTAACTCAATCAGGTCGGCCAAGAATTCATACCCCTGAATCCTTAACGGGCAACCCTTGTATACTTTGTTCACCACTACACTGTGACCCAATGGATTAGTGACCAGAATGTCTTGGTCACTCTCCCCTATCAGTATCCCCCTTTCTACGGGTAGGTTGATGCAAATGTAGGAATGAGTAGATCCTGGATCTACCAATGCATGCACAGAAGTATTGTAGAGGGAGAACGTACCCCTGATGACGTCCGGGGCATCTTGCTCCTCCTGAGCTCTCAGGGCATAATTTCTGGCTGTTGGTCTGTTATCTGGCCTCTCTGCTGGCTCGGATGCAGGCCTCTGTGATGGTCCCACTGCATCAGATCTGCCAGATTTTCTACCTCTCTGTGGTGCAGGAGCAGGTCTTTCTGCTTGTGTTGGAGCAGCTGTAGTAGTTCTGCGTGGACAGTTCCTCAGCTGATGCTCTGTTGATCCACACCTCAAGCAGGCACCAGTCACTCTCCAACACTCCCCCTTATGCCATTTTTGACAGTGTGGACACGCAAAAGATGCTGGGGCTGGTCCCCTGAACCCCATCCTCGGAGGCGCCCTTGATGGTGTGGGTGACCTCTCCTAGGGGTGAACTGTGGTCTGGGCCCCTGAGACTGACCCTGACCCTATGGCTGAGCTGAACTCTGTGCAGGAGGACCCTTGAACTTTTTCCCGAATGCAGGAGCTGAACTAGACTGACCTGAGCCCCTCTTCTGCTATCTATCCCTTCTGGTCTGCTCACTGATTCTTACTTTTTCCACCTTTATTGCAGCTTCCACTAACTTGCTAAATTCTGTGATTCCCAAGGCAGTGAGCTGGATCTTGATGTTATCATTTAGTCCCTCTTCAAATCTCTTACACCTTTCAGCTTCATTAGGGACTATCTCCCTTCCGTAGCGGCTTAAGCGGACAAATTCCTTCTCATACTCGGCCACTGATAGCTGTCTCTGCCTCAGGTTAATGAACTCTCTTCTTCTTTCTTCCAGGTATACAGTACCCACATATTTCTTCTTGAACTCGGAGAGAAAGAAGTCCCAAATTCTGACTTTGGCTGCACTTCACTGGACACCGTGTCCCACCACTCATAAGCATCATCTTGCAGCAAAGATATGGCAGCTTCAAGGTTTTGCTCTGGAGTGCAGTGGAGTTGTTTTAGGACTCTGCCTGTTCTGTTCAACCAATTCTACCGCAATGAGTCATTTTCTCTCTTGCCATAGAAGTCCACAGCTCCAAACTTTCTTAGCCTTTCCAGGTGTGATTTCTGCTGTGGAGCTGGTGGTGGTGGTGGTGGTGGTGGTGCTGGCATTACCCCAGCCATTTGTCTAAAGAAGTCGGCCATTTGCTGAAACATGGCCTGTGGAGGCTGAGCAGGCTCTGCTTGAGCTGGCGGAGCAGATTCTCTCATGCCCCCAGTCTCAGCTGATGCAGGTGGAGCATGACTCTCCACTTCCTCCTCAACAGCTCTCTGAGATGAAGGGTCCATATCCTATTCAAAATAAGAAAGATAAACAGATTTGCGTTAGTGTCACCTCGACTCTTACAAATGCAATGCAAGGTATGGACTCAATCTAGGCCCAGAAAAGCCTAAACCGTGCTCTGATACCACTAAATGTGACACCCCTTACCCGTGTACAATATACCCGAGTAAATAATGCCACACGGTGTATCGGCACACTCTAATATACCTTAATTAATTTATATCATGCTTTTGCATATAATTTATAAAATATACTTTATTTAAGCCATTTAGCAAAATTTTTATTTATTTGAGGTTCCGAAAATTTTATAGAAAATCCGAGTGATCTTGGCTAAAAATGGAGAAAACAGTTCTTCGGAACCTGTTAAAAACACTTCCAATAAACAAATTCATTCATTCTCAACTCCAATATCATCACAAAACTCAATATCAAGATTTCAACAATTTTTCAATTTCAGGTCTCAACAACCTTTTCATTTTTCAAACATCCCTTTTCTTAGGGTTCTCATATATAAACAACAATTAAATACTCAAATTACTTCCATACATAACCATAAGTCTTTATTATTTACATGAACCTCAAAATACATTACATAAATCCCAAATACATATGAGAAAATAAAAATTTAATTACAAAATGACAAAATGACATCTAGTGTCCTACCAATGCACTGCACGTGACGAGGTGACACGGACACTGTGCAGAACTGCAGGATGGACTCACCCAGTCTGTGGTCTACTGGGCTCACGATCTGTATCTCCAGAACCTACGCGTGGCAAAAGCAACGCGCTAAGCAATAATGCTTAGTGGTGCAATAATAAAATAACAAGAAATAACAGAAAATAAATATGTATTGCATGTGCATGTTTTGTTTGTCATGTATTTGTATATCCATTCATTTATTTCTTTTACTTTGCCCATTTTCCTTCATTTGGTTGCCCAAGTAACCTACACTAGATGACTGGACTGGATAAACGGGTAAATTGGCACTGGGTATCAAGTACCTCGGGCCGTCACACCATCGGTCACATATGCATCTCCAGGTGTGCAACAGAACAGCTAACAAGCTGTGATAACATCAGGCACAAGGCCAAAGCTCAATACAAGGTCAGAATGGCTAAAAGCCATAAAATCACAGAATGGCATATTGCCATGTGCAGTACTGCTAACTGAACCCTATTGGCATGCCAAACTATCCAAACCAATCTTGTTAGGTATACTAGGGCATTTGAAACTTTTAAATTCTTCAATTTGTGAATTTCAAGTTTTGGTGTCACTATTCACCTTATTGGTCAACAAAAATGTTGACTTTTGGATAGAAAATAGGTGTATTGGTTTTAACACCCCAAACATACCACATTTTGTATTTAAAACTTGTTGGAATTGATTGCCATTTCCATTTCTCAACTTAAATCTAGGAGGGCAGAATTTTCAGTTTTGGAGACCCAACTTTACTGTTCCATTGGGCCCTGTTACAGTGGGAATTTGAAGAAATGGAAAACATGAAACTTGTTCCTTATTTTGTCTAGTTGAATTTCCTCTTTTGAATCACTCCATTTGGAGTTTTGTATCTCCAGATATGGTCCAAAAACCACAGCTGGCCGGATTACCATTCTGCAGAAATTACCATATCTACAGTAACATGAACAGTGACTGCCACTGCCATTTGGGTTAGGTTCTGGCCATAATTTGGGGTAGGTTCCTTCATGAAAGTTGTTTGTATATGTCTTAACTTGTTGCTGTAAAAAGTTCAGGTCAATTGACCAAATATACAGTGAGTTATGGCCAAATGAACAGTTACTGTTCATTTGGTCAATTCTGCAGGGGCTGTTGCTGGGTGTCCGGATTGGGGCCAAGTTTTGGTCCTCTTGATTTGGTCTTTTGGGCATGGTTTCTTCAGCAAAAATGTGCCATTATAAGCCTAGTTTCATGTCCAATTGGCCAAACACCAATTTTACTAACACAGCCAAAGTTATGGCTGTGTAATTGGATTGAAATCTCAGTCCATTGCTGCTGTCCCTAGGCAGCATAGTCATTCCCTTTTACCATGCTATTTTTCAGTCCATATTATGGTCAAATCTCCTCAAATGGTCACTAATTGACCATTAAAATGTCCTTTAACATTTTCATAAGCCAAGTCCACATTTTCACCCTCAAAACCCTAGTTTCCATTTCAATTTACCCATACACCTTAGTTAAGCACACTAATTCATCATCTATGTAGATATATATCTTAAACATAATCTCCAATTCATTCTAAGTCCATTAAAACCATCAAAACACTCCCTTATTGTTCCTTCCTTAGGGCTACCAAAATTCAAGGCATGCATAAACATAAATTTCATTCACTTAAGTTACAAATTCTTGCTCACTTTAAGGCTTTAACATGGAATAAAGGAGATTTAAGTATATATGTGCACTAACCTTGTTGTATGCCAATCCAAGCTTGAAAAAAACTTCACTTTCTTTCTTCTTCTTGGCTGCCAAAAGATTATGCAAGGTGCTAGGACAAATTTTAGTGAAAGGTCTCTAGGGTTTTAGGGTGAAATGAAGGAGGGAATTGAGCTTTGATTGAGGTTGTCAATGGTGGTTTGGGTATACAAGGGTTTCGGCTGGTAAGAGAATGAGGATGGCTACAGCTTTTTTTTTTATTCTTTGGTCTTCATTTTGTCTCTTTATTAGTTAGTCAATTGATGGCTTAATTGTGATTGGTCATAATTTTCTTAATGACATCACCATGATATCATAATTAAGCTTTTTCCTCATTTTCTTTCCTTTCCTCCACTACTCATCTTCAATTTAATTTCTAGTAATGTTTATTCATATTTTATGTCATATTAATTATTTACTCAACTGGAGAAGTCGGACAAAAATCACCTCTGAAGGCGAAATGACCAAAATGCCCTCCGTTTGGCTTAACGGGTCAAAATTGTCTGTACCGATTGAAAAATTTTTCTAAATATTTTCTTGGCATTCTAATGCCATGGGAACCTCAATAACCCTTCTTTGGAGTCCCAAAAATTATTTTACAATTTTTCCCCCGGGTGTAGGGCTCCTAGTTGCGAGAACCGCAACTTCCCTCCGGTTACCCATCGCTTGGGCACCGGCTCGTTTGACTTGGTTGTATTTTATTTCTAAAATTTTTACTAAGTGTTTCTTATTAATATTTGAGTTAATTATGGTCCCTCACTTAAGTTTAATTATTTTTTCGGACGTTCTAGCTGTCCGGACAGACACCGGTCACCGGAACAGTAGAATGTACGGAGTTGTTACCGGGAGGGTGTTTCACCTACCCTCCCCGCCAATGCGAAACTTGTGGAAGAAATCATGGTGGGGTATGCTACAAGGCCACAGGAGCTTGTTATAACTATGAAGGCACAGGACACTTTGCCAAAGACTGCACCAGTGCCCGTAGAGTTGGGCCACCTCCTACTACTGCAGAAGGGTCAGTTCAGAATCCCGCCACCAGCAGTTCATAACCACCTAGCAGAGGTAGAGGCAGGGGTAGAGGTAGTTCAGTAGGCAGCCAAGGCACAGTGAATCAATCAGAGCAAGGAAGTGCTCTAGTCAGAGTCTACGCAATGAGACAGAGAGAAGAGGCAGAGACATCTGATATTGTGGCTGGTACCTCCTTAACTTTTAATTAAGATGTGTTTGTATTATTTGATCCGGGTTCTACCCATTCCTATATGAGTACTAGAATCATTGATTGCATTGCTATTCCGTGTATAAAAATGGACTTTGAGGTGCTAGTAATAAGTCCACTAGGACAGGAGGTCAGGGTCAATAGAATGTATAGGGATTGTCCTTTGGTGATCAAAGGACACACTTTTCTATCTGATCTCATTGAAATACCCTTCAAAGATTATGATATCATCTTGGGCATGGATTGGTTAGCTAGGCATCATGCCATGATTGACTGTAGACTGAAGACAGTCACTTTTGGTCTCCCTAAGTGCAGTGATGTGGTAATATATGGGGAGAGGCAGCTATTACCATCAAACATTATTTTTGCTGCACTAGCCAGAAAAACGATCAGAAAGGGGTGTGAAGCATACTTGGCACATGTGGTAGACACCCAAGTGGGGAGACTAGCATTGAGGGACATCCCTACGGTATGTGACTTTCTAGATGTGTTTCCTAATGAATTGCCAGGATTACCTCTGGAAAGAGAAGTGCAGTTTGATATTAATGTTATGCCTGATGTGGATCCAATCTCCATAGCACCATATAGAATGGCACTAGCAGAGTTGAAGGAGTTGAAGGTATAGTTATAAGAACTACTTGAAAAGGGCTTCATCCGCCCTAGTGTGTCACCTTGGAGAGCACCAGTATTGTTTGTTAAGAAGAAAGATGGCACTCTCCACTTATGTATTGACTACCGACAGTTGAATAAGGTGACAATAGAGAACAGATATCCATTACCTCGCATTGATGATATGTTTGATCAGTTGAAGGGTGCAGCTGTATTCTCCAGAATTGATTTGCGAGCTGGTTATTATCAGTTGAATGTGCAAGAGCAGAGTTTTTCAAAAACTACTTTCAGAACTCAATATGGCCACTATGAATTTCTAGTAATGCCATTCGGTTTAACTAATGCTCCAGCTGCTTTTATGGATCTGATGAACACTATCTTCAGACCATATCTTGACCAATTTGTGGTAGTGTTTATTAATGATATTTTGATATATTTGAGGAATGCAGAGGAGCATGATAGACATCTGTGAATTGTGCTATAAACTTTGAGGGAGAAACAGCTATACGCCAAATTATCGAAATGTGAATTTTGGCAGAAAGAAATCTCTTTCTTGGGACATGTTGTGTTAGCTGAAGGGATCATGGTAGAAGCTATCCTTAATTGGAAGCCACCCAGGAATATCACAAAAATTCACAGTTTTCTGGGTTTAGCTGGATATTACCGTTGATTTATGAAAGGGTTTTCTATGTTAGCTTCTCCACTGACCAAGCTGCTTCAGAAAGATGTAAAATTTCAGTGGACAGATAAATGTCAGTAGAGTTTTGATGAGTTGAAGAGGTGTTTGACTGAAGCTCCAGTCCTTACTTTACCTACCCCGGGTAAAGAATACACAGTTTATAGCGATACTTCTCACAATGGGTTAGGCTGTGTACTGATGCAAGATTGGAATGTCATTGCTTATGCATCACGCCAGCTGAAACCGCATGAGAGGAACTACCCAACACATGATTTGGAGCTTGCAGCTATTATTTTTGCTCTGAAGATCTACAGACATTACTTGTATAGGGAGAAGTACTACATTTACATAGATCACAAGAGCTTGAAGTACCTAGGCACCTAGAAGGAATTGAATTTTAGGCACAGGAGATAGTTAGAACTGATTAAAAACTATGATTGCTTAATAGACTATCAGCCAGGGAAAGCAAATGTGGTGGCTAACGCCTTAAGTCGTAAGACTATGGCAAGTTTCAGAGTTTCCCCTTTGTCCATGGTACATGAGTTAAAAACGCAACATGCTAGTTTGGACATTGATGATGAGGGACAGACAATAGTTGCATGGCATGTACAGCTAGTGTTGATTGATCAGATTAGAATGGCTGCTCTGAATGATGAAAAATATCAGAAGCTACTGAAAGAAGTCCAGCAGGGTAAGAAACCTGAATTTTCTGTGAGAGATGATGGTTTACTACTACATCAGGGTAGAATGTGTGTTCCTAGTGATGTGAAATTGTGACAGATCATCATGAAGGAAGCACATAAGTCTCCTTTTGCTATGCATCTTGGTGGAACTAAAATGTACAGAGGGCTGAAAGAGCATTACTGGTGGATGGGTATGAAAAGGGATGTAGCTGATTTTGTCTCCAAATTCCTAACTTGTCAGGAAGTGAAGGCAGAACATCAAGTGCCAGCTGGTTTGTTACATCCATTGCCAATACCAGAGTGGAAATGGGAACGGATAACCATGGATTTTGTGATGGGACTTCTGAGGACACAGAATAGTCATGATGCAGTATGGGTTATAGTTGTCAGACTGACCAAGTCTGCTCACTTTTTGCCAGTCCAGATGGACTTTAGTTTAGTAAGATTGGCCAGATTGTACATAAATGAGATTGTAAAACTGCATAGAGTGCCAGTATCGATTGTATCTGACAAAGATCCTAGATTCACTTCTAGATTCTGGAGTAGTCTTCAGAGAGCTTTAGGAACTAGATTGAACTTTAGCATGGCATTCCACCCATAGACAGATGGCTAGTCTGAAAGGATAATTCAGTTATTGGAGGATATGCTACTGGCTTGTGTTATTGAGTTTGAAGGTAGTTGGGATACACACTTGCCTTTGATTGAGTTTGCTTATAATAATAGTTACCAATCAAGCATTGGGATGCCTCCATATGAAGCTTTGTATGGCAGGAAGTGCAGAACTCCCCTATGTTGGGATGAAGTAGGTGAAAGAAAAATGATTGGCCCAGAAATTGTTTAGCAGACAGAGGAAAAGATCAGATTGATTAGAGATTGACTCAAGGCTGCATCAGACCATCAGAAGTCCTATGTTGATCTAAAGAGAAGAGATATTGAATATGCAGTGGGTGATAAGGTATTCCTCAAAGTTTCTCCTTGGAAGAGGATTATGAGATTTGGCAGAAAGGGGAAACTGAGTCCTCGTTTTATCAGACCATATGAGGTTCTGGAAAGAGTGGGTCCTTTGGCATATCAGTTGGCATTACCTCTAGAGCTAGAAAGGATACACAATGTTTTTTATGTGTCCATGTTAGGGAGGTATAGATCTGACCCATCTCATATACTATCAGTTGAAGAGATTGAGGTAAATCCAGACCTTTCATATGAAGAAGAACTCGTAGAGATTTTGGCACATGAGGTGAAGCAGCTAAGGAACAAACAGATACCCTTGGTTAAAGTGTTGTGGAACCATCATTCAGGCTAGGAAGCTACTTGGGAACGTGAAGAGGACACGAGGAGACAGTACCCACAGCTGTTCAGAGACTGATGCCAGGTAAAATTTTGAGATGAAATTTATTTTAAGGGGGGGAGAAGTGTAACACCCCTATGTTTGGTAGTGCGTTCTACTATTCCGGTGACCAGTGTCTGTCCGGATAGCTAGAATGCCTAGAACTACACTTAAATGTTAGTGAGGAGACATGAAATAATGAAATACAATAGAGGAAAATACAAGAAAAACAAAGGAAAAATAATAGGAATGAAATGTAACCAAGTTAAACGAGCCGAAAACCGTAGCGATGGGTGACCGCATCGGAAAGTTACGGGGTGGACCGTTGACTAGCCCTAGACTGCGGAAAAACCTGGAAAATATTTTTAAGACTTAAATAAACATCTATTGAAGTATAAATGACATTAGAAATATCAAAAAAAAATTAATTAATTAGTACAAAGAAAAATGAGAAATCGATGGAAATCTTAGACAATTTAGAACAAATTTCATGTGGAACACAAACTCAAATTCTGAACTTAACCAAATGAAATTGCTAGTCAAAGTTGAACTACCAAATCTAGCAGAACAAAAATTTCCCATAAATTATGGGTAAAGGCAATCTGATCAGTTATGGTGAAACAGCCATAACTTGAGTTAGAAAACTCTAAATGGGGTGATTCAAAAAGTGAAATATAACTAGACACAATAAAGTACAACTTTGATTGAGAACACTTGTGTAGAATGGCTTAATTGAACAGTGAACTCTAGCACCCAAAACTGAAAATTTTGATTTATTCTCCATTGGTTAGAAGTAATGATTGGCAACTAATGCCAACACTTTTGGGAACCAAAATGTGGTAAATCTATGTGATTAGAACTCATGTAACTGTTATGCATTCGATAGTCAATAATTTGACTTAAATGACCAAATGAACAGTAACCTTACATGTTAAGTACAAATATTCAAGAAATAACTTTATAATGTGCCCTAGTACACCTAGTACGATTGGTTTGGATAGGTTGGCATGCCAACAAGGTTCAGTTAGCAGTACTGCACATGGCATTATGCCATTCTGTGATTTTATGGCTTTTAGCCATTCTGATATCAGTGTGATACTTGGCCTTGTGCTCAATGTTTATTATAGCTTATTAGTTGTTCTGTTGCACACCTGGAGACACATTGTGACCGATGGTGTCACGACCCGAGGTACTTGGTATCCAGTGCCAGTTTACCCGTTTATCTAGTCCAGTCATCCAGTATAGGTTACTTAGGCAACCAAAATGGAAATGGATGAATTTAAGTAAATAACTAATATAAACAACGCTATATGAATAATATTATGAATAAATTGTCTGTATGAGAAATCAGCATATACACTGCATATTTATTTTCTTTTTAGTTCTTTTTATTTTATTATTGGCACTACTAAGTTGTATTGCTTAGCGCGTTGCTTTTTGCCATGCGTAGGTTCTGGAGAGACTGACAGAGAGTGTAACACCCTCACTATAGCAATTCCGTACATTCTACTGTTCCGATGACCAGTGTCGGTCCGGACAGCTAGAATGTCTGAAAAAATATTTAGACTAGAGTGAGGACTCATAAATAACTCAAATATTAATAAGAAATATTTAGAAAAAATTTTAGAAATAAAATACAATCAAGTTAAATGAGCCGGTGCCCTAGCGATGGGTAACCCAGTGGGAACTTGCTGTCTTCACAGCTAGAAGCCCCAAACCCGAGAGAAAATTCATGAAATAATTTTTGAGACTCCAGAAAAGTATCATTGAGGTTTTGATGGCATTAGAATGCCAAAAAAATGTTTAGAAAAATTTTTAGATCGGTATGGACGATTTTGGCTCCTTAAGCCAAACAGAGGGTATTTTTGTCATTTCGTCTTCGGGGATGATTTTTGACCGACTTGTCCAGTTAAGTAAATAATTATTATGACATAAAATATGAATAAATATTGTTAAAAATTTAATTGGAAATGAGTAGAAAAGAAAAGAAAAAAAAAGAAAAAAAAATGGAAATTATGACATCACATGATGTCATTAGTGTGCCTCCACCCAATCATATTGTGACACATGGCTATAACTCACTTAAAATGAGTTAAATGGGCAAAAATCAAAGAAAAAAATCAGATTGCTTTCTTCTTTCTTCTTCTTGCTGAGACTCCCTTTCTCCCATCCACCATTTTTCTTTTCTTTAGCTCAATTTCCCTCAGGTTTTCATCATAGAAACCCTAAGTCCCAACACTAAAAATTGTCCTAGAGTCTTGCTAAGGTGATTGGTTGCAAGAAAGTGAAGGAAAAATTGAAGTTAGCTAAGGAAAAATTCTGCTTAAAGAGGTTAGTGCCTTACTTTTGCTTCTTTTCTTTTTCATATGTTGAAACTAAGTTGAATGAAGGTGAAATTCATGAAAAATGATATAAAATGATGCATGAATGAAGAATTGGATTTTTTTGGCCAGCTTTATGGGAATGGTAGTTTGATAGTTTTGGTGGATTTGAAAGGCTTAGAAATGGTGATTGACGTGTAAACATAAATTAGAAATTGATTAGTTTTCTTAATTTGATAAGTGTTGGGTGAACCTAGAATTGAGAGTTAGGGTTTGGGCACCAAAATTTGGATTTTGTTTATGTATTGATCAAAAGAAGTTGTAATGGTCAATTAGCGACCATTTGGTCATGTTTGAGTAGGAAATTGAGTGAATGGTGCCAAGGGAATTTAGGTTGGGTGTGCTGCCTTGAGTGCCCTGCAGGTTTGGATGTGAGTCCAGCATGTTTGGGCAGCTATAACATGAGTTGTGTAGGCTCAATTGGTGCAAGGTAAATTTTACATTCAATTAGACACATAATGGCACAACTTTGATGAAGGAACCCTATCCAGAAACCAAACTTAGGATGCCCTAAAAATTGACCAAATTCGGGTAGCATCAATTCTACCTGGGCAAAATGACCAAATGAACAGTGTTCATTCATTTGGTCATAACTCAATGTAGAAAAGTACAATGGACCTAAAATTTATATTAATGGAATGCTTAGGCAATTTAGGACAACTTTCATGAAGGACACAACTCCAAGTTTGACCAAAACTTAATAAAATTGCCCACCAAACTCAGGACACCAAAACTGCCAGAATGGATTCTGCCCAGAAATTCTGGGTACTGCTTTAACCGGACAGTTATGGTATTTAGGTCATAACTTGAGCTACAAAACTCCAATTGGAGTGATTCAAAAGGGAATTAAAGAAGACACAATAAGGAACAACTTTGATGAAGAAAAGTTAGCCCAGTTTCCACTGTGGAATTGTCCAATGAAATAGTAAACTTAGGTAATCAAAACTGCAAATATAGAAATGCATCTAGGAGACTTTAAATTGCAATTGGCAATTAATACTAACAAATGTAAAACTCAAAATGTGGGATCTTGGTGTAATTAGAATTAACATATCCATTAAGTATGAAAAAGTCAACATTTTGGTTGACTAGTAAGGTGAATAGTAATCAAAATTATTAGCAAATTAAGATGAAGACCTAGAACCAATTCTAAGCTTAAATGCTTAGAATTATATGACAAATGTGGACTATGCATCTTTTTCAAAATTGTTAAAGGGAAATTAAGGCCATAAATTTGAAATCCATGAAATGTTCATGGATTACTTAAAACATGAAAAGTAATTCACCTAATATGTGAATAGGTAGTTAGGGCTTATATGTCTATCACAAATAGAATTCATAAAATATTAGTAATTCAAGTTGAAATATAAAATTTATAATTACATAAGTAGATTTTCGAATGTATAAATGAGAAAGGAAAAATGTTTTGAATGCAATGGTACATGTGAACCATTATTTTGAATTGTGATCAATATGAATGACATAATGAATAAATAAATGAATCATATTAATATATGAATGAGATATTAGTTCTCATTATTATAGAAAAGAAAAGTACTTTGAGTACAATGGTATAAAAGGATAATTGATGTGAATTGTGATCATATAAACGATCAAATGAATGTATAAATTATAATTGAAATTTATTATGAAATAATGAAGTCATATAACACAATATATTAACATTTAATGGTACTAATGTGCCCATGTATTGCCTAGACACGTGTGTCAGATTGGATAGATTGAGATGCCAATAGGGTACTGTTTTAGCAGTACTGCGAAAGGCTTTATATCTATATTGTAACACCCATATTTGTATTGCCTAGTATATTTTACTATTTTGGTGACCGGTGTCGGTCCGGATAATTAAAGGGATTAGAACCACATCTGTCACACCCTACCCCTCCGTAAGGCATAACATGATCTCGTAGTATACCTAATGAATTACCAACTTCATCTACTGATAACCCATTAAATATACTACAAGGAATTTTAAACTTTTTCTTACTTCTTTTTATAGTGGTGAGCACTATTTATAGGTGTTAAAAAGTTTTTTTAACTGAAGCGAAACCAAATAACACATTTGAAGTATTAATAATTTCTGTAAAAATTTTGGCAGATTGCCACCTGTATTTTGAATAAAATAGTTCTTCAAAAACCTATAAAAAGCACTTCCAATATTTTGTTCAGTCCCCAAACTCCAATATTCAATCAACACAATAAGTTTCTCAACATTTGCCAACTCAAATGCACAATAATTTTCCAGTGTTTTCAAAAGCTGAAATAAAAGAAATATATCACAATATTTACAAGTCAAAATAATTTACAAATTTAATTTACAACTTCAATGTACAACTTTTAATTTACAACTGCTCAAAACCAAGAACACTATATACATATAGTGAACATACATTACAATACAAAATGCAAAATATGGTATACTCAATATACCCAATGAACTCTCAATGTAGTACTAGCAGCCTAGTCTACTGTCCTGTCAGTCTATTTACCTACGACAACAATGAAAAGCTATTGCTGAGCCAATGTCTCAGTGGTGCACAATATTAACAAAATGCAATTTTAAATCACAAATCATAAGTCATATAAATAGTGAATACTTAAAACCATAATTAAATTCAAAGACAATGAATGTCATAAAGAATTTAAACTCTATTTCACAATATCACAATAACTATCAATAAATAACACACACAGCTTAATCATGTTCCAAAGTCCAATTCATCCCAAGAGCCGATGGCTAATGAGGAATAACATAGCTAGCTAGCAATAATATGAGTACTCATTCTATTCGTCCTCAACAGGCACACACCTCAACACTTCAGCCAGAGAGGGAATTCAAAGTCAATTCGTCCCACTAGACAAGATAGCAAGGAATTCAATCAATATACATGATAGCTGTGGTTTCAAACCATTTACAATATTTTTCAATCAATAAGTATCCATCAAATATCATTCAAATAATTTTTCACAATTTAAAACAATAACATACAAGTTGTCATAATTTATTTCAATTGAAAAATTCAAAAGAAATAACTATTGTGCACAAACCTCTTATAAATGTCTCTTGGCCCTGACTCAATGTTTCCTTCCCCTTTCCTGAGTCTTTGCTAACTGAAACACACAATTTGAAGTGTCTCAGTACTCATTTAAACTGTCTCTAACAATAAGGCTTAATAATTAATTTATTGAATTCTATTATTTTCCTTAGTTAACCTAAAATGTTGACCCTCGAAGCACTCTAGGTGAATTAGGTTTAATGTTATCAAAATGTCACATTTTATAGCCTTTTAGTGTTGGTACATGTTACCAAATTCATTTTTATGTATATTGCATTTTATTGCAATTTTCCGAAATTCGGTATACTAATTTGACCTAACCGGATGACCTAGTTCCCTCAGTTTTCAGGTTTCAGTCCAAACTACAAACTTGTAGGTCTATGTCTTATTGCACGCTGGGCAAAATTTCAGGCATTCTAAATTGTGTAGACCAAGTTATAGTCAATTTACCAATGCTGGATAGAATGCACCAAAATGGTAACTTTAGGTCACTTTTGGTTCTGCCAGTTTTTGGACCTGAATTTGTGCAAGCTTTTTGGCTTGGTTTTGGTCATTTCTGGGCTTTGTTGTCTTCATAAGAATTGTAGATATATGTCTCAAATATTCATAGTAAAAAGTTTAGGTCAATTGGACCTGTTTTGAGTAAGTTATGCTCAAAACACTAACTGCTGCCCAAATGGTCAATTTTCAAGCTTTCATGTTACTAATCCAGATTTGGTCATTTTTCAAGTCACATTCTAGGCAGAATTTTGGTAAGCTTCCTCCATGAAAGTTGGCACATTTTGTGCCTCGTTTCACCTTCAATTGGTCTCATACCAATTGGAGCCACACACTTAAGGTTCCAAGCCAAAACATACACTGCCCTACTACACATTGTTCATCCTTTACCAATTACACATTCAACACTTACCGAGTTAACTCTTCCATGCCAATTCTGGTTGTACCATACCATTAACACATTTTACTTCACATTTTTGGTCATTTTGGCAGCTTGTAACCACTCTCAACATAAAAACTATTATACAAAATTTTCCAAAGTCCCATTTTGAACAATTCAACCACATGAAAATACCTCATTTCCATGTCTAAACCCCAACAATTAAACACACACACATGCTGCCACTGTTAGTAGTATGCCCTAGAGCATATTATTTAGTATGTATCTTGTACATGTTTTATTAATAAAAGGCATTTCCACTTTTCCGTTTACATAATATATTTATGTGTAATAGAAAAGGTCCACTGATATTTTGTTAGAAATTCTACTCTTAAGTTGTTAAGAATATGAGTGATAGTATTTCTAGTACAAAGTATCATAAATAGGTTCACAATCGAGGATACTTCATAATAAGGACATGACTTATCCAGAAAGATTGTATTCATGTTTGATCCCAAGTTATTTATATGAGATATAAATAAGATGGAATGGTGAGTCTCATGCCATATAACAAACATGATAGGCACTTATACATGATAAGTAGGTTGAACTAGTGACACTTATGATAAGCACATGGAGTTTACTCTTGTCAATGTTTTGTCATAAATCATATCAGTGCATATAATCTTTAGACCTGAGATAGCACAGTTATCTTGTATATAAGTGGTTTGAATTTGATACTACTTTCATACTTGTACTGTATATGGGTATATGGGCATGTGTTGGCTCCTACTAGTTATATATGGAGGTAGGTGTTGATCAAGATGGAATTTGTTCCTCTAAGTAAATAGAGATAAAATCCTATCTTCATTTAATTGTTCTTGATGTTTCAAGTTCCTGGCCAGGACAGATAGATTTATTCAGAAAGAGTTTCTGATGAGAAAAATCTTTTTAATCAAGAACTGGAATTAAAAGAGAACATAATATTCATAGCAAATGGAGTTTGACATAAACCATGACTCCAACTTGAGTTGGGATTTTGTAACAGAGAGATTCTAGTGCATGGTAACATATGATTATAGGTTCATTTAAGGTAAACCTTATTACTAATTAGGTGGCCATGGCATGCTATGCTAGGTGTTAACCATGGTCTATGAGGTGCATAAAATGATTTAGAGAAATCATTTATGGTATGAAAGAGTTATGATGATATTAAAAGTTGATATCATATCTCTTTGCCAATTAGTGATGAGCCTAGTAAGTCACACACATGCATAAGTAATCACCTAATTAAATATGATTTAATTAATTAATTAAAGAGTTTAATTGATTAATTATATAGGTTTGGTTTGCAATTAAATTGCAAACTGCCTAGCATGACTTGAAACCAAATCTAGATTATTGGATGCACAGTATAAGTTAAATTTATATTTAAAGTGTTTAAATATGAACTTAATTAATGAGAAATTAATTAATAGAGATTAATTAATTAATTTATATTTGATATAAATTGATTAGAAGAAGAGAAATAATTATTTTGGGTTGAGAACTCAAAATTAAGACATAGGGGCATTTTGGTCATTTCAAAGGGTGACATGTGGCACCATAAGATTGTGAAACATAGCATTACACATAAGCTTGCCAAATGTCTTTTAATCATGTAAGATGATTAAAATTAAGATTAAATATAGGTTTAACACTTGGCACAATGTGATTGGGTCAATTAAACCTAGAACCAATTAGAGGGTGACATGTGGCAAGGGTTTAATGTGTTAACCTAGTTATATAAGTGTAGTTATGAAAAGAAAATAACACAACTAGCTGTTGTTCTCATTTGTGCCGCCACTTTGAAGCTCTCCCTCTCTTCTTCTTCTTCTTCTCTCAACTATTCCAAGAGATTAGCAAACAATCTCTTAATTTAAAAATACTAAAAATCATTTCTAGTGTCCTGTTTACATCTTTAATCTCTTAAAAGGCAGAACTTGATTTCTAATTAATAGAAAAAGCTTTAGAAGCTGTTCAAGGGCTGCCATAGGTGTTCTCGTTGTGGACAAGCTAGAGGGATAACATCTAGTGTCCTGAAGACGCATCTCAAAGGCGCAAATATACTGCAGTGCATCAAGAGGTTAGTGCGTTTGTTCTTGATTTAATCTAGGGTTCTAAAATTAATCTGACTAATTTTAAAATCTTAAATGGAAAATACAGATCCAAAAACATATTAAAAGAGTTTTAATATGTTGTTTATCATTGAAATCAAATAGATAAAAATAAATCTTGCATGATGCATGTGACCCTAGGTGAAAAATTTTGAATTCAATGATATAAACTGGTATCAGAGCCACTATATTTGCCATTTAGATTGTTGATTATATGATTTAATTGTGTGTTTTGATCATGAGATGATTTATCCATTGCTTGTTGCAATGGATGTGTGGCGACATGCAATAGAACACCAACATGGTGTGCAAGGTTTGTGGCTTCATCGGTGGCTCAAGGTTTGGCTTTTTAATTTGCAATTGTTGTATGATCTAAAAGCTCATCCTATGTCTAATTAAATTGTTTAATTAGAATTTTAATCACACAATTAAATTTGATTCAAATCAGAATTTTAAAAATTATTTGAATGTGATTCAAATATGAATTTTAAAAGTTGTTTGAATGTGATTCAAATCTGAAATTTTAAAGTTGTTTGAATCATATTTAAATCTGATTTTTTAAAGTTGTTTGAATAATATTCAGATCTGAATTTTTAAAAATTGTTTGAATGTGATTCAAATCTGATTTTTTAAAAATTGTTTGAATGTGATTCAAATATGAATTTTTAAGGCTGTTTGAATGTGATTCAAATCTGAATTTTTAAATTTGTTTGAATGAGATTCAAATCTGAGTTTTTTAATTTATTTGAATCTTATTCAAATCTGGATTTTTAAGTTGAATATGAGATATTCAATTTAATATAAGTATATATGTTTTATTTAATTGTTAAATAGTGATATGCATGATGGATGATCATGGACTATAAAAGACCAATGTGATTGGATTTATTTCTTTTATGTTTCTTTGGGATTGTAAATTAATTAATTTATTTTAATTTATTTTGGGCATGTATTATTAAGGTTGTAATAATTTTTGAATTGTAATTTCATTTATTTAAGTTCCTATAAATTCGCCTTGGTATGCTAAGGATTACTATGTAATATTGGATTGCAAGATGTTTAAGAAGGTCAAGAGCATTGGTGGGACCAGTGGGAGGAATTCAAGATCAAGTGTTGATTATGTACTCCTTCAGCAACTCTTGTAAAATGAATGAATGAAATGCACATAGGAATGCCCTGATTCAATTCTTGGTGGCTCAGAATTGAATCCCTTAGAAAGTCCATGATCATACCATATTTACTGCTTATCCATGAATGCATGAGATGTATGGGAATGTATGCAATTATATGATATATGCATGCTACATGGATAATGTGCAAAGTGAGACCTTAATAGTAATTATGACAACTATAAAATCTTCCAAACAAATGATTATGTTGGAAATGCTATAATTAAAGTAATTATAACATGGGCCCTCCATTGGGGCAATTATTTTAAGAAATTTTAAATAGTAGCATAAGATGCAGTTAATTTAAGAGATTTTTTTAAGAATAATTGTTAAGCATGAGATGTTGTAAATATGTAAATGATTTGGTGGCCAATATTGGATGTACCTGAGGACATTAAAATTATTTGCATAATTACTGACTCAATGGGATCAACTTAGCTAATGTAAGATAAGTCAATAATGGATGTACCTAAGATTTTGAGCATTAGGGGCTAGGTAAAGGATTGAACCTCATATGAGATGTGATGGGCAAGGAGTTGCTCACTTATAGTTTATTGTAATTCCAATAATGGATGTACCTGAGGATGATCAATAGAATTATAAGAATTCAATCACCCATTAGAAATCCATCCAACTAGGATTTCCGTTTTCTACTTTGGAAGGGTAGGATTCGCTAAGTTAGTGGGAGGACCAATTTGATTAAAAGACCATAATCATTTTGGTTAATTACTTGATACATTTACTAATTAATCTGGTTATTTTTTGCAATTAATTTTCTGATAATAATGAGCACAGAACAACCACCACCATCCAATATCCTTGTAAGCATACTTGATCGCAGTTGGTTGACAGGACCTAATCTCTCTGATTGGCTAAGAAATTTGAAACTTGTCCTGAACCTTGAACATATAGGATATGTTCTAGACTTAAATGTTCCTGGTCCCTTACCTCCAAAGGCCACTCCAGAGGAACATGAAACTTTAGGCAAGTGGAAGGAGCATGATATGAGAGCTAAGTGTTACATGCTTGCTTTCATGAGTAATGAGTTACAGAAGCAGCATGAGAACATGCAGAGTGCTAGTGAGATCCTCCTTCACCTACAAGAGTTGTATGGTGAGCATAGCAAGAATGTTAGGTATGAGATATCTAGACAGCTGTTCCGCATGAGGATGTCTGAGGGACAGAATGTTGGGGATCATGTCCACAAGATGATTCGGCTGATTGAGCAGTTGGAACATCTTGACTTCAACATGGATTTCCAACTACAGACAGATTTGATCCTTCAGTCCTTTCTTGTGTCTTTTGGGAATTTTGTGACAAATTTTCATATGACTAAGCAGGAATGCACCTTGGCTGGTTTACTCAACATGCTGGTTATTGCCCAAAAGAATATGCTGAGCAATAAAGGAAAAGAGGTAGCTTTGATTGCATCTTCTTCTACTGGAAAGTCCAACAAGCAGAAGAGCAATAATAAAAAGAAACCTCATATTCCGAGTCCTTCTAAGAAAATAGCTAAACAGAAAGGGAAGACTAAAGCTGATGGAGGCAAAGGAAAGTGTTTCCACTGGCAGAAGAATGGGCACTGGAAAAGGAACTGCCCAGAGTATAGTGATCTAAATGAATGCAATGCCATGGTGAAAACCAACTCAAGTTCAAAATATATTTGGCACTTAAGGTTATGTCTTGTTGCAGAAGATAGGATTGCAAAATTGGAGAAAATGGGAATTCTATCCTCATTGGGCTCTGAGCCTACTCCAACTTGTGAATCTTGCCTTCAGGGCAAAATGACTAGATCACCCTTTGTTGGACAAGGGCTAAGGGCTGAAAATATTTTGGAGCTAATACATAGTGATGTATGTGGTCCATTTAAGAAAATGGCTAGAGGCAGTTTTCATTACTTTATTACCTTTACTGATGATAAATCAAGGTTTGGGTATTTGTATTTGATGAAATACAAACATGAATCCTTTGAAAAGTTCAAGGAATTTAAATCTGAAGTAGAAAATCAAACAGGAAAAAGTATTAAAGTTCTTCGATCAGATCGTGGAGGTGAATATTTGAGTACTGAATTTGATGAATACTTAAGAGAGCACGACATTGTTTCCCAGCTAACTCCTCCAGAAACACCATAGCTCAATGGTGTATCTGAAAGGAGAAATCGTACCCTATTGGATATGGTACGTAGTAT
Source organism: Hevea brasiliensis (assembly GCF_030052815.1). Lineage (NCBI taxonomy): Eukaryota > Viridiplantae > Streptophyta > Magnoliopsida > Malpighiales > Euphorbiaceae > Hevea > Hevea brasiliensis. Next base: position 84,835,723 of record NC_079494.1, on the reverse strand, counting down.
GATGAGCTATACTGCTATGGCAATCTCCTTTTGGGGATTTACATTTGAATTAGCTTTGTATATTTTGAATAGGATTCCATCAAAATCAGTTTCTTCCACACCTTATGAGATATGGCATGGAAGAAAACCAAGTCTTAAGCATGTTAAGATTTGGGATTGTCCAGCTTATATCAAAAAGCTGAACACTGATAAATTGGAAACCAGATCAGAAAAGGGTCAATTTGTTGGATATCCAAAAGATAGTTTTTGATATTATTTTTATTTGCCTACATCACAAAATATTGTGGTGAGTAGAGATGTTATATTTCTTGAACAACAGTTTGTTCAAGAAGGAGGCAAAGGAAGGTAAATAGAGTTGGAATTAGAGAATTCTGATCAACCTACACCCATTGATGAAACATCTACATCTGTTCCTCGTATAACAACTAGGGTATCTCACCCACCAGTGAGATATGGTTTTCTTCATGAAGAAGAGCAAGAGTTGTCTACTCATGAAGAAATAGATAATGGAGATGATCCACTTACCTATGAAGAAGCTATATCAGATATAGAGTCTTCAAAATGGATTGATGCTATGAAATCCGAAATTGATTCCATGTATAAGAATCAAGTTTGGGATCTTGTTAACCCATCTGAAGGTATTGTACCTATAGGGAACAAATGGATTTTTAAGAAGAAAATTGGTTCTGATGGAAAGGTAGAGACCTATAAAGCAAGGCTAGTAGCGAAAGGGTTTCGCCAAAGGCAAGGAATCGACTATGAGGAGACTTTCTCGCTTGTTGCTATGCTTAAATCAATTAGAATTCTATTTGCAATAGTTGCATACTATGATTATGAGATTTGGCAGATGGATGTCAAAACAGCTTTTCTCAATGGATACATTGAAGAAAACATTTTCATGGAACAACCTAGGGGTTTTGAATCCCAAGATGGTTCCAAGGTATGCATGCTAAAGTGATCCATTTATGGGTTGAATCAAGCTTCGAGGAGTTGGAACATCCGTTTTGATAAAGCCATTAAATCCTTTGGTTTTATCAAAAATGAGGATGAGCCATGTGTGTATAAGAAGGTTAGTGATAGTGCTATCACTTTCCTTGTCTTATATGTGGATGACATACTATTGATGGGTAATGACATAGGTATGTTGACAACTGTAAAGGTATGGTTGTCAAATACATTCTCCATGAAAGATTTAGGGGAGCAACCTATATTCTTAGGATTCGTGTGACACCCCCTACCCAACTACAGTGTAGCCGAGCAAGTTATGCCACTCAGTGTGCCGAGCACTTTATTTTATCTTAATTAATTTATATCATGCTTTTGAATATAATTTGTGAAATATAATTTATTTAAGTCATTTATCGAAATTATAATTTATTTGAGGTTCCGAGAATTTTATAGAAAATCCCAGTGATCTGGCTAAAAATAGAAAAGCAGTTCTTCGGAACCTGTGAAAAACACTTCCTATGATCATATTCAATCATCTCATCACTCTCAAACTTCAATATCAAAATCTCAACATTTTTCACCATTCATTTCTCAATCATTCATCTCATGTGATAATCATGTACAAGTCACAGTTATGTATTCACTTTTCCTTTCACAAACACAATTTTCTTAACAATTCCTCTATTTGTCATTCATTCATTTCACATCATCAATAGACTCAAATCATAAATAAATTCTCACATGTGATTTATAATCACAATTTACAAGTACTTACATTAATACAAAATTATATTACATTTGTTTCAAATACACATGATAAAATAAGAGTTTAATTACAAAATTTACAAAAACCTCAAAATACAAAATGGGACCTAGTGTCCTACCAATGCACTGTGGATGGTGAGGTGACATGGACGCTATGCAGAACTGTGAACTGCCTTACCGAATCTGTGGTCTACTGGGCCCTCTGTCCAAATCTTCAGTACCTACGCGTTGCAAAAGCGACGCGCTAAGCATAAAGCTTAGTGGTGCCAATAATACAAGAAAATATAATATGCAAATAAAGATAATAATTTCCTTGCTATTGTGTTCATAATAAATGAATAATTACTAACTTATTGTTTAGTCGAGGGCTATTCATGTTTTATGATATTAACTTCTTCATGCATTTCGTTAATTATTTTCTTCATGATCTTGAGCTTCTTTGTATTTTTGTAATCATTCCTGATACTTAATTTTCGTATTTTCTTTAATAATCAGTTCAATCACAGTTATACTTTTCCATGCCCAAGTAAACTATGCTGGATGACTGGACTGGATAATGGGTCGTTGGCACTAGACACCGCGGTGCCTCGGGCCGTCATACCATGGGACGCTGAACGTCAACCATGTATGCAGTCAGTATGGCTAAAAAGCCATGATATCACATAATCGGGCATAAAAGCCATGCATACGGGCATAAAAGCCATGAATACGGGCATAAAGCCATGAATACAGGCATAAAGCCTTTCGCAGTACTGCTAAAACAATACCCTATTGGCATGCCAAACTATCCAAACCAATCTTGTTAGGTATACTAGGGCATTTGATACTTTAAAATTCTTCAATCTTTGAATTTCAACTTTTGGTGTCACTATTCATTTCATTGATCAACAAGAAAGTTGACTTTTGCATAGAAAGTAGGTACATTGACTTTGGCACTTCAAAAATACCACATTTTTCATTTAAAACTTGTTGGAAGTGATTACCATTACCATTTCTATGCTTAAACCAAGGGAAACAAAATTTTCGGTTTTTGAAGCTTAATTTTACTATTCCATTAAGCACTGTTACAGTGGGAATTTGAGGAAATGGTAAACATGAAAGTTGTTCCTTATTTTGTCTAGTTGAATTTCTTTTTTTGAATCACTCCATTTGGAGTTTTGTAGCTCAAGTTATGGCCAAAATAAGTTTACTGTTCCTGCTGAAATTTTGGGTTTTGGCAGATTTTGGTCCAACTTTGGTCAGTAATTTGACCAAGTTAAGTTCATAATTTGGTCTAACTTTCTTCATATTAAATGTTCTACCATGCCTTAGGTTTCCATCGGTTCAAGAATCGCCTAAATCCGAGTTTTCTAGAGAGAGTTATAGCCATCCAAACATTACTGTTCAAATGTAAATCTGCAGAGTTGCAGGTTTGATAACTCAACTTTGTTAAATAATTTGAATGGTTAATGGCATAATTTGGGGTAGGTTTCTTCATGAAAGTTGTTTGTCTATATCCTATCTTGCTGCTGTAAAAATTTCAGGTCAATTTGACCACTCTACAGTGAGTTATGGCCAAATGAACAGTTACTGTTCATTTGGTCATTCTGCAGGGGCTGTTTGCAGGGTATCCGGATTGGGGCCAACTTTTGGTCCACTTGCTTTGGTCTTTTGGGCATGGTTTCTTCAGCAAAAATGTGCCATTATAAGCCTAGTTTCATGTCCAATTGGCCAAACACCAATTGAACCTACACAGGCAAAGATATGGCAGTCCAAGTGGACTGAAATCTCAGCCACCCTGCTGCACTCATTGGGCAGCCTGCCCATTCCACTTTGCCATGTAATAATTCACTCCTAATTATGGTCAACTTACCTCAAATGGTCACTAATTGACCATTAGAATGTTCTTTAATAATTTCATAAGCAAAGTCAAATTTTCACTCCTAAACCCTAGCTCAAAGTCATGGTTTTCACAATTTCTTTAGTTAACTCTTTCATTCTTTGTATATATATATGTATACACTTTAAACATAATCTCCAATTCACTCTAAGTCCATTAATACAATCAAACTCATTCCTTCCTAGGGCTGCTGAAAATTCAAGGGATGCATACACTTAACTTTTATTCATTTAATTTACAATTTCTCACTTATTTCAAGCTTCTAACATGGAATCAAAGAAGTATATATATAAGTAGGCACTAACCTCACTTTAACCTCTTGTAGGGCAGATTTCTCCAAGCTAAAACTTCACTTTCCTTCACTTTCTAGGCTGCCAAACACTTCCCAAGAGGTAGAGACAAGCTTTTAGTGAAGGGACTTAGGGTTTTATAGTGCAAATTCATGGGAAAATGGAAGTAATTAAAGAAAACTTCCATGGAGGGTTATGGAGGAGAGGATCACATTTTGAAGAAGAAGATGGCTGCTTGTTTTTGGTCTTCCTTGGTTTTTATTTATCTCTTTTATTAATTAGTCAAATGGTTACTTAATTGTGATTGGTTATGGCTTTTAAATGACATCATCAAGATGTCATAAATTGCTTTTTATTTCATTTTCCTTTTCTTTTATCCACTACTCATTTCCAATTTCATTTTTAGTAATGTTTATTCATATTTTATATTATATTAATTATTTACTTAACTGGACAAGTCGGCCAAAAATCACCTCTTGAAGGCGAAATGACCAAAATGCCCTCCGTTTGGCTTAACGGGTCAAAATTGTCTATACCGATTGAAAAATTTTTCTAAATATTTTATTGGCATTCTAATGCCATAGGAACCTCAATGACCCTTCTCTGAAGTCCCAAAAATTATTTTATGAATTTTTTCCCGGGTCTAGGGCTCCTCGTTGCGAGAACCGCAACTTCCCTCTGAGTTACCCCTCGCTAGAACCTACTCGTTTAACTTGGTTGTATTTTATTTCTAAAATTTTTGCTAAATTTTTCTTATTAATATTTGAGTTAATTATGGTCCCTCACTTTGATTTAAATATTTTTCCGGACGTTCTAGCTGTCCGGACCGACATCGGTCACCGAAACAGTAGAATGTACGGAGTGGCTATCGGGAGGGTGTTACAACTCTTCCCCTCTAATTTAAATTTCGTCCTCGAAATTTACGACTAATGTCGGGAGTTGCTACCTCCTTGTTTCTTCACTTCCTTGCATCGCCTCATCGATTATGCAGGTTTGGCTCTTCCTGAGCTTCCATAGCATATACTTGTGGTGCCACCCTGACTTCGGGCTTTTCAACTGTCTCATAAACAATCTTCTGTGAAATGTCAGCCATTTCTGCTCTACCCGATCTTTTACCCCTTTGAACTATAGGGGAAGATCTATCAACTTGTACCGGAGCTATTGAACCACTCCTCTGAGGGCAATCTCTTATGAAATGATCCGTAGCCCCACACTTGAAACATTCTCCAGTTAACAGTCGACACTCCCCTCTGTGTCTTCTACCACAATGCATACATTCAGGCACTGGGGTTGATCCCCTTGTTATTGTGCCCGGGGAACTAGCTATAGATATTCCAATCGGCCTCTGTGGCCACGTGTGCGATCTTGTGAACTAGAACCCTTAAACTTCTTACTATCAGTTGGTATACTTGACTGTCCTGGTCCAAATTCCCTCTTACGCTGCCTATCTTTCCTATTTTGTTCATTTATTCTCACTTTCTCCACTTTTAATGCAGCTTCCACTATCTTGGTGAAGTCTGTGATTCCCAAGGCAGTGATCATGATCTTTATATTGTCATTTAATCCTTCTTCAAATCTCTTACACCTTTCGGCCTCATTAGGGACTATCTCCCTTCCATAGCGGCTTAATCTGACAAATTCCTTCTCATACTCAGCCACTGACAACTGTCTCTGCCTTAGGTTAATAAATTCCCTTCTTCTCTCTTCTAAGTATACAGTACCCACATATTTCTTCTTCAACTCGGAGAGAAAGAAGTCCCATGTCATAACTTCTGGCTGCACCTCACTGGATGCCGTGTCCCACCACTCATAGGCATCATCTTGCAACAGAGATATGGCAGCCTCTAAATTTTGCTCTGGGGTGCAGTGGAGTTGTTTTAGAACTCTGCCTGTTCTGTTCAACCAATTCTCGGCTGCAACAGAATCATCTTCTCTCTTACCATAGAAGTCCACTGCTCCAAACTTCCTCAGTTTTTCCAGGTGTGATTTCTGCTGTTGAGCTGGTGGTGGTGGTGGTGCTAGCATTACCCCTGCTATTTGTCTGAAGAAATCAGCCATTTGCTAGAACATGGCCTGTGGAGGCTGAGCAGGCTCTACTTGAGCTGGCAGAGTAGGTTCTCCCCTAACCCCAGTCTCAGCTGCTGCAGGTAGAGCATGACTCTCCACTTCCTCCTCGACTGCTCTCTGAGATGAAGGGTCCATATCCTATTCAAAATAAGAAAGATAAACAGATCTGCATTAGTGTCACCTCGACTCTTACAAATGCAATGCATCGTATGCAATCTATCTAGGTCCAGAAATGCCTAAACCGTGCTCTGATACCACTAAATGTGACACCCCTTACCCGACTACAGTGTAGCCGAGCAAGTTATGCCACTCAGTGTGCCGAGCACTTTATTTTATCTTAATTAATTTATATCATGCTTTTGAATTTAATTTGTGAAATATAATTTATTTAAGCCATTTATCGAAATTATAATATATTTGAGGTTCCGAGAATTTTATAGAAAATTCGGCAGAGTACCGGCTAAAAATAGAGAAAACAGTTCTTCGGAACCTATTAAAAACACTTCCTATGATCATATTCAATCATCTCATCACTCTCAAACTTCAATATCAAAATCTCAACATTTTTCACCATTCATTTCTCAATCATTCATCTCATGTGATAATCATGTACAAGTCACAGTTATGTATTCACTTTTCCTTTCACAAACACAATTTTCTTAACAATTCCTCTATTTGTCATTCATTCATTTCACATCATCAATAGACTCAAATCATAAATAAATTCTCACATGTGATTTATAATCACAATTTACAAGTACTTACATTACTACAAAATTATATTACATTTGTTTCAAACACACATGATAAAATAAGAGTTTAATTACAAAATTTATAAAAACCTCAAAATACAAAATGGGACCTAGTGTCCTACCAATGCACTGTGGATGGTGAGGTGACACGGACGCTATGCAGAACTGTGAACTACCTTACCGAATCTGTGGTCTACTGGGCCCTCTGTCCAAATCTTCAGTACCTACACGTTGCAAAAGCGACGCGCTAAGCATAAAGCTTAGTGGTGCCAATAATACAAGAAAATATAATATGCAAATAAAGATAATAATTTCTTTGCTATTGTGTTCATAATAAATGAATAATTACTAACTTATTGTTTAGTCGAGGGCTATTCATGTTTTATGATATTAACTTCTTCATGCATTTCGTTAATTATTTTCTTCATGATCTTGAGCTTCTTTGTATTTTTGTAATCATTCCTGATACTTAATTTTCGTATTTTCTTTAATAATCAGTTCAATCACAGTTATACTTTTCCATGCCCAAGTAACCTATCTTTGGACGATCGATGGATAACGGGTCGTTGGCACCGACACCGCGGTGCCTCGGGCGTCATACCATGGGGCATGAGCGTCAACCATGTATGCGATCGGTATGGCTAAAAAGCCATGATATCACATAATCGGGCATAAAAAGCCATGCATACGGGCATAAAAGCCATGAATACGGGCATAAAGCCATGAATACAGGCATAAAGCCTTTCGCAGTACTGCTAAAACAATACCCTATTGGCATGCCAAACTATCCAAACCAATCTTGTTAGGTATACTAGGGCATTTGATACTTTAAAATTCTTCAATCTTTGAATTTCAACTTTTGGTGTCACTATTCATTTCATTGATCAACAAGAAAGTTGACTTTTGCATAGAAAGTAGGTACATTGACTTTGGCACTTCAAAAATACCACATTTTTCATTTAAAACTTGTTGGAAGTGATTACCATTACCATTTCTATGCTTAAACCAAGGGAAACAAAATTTTCGGTTTTTGAAGCTTAACTTTACTATTCCATTAAGCACTGTTACAGTGGGAATTTGAGGAAATGGTAAACATGAAAGTTGTTCCTTATTTTGTCTAGTTGAATTTCTTTTTTTGAATCACTCCATTTGGAGTTTTGTAGCTCAAGTTATGGCCAAAATAAGTTTACTGTTCACGGGTACTCTTCCTGCTGAAATTTTGGGTTTTGGCAGATTTTGGTCCAATTTTGGTCAGTAATTTGACCAAGTTAAGTTCATAATTTGGTCTAACTTTCTTCATATTAAATGTTCTACCATGCCTTAGGTTTCCATCGGTTCAAGAATCGCCTAAATCCGAGTTTTCTAGAGAGAGTTATAGCCATCCAAACATTACTGTTCAAATGTAAATCTGCAGAGTTGCAGGTTTGATAACTCAACTTTGTTCAATAATTTGAATGGGTTAATGGCATAATTTGGGGTAGGTTTCTTCATGAAAGTTGTTTGTCTATATTCTATCTTGTTTCTGTAAAAATTTCAGGTCAATTTGACCACTCTACAGTGAGTTATGGCCAAATGAACAGTTACTGTTCATTTGGTCATTCTGCAGGGGCTGTTTGCAGGGTATCCGGATTGGGGCCAACTTTTGGTCCACTTGCTTTGGTCTTTTGGGCATGGTTTCTTCAGAAAAAATGTGCCATTATAAGCCTAGTTTCATGTCCAATTGGCCAAACACAAATTGAACCTACACAGCCAAAGATATGGCAGTCCAAGTGGACTGAAATTTCACCACCTTCTTTGCACTCATTGGGCGACTGCCCATTCCACTTTGCCATGCAATAATTCACTCCTAATTATGGTCAACTTACCTCAAATGGTCACTAATTGACCATTAGAATGTTCTTTAACAATTTCATAAGCAAAGTCAAATTTTCACTCCTAAACCCTAGCTCAAAGTCATGGTTTTCACAATTTCTTTAGTTAACTCTTTCATTCTTTGTATATATATATGTATACACTTTAAACATAATCTCCAATTCACTCTAAGTCCATTAATACAATCAAACTCATTCCTTCCTAGGGCTGCTGAAAATTCAAGGGATGCATACACTTAACTTTTATTCATTTAATTTACAATTTCTCACTTATTTCAAGCTTCTAACATGGAATCAAAGAAGTATATATATATAAGTAGGTACTAACCTCACTTTAACCTCTTGTAGGGCAGATTTCTCCAAGCTAAAACTTCACTTTCCTTCACTTTCTAGGCTGCCAAACACTTCCCAAGAGGTAGAGACAAGCTTTTAGTGAAGGGACTTAGGGTTTTATAGTGCAAATTCATGGGAAAATGGAAGTAATTAAAGAAAACTTCCATGGAGGGTTATGGAGGAGAGGATCACGTTTTGAAGAAGAAGATGGCTGCTTGTTTTTGGTCTTCCTTGGTCTTTATTTATCTCTTTTATTAATTAGTCAAATGGTTACTTAATTGTGATTGGTTATGGCTTTTAAATGACATCATCAAGATGTCATAAATTGCTTTTTATTTCATTTTCCTTTTCTTTTATCCACTACTCATTTCCAATTTCATTTTTAGTAATGTTTATTCATATTTTATATCATATTAATTATTTACTTAACTGGACAAGTCGGCCAAAAATCACCTCTGAAGGCGAAATGACCAAAATGCCCTCCGTTTGGCTTAACGGGTCAAAATTGTCTGTACCGATTAAAAAATTTTTCTAAATATTTTCTTGGCATTCTAATGTCATAGGAACCTCAATGACCCTTCTCTGGAGTCCTAAAAATTATTTTATGAATTTTTTCCCGGGTCTAGGGCTCCTCGTTGCGAGAACCGCAACTTCCCTCTGAGTTACCCCTCGCTAGGGCACCGGCTCGTTTAACCTGGTTGTATTTTATTTCTAAAATTTTTGCTAAATTTTTCTTATTAATATTTGAGTTAATTATGGTCCCTCACTTTGATTTAAATATTTTTCCAGACGTTCTAGCTGTCCGGACCGACACCGATCACCGAAACAGTAGAATGTACGGAGTGGCTATCGGGAGGGTGTTACAATTCGCATCTATAGAGATTGAGCGAAAAGAATAATTGGTTTATCCCAAAGTCTATACTTGGAAAAGGTGTTGAAGAGGTTTGACATGCTTGATTCCAAGAGAGGATTGTTACCAGTGAGACATGGTATCCACTTTTCTAAAGAGATGTCTCCAAAGACACCTGAAGAAAGAGATAAGATGGCCAGGATTCCATATGCTTCGGCTATTAGAAGTTTAATGTATGCAATGTTGTGTACTAAGTTGAATATCTCATATGCTGTTAGTTTGACTAGTGGGTATCAATCCAATCCAGGTTTGGAACACTGGATAGCCGTCAAGAATATCCTTAAGTACTTGAGAAAAACTAAGGATTTATTCTTGATCTATGGAGGAGGAGACTTGCAATGTCACACCCTACTCCCTCGTAAGATGTAACATGATCCCGTAATACACCTAATGAATTACCGTACTTCGCCTACCGATAACCCATTAGATATACTACAAGGGATTTTAAAATAATTTTCGTGAAATTTAAATCATCGGTTAAAATCTGGTGTTATAATTTTATTTTTTTTTCAGAATTTCGACAAAGTACCGGCTGTATTTTGAGAAAACAGTTCTTCAATCCTGCACAAGAAAATGCTCCCAATATGTTTTCTCAAATACAACTTCAATAACTTCATTTCAATTCACAATTCAATTCTCAATAAACAATCAATTCATTTTCAAACTACTCTCATCATAAAGAAACATTTCATTGATTACAAGACTCAAAATTTATAATACAAAACTATTCAAGTAAATGAAATCTCAACTTTATAATTACAATAATTTACATTTAATTACATACCAAAATATTTTACAAGAGTTTTATATGACTGCCCAAATAATTTACATACATATTATTACATGCATACATCAAAACCTATGTACATGGGTATACCTATGATATACCTGGAGCTGATCTGAATATGTCTTCAAAGAAACTTATTCATTGCTCTATGCTCTTTTCACCTGCGACAGCATACAAAGCTATCGCTGAGTGATAAACTCAGTGGTGCACAACTATAATTTAAAACATAGTACAATATACATTGACAAAATTTACAGTAAATAATTTAGAAATCTGAATACTCATCAAATTCCAAAACTCAAAATATTCATTGCCAATAATGTAAATCATTTGTATAAATGACTTTGATCACAAAATTCAATTTATCAAATCATGACTAACCATTTAAGTAATTCCAACAAAATCAATTATACATAAACCATAATTGAAATCACAATTCTTTACCATTCAAAAGCCATTCTGTATCTCAAAAATCATTTTGTATCTCAAAAATCATTCTTTATCTCACTAACTATGCAAGACTAATCCGAAAGGGCCATATTTGATGTGATTCTAACTCCCTATGGTCAGGGAGGTCGAATCATCGTGCACAGTACCATCACAATAATGAATCTTCCGCAAGGGCCATAACGATAAAATAAAATTAGATCTAGCCTCAAATCAGAGGAAAATCTAAGCCTGTGCACGTACCATGGTAATCAAAACACAACTAACTCCATTGTCTTCTCAACAAATGAGAGAGACGGGTAATAACCTAGTCAAGCATCTATAGTGAGATATAAAACAATATCACAATCCTTTTAGTGAGCATAAATCACAATATAATTCAATTCAAAGTCAATTCCAATATCCAATAATTTTTATGCTCATCACAATTCAAATCATAAATTTGCATTTTCCATGAAAATTACCATCACAATTCAAAACATTTGCTATCACAATTTTCCAAAACATAATTTATTCAATCCATAACAATGCTTAATACTTGTGGAAATACCATTTCACAAAGCTAAATTCATACATACTATAACAATTTCAATAATCATTGAATTAAATCCAATGCTTATTAAACATAATACATAAGAAAAGTATGTCATTTAATCATATGAAATATTCAAACAAATTCAGTTAAAAACTAGTTGTGCACAAACCTCGATAATCGTCTTGGTCTTGACTCAGTGTTTCCTTCCCTCTCCCTGAGTCTTTGCTAACTGAGAAACACAATTTGAAGTGTTTCAGTACTTAATTAAACTGTTTCTAACGATAATGTTTGATAAATAATTCACTGAATACTATTGTTTGCTTAATCAACTTAACATATCGACCCTCGATGCGTTTTAGGTAATTTAGGTTTTAACGTTACTAATATGTCACATTCGATAGTCTTTTAGGGTTGGTACATGTTACCAAGTTTATTTCCGTGTATACTACATTTTCTTGCAATTTGCTGGATTCCGGGATACTAGTTTGACCTAGCCGGACGACCTAGTTCCCTCAGTTTTCGGGTTTTGGTCAAAACTACAAACTTGTAGATCTATGTCTTATGGAACACGGGGCAACATTTCAGGTCATTCTGAGTTATGTAGTCCAAGTTATGGTCATTTTACTATTGCTGGTCAAATTGCACCAAAATTGGTCATTTTAGGTCACTTTAGGTCATTTTAGGTTCGGCCAGTTTTTGGACCCGAACTTGTGCAAGCTGTTTGACTTGCTTATGTTCATTTCTGGGCTTTGGTGTCTTCATAAGACTTGTAGATATGGGTCTTAACTATTCATGGTTAAAATTTCAGGTCAATTAGACCTGTTTTGAGTGACTTATGGCCTAAACACTAATTGCTGCCCAAATGGTCAATTTTCAGGCCTCATTTGCAATTAATCCGGATTTGGTCATTTTTCAAGCTACCTTGCAAGCAGAATTTTGGTAAGCTTTCTTCATGAAAGTTGGCACATTTTGTGCCTAGTTTCACCTCCAATTGGTCTCATACCAATTGGAGCCACATAATTAAAGTTCTAGGCCTAAAACTCAAACTGCCTTATTGAAATTCTTGCATACACATCAAGCATCACTTTTAACACTCACCAAACTTAACATTTAAACCAATTCTGGTTGTACCACAACCTAAACATAATTTACAACATTTTATAAGTCATTTTGGTAGCTTACAATTACATTCAATGTGCACCAACAAGTGCAGAATTTGTCCAACTCAATTTACAATAATTCAATCACCAATTCATGCTCATTTACATGTCAAACTTCACACCATCATTCATGCACTCAAACTGCCATAACAACCAATACATTTTAACATCATCATTCCATAAACCAAGTATGAATTCCAGCATTCTTCAAGAGCTAACAAACTGCCACAATGGTACATTTACATTCCATTAATTTCCAAGCTTTAAATTTCATTTCACATTTACATATTTAAATATACATCACCCAATGATTACCCATACACATAAAAAATTAATCAACCTTCTAATCCACCATTTACAAGCAAGAGTAAACTATCTTCAAGGTGTTTCCATGGCTGCCAAAAGTACACATTCCCATTCAACATCAAACCTCAAAAATCTCTCCATAAATCAAACACCCATAACATCCTTACAAACTTTAACAAAGCAACAATAAAAAATACAAACTTACCTATTGTTGGGACTTATTAAATCTTCACTAATCTCCCTTGATTTTGGTATCTACTTCTTCCTTGTGAGGTGGGGACCAAGATTAGTGAAGAAACTTTGATGGTTGGAGGTGAGAATGGAGGAGATTAGGAGCTCTCTCAAGTTTTGGCTATGGAGGCTTTAATGGAGTTCACTTCGGCATGGGAGAAGAGATGAAGATGATGAAGTGTTTAGTGGGTTTACATCTGCCCACTTAGTGAATATTTTAGTCCATAGTGGTCCACTCACCTTAATTAAACTATATTATATGTCTTAATTGATAATTACTCCATTTACACTTCACTTTTGGCTATTTACATTAGGTACCCCTAAATTAATTTTTCATTATATTTTCCAAGTGTAATATTATTTATTTTTAATGGACATTTAGGTCAAAAGACAATTCGGGATGTCAAATGACCACAATGCCCCTGTTCGGGTTGCATTCCCGATTTTTCGGTAACACTGGGTTTTGTCCGTTTTTCGATTTCTCACTTTTCTTTATACTAATTATTTAATTTTTCTTTGATATTTCTAATGATATTTATACTTCAATAAATATTTATTTGAGTCCAAAAAATATTTTCCAGGGTTCCCTGCAGTCCAGGGCTAGTCAACGGTCCACGCCGTGACTTCCCGGTGCGGTCACCCATCGCTAGGGTTCTCGGCTCGCTTAACTTGATTATTTTTCTTTGCTATTATTTTTCCTTTGTTTTTCTTGTATTTTCTTTTCTTGTATTTCATTATTTTATGTCTCCTCACTCATATTGAAGTGTAGTTCTAGGCATCCTAGCTATCCGGACAACACTGGTCACCGGAACAGTAGAACGCATTACCGAACATAGGGGTGTTACATGCAATTGGATGGTTATACTGATTCTGATTTCCAATCAGATATCAATGATAGAAAGTCTACCTCTGGATTTGTGTTCATTTGTAATGGAGGTGCAGTCAGTTGGAAGAGTTCCAAACAGAGCACGACTGCAGATTCCACTACTGAGGTTGAGTATATTGCTGCATTAGATGTTGCAAAAGAAGCCGTTTGGATAAAGAAGTTCATGACAGAAATTACAGTAGTTCCTTACATTGAGTCAGCAGTTCCACTACACTGTGACAATAATGGAGCAGTCATACAGGGTAAGGAACCCAGGTCTCACCAGAAATCCAAACACATAGAAAGGCGCTATCACATTAGAGAAATAGTTGGGCAAGGCGATGTAGCCATACAGAAAATAGCATCAGCTGAAAATCCAGCTGATCCATTCACTAAGCCTATGTCACAAACTCAGCTAGACTGACATCTTGAGAAGATGGGTCTAAGATATTGTAATGAATGGCTCTAGTGCTAGTGGGAGATTGTTAGTAGTATGCCCTAGAGCATATCATTTAGTATGTATCTTGTACATGTTTTATTAATAAAAGGCATTTCCACTTTTCCGTTTACATAATATATTTATGTGTAATAGAAAAGGTCCATTGATATTTTGTTGGAAATTCTATTCTTGAGTTGTTAAGAATATTAGTGACAGTATTTCTAGTACAAAGTATCATAAATAGGTTCACAATTGAGGATACTTCATAATAAGGACATGACATATCCAGAAAGATTGTATTCATGTTTGTTCTTAAGTTATATATATGAGATATAAATAAGATGGAATGGTGAGTCTCATGCCATATAACAAACATGATAGGCACTTATACAATATAAGTAGGTCGAACCAGTGACACTTATGACAAGCACATGGAGTTTACTCTTGTCAATGTTTTGTCATAAATCATATCAGTGCATATAATCTTTAGACCTGAGATAGCACAATTATCTTGTATATAGGTGGTTTGAGTTTGATACTGCTTTCATGCTAATACTGTGTATGGGTATATGGGCATGTATTGGCTCCTACTAGTTATATATGGAGGTAGGTGTTGATCAAGATGTAATCTGTTCCTCTAAATAAGTAGAGATAAAATCCTATGTTCATTTAATTATTCTTGATGTTTCAAGTTCCTGGCCAGGATAGATATATTTATTCAGAAAGAGTTTCTGATGAGAAAAATCTTTTTAATTAAGAACTGGAATTAAAAGAGAACATAATATTCATAGCAAATGGAGTTTCACATAAATCATGACTTGAGCTTGAGTTGGGATTTTATAACAGAGAGATTCTAGTGCATGGTAACATATGATTATAGGTTCATTTAAGGTAAATCTTATTACTAATTGGGTGGCCATGGCATGCTATGCTAGGTGTTAACCATGGTCTATGAGGTGCATAAAATGATTTAGAGAAATTATTTGTGGTGAGAAAGAGTTCTGATGATATTAAGAGTTGATATCATATCTCATTGCCAATTGGTGATAAGCCTAGTAAGTCACACACATACACAAGTAATCACCTAATTAAATATGATTTAATTAATTAATTAAAGAGTTTAATTGATTAATTAAATAGGTTTGGTTTGCAATTAGATTGCAAAGTCCCTAGCATGACTTTAAACCAAATATAGATTATTAGATATACAATATAAGTTAAATTTATATTTAAAGTATTTAAATATGAATTTAATTAATGAGAAATTAATTAATAGAGATTAATTAATTAATTTATATTTGATATAAATTGATTAGAAGAAGAGAAATAATTATTTTGGGTTGAGAACTCAAAATTAAGACACAGGGGCATTTTGGTCATTTCAAAGGGTGACATGAGGCACCATAAGATGGTGATACATGGCACTATACAAAAGCTTGACAAATGTCTTTTAATCATATAAGATGAATAAAATTAAAATTAAATATAGGTTTAACACTTGGCACAATGTGATTGGGTCAATTAAACCTAGAACCAATTAGAGGGTGACTTGTGGCAAGGGTTTAATGTGTAAACCTTGCTATATAAGTGTTGTTATGAAAAGAAAATAATACAACCAGCTGCTGTTCTCATTTGTGCCACCACTTTGAAGCTCTCCCTCTCTTCTTCTTCATCTCTCAACTATTCCAAGAGATTAGCAAACAATCTCTTGAATTAAAAATACTGGAAATCGTTTCTAGTGTCCTGTTTACATCTTTAATCTCTTGAAAGGCAGAACTTGATTTTCTAATTAATAGAAAAAGCTTTAAAA
The DNA here is from genome assembly GCF_030052815.1 of Hevea brasiliensis. Taxonomy (NCBI): domain Eukaryota; kingdom Viridiplantae; phylum Streptophyta; class Magnoliopsida; order Malpighiales; family Euphorbiaceae; genus Hevea; species Hevea brasiliensis. Next base: position 84,819,328 of record NC_079494.1, on the reverse strand, counting down.
GTTGTTCAAGGGCTACCATAGGTGTTCTTGGTGTGGACAAGCTATAGGGACAACATCTGGTGTCCTGAAGACGTATCTCAAAGGCGTAAATACGCTGCAGTGTATCATGAGGTTAGTGTGTTTGTTCTTGATTTAATCTAAGGTTCTAAAATTAATTTGATTAATTTTACAATCTTAAATGGCAAATACAAATCCAAAAACATGTTAAAAGAGTTTTAATATATTGTTTATCATTGAAATCAAATAGATAAAAATAAATCTTGCATGATGCATATGACCCTAGGTGACAAATTTTGAATTCAATGATATAAACTTGTGTTTTTCACGCTTCCACTCCTTCAGCCACCATAAGCAACATAATCAAAAAACCATTCCATGAAACTTAAACACTTCAGTCTTCTTCATGAGGCTGCCACAAGTTTACACATACCCATCAACCTCCATTTGCAATTTTCAAGCTTACAAATCAAACCTTACACATGGAATTCAACTACAATACAATCAAACATTTAAATTATCATTCAAACCACTATTTACATGCAAGAACAAGCTGTTCATAGTGAAGTTCCATGGCTGCCAAAATGCACATCTCCATTAATTCATTAAACTTCAAAAATTCTTCCATAAGTCAATTACCCACAACCTTGGTTACACTTTTAATGAAACAAGAATAAAAAATACACACTTACCACTTTTGAAGTTCTTCAAAACCTCACCAAAACTTAACTTTCTTACTCCCTAATTGCTGGCCAAGTTGTATAGAACAACTTTAGTGAAGAGACCTAGAAGGATTGATGGCTTAATGATGGTGGTTTTGCCCTTGCATGGTGGACGCCCATGGATGGAAGCTTGGGAGAAATGGGTTCGGCAATGGAGAAGAATAGATGAGGAAGACAGCTGTTAGTGGAGGTGGCTGTCCCAAGTTTGATTATGTGTCAAATGTGTTAAGTTAGTGGAGCACTGATTGAATAAAAGTATATTTTAAATGTTAAACTTTACAATTTTCCACATTTTCCTCCTATCTTTTGCTATTTAGATTATGTACCACTACTTTAATTTTTTATGACATTTTCCAAGTGTAATATCATTTATTTTTAATGGACATTTAGGTCAAAAGACAACTCAGGGTGTCAAATGACTACAATGCCGCTGTTCGGATTGCATTCCCGATTTTTTTATAACACCAAGTTTTGTCGTTTCTCAATTTCTCATTTTTCTTTATACTAATTAATCAATTTTTCTTTGATATTTATAATGAAATTTATACTTCAATAGATGTTCATTTAAGTCTTAAAAATATTTTCCAGGGTTCTCTGCAATCCAGGGCTAGTCAACGGTCCGTGCCGCAACTTCCCAGTGCAGTCACCCATCGCTATGGTTCTCGGCTTATTTAACTTGGTTACATTTCATTGCTATTATTTTTCCTTTATTTTTATTTTCTTGTATTTCATTATTTTATGTCTCCTCACCAATATTTAAGTGTAGTTCTAGGCATCCTAGCTATTCGGATAGACATTGGTCACCGGAACAGTAGAACGCACTACCGAACATAGGAGTGTTATAACATCTAAGACAACTAGATAAGCCCTAAACACAAATAATTAGTAATTGTCAATTAGTTAAGTATAAATAAGAAAAATAGAACATAAGAGGTTAAATGAGCCGAGAGTCACAATGATGGATGACCTTCTCGGGAAGGACTGCGAGGTCGATTTAAATTCAAATTTCAAACCGTAAAATGTGATGCCGCGGTCCTTAGGACTATTGCGAACACAGTGGAAAAGAGAAAACCATGAAAAAGAATTGTTAAGCCGGTCAAATAATTAGGTCAGAGATCCAGAAGAAATATTGAATTATTTGCAAACCGGATTGAATCGGTGAGGGGCAATTTGGTCAATTGACCCCTAGAGCTGACTCCTGACCTAACTGTCAAATAAAATCAGAGAAAAGAAAATTTTGTGATCAAGAATTAAATTAAAGAACTAATGGAAAAGTAAATAAAAAAAAAGAGGAAAAAGAAAAAGTGAAAAGTGATGACATCATGCATGACATCATGCATGATGCAATAAACTTAATAATTAAAAATTTAAAATTTTTGGATAATTTTTGTCTTACTAAAAGATTAAAAACACATAAAAGAAAAAAAAAACTAAAGTGTTCTTCATCCCTCAGTAAGCCGGCTCTCTCTCTTTCCCTCACTTCACCTCCATTAAAGCTCATTTTGAGCTTGAAGAAAACCTAATTTCAGCCATAGAAATTGTAAGCTCCTTAGTTAAACCTTGTGTTTGAGCTTTGAAAAGACGATTGAAGAAGCAAAGGAAAGGAAAAAAAAGAAGAGAATTGAAGAAATTGGAGAATTCAAATCGAAATATAGGTAAGCAATCTAGTTTGAGAAATTTAGTTTCTTAGTTGTGTTTGTAGTTTAACTAACTTAGAACTCAACTTAAAAATCAAAAGAAAACATCTTTGGAGGACCAAAGGGAAATTCGGCCAGTCTATGTGGGGGTATGATTTGCATTAGTTTGATTGAATTAAAGGTGAATATGAGCTTGAATGAGTTGAGTGATTATGTTTATATGCTTTGATTTAGTAAAATGTAACAATTTGTGAGTTAGGGTTTTGGACCTAAGGTTTAGGAGATAAAATTTTGAGAATTGGACAAATGGTGTGTTTGACCTTATTTGAGCTGAAAAATGGTCATGTATGACCAATTGTGGTGTGTTGGAAGTGTTGGAACCAAATGGAAATTCAGATTGGTTATGGACATTCTACAGGCAGCACGACCAAGGTCCCTTTCAGGGACCAAAACTGAAAATTTACCAACCTAATTTGTGTGAGGCCAATTGGGAATGAAACAAGGTCCCTTGTTTTGTGACTTCTCCTTAGCCTCTGGCTACTGAGATGATATTTGTTTCAAATGGCATGATATAACTGTGTGTTTTTATGAAATTTGTTTTGAGACTTTTAAAATGAAATTTTTTGGATTAAAATCTTATAAATTATGTTTTGAATTTATATTTCAAGTTCATTTTAATTTTTGAATAAGTATGATTTAAATTTTGCATAAAGGTTATTTTAGTATGTTGTGCACCATTGAGTCCTAGTACTCAGTGATGGCTGCTATTGCTGTCGCAGATATAGAGACTAGAGGAGTAGCAGAGAGAGCTGCTGAGGATTGAGGAGCTACCTACTCTGAAGTTTATCGGGTATATTTTATACCTTGATTGCAAAAATTATTTTGATGTATGTAATGTATATAAATGTAGGAAATGGTCATGAGCGGTTGCATAAAAGTTGTAATAAATTTTAGTTTGGATTTTTCTTAATGTAAATTTTTGTAATAATGTATATAAATTGTTTTATCTTTAATTATATATGAATGGAAGTATTTTGTTTTAATTTGAATGAAATTGAATTATAGTATTTTGATGATGTCGAATTTTGGAAATTGAGAAATGATGTTGAAATTGGTTGAGATGGATGTTGATTTGATGAAGTTGATGAGATAAATCATTGGAAGTGCTTTTTACAGGTATTTGAAGAACTGTTTTCTCAAAATACAGACAGCACTCTGCCGAAATTTTAATAAAATTTGCAGAAAAATAAAATAGAATAAAAATTTTAACTAGTTTTCAAACTCTAATTAAATGTTTTAATACTTAGTAAAAAATGCTCACCACTTATGAAAGTAAGAAAATTGTTTTAAAATCCCTTATAGGGTACTTAATGAGTTATCGGTAGGTAAAGTTCAGTAGTTCATTAGGTATTCTACGGGATCATGTTATGCCTTACAGAGGGGTAAGGTGTGACATGTTTTAGTGGTATCAAAGCAAATTTTTAAAGTATGTTTTAACTTGTGAATTTGTGTCTTTCCTTGTTAAGTACAATAGCTAAATGTCCTTATTTGTTACATATAGTGCATTACATCATAAATATGAACTAACGGAGGAAAATCTCCTTGTGTTATTTGTTCAGGAGATATCCTACTCCAGATTGAAATGGAAGAAGGGGATCGCTCAGTTGAGCAATCTGTTGAAGCTGATGCATAAAGGGAAGTCCCAGCTTTACAGAATGTTAGTGGGTCAGTGGCACCAGCCCCACAAATGCGCAGTTTCCTGCACAGTTTGCACAGTAAATGGTGGCAAAGTTTCAATAAATGGCTGGGGGTATGCCGACTCAAGCTCCACCCCAAACACCTGTGATACAGCCACAGCCTCCAGCCAGACAGTATGATAAGCTATTAAAGTATGGAGCTATGGAATTTAAGGGTACAGTAGACCCTTTAGAGGCAGAGCAGTGGCTAGAGAGAATGGACAGAGTATTTAAGAAGCTGCACTGCCCATATGAGTTAAAATTTGAATACTCCATGTCACTACTGCAAGGGGATGCATATGATTGGTGGAAGACCATCCCCCACAGCTTGGTTGAACCACCAATACTGACCTGGGATGACTTCATCAGAGAATTTAGATAGAAATACATTCCAGATGCATATGTGGATCAGAAACTACAAGAATTTTCGAGTTTGAAGCAATTTAACAGAACAGTGGTAGAATATGGGAGGGAGTTCTCCTACTTAAGCCATTATGCTAGGAGTCTCCTTTCTACCAGCAAGGTAAGGTGCAAGAGATTTGAGATGGTTTGAAGCCCAGCTTACGGATGCAAGTAGTGGGATTCAGATACAGTAATTTCTCAAAGCTCATTTCTAAAGCACTTGAGTTGGAAAGAATTGAATCAGAAGCGACCCCAACAAAGGAAAAATCAGAGAAAGCTGAAAAATCAAAGAAAGACAAGGGGGAAAAGTCAGTAGAGCAAAGTCCTAGTGGTACCTCTAGAAAGAAGAAGAAATTTAGGGGACCTAGCAAAGGTCGAGTTGGAAGTTTGGAAGGGGCAGATTCTCTGGACAGAGACCCCCTAGGTCTGGTCAACAGTCGAGCAGGGGTTCACAACCTCCTCACCCCTGTGAGACTTGTGGCAAGATTCATGGGGGAGAATGCTATTGGGCAACAGGAGCCTATTTTAATTGTGGAGGCAAGGGTCACATTGGAAAAGATTGCACTAGTGCTCCTAGATTTGGTCTAGCTCCTACTACTGCAGAAAGATCTATTCCGAGTACTGCTCCCAGAGGTTCACAACCAATTAGCAGAGGAAAAGGCAGAGGTAGAGGCACTGCTTTTGGCAGTCAGGGTGCTGTTGGTCAGTCAGCACAAGGAAGTGCTTCAGTCAGAGTTTATACGATGAGACAACGAGAAGAGGCTGAGACTTCCGATGTGGTAGCCGATACATTCTCTATCTCTGATCAAGAAGTATTTGTGTTATTTGATCCGGGTTCAATCCACTCATATGTTGGTGCTAGCATAGTTAGTTCACTTGCTGTTCTGTGTGTCAAAATGGGTTTTGAAGTGATAGTAACTAGTCCATTACGATAAGAGGTTCGGGTCAACAGAATTTATAGAGACTGTCCTTTGGTGATCCAAGGACATGTTTTTCTGTCAGATTTGATTGAAATGCCCTTCAGAGATTATGATATCATATTGGGCATGGATTGGTTTGCCAGGCATTATGCCATAATTGACTGTAGACTAAAGACAGTCACTTTTGGTCTCCCTCTGTACGGTGATGTGGTAATACATGGGGAGAGGCATTTACTGCCAACAAACATCATTTCAGCTGCACTAGCTAGAAGGATGATCAGAAAGGGGTGTTAAACATACTTGGCACATGTGATAGACACCCAAGTGGGGAGTCCAGCATTGAGGGACATCCCTATGGTATGTGACTTTCCGGATGTGTTTCCTGATGAATTGCCAGGATTACCTCCAGAAAGAGAGGTGGAGTTTGAGATTGATGTTGTGGTATGGACCAAATCTCTATAACAACATATAGAATGGCACCTGCAAAATTGAAATAGTTGAAAGTGCAGTTGCAAAAGCTGCTTGACAAGGGCTTTATCCGCCCTACTGTGTCACCTTGGGGAGCGCCAGTGTTGTTTGTTAAGAAAAAGGATGGCACTCTCCGCTTATGTATTGACTATCGGCAGTTGAAAAAGGTGACAATAAAGAATAGATATCCATTGGCCCGCATTAATGACTTGTTTGATCAGTTGAGGGGTGCAGCTATATTCTCAGAAATTGACCTGAGATCAGGTAATTACCAGTTGAAAGTACAAGTTCAGAGTATTCCTAAAACTACCTTTAGAACCCGTTATGGCCATTATGAGTTCTTGGTCATGCCATTTGGGTTAACTAATGCTCCAGCTGTTTTTATGGATCTGATGAACACTATCTTCAGACCATACCTTGACCAGCTTGTTGTGGTATTCATAGATGATATATTAGTCTATTCGAGGAGTGAAGAAGAGCATGATAAACATCTACGGATTGTACTGTAGACTTTGAGGGAGAAACAACTATACGGCAAATTGTCAAAGCGTGAATTTTGGCTGAAGGAAATATCCTTCTTGGGGCACGTAGTATCGGTAGAGGGCATCAAGGTAGATCCCAAAAAGATAGAAGCTGTCCTTAATTGGAGGCCACCCAAAAATATCATGGAGATTCGTAGTTTTCTGGGTTTAGCTGGATACTACCGTCGAATTGTGAAGGAATTTTCTATATTGGCATCTCCCTTGACTAAGCTACTTCAAAAAGATGTGAAATTTCAGTGGATGAATAAATGTCAACAGAGTTTTAATGAATTAAAGAAATGTTTGACTGAAGCTTCAGTCCTGACTTTACCTACTCTTAGTACAGAATATACAGTTTACAATGATGCTTCTCACAATGGGTTAGGTTATCTACTGATGCAAGATTGAAATGTCATTGCCTATGCATCATGCCAGCTAAAACCGCATGAGAGGAATTATCTGACACGTGATTTGGAGCTTGCAGCTATTGTGTTTGCTCTTAAGATCTGGAGCACTATTTGTATGGGAAGAAGTGCTACATTTACATAGATCATAAGAGTTTAAAGTATCTAGGCACCAAGAAAGAGTTGAATTTGAGACAGAGGAGATGGTTAGAGTTGATAAAAGACTATGATTGTCTGATAGACTATCAGTCAGGAAAAGCTAATGTAATGGCTGACGCCTTAAGTCGCAAGACTATGGCAAGTCTACGGGTTACTCCTTTGTCTATGGTACATGATATCACACCCTACCCCTCTGTAAGGCATAATATGATCCCGTAGTATACCTAATGAATTACCAACTCCGTCTACTGATAACCCATTAAATACACTACAAGGGATTTTAAAAACTTTTCTTATTTCTTTTACAGTGGTGAGCACTATTTACAGGTATTAAAAACTTTGGTGAACTGAAGTGAAACAACTAACTCATTTGGTTTATTTGGAATTTCTGTAAAAATTTTGGCAGAGTGCCATCTGTATTTTGGACAAAACAGTTCTTCAGAAAACCTGTAAAAAGCACTTCAATATATTTTCAAATCTCAACTCCACATTTTTCTCAACACAATATATTTCTCAACTCAATTCCATAGAAATTTTTCAAAGTCTGAGATAAGGAAATATAATACAGCTTTTACAATCCAAAACACTCATAATTAATTTACAACTTCAAGGTACAATTTAATTTACAACTGCTCAAAACCAAAACAATATGTACATACAGTGTCATACATTACAGTACAAAATGCAAAATATTGGTATACTCATTATACCAGGAATCCTCATTTGGATGTATATGCGGCCTAGTCTGTATACTGTCTCTCTACTGCGCGGACAATAAAAGCTATCATTTGAGACAATGTCTCAGTGGTGCACAACATTAACCAAATACAATTTCAAATCACAATTCATAAGTCATGTAAATAGTGGATACTTAAAATCATAGTTAAATTCAAGACAATAAATGTCAACAAGAATTTAAACTCCATTTGTCAATATCACAATAATTTTCAATAAGTCAGATCATGGTTGAATTCAAAAGACAGTATATGTCAATGAGAGTTTAAATCAATTTCACAATCTCAAAATACATAATAATGCAATTTAGTCGAACAATTTAAGAATACAGTGTTGTCAATTCATTCACAACTTAAGCCATGACACAAATTTCCGATTAATGCCGTGTTGTACACCACGACAAAGCAATCACAACCTCACTAATCGAAATCAATGAGGAAGGGGAGCTAGCTATATAATGAGTACTCATCCGATCACCTCAACTGGTAAACCAGAGAGGGAGAAAAATAAACGATCACGACTCCATAAATGGAGAAGGAAAATAAACGATCACAACCCCATAAATGGAGAAGGAATGATACGATACTGTTATGCTAAGTGTGAACACAAAATCAATTCCAAACATTTTATTCAAATGATTCGTGAGAATCCAATAAATTTCCAAACTCATAGTTTCATTCATAAAATGGCAACCCAATTCATAATTAACTTCAATTTCCACAAAAACCATTTACAGTGCTTTTCAATCAATAAGTTTCCATCAATATCATTCAAACAATTTTTCACAGTTTCAAACCATTCACAATGTTTTTCAATCAATAAGTGTCCACCAAACACATTTCCACAATTTAAAACAATGATATGCAAATAGTCAATATTTATTTCCATTGAAAATAATTCAAAAGCAATAGCCGTTGTGCACAAACACAATTTAAATCAATAATATACAATTAATCATATGAAATCTTATTCAGAGTAAAATCAGTTGAAAACTAGTTGTGCACAAACCTCTGATGACTGTCTCCCTGGTCTGGACTCAGTGTTTCCTTCCCTTTCCCTGAGTCTTTAGTAACTGAGAAACACAATTTGAAGTGTTTCAGTACTAAATTAAATTGTCTCTAACGATAATGTTTGGTAAATAATGCACTGAACTCAATTTTTCACTTAATCACCTAATATACCGACCCTCGTTGCGTTTTAGGTAAATTAGGTTTTAGTGTCGTTAATATGTCACATTCGATAGGGTTTTAGGTTTGGTATGTTTTACCAAAGTCATTTCCTTGCTTAGTGCATTTTAATGCAAATTGTTGGATTTCCGGGACACTGGTTTGACCTAACCGGACGATCTATTTCTCTCGGTTTTCGGGTCTCAGTCGAAACTACAAACTTGTAGATCTAGGTCTTATTGCACGCGGGGCAAAATTTCAGGTCAATCCGAGTTAAGTAGACCGAGTTATGATCATTACACTCATGCTGGTCAAATGGTACCATTTTAGGTCAATTTTAGGTCAAATTGGTCAATTCTGGTTCGGCCAGTTTTTGGACCCGAAGTTGTGCAAGCTTTTTGACTTGCTTATGGTCATTTCTGGGCTTTGGTGTCTTCATAAGACTTGTAGGTATGGGTCTTAACTATTCATGGTTAAAATTTCAGGTCAATTGGACCTGATTTGAGTGAGTTATGGCCTAAACACTCACTGCTGCCCAATTGGTCATTTTTCAGGTCCTAATTGCACCTAATCCGAATTGGTCATTTTTTTAGGTCACCTTGCAAGCAGAATTTTGGTATGGTTTCTCAATGAAAGTTGGCACATTTTGTGCCTAGTTTCACCTCAAATTGGTCTCATACCAATTGAGGTTACACATTTAAGGTTATAGGCTAAAATGTACACTGCCCTCACTATGCCTTTCACACCCCACTTCAAACACACATTTAACTTGCAAAGTTTACTTCCATACCCTACCAATCTGTTTTGGTACATTACCAAAAGCATTATCTACTTTACATTAACGTTATTTTGGGCAGATTACCATTACCCTCAACACACCAAATATCATTCACAATTACAATTTCTAATTACCATTACAAACACACCTACCATTACAAATTTTACATACACTTTACAATATCAATCTACATACATCTCATCAACCTTCTAGGTCAATATTCTGCCCACACCTCCTTCAATATATACTATTACTCAAGTGTCCCCAAGCTGCCGCAAACCATTCTTCAACACCACATTGCCCTACAATCCATCAATTCTCATCCTAGTGCCAAAATCACCATATATATGTGAAACAATTCATTAGGATATTAATTTACCATGATCAACATTATTTCTCATCAATTATATGCACAAATATCTCATCAAAAACGTGACTCATGGCTGTCTAAAATGAAAACAACAATAACCCTTCAAACTCAAAATTTTCCTTCACCAAACCAACACCCATAACATGAACATAAACTTTAACAAAGAAATTCTCAAAAATGCAAACTTACCTTTAATTGTAACTTGCTAAACCTTCACCAAACTTCTCAAAATTGGTATCAATATCTTCCTTGTGATGTGTAGACCATTTTTCATAAAGCTACTTAAAGGATTGGAGTTGAAATGGAGGAGAAGATGAGGTTTGAAGCAAAATGGCTATGGAGTTTTCTTAGGGAGCTTGTTACGGCATTGTTGAAGAACTAAGAGAAAATGAATCTGCAGATGGTATGTTAGGTGTACACCTGCCCCATTAGCTTTAATTTATTCCTTTAGTGGTCCACTTATTTGGATTAAATCATATAATATGTTTACATGTGTTATTTACACATTTTTCACTCCATTTTGGCTATTTGTATTAGGTACCCTCAATTTAATTTTTCATTTTATTTTCTAAGTGTAATATTATTTATTTTTAATGGACATTTAGGTCAAAAGACACTTCGGGATGTCAAATGACCATAATGCCCCTGTTCGGGTTACGTTACCGATTTTTCGGTAACACCGTATTTTGTTTATTTTTCGATTTCTCACTTTTCTTTGTACCAATTATTTAATTTTTCTTTGATCTTTCTAATGATATTTATTCTTCAATAAGGTTCTATTTATGTCCTAAAAATGTTTTCCAGGGTTCCCCGCAGTCCAGGGCCAGTCAACGGTCCACGCCGTGACTTCCCAGTGCGGTCACCCATCGTTAGGTTTCCCGGCTCATTTAACTTGATCACATTTCTTTGCTATCATTTTTCCTTTGTTTTTCTTGTACTTTCTTTTCTTGTATTTCATTATTTTATGTCTCCTCACTCATATCGAAGTACGGTTCTTGGCATCCTAGCTGTCTGGACAACACTAGTAACCGGTACAGTAGAACGCACTACCGAACTTAGGGGTGTTACACATGAGTTGAGATCTTTACATGCCAGCTTAGAGATTAGTGATGAGGGGCAGACAGTAGTTGCATGGCATATACAACCAGTGTTGATTGATTAGCAGAATGGCTGCTCAGAATGATGAAAGATATCAGAAGTTATTAGAAAAAGTCAGATAGGGCAAGAAACCATAATTCTCAATAAGAGATGATGGTCTATTGCTACACCAGGGCAAAATGTGTGTTCCTAATGATGTTGATTTGAGGCAGATAATTTTGAAGGAAGCATATGAGTCTCCTTTTGCCATGCATCCTGGTGGTACAAAAATGTATAGAGGGCTGAAAGAGCATTATTGGTGGATGCGTATGAAAAGAAATGTGGCAAAATTTGTTTCCAAATGCCTAACTTGTCAGTAAGTGAAGGCAGAGCATCAAGTTTCCACTGGGTTGTTACATCCACTACCAGTACCAGAATGGAAATGGGAGAGAATAATGATAGATTTTATGATGGGACTTCCAAGGACACAGAAGAGTCATGATGCAGTATGGGTCATCATTGACAGACTAACCAAGTCTGCTCATTTTCTGCCAGTCCGGATGGACTACAGTTTAGAAAGATTGGCCAAGTTGTACATTGATGAGATAGTAAGACTACATGGAGTGCCAGTATCCATCGTATTAGACAGAAATCCTAGGTTCACTTCTAGATTTTGGGGTAGTCTTCAGAGAGCCCTATGAACTAGATTGAACTTCAGTACGGCATTCCACCCACAGACAGATGGCCAGTCTAAAAGGGTAATTCAGATCTTGGAGGACATGCTACGGGCTTGTGTGATTGAATTTGAGGGCAGTTGGGATACACACTTGCCTTTGATTGAGTTTGCTTACAACAACAGCTACCAATCAAGCATTGGGATGCCTCCATATGAAGCCTTGTATGGAAAAAAGTGCAGAACTCCCCTATGTTTGGATGAAGTAGGTGAAAGGCAGATGATTAGGCCCGAAATTATTTAGCAGACCGAGGAGAAGATCAGGGTGATCAGATATCGACTTAAGACTGTATTAGACCGTCAGAAGTCCTATATTGATTTGAAGAGTGGGTGAGAAAGTATTCCTCAAGGTTTCCCCTTGGAAGAAAATTATGAGATTCGGCAGAAAGGGGAAATTGAGTCCTCATTTCATTAAGCCATATAAGGTTTTGGAGAGAGTGGGTCCTTTGGCATATCGTTTGGCACTACCTCCAGAGTTAGAAAAGATATATAATGTCTTTCATGTGTCCATATTGAGGAGGTATCGATCAGACCCATCTCATGTACTATCAGTAGAAGAGATTGAGGTGAATCCAGACCTCACATATAAGGAAGAACCCATAGAAATTCTGGCTTATGAGGTGAAGCAACTACAGAACAAGCAGATACTGTTAGTGAAAGTGTTGTGGAACCATCATACGAGCCAATAAGCTACTTGGGAACGAGAGGAGGATATGAGGAGACAGCACCCACAGCTGTTTAGAGACTGATACCAGGTAAACTTTCAAGACGAAATTTATTTTTAGGAGGAGAGAATTGTAACACCCCTATTTGCATAGCCTGGTATATTTCACTATTTTGGTGATCGGTGTCAGTCCGGATAATTAAGGAGATTAGAACCACATCTAAGACAACTAGATAAGCCCTGAACACAAATAATTAGTAATTGTCAATTAGTTAAGTATAAATAAAAATAATAAAATATAAGAGGTTAAATGAGTCGAGAGTCACAACGATGGGTGACCTTCTCCAGAAGGACTGCGAGGTCTATTTAAACTCAAATTTTGAATCATAAAATGTGACGCCGTGGTCCTTAGGACTATTGCGAACACAGTGGAAAAGAGAAAACCATGAAAAGGAATTGTTAAGCTGGTCAAATAATTAGGTCAGGGGTTCGGAAGAAATATTGAATTATTTGCAAACCGGATCGAACCGGCAAGAGCCAATTTGGTCAATTAACCCCTAGAGCTTACTCCTGACCTAACTGTCAAATAAAATCGGAGAAAAGAAAATTTCGAGATCAAGAATTAAATTAAAGAACTAATGGAAAAGTAAATAAAAAAGAAAGAGGAAAAAGAAAAAGTGAAAAGTGATGACATCAAGCATGACATCATGCATGATGCAATAAACTTAATAATTAAAAATTTAAAATTTTTGGAAAATTTTTGTCTTACTAAAAGATTAAAAACACATAAAAGAAAGAAAAAAAAAAACTAAAGTCTTCTTCATCCCTCACTAAGCCAGCTCTTTCTCTCTCCCTCACTTCACCTCTACTAAAGCTCATTTTGAGCTTGAAGAAAACCTAATTTCAGCCATAGAAATTGTAAGCTCCTTAGTTAAACCTTGTGTTTGAGCTTTGAAAGAAGATTGAAGAAGCAAAGGAAAGGAAAAAAAAGAAGAGAATTAAAGAAATTGGAGAATTTAAATCTAAGTAGAGGTAAGCAATCTATTTTGAGAAATTTAGTTTCTTAGTTATGTTTGTAGTTTAACTAACTTAGAACTCAACTTAAAAATCAAAAGAAAACATCTTTGGAGGACCAAAGGGAAATTTAGCCAGCCTATGTGGGGGTATGATTTTCATGAGTTTGATTGAATTAAAGGTGAATATGAGCTTGAATGAGTTGAGTGATTATGTTTATATGCTTTGATTTAGTAAAATGTAACAATTTGTGAGTTAGGGTTTTGGACCTAAGGTTTAGGAGATAAAATTTTGAGAATTGGTCAAATGGTGTGTTTGACCTTGTTTGAGTTGACAAATGGTCATGTATGACCAATTGTGGTGTGTTGGAAGTGTTTGAACCAACTGGAAATTCGTATTAGTTATGGACATTCTGTAGGCAGCATGACCAAGGTCCCTTTCAAGGGGCCAAAACTGAAAATTCACCAACCCAATTGGTGCGAGGCCAATTGGTAATGAAACTAGACACAAAATGACACATTTTTCATTAAGGAATCATGCCCAGAAAGTGACCAAAACCTAAAGAACAAATTGACCAAATCCAAAATTGGGTGTTCTGCCCTATATAAAAATGACCAAATGATCATTTGGCCATAACTTGGGCTGGGCAGGTTCAAATGACCTGAAATTTTTCTAGTATAAAGCTGAGACATAGTCCTACTACTTTTATGAAGAATAGAAACCCAAATTATGCCCTTAACCAAGTCATTTAGCCACCCAAATTTATTGACATAAAACTGCTAGAACCAAATTAGTGCCTAGAAAATCTGGGTTAGACCAATCCAGCCAGCCATGTTCAAATGGCTATAACTTGAGCTACAAAACTCCAATTAGAGGGATTCAAAAAGGAGAATAAAGTTAAGACAATAAGGAACAATTTCTATAAAGAAAACTTAGCTAAATTCTAACAGCAACATGACCAATGGAACAGTACAACATAGGACACCAAAACTGAAAATTTTGAAAATTTGCCTAAAAGACTTAAAATTTGAGTAAACAACCAAAACCAACAAATTTAGTAACCAAAATGTGGTATGTGGGTGAAATTGGAATTCCCATACCTATTAAGCATTAGAAAGTCAACAAATTGACTTGAATAGTATAGTGAATAGTAACCCCAAAATACAAATTTTAAAGAATGCCAATTTTAGCATATTAAAGCTAGGTAAAAGTAAATTTAAATTTATTTTTGGATTTATGATAAGTTATAATACTGAAACACTGTGAAACTGTGTGTTTCAGTGGAAAAGAATATAGGGAAAGAACCCGAGGTGTCGAATTAAGGCCAAAAGGTGACTCGTATAAGGTTTGCGCACAGCATCAATATTCTTTAAAATTCATTTACAAAGTGCATGAAATGTGTATTATGCTTTTGACTTAAATTGTAGAAAGTTTATTTGTTTGTGTTTGAAATGGCATTAATTGTTTAGTAAATTGCTAAGACAGTTTTGAAACCACATTATCATGACCATATATTTGAATACCTCACTAGCATGACTAGCGGGGAAAATCAGTTTCGAATTTCGATTCCTTCTCTAGCTGAAGTGTTAAGGTGTGTGCCAGTAAAAGAAGAAAAAGAATGGGTTCCCATATATTTGAGCTGGCTAGCCTTGCGTTGTGACTTCTCCTTAACCTCTGGCTAATGAGATGATATTTGTTTCGAATGGCATGATATAACTGTGTGTTTTTATAAAATTTGTTTTCAGACTTTTGAAATGAAATTGTTTGGATTAAAATCTTATAAATGATGTTTTGAATTTATATTTCATGTTCAGTTTAATTTTTGAATAAGTATGATTTAAATTTTGCATAAATGTTATTTTAGTATGTTATGCACCACTGAGTCCTAGTACTCAGCGATGACTGTTATTGTTGTCACAAATATAGACACTAGAGGAGCAGCAGAGTGAGCTACTGATGATTGAGAAGCTACCTATTCTGATGTTTATTGGGGCATTTTTTATACCCTGATTGTAAAAATTATTTTGATGTATGTAATGTATCTAAATGTAGGAAGTGGTCATGAACGGTTGTAGAAAACTTGTAATAAATTTTAGTTTGGATTTTTTGTAATGTAAATTTTTGTAATGATGTATATAAATTGCTTTATCTTTAGTTATATATGAATCGAAGTATTTTGTTTTAATTTGAATGAAATTGAATTATAGTATTTTGATGATGTTGAATTTTGGAAATTGAGAAATGATGTTGAAATTGGTTGAGATAAATGTTGATTTGATGAAGTTGATGAGATAAATCATTGGAAGTGCTTTTTACAGGTATTTGAAGAACTTTTTTCTCAAAATACAGGCGACACTCAACCGAAATTTTTATAAAATTTGTGAAAAAATAAAATGGAACAAAAATTTTAACTAATTTTCAAACTCTAATTAAATGTTTTAATACTTAGTAGAAAATGCTCACCACTTATGAAAGTAAGAAAATTGTTTTAAAATCCCTTATAGGGTACTTAATGAGTTATCGGTAGGTGAAGTTCGGTAGTTCATTAGGTATTCTACAGGATCATGTTATGCCTTACAGAGGGGTACGGTGTGACATGTATTCATGGCTTTATGCCTGTATTCAGGGCTTTATGTCCGTACTCATGGTTTTATGCCCGCACTCATGGCTATTTTGCCCGATTATGTGTTATCATGGCTTTTTAGCTATTCCAATTGCATATGTGGTTTACGTTCCGTATCCCATGGTATGACGGCCCGAGGCACCGCGGTGTCCAGTGCCAATGACCCATTATCTAATTTAGTCAGCTTGTCATAAGTTACTTGGGCAGTAAAATTTGTTAAGAATAATATGAATTAAATGAACGAATAAGAAAGAAACTATAATTAGTTTTAAAATTTTATTTACTATGAAATGATCCAAACACCTAGGAAATGTTGAGTGAAAGAATAAAAAGATTAGCAAAATAGATATCATTTAAATAAATAATTACAACTACATCTTCTGAAATAACATGAATAGAAATATAATATACTAATATATTTCGTATTTTGTATATCACTACAGTAAATTTAGGAAATAAGCAATTCAAAAGAAGAATATAATATGACAAAAGATAATTAATATTAGGAATTCCATATGAAATGAAAATAATTATTGATTACACAAATTAGGTTTTATTTCCATCTGTATTTTGTATATATTATTTTCTTGTTATATTATTGCACCACTAAACAGCAATGCTTAGCGCGATGGATTTGTTTCCTCACGCAGATATTGAAGGTAAAGCCCAACGAATATTAAACAGAGATTTTGGAGTTCTGATCTGCAGAAGTGTCAGAAGTGTATAAGTTTGTCACCTCCTCAGCAATGGATGTAGATATGGCTCACATTAGTTTGGCTATTTCATATGTAATCAATTTATACATCATGTAAATTATGAGATTATGTAATTATTTTGTACATTATGTAAATTAATGGAAATATGAGAATTTTGACATGTGATTGGAGCATGAATGATAAAGTATGGAAATAAATGTGAAATTGAATTATATAGAGAATATTTGAACTGATCAGATGATTATGATTAGTATGGATGAGATTTTTATTTTAAAATATTATTGAAATTTTCAAACAGGTGAATAGTAAAACACATCAAGCGATAATAAAATAGGGGAAACTCCGTTAGTTTCTCCATCCAAAAATAATTGATATTAAAATATAACAAGATCAAATTATTAAAGAAATAAAGTAAGATAAGTTAGGGTTCTTCAGCACCGAATGTAGCATGCCTTCCTCGGCTACACTATAGTCAGGTGAGGGGTGTCACAGAGAGCTCAGTAGATCACAGACTGGGTGAGACTTGTATACAGATCTACACAATGTCTGTGTCACCTCACAGACTACAGTGTATTGGTAGGACACTAGGTCCCAATTTGGTATTTTGTATTATTTGTATTTTATAATTAAACTTTTATTTTCTCATGCATATTTGAAACTCATGTAATATATTTTGTTATTAATGCAAATATTTGTAATTTGTGTTTATAAATGAAAATTTAGTATTTATTTATGATTTGTATATGATTATCATGAGAGATGAATGAATGACAAATAGAAGAATTTTTGAAAAAATAGTTGAGAAATATTGAGATTATGTTGATATAATGGAGTTTGAGAATGATGGGAATTGTATTGGAAGTGTTTTTCACAGGTTCCGAAGATTTGTTTTCTCCATTTTTAATCGGTACTCCGCCGGATTTTCTATAAAATTTTCAGAACTCAAATGAATTTATAATTTCAATAAATGACTTAAATGAGACAAATTTTACAAATTGCACTTCATAACCAAAAAGAAATAAATTAAGAAAGAATAAAAAAAATGAGATAAAATATGGTGTTCCGGTACATTGTGTGACATACCTTGCTCCACTATACTATAGATCGGTAAAGGGTGTCACAAGAATTTAAGAGTACAGTAGACCCATTGGAAGCTGAGCAGTGGTTGGAATAGATGGAGAGAGTTTTCAAGAAGCTGCAATGCACGGATGAATTAAAATTTGAGTATTCAATTTCTCTGTTGTAAGTGGATGCATATGAATGGTGGAAGACCATCCCCAACAGTTTGGTGGAACCCCCTATCCTGACCTGGGATGATTTCCTCAGAGAATTTAGGTAGAAGTACTTCCCAGACACATACATTGATAGGAAGCTTCAAAAGTTTTTGAGCTTGAAATAAGGGGACAAGACTGTGACAGAGTTTGAGAGGGATTTCTCTCGCCTGAGTCACTATGCTAGGAGTTTACTCACAACCAGTAGGGATAGATGCAAACGGTTTGAGGTTGGATTGAGATTGAGTTTGAGACTGCAATTGGTTGGGTTTAGACATGAGAATTTTTCAGAGTTGATTTCACAAGCCCTGGAGTTAGAAAGAATTGAATTAGAAGAGACAGTTAAAAAAGGGACAGAAGAAAAGGAAAAGAGTGGGAAGACTTCAGGCAATGCTTCTGGTAGTGGATCAGGGAAGAAAAAATATTTTGGAGGATCCAATTCTTACAAGTCTAATAGAGGGAGATCCTCAGGACAGAGGTAACCCAAGTCTACCCAGCAGACACCTAGAGGTGCACTTTCAGTTCATCTCTGTGAGACGTGTGGTAAAACCCATGGAGGGGTATGCTATAAGGCCAATGGTGCCAAGCTTCTAGTAGTGGATCGGGGAAGATAAAATATTTTAGAGGATCCAGTTCTTGCTAGTCTGATAGAGGGAGATCCTCAAGACAGAGGCAACCCAGGTCTACCCAGCAGACACCCAGAGGTGCACTATTAGTTTGTCTCTGTGAGACGTGTGGTAAGACCCATGGAGGGGTATGCTATAAGGTCATTAGTGCCTGTTATAAGTATGGTGGTACGGGGCACTTTGCTAAAGATTGTACCAGTGCCCGTAGATTTAGGCCACCTACCACCATTGAAGGATCTGTTCAAGGTTTGGTCAATAGAGGCTCATAGTCAGTTAGCAGAGGCCGGGGCAGAGGTAGAGGCAGTACTTGTGGCAGCCAAGGCGCAGTAAAGCAACCAGACCCAAGTGGCGCACCAACTAGAGTATATACAATGCGCTAAAGAGAAGAGGCCGGGACTTCTGATGTAGTAGTTGGTACTTTCTCTATCTTTGAACAAGCTATTTATGTGTTGTTTGATCCTGGCTCCACACACTCGTATGTTAGTGCTAGCATTGTTTGTTCTACCACTATTCCTTGCTTGAAAATGGACTTTGATGTGCTAGTCACTAGTCCATTAGGCCAGGAGGTTAGGGTGAATCGATTATATAAGAATTGTCCATTGGTGATCCAAGGACGTACATTCCTTTATGATTTGATTGAAATGCCCTTTAGAGATTATGATATCATCTTGCACATGGATTGGCTAGCCAGGCATCATGCTATGATTGACTGTAGACTGAAGACAATCATTTTTTGTCTTCCCAAGTACACTGATAATATACGAGGAGAGGCAGTAACTATCATCAAATCTCATTTCAGCTACACTTGCTAAAAAGATGATCCGAAAAGGGTGTGAAGCTTACCTAGCCCATGTGATAGATGCCCAAGTGGGGAGTCCAAGTCTGGAGGATATCTCTACTGTATGTGACTTTTTGGATGTTTTTCTTGAAGAATTGCTAGGATTACCTTCAGAAAGAGAAGTTCAGTTTGAAATTGAGGTTATACTTGGTGTGGAACCAATTTCCATCACTCCATATAGAATGGTACCTACGGAGTTAAAAAAATTGAAGTTGCAGTTATATGAGTTACTTGATAAGGGTTTCATTCACCCTAGTTTGTCACCTTGGGAAGCACCAGTTTATTTTTCAAGAAGAAGGATGGTACTCTATGTCTGTGCATCGACTACAGATAGTTGAATAAGGTGACTATAAAGAACAGATATCCTCTGCTAAGGATTGATGATCTGTTTAATCAGTTGAAAGATGCAGCTGTGTTCTCTAAAATGGACTTGAAATCAAGATACTATCAATTGAGGGTGAAGGAGCAGAGTATATCTAAAACTGCCTTCATGACTCGGTATAGCCACTATGAGTTCTTGGTGATGCTATGCAGGTTAATTAATGCTCCAGCTGCTTTTATGGACCTGATGAACACTATCTTTAGGCCATATCTAGATCAATTTGTTGTGGTGTTCATTTATGACATTTTGGTGTATTTGAAGAATGCAGAGGAGCATGACAAGCATCTGAGGATAGTACTGCAGACTTTGAGGGAGAAATAGTTGTATGCTAAACTGTCAAAATGTAAGTTTTGGCTTAAGAAAATTGCCTTTTTAAGGCATATAGTATCAGTTGAGGGTATCAAGGTAGATCCCAGTAAAGTAGAAGTTATTTTGAATTGGAAGCTGCCCAGAAATATCACTGAAGTTTGCAGTTTTCTTGGGTTGGCTAGGTACTATCATCGTTTTGTGAAGAGATTCTCCATGCTAGCATCTCCACTAACCAAGTTGCTTCAAAAAGATGTGAAATTTCAGTGGACTAACAGATGCCAAGAAAGCTTTGATGAGTTGAAAAGAAGTTTAACTGAAGCTCCAGTCCTGCTTTACCTATACTTGGTAAAGAGTATACCATATATAGTGATGCTTCTCACAATGGTTTAGGCTGTGTGCTAATGCAAGATAGAAATGTTATTGCTTATTATTCACGCCAGCTTAAACCACATGAGAGGAACTATCCTACACATGACTTGGAGCTAGCAGCCATTGTATTTGCTCTAAAAATATGGAGACACTATTTGTATAGGGAGAAGTGTTATATCTATACAGATTACAAGTGCTTGAAATATTTGGGCACATAGAAGGAGTTGAATTTGAGGCAGAGGAGGTGGTTAGAGCTGATAAAAGATTATGATTGCCTGATAGATTATCAATCTAGGAAAGCAAATGTGGTAGCAGATGCCTTAAGTCACAAGACCATGGCTAGTTTGAAATTATCATCTCTATCCATGGTGCTTGACTTGAGGGCTTTACATGCAAAATTGGAGATAGATGATAATGAACAGATGGTAGCTACTTGGCAAGTGAAACCACTACTGATTGAACAAATCAAGGCAATAGCTCAGAGAGATTAGAACCACCTAAAATTGGTGGAAGAGGCTCGAGATGGCAAAAAACCAGATTTTTTAGTGAATGATGAGGGCTTGTTGCTATACCAAGGCAGAATGTGCATTCCAAATGATGTTGAATTAAGGCAAATCATTTTGAAGAAAACACATGACTCTCCATTTGTTATGCAACCTGGGGGAACAAAAATGTATAGAACTGTTAAAGAGCACTATTGGTGGATGGGTATGAAGAAAGACATAGCTGAATATGTAGCAAATGCCTAGCTTATTAGCAAGTAAAGGTAGAACACCAAGTGCCAGTGGGGTTGCTACAACCATTGCCAATTCCCAAGTAGAAATGGGAACAGATTACTATAGACTTTGTGATGGGACTTCCACGAACACAGAAGAACCATGATATAGTTTGGGTTATTGTGGACAGATTGACTAAGCCTGCACACTTTCTGTTAGTGAGGATGGACTATAGTCTAGATAGATTGGCTAAATTGTACATTGATCAAGTGGTAAGGTTGCATGGAGTGCCAGTGTCCATTGTATTAGATAGAGATCCAAGGTTCACTTCTAGATTATAGGGTAGTCTTTAAAAATCCCTAGGAACTAGATTAAACTTCAGTACAACATTTTATCCACAGACAAATAGCCAGTCTAAAAGTAACATCCAGATTTTAGAGGACATGCTTCAGGCTTGTGTGATTGAGTTTGAAGGCATTTGGGACATACACTTGTCTTTGATTGAATTTGTCTATAACAACAGCTATCAATCATGCATTGGGATGCCTTCATATGAAGCACTCTATAGCAGGAAGTGTAGAACTCCCTTG
The DNA here is from genome assembly GCF_030052815.1 of Hevea brasiliensis. Lineage (NCBI taxonomy): Eukaryota > Viridiplantae > Streptophyta > Magnoliopsida > Malpighiales > Euphorbiaceae > Hevea > Hevea brasiliensis. The sequence goes on along the minus strand of NC_079494.1, from coordinate 84,797,385 downwards.
TGCTGGGATGAAATGGGCGAGAGGAAATTGATTGGCCCAGAAATCATATAGCAAACTGAGCGGAAGATTAAGATTATCCAGGACAGGCTCAAGGCTACATCGAATAGAAAAAATTCATACATAGATCTGAAAAGAAGGGATATTGAATACTCTGTGGGTGACAAGATATTCCTTAAAGTTTTCCCCTAGAAGAAAATTATGAGGTTTGGAAGAAAGGGAAAACTAAGTACTCACTTCATCGGGCCATATGAGGTTCTGGAAAGAGTAGGTCTGCTAGCATGTAGACTTGCCTTACCTCTGGAGTTAGAGAAGATCCACAATGTCTTCCATGTCTCCATGCTAAGGAGGTGTAGATCAGACCCCTCCCACGTCTTGTCAGTGGAAGAGATTGAGGTGAATCCATATCTGACATATGATGAAGAACCCATAAGGATTTTTGCACAAGAGGTTAAACAGTTGAGAAACAAGCAGATACCATTGGTTAAAGTGCTGTGAAACCATAATTCAAGCTAGGAGGCTAAATGGAAACGTAAGGAGGACATGAGGAGACAACACTCACAACTCTTCAGATATTGATACCAAGTAAAATTTTGAGACGAAATTTTCTTTAAAGAAGGGGAGAATTGTAACACCATCATATTAAGTAGTCCATACATTCTACTGTTCTGGTGACTAATGTCTACCCGGATAGCTATAATGTCTAGAACTATACTTAATTTACATAGAGGAGTCATAAATAAAATTGATAAAAATCAAAAGAGGTTGGATTAAAATAAGAGAAATGAAGCATAAATAGGTTAAATGAGTCTACAGTTCTGATGATGGGTGATCGACTCGGGAAGCTACTGTGAGCTCAGTTGCTACCCTAAATTCGTATGGGACCCTATGACATCCTTAGTTGAGAATTAATTGTGAAACTATTGGGAACTAGAAAATCATAGAAAGGAAAAGAGAATAAGTACAAATAAGTGAATTAGAACTTAAGGACTCATCGAGCATTATTAAAAGATGGACTATAACCCGATGAGGGGCATTTTGGTCAACTCACTCTTAGAGGTGACTTTTGACCTAAATGTCCATTAAATTGTGTGAGATTAAAATATTGAACAAAGAATTAAAAATGAATAATTGTACCGAAAGAAATGAAATTTTCTAATTTTAATTCCATTATGACATCACCATGACCTACATATGATACAATTAAAAATTATAATTTTAAACTACTAAATTTTGGGGATTATTATTAGAAAAAGAAGATAAAATTAATTAAAATCAAAATCATCTTCTTTCCCATCCCGTTTGGCCTGCTTACCTATCCTTTCTCTCTCTCACCATTTCCTCCATTGTTAAGTGAATCTTAAGCTTGGGAAACCCTACTTTCATCCACAAATCTCACCCAAAATTAGTAGAAAACTTAGAATCAACACTAAATTGGAAGAGGTGGAAGTAAGAAATTGGGAGAAAGTGGAAGATTAGAAGAGTTGGAAGAACTCCATTAGAGGTCAGCATTCTTTTATGCTAACTTGCCTATGTATGCATGGATATATGCTTGGATATGAAGATTTAACTTTAGAAATCATAAAAATTATAAATGAATTTTGATGTAAGAATTTTGCCCAGCTTAAGAACCTTAGGGTTTTGGTATGTTTTAAATGAATTGGGCATGAGATTGAGCATGAAATTGAGCTTATATGAAGTGGTATTCATGAGTTAGATGTTGAGCTTGCATGACTTCGTATGAGTTTGGAAGATGGAAAAAATTAGGGTTTATGGGAAATTAGGGCTTTTGTGGTATGTTATGCAATTGATGTTTATAAGGCCTAATTATGGTCATTTTGTATGTTTTAGTTGAGAATTTATGTTGAATTGATGAAAGGAATTGATGGACTTGTAGTGTGTTGAGTTGCTGGAATTTTAGACCCTTGAGTCTAGCAGGGTTAAATGAGTATAAATTGAGCTACATAGCTCTACTTGATATGAAGCCAATTGGAGATGAAACCTAAGACATAATGCTAAAAATGTCATGAAGACACCTTGTCCAGAAACTAACCATAGGTTGCCCTCAATTTGGTTTGAATCTAGATTGCAATTCTGGACCTGACCAGAAATGACCAAATAAACAGTACTTAGTAAATTAGGCATAACTCACTCTAGAAAACTCCAAATTAGGTGATTCTTAAACCAATGGAAATTGGAGATATAGAAGAACAATTATTATGAAAACCATAAAGCCAAATTATGATCGTAAGTTGATCATATTGCTAGACAAAATTGGTCCAGCAAATCTACCCTGATTCTGGACTGAACTGGAAATTCTGGACAACTACCTATCCGACCAGTTTTGGCAAAATTGTCATAACTAGGGCTACAAAAAATGAAAATTAGGTGATTCCAAAGCCATAATTCTCATAAGACATATAACTAAAAATTTTATTTTTTTATCAAAACCCATATCCTAAAATAACTTAGGGAAATGGTTAGGAGAAATTAGGAATTCCCAACCTGAAATTTCTGCATTGGAACTATTTTGCCATTTGACCTGAGGACAATAATTATATCATAACTTCCACTAGAAACTTCCAAATGGGATGAACCAAAATGATCTAGAAACCTAAGAATTAGGGCTATAACTTTGGTTCAGAAACCTTACTCAAATTGTGGGTGTAAAAGCCTTAAATATTAATTGTGATGCTGACCTAAAAGCTGGAATTCTGGAGTTATAGGATTCATGAGTCCAGGTTGGTTAATTAGCCATAACTTACCATATACAACTTCAAATTTAGTGATTTTTGAACCTGTGTAACCATGAGACATAGGAGAACAACTCATATGAAGAACACCAAGCCAAATTATAAATCTACCCTATTTTAGAACAGTATTGGTCACTGGACCAGTACTTAGTAAATTGACCATAATTAGAGCCACAAAACTCCAAATTGAGTGATTCAGATTGAAAATAAAACTAAGACATATAGGAATAATTTTTATGAAGAATACTTAACCAAATTATGACTAAAACTAGGTTGAAATGGGGTTACAAAATCAGGGTCCAAAACTGCCCTGAACCCAGAACATATGAAATTTCAAAAATTACTTAGGGATGCATTAGACATTTATTTGAGTAGTTATTGAAGATAATTGGGAGGACTATTAAAATAATTTAATTGTGTATTTCAGTAAAAAAGAAGACTTTGAAGGATAAGGAGAATTGAGTTAAGAAAAAGAAGAATCACATAAGGTTTGTGCATAACTAATCCTATTTCTTTGTTTTTCAATTGAAAGTTGATTTGAATAAGCTTATATGATTGATTTATGATTTTTATTGCATTGAGAATTTTAATTTGATATATTGTGTGGTGCCAACCCTAAAAAGGGAAATTGATGGATGAAATGTGATTGTTGATTTGCAATGAAATTCTTTAAATGAAATTATTTGGATTTGTTTTTGAAACCACACTTGAGTTTGATTATTTTGTTCCCCGTCCTTTTATGGGATTGAGTTTGATTATGTTTCCTCGCTCTCTAACTTACCAGTTGAGGTTAAGTTCGGATGAGTACTCATATAGCTAGCTAGCCACCTCCCTCATTAATTTCGGTTAGTGAGGTTGTAGATTGCTTTATCGTGATGTACAATACGGCATTGATTGAAAGTTTTGTGTCATGAACTAAGCTGTATGAATTATTGGCAACGCCATTGGTTGAAATTGCTTGATAAAATGTTATTGAAAAGGTTGATTTCTATGATTGAAAATATTGATAATTGTTTATTAATTATAAACATTTAAATGTTTCAAATTCTTGGTTATACCTTGCACAAATATATTTTATATTGAATTTTAAATTCTTTGTTGTACACCATTGAGCGTTATGCAAGGCAATAGCTATTTCATGCTGTCGTAGGTAAAGAGAAGGAAAGAGCTGTAGAGTGAGCAACGTGAAGTAGTGGTAGATATAGCTTCGGGTATATATTAGGTATACCCTTTTGTATATGCATTTTGATGTAAATTAGTCTGTATGTACATAAAGACAAATGAGCATTTGTATAAACAAAATTGCAATAATATTTTGATGTATTCTGGCTTGTATCTTTGTAAAAGAATATTCATTTTGATTTATGTTTATAAGATGAGAACTATTACTTGGGGTTAATGGAAGGAAATGTGATGATTGAGTTGAATTATGGATGATATATTTTTATAAATTGATTTTCACATGTTTAAAAGAACTGTTTTATTGAATTTTTAGCCGTCACCACGCAAAATTTTTGTAAAATTCTAAAAATGCTAAATTAATTCTAAATGAATTTTATGGTATGTACCTAATTTAAAGGCACATTAATAACTATTTTATTTTCGTTTTAAATTGTAAAATGAAATGGAATGGTTTTAAAATCCCTTGTAGTATATTTAATGGGTTATCGGTAGGTAAAGTTTGATAATTTATTAAGTATGCTACGGGATCATGTTATGCCTTACAGAGGGGTAAAGTGTGACAACCGATAAGGCTAGTTTCTGAGGAGAAGAAATAGCACATTTGGAAGCCAATTCTGGACAATATGACCATTGAATGGATGATTTAAGACCATTAATGGATTCCCCTCAAGGGGACCTCCAAGATGGGGCCAACCTTACTCTGATCGGACACCGTTTGGGAAAGTCAATCATTAGATGACTTAGATCGATTGGTGAGATTTTTATTTTTGAAAAATAATTGTATGATAATTATTAAAATAATTTGGGTTTCACAAAGGTACATTTGGACCGATGGTAGCCTTTTAGTGGCAAATCATATAGACAGTTCAAGCTGGCCGATGAGCTGTACCAAGAGTTAGTCAATATTATACTTATTCCTAGCATTTTTAAACACTGTAGATATGTTTTAGGAAGTATAATTGACTTTGGTAAGTCCGGTCTCAACTTCAATAGTTTTACCTAGAACTAGGGTAGCTAACTTAATTAATAAAATATTCTTGACTTAATGTAATGTAGTAATGAAATTTACTCACCTAAGGGCACTATAAAGAACCTTTAGGAATATTTTTGTAATTTTCAAAAAATAGAACATAATTATTCAGGCTATAGAGAAGTTAGGGACCTAAACTAGAATAATAAGCAATTGGACTTAGATTAGGATTCTATAGGTCTCGGATCGGCATTGTAATATTTTTATGGGCTTAAAGCCATGTTGTTGAGTTTGTTTTCTAGCAAGGATAGGTCCAATTAAAAGAGAGACTCTATTGAATTTTCAACAAGATAGTAAAATTTTGTATGTAATTACTGTCAATTAATCGTCAATGTTTGATAAACTAACAATATGTCTATTTAGGTTAGTTGCACCAGTAGTGTCAGTAGTCCTAACAAATTAGGTAATAGTAAAAGGGTTAACCAACCTTTGAGTTAAGCATACTAAATTCTTTTAAAATAATGTCTCTTTATGCATATACGTGCATTCATGAATTATGATTATTTTTATTATATATATTTGCTTCCTTAATTGCATTCATGCCAGTAGTTTATGGATGACTCACTGGTTTCCAATTAGAAAGAAATAAAAAGGAAAGAAAGCATACATGCATTATGAATTCACAAGATAAAGGGATGATAGGTAAGATAATTCTGTGTCTCTGGCATCAATAAAATGATATGAATGATATCAATATTAAGAGGAAGTCTTAAGAAGCTCCAATAGCACATTGGAATGATATGAAATGGAAAGAAGGAACCACTAGTGATATTAATTATTTTGATGTGATTTATTTATACTATGAAAACTCATGTGAATGTTGCATTTCCATTGCTTGATTTATTTTATTTAATTACATATTCTATTGCCTAATGGGCTTTTACTCATTGAGCCCCCAACTCATTCTCCTTCTGTATCCACCTTAAGGGACAAGTGTAGAAGACACAGTCAATGGGTTTTGGCTAACTAAGTTTTAGAGGTTTTTGTTCAATTTTGTATATATATATATATATATATATATATGGTGTAACTCCTTTGTACTATGACATATAATTTTACTATTATTCTACTGTGTTTGCCACTCAGTGTTTGTAATATTAAAATATAATTATGTGTTATATTAAATAAAGTATTTTTCATGATTTATATGTTCCCTAAATGAGATAAAAATGCATGTTCAGCCTGCTATAGGTTTAAGGGGTCTTGTGTTAGCATAAGTTCTTGCACCATTAATGATTCTAGATTTGAGTCGTTACACTAGAGTTTAGTCCTTCTTTATTATTGTTATTTTTCCTTCCTACCAAAAAAACTACGAGGGAGTATGCATGGCCCCTACTCCTACCTTGTTGCCTAATCTTGTCATGTCACATTGTTATTTTTTAATTATTATTAACACATATGAAGGAAAGTGAGGAGTCAATTTTGGGTCTCTCACATTCATCATATATGCAGCTATCATTGTTGTTCTTAACATTTTTAATAATGTTTATGTAACACCCCTATGTTCGGTAGTGCGTTCTACTGTTCCGGTGACCAGTGTTGCCCGGACAGCTAGGATGCCTAGAACTACACTTGATATATGGGAGGAGACATAAAATAATGAAATACAAGAAAATAAAATACAAGAAAAAGAAAGGAAAAATAATAGCAAAGAAATGTAACCAAGTTAAGAGAGTCGAGAACCCTAGCGATGGGTGACCGCACCGGGAAGTCACGGCGTGGACCGTTGACTAGCCCTGGACTGCGGGGAACCCTGAAAAATATTTTTAAGACTTAAAGAGACCCCTATTGAAGTATAAATATCATTAAAAATATCAAAGAAAAATTAATTAATTAGTACAAAGAAAAGTGAGAAATCGAAAAACAGACAAAACCCGGTGTTACCGAAAAATCAGGAATGTAACCCGAACAGGGGCATTATGGTCATTTGACATTCCGAATTATCTTTTGACCTAAATTTCTATTAAAAATAAATAATATTACACTTGGAAAATATAATGAAAAATTAAATTGGTGGTACCTAAAGTAAATAGCAAAAATTATGGGTTTAGTGTGGGATAAATGAAAGTTAAACTTACTATATGATTTAATTTGAGTAAGTGGACCACTATAGAATAAATTAAGAACAAAATGGGCAGGTGTAAGTTCATTAAACAATCTGCAATTTCATTCTTCTCCAAGTCCTTCATCCATGCCGAAATGGAAAGGTGAAGAACCTCCATTGCCGTTTTGCATAAAGCTCCATTAACCTCCTCATTTCACCTCCAATCACCTAAGTGGCTTCATTAAGTTTTATCTCCACATCATAAGAAAGAGTTTGATACCAAAATCAAGAAGTTTAGTGAAGGTTTAGCGAGTCCCAACCATAGGTAAGTTTGTATTTTTGAATATTACTTTGTTAAACTTTGTATACATGTTATGGGTGTTTGATTTGTGAAGAAAATTTTCAAGTTTGAGGAGTTATTGATATATCCAGTTTGGACAGCCATGGGGTTGTATGTTAATGAAATATTCATACATATATTTGATGAGAATTTATGTTGAGTAGGGTGATTTAATATCCTAGTAAGTTATTCCCATGTATATGTGGTGATTGTGCATTTGAAATTGAAGTGGAGGAAGTTATGTGAAACTTTGGTAAGGTGGAGAAATTCGGCAGCCTTGGGACTCTTTAATGAGTGTTTTAATTCATGAAGATATTGGGTGAATTGTGACATTGAGGATTGATGAAAATGTATGTAAATTGGTTGCGGAAATTGTATGTAATAATGAGTAGTGTTTATGTGAGTATATTATTGTATTTGGACTTTATGAATTAGAGTTTTATTTGGTGTATTGAGGATGTTTGTATTCTGCCCAAAATGATTTTAATGTGAAGTGGTAAATGGTTTTGGTAATGTACCAAAACAGAATGGGATTGAGAGGTGGATTTGTAGCAAGGTAAATGTGTAATGAATAGATGTTTAAGCAATGTAATTAAGGGCAGTGTGCATTTTAACCTATAACTCTAAATGTGTAACTCCAATTGGTATGAGACCAATTGGAGGTGAAACTAGGCACAAAATTTGCCAACTTTCATGAAGGAAACATACCAAAATTCTGCTTGCAAGGTAGCTTGAAAAATGACCAAATCCGGATTAAGTGTAAGTGAGGCCTGAAAACTGACTATTTTGGCAGCAGTTAGTGTTTAGGCCATAACTCACTCAAAACAGGTCCAATTGACCTGAAATTTTAACCATGAATAGTTAAGACCCATACCTACAAGTCTTATGACGACACCAAAGCCCAGAATTGACCATAAGCAAGTCAAACAGCTTGCACAAGTTCGGGTCCAAAAACTGGCCGAACCAAAGTTGACCAAAATTGACCTAAAATGACCAAATTTGATGCCAGTTGACCAGCAATAGTAAAATGACCATAACTTGGTCTACAGAACTCAGAATGACCTAAAATTTTATCCCGCGTTCCGTAAGACATAGATCTACAAGTATGTAGTTTTGACCGAAAGCCGAAAACTGAGGGAACTAGGTCGTCTGGCAAGGTCAAACTAGTATCCCGGAATCCAGCAAGTTGCAATAAAATTCACTAAACAAGGAAATGAAATTGGTAACATGTACCAACCCTAAAAGACTATCGAATGTGACATATTAGTGACACTAAAACCTAATTTACCTAGAACGCATCGAGGGTCGATATATTGGGTGATTAAGCAAATAATAGCTTTCAGTGAATTACTTATCAAGCATTATCGATAGAGACAGTTTAATTTAGTACTGAAACACTTCAAATTGTGTTTCTCAGTTAGTAAAGACTCAGGGAAAGGGAAGGAAACACTGAGTCCAGACCAGGAGACAGTTATCAGAGGTTTGTGCACAACAACTATTTCTTTTGAATTTTTCAATTGAAATGAATTATGACTATTTGTACATTATTGTTTTAAATTGTGGAAATGTGTTTGAATGGATATTTATTGCTTGAAAAGCATTGTAAATGGTTTGAAACTGTGTAAAATTGTTTGAATGATATTGATGGATACTTATTGATTGAAAAGCATTGGAAATGGTTTGAAACCACAGCTATCATGTATATTGATTGTATTCCTCACTAGCTTGTCTAGTGGGACGAATTGAATTCCCTCTCTGGCTGAAGTGTTGAGGTGTGTGCCTGTTGAGGACGAATTGGATGAGTACTCATATTTTTGCTAGCTAGCTATGTTATTCCACATTAGTCATCGACTTTTGGGACGAATTGAATACCTCATTAGCCATCGGCTTTTGGGACGAATTGAACTTTGGAACATGATTAAGCTGTGTGTGATTTATTGATTTGTATTATGAGATTGTGAAATGGAGTTAAATCCTTATTGACATTCACTGTCTTTTGAAGTTAAATATGTTTTGATCTCTGAGATTTATTGTGATATTGTGTTAAATTCCTTCTGACACTCATTGTCTTGAATTTAACTATGATTTTACATATCCATCATTTAAATGATTTATGAATTGTGATTTAAAGTTGTATTTGGTTAATGTTGTGCACCACTGAGACATTGTCTCAGTGATAGCTTTTTATTGCTGTTGCAGGTAGACAGACAGATAGGGCAGCAGACTAGGCTGTTAGGACCTCCAGCGAGAGATTACCGGGTATAATGAGTATACCAACATTTTGCATTATGTACTATAATGTATGACCACTGTATGTACATATTGTTTTTGGTTTTGAGCAGTTGTAAATTCAAATTGTACATTGAAGTTGTAAAATAATTATGAGTTATTTTGGCTTGTAAAAATTGTATTGTATTTCTTTTATCTCAGTCTTTGAAAATCACTGTGGATTTGAGTTGAGAAATATGTTGTGTTGAGAAATATGTTGGAGTTGAGATTTGGAAATCTATTGAAGTGCTTTTTACATGTTTTCTGAAGAACTGTTTTATCCAAAATACAGATGGCACTCTGCCAAAATTTTTACAGAAATTCCAAATAATTCAAATGTGTTAGTTCTATCACTTCAGTTCAAAAAGGTTTTTAACACCTGTAAATAGTGCTCACCACTGTAAAAGAAGTAAGAAAAGTTTTTAAAATCCCTTGTAGTGTACTTAATGGGTTATCAGTAGACGTAGTTGGTGATTCATTTGGTATACTACGGGATTATGTTATGCCTTATAGAGGGGTAGGGTGTGACATGTTTTAGTGGTATCAGAGCAAGGTTTTTAAATTCTGTTTTCACCTGTTATTTGAATATTCTTTCTTCATAGAACAACTGCTCAATATCATTGTTTGATACATACAGTACATTACATTATAAATATGCACTAACGGGAGGAAATCTCCTTGTGTTATTAGTTCAGGAGATCTAAAATCCTCGCATTGACTATGGAAGAGGGTGATCATTCAGTCGATCAATCTATTGAGGCTGAGGTGCAAGGGGATGCCCCAGGCCTACACAATGTCAGTGGTTCAAGTGACACCGGCCCTGCGGTACCACGATTTCTGCTCGGTTGCTCAACAGATGGCTGCAATGTTCCAACAAATGGATGGTAATGTGCCTACTCAAGTCCCAATCTGAGACACGGTGGTACAACCACAATCTCCTACTAGGCAGTATGACAAATTGATGAAGTATGGGGCTACAGAGTTTAAGGGGACAGTAGATCCTCTAGAAGCTGAACAGTGGTTAGAAAGGATGGATAGGGTATTCAAGAAACTGCATTGCACAGAGGAGCTCAGATTTGAATACTCAGTATCTTTGCTATAGGGGGATGCTTATGACTGGTGGAAAACCATTCCCCACAGTCTGGTAGAACCTACAGTGCTAACATGGAATGACTTTCTCAGGGAATTCAGACAGAAATATGTCCCTGATGCTTATGTAGACCAAAAGCTACAAGAATTCCTAAGTCTAAAACAAGGGGGCAGATCAGTGGCTGAGTATGAAAGAGAATTTTCCCGCCTGAGCCATTATGCAGTGAGTTTACTTTCTACCAGCAGGGAGAGATGCAAGAGGTTTGAAACTGGCTTGAAGCCCAGTATCAGATTATAAGTAGTCGGCTTCAAACACACTAACTTCTCTGAATTTATTTCTCAAGCTCTAGAGTTAGAAAGAATTGAGTCTGAAGCTGCTCCTGAGAAAAAGAAATCAGAGAAGACAGAGAAAGAGGGAAAATCTGTAGAACAGAGTTCTAGTGGTCCTACTGGAAAGAGGAAGAATCATGGGGGACACAGCAGAGGTGGCAAGAAATCTGGTAGGGGAAGATATTCAGGACAGAAGCCTCCCCTATCTGGTCAGCAGAGTACCAGAGGTTTCTACCCTCCCCGCCAATATGAAACATGTGGAAGAAATCATGGTGGGATATGCTACAAGGCTATTGGAGCCTGTTATAACTATGGAGGCACAGGACACTTTGCCAAGGACTGCACCAGTAGTCGCAGAGTTGGACCACCTCCTACTACTGCAGAAGGGTCAGTTCAGAGCCCTGTCACTAGAAGTTCACAACCACCCAGCAGAGGTAGAGGCAGGGGTAGAGGTAGCCCAGCAGGCAGCCAAGGTACAATGAAACATAAAGAGCAAGACAGTGCATCGGTCAGAGTCTATGCAATGAGACAGAGGGAAGAGGCCGAGACATCTGATGTTGTGGCTGGTACCTTCTCAACTTTTAATCAAGATGCGTTTGTGTTATTTGACCCGGGTTCTACCCATTCTTATGTGAGTGCTAGCATCATTGATTGCATTGCTGTTCCATGTACAAAAATGAACTTTGAGGTGCTAGTAACAAGTCCACTAGGACAGGAGGTAAGGGTTAATGGAATATATAGAGATTGTCCTTAGGTGATCCAAGGACACACTTTCCTGTCTGACTTCATTGAAATGCCCTTCAGAGATTATGATATCATCTTGGGCATGGATTGGTTAGCTAGGCATCATGCCATGATTGATTGTAGGCTGAAAACAGTCACTTTTGGCCTTCCTCGGTACAGTGATGTGGTAATACATGGGGAAAGGCAGTTATTGCCATCAAACATCATTTAATTTGCACTAGCGGAAAAATGATCGAAAGGGTGTGAAGCCTACTTGGCACATCTGTTAGACAACCAAGAGGGGAGTCCAAAGATTGAAGGACATCCCTACAGTACATGACTTTCCAGATGTGTTTCCTGATGAATTGCCAGGATTACCTCCAGAAAGAGAAGTGCAGTTTGAAATTAATATTATGCCTGGTGTGGATCCAATCTCCATAACGCCATACAAAATGGCATCAGCAGAGTTGAAGGAGTTAAAAATACAACTGCAAGAATTACTTGAAAAGGGCTTCATCCGCCCTAGTGTGTCACCTTGGGGAGCACCAGTGTTGTTTGTTAAGAAGAAGGATGGTACTCTCCGCTTATGCATTGACTACCGATAGTTGAATAAGGTGACAATAAAGAACAGATATCCATTGTCTCGCATTGATGATCTGTTTGATCAGTTGAAGGGTGCAGCTGTATTCTCCAAAATTGATTTGCGATCTGGTTATTATCAATTGAAGGTGCAAGAGCAGAGTATTCCAAAAACTGCTTTCAGAACTCGGTATGGCCACTATGAGTTTCTAGTAATGCCACGGGTTAACAAATGCTCCAGCTGCTTTTATGGATATGATGAACACTATCTTTAGACCATATCTTGATCAATTTGTGGTGGTGTTTATTGATGACATTTTGATATATTCAAGGAATGCAGAAGAGCATGACAGACATCTGCGGATTATACTGCAAACTTTAAGGGAGAAACAACTATACGCTAAATTGTCGAAATGTGAATTTTGGCTGAAAGAAATCTCCTTTTTGGGACATGTTGTGTCAGCTGAAGGGATCAAGGTAGATTCCAGCAAGGTAGAAGTTATCCTTAATTAGAAGCCGCCCAGGAACATCACAGAAATTCGCAGTTTTCTGGGTTTAGCTGGATATTATCGTCGGTTTGTGAAGGGGTTTTCTATGTTATCTTCTCCACTGACCAAACTGCTTTGGAAAGATGTAAAATTCCAGTGGACTGATAAATGCCAACAAAGTTTTGATGAGTTGAAGAGGTGTTTAACTGAAGCTCCAGTCCTCACTTTACCTACTCCGGGTAAAGAATACACAGTTTATAGTGATGCTTCTCACAATGGGCTAGGCTGTGTACTGATGCAAGATCGGAATGTCATTGCTTATGCATCACGCCAGCTGAAACTGCATGAGAGGAACTACCCAACACATGATCTGAAACTAGCAGCTATTGTTTTTGCTCTGAAGATCTAGAGACACTATTTGTATGGAGAGAAATGCTACATTTACACAGATCACAAGAGCTTGAAGTACTTAGGCACCCAGAAGGAATTAAATTTGAGGCAGAGGAGATGGTTAGAACTCATCAAAGATTATGATTGCTTAATATACTATCAGCTAGGGAAAGCAAATGTGGTGGCTGACGCCTTAAGTCGCAAGACTATGGCAAGTCTCAGAGTTTCTCCTTTGTCCATGGTATATGAATTGAAAGCACAGCATGCCAGTTTAGAGATTGATGATGAGGGACAGACAGTATTTGCATGGCATGTACAGCCAGTGTTGATTGATCAGATCAGAATGGCTACTCAGAGTGATGAAAAATATCAGAAGCTACTAAAAGAAGTCCAGCAGGGCAAGAAACCTGAATTCTCTATGAAAGATGATGGTTTATTGCTACATCAGGGCAGAATGTGTGTTCCTAGTGATGTGGAATTGAGACAAATCATTATGAAGGAAGCACATGAGTCTCCTTTTGCTATGCACCCTGGTGGAACTAAAATGTACAGAGGGCTGAAAGAGCATTACTGGTGGATGGGCATGAAGAGAGATATAGCTGAATTTTTTTCCAAATGCCTAACTTGTCAGCAAGTAAAGGCAGAACATCAAGTTCCAGTTGGTTTGTTACATCCTTTGTCAGTACCAGAGTGGAAATGGGAACGAATAGCTATGGATTTTGTTACAGGACTTCCAAGGACATAGAGTAGTCATTATGCAGTATGGGTTATAGTTGACAGATTGACTAAGTCTGCTCACTTTTTACCAGTTCGGATGGACTATAGCCTGGAAAGATTGGCCAGATTGTACATATATGAGATTGTAAAATTGCATGGAGTGCCAGTATCAATTGTAACTGATAGAGATCCTAGGTTCACTTCTAGATTCTAGGGTAGTCTTTAGAGAGCCCTAGGAACTAGATTGAACTTCAGCACAACATTTCACCCACAGACAGATGGCCAGTCTGAGAGGGTTATTCAGATATTGGAGGATATGCTATGGGCTTGTGTGATTGAATTTGAAGGTAGTTGGGATACACACTTGCCTTTGATTGAGTTTGCTTATAACAACAACTACCAATCAAGCATTAGGATGCCTCCATATGAAGCATTGTATGGCAGGAAGTGCAAAACTCCCTTATGTTGGGATGAAGTCGGTGAAAGGAAGATGATTGGGCCAGAAATTGTTCAGCAGACAGAGGAAAAGATCAGATTCATCAGAGATAGACTCAAGGCTGCATCAGACCGTCAGAAGTCCTATGTTGATTTGAAAAGAAGAGATATTGAATATGCAGTGGGTGATAAGGTATTCGTCAAAGTTTCTCCTTGGAAGAGGATTATGAGATTTGGTAGAAAGGGGAAACTGAGTCCTCGTTTCATTGGACCATATGAAGTTCTGGAAAGAGTGGGTCCTTTGGCATATCGGTTGGCATTACCTCCAGAGCTAGCAAGGATACACAGTGTCTTCCATGTGTCCATGTTAAGGAGGTACAGATCTGACCCATCTCATGTACTATCAGTTGAAGAGATTGAGGTAAATCCAGACCTCTCATATGAGGAAGAACCCATAAAAATTCTGGCTTATGAGGTGAAGCAGCTGAGGAACAAACAGATACACCTGGTTAAAGTGCTGTGGAACCATCATTCAGGCCAAGAAGCTACTTGGGAACGTGAAGAGGATATGAGGAGACAGCACCCACAGCTATTCAGAGACTAATGCTAGGTAAAATTTTGAGACGAAATTTATTTAAGGGGGGGAGAATTGTAACACCCCTATGTTCGGTAGTGCGTTCTACTGTTCCGGTGACCAGTGTTGCTCGGACAGCTAGGATGCCTAGAACTACACTTGATATATGGGAGGAGACATAAAATAATGAAATACAAGAAAAGAAAATACAAGAAAAAGAAAGGAAAAATAATAGCAAAGAAATGTAACCAAGTTAAGCGAGTCGAGAACCCTAGCGATGGGTGACCGCACCGGGAAGTCACGGCGTGGACCGTTGACTAGCCCTGGACTGCGGGGAACCCTGGAAAATATTTTTAGGACTTAAAGAGACCCCTATTGAAGTATAAATATCATTGGAAATATCAAAGAAAAATTAATTAATTAGTACAAAGAAAAGTGAGAAATCGAAAAACAGAAAAAACCCGTTGTTACCGAAAAATCGGGAATGTAACCTGAACAGGGGCATTATGGTCATTTAACATCCCGAATTGTCTTTTGACCTAAATGTCCATTAAAAATAAATAATATTACACTTGGAAAATATAATGAAAAATTAAATTGGTGGTACCTAAAGTCAAATAGCAAAAATTATGGGTTTAATGTGGGATAAATGAAAGTTAAACTTATTATATGATTTAATTTGAGTAAGTGGACCACTATAGAATAAATTAAGAACAAAATGGGCAGGTGTAAGTTCATTAAACAATCTGCAATTTCATTCTTCTCCAAGTCCTTCATCCATGCCGAAATGGAAAGGTGAAAAACCTCCATTGCCGTTTTGCATGAAGCTCCATTAACCTCCTCATTTCACTTCCAATCACCTAAGTGGATTCATTAAGTTTTATCTCCACATCATAAGGAAGAGTTTGATACCAAAATCAAGAAGTTTAGTGAAGGTTTAGCAAGTCCCAACCATAGGTAAGTTTGTATTTTTGAATATTACTTTGTTAAACTTTGTATACATGTTATGGGTGTTTGATTTGTGAAGAAAATTTTCAAGTTTGAGAAGTTATTGATATATCCAGTTTGGGAAGCCATGGGATTGTATGTTAATGAAATATTCATACATATATTTGATGAGAATTTATGTTGAGTAGGGTGATTTAATGTCCTAGTAAGTTATTCCCATGTATATGTGGTGATTGTGCATTTGAAATTGAAGTGGAGGAAGTTATGTGAAACTTTGGCAAGGTGGAGCAATTCGGCAGCCTTGGGACTCTTTAATGAGTGTTTTAATTCATAAAGATATTGGGTGAATTGTGACATTGAGGATTGATGAAAATGTATGTAAATTGGTTGTGGAAATTATATGTAATAATGAGTAGTGTTTATGTGAGTATATTGTTGTATTTGGACTTTATGAATTAGAGTTTTATTTGGTGTATTGAGGATGTTTGTATTTTTCCCAAAATGATTTTAATGTGAAGTGGTAAATGGTTTTGGTAATGTACCAAAATAGAATGGGGTTGAGAGGTGGATTTGTAGCAAGGTAAATGTGTAATGAATAGATGTTTAAGCAATGTAATTAAGGGCAGTGTGCATTTTAACCTATAACTCTAAATTTGTAACTCCAATTGGTATGAGACCAATTGGAGGTGAAACTAGGCACAAAATGTGCCAACTTTCATGAAGGAAACATACCAAAATTCTGCTTGCAAGGTAGCTTGAAAAATGACCAAATCCGGATTAAGTGCAAGTGAGGCCTAAAAACTGACCATTTGGGCAGCAGTTAGTGTTTAGGCCATAACTCACTCAAAACAGGTCCAATTGACCTGAAATTTTAACCATGAATAGTTAAGACCCATACCTACAAGTCTTATGAGACACTAAAGCCCAGAAATGACCATAAGCAAGTCAAACAGCTTGCACAAGTTCGGGTCCAAAAACTGGCCGAACCAAAGTTGACCAAAATTGACCTAAAATGACCAAATTTGATGCCACTTGACCAGCAATAGTAAAATGACCATAACTTGGCCTACATAACTCAGAATGACCTAAAATTTTGCCCCGTGTTCCGTAAGACATAGATCTACAAGTTTGTAATTTTGACCGAAACCCGAAAACCGAGGGAACTAGGTCGTCCGGCTAAGTCAAACTAGTATCCCAGAATCCAGCAAGTTGCAATAAAATGCACTAAACAAGGAAATGAAATTGGTAACATGTACCAACCCTAAAAGACTATCGAATGTGACATATTAGTGACATTAAAACCTAATTTACCTAGAACGCATTGAGGGTCGATATATTAGGTGATTAAGCAAATAATATCTTTCAGTGAATTACTTATCAAGCATTATCAATAGAGACAGTTTAATTTAGTACTGAAACACTTCAAATTGTGTTTCTCAGTTAGTAAAGACTCAGGGAAAGGGAAGGAAACACTGAGTCCAGACTAGGAGACAATTATAACAGGTTTGGGCACAACAACTATTTCTTTTGAATTTTTCAATTGAAATGAATTATGACTATTTGTACATTATTATTTTAAATTGTGGAAATGTGTTTGAATGGATATTAATTGCTTGAAAAGCATTGTAAATGGTTTGAAACTGTGTAAAATTGTTTGAATGATATTGATGGATACTTATTGATTGAAAAGCATTGGAAATGGTTTGAAACCACAGCTATCATGCATATTGATTGTATTCCTCACTAGCTTGTCTAGTGGGACGAATTGAATTCCCTCTCTGGCTAAAGTGTTAAGGTGTGTGCTTGTTGAGGACGAATTGGATGAGTACTCATATTTTTGCTAGCTAGCTATGTTATTCCTCATTAGTCATCGACTTTTGGGACGAATTGAATACCTCATTAGCCATCGGCTTTTGGGACGAATTGAACTTTGGAACATGATTAAGCTGTGTGTGATTTATTGATTTGTATTATGAGATTGTGAAATGAAGTTAAATCCTTATTGACATTCACTGTCTTTTAAAGTTAAATATGTTTTGATCTCTGAGATTTATTGTGATATTGTGTTAAATTCCTTCTGACACTCATTATCTTGAATTTAACTATGATTTTACATATCCATCATTTAAATGATTTATGAATTGTGATTTAAAGTTGTATTTGGTTAATGTTGTGCACCACTGAGACATTGTCTCAGCGATAGCTTTTTATTGCTGTCGCAGGTAGACAGACAGACAGGGCAGCAGACTAGGCTGCTAGTACCTCCAGCGAGAGATTACCGGGTATAATGAGTATACCAACATTTTGCATTTTGTACTGTAATGTATGACCACTGTATGTACATATTGTTTTTGGTTTTGAGCAGTTGTAAATTCAAATTGTACATTGAAGTTGTAAAATAATTATGAGTTATTTTGGCTTGTAAAAATTGTATTGTATTTCTTTTATCTCAGTCTTTGAAAATCACTGTGGATTTGAGTTGAGAAATATGTTGTGTTGAGAAATATGTTGGAGTTGAGATTTGGAAATCTATTGAAGTGCTTTTTACAGGTTTTCTGAAGAACTATTTTATCCAAAATACATATGGCACTCTGCCAAAATTTTTACAAAAATTCCAAATAATTCAAATGTGTTAGTTCTATCACTTCAGTTCAAAAAGGTTTTTAACACCTATAAATAGTGCTCACCGCTGTAAAAGAAGTAAGAAAAGTTTTTAAAATCCCTTGTAGTGTACTTAATGGGTTATCAGTAGACGGAGTTGGTGATTCATTAGGTATACTACGGGATCATGTTATGCCTTACAGAGGGGTAGGGTGTGACAGTTTAAATTTTTATACTTTAATAATTCAATCGCTTTTTTTTTAATTAATCAAATGTTTGTGTTGACAATTTTTTTTCTTAAATTGAATACAGTTGATCAAATTTATTTTGTAAGTTGTTACAATAAAAAAAATTTATTTTTACAAATAACTAGTTTTTTCAAATGTGCCTCACACATTATTTGTTTTAGGTATAAGCAACTGTACTTTAATTTTTTTTTATATTTTTTTGTTAATTTTTTGTATATAATATAATATTACAGGATGCATTATTAAAAATTTAAGTAGACAATTGATATAATATATAAGCAACAACGTAAGATAACATAATGCCGCATTCAATTTTATATAGTATTTCCATTTTTTCATTAAATTATTGCATCAATTATAGCGAGTTCAATATATAGATTTGCTATAGTATTAACATTATGCATATACATGGTTTTATATTTTGCATGATTCATAAGAAGTTTAGTAGCTCTTGTGCATTAAGGGTTTCCATTTGATCTTTACTCCAAATTGATTAAATCTTATAGAATGTAGGCTAGATTTGATACCACTTTTTGTCCCTTAAGCAACCCAAGAGAAAGGGGGGGGGGGTGTGATTTGGGTTCTAATTAAAAATTTCGGAGGCTAAGGAAAATTAGAGAAAAATGAACACAAGGAAGAGAGAAAGGGAAAATGATGAACATAAGGATTTATAGAGGTTCGGCTATCCCAAGCTTGCATCCTCTCCTCAAGGCCCTCCTTTAAAGTTAAGTCCACCATTAATCTAATTTAGGTGAAGATTGAAACCCCTTACAATCTACAAGAGTAAACCCTTGCTCTTTTATAATCCCTTTTCTCACAAGAGTAACTTTATGCATTAGAAACACTCTTGATACAATAAATACTCTCAACAACCTTACTCTCAACCTTATAACACAAGAAATTTATAGCTCAACACAAACTTTCAAGAAATTAATTACAAAAGCTTAAGTTATAGAGAGAGAAAGAGAAGAAAGATTTTAGAAACAATAAATTCTCAAATAGAAAATTGTTGTAACTCTTCTCCAATCATACCCTATTTATAGTTCTGACAAGAAAATGACCTTTAGGGGTGCATTAAATGTAAAATTAGCTATTCAACAACTTAAATCCAATTATTTTGGTTTTCAGAAACCCAGGTTTGACTGTTATTGTCCCTTACTTTGACTGCCAAAGTTTAGCCCGCCAAAAACATAGTTTTAAAAACATGACTTTGGCTATTTCAGCTGCCAAAGTCCATTCAGCCCAAAATGTCAAAATACTCAAAATTAACATAACTTTTGGTCCAGAAGTCAGATTTTCGATCTGTTTAAAGCATTTGAAAGATAAATTAATAAATTTTCCAACTAAAACATTTTCAAAAACCAATTTTGCATCATTAAAAAATGAAATCTTAATTTAAACTCTCCCTTGGTTAATAAATGGATAAAAATAAGACAATAAGAATTTTCTTAAAATATCTAGACTTAAACCAACACAGTTAATTAAATGAGATTCATAAGGAATAAAAGAAAATAAAACATACATTGTAGAATCTTATGATGCTTTGCTTTATTTCCTTATTCTCATTCAACCTTGATTTGAATCAATTTCAAAATTTTAAATTTTGGACCCACAATCTTAACAAACACTTCCAATATAGATTAGTAGCATACTAATTGTTTATTATCATCAAAACATGAATTAAGACTCCTAGATCTAATAAGTAAAAATATAATAAAATTTCTCCTCACTTTTCTTTTTGTCAAAAATGGGAAATAAATAAATCACTTCCCTTCTTCTCTTTTCTTTATAAAAAAATTATAAGTAAAATAATAATTTTCCTTTGCAAAGAAATTTTATTTTCCTTATAGTTTTATTTATTTTTTTTTCTTCAATTTTCCTTTTTAGAAAACATACCCTAAAAGAATTGATAATCATCACGGGAAGATGACCTTGCTATGGGGTCCGTAATCCTTTTGGGTTGTCATCAGTTTGTGTTACAAACATTATTAGCTCAATTTTTGTGTTGATAAAACAAATTGACTTCCAAATTTAAATTATGATATGGATATCCAGCACCATGTAAGCTTCCTTATAATAAATTACATGCAGAAAAATGCAAAAAAAAAAAAAAAAGAATTGAATAAAATTGCAACACAATTATATAACTTTCTTTAAAAATAAATTTTCTTTTTAAGTACAAATAATTGAATTTTTGTTTTTTTTTTTTGTCAAAGATAATATATTCATTAATAAAAAAATGTCTACTCATCCTAAAAAGAAAAGAGCAAAATACAGTATAAGGATCTAAATATAGATCTTCACTGAATAAGTAAGGACCATTTCTTTTGCAACATAAGGGGCTATTTTATGAAAAAGACAACCAAGAAAAGAAAAATAAAGACAATTATTAGTAAAATATTTATACAAAGGAAAATTATTACTTTCCTTATAAGTTTTTTTGATTTTTAATTTTTTCTATGTAAGAAAATTGCATTTTTAATTTTTCCCTTTTTCTATTTTTTAAATAGAATAAGAAAATTGCCTTTTCTTTTTCCCTACCATTTTTTTTCCCTTTTCCTTACTACAAAACAAGCTGACCTATTTTATGTTTTCCTTCTATTCTCTCTTTTTTTTCCCCTTCAATAGTTTATTTTAATATAATATTATTTATTTAATATGGGCATAATAGAATAAATATAATATTTATGTCTCCTCACTTTTCTTTCTATCAAAAAAGAAAATAAATAAATCACTTTCCTTATTTTCTTTTCTTTTCTTTTCTTTAGAAAAAAGATTCATAAATAAAATAATACTTTTTCTTTACATAGAAATTTTATTTCCCTTATTTGTTTCACTTTTTTTTTTCTTCAATTTTCTTTTTTTAGAAAACATACCTAAAAGGAATTGATAACAATAATAGGAAGATGGCCTTGTTATGGACTGTATAATCTATTTGAGTTGTCATCAGTTGGCATTACAATTATATAAAATAAATTGATTTCCAAATTTAGATTATGATATAAAAAAAGAATTGAATTAAATTCCTATACAATTATATAATTTTTTAAAAAAATAATTTTTCTTTTTAAATACGAAGAATTGAATTCTCTCCCTTTTTTTGTGGTGAAAGATAACATATTCATTGATAAAAAAAAGTCTGCACAACATAAAAAAAAAAAAAGAGCAAAATACAGTATAAGGATCTAAATATGGACTTCCACTGAACAAGTAAGGACCATTTCTCTTACAGCATAAGGGACTACTTTATGAAAAGAAAAATTGAGAAAAGAAAAATAAGCACAATTATTAGTAAAATATTTGTACAAAGGCAAATTATTATTTTCCTTAGAAGTGTTTTTAATTTTTAATTTTCTCTATATAAGGAAATTGCATTTTTAATTTTTCTTTCTTTCTATTTTTTTAATAAAATAAGAGAATTGTCTTTTTTTCCCTACCAATTTTTTCTCTATTTTTCTTACTACAAAGCAAGTTGGACTATTTTATATTTTCCTTCTATGCCCTTTTTTTTTTCCTTCAATAGTTTATTTTAATATAATTTTATTTATTTAATATGGGCATAATAGAACAAATATAATAATATTTTTTTCTCCTCACTATTCTTTCTATCAAAAATAGAAAATAAATAAATCACTTTCCTTATTTTCTTTTCTTTTATTTATAAAAAAGATTTATAAATAAAATAATAATTTTCCTTTAAATAAAAATTTTATTTCCCTTATTTGTTCACTTTTTTTTCTTCAATTTTTCTTTTTAGAAAACATAGCAAAAAAGAATTGATAATGATCATGGGAAGATAGCCTTGTTATGGAGTGTATAATCCATTTGAGTTGTCATCAATTTGTATTACAATTATATAAAATAAATTAATTTCCAAATTTAGATTATGATATCAAGAAAGAATTGAATTAAATTCCTATACAATTATATAACTTTCTTTAAAAATAAATTTTCTTTTTAAATACAATGAATTGAATTCTTTCTTTCTTTCTTTTTCTTTTTTTTTTTATCAAAGATAGTATATTCATTAATAAAAAAAATGTTTGATCAACCTAAAAAAGAAAAGAGTAAAATATAGCATAATGATCTAAATATGGGCCTCCATTGAAAAACCAAGGACCATTTCTCTAAAGGGCTATTTTATGAAAAGAAAAATTGAGAAAAGAAAAATAAGTACAATTGTTAGTAAAATATTTATACAAAGGAAAATTATTATTTTCCTTATAAGTTTTTTTAATTTTTAAATTTTTCTATGTAAGGAAATTACATTTTTTAATTTTTCCTTTTTTCTATTTTTTTTAATAAAATAAGAGAATTGCCTTTTGTTTCTTTCCCTATCAATTTTTTTCTCTATTTTCCTTATTACAAAACAAGCTAGCCTATTTTCTATTTTCCTTCAGTGCCCCTATTTTTCCTTCAATAGTTTATTTTAATATAATCTTATTGATTTAATATGGGCATAATAAAATAAACATAATAATTTCTTTTCTCCTCACTTTTCTTTCTATCAAAAATAGAAAATAAATAAATCACTTCCCTTCTTTTCTTTTCTTTTCCTTATAAAAAAGATTTATAAATAAAATAATACTTTTCCTTTACATAGAAATTTTATTTCCCTTATTTGTTTCACTTTTTTTTTTCTTCAATTTTCCTTTTTAGAAAACATACCCAAAAAGAATTGATAACGATCATGGGATGATGGCCTTGTTATGGAGTGTATAATCCATTTGAGTAGTCATTAGTTTGTATTACAATTATATAAAATAAATTGATTTCCAAATTTAGATTATGATATGCAAACAAAAAAAAAATTGAATAAAATTCCTGTACAATTATATAACTTTCTTTAAAAATAAATTTTCTTTTTAAGTTCAAAGAATTGAATTCTTTCCTTTTTTTTCTCTTGTCAAATATAAGATATTCATTAATTAAAAAAAAAAAGGCTTGCTCAACCTAAAAAAGAAAAAAATAAAATACAGCATAAGAATCTAAATATGGACCTCCACTAAACAAGTAAGGTCTATTTCTTTACAGTATAAGGAGCTATTTTATGGAAATGAAAACTTAGAAAAAAAAAAAGTAAGTACTATTACTAGTAAAATATTTATGCAAAGGATAATTATTATTTTTCCTTATAACTTTTTTATTTTAATTTTTTCTATGTAAGGAAATTGCATTTTTAATTTTTTCCTTCTTTGTTTTTCTTTTTTTCCAACAAAATAAGAAAATTTTGTTTTTTTTTTCTTTCCTTTTTCTACCATTTTTTCTCTATTTTCCTTACAACAAAACAAGTTGTGTTGTTTTCTATTTTCCTTCTATGCCCTTTCTTTCCTTCAATAATTATTTTTTAATAAAATCTTATTTATTTAATATGGGAATAATAGTAGAAATATAATAATTTTTCTCCTCACTTTTCTTTCAATCAAAAATAGAAAATAATTAAATTACTTTCCTTCTTTTCTTTTCCTTTCTTTATAAGAAAAATTTACAATAAGGATATTCAGCACCATATAAACTTATAATAAATTATATGTAAAAAAATAATTAAATTTAATTCTCACACAATTATATAACTTTTGTCATTATTTTATTTATTTTAGAATGAATTTTTTTTTTGTTGAAGATTCTTTTAAGTTCAAAGAATTGAATTCTTTCTTTTTTCTTTTTTTTTTCTTTTGTCAAATATAAGATATTCATTAATAAAAATAAAAGGCTTGCTTGACCCAAAAAAGAAAACAAAATACAGTATAAAGGCCTAATTATGGACCCAACTCAAAAAGCAACTAATATATATTTCTCTTATAGTATAAGGGCCAATTTTATGAAAATGAAAACTGTGAAAAGAAAAGTAAGTAGAATTATAAGGAAAGTAAAATTTATATGCAAAGGAAAATTTTTATTTCCTTATAAATTTTTTTAATTTTAATTTTTTTCTATGTAGAGGAATTGCATTTTTTATTTTTTCTCTTTTTCTTTTTCCAACAAAACAAGAGTGTTACTTTCTTTTTTTCTTCCTTTTCCTAATATTTTCTTCTCCATTTTCCTTACTACAAAACGTGCTAGCCTATTTTATGTTTTTCTTCAATGCCATTTTTTTCCTTTAATAGCTATTTTTTAATATAATATTATTTATTTAGTATGGACATAATAGTAGAAATATAACAATTTTTTCTCTTCGCTTTTCTTTCTATGAAAAATATAAAATAAATAAATCACTTCCCTTCCTTTCTTTTCTCTATAAAAAATATTTATAAATAAAATAATATTTTTTTTTTACATATAAATTTTACTTTCCTTATAATTTCACTTACTTTCTTTTTCTTCAACTTTCCTTTTTTTGAAAACAAACCCTAAAAGAATTGATAACCCATCATGGGAAGATGGCCTTATTATGGGGTGTATAATCCATCTGGGTTGCCATTAGTTTGTGTTACAAACATTATTAGTTCAATTTTTGTGTTGACAAAATACTTTGATTTCCAAATTTAAATTATGATATGGATATTCAACACTATAAAAGCTTCCTTAGAATAAATTATATGAAAAATAAAGAATTGAATTAAATTCTAACAGAATTATATAACTTTTTTTGTGATTTTTATTTCTTTTAAAATGAATTTTCTTTGTAAGTTCAGAGAATTGAATTCTTTCTTTTTTTTTTATCAAAGATAAGATATTCATTAATGAAAAAATGCTTACTTAACCCAAAAAAAGAAAAGAACAAAACACAGCATAAGGGCCAAAATATGGATCCAATTCAAAGAATAACCAAGGTCCATTTCCCTTATGGAACCCTAATACCCAAAAAAAAAAAAAAAAAAAACTTTACCCAAAGAACCCACCAAGGAACAAAGTTCCATAGTTACTATTTATCACTAAAACAAATGAGCGGCACCAAAGATCTCACCAACGCCATAACCGCAACTAGCAGAGTTTTGAACCCAAAAGAAATTAGTGATAAGCTCGCGAAACCAACTCAACTGGTTGAAATAAATTGCAATCTCCAGCCAAGAAGGTTCCCTCCTTCAAATGACCAATGGCTGGTAAGTAGAGCTCCATAGGCTCTTTCTGTCTCTTATAGCCACTTAAGGGACTGGGTGCTCCACAGATGGCAATAGTAATGTCCTCGAGAGATAATATTCCCTAAACAAGACCCCTGTAATCCTAATCTAAATGAGCACAAATATAGAGCAAGCCATAAAAGAAATGTAGGAAGGAGCAGCATGTAACCATTCCCAACAACAATCGGCTACATGCAACCATTCCTAGCAGTAATCGACAACTACAACACACTACAAGACAAGATGGCAGAGGAAGGAAAAGCAAACACGACTATCATCCTTGCTAAAATAGATCTATAAGCCAGCATCCTCTCTTGAAAACCCAGATCTATGAAACCAAAATCATAGACAAAAATACATGCATACAGCCCTATCGCAGTGAGAGGACCATGAGCAACCCACATTACTAGTTAGGAAGAGTCCCATACTTGGAAGAGGTAAGGAAGACCAAAGGAAATCAATAAAGAAGGGAGCCTAGAGCTCAAATGACCAAAAACCAGAAGCAAGTCAAGGGGTTCTCTCTTTAGATTAAAAAAACTAGAGACTTTTTGCAATAATTGAATTCTTTTACTTAACTATGTTTTTGAACATTAGCATTAATGAAAAAGAAATTAATTAAATTAAATTATTTCAAATTAGAAAACAATAATCTTTCATTCATTCTGATTTGGTAAAAATGCCAATTCTTATATATAATGTTGCCCTTTTTAACAGGGCAGACCATGTCTGCATATGACTTTGAATTATATTTGCATAAAAAAATATAAACTATAACTTTTTTGCACTTGGCTATCCACTCTGCTACTATGCTATAGAAGAAACTAATATCATGACCATTGCAAGGCAAACCTAGATGCTCCATTCACCATATTTCATATGTTAACAATAGAATTCAACCTTCAAACAATAGTTAGAGAAAAAAATACATAAATCCCAGAGGATCTATGTCTGATAAAAAACTTGTAATCTTATGATGCTTTAATCAAAAGAATTATTAAAAGTGGCAAAATTACAAACGTGCATGTCGAAACCTGAAAAAAGAGGGAAAATAAATGTTATAATAACAAAATTTAGCACTTAGATTTTTGCCTAGAAAAGTAGATAATGCACAAAAAGGATCTATCTTTCTCAAATACTTTAGGTGGGTACAATACCTTTGGAATGGGTCGATATCTGTAACACTAATAACCAAAAGACTAAGATAAGCAAATTCAACTGGATAAAGAAACATGAAGTAACCTTGCATGCTCTCCTCTGCATCTTCAACACGTCTTCAATCCCTAAAATATCTCCACAATATTTTTCCACCTCCTCTGCTTTTTTCTTAAGCATTGAGGCCTTCCTTTCTGCCTCCCCAAGCTTGTTTAACATTTGTGCTTGCTCACCAGCCAAGCCTTCTTCTTGTTCAAAGAGACTGAGCTGATCATCAGCAGCAACTCTAAACTTCTGTACCATCATCGTCAATGTCAAATACTCAACCTCAGCCTCAATCTTTTGCTTGAATAGAACCTCAAGCTCATTTTTAATCTCTCTAGATTTCTAATGCTACAACTCTATGGTGTTTGCTGATTCTTCTGTTGGAGACTTGCCACTGATCAATGTATTTTTGAGTTCTACAATCCTCGACTCCTTTGCATTAAGCATTGTGTTTGCCTCCTCCAGTTTGCTTTCTAAATGTTTTACATTCTCTGTCAAGCTTAACGCTTGAGATTCTAAGGAACTTAATTGTTTGATCTTTTCGGAATCAAACTGGTAAGATGAGCCTGACTTATGGATTCCCTTGTCAGCCAAAGTGCAATCTAGTGGAACACTGCTAATCTTCCCAATTTCCTCAAATTTTTGAACCTTTGTAACGAAATTCCTAACTCTGTTAGATTGAATAAATCTTCATATTTCATTAGTTATTGCACCTCAAGTAGCCAGTTTCCTTTCATCCAAAATAGACTAATGAGTTTCAAAATGAAACAATCTTTATGTTGTACAAACAAAACTAAAATATAAAAACTATCATGACACAAATCATCAATCCACAACAACACCCACTCAAAACAACAAATGAGAGTAAACATCAAAAGCCAGTTGAAAATTTAACTAAATAATGAAAGAGTAACAAGAATTGAGAGTGTGACCTATGTTACCTCAAATGTTGATTCATATCATACATAGAATAGGAACAAAAACTTGCATGAGTGTAACAAGGTACAATAATTGTAGGATTCCTTAAATCATCATGGCAATGAATTATAGCCACGCAAAATAATAAAACAATTTTAGAATAAAAACTAGACAAGTTGAGTTCCATAGCTTGTTTTTAAATAACATCATTGACTATTGAATTTGCTACTTATGCTACCAGTAATTTCAGACACTATTAATAATTGGGAAAACTTCAATCATTTGTCAAAGAGTGAGATTATTACACATCAAATTAGATCCATAAAATGTATGTTTTGCAATGAAAATACCAAATCAAAGACCACAAAGATTTGAGAAGGGGCAAGCATGCATTTGGCAAGTCAAAACTTACTTTTAACAAGCTTTAAATGCGTGCACAATGCTGTTTATATATATATATACATATATATATATATATATATATATATATATATATATATATATATATATAACATATTAACATAAATAATAAATAATAAATATTTATATTAAAATATATCTAATTTTTTTTATAATAATATAAAGCATTATACTTACATTATATAAATAAAACTATTATCTATCAATAATTATTAAAATCATTTAGTTAGTAATTCAATAAAAAAAAAATCATTCACTTTATTGTATTTTAGTCATGCGTGTATAGTTTAAACTAAATTAATATGTTAGATCCGTGAATTACACTTTATTACAAATAAAATAGTTCCAAAATTATTTCAATGAAAATAATAAAAATTAAATAGTTTAACAGAAATTGAAATTACAATGGAAAAAATTAATTTTAATTAATATAAGTCGTAGAAATTGAAAGGAAAAAAATAGGCGTAAATATTTCAAGATATATAATGTAACAATTGAAAAAAGAAATTATTTTTAGTAATAAAGTACTTCTTTTTTTAAATAAAGATACTAAAAGTAAGAAATAGCAATATGGTACAATAATCATGATATTGTTGTTAAAACAAAAAATTACACTTTATTAAAAATAAAATTACACAAAAATTATTTTAATAATAATAATAATAATTAAATAATATAAAGCAATTAATATTAAAATAAAAAATTATAATGAGAAAAATAATTTCAATTGATAAAAGTAATTTAAAAAAGAAAGTAAAAAGAAAGAAAAAAGGCGTAATTAGATTTTGAAAAGGATATCCTGTCCAGTTAAGGCACCAAATTCTCTTTATCATCCCGTCCTCGGGCCCAACCCACAACGCTCCACTTGCGGGACGTATCAGGCCCAGCACTTAGCGTAGAGTTTGCATTTGTGCAAATTGATAAAGAGAATTTGTTGCCCTGACTGGACAGGATATTGTTTGCTTGGTTTTACAACCCCGCAAGTGCACGGATCGCTAAGAATTAATAAAGTGATAAGTAGAGGATAATTCCCACAAGGACCTTTGTTTAGCAAGTACCAATCTACACAGTAATTTTGACTGTTTAGGCTATCGAATATTTAGGGAATGAAGTTCATTAACTTTAAACACTGGAATAGTAAACTTAAAATGAAGTAATCTATTTTTGGAACAATCCTAGAGTTAAGATTTCATACTTGAATCTTATTAGGGATGTTGTCTCGTTTATTTACTGAATTGAGGTTCATTTTCTTTGATGGAAATTAGCCCTAAGTTATCCTAAATCCTCTCTCAAGGCATTTAGGGTGTATTTTAATTAATTCAAACCTTACTTCTGTGGTGATCAAATTAATTAAAATCCTTTAAGACCTTTGACCAATTTTTAGGTTCCACAAAGGTATCAGCCTATGTCTAGGTTAGAATTCCTAGGTTCAAGATCTTGATTTTCTAATGTTAATCTTCACCTTTCAGTCCTTCAATCAACATCTACAATCATGTCTAAGTGGGTACCATCACATGGCATGCATTAGGATCATAAGAAATTAAATTAAGAAACGAATCTCAAATCCAGTAAATAAAACTTAATGTTCATCCATAATAATAATTACAAGTATTACTCTCCTAGATCCAGAATAAGGAAACTACTCACTCATGGTGAGTTCAGCAAACATCATGATAAAAAGAAAAGACGGTAAAAAGAAAACCATGTAAAGAAATAATGCAATAGGAATCTGTCTAGGGGGATGAAACGAAGAAATCGAAGATAGTTTGTAGCTTTGATCTTATGGAACTTTAGCTGGAGAACTTCCTTTGGTACTGACGCGGAACTTGATAGCAGCAGCCTTCAGTAGTCTCCCCGTGACAGTCGTCTTTTTTCCACACCCTCTTTTGATGTTTTCTTTTTTATTTATATTGGTTGCTCTAGGGCTAGGTTGCTCTGAGTCCAAAGGGCTTTAGGAGTCTCGTTTTTATTCAAAAATAGGAGGGAAATTCGAGTTATAAAACTGGCTGTAGCATAGTATATGTCCCTTGTGTCACTACATGGGTCCCGCAAAGTAGGGTCATGTAACTTGCTGGAGGAGAATCGCGTGGTCTTGTATTGGCACAGAAAGTTACACGGGTCTGTGCCAACTACATGGACCTGATTACACGGGCCGTGTACTATTATTCTCATAAGTTTCTTCAAACTTGCACTAGGCAGAGACTTACGCAAGTCCCTGCAGATTACATGGGTCTGATTACACAACCCGTGTACTTGTGTTTCTCATCGATTCTCTTGGCTTTCTTCTGGCAAAGATTTACACAGGTTTGGGGCTTAGTTTACATGACCCGTGTACTTTGTATCAGTAGTAATTTTTTGTCTCTTGACTCCTCCAAGCTTTTCTTGCACTCTTATACTTCTATAGCTTTACAATAGAAATTACGAAAACTAATGAAATTAACTATTATACATGAAAATACTTGCCTAAATGCTATGAAATAGAATGTAAATGTGCTTAAAAAGAACAATACAATTCAAGTGTATCAAATACCCTCAAACTCAAACTTTTGGTTGTCCTCAAGCAAAGCAAAACTCTATTTTAAAACACATTTTCGGGGATACTTAGGAATATAACCATCAATTTAATAAGCATAAAATTGAACTCCTCCAACCTTCATACCAATTTCCCCCTTTTAAGGCATAAGGGTTTTAATAGTTGCCTGATGGAACTTCAGCTTGTTTTATGGGGTTTCGACTAATTATTTCTGTATACAAGACCATTAATAAGCCACAAACAACCTGTTTTAACAGGATAAAATTAAGAAATACTAACTCCCTCAAATTTGCCTCTTTCGTGAGTAATTGAGATGAAGTATTTCAATTCCAACTCCATAGGCATATCTCAATTTTCTATCTCCACTAATGTAGCATGTGCTTTTCCAAAAGATCAAAAGGTCTTTAAAAGGGTTGTAATAGGGATAGAGGGATAAACTTGGTTGCTAATGTAAAGGTTTTTAGGGAATGCAATTATGAGGATAGTATGTATGCATAAAATCCAAGTATACTGAGTTCGTTTCTACATATTTTGTGTGGAGAGGAAAGCCTTTTGGCTTTTTATATTGCCAAGCATGCTTCCATGATACTTATCTTGGAACTTCTTTTCTTTTTCCTTTTTATCTTCTCCCCGAAACTCATTGCTTTTGTTGGGTTGGAAAACTAAATTTTTCTTTGCTTTCAATTACACACTCGCATTCTTCTTTGAGTTCCACATCCTCTCTTCATTTTCTTTATGCATTTTGCTTCCTCAAAAGGGTATGGTAGGTGTTTAGTACACCTAGAAGTCAGAGTACTATGAATCAGCCACAATAGGGTGATGCTTCAGCTAGAATGTACACTATACAGCAGAAGGAAGAGGCTAAAACTTCTGACATTTTTGCTGGTACTTTTTCAATTTTTAACTAAGATATATATATATATATATGTATGTATTGTTTTACCCAAGGTCTACATACTTTTACGTTAGTGCCAGCATTATTTGCTTTCTTGCTATCCCTCGTATAATAAAAAAAAAATATTTCAGTTACCTAAAAGTAAGTTATAGTAATAGAATTGCTCTAGATGAGGGCAAAGATGTTATAGTTAGTAATTGTCAATGGATATTATAATTAGAATAAATTTCGGATATTAGTGAATTCGAGAAGGATAAAATATAGGAAAGTTTGATCTATTGGAATGTATCGTAGTAACTATACAATGTTCTTGATGTTTGTACTGTAAGCTGTAGATTACAGTACTAACTTGAGATTATTGTGTAGAGCTACGTACTACTTGATAGTACACCAAGATGAGAATAGTTGCCAACGGCATCTGTTTTGGTATAGTTATGCCAGGACAGAATTTTATTATTGGAAATGAGTTTGAAAATCCTACTTAGGGATTTAAAATTCAAAAGTTAGAATATCAGAAGGTTATGGTTTAGTGCAAAAGAAAGTAAGTTATAGAATATTAATAGATAAAAAGAGTTATGGAAGTAAAAATTTTAATAGTTGGTTCAGATATAACAAAAAAATGTTATGAATATGAGTAAGATTGATAACTATAATGGTCAAAGGACCAATGATTAGATAAATAATTTTAACATGACCTCAATGGTCATTCAATAAGGAAACATGAACCGAAATATTAGACAGAACAATAGTAAGAGAAGATTGGTGTCATATAAGCAAATTAAATGTTGTATTAGATTGTTAAAAGTCTTATGCAAATTCAAAGGAAAGAAGATTATAAGATCATATAGATGAAGGAACGGAAGCGTGAAAAACACAAGATTATACCATTGAATTCAAAAATTTTTCACCTAGGGTCACAAGCACCATGCAAGATTTATTTTTATCTATTTGATTTCAATGATAAACAACATATTAAAACTCTTTTAATATGTTTTTGGATCTGTATTTGCCATTTAAGATTTTAAAATTAATCAGATTAATTTTAGAACCCTAGATTAAATCAAGAACGATTACACTAACCTCTTGATGTGCCGCAGTGTTCTGCGCTTTGAGATTCGTCTTGAGGACACGGATGTTGTCCCTCTAGCTTGTCCACACCAAGAACACCTATGGCAGCCCTTGAACAGCTTCTAAAGCCTTTTCTATTAATTAGAAATTCAAGTTCTGCCTTTTAAGAGATTAGAGATGCAAACAGGACACTAGAAACAATTTCTAGTGTTCTTAATTCAAGAGATTGATGGCTAATCTCTTTGAATTGATGAGAGATGAAGAGAAATAGCTGGAGAGGCTCAAAGTGGCGTGACATATGAGAGGAGAGGCTGCTGGTTGTGTTTTCTTTTCATAACCCCACTTAAATAGCTAGGTTAACACATTAAACCCTAGCCACATGTCACCTTTTGATTAGCTCTAGGTTTAAGTGACCCAATCACATTGTGCCAAGTGTCAAACCTATATTTAATCTTGATTTTAATCATCTTACATGATTAAAAATATTTGGCAAGCTTATGTGTTATGACATTTGTCACCATCTCATTGTGCCACGTGTCAACATGCAAAATGACAAAAAAGCCCCTGTGTCTTAATTTTGAGTTCTTAACCCAAAATAATTATTTTCTTCTTCTAATTAATTTATATCAAATATAAATTAATTAATTAATCTCTATTAATTAATTTCTCATCAATTAAATTCATATTTAAACACTTTAAATATAAATTTAATTTATACTACACATCCAATAATCTAGATTTGGTTTCAAGTCATGCTAGGGACTTTGCAATTTAATTGCAAACCAAATCTATTTAATTAATCAATTAAACTCTTTAATTAATTAATTAAATCATATTTAAATAGGTGATAACTTGTGTATGTGTGTGACTTACTAGGCTCATCACTAATTGGCAATGAGACATGATATCAACTCTTAATATCATCAGAACTCTTTCTTACCATAAATGATTTCTCTAAATCATTTTATGAACCTCATAGACCATGGTTAACACCTAGCATAGCATGCCATGGCCACCCAATTAGTAATAAGATTTACCTTAAATGAACCTATAATCATATGTTACCATGCACTAGAATCTCTACATTACAAAATCCCAACTCAAGCCGAGTCATGGTTTATGTCAAACTCCATTTGCTATGAATATTATGTTCTCTTTTAATTCCAGTTCTTGATTAAAAAGATTTTCTCATCAGAAACTCTTTTCTAAATAAATCTATCTGTCTTGGCCAGGAACTTGTAACATCAAGAACAATTAAATGAACATAGGATTTTATCTCTATTTACTTAGAGGAACATATTCCATCTTGATCAACACCTACCTCCATATATAACTAGTAGGAGCCAACACATGCCCATATACCCATACATAGTACAAGTATGAAAGCAGTATCAAACTCAAACTACCTATATACAAGATAACTGTGCTATCTCAGGTCTAAAGATTATATGCACTAATATGATTTATGACAAAACATTGACAAGAGTAAACTCCATGTGCTTGTCATAAGTGTCACTGGTTCGGCCTACTTATCATTTATAAGTGCCTATCATGTTTGTTATATGGCATGAGACTCACCATTCCATCTTATTTATATCTCATATAAATAACTTGGGAACAAACATGAATACAATCTTTCTGGATAAGTCATGTCCTTATTATGAAGTATCCTCAATTGTGAACCTATTTATGATACTTTGTGCTAGAAATATTGTCACTCATATTCTTAACAACTTAAGAATAATATTTCTAACAAAATATCAATGGACCTTTTCTATTACACATAAATATATTATGTAAACGGAAAAGTGGAAATGCCTTTTATTAATAAAATATATATAAGATACATACTAAATGATATGCTCTAGGGCATACTACTAACAATCTCCCACTAGCACTAGAGCCATTCATTACAATACCTTAGACCCATCTTCTCAAGATGTCAGTCTAACTGAGCTTGTGACAAAGGCTTAGTGAATGGATCAGCTGAATTTTTCTGCTGATGTTATTTTTCTGCATGGCTATATCGCCTTTGCCCAACTATATGTCTGATAATGTGGTAGTGCCTTTCAATGTGTTTGGATTTTGGTGAGACCTTAGTTCCTTAGCCTATATGACTGCTCCATTGTTGTCACAGTGTAATGGAACTGCTGACTCAATGGAAGGAACTACTGTAAGTTCTGTCATGAACTTCTTTATCCAAAGCGACTTCTTTTGCGGCATCGATGCAACAATATACTCGACCTACGTAGTGGAATCTCTGATCGTGCTCTGTTGGAACTCTTCCAACCGATCGCACCTACATCACAAATGAACACATATCCAGAGGTAGACTTTCTATCATCGATATCTGATTGGAAATCAGAATCAGTATAACCATCCAATTGCAAGTCTCCACCTCCATAAATCAAGAATAAATCCTTAGTTTTTCTTAAGTACTTAAGAATATTCTTGACAGCTATCCAGTGTTCCAAACCTGGATTGGATTGATACCTGCTAGTCAAACTAACAGCATATGCGATATCCGGCCTAGTACACAACATTGCATACATTAAACTTCCAATAGCCGAAGCATATGGAATCCTGGCCATCTTATCTCTTTCTTCAGGTGTCTTTGGAGACATCTCTTTAGAAAGGTGGATACCATGTCTCACTGGTAACAATCCTCTCTTGGAATCAAGCATGTTAAACCTCTTTAACACCTTTTCCAAGTATAGACTTTGGGATAAACCAATTATTCTTTTCGCTCTATCTCTATAGATGCGAATCCCAATAATATAGGTTGCCTCCCCTAAGTCATTCATGGAGAATGTATTTGACAACCATACCTTTATAGTCGTCAACATACCTGTATCATTACCTATCAACAGTATGTCATCCACATATAAGACAAGGAAAGTGATAGCACTGTCACTAACCTTCTTATATACACATGGCTCATCCTCATTTTTGATAAAACCAAAGGATTTAATGGCTTCATCAAAACGGATGTTCCAACTCCTCGAAGCTTGTTTCAACCCATAAATGGATCGCTTTAGCTTGCATACTTTGGAACCATCTTGGGATTCAAATCCCCTAGGTTGTTCCATGAAAATGTTTTCTTCAATGTATCCATTGAGAAAAGCTGTTTTGACATCCATCTGCCAAATCTCATAATCATAGTATGCAGCTATTGCTAATAAAATTCTAATTGATTTAAGCATGGCAACAGGCGAGAAAGTCTCCTCATAGTCGATTCCTTGCCTTTGGCGAAACCCTTTCGCTACTAGCCTTGCCTTATAGGTCTCTACCTTTCCATCAGAACCAATTTTCTTCTTGAAAACCCATTTGTTCCCTATAGGTATAATACCTTCAGGTGGGTCAACAAGATCCCAAACTTGATTCTTATACATGGAATCAATCTCGGATTTCATAGCTTCAATCCATTTTGAAGAGTTTATATCTGATATAGCTTCTTCATAGGTAAGTGGATCATCTCCATGATCTACTTCTTCATGAGTAGACAACTCTTGTTCTTCTTCATGAAGAAAACCATATCTCACTGCTGGGTGAGATACCCTGGTTGTTCTACGAGGAACAGCTGTAGATGTTTCATCAACAGGTATAGGTTGACTAGATGGATCTATATCCATCTGATCTATTGGTTGATCAGAATTCTCCAATTCTAACTCTATTTGCCTTCCTTTGCCTCCTTCTTGGACAAATTGTTGTTCAAGAAATGTGGCATCTCTACTTATCACAACCTTTTGTGAAGTAGGCAAATAAAAATAATATCCAAAACTATCTTTTGGATATCCAACAAATCGACCTTTTTCTGATCTGGTCTCCAATTTATCAGTGTTCAGCTTTTTGATATAAGCTGGATAACCCCAAATCTTAACATGCTTAAGACTTGGTTTTCTTCCATGCCATATCTCATAAGGTGTGGAAGAAACTAATTTTGATGGAATCCTATTCAGAATATATACAAAGCTGATTCTAATGCAAATCCCCAAAAGAAGATTGGCATATCAGTATAGCTCATCATACTACGTACCATATCCAATAGGGTACGATTTCTCCTTTCAAATACACCATTCAGCTGTGGCGTTCCTGGAGGAGTCAGCTGAGAAACAATGCCATGCTCTCTCAAGTATTCATCAAATTCAGTACTCAAATATTCACCTCCACAATCTGATCGAAGAGCTTTAATATTCTTTCCTGTTTGATTTTCTACTTCAGATTTAAATTCTTTGAACTTTTCAAAGGATTCATGTTTGTATTTCATCAAATACAAATACCCAAACCTTGATTTATCATCAGTAAAGGTAATAAAATAATGAAAACCCCCTCTAGCCATTTCTTTAAACGGACCACATACATCACTATGTATTAGTTCCAAAATATTTTCAGCTCTTAGCCCTTGTCCAACAAAGGGTGATCTAGTCATTTTGCCCTGAAGGCAAGATTCACAAGTTGGAGTAGGCTCAGAGCCCAATGAGGATAGAATCCCCATTTTCTCCAATTTTGCAATCCTATCTTCTGAAACATGACATAACCTTAAGTGCCAAATATATTTTGAACTTGAGTTGGTTTTTACCATGGCATTGCATTCATTTAGATTGCTATACTCTGGCTAGTGGAAACACTTTCTTACTGGCAATGGAAACACTTTCCTGTTAGCAATGGAAACACTTTCCTGTTGGCAGTGGAAACACTTTCCTTTGCCTTTGTCAGCTTTGGTCTTCCCTTTCTGTTTAGCTATTTTCTTGGAAGGACCAGAATGAGGTTTCTTTTTCTTATTGCCCTTCTTCTTATTGGACTTTCCAGAAGAAGATGCAACCAAAGCTACCTCTTTTCCTTTATTGCCCAGCATATTCTTTTGGGCAATAACTAGCATGTTGAGTAAACCAGCTAAGGTGCATTCCTATTTAGTCATATGGAAATTTGTCACAAAATTCCCAAAAGACTCAGGAAGGGACTGAAGGATCAAAACCATTTGTAGTTGGAAATCCATGTTGAAGTCAAGATGTTCCAACTGCTCAATCAGCCGAATCATCTTGTGGACATGATCCCCAACATTCTGTCCCTCAGACATCCTCATACGGAATAACTGTTTAGATATCTCATACCTAGCATTCCTGCTGTGCTCACCATACAACTCTTGTAGGTGAAGGAGGATCTCACTCGCACTCTGCATGTTCTCATGTTACTTCTGTAACTCATTACTCATAGAAGCAAGCATGTAACACTTAGCTCTCATATCATGCTCCTTCCACTTGTCCAAAGTATCATGTTCCTCTTGTGTGGCCTCTGGAGGTAAGGGACCAGGAACATTTGAATCTAGAACATATCCTATATGTTTAAGGTTCAGGACAAGTTTCAAATTTCTTAGCCAATCAGACAGATTAGGTCCTGTCAACCTATTGTGATCAAGTATGCTTGCAAGGATATTGGATGGTGGTGGTTGTTTTGTGCTCATTTTTATCAGAAAATTAACTGCAGAAAATAACCAGATTAATTAGTAAATGTATCTTGTAATTAACCAAAATGATTATGGTCTTTTAATCAAATTGGTCCTCCCACTAACTTAGCGAATCCTACACTTCCAAAGTAGAAAACGGAAATCCTAGTTGGATGGATTTCTAGTGGGTGATTGAATTCTTATAATTCTATTGATCATCCTCAGGTACATCCATTATTGGAATTACAATAAACTATAAGTGAGCAACTCCTTGCCCATCACATCTCATGTGAGGTTCAATCCTTTACCTAGCCCCTAATGCTCAAAATCTCAGGTACATCCAATATTGACTTATCTTGCATTAGTTAAGTTGATCCCATTGAGCGATAATTATGCAAATAATTTTAATGTCCTCAGGTACATCCAATATTGTCCACCAAACCATTTACATATTTACAACATCTCATGCTTAACAATTATTCTTAAGAAAATCTCTTAAATTAATTGCATCTCATGCAACTATTTAAAATTTCTTAAAATAATTGCCCCAATGGAGGGCTTATGTTATAATTACTTTAATTATAGCATTTCCAACTTAATCATTTGTTTGGAAGATTTTATAGCCATCCTTATTACTATTAAGGTCTCACTTTGCACATTATCCATTTAGCATGCATATATCATATAATTGCATACATTCCCATACATCTCATGCATTCATGGATAAGCAGTAAATATGGTATGATCATGGACTTTCTAAGGGATTCAATTCTGAGCCACCAAGAATTGAATCAGGGCATTCCTAGGTGCATTTCATTCATTCATTTTACAAGAGTTGCTGAAGGAGTACATAATCAACACTTGATCTTGAATTCCTCCCACTGGTCCCACCAATGCTCTTGACCTCCTTGAACTTCTTGCAATCCAATATTACATAGTAATCCTTGGCATACCAAGGCGAATTTACAAGAACTTAAATAAATGAAATTACAACCCAAAAATATTACAAACTTAATAATACATGCCCAAAAAAAAATTAAAATAAATTAATTAATTTACAATCCCAAAGAAACATAAAAGAAATAAATCCAATCACATTGGTCTTTTATAGTCCATGATCATCCATCATGTATATCACTATTTAACAATTAAATAAAACATACATACTTAAATTAAATTGAATATCTCATATTCAACTTAAAATCCAGATTTGAATATGATTCAAATAAATTTAAAAATTCAGATTTGAATCTCATTCAAACAAATTTAAAAATTCAGATTTGAATCACATTCAAACAACTTCAAAAATTCAGATTTGAATCACATTCAAACATTTTTTAAAAAATCAGATTTGAATCACATTCAAATATTTTTTAAAAAATCAGATCTGAATTTTATTGAATCAATTTTAAAAAATCAGATTTAAATATGATTCAAACAACTTTAAAAATTCAGATTTGAATCACATTCAAACAACTTTTAAAATTCAGATTTGAATCACATTCAAACAATTTTTTAAAATTCTGATTTGAATCATAATTTAATAGTGTGATTAAAACAACTAATTAAACACTTTAATTAGTCAAAGAATAGGCCTTAGATCATACAACAATTGCAGAATTAAAAGCCAAACCTTGAACCACCCATGGAACCATTGTTGCCGCCACCAATGGTGGCTTCACCATGTGTGCCGCCACACCTCTTGATCCAACCAGCAATGGATCAATCATCTCATGATCAAATCACACAATTAAATCATATAATAAACAATCTAAATGGCAAATAGTGGCTCTGATACCAATTGAAGGAACGGAAGCGTGAAAAACACAAGATTATACCATTGAATTCAAAAATTTTTCACCTAGGGTCACAAGCACCATGCAAGATTTATTTTTATCTATTTGATTTCAATGATAAACAACATATTAAAACTCTTTTAATATGTTTTTGGATCTGTATTTGCCATTTAAGATTTTAAAATTAATCAGATTAATTTTAGAACCCTAGATTAAATCAAGAACGATTACACTAACCTCTTGATGTGCCGCAAATGTCTGCGCTTTGAGATTCGTCTTGAGGACACGGATGTTGTCCCTCTAGCTTGTCCACACCAAGAACACCTATGGCAGCCCTTGAACAGCTTCTAAAGCCTTTTCTATTAATTAGAAATTCAAGTTCTGCCTTTTAAGAGATTAGAGATGCAAACAGGACACTAGAAACAATTTCTAGTGTTCTTAATTCAAGAGATTGATGGCTAATCTCTTTGAATTGATGAGAGATGAAGAGAAATAGCTGGAGAGGCTCAAAGTGGCGTGACAATTGAGAGGAGAGGCTGCTGGTTGTGTTTTCTTTTCATAACCCCACTTAAATAGCTAGGTTAACACATTAAACCCTAGCCACATGTCACCTTTTGATTAGCTCTAGGTTTAAGTGACCCAATCAAATTGTGCCAAGTGTCAAACCTATATTTAATCTTGATTTTAATCATCTTACATGATTAAAAAACATTTGGCAAGCTTATGTGTTATGCCATGTGTCACCATCTCATGGTGCCACGTGTCACACTGCAAAATGACCAAAATGCCCCTGTGTCTTAATTTTGAGTTCTTAACCCAAAATAATTATTTTCTTCTTCTAATTAATTTATATCAAATATAAATTAATTAATTAATCTCTATTAATTAATTTCTCATCAATTAAATTCATATTTAAACACTTTAAATATAAATTTAATTTATACTACACATCCAATAATCTAGATTTGGTTTCAAGTCATGCTAGGGACTTTGCAATTTTATTGCAAACCAAATCTATTTAATTAATCAATTAAACTCTTTAATTAATTAATTAAATCATATTTAAATAGGTGATAACTTGTGTATGTGTGTGACTTACTAGGCTCATCACTAATTGACAATGAGACATGATATCAACTCTTAATATCATCAGAACTCTTTCTTACCATAAATGATTTCTCTAAATCATTTTATGAACCTCATAGACCATGGTTAACACCTAGCATAGCATGCCATGGCCACCCAATTAGTAATAAGATTTACCTTAAATGAACCTATAATCATATGTTACCATGCACTGGAATCTCTCTGTTACAAAATCCCAACTCAAGCTGGAGTCATGGTTTATGTCAAACTCCATTTGCTATGATTATTATGTTCTCTTTTATTTCGAGTTCTTGATTAAAAGATTTTCTCATCGTAAACTCTTTTACTGAATAAATCTATCTGTCTGGCCAGGAACTTGTAACATCAAGAACAATTAAATGAACATAGGATTTTATCTCTATTTACTTAGAGGAACAGATTCCATCTTGATCAACACCTACCTCCATATATAACTAGTAGGAGCCAACACATGCCCATATACCCATACATAGTACAAGTATGAAAGCAGTATCAAACTCAAACTACCTATATACAAGATAACTGTGCTATCTCAGGTCTAAAGATTATATGCACTGATATGATTTATGACAAAACATTGACAAGAGTAAACTCCATGTGCTTGTCATAAGTGTCACTGGTTCGGCCTACTTATCATTTATAAGTGCCTATCATGTTTGTTATATGGCATGAGACTCACCATTCCATCTTATTTATATCTCATATAAATAACTTGGGAACAAACATGAATACAATCTTTCTGGATAAGTCATGTCCTTATTATGAAGTATCCTCGATTGTGAACCTATTTATGATACTTTGTGCTAGAAATATTGTCACTCATATTCTTAACAACTTAAGAATAATATTTCTAACAAAATATCAATGGACCTTTTCTATTACACATAAATATATTATGTAAACGGAAAAGTGGAAATGCCTTTTATTAATAAAATATATACAAGATACATACTAAATGATATGCTCTAGGGCATACTACTAACAATAGAAAGGAGAAAATAAACGTATGACTATTGTAAGAAGGCTATTGGGTAAAATTTCACGGACGAAATTTATTTTAAGGGGGGGTGAATTGTAACACCCCTATGTTCGGTAGTGCGTTCTACTGTTCCGATGACCAGTGTCTGTCCGGACAGCTAGGATGCCTGGAATTATACTTAAATATTAGTGAGGAGATATAAAATAATGAAATACAATAGAGAAAAATACAAGAAAAATAAAGAAAAAATAAGAGCAGTGAAATGTAACTAAGTTAAACGAGCAAAAAACCATAGCGATGGGTGACCGCACCAGGAAGTTACGACGTGGACCGTTGACTAGCCCTGGACCATGGGAAACCCTGAGAAATATTTTTAAGAATTAAATAAACATCTATTGAAGTATAAATGACATTAGAAATATCAAAGAAAAATTAATTAATTAGTACAAAGAAAAATGAGAAATCGAGAAACTGATAAAAATCGGTGTTATCGAAAAATTGGGAATACAACCTGAATAGGGATATTGTGGTCATTTGACACCTCGAGTTGCCTTTTAACCTAAATGTCCATTAAAAATAAATGATATTAAACTTTGAAAATGTCATGAAAATTAAAGTTGTGATACATAATGTAAATAGTGAAAGTGAGGTGACAAAATGGCAAATTTGGAAACTTTGGATTAATTAATCTTTAACCGAAGTGCTCCACTAAATGAAGTTAATGGACATTATAATATAGAATATTGGGATAGAAAATCTGTCATCTTCAACCTCACAAATAAACCAGCCAAAAACCTCCCAAGCTCTCATCCATGGCTGCACCTTGAAGATCCTCCATGCATCCATGATCCAAGCTTCCAATGGTTAAGGTTTCTTCATTAAAAGTGATCACTACACCTTGTGCAGCCTTAAGGGAACAAGAAAGAAGAAATTTAATGGAGTTTTGAGGAAGTCCAACAAGAGGTAAGTGTCCATTTTCTTCCATTCCTTAATTAAACCTTGTGTTGAGGTTCTGGGTAGTATTTTGCATGAAGAAATTTAAAGAAATGGTTGAGTTATGGACTGTCCATTTTTTGGCAGCCATGGGAGGTGAGTTGCTTGAGTTTTTCTTACATTAAATTGGTGGGAATTGATGGGAATTAGTGGGGGTTGAGTCCATTTGAAGTGCTAGCAATTTAATCCTATTGTATGTGTGAATTGTGAATGTAAAGTGAGATTATGTATTGAAATTGGGAAGCTTGATGTATATGAACAATTTGGGCAGCCTTATGATGAAGTTGGGAGGGTTTATATTCATGAAAGGTTTGTTGAATTATGGTACTAAAAGTGGCAGCATATGTGTATATGATTTAGTAGAGAATGAATATGTAAATTGATGATGGAAGTTATGTGTAATGGTTAGGAGTATTATGTGTATATGTTGTTATAAATAGACTTTGTAATTTAAGAATTGTATTTGGTGTATTTAAAGTCATTGTATTCTGCCCAAAGTGACTATAAAATGAAGTGATAAATGGTTGTGGTATGATACAAATGCAGAATTTGGTTTGGGAATGAAGTATGGTTAGTTGAATATGTGAATGGTTAAGGCTTCAAAAATGTCTTAAGGGCAGTATGTGTTTTAGGCTATAAATAGAATTGTGTAACTCCAATTGGTATGAGGCCAATTGAAGGTGAAAATAAGCACAAAATGTGCCAACTTTCATGTTGGAAGCCTACCTAAATTCTGTCTGGAAAGTGACATGAAGATTGACCAAATCTGGATTGGTGACTTTGCAAACTTGAAAATTTACTATTTGAACAGCAGTCAGTATTTTGGCCATAACTCACTCAAAACAGGTCCAAATGACCTGAAATTTATACCATGGATAGATTAGACATAGAGATACAACTCCAATGAAGACACCAAAACCCAAAAATGACCATAAGCAAGTCAAACTGCTTGCAAAATTCGGGTATAAAAACTGCCAAAATAGGAAATGACCTAAGTTTGCCATTTTAGTGCAATCTGCCCAGCAATAGTAAAATGACCATAACTTGGCCTAGTAAACTTCAAATGACCTAAAATTTGTGGCAAAAGTTCACTAAGACATAGACCTACAAGTTTGTAATTCGGACTAGAACTCGAAAATCGAGGGAACTAGGTCATCCGGCTAGGTCAAAATAGCATACCGAAATCTGATAAATTGCAATAAAATGCAAAACGCTTGAAAATGAAATTGGTAACATATACCAACACTAAAGGATTATAAAAGGTAACATATTGGTAACATTAAAATTTATTCATCTAGTGTGTATTAAGGGCCAACATTATAGGTTGACTAATGAAATGAATTAAAGGAATATTACCTAGAAAAATTTAGATATTGGAATTTATTGTTAGAAACAATTTAACTGAGTACTGAAACACTTTAAATTGTGTGTTTTTGTTGAAAAGGAAATTGAAAAGGATAAGGAACATTGAGTCAAGACCTAAAGGCGACTCAGATCAGGTCTATGCACAATACTTTTTATATTCACTACTTTTACTAAAAAATTTATTTGGAGAATTGAGTTATGAATAATTTTTTATTATTTTGACTTTGGAAAT
This sequence comes from Hevea brasiliensis, assembly GCF_030052815.1. NCBI lineage: Eukaryota > Viridiplantae > Streptophyta > Magnoliopsida > Malpighiales > Euphorbiaceae > Hevea > Hevea brasiliensis. The sequence goes on along the minus strand of NC_079494.1, from coordinate 84,752,624 downwards.
TTTATTTGGAAATTATTGTATTACCTACTTTGTAAATGGAAATTTTGAGATAAAATATGATTTGTGGCTTGTACGAAATATTTGAAGGAGTCATATGCGTTTAAGATAAGAGTTGCAGAGATGAGAATGTTAAGGTGGATGAGTGGCCATACTAAACTAGATAAAGTCCGTAATGAGAGTATTAGAGAAAAGGTAGGAGTGGTACCAATTGAGGATAACTTGAGAGAAGGGAGATTGAGGTAGTTTGGTCATGTGAAGCGTAGACATATGGAGGCTCCAGTTAGACAAGTAGAGCACATTAGATTAGAGATTAGATAGAAAAAAAGGGGTAGACCTAAATTAACTTGGAGGAGAGTAGTACAACATGACTTAGAAGCATTACAAATTTCTGAGGATTTAACCCAAAATCGTTTAGAGTGGAGAAAGCGAATCCATATAGTCAACCCCAAATTTTTGGGATAAAGGCTTAGTTGAGTTAAGTTGAGTTGAGTTAATTGAGTTGGGTTGGTGATTTGGAATTGTTTTGATTCATACTTGGCATGACAATATTACTATGTTCCTCCTCCATTTATGGGGTGAGTAAGACTATATTCCTCCCTCTTTGACTTGTCAGTCTGAGGTAAGTATGGATGAGCACTCATTATCTAGCCAGCTACCTCCCTCATTGATTTCGATTATTGGGGTGAGTATGTCTTGTCATGGTGTACAACACGGCATGTTTGAAAAATTTGTGTCATGACCTAAATTGTGTTATTGATTGGCAACACTGTATTATTCAATTGTTTGATCAAATTTGTGTTATGTGAGCTTTGAAAAATTATGAATTGTTTGAATTGTAAATTGTCAATAAAAGTTTTATGTACTACATTTTAAATTGTTATTATGCATCACTAAGTAAATTTTACTCAGCGATAGCTTTTTCATTACTGTCGCAAGTAGACAGATGGACAGAGCAGCAGAGTAGGCTGCTTGTGCTACATTTTGAGATTTCACCGGGTATATTGAGTATACCATATTTTTGTAATTTTTGTTTTAATATATGTACAATGTATGTATATATTGTACTGGTCTTGAGTACTTGTAAACTAAAATTGTAAATTATTTTGGCCTGTAAAAATATTGTGACATAATTCTCTTATCTCAGCTTTCGAAAACACTAGAAAATTGATGTTGAGTTGAGTTGACAAATGTTGAGAAATTTATTGTGTTGAACTATTATTAGAGTTTGGGATTGAAAAAATATATTGGAAGTGCTTTTAAAGAACTGTTTTCTTCAAAATACAGATAGCACTCTGCCGAAATTTTTATAAAATTTGTGGCTATTTCAGACCTAATATGTGATTTAACTTCGATAAAAAAATTTTAACACCTGTCAAAAGTGCTCACCACTGTAAAAAGAAATAAGAAAAGGTTTAAAATCCCTTGTAGTGTATTTAATGGGTTATCAGTAGACGAAGTTTGGTAATTCATTAGGTATACTACGGGATCATGTTATGTCTTACAGAGGGGTAAGGTGTGACACAGTGAACCAGTCTTGGTAAATTAACCATGTCTAGAGTTACAAAACTCTAAATTGAGCAATTCAAAAAGGAAATTAAAGTTAACACACAAAGGAATAACTTTTGTGAAGAAAGTTAGCCTAAATTATTACTGTAGATTAATCTAATGTAACAGTAAACTCAAGGTGCAATTTCTAAAAATTTTGAAATACTCCTAAAATGACTTGAATTATGGTTGGCAATTAATGCCAATAGCTTAATGAACTAAAATGTGGGGTGAATATGAATTTGGGGCTTATGTCCCTATTATGAAGGACATAACCAAGATTGAACATAAATAGTGCAATGAATCATAAATGCAACGACATAATGTAAAGAACAAATGCTTAAGGTATTAATGTGCCCATGTATGCCTAGTCTTTGTGATTGGTTTGGATAGGTTGGCATGCCAATAGGGCTCTGATTTGCAGTACTACTTATGGCTCTATGCCATTCTGTGATTTATGACTTTTAATTCCATTTTGTGATTTATGGCTTATAGCCATTCCGTTGTTTTTCTGATACACATGGCTTTATGCCCGATTGTTGCTATGGCTCTTTAGCCATTCTGTTGCACACCTGGCAAACACTATGTGACCGATGGTGTGACGCCCCAAGGTACTTGATACCCAGTGCTAGATTACCCATTTATCCAGTCCAGTTAATCTGTATAGGTTACTTAGGCATTAAAATAAGTCTTAAAAATTCAATAATAAATAATAAATAGAAAAACCAATAAATTAAGTATATTACAAATAGTTATAAAAAAAATACATCCTGTGTGGCATAATGACGATTTCTTATTTTCTAATTATTTAGTTTATTTTTACATTATTATTGCACCAATAAGCGTTATGCATAGCGCATTACTTTTTGCTACGCGTAGGTACTGGAGAGAAGGATAAGGCCCAGTAGGCGACTGACTAGGATTACCTGGAGATCAGATTGCATTGTGTCAGCTGTGTCACCTCACTGCAATGCATTGGTAGGGTCCATCTAGCTGATGTATTTTGTTTTTGACCATTGTAATTAATTATTAAGCATGCAATGTATATTAAAAAGTGGTATTCATTTGTACATTATTGTAAATTAATGAAGTTTGAAATTTCATATATGAACTATGTATGATTGGAAATGAGATGAAATTTCGTACGGATCCATATGAGTGGAAATGATTGATGATTTGAAATTTGAGAATATTGATGAAATGATGATGGAAATGAATTTTTGATTTGAATGGGAAAATGAGAATGAGAATATATATATAAGATTGTTTTCAAACAGGTGGTCATTTGTCAAAATGTTAATAATTTAGGGGAAACTTCATCAGTTTCTCCATTTGAACTATTGAATTTAAAATAACAAAATGGAATATAATTACCAAGAAATGTAGTAAGATAAGAATAGGTGCTCTGGCACAGGATGTGGCACATCTTGCTCGGCTACATTGTAGGTCGAGTAAGGGGTGTTACATTTAATGGTATCAGAGCACGGTTTAGGCGTTTCTAGACCTAGATAGAGTGCATACTATGCATTGCAATTGTAAGAGTTGAGCTGACACTGATGCAGATCTATTTCTCTGTTTGTCATTGGTTAAGGTGTGGACTCAGAGTCCCAGAGAGCAATAGAGGAGGAGGTGGAGAGTCATGCTCCACCCATGGCTGATGCTGGAGACATGGGAGGTCCTGCTTCACCAGTGGCGAAGGGGCTTGCACAACTCCAACAGGCCTTGTTTGAGCAGATGACAACATTCTTCAGACAGATGATAGGGGCTATTCCACCACCATAGCTGTAACACCCGTATTTGCATAGCTTATTATATTTCACTGTTCCGGTAATCGGTATCAGTCCAAACAATTAAGGGGATTAGAACCACATCTAAAACACATAGATAAGCCCTGAATGCAAATAATTAGTAATTACCAAATAGTTAAGTATAAAGAAGAAAAACAAAGCATAAAAGTTAAATGAGCCGGGAGTCACAGCGATGGGTGACTTTATCGGGAAATGACTACGAGGTCAGTCTAAACTCAAACTTCGAACCGAAAAATGTGACGTTGTGGTCCTTAGGACTATTGCGAACACAGTGGAAAAGAGAAAATCACGAAAAAGATTTGTTAAGCAGGTCAAATAATTAGTTCAGAGATCCAGAAGAAATATTAAATTACTTGTAAACCGGATCGAACTGGCGAGGGACAATTTGGTCAATTCACCCCTAGAGCTGACTCTGACCCAACTGTCAAATAAAATTGGAGAAAAGAAAATTTCAGAATCGGGAATTAAATTAAAGAACTAATGGAAAAATAAATGCAAAAGAATAAAAAAAGAAAGAAAAAAGTTTATTTACATCATGCATAACATAAGCATGATGCAATAAATCTAATATTTAAAAAAATTGAAATTTTGAGGATAAATCCTAATAATTAAAAGACAAAAATAAAAAGAAAAAAAATTGGTTTCTTCTTCCTCATATCAGCCGCCCCATCTCTCTCATTTCTCTCTCCCAAACTCCATTAAAGCTCCACTTTGAGCTTGAGAAACCATAACTCCAATCACTAAATTCATGAATTCCTCCATTAAATCTTGTCTTTGCACCTTGCTAAGCAACTTAGGAGTAAAAAGAAGAAAGGAATCAAAGATTTGAGAAGAAGAAATTTTGTCTAAACAAGGTTAGTAATCTAAACTTGGAAATTGTAGTTAAATGTTTATGTTCTAATTTAATAAACTTAGAAATTGTGTAAAATCAAACAAAAACTATCCTTGGGGCACCAAATAAGAATTTTGGCCAGCTAGGGTTAGGGTTTGAAATGAATGAGTTTGAGATGTTTGAATGGTTATTTGAGGTGAATTAGGTGTATAGATCATGAATATACACTTTAAATTACATTAGAGTTAAAATTTATGTAATTAGGGTTTTGAGCTTGTGAAAAATTAGAGAAAAAGTTGAGAATTAGTCAATTGAGGTAGTTGACATTATTTGAGTTGAGAAATGGTCAATTTTGACCATTTGTGGTGTGTATGAATTGTTAGAAACAAGTTTCAATTCGGATAGGTTAAGGTCAGTCTGTAGGGAGCTTGACCTGGGTCCCTTTGAGGGACCAAAACTGAAAATTTACCAACCCAATTGATGTGAGGCCAATTGAGAATGAAACAAGACACAAAATGGACCATTTTTCATTTAGCAATCATGCCCAGAAAGTGACCATAACTTAATGAACAATTAGGCCAAATTCGAAATTGGGCACACTGCCCTGTATAAAAATGATAAAATGAACAATTATTACGTAAATGACCATAACAGGGTCTAGGAAGGTCCAAATGAACTGAATTTTAACGATAGAAAGCTGAGACATAGCCCTACAACTTTCATGAAGAAAATAAACCCAAATTGTGAACATAACCTGTCCAAAAACTCACCTGTAGTCAATATATAAAAATTGCCAAAATCCAGGAAATGCCCAGAATTCTGGGTAACACCAAATCTGGTCAGCTATGTTCAAATGGCCATAACTAAGGCTACAAAACTCCAAATGGAGTGATTCAAAAAGGGAAATAAAGTTAAGACAATAAGGAACAACTTCTATGCGGAAAACTTAGCCAAATTTCAACAATAACTTAACCAATGGAACAGTATAAAATAGGGCACCAAATCTGAAATTTTGGAAGTTTTACCTAAGAAACTTAAAGTTTGAGAAAACAACCAAAACTAACAAATTAGGTAACCAAAATATGGTATGTGGGTGAAATTAAAATCCCTATACCTATTAAGCATGAGAAAGTCAATAATTTGACTTAAATAGTGTCATAAATAGTAACCCTGAAATACAAATTTTAAAGAACGTCAAGTTAAGTATATTAAAGCTAGATATAAATAGATTTGAATTTATTTTTGGACTTATGATAAATTATGACACTAACACTTTGAAATTGTGTGTTTCAGTCGAAAAGAATACCGGGAAAGAACCCGAGGCATCGAGTCAAGACTAAGAGGTGACTCGCATAAGGTTTGTGCACAACATAAATATCCTTTAAAATTCCTTTGCAAAGTGCATGAAATGATTTGTGGTTTACTTATATTGCAAAATGATGATTGAAATGTACACTATGCTTTTGATCTAAATTGTTGGAAACTTGATGATATGTGATTTAATTGTCAGTAAATGTTTGATAAATTGTTAAGATAGTTTTGAAATCACAGTGTCATGACCATATATTTGAATACCTCACTAGCATGACTAGTGGGAGGAAATAGTTTTGAATTTTGATTCCCTCTCTGGCTGAAGTGTGGCGGTGTGTACCAGTAGAGGAAGAAATTTGAATGGGTACCCATAGATTGAGCTAGCTAGCATTGTGCTTTCTTATAAGCCTCTGGCTATTAAGATGAGTATTGTTTTGAATGTCATGATATAACTGTGTGTTTTTATGAAATTGTTTTGAGATTTCCTAAATGAAATTGTTTGGACTAAAAGCTTATAAATTATGTTTTGTATCTGTCTTTCATTTTCAGTACTGTATTTGAATAAATGTGATTTGGATTATGCATAAAATGTTATTTTAGTATGTTGTGCACCACTGAGTCATAGTACTCAATGATGGCTTTTATTGCTATCGCAGATATAGAGACTAGAGGAGTAGCTGAGTGAGCTACTGAGGATCTTGGAGCCACATCCCTGAAGTTTTGTCGGGTATATTTTATACCCTGATGGTAATATTTATTTTAATGTATGTAAATATATGTACATGTATAAACTGGTCATGAGCAGTTGTATAGATTTTGTAATAATATTAGTTTGAATTTTCTAATGTAAATTGTTTTTATTTTAATGAAAAATTAATGGAATTATTGAGTATTATTTTTTATGACAATTAAATGGAGAATTGTTTGGAATTTTGGAGTTTGGGAAAATTGTGTTGATTGTGTTATAGTAGTGATAGATTTTGATGAAAAGAATTATAGGAAGTGTTTTTATAGGATGTTGAAGAACTGTTTTCTTAAAATACAGACGGCACTCTGCCGAAATTTTTCCAAAAATTTACAGACAAATAAAAATAGAGAAAATTTTTTACTAGCTTTTAAACTTCTATTAAATGTAAGAATATCAACCCTTCTAAAGAGTAAGAAAATGGTTTTAAAATCCCTTGTAGAGTACTTAATGAGTTATCGGTAGGTGAAGTTCAGTAGTTCATTAGGTATTCTACGGGATCATGTTATGCCTTACAGAGGGGTAAGGTGTGACATATTTTAGTGGTATCAGAGCGAATTTTTTTGAAATATGTTTTGATTTGTGAATTTGTGTCTTTTCTTTGATAAGTACAACTATTCAATGTCCTTATTTATTACATACAGTGCATTACATCATAAATATAAACTAACGGAGGGAAATGTCCTTGTGTTATTTGTTCAGGAGATATCCTAACTCCAGACTAAAATGGAAGAAGAGGATCGCTCTGTTGAGCTGTCGGTAGAGGCTGAGGCACAAGGGGAAGCACTAGTTCTGCAAAATATTAGTGGGTCAGTGGCACTGGCCCCACAAATGCTGCAGTTTCCTACACAATTCGTCCAGTAGATGGCTGCAATGTTTCAACAGATGGCTGGGGTTATGCCTACTCAAGCTCCACCCTAGACTTCTGTGGTGCTACCTCAAGCTCCAATCAGACAATATGACAAGCTATTGAAATATGGGGTGACAGAATTTAAGGATACAGTAGACCCTTTAGAGGCAGAGCAGTGGCTAGAGAGGATGGACTGAGTGTTCAAGAAACTGCACTACTCAGATGAGCTGAAATTTGAGTATTCGGTATCTTTGCTACAAGGGGATGCGTATGATTGGTGGAAGACTATCCCCCACAGTTTGGCAGAATTACCAGTATTAGCCTGTGATGACTTCATCAGAGAGTTCAGACAGAAATACATCCTAGATGCATATGTAGACAAAAAAATTGCAAGAATTTCTAAGTCTGAAGCAAGGCAGCAGATCTGTGGTAGAGTATGAAAGTGAGTTCTCCCGCTTAAGCCACTTTGTTGGGAGTCTCCTGTCTACTAGAAAAGAAAGGTGCAAGAGATTTGAGGCCAGTTTGAAGCCCAGTCTGAGAATGCAAGTAGTGGGATTCAGACACAGTAACTTCTCTGAGCTCATCTCTCAAGCACTTAAGTTAGAAAGGATTGAATTAGAAGCGACACCAGCGAAAGAGAAATCAGAGAAGACAGAGAGAAAGATAAAGGGGAAAAATCAGTAGAGCAAAGTCCCAGTGGTGCATCTAGAAAGAAGAAAAAAATTGGGGGACCAAGCAGAGGTAGAGGTGGAAGGTTTGGAAGGGGTAGATTCTCTGGACAGAGACACCCTTGGTCTGGTCAGCAGTCGACTAGGGGTTCATATCCTCCCTGCCCCTGTGAGACATGTGGCAAGACTCATGGGGGAGAATGCTATTGGGCAATAGGAGCTTTCTTTAACTGTGGAGGTATGGGTCATCTTGCTAAGGACTGCACCTGTGCCCATAGATTTGGGCCAGCTCCTACTACTGTTGAGGGATCTATTCAGAGTTCTACTTCCAGAGGTTCACAATCGGTTAGCAGAGGAAGAGGCAGAGGTAGAGGCAATGCTTCTGGCAGTCAGGGTACCATTAGCCAGTCAGTACAAGGGAGTGCACCAGCTAGGGTTTAGATGATGAGACAGCGAGAAGAGGTTGAGACTTCTGATGTGGTAGCCAGTACATTCTCTATCTCTGATCAAGATGTATTTGTACTGTTTGATCCAAGTTCAACCCACTAATATGTTAGTGCTAGCATAGTTAGTTCCCTTGTGGTTCCATGTGCCAAAATGGATTTTGAAGTGCTAGTAACTAGTCCATTAGGACAAGAGGTCTGGTTTAATAGAATGTATAGAGATTGTCCTTTGGTGATCCAAGGACATGTTTTTCTATTAGATTTGATCAAAATGCCCTTCAGAGATTATGATATCACCTTGGGCATGGATTGGTTAGCCAGGTATCACGCTATGATTGACTGTAGACTGATGTTTCACTATTTTGCAATCACCGTAAGTGCATGTATCGCTAACAAGTAATAAAGTGATAAGTAGAGTATCTTTCCCATGAGGAATTTTGTTTAACAAGTACCAATCTATACATAAATCTTGACTGTCTAGGCTATCAAATACTTAGGGAATGAAGTTTGTTAACTTAAAACACTAAAATGGTAAACTTAAAATGAAATGATTTATTTGAAGCAATTATGGAATTAAGATTTCACACTTGAATCTTACTAGGGATGTTATCTCGTTTATTCACTAAATTAAGGATCATTTTCCTTGATAGAAATCAGTCCTAAGTTATCCTAAATCCTCTCTCAAGGCATCTAGGGTGTATTCTAATTAACTCGAACCCTACTTTCGTGGTGATCAAATTAATTAAAATCCTTTAAGACCTTTGACCAGTTTTTAGGTTTCACAAAGGTATCAGCCTATGTATAGGTCAGAATTCCTAGGTTTAAGATCTTGATTTTCTAATGTTAATCTTCACTTTTCAGTCCTTCAATTAACATCTACAATCATAACTAAGTGGGTACTAACACATAGCATGCATTAAGATCACAAGAACTTAAATTAAGAAATGAATCTCAAATCCAATAAGTAAAACTCAGTGTTCATCCATAATAATAATTACAAGAGCTTCTCTCCCAAATCCAAAATAAGAAAACTACTCACTCATGGTGAGTTCAGCAAATGTCATGATAAAAAGTAAAAACAATAAAAAGAGAGTTATGCAAAATAAATAAAATAATAAAAATCTGTCTAAGGAGATGAAACGAAGGAACCAAAGAGAGTTTGTAGCTTTGATCTTGTGGAGCTTCACCTAGAAAACTTATTTTGGTACTGATGTAGAGCCCGACAACAGCAACCTTTAGCAGCAGTTCCGATGATAGTGACCGACCTCTCTTCCTGATGTTTTCTTTTCCATTTATATTGGTTACTCTAGGGTTAGGTCATTTTGAGTCCAAAAGGCTTTAGGAGTCTCGATTGAATCAGAAAATAGTAGGAGAATTCGAGTTGTGAAACTAGCTGCAGCATAGTATACAGCCCGTGTGTCACTACATGGGTCCCGTAATGTAAGGCCGTGTAACTTGCTGGAGGAGAATTGTGAAATCTTGTTTTGGCAAAGAAAGTTTGTAACATCCTCACTTTAGCTAGACCGTACAGTTTACTGTTCCGGTGACCAATGTCAGTCCGGGCAGCTAGAATGTTTGAAATTATAAATAGACTAGAGTGAGGAGTTATTAAGTAACTAAATAATGCTCATAAAAATCAAAGAAAAATTTTAGAAACCAAATACGCTAAGGTTAAACGAGCCGAAACACCAGGGATGGGTAACCCGAAAGGGAAGTGATGGTGAAGGCCGTTAGCAGCCCTAGACCAGGGGAAAAAATTATAAAATAATTTTTGAGACTCCAAAGAAGGGTAATTGAGGTTCTTATGGCATTAGAATGCCAAGAAAATACTTAGAAAAATTTTTCTATCGGTACACACAATTTTGGCTCGGTAAGCCAAACGAGGGCATTTTGATCATTTCGTCTTCAGAGATGATTTTTGACCAACTTGTCCATTTATGTAAATGAATTATATGACATAAAATATGAATAAATGTTAAAAAATTAATTGAAATTAAATAGACAAGAAATGGTGAGAAATTGAAAGAAAATGGAATAATGAGATCATAATGATGTCATTAAAATTCTCCCAACCAATCAAAACTTGACACATGGCATAATCTTATTTAAAAGAGGCTAAATGGGCAGAAAATGAAAAAAAATCAGAAGACCTTCTCCTTTCTTCTTCTTGGCGTCACCACCTCCTCCATAGCTAACCAAAACCAAGCTTTTCAAAGCTTGATTCCACCACTTTCTACCCAACAAAACCCTAACCTAGCAACACAAAAAAGTGTTCTTACACCTTGGCAAGTCTTTTGGGAGCAAAAAGGAAAGGAAAGGAGGAACCCTAGCAAGTGAGAAATCTCATTCCATAAGAGGTTAGTGACCAAAACCTTAAATTTCAATTCAATTTCAGGTTTAAGCACTATATTGGTGATTAAATGACAAAGAAAGTTGATGAAAGACATTGGTTAGGGTTTGATGGTGTTGAATTTAATGAAGTTAAAAGGGTATTAGGGCTGCCCACAATATGTATTTGCTAAGTAGATTGATGAAATAAAGTGAAAATGCATGATTTTGAAATTATTGAGTTAGGGTTTGGTTTGAAGAATGAGATTTGATCTTGTGATGATGGAAGTAGGTTTTAATGGTCAATTAGTGACCATTAGGTTTGGTTTGAACCAGAAATGAAGTGAATTGGGTTGTGGGATTTGAGGTTGGAGTGGCTGCCTTGTGTAACCTGCTGGTTTGGCTATGAGTCCAGCCTGTTTGGACAGCCATAACTTGAATTGTAGAGGTTCAATTGGTGTTTGGCCAATTGGAAATGAAACTAGACACATAATGGCACAACTTTGATGAAGAAACCATGCCCAGAAAACCAAACCAACTTGACCAAAAGTTTGCCCTAATCCGGGTGACCTGCAATCTGCCTGGGCAAAATGACCAAATGAACAGTATTTGGTCATTTGGTCATAACTCAATGTAGAAAGGTCCAATTGACCTGAAATTTTACCAGAAACAAGGTGACATATAGACCAACAACTTTCATGAAGAAACCTGACCCAAATTATGACCATAACCTAGTCAAATTGCCAACCAAACTTGAGTCACCAAATCTGGCAGAACCAGTTTTGCCCAGAAATTTGGAATCTGTCCAATCCGGCCAGTTATGGTATTTAGGCCATAACTTGAGCTAAAAAACTCCAAATGGAGTGATTCAAAAAAAGAAATTCATCTAAACAAAATAAGGAACAACTTTCATGTTGATCACTTTTCCAAATTTCCAATCCAAATATGACTAATAGAACAGTAAAGACAAAGCATGAAAACTGAAATTTTTGTCTAATTATCATTAAGCTTAGAGATGGTATTGGCAACCAATACCAACAAGTTTTAAATGCAAAATGTGGTTTATTGATGATAATTAAACTAATTTACCTATTATCAATGCAAAAGTCAACATTTTGGTTGACTAGTGAAATGAATAGTAGTCATAAAAATTTCAATTTCAAAGAATTACACAAATAAAAAGTGTTAAATGCCCTAGTAGGCCTAATGTGATTGGTTGGATAGTTTGGCATGCCAATAGGGTTCTGTTAGCAGTACTGCATATGGCTTCATGCCATTCTGTATTTCATGGCTTCCCATGCCATTCTGTGACATAATAGCCTTTGGCTATGATATTGAGTTGTTATACTTGGGTTTAATCCCCGATAATTATTACAGCTTATTAGCCGCTCATTAATCGGGAGACACAATGTGACCGATGGTGTGATGGTCCAAGGTACTTAGTACCCAGTGCCAGTTTACCCGTTTATCCAGTCCAGTTGACTAAGTTAGGTTACTCAGGCAATGTTAATAAATCTTACCTAACTTAAATCGAATAACACTGCAATAAATATCAGAAACTAAGTCTACCCAGAAATGTAAACATACATTCTGCATAATTTATTTTATTTTATTTTATATTGTCACCAGTAAGTAGAATTGCTTAGCGTGTCACTTTTGCCACGCGCAGGTACTGGAGACACAGCTGGGGAGTCCAGCAGGCCGCACACTGGGTGAGCCTTCATATCTGTACTCAGAGTTCAGAGTCACCTCACATTGCAGTGCATTTGGTAGGACATTAGGCCATCTGGGATATTTTGATATTTTGATATTTTGTATTTTGTAAACTTTTGTTATGTACATTATAAACTCATGTAATCATATTTTTGCTGTAATTATCTATGAACTGTGTTCAGAAAAAAATATGAGTATTTCTCATTGAGTTTGGTATGATATGAGATGAATGTAAATTTTGAGATATTGAAGTGAATTGAGAATATATTGGAGGTTGACTAAGAATAATATGATGATATTATTGGAAGTGTTTTTAAACAGGTTCAGAAGAACTGTTTTCTAATTTATAGCCGGCACTCTGCCGGATTTTCTATAAAATTTGCGGAAAAATTTAGATTTATCAAAAAATTGTAAATAAATGAATAAAAAGGGATTAATTGAAATTGAAACATGAATTGATGTTCCGACACACTGAGTGACATAACTTGCTCGGCTACACTGTAGACGAGTAAGGGGTGTCACAAAGTTACACGGGTCTGTGCCAACTACACGGGCCGTGTACAATTTTTCCCATAAGGTTCTTCAAGCTTGCTCCCAACAGAGACTTACACGGGTCCCTGCAGTGGGTCTACTTACACGACCCGTGTACTTGTGTTTCTCATCGATTCTCTTGGCTTTCTTCTGGCAGAGAGTTACACGGGTCTGGGGCTTGGTTTACACAACCCATGTACTTTGTATCAGCAGCACTTCTTTCTCTTTTTACCTCTCCAAGCTTTCCTTTGCACTCCCATTCTTTAGGGCTTCACCCAAACACCTGAAATAATGCAGAAAACATGGAATTAATGGCTTGGCAATAGAATTTACAAAAACTAATGAAATCAACTACTATGCATGAAAATACTTGCCTAAATGCTATGAATTAGAATACAAATGTGCTTAAAAACATCTATACAATTCAAGTGTATCAAATACCCCCAAACACAAGCTTTTATTTGTCCTCAAGCAAAACAAAACTCTGTTTTAAAGCTCATTTCAGGGGATATTTAGGAATACAACCATCAATTTAATAAGCATAGAATTGAACTCCTCCAACCTTCATACCAACTCCCCTTTTCAAGGCATAAGGGTTCTAATAGTTGCCTATTTAGAATTTTCACCTTCTTTCATGGTATTTCGACTAATTATTCCTCTTTACAAGACCATTAATAAGCTACAAATACCCTGTTTTATCAGGATAGAATTTAGAAACACAAACTCCCCCAAATTTGCCTCTTTTGGGAGCAATTGTGGAGAAGTAATTCAATTCTAACTCCATAGGCATATCTCAATTCTCTATCTCCACTAATATAGCATGTACTTTTCAAAAGATCAAAAGGTCATCAAAAGGGTTGTAATGGGGCTAAGGGATTATGACTTGGTTACCAATGAAAGTTCTTTACAGAATGCAAATATGAGGATAGCGTGTATGCATAAGATACTGACTTTGTATGGAGAGGAAGGGCTTTTGGCTTTTTATAGTGCTAAGCATGTAACGCCCCTATGTTCAGTAGTGCATTCTACTGTTCCGATGACCAGTGTCGGTCCAGACAGCTAGAATGCCTAGAGCTACATTTAATTGTTAGTGAGGAGACATAAAATAATGAAATATAAGAAAAAAAATACAAGAAAAACAAAGGAAAAATAATAACAATAAAATGAAACTAAGTTAAACGAGCCAGCACCGTAGCGATTGGTGACTGCACGAGGAAGTTAAGGCGCAGGCAATAGCCGACCCCAGGACTACAGGGAACCCTCAAAATTTAGTTTTGAGACATAATTAAAGACTTATTGAAGTATAAATATCATTAAAAATATCAAATAAAAATTAATTAATTAGTACAAAGAAAAATGAGAAATCGAGAAAATGACAAAACTCGGTGTTACTGAAAAATCAGGAATGCTACCCGAATAGGGGCATTGTGGTCATTTGACATCCCGAGTTGCCTTTTGAACTAAATGTCCATTAAAAATAAATGATATTACACTTGAAAAATGTCAGGAAAAATTAAAATGGTGGTACACAATCTAAATAGTAAAAGTTATGAGGAAAATGTGGGAAATTGGAAACTTTTGATTAATTAATACTTAAACCATACTTAGTGCTCCACTAAGTGAAGTTAATGGACATATAATATAGTATATTGGGACAAAAAATCTGTCATCTTCAACCTCCCAAACAAACCAGCCGAAAATCCTCCCAAGCTTTCATCCATGGACACCCAATTCCTAAGCTCAAATCTCCATGATCAAGCCATGCTTTCCACAACTTGTCTCAATTAAAGTTTAACCCCACCTTGCAATCAAGAATTTGATAGTAATTTTAAGAGGAATAGGTGAAGTTTGGTCAAGCTCACATGGGCTAAGTATCCATTTCTTCAACTTTTCTTTGTTAAAGTTTGTGTGGGTGTTGAGATAAGTTGATATATGGAAGAAAAGTTTAAGTTTGGTAAGTTAGGGTGCCGCTCCATTTTGGCAGCCATGGAAGTTTAATATGTAACTTGTTTTCTTCATGTAATTGGTGATTTGGGGTGTTGATTTAAATGTTTAATTGTATTGAAGTTGAATTCCATGTATAAAGTTTGATTTGTAAGCTTGGAAAGTGAAAATAGAAGTTGATGTGTATGTGTAATTTTTGGGCAGCCTCAAAATGGAAATTGGTAAGGTTCAAATTCATGAAATGTTGTTGAAATATTGTACAAAATAATGGTAGCATATATGTGTGTGGAATAGTAGTGATAGGTATGTAATTTGATGATGGAAGTTTGTGTGATAATTAGAAGTATTTATGTGTATATATTATTGGGATTGAACTTTGTGAATGGTGATTGCATTTGGTGTATTTGAAGTGGCTATATTTTGTCCAAGTTGACCTATATTGTAGAGAATGGAATGGTTTTGGTTAGTGCCAAATGCAGAATGGTATGGGAAGTGAAAATGTAATTGGTAAACATGTGTTTGGTTTAGTGTTTGAAAAGCATATAGAGGGCAGTGTGCAAATGGACCTATAACCCTAAGTTTGTGGCACTAATTGGCATGAGGACAATTGAAGGTGAAACTAGGCACAAAATGTGCCAACTTTCATGAAGGAAGCCTACCTAAATTCTGCCTAGAAGGTGACTTGAAAAATGACCAAATTTGGATTAGTGACTTGAAAGCCTGGAAATTAACCATTTAGTCAGCAGTTAGTTTTTTTTACCATAACTTACTCAAAACAGGTCCAAATGACTTGAAATTTTTACCATGAATAGTTTAGATATAGATTGACAATTCTTATGAAGACACCAAAGACCAGAAATGGCCAGAATTGAGCCAAATAGCTTGAACAAATTCAAGTACCAAAACTAGTCGAACCAAAAGTGACCTAAAAATGACCTAAGCCTACCATTTTAGTGCATTATGTCTAGCATTGGTAAATTGACCATATCTTGGTCGACAAAACACATAATGACCTAAAATTTTACCCTGCGTGCAATAAGACGTAGACCTACAAGTTTGTAGTTTGGACCGAAACCCGAAAATTGAGGGAACTAGGTCATCCGGCTAGGTCAAAATAGTGTACCGAAATCCGGTAAATTGCAATAAAATGCAATACACTTGAAAATGAATTTGGTAACATATACCAACACGAAGGGGCTATAAAATGTGACATATTGATAACATTAGAATTATCTCACTTAGAGTGCATCAAGGGTAAACATTATCAGTTGACTAATGAAATGAATTGAAGGGAATAGTACCAAGAAAATTTAGATATTGGATTTTATGGTTGGAAACAAATTTATTGTGTACTGAAACACCTTAAATTGTGTGTTTCAGTTGAAAAGGATATTGGGAAGCATAAGGAACATTGAGTCAAGGCCGAGGAGCGACTCAAATCAGGTTTGTGTACAACTAGTTTTTAACTGATTTTGTTCTGAATATTTCATATGATTAAATGACATATTTTTCTTATGTATTATGTTTAACAAGCATTGGATTTAATTCAATGATTATTGAAATTGTTATAGTATGAATGAATTTAGCTTTGTGAAATGGTATTTCCACAAGTATTAAGCATTGTTGTGAATTGAATAAATTATGTTTTGGAAAATTGTGATAGAACATGTTTTGAATTGTGATGGGCAATTTGCATGGAAAAATGCAAATTTATGATTTGAATTGTGATGAGCATAAAAATTATTGGATATTGGAATTGACTTTGAATCGAATTGTATTGTGATTTATGCTCACTAAAAGGATTGTGATATTGTTTTATATCTCACTATAGATGCTTGACTAGGTTATTACCCGTCTCTCTCATTTGTAGAGAAGACAATGGAATTAGTTGTGTTTTGATTACCATGGTACGTGCATAGGCTTAGATTCTCCTCTTATTAGAGGTTAGATCTAAGTTTTATGTTATGACCCTTTCGGAAGATTCATTATTGTGATGTGTACTGTGCACGATGATTCGACCTCCCCGACCATAGGGAGTTAGAATCTAATTCGACCTCCCCGACCATAGGGAGTTAGAATCACCCCGAAGATGGCCCTTTCGGATTAGTCTTGCATAGTTAGTGAAATAAAGAATGGTTTTTGAGATAAAGAATGGTTTTGAGATAAAGAATGGTTTTTGAGATAAAGAATGGTTTTTGAATAGTAAAGAATTGTGATTTCAATTATGATTTATGTATAATTGATTTTGTTGGAATTACCTTAAATGTTTAGTTGTGATTTGATAAATTGAAATTCGTGATCAAAGTCATTTTATACAAATGATTTATATTACTGACAATGAATATTTTGAGTTTTGGAATTTGATGAGTATTCAGATTTCCAAAGTATTTACTGTAAATTTTGTCAATGTATATTGTACTATGTTTTAAATTATAGTTGTGCACCACTGAGTTCACCACTCAGCGATAGCTTTGTATGCTGTCGCAGGTGAAAAGAGCATAGAGCAGTTGAGTAAGCTTATTTGAAGAGACATTTAGATCAGCTCCAGGTATATCATAGGTATACCCATGTACATAGGTTTTGATGTATGCATGTAATAATATGCATGTAAATTATTTGAGTAGTTATATAAAAACTCTTGTAAAATATTTTGGTGTATAATTAAATGTAAATTATTGTAAATGAAAATTTAAGATTTCATTTACCTGAATAATTTTGTAATATTAATGTTGAGTCTTGTAATCAATGAAATGTTCTTTATAATGAGATTGGTTTGAAAGTGAATTGATTTGATTATTGAGATTTGAATTGTGAGTTGAAATGAAGTTATTGGAGTTGCATTTGAGAAAACATATTGGGAGTGTTTTCCTTTTTAGGTTTGAAGAACTATTTTCTCAAAACACAGCCAGCACTTTGCTGAAATTTTGAAAAAAATTTTATAACACTAGATTTTAATCGATGATTTAAATTTCACGAAAATTATTTTAAAATCCCTTGTAGTATATCTAATGGTTTATCGGTAGGCGAAGTATGGTAATTCATTAGGTGTACTACGGGATCATATTACATCTTATGGGGAAGTAAGGTGTGACATGTTTTGTGGTATCAGAGCAATGGTTTTAAAGTAACTTTGAAACTGTGAATTTGAAATCTTTTTGTCGGTAACTACAACTGCTCAAATGTTTGATACATATAGTACATTTACATCATAAATATGAACTAATGGAGAGAAATCTCCTTGTGTTAGTTGTACAGGAATAGAAAATCCTGTGAAAAGATATGGAAGAGAAGAATGAGACAATAGAACAATCTGTGATAGCAGAAGTACAAGTTGAGGTCCCAGCTCCACAAAGTGTCGAAGGCCCGACTGTACTAATTTTACCAATATAAATTACTGCACAAATGGCCCAGCAAATGGCCACTTTCTTTCAATAAATGGTTGATACTCTGTCAGCTCAAGCTCTAGCTCAAGCACAAACCCAACACCTACAAGGGCAGTGTGAAATAGAGAAGAGGGAGAAACCTATGGGTCAGAGCTCGAACAGTAATTTGGGGAACAGAAAAGAATTTGAGAAACCTCGAGCTCAGGGATATGATAGAAGCGGATCATCAGGGCAGAGAACACCAAGATCTAGTTGTCAAACAACCAGAAGTTCCTATTATGCCCGTTTCTGCCATGTTTGTGGTAAGCTACATGGAGGTATTTGTCGTAAGGCCTCTGGAGCCTACTACAATTATGGAAAGCTTGGACACTTTGTTAGAAATTATACTAGAGTGCCTTGATTTGCTCTCGAAAGTTCACAGACAGTCAGTAGAGGTCAAGATAGAAATAGAGTTAGTACTCCTCACAACCATAACACAGTGAATCAACCGAACATAGTAGCGCATCAGTTAGAGCGTCCACTATGTGCCAAGGGGAAAGAACAGAAACTTTGGATGTAGCTGCTGGTAAGTTCTTAATTTTTGAAAGATATAATTATTTATTTTTGTTTGATCCTAGCACTACTTAGTTGTATGTTAGTATTAGAACTATATGTTCTGTTGTTATTCCTTCACATGGAAATAAATTTTGATGCAGTAGTGATTAGTCCTTTAAGATAAGGAATGTAATAATAAGTGAAATTAGTTCTAGAAGAGTTTATTAGCAAAAAGTATTTTCTAACACACCATAAATTATAAAGCTAAATGGCAAGCCTACTTAATATAAGGCAAGAGGACGTAAAAGTAAGTTACAGTAATAAAATTGCTCTAGATGAGGGCAAAGATGTAACTGTTAGTAATTGTTAATGGATATTGTAATCAGAATAAGACTCGAATATCAGTAAATTCGAAAAGGATAAAATATAGGAAAATTTGATCTATTGGGATGTATCGTAGTAACTATGCAATATTCTTGATATTTATACTGTAAGCTACAGATTACAGTACTGACTTGAGATTATTGTGTAGAGCTACGTACTACCCGATAGTACACCTAGATGAGAATAGTTGCCAATGGCATCTGTATTGGTATAGTTATGCCAGGATAAAATTTTATTGTTGGAAATGAGTTTGGAAATCCTACTAAGGGATTTAAAACTCAAAAGTTAAAATATCGAAAGATTATAGTTTAATACAAAAGGAAGTAAGCTATAGAATATTAATAGATAAAAAGAGTTGTGGAAGTAAAAATTTGAACAGTTGGTTCAGATATAACAAAGAAATGTTACGAATGTGAGTAAGATTGTTGACTAGAATGGTCAAAAGACCCATGATTAGATAAGTAATTCAAATACGACCTCAATGATCTTTCAAAAAGGGAACGTGAATCGAAATATTAGACGAAACGATAGTAAGAAAAGATTAGTGCTATATAAACAAAGTAAATGTTATATTATATTGTTAAAAGTTTTACACAAATTCAGAGAAAAAGAAGATTATACGATCATATAGAAAGGAGAAAATAAACATGTGAATATTGTAAGACGGCTATTAAGTAAAATTTTGCGAATGAAATTTATTTTAAGGGGGGGACAATTGGAACACCCCTATGTTCGGTAGTACGTTCTACTGTTTCGGTGACCAGTTTCAATCCAGATAGCTAGGATACCTAGAAATACATTTAATTGTTAGTGAGGATACATAAAATAGTGAAATATAAGAAAAGAAAATACAAGAAAAACAAAAGAAAAATAATAGCAATGAAATGAAACTAAGTTAAATGAGCCAGCACTGTAGCGATGGGTGACCGCACAGGGAAGTTATGGCGCAGGCAATAGCCGACCCCAAGACTGTAGGGAACCCTCGAAATTTAGTTTTGAGACATAATTAAAGACTTATTGAAGTATGAATATTATTATAAATATCAAAGAAAAATTAATTAATTAGTACAAAGAAAAACGAGAAATCGAGAAAACGACAAAACTCGGTGTTACTGAAAAATCAGGAATGCAACCTGAATAGGGACATTGTGGTCATTTGACATCCCGAGTTTCCTTTTGACCTAAATATCCATTAAAAATAAATGATATTACACTTGGAAAATGTCATGAAAAATTAAAATGGTGGTACATAATCTAAATAGTAAAAGTTATGACGAAAATGTGGGAAATTGGAAACTTTGGATTAATTAATACTTTAACCATACTTAGTGCTCCACTAAGTGAAGTTAATGGACATATAATATAGTATATTGGGACAGAAAATCTGTCATCTTCAACCTCCCAAACAAACCAGCCGAAAATCCTCCCAAGCTTTCATCCATGGCCACCCACTTCCCAAGCTCAAATCTCCATGATCAAGCCATGCTTTCTACAACTTGTCTAGATTAAAGTTTATCCTCACCTTGCCAGCAAGAATTTGATAGTAATTTCAAGAGGAATAGGTGAAGTTTGGTCAAGCTCACAAGGGCTAAGTATCCATTTCTTCAACTTTTCTTTGTTAAAGTTTGTGTGGGTGTTGAGATAAGTTGATATATGGAAGAAAAGTTTAAGTTTGGTAAGTTAGGGTGCTGCTCCATTTTGGCAGCCATGGAAGTTTAACATGTAACTTGTTTTCTTTATGTAATTGGTGATTTGGGGTGTTGATTTAAATGTTTAATTGTATTGAAGTTGAATTCCATGTATAAAGTTTGATAAAGTGAAAATGGAAGTTGATGTGTATGTGTAATTTTTGGGCAGCCTCAAAATGGAAATTGGTAAGGTTCAAATTCATGAATGTTGTTGAAATATTGTACAAAAGAATGGCAGCATATATGTGTGTGGAATAGTAGTGATAGGTATGTAATTTGATGATGGAAGTTTGTGTAATAATTAGAAGTATTTATGTGTATATATTATTGGGATTGAACTTTGTGAATGGTGACTGCATTTGGTATATTTGAAGTGGTTATATTTTGTCCAAGTTGACCTATATTGTAGAAAATGGAATGGTTTTGGTTAGTGCCAAATGCAGAATGGTATGGGAAGTGAAAATGTAATTGGTAAACATGTGTTTCGTTTGGTGTTTGAAAAGCATGTAGAGGGCAGTGTGCAAATGGACCTATAACCCTAAGTGTGTGGCTCCAGTTGGCATGATGACAATTGAAGGTGAAACTAGGCACAAAATGTGCCAACTTTCATGAAGGAAGCTTACCTAAATTCTGCCTAGAAGGTGACTTGAAAAATGACCAAATCCGAATTAGTGACGTGAAAGCCTGGAAATTGACCATTTAGGCAGCAGTTAGTGTTTTGATCATAACTTACTCAAAACAGGTCCAAATGACCTAAAATTTTTATCATGAATAGTTTAGACATAGGTCTAAATTCTTATGAAGACACCAAAGCCCAGAAATGGCAAGAACCGAGCCAAATAGCTTGCACAAATTCAGGTACCAAAACTGGTCGAACCAAAAGTGACCTAAAAATAACCTAAGCCTACCATTTTAGTGCATTTTGTCCAGCATTGGTAAATTCACCGTATCTTGTTCTACACAACTCAGAATAACCTAAAATTTTGCCTCGCGTACAATAAGATGTAGACCTACAAGTTTGTAGTTTTGACCGAAACCCGAAAACCGAGGCAACTAGGTCATCCGGCTAGGTCAAAATAGTGTACCAAAATTCGATAAATTGCAATAAAATGCAATACACTTGAAAATGAATTTGGTAACATATACCAATACTAAGGGGCTATAAAATGTGACATATTGGTAAAATGAGAATTGACTCGCTTAGAGTGCATCAAGGGTCAACATTATAAGTTGACTAATGAAATGAATTGAAGGGAATAGTACCATGAAAATTTAGATATTGGATTTTATGGTTGCAATCAAATTTATTGAGTGCTGAAACACCTTAAATTGTGTGTTTCAGTTGAAAAGGATTTTGGGAAGCATAAGGAACATTGAGTCAAGGCCTAGGAGCGACTCAAATTAGGTTTGTGCACAGCTAGTTTTTAATTGATTTTATTATGAATATTTCATATGATTAAATGACATATTTTTCTTATGTATTATGTTTAACAAGCATTGGATATAATTCATTGATTAGTGAAATTGTTATAATATGTATCAATTTAGCTTTATGAAATGGTATTTCCACAAGTTTTAAGCATTGTTATGAATTGAATAAATTATGTTTTGAAAAATTGTGATAGAATATGTTTTTGAATTGTGATGGGCAATTTGCATAGAAAAATGCAAATTTATGATTTGAATTGTGATGAGCATAAAAATTATTGGATATTGGAATTAACTTTGAATCGAATTGTATTGTGATTTATGCTCACTAAAAGGATTGTAATATTGTTTTATATCTCACTATAGATGCTTGACTAGGTTATTACCCGTCTCTCTCATTTGTTGGGAAGACAATGGAGTTAGTTGTGTTTTGATTACCATGGTACGTGCACAGGCTTAGATTCTCCTTTTATTAGAGGTTAGATCTATGTTTTATGATATGGCCCTTTCAGAAGATTCATTATTGTGATGTGTACTGTGCACGATGATTCGACCTCCCTGACCATAGGGAGTTAAAATCTGATTCAACCTCCTCGACCATAGGGAGTTAGAATCACCACAAAGATGGCCCTTTCGGTTTAGTCTTGCATAGTTAGTGAGATAAAGAATGGTTTTTCAGATAAAGAATGGTTTTGAGATAAAGAATGGTTTTTGAGATAAAGAATGGTTTTTAAATAGTAAAGAATTGTGATTTCAATTATGATTTATGTATAGTTGATTTTGTTGGAATTACCTTAAATGTTTAGTTATGATTTGATAAATTGAAATTCGTGATCAAAGTCATTTTATACAAATGATTTATATTACTGGCAATGAATATTTTGAGTTTTGGAATTTGATGAATATTCAGATTTCCAAATTATTTACTGTAAATTTTGTTAATGCATATTGTACTATGTTTTAAATTATAGTTGTGCACCACTGAGTTCACCACTCAGCAATAGCTTTGTATGCTGTCGCAGGTGAAAAGAGCATAGAGCAGTTGAGTAAGCTTCTTTGAAGAGACATTCAGATCAGCTCCAGGTATATCATAGGTATACCTATGAACATAGGTTTTGATGTATGCATGTAATAATATGTATGTAAATTATTTGAGCAGTTGTATAAAAACTCTTGTAAAATATTTTGGTATGTAATTAAACGTAAATTATTGTAAATGAAAATTTGAGATGTCATTTAACTGAATAGTTGTAACACCCTCCCTGTAGCAACTCTGTACATTGTACTGTTTCGGTGACTAGTGTCAGTCTGGACAGCTAGAACATCCAGAAAAATATTTAAACTAAAGTGAAGAACCATAATTAACTCACATATTAATAAGAAAAATTTAGAAAAAATTTTATAAATAAAATACAACCAAGTTAATTGAGCCGGTGCCCTAACGATGGGTAACCTAGTGAGTAGTTGCGATTCTCACAGCTAGGAGCCCTAGACCTAGGAAAAAAATTATAAAATAATTTTGGGACTCCAGAGAAGGGTCATTGAGGTTCTTATGGCATTAGAATGCCAAGGAAATGCTTAGAAAATATTTTCAATCGGTACAGACAATTTTGGCCCGTTAAGCCAAACGAATGGCATTTTGGTCATTTTGTCTTCAGAGATGATTTTTGGCCGACTTGTCCAGTTAAGAAAATATTTTTTATGATCTAAAATATGAATAAATATTTGCTAAAAATTAAATTGGAAATGAGTAGAGAAGAGAAGAAAAGAAAATGAAAGAATATTTTAATTATGACATCATATGATGTCATTTAAATTTCCTTCACCAATCACAATTTGTTAAACTCATTAAAAGAGATAAAAGAGACCAAAAATTGAAAAACCAATCTACATCTTCAACCTTTGGGCAGCTAAAAATGTTGAGAGAGAGAGAGAGAAGAGGTTCCACCATTTTCAATCTTAAAAGCTTGAATTTCCTCTCCATTTGTTCACCAAAATTTTCAAGTCCCTTCACAAAAATTTGATCTTTCACCTAGAAAAAGCTATTAGCAGCCAAGGAAGAAGAGATTAGGGAGGTTTAATCAAAGTTAAGTGAAGCTCAAAAAGGTTAGTGCACTAAACAATTTCTTTTCTTTCTTTAATCTTGTAAGCATGCTAAATCAAGTAGAAATTGTGTGAAATTAAAAGAAAAACTTGAGTAAATGAAATCTCTAAATTTGGCAGCCATGAGACAATTTAAGGATTGTTGGTTTTTTATGAAATTAAGTGGCTTAATTATGTTATTGATGAGGATAGATGATGGATAAAGTGATTTGGTATGAGTTTGGAGTGTGTATGCCATGAATTGGAAATTGGAGTTAGGGTTTGAGCATGAAATGGAGACTTTGATCATGTAATGATGAAAATGAGTTTTAATGGTCAATTAGTGACCATTTGGTTATATGTAAACAAGAAATTAGGTGGTTTGGTTAGTGGGAATTGCAGTTGGTGTGGCTGCCCTTGGTGACCTACAGAATTTGACATGAGTCTAGCAGGTTTGGGCAGCCATAACTTGAATTGTACAGGTTTAATTGGTGCAAGGCCAATTGGACATGAAACTAGACACATAATGGCACAACTTTGTTGAAGAAACCATGCCTGTAACACCCTAGGCAATTCCCACATCGGCAAAACACGGGAGAGATGCTGGGTTTATAAGTTGGTGGTTCGTAACTACTAGTGACGCGTTTTAAAACCGTGAGGGCTTCGGTCCAGAGCGGACAATATCACTAGTGGGTTGGGCCATTACATTTGTGGTATCAGAGCCGCTCTGCGTGCAACCTTGAACGATGGTGGGGCAAACCTCAGCGAGGACGCTGAGTCCCATAAGGGGGGTGGATTGTAACACCCTAGGCAAATCCCACATCGACAAAACATGGGAGAGATGCTGGGTTTATAAGTTGGTGGTTCGTAACCCCTATTGACGCGTTTTAAAACCGTGAGGGCTTCGGCCCAAAGCGGACAATATCACTAGTGGGTCGGGCCGTTACACTTGTGGCATCAGAGCTGCTCCGCGTGCAACCTTGAATGATGGTAGGGCAAACTTCAGCGAGGACGCTGAGTCCCACAAGGGGGGTGGATTGAAACACCCTAGGCAAATCCCATATCGACAAAACACAGGAGAGATGCTGGGTTTATAAGTTGGTGGTTCGTAACCTCTAGCGACGCGTTTTAAAACCATGAGGGCTTCGGCCCTGAGCGGACAATATCACTAGTGGGCTGGGCCGTTACATTTGAAGTATCAGAGCCGCTCCACGTGCAACCTTGAGCAATGGTGGGGCAAACCTCAGCGAGAATGCTGAGTCCCATAAGGGGGGTGGATTGTAACACCCTAGGCAAATCCCACATCGGCAAAACACGAGAGAGATGCTGGGTTCATAAGTTGATGGTTCGTAACCCCTAGTGACGCGTTTTAAAACCGTGACGGCTTCGGCCCAAAGCGGACAATATCACTAGTGGGTCGGGCCATTACATTTGTGGTATCAGAGTCGCTCCGCGTGCAATCTTGAACGATGGTGGGGCAAACCTCATTGAGGACGCTGAGTCCCATAAGGGGGGTGGATTGTAACACCCTAGGCAAATCCCACATCGGTAAAACACGGGAGAGATGTTGGGTTTATAAGTTGGTGGTTCGTAACTACTAGTGACGCGTTTTAAAACCGTGAGGGCTTCGATCCAGAGCGGACAATATCACTAGTGGGCTGGGCCATTACATTTGTGGTATCAGAGCCGCTCCGCGTGCAACCTTGAACGATGGTGGGGCAAACCTCAGCGAGGATGCTGAGTCCCATAAGGGGGGTGGATTGTAACACCCTAGATAAATCCCACATCGACAAAACATGGGAGAGATGCTGGGTTTATAAGTTGGTGGTTAGTAACCCCTATTGACGCGTTTTGAAACCGTGAGGGCTTCGGCCCAAAGCGGACAATATCACTAGTGGGTCAGGCCGTTACATTTGTGGTATCAAAGCTGCTCTGCGTGCAACCTTGAACGATGATGGGGCAAACCTCAGCGAGGACATTGAGTCCCATAAGGGGGGTGGATTGTAACACTCTAGGCAAATCCCACATCGACAAAACACCGGAGAGATACTGGGTTTATAAGTTGGTGGTTCGTAACCTCTTGCGACGCATTTTAAAATCGTGAGGGCTTCAGCCCAGAGCGGACAATATCACTAGTGGGCCGGGCCGTTACATTTTTTGGAGGTGAAACTAGACACATAATGGCACAACTTTGGTGAAGAAACCATGCCCAGAAAACCAAACCAACTTGACCAAAAGTTTACCCTAATTCGGGTGACCTGCAATCTGCCTGGGCAAAATGACCAAATGAATAGTGTTTGGTCATTTGGCCATAAATCAGAGTAGAAAGGTCCAATTGACCTGAAATTTTACCAGAAATAAACTAAGATATAGACCAACAACTTTTATGAAGAACACAAATCCAAATTCTGACCATAACCTAGTCAAATTGCCAACCAAACTTAGGTCACCAAATCTGGCAGAACCAAATTGCCCAGAAAATCTGGGTATAGGTCACTCCGGCCAGTTATGGTAAAATGACCATAACTTGAGCTACAAAACTCCAAATGGAGTGATTCAGAAAGGGAATTAAAGAAGACACAATAAGGAACAACTTTGATGAAGAAAGGTTAGCCCAGTTTCCACTCTAAAATTGTCTAATGGAACAGTAAACTTAGGTAATAAAAACTGAAAATTTAGAAATGCATCTAGGGGACTTTAAATTGCAATTGGCAATTAATACTAGCAAATGTAAAACTCAAAATGTGGGATCTTGGTGTAATTAGAATTAATATATCCATTAAGTATGAAAAAGTCAACATTTTGGTTGACTATTAAGGTGAATAGTAATGAAAATGATTAGTAAATTAAGATGAAGACCTAGAACCAATTCTAAGCTTAAATGCTTAGAATTGTATGACAAATGTGAACTATGCATCCTAGTCAAAATTGTTAAAAAGAAATTAAGGCCATAAATTAGAAATCCATGAAATGTTCATGGATTACTTAAAACATGAAAAATAAGTCACCTAATTGATGTGAATAGATAGTTAGGGCTTATATGCCCATCACAAATGGAATTCATAAAATATTAGTAACTCAACTTGAAATATAAAATTTGTAATTACATAAGTAGATTCTTGAATGTATAAATGAGAAAGGAAAAATGTTTTGAATGCAATGGTACATGTGAACCATTGTTTAGAATTGTGATCATATAAATGATCAAATGAATGTAAGAATTATAATTGAAATTTATCATGAAATAATGAAGTCATAAAACACAATATATTAATATTTAATGATATTATGTGCCCTTGTATTGCCTAGACATGTGTGTCAGATTGGATAGTTTGGCATGCTAATAGGGTATTGTTTTAGCAGTACTGCGAAAGGCTTTATGCCCGTATTCATGGCTTTGTGCCCGTATTCATGGTTTTATGCCCGCATTCATGGCATTATGCCAACATTCATGGCTTTTATGCCCGATTATGTGTTATCATGGCTTTTTAGCCATACTGACTGCATACGTGGTTGATGTTTTGCGTCCCATGGTATGACGGCCCGAGGCACCGCGGTGTCCAGTGCCAACGACCCGTTATCCAGTTTAGTCAGCTTGTCATAGGTTACTTGGGCAGTGAAATTTATTGAAATAAGTTAAGAATATTAGTAATAAAAAAATATTAGAAATTAAATAAATAAGTAAGATGACCTAAAATAAATTAGAATAGTTATTTATTAGAAAGAATCGAAATAAACTGGACTGATATCAAAATTTACTTATTATGAAATAATCTTAGACAACTTAAAAAGTATTGAGAAAATGCTAAAAGATTAGCAAAGAAAATTATAACATAAATAAATATTGCAAATGTGACTTATATAATAATATAAGCATAAATTTATTATTTTCAGATCATTTTTCTTTGTACATTATTACTGTACATTGGCGAAATAAACACTTTCAAAGAAGACTAAATTAGGATAAAATATATTAAATTTTAGAAACCGCATGTGAAGTATAAATAAATCTTAATTATTTGAATTATGTTTTATTTCTATCTTTATTTGCATATTATTTCCTTATTATATTATTGCACCACTAAGCAGCAATGCTTAGCGCGATGGAATTGTTTCCTCGCACAGGTACTGAAGTTAAAGCCCAGCGAATACTAAACAGAGATTTTGGAGCTCTGATCTGCAGAGCGTTCAAGGTTGTCACCTCCTCAGCAATGCATGTAGATAGGGCTCACATAAAGCATATCATGTATTTTGTGTATGTTATTTATTTCTTATATTGTAATATAAATTAGCAAATTGTAATTAATTTGTATATCATGTAAATTAAGGATTTATTTAATTATTGCAAATGATGTAAATTAATGTAAATTTGAGAATTTTGCTATAAGAATGGAGCATGAATGAATTTGTACAAATGAGTATAGATTTGAATTACATAATGATTTTTCAAATGATGATATGAGTATGGAAATGATTATAAAATTAAAATGTATGGATGAGATTTGAAATATGAGAAAACTATGAGAATGATTGATGAGATAATTATGATTAGCATGGATGAGACTTTTTTTTATTTTAAAATATTGTTAAATTTCAAACGGGTGAATATTGAAATACACCAAACGATAATAAAATAGGGGAAACTCCACTGGTTTCTCCGTCGAAAAATAATTAATATTAAATTAAACGAGTTCAAAATTATTAAAAAAATAAAGATAAGTTAGGGTGCTCCGGCACCGATTGTAGCATGCCTTGCTCGGCTACACTGTAGTCGGGTGAGGGGTGTTACATTTATTGGTATCAGAGCCGCTCCGCGTGCAACCTTGAACGATGGTGGGGCAAACCTCAGCGAGGACGCTAAGTCCCATAAGAGGGGTGGATTGTAACACCCTAGGCAAATCCCACATCGACAAAACACGGGAGAGATGCTGGGTTTATAAGTTGACAGTTCGTAACCCCTAGTAACGCGTTTTAAAACCGTGCGGGCTTCGGCCCAGAGCGGACAATATCACTAGTGGGCCGGGCCATTACATTTATTGGTATCAGAGCCGCTCCGTGTAACACCCCTAAGTTCGGTAGTGCATTCTGCTGCTCCGGTGACCAGTGTTGTCCGGACAGCTAGGATGCCTAGAACTACACTTCGATATGAGTAAGAAGACATAAAATAATGAAATACAAGAAAAGAAAATACAAGAAAAACAAAGGAAAAATAATAGCAAAGAAATGTAACCAAGTTAAGCGAGCCGAGAACCCTAGCGTTGGGGGACCGCACCGGGAAGTCACGGCGTGGACCGTTGACTAACCCTGGACTGCGGGGAACCTTGGAAAACATTTTTTGGACTTAAATAGACCCTTATTGAAGAATAAATTTCATTAGAAATATCAAAGAAAAATTAAATAATTAGTACAAAGAAAAGTGAGAAATCGAAAAACGGACAAAACCCGGTGTTACTGAAAAATTGGGAATGTAACCCGAACAGGGGCATTATGGTCATTTGACATCCCGAATTGTCTTTTGACCTAAATGTCCATTAAAAATAAATAATATTACACTTAGAAAATAAAATGAAAAATTAATTTGGAGGTACCTAAAGTGAATAGCAAGAATTAAGGGTTTAATGTGGAATAAGTGGGAATTTAACATATTATATGAATTAATTAGAGTAAGTGGACCACTAAAGGAATAAACTAAGGATAATGGGGCAGGTGTAAGTCCATAATACAAGCTGAAACTTCATCTTCTCCAAATGAATTCATCCATGCCGATTTGAGAAGGAAGAAAATCCTCCATTGCCGTTTTTGCATGAGCTTGATCCACTCCTCCATTTCAACTCCAATCACTTAGATAGCTTCATAAAAAATTGTCTACACATCATAAGGAAGAGCTTGATACAAAAATCAAGAAGTTTAATAAAGGTTTAGCAAGCTCCAACCATAGGTAAGTTTACATTTTTGAATGTTGCTTTGTTAAACTTTGTGTACATGTTATGGGTGTGTACTTTGTGAAGAAAATTTTCAAGTTTGAAGAGTTCTTGATATATCCAGTTTGGACAGCCATGGAGTTGTGTATTTGATGATTTATTTTACATATATTTGATGAGAAATTATGATGAATAGGGTGATTTAATGTCCTAGTAGTTAAATTCCATGTATATGTGGTGATTGTACAATGGGGATTGTAGTTGCCGAATTATGGACACTTTGGCATGGTGAAGCTTTGCGGCAGCCTTGGGACACTTTGATAAATGTATGAGTTCGTGAAGGTATTGGCAGAATATTGACATTGAGGATTGATGGATATGTATATAGATTGGTTGTGTAAAGTGTATGTAAGAATGAGTAATGTTTATGTGTATATGTGATTGTACTTAGACTTTGTAAATTTGAGTTTATTTGGTGTATTGAGGATGTGTGTAATCTGCCCAAAGTGACTTTAAAGTGAAGAGGTATGTGGTTTTGGTAATGTACCAAAACAGAATTGGTAAGGGAAGTGGACATATAGCAATTAAATGTGTAATGGATACATGTATAAGTAAGGTAATTAAGGGCAGTATATATTTTAGCCTATTACTTTAAATGTGTAACCTCAATTGGTATGAGACCAATTGGAGGTGAAACTAGGCACAAAATGTGCCAACTTTCATTGAGAAAGCATACCAAAATTTTGCTTGCAAGGTGACATGAAAAATGACCAATTCGGATTGAGTACAATTGAAACCTGAAAACTGACCAATTGGGCAGCAGTTAGTATTTAGGCCATAACTTACTCAAAACAGGTCCAATTGACCTGAAATTTTAACCATGAATAGTTAAGATCCATACCTAAAAGTCTTATGAAGACACCAAAGCCCAGAAATGACCAGAAGCAAGTCAAAAAGCTTGCACAAATTCGGGTCCAAAAACTGGCCGAACCAAAGTTGACCAAATTGACCTAAAATTGACCTAATTTGATGCCATTTGACCAACAATAGTATAATGACCATAACTTGGTCTACTTAACTCAGAATGACCTAAAATTTTGCCCCGCGTTCCATAAGACATAGATCTACAAGTTTGTAGTTTTGACCAAAACCCGAAAACTGAGGGAACTGGGTCGTCCGGCTAGGACAAACTAGTACCCCGGAATCCAGCAATTTGCAATAAAATGCAAGGAAACGCAGTATACGTAGAAATGAGTTTGGTAAAACGTACCAACCCTAAAACCCTATCGAATGTGACATATTAATGACACAAAAACCTAATTTACCTAAAACGCATCGAGGGTCGGTATATTAGGTGATTGAGCAAATAATAGCCTTTAATGAATTACTTATCGAACATTATCGTTAGAGACAGTTTAATTTAGTACTGAAACACTTCAAATTGTGTTTCTCAGTTACCAAAGACTCAGGAAAAGGGAAGGAAACACTGAGTCCCGACCAAGAGACAGTTATCAAAGGTTTGTGCACAACAACTATTTCTTTTGAATTATTTTCAATTGAAATAAATTATGACTATTTGCATATTATTGTTTTAAGTTGTGAAATTGTGAAAAATGGTTTGAATGATATTTGATGGATACTTATTGATTGAAAAGCATCAGAATTGGTTTGAAACCACAGCTATCATGTACATTGATTGTATTCCTCGCTAGCTTGTCTAGTGGGATGAATTGAATTCCCTCTCTGGCTGAAGTGTTGAGGTGTGTGCCTGTTGAGGACGAATAGAATGAGTACTCATATTTTTGCTAGCTAGCTATGTTATTTCTCATTAGTCATTGACTTTTGGGATGAATTGAATACCTCATTAGCCATCGGCTTTTGGGATGAATTGAACTTAAGAACATGATTAAAGCTGTGTGTGATTTATTGATGCATATTGTAAGATTGTAAAATGAGTTTAAATTCTTATTGACATTCACTGTCTTTTGAATTTAGCTATGTTTTGATTACTGAGATTTATTGTAATATTGTGTTAAATTCCTTATGACATTATTGTCTTGAATTTAACTATAGTTTTAAGTATCCACTATTTACATGACTTATGAATTGTGATTTAAATTGTATTTGGTTAATGTTGTGCACTACTGAGACATTGTCTCAGCGATAGCTTTTTGTTGCTGTCGCAGGTAGACAGACAGACAAGGTAGCAGACTATGCTGCTAGTACCTCCAGCGAGAGACTACCGGGTATAATGAGTATACCAATATTTTGTATTTTGTAATGTAATGTATGTTCACTGTATGTACATATTGTTGTTGGTTTTGAGCAGTTGTAAATAAAAATTGTACATTGAAGTTGTAAAATAATTATGAGTTATTTTGGCTTGTAAAAATTGTATTATATCTCTTTTATCTCAGTCTTTGAAAAATCACTATGGATTTGAGTTGAGAAATGTATTGTGTTGAGAAATATGATGGAGTTGAGATTTGGAAATCTATTGAAGTGCTTTTTACAGGTTTTTACAGGTTTTCTGAGGAACTGTATTATCCAAAATACAGATGGCACTCTGCCAAAATTTTTACAGAAACTGCAAATAATTCAAATGTGTTAGTTTTATCACTTCAGTTCAAAAAGGTTTGTAACACCTGTAAATAGTGCTCACCACTGTAAAAGAAGTAAGAAAAGTTTTTAAAATCCCTTGTAGTGTATTTAATGGATTATCAGTAGACGGAGTTGGTAATTCATTAGGTATACTATGGGATCATGTTATGCCTTATAGAGGGGTAGGGTGTGACACTCCGCGTGCAACCTTGAGCGATGGTGGGGCAAACCTCAGCGAGGATGCTGAGTCCCATAAGGGGGGTGGATCGTAACACCCTAGGCAAATCCCACATCGGCAAAACACGGGAGAGATGCTGGGTTTATAAGTTGATAGTTCGTAACCCCTAGTGACGCATTTTAAAACCGTGAGGGCTTCGGCCCAAAGCGGACAATATCACTAGTGGGTTGGGCCATTACATTTGTGGTATCAGAGTCGCTCCGCGTGCAACCTTGAACGATGGTGGGGCAAACCTCAGCGAGGACACTGAGTCCCATAAGGGGGGTGGATTTTAACACCCTAGGCAAATCCCACATCGGCAAAACACGGGAGAGATGCTGGGTTTATAAGTTGATGGTTCGTAACCCCTAGTGACGCATTTTCAAACCGTGAGGGCTTCGGCCCAAAGCGGACAATATCACTAGTGGGTCGGGCCATTACATTTGTGGTATCAGAGACGCTCCGCGTGCAACCTTGAACGATGGTGGGGCAAACCTCAGCGAGGACACTGAGTCCCATAAGGGGGGTGGATTTTAACACCCTAGGCAAATCCCACATCGGCAAAACACGGAAGAGATGTTGGGTTTATAAGTTGATGGTTCGTAACCCCTAGTGACGCATTTTAAAACAGTGAGGGCTTCGGCCCAAAGCGGACAATATCACTAGTGGGTCGGGCCATTACATTTGTGGTATCAGAGTCGCTCCGCGTGCAACCTTGAACGATGGTGGGGCAAACCTCAGCGAGGACACTGAGTCCCATAAGGGGGGTGGATTTTAACACCCTAGGCAAATCCCACATCGGCAAAACACGAGAGAGATGCTGGGTTTATAAGTTGGTGGTTCGTAACCCCTAATGACGCGTTTTAAAACCTTGAGGGCTTCGACCCAAAGCGGACAATATCACTAGTGGCTCGGGCCATTACATTTGTGGTATCAGAGCTGCTCCGCGTGCAACCTTGAACGATGGTGGGGCAAACCTCAGCGAGGACGCTGAGTCCCACAAGGGGGGTGGATTGTAACACCCTAGGCAAATCCCACATCGGCAAAACACGGGAGAGATGCTGGGTTTATAAGTTGATGGTTCGTAACTACTAGTGACGCGTTTTAAAACCGTGCAGGTTTCGGCCCAGTGCGGACAATATCACTAGTGGGCCGGGCCGTTACATTATCACTAATGGGTCGGGCCGTTACATTTGTGGTATCAGAGCTGCTCCGCGTGCAACCTTGAACGATGGTGGGGCAAACCTCAGCCAGGATGCTGAGTCCCATAAGGGGCGTGGATTATAACACCCTAGGCAAATCCCACATCGGCAAAACACGAGAGAGATGCTGGGTTTATAAGTTGTTGGTTCGTAACTACTAGTGACGCATTTTAAAACCGTGCAGGCTTCGGCCCAGAGCGGATAATATCACTAGTGGGCCGGGCCGTTACATTATCACTAGTGGGTCGGGCCGTTACATTTGTGGTATCAGAGCTGCTCCACGTGCAACCTTGAACGATGGTGGGGCAAACCTCAGCGAGGATGCTGAGTCCCATAAGGGGGGTGGATTGTAACACCCTAGGCAAATCCCACATCGACAAAACACGGGAGAGATGCTGGGTTTATAAGTTTGTGGTTCGTAACCCCTATTGACGCGTTTTGAAACTGTGAGGGCTTGGACCCAGAGCGGACAATATCACTAGTGGGTCAGGCTGTTACATTTATTGGTATCAGAGCACAATTTAGGCATTTCTAGGCATAGATAGATAGTGTGACACCCCTTACCCAACTACAGTGTAGCCGAGCAAGTTATGCCACTCAGTGTGCCGAGCACGCTATTTTATCTTAATTCATTTTTATTCTTCCTTTTGAATATAACTTGTGAAATATAATTTATTTAAGCCTTTTTTTGAAATTATAATTTATTTGAGGTTCCGAAAATTTTATAGAAAATCCGGCAAAGTACCAGCTAAAAATGGAGAAAACCGTTCTTCGGAACCTGTGAAAAACACTTCCTATATTCTTATTCATTCATCTCAACTCCATTTATCAAGATCTCAATATTTTTCAACCATTCGTTTCTCAATCATTCATCTCATTTGTTAATCATGTACAAGTCATAAATAGACATTCACTCTTCCTTTCACAAACACAATTTTCTTAACAATTCCTCTATTTGTCATTCATTCATTTCACATCATCATTAGACTCAAATCATAAATAAATTCTCACATGTGATTTATAATCACAAATTACAAGTACTTACGTTAATACAAAATTATATTACATTTGTTTCAAATACACATGATAAAATAAGAGTTTAATTACAAAATTTACAAAAAACTCAAAATACAAAATGGGACCTAGTGTCCTACCAATGCACTGTGGATGGTGAGGTGACATGGATACTATGCAGAACTGTGAACTGCCTTACCGAATCTGTGGTCTACTGGGCCCTCTGTCCAAATCTTCAGTACCTACGCGTTGCAAAAGCGACGCGCTAAGCATAAAGCTTAGTGGTGCAAACAATACAAGAAAATATAATATGCAAATAAAAATAATAATTTCCTTGCTATTGTGTTCATAAGAAATGAATAATTACTAACTTATTGTTTAGTCGAGGGCTAATCATGTTTTATGATATTAACTTCTTCATGCATTTCGTTAATTATTTTCTTCATGATCTTGAGCTTCTTTGTATTTTTGTAATCATTCCTGATTCTTAATTTTCGTATTTTCTTTAATAATCAGTTCAATCACAGTTATATTTTTCCATGCCCAAGTAACCTATACTGGACGACTGGACTGGATAACGGGTCGTTGGCACTAGACACCGTGGTGCCTCGGGCCGTCATACCATGGGACGCACAACGTCAACCATGTATGCAGTCAGTATGGCTAAAAAGCCATGATATCACATAATCAGGCATAAAAGCCATGCATACGGGAATAAAAGCCATGAATACGGGCATAAAGCCATGAATACAGGCATAAAGCCTTTCGCAGTACTGCTAAAACAATACCCTATTGGCATGCCAAACTATCCAAACCAATCTTGTTAGGTATACTAGGGCATTTGATACTTTAAAATTCTTCAATCTTTGAATTCTAACTTTTGGTGTCACTATTCATTTCATTGGTCAACAAGAAAGTTGACTTTTGCATAGAGAGTAGGTACATTGACTTTGGCACTTCAAACATACCACATTTTTCATTTAAAACTTGTTGGAAGTGATCACCATTACCATTTCTAGGCTTAAACCAAGGGAAACAAAATTTTCAGTTTTTGAAGCTTAACTTTACTATTCCATTAAGCACTGTTACAGTGGGAATTTGAGGAAATGGTAAGCATAAAAGTTGTTCCTTATTTTGTCTAGTTGAATTTCTTTTTTTGAATCACTCCATTTGGAGTTTTGTAGCTCAAGTTATGGCCAAAATAAGTTTACTGTTCACGGGTACTGTTCCTGCTAAAATTTTGGGTTTTGGCATATTTTGGTCCAACTTTGGTCAGTAATTTGACCAAGTTAAGTTCATAATTTGGTCTAACTTTCTTCATATGAAATGTTCTACCATGCCTTAGGTTTCTATCGGTTCAAGAATCGCCTAAATCCGAGTTTTCTGGAGAGAGTTAGCCATCCAAACATTACTATTCAAATGTAAATCTGCAGAGTTGAAGGTTTGATAACTCAACTTTGTTCAATAATTTGAATGGGTTAATGGCATAATTTGGGGTAGGTTTCTTCATGAAAGTTGTTTTTCTATATCATATCTTGTTACTGTAACAATTTCAGGTCAATTGACCATATCTACAGTGAGTTATGTCCAAATGAACAGTTACTGTTCATTTGGTCATTTTTGCAAGTGCTGGTTGCAGGGTATCCGAAATGGGGCCAACTTTTGGTCCACTTGGTTTGGTCTTTTGGGCATGGTTCTTCAGAAAAAATATGCCATTATAAGCCTAATTTCATGTCCAATTGGCCAAACACCAATTGGACTTACACAGCCAAAGTTATGGCTGTTCAAGTGAAATTTGGAATCAGACCTCCCTCAAGTTACCCTAGGCAGCCTACCAATTCAGTTTGCATCACTCTAAATCTCTTAAAATTATGGTGAACTTACCTCAAATGGTCACTAATTGACCCTTATAATGTTCACTTGCCACTTCATAAGCCAAAACCAAATTTCACTCTCCAAAACCCTAGTTCAAATTCATGATTTTCACAATTTCTTTAGTTAACTCTTTCATTCTTTGTATATATATATGTATACACTTTAAACATAATCTCCAATTCACTCTAAGTCCATTAATACAATCAAACTCATTCCTTCCTAGGGCTGCCGAAAATTCAAGGGATGTATACACTTAACTTTTATTCATTTAATTTACAATTTCTCACTTATTTCAAGCTTCTAACATGGAATCAAAGAAGTATATATATAAGTAGGCACTAACCTCACTTTAACCTCTTGTAGGGCAGATTTCTCCAAGCTAAAACTTCACTTTCCTTCCTTTTCTAGGCTGCCAAACACTTCCCAAGAGGTAGAGACAAGTTTTTAGTGAAGGGACTTAGGGTTTTATAGTGCAAATTCATGGGAAAATGGAAGTAATTAAAGAAAACTTCCATGGGGGGTTATGGAGGAGAGGATCACGTTTTGAAGAAGAAGATGGCTGCTTGTTTATGGTCTTCCTTGGTCCTTATTTATCTATTTTATTAATTAGTCAAATGGTTACTTAATTGTGATTGGTTATGGCTTTTAAATGACATCATCAAGATGTCATAAATTGCTTTTTATTTCATTTTCCTTTTCTTTTATCCACTACTCATTTCCAATTTCATTTTTAGTAATATTTATTCATATTTTATGTCATATTAATTATTTACTTAATTGGACAAGTCGGCCAAAAATCACCTCTGAAGGCGAAATGACCAAAATGCCCTCCGTTTGGCTTAACAGGTCAAAATTGTCTGTACAGATTGAAAAATTTTTCTAAATATTTTCTTGGCATTCTAATGCCATAGGAACCTCAATGAACCTTCTCTGGAGTCCCAAAAATTATTTTATAATATTTCCCCCGGGTCCAGGGCTCCTCGTTGCGAGAATCGCAACTTCCCTCTGAGTTACCCCTCGCTAGGGCACCGGCTCGTTTGACTTGGTTGTATTTTATTTCTAAAATTTTTACTAAATTTTTCTTATTAATATTTGAGTTAATTATGATTCCTGACTTTAGTTTAAATATTTTTCCAGAAGGTCTAGCTGTCCAGACCGACACTGGTCACTGGAACAGTAGACTGTGAGGAATTGCTACTGGGAGGATGTTACAGATAGAATAAGATTGTGTGCATAACATGCATTGCATTCACATGAGTGAAGGTGACACTAATGCAGATCTATTTTATTGGTTATTTTAGGTTAAGGTATGGACTCAGAATCACAGAGGGCAGTAGAGGAAGAAGTATTAAGCCATAGTATGAGAAAACTATGAGAATGATTGATGAGATAATTATGATTAGCATGGATGAGATTTTTTTTATTTTAAAATATTGTTAAATTTCAAACAGGTGAATATTGAAATACACCAAACGATAATAAAATAGGAGAAACTCCACTGGTTTCTCCATCGAAAAATAATTAATATTAAATTAAACGAGTTCAAAATTATTAAAAAAATAAAGTAAGATAAGTTAGGGTGCTCCGGCACCGATTGTAGCATGCCTTGCTCGGCTACACTGTAGTCGGGTGAGGGGTGTTACAATGCCCATAAAACCAAACCAAGTGAACCAAAAGCTTGCCCTAATCCGGCTGACCTGCAGTCTATTTCTGCAGAATGACCAAATGAACAGTGTTTGGTCATTTGGCCATAACTCTGTGTAGAATGGTCCAATTGACCTGAAATTTTACTAGAAATAAGCTGAGATATAGACCAACAACTTATATGAAGAAACCTAAACCAAATTATGACCAGAACCTATCCAACAAGTGAGTTGCAGTCACTATTCAATGCACTGTAGATATGGTCAGTCCAGAAAAATTTCAATCCAGCCAGTTGTGGTTTTTGGACCATAACTTGAGCTACAAAACTCCAAATGGAGTGATTCAAAAAAGGAAATGCAACTAGACAAAATAAGGAACAACTTTCATGTTGATTAGTTTGCCAAATTCCCACTGCAAAATTGACTAATGGAATAATAATTACAAGGCATAAAAAGTGAAATTTTTGCCCAACTAACATTAAGCTTAGAAATGGTATTGGCAACCAATACCAACAAATTTTGAATGCAAAATGTGGTATGTTGATGATATTAAAACCAATGTACCTATTGCCTATACAAAAGTCAATATTTTTATTGACCAATGAATGGAATAGTAACACTAAAACTTAAATTCCAAAAATTGTGAAACTTAAAAGTGTGAAATGCCCTAGTATACCTAACAAGATTGGTTTGGATAGCTTGGCATGCCAATAGGGTTCAGTTAGCAGTACTACACATGGCATTATATCATTCTGTGATTTCATGGCCTTTAGCCATTCTAACATTATGTTGATACTTGGCCTTGTGCCTAATGTTATTACAACTTATTAGCTGTTCTGTTGCACACCGGAAGATAAATATGTGACCGATGGTGTCACGGCCCGAGGTACTTGATACCCTGTGCCAGTTTACCCGTTTATCCAGTCCAATCATCTAGTATAGGTTACTTGGGCACTCAAAACTGAAAGTGAACAAATTTAATGAAATAATGAAAACAACAAGTACATAATAAATAAGATTACCAATAATGATCGAAAAAAAAATTTGTCTGCATAAAACATCAAAACATGCGCTGCATATTTACTTCATGTTATTTCTTTTTATTTTATTATTAGCATCACTAAGCATTATTGCTTAGTGCGTTGCTTTTGCCACGCGTAGGTTCTAAAGATACTGACTGAGAGCCCAGTAGACCACAGACTAGGTGAAACCTCCTGCAACTCTGCATAGTATCCGTGTCACCTCACCATCTTCAATGCATTGGTAGGACACTAGGTTTCGTTTTGGTATTTTGTAACTAACTTTTATTTTCTTATGTGTAATTGAGACTTATGTAATGTATTTTGATGTTAATGTAAATAGTGGAAATTGTGTGTATGAATGGAAAATTGAGTATTTATTTATTGCTTGTATATGAATAACATGAGAAATGAATTATTGAGAAATGGAAATATTGTTGAAAAATATTGAGATTTTGAAGATAAAATGGAGTTTGGGATTGGTTGAAAATTTTGGAAGTGTTTTCTACAGGTTCCGAAGAACTGTTTCCTCCATTTTTAGCCAGTACTCTGCCGGATTTTCTATAAATTTTTCGGAACCTTAAATAAATTAAAATTTCAATAAATGACTTAAATGAATTATATTTCACAAATTGTACTTCATAACTTTTAAAAAAAAATAAACAGAAAGGAAAAAAATGATTGAATTAAAATAGGGTGTTCCGATACACTGCGTGACATATCTTGCTTGGCTACACTGTAGACAGGTAAGGGGTGTCACAATAGTTTTGTAATATTAATGTTGAGTCTTGTAATCAATGAAATGTTC
Source organism: Hevea brasiliensis (assembly GCF_030052815.1). NCBI lineage: Eukaryota > Viridiplantae > Streptophyta > Magnoliopsida > Malpighiales > Euphorbiaceae > Hevea > Hevea brasiliensis. Next base: position 84,712,107 of record NC_079494.1, on the reverse strand, counting down.
TTTATGATGAGATTGGTTTGAAAGTGAATTGATTTGATTATTTAGATTTGAATTGTGAGTTGAAATGAAGTTATTGGAATTGTTTTTGAGAAAACATATTGGGAGTGTTTTCCTTTTTAGGTTTGAAGAACTGTTTTCTTAAAACACAGCCGACACTTTGCCGAAATTTTGAAAAAAATTTTATAACACCAGATTTTAATCGATGATTTAAATTTCATGAAAAATTGTTTTAAAACCCCTTGTAGTATATCTAATGGGTTATCGGTAGGTGAAGTATAGTAATTCATTATGTGTACTACGGGATCATGTTACATTTTACGGGGGAGTAAGGTGTGACAAAGCATGCTTCCGTGATACTTATCTTAGGACTTCTTTTCTTTTCTCTTTTCCTTTCTTTTCTTTGTTCCTTTTATCCTCTCCCCCAAACATATTGCTTTTGCTGATTTGGAAAGGCAAGTTTTTCTTTGATTTCAATTGCACACTTGCACTCTTTCTTGAGTACTACATCCTCTCTTCATTTCCTTGTGCATATTGCTTCCTCAAAAGGGTGTGGTAGGTGTTTAGGCTAGGGGCTAGGTAAGTAACATGGGTAATCAATAAATTCTAAGGGATAAACATAGGCTTCAAGTTGGCTACAAGGGACATATATTTTAATAAGGGAGAGCTAAGGCTTAGTGAGACTATATCAAAGAATGCCTTAATCATTTCTTGATCAAGCATATGCCAGGATTTCACCTTGATAGGTCCAAGAGATATCTTCTAGAGCTAGTGAGGCAGTTTTTAGATTTGCTTGTATTTCAAAAATTGTTCTCCTAATTTTACAAGTACAATGTGATAAATTAATAGTTATGAAGAGGTTTAACTAGTCTAGTTCCACTAAAGAAATTAGTTTCTTTACAAACAACATGTTAGAATCCCCTTTTTCCTATCTAAATACGTTAATCCCTCTATCCCAGGGAGTCCAATTATTAGCTTACTAAAATTTGGTTATAGTCCTAAGTTTCATAATTTAAAATCCAAAATTTTTCAAAAATTCTCAAAAAAATTTTTAATACACAAGAATAATGTAGCTGAATTTAAACAATGCAATGATGTATATGCATGCAATGATATGCAAATGCAATTGTATCCCCCTTAAACTCAAACCTGACATTGTCCTCAATGTTATCATAATGTGCAAAATTAGAACAATCGAACAAAAATTTAAGGAATCATATTTTTTATTAAGCATGGAAAATTTTTGAATATAAAGCAAATAAAAGAGACTTATGGTTGCAAGTTAGGACTAGGGCATGTAATACATTACAATAAAGATCATATCCTATAGTCCTAACTCTAAAAGGCCTCTGATGATGATGATGGTGATCCTGGTGATCTTGGCTCCTCTTCCTCCTCATCCTCCTCATATAGTTTATCCATTAGCATGTCCAGCTTGTTGTGTGCTTCCTAGAGGCTGTCCTTGATAGCTCGTATCCTGTCGTATATTGTGGTCTCCATGCACTGCAGGTATGTAAGGATTGGGTTTGTCGGTAGTGGTGTGTATGGAGGCACTCAGATAGGGGACCCTTCGAACATTCGCTCTTGCCTTTCTTCTTGAGGTTGTGAAGTTTTGTCAGGTCCTTCTCTTCCTTCGTCTCTCTGAGTAATGGTGTTTCCTTCGTCTCTCCAAGTAGCATGTGTTGCCCACTTTCTTACATATCTCGATGGATATGCAAATAGTTTGATCAATTTGCGACGTTCTAGTGACAAAGCGTAGCCTGTTATGTCTTCGAATGAAGCCAAAATGTAGGGCAATGGTGGTGACAAGGCCACCAAGTACAATGTGGCCAGTAGATTGATGGCAAAGGCATCAGAGATGGTTGCACAAGAAGAAGCTAGTGCTACACTACTGTCCGGTGACCATACACCACCAAAAGAAGAGCTCGTTGGCATTGACAATGCCAAGGCTATCGCCATGACCCATGATAGTGTGGGCGGTGAACCAATGCATGTATCGTAGTGCTGGACTAGTGATGCCCATTGATTTGGATTTATTAGAGTTGTACGGCTCTAAGTTCAGGGCAATGGAAATCTAGAAGTTGATGTTGTTATCCAACATGAGGTTCCTTGGAATCTCTTGGTGACCGGCGCTGTCAAAACCAAAGATGGTGCTGAACTCATCCATGTTCATTACCCGGTCGGCACCAAGGAGGCAAAATTTAAGATTGCCCCTATCTTCCCTATTGGTAGGCCATAAGTTGGCCTTGAAGCTATCCAAAAATTCCAGCGTGGTGTCCTTGTACGTTGGGAACTGGAGTTGGGCGAACCTTGTCCACCCAATGCTGTCAAGTAGCCCATTGACTTCATCTTGCAACCCTATTTGCTCCAAAAGTGGAAAATCTATGTACTTAGTGGAGGATATTTTTCGGGCGTGAAGTCTGGTGTACATTGCTTTGTGGGCATCATCACGAAATCCCCAAGGAATAGAGATTTTGGGTTGTGGACCAGGTTGTGGCTGTGGTTATTGTGGAGGAGGGGCTTGTTAGGATGGTTGGGGAGTGGTTACCCTCATTCTTGGACATTAGGTTCGAGGCTGGGGTGGAGAAGGTGAAGATTCTCCTCTTCACCTTGAAGAGAAGCCGATCCTTCTTGCAGATCTCTTTACAGGAGCCATGGATGGGTTTTTGGGAAGGAGAAGAGTAGGATTTTGATGAAGGGAGATGAGATTTGAGAGCTTTTTATAAGCTAGGAAGGGAGGAGATGAAGGGTTTTGTGTTTATGAAGGGTTTTAATGCTAGGGGTGCATTTAAAGAGCCGTTAGGACTCTTCGTTTCGTGCATTTCGCGCCCCAAGAGTGTTTGCAGGAATCCAAAAATCAATAGGCATTGTCTAACACATCATAAGTGCCAGGCACCAACTTCTTGAAATTAATTATTTATTTGTAAGGTTCTCCTCTTGGTGCGGTGGACTACTGTTGTTGTGGAGGGTGGACCATATATTGTGCCATCATATCAATGGTTCTCTGCAAACCAACTAGAGTAGCTACCATTGGGTCCATGGGACCCAGGGCCATAAAAGACTATTCCTGAACTGGTGGTGGCTGCTCCTCTACTTGAGTAGCTTTAGGCCTCCTACCCCGCCTCCTCTGGGCAACTGCCTCATCCTGTGCCAACACCTCATCAGGCACATCTGGTTCTAGTGCAGTGACAGCTCTTCTGCTTCTATGCATTTTCCTGATATTCAGTAGCATTAGCCCACAAAAATTCAAAACGGCATGTTGCACAGCTCTACAGACTCATATTTACACACAATTATGTAAAGTAGAAACTATAAGCAAAGATGACAATGCAAGATGAATGTGGATCCTATTTTCCATATGTGACTCCTAGTAGACTCTTCCCAACACTTTAGACAAATATTCCCTATGAATCTGGAGCCTAAGCTCTGATACCACATTTGTCATGATCCAACCTATGGGCCGAACCAGCACTAGGGGCTAGGCCAGCCTAAAGCCCCCGAGGCCTATAGTAAGCCTAACTATTCCTTAACCCAACTCTAAGGCCCATTTGGGCCCAATTTCAAGAATTCAACCGAACAGAGTCCGACCATAAAATAGACCATTTAATAGGGAGTTTTTTACTCACTCGACTTGTAAACACAATATATAATCATTTGGGGAGCTCAGCTCAACCTCAACATAATCAAATGTCATAAAAATAAATGGGAGCTCAGCACCCTAATAAAATCCAACCATACATGCTTTTAATAATTTTACAGGTCCAAAATGACAATTATATTACAAACCCAATCAAATAAATATTTTAAACACATACAAAAATTCTAGGAGTTAACAGAATTATAAAAACATTAATAAACGACTTGCGAAGAAGAAAAGTAGGTTGACTACAATAATAATCCTCTTGTAGCCTGAAAAAAAAATAATGAACAGGAGTGAGCGTTCGACTCAGAGAGTAAAAAATCAATTTTAACCATAATCTCTATAACTATCTAAAGATAATGCACCCTGTGGAGTGAAAATGCAACATCGTCATAAGTTTCATACAAATCACATCAAAAAGTAATTTGGAGCACTCACACATCCGATAATGTCAAACAATACATATACGAGAGTTGATCCCCTATACAGCCCTCTTAATCCAACCTCTGCCAGCGAAGATCTCAAGCTGGACTTTTCGCTTAATAAACCAAATATAAGGTCCCAGCAAAGAACTCAAGCCTTGTCTATCCTGAAGGACCGGGTCCCAGCGAAGATCTCAAGCAGTGTCTACCCGTCCTGTCCATATCCAACACCATACCACACGTACGCCAATGCATGCACACTGCTCCAAATTACCACAACAACATCCATGGCACTTTAACATTTGTGAATGTAACATAAAACGTGCATAGAGTTTAACTACATAGATACATATTTATAAGTGATGCATGGGCAAGCTTGAACATATAATAATATCGAAATTACAATCAAAATTAATATTTTACTCACAGACTTAACCGCAATCACTGTGGTAGCTAGGCGGAGGAGGAAGGCTGTCCCAGCTCACCTGATAATTTTTATCACAATTATTTAATAAATTTGACTCAATACAAACTAAGGAAATACCAAAGATGTCCTAAGCCATGTCGAAAATCCGGTAGAGTCTTCCTTACACCTAGGACCAACCCAACCTGCAAATGGGTTTAAAATGCACTTTTATTATCTACAAACCATACACACACAACTCAATCACATCACACAGCCCCTCCTAGGCCCATCCAAACAGTCATCAATCACAATGTAACACCCCTATTTGCATAGCTTGGTATATTTCACTATTCCGGTGACCAGAGTAGGTCCGGACAATTAAGAGAATTAGAACCACATTTAAGACACCTAAATAAGCCATAAGCACAAATAATTAGTAATTGCCAATTAGTTAAGTATAAATAAGAAAAAAAAAACATAAGAAGTTAAACGAGCGAGAGTCACAGCGATGGGTGACCTTCTCGGGAATGACTGCGAAGTCGATTTAAACTCAAATTTCAAACCGTAAAATGTGACGCCGTGGTCCTTAGGACCCTTATAAACATAGTGGAAAAGGGAAAATTACGAAAAAGAATTGTTAATTCAGTCAAATAATTAGGTCAGGGAGTCGAAAGAAATATTGAATTATTTGCAAATCGGGTTGAACCGGCGAAGGGCAATTTGGTCAATTAACCCCGAGAGCTAACTCCTGACCTAACTGTCAAATAAAATTGGAGAAAAGAAATTTTCGAAGCCGGGAATTAAATTAAAGAACTAATTAAAAAAAAAAAGGAAAAATGAAGGAAAATGAAAAAGTATAGGAAGATGACATCATGCATGGCATCATGCATGACATCATGCATGATGCCATAAATAGTATGATTAATAAATTCAATTAATTAGATATTTTGGTCTTTCATAAGATAAATATGCATAAAAAGGAAAAGAAAAGAAAAAAAAATTTAAAAAGTTTATTACATCACCTTTATGGCATCATCATGATGTCAAAAATAATTTTAATTTTCCTACCATAATTGACCAAGTCAATTAAGTGAAAATACACATAAAACTAATAAATTAAAAGAAAAAAAAAAGTCATTTTGGTCTTCTTCCCTTCCATTGCCACCTCTCTCTCTCCCAAGTTCTCTCTCTCAAATTTTCCTCCATGAAAGCTTATTTTTAAGCTTTCTAAACACTAATTCCACCATAAATCCTTTAATTTTCTTGAAGAAAAATTATAAGCAAGTCTTGAAAGGAAGATTAGAAGGAGAAGAATTGAAGAAAATTGAGAGAAAGTGAAAGATTTGAAAATTGAAAAATCAAAGAAAGGTTAGTAAGCTAAACTTGAAATTTCTAGTTGAATTAATTGTGTTTATAGTTCAATTAACTTAGAATTATGCTTAAAATGAAAAGAAATTAATTGTTGGAGGATTAAAGCAAAATTCATTGAGCTAGGGTTTTGATGTGTGTGCATGAATTTGATGGACTTAAAGGTGTATGTGAGCTTGATTGAGTTGAAGGAGCATGTATATAGGCATTGAATTGGTTAAATGCAACAACTTAGTGAATTAGGGTTTTGGACCTAGGGTTTGGGAGACAAAATTTGGAGAAATGGTGAAATGATGTATTTGATCTAGTTTGAAGTGAAAAATGGTCATTTGCGACCAAATGAAGTGTGTTTCAGTGGAAAAGAACACCGGGAAAGAACCTGAGGAATTGAGTCAAGGCCGATAGGCGACTCGCATCAGGTTCATGCACAAAAATTTATAAATTATAGTTTTCACAATGAAAATTGATTTGTTATACATTGTGAATATGTTTATTTTATTATGAATTTCGAGAATGTTGTGCTGCCTATTTTACAATGGAGATTTGAAATGAAGCTTGTTTAATTTTCTGCATTATGAAATTTTTGTGTTAATTATGGTTTTTAAGTACTACGGTGTTGCCACTTGTGAATGAAAATTTGACTTTAGAAATTGATTGTGTTTTGCATAAAATATTTGAATAACTTGATTTAAATTGTTTTAATTCACACTTGGCATGGAAATATTAATATGTTCCTCATCCACTTATGGGGTGAGTTTGATATTTGATTAGTTTCCTCTCTCTCTGGCTTCCCAGTCTGAGGGGCGAATTTGGATGAGTACTCATTAGCTAGCTAGCCACCTCCCTCATTGATTTCGATTAGTGAGGGTGTTTTCCTTGTCGTGATGTACACACGGCATGTTCGGAAATTTTGTGTCATGGCCTAAGTTGTGTTATTGATTGGCAACACTATCTTTATTGAATTATTTGATCAAAGTTGTGTTGTGTTAAGCTTTGAAAATTATGATTTGTTATAAATTTTATTTTAAAATTTGAGATATGATTGTGAAATATTTGAATTATGAATTGTTCATGAATGTTTTAAATTATACATTTTACATTTTATTGTGCACTGTCGACACCATATTTTGGCCGACCCCTAGGATCAATAAAAATTCTTCTTTGAACAGCTAATCACGTTTCCGATCCCTCTTTGATAGGCGGTCACATTTCCGATCTCTCCTCACAAAGAATTGAATTAATGCTGAGCCCTCATATTCATTAAGGCCTCACCGATCTCTCAAATCATTTACCGACCTCTCAAACCCGTTGTCGAATTTCCGACTGGCCAAGTATATTCACGATCTCTGTTGATAAATAAAATGAACTGGCACTAGATCTTTTCCTACCAGTTTTATTGCCGACCTCCTTTTCGGAAGATTAAGAGCTAAAGTTTGGGTTCGGTTTAACGAGGGTTCCGATCTTAAGTGTTCAAGTTAAATTTTCAATTTTAATCAAGTCCCGTTCAGCATTTCTCCCCCACCGATCTCATGCTTATTGTGCTTTCCGATCTTTTATACTTAGATCAATAATGGCATTTAGTTCATGTTTCGCTATGCTCATACAATCAAATACTTAGGCAATTCAAAGATTTTCCAATCACATCCATTCATTAAACAAAAGAGATATTCCATTTCATTTCATAATTTGTACAAGTTATTCGGCTGGGGGATCACCCCCAGCCTGATTTACATTCTGCTCACTCTCTCTCTCTTCCTCGCCTCCTCCTCACTATCTTCACCATCGCCCCGGAGCAGTGTCGTCCATCCAAGAGAAGTCCTCTTCGTGATAGCGCTTTGGAGTTCGCCAAGAGATCTTTATGAGCATTCACATAGGCTCGGCTATTCCCGACACCATCTCTTCATCCTTTTCCTTATGCTCTTTGTCTTTCTCCAAAGCTCCTTATCCTTCGCGTTAAGCTCCTCTACAAGTTGAGCGACTGAGCTTCGTTGGCTGAAGTGCCTGGACTTCTCTCGAGAGCCCGTTCACTTTCGGCCAAGTCACGAGACCTTTCGCCACCTGGTCTTCATGGTACTTCGCCCGTCCCTCAACTTGAGATATATAATCTTGAGCGGATGAGAGTTGAGATCGGAGGAAGCCACTTCCGATTTTTCTTCCCGACCTCCTTACCTGTGCAATCGAATCTTTTCCCGAATCATGGTCCGGTTCACTGCACACTCCACGCTTAGGCTCATGGTTCGAGTCAAGATATCATCGAGACCACTCGGGATAGCCCGTCCCGATCCTCCCGAAAGAAGATGGTAGATCCTGGACTTTGGCAAAATCGAGTTCTCCCTAACACCCGGTTATTCTTCAAGCGATCGATCAAGATTCGAGCGCCACGAGAAGAGGTCCTCCCGGAAGATTGAGAAGGCTCCTTCCGTGCTTGGAATAATCGAGATAGGCGGGGTCGCTCTTCCGATCTAGGAGGAGATCTGACAGCCTCAATGGTCGGCGGACCCGAAGGTTGAGGCGGGTCTCTTTGCATCTCCCCAGGTTCGTGACCGGGTGTTTGAAGACGTTCCGAACGCTTCATCTCCTTTACTTTCCGGAAGATCTCTTTGTCCTTCTTCCGCTTCCTAGAACCCTCACCACCCGCCATACCTGCACAAAGAAAAGGTTAGTGAGATCTCTAAGGTCCTGAGAACTGAGATATAGAAAATACCAATGCCGAGGTCAGAGAGCGGAAGTTCGCGAGCTTGGCCGGTGATCAGTTGCATGGTCCAATGGTGCGATTCGGCGATCCGCATTTGGACAGAATATTTTAGAGTGGTGGCACGACTTTTCAGCTCCATCACTATCAAACTCTCCTCATGACTCAGGGTAATGTGTTTGAGCGAGGCCCTGGTACCACCAGCTACGAGGAAAGTCCTCAAAGCGGCTCGGATCTTTACTCCTCGGAATGAAGAACCGGTTCTTCCAATTCTTAAGGGATGAGGAAGATCGGAAAAGAGTCCACAACGAGGCTTCGCTGAAAGAACCGATGTTCGTCATCCTTTCGGTGAGTTAGTCCATGCGGCTCACGAACACCTTAGCCGTAGGTCTGATTCCCTTAGCTCGGCATAGACCTCGGAAAGCTACCAAGATCCGCCACGAGTTAGGGTGGATTTGAACAATGGATGCTCGGTGAAGTTTTAGGACCTCCTTATAGAAATCGGCTAGAGGGAACCTCAGACCGGCCTTTAACTGTTCCTCGTACACCATGACCATGTCATTCTCTTCAAAAGAGTGATCGACACGAAGATCGCCATGGCACTTGATCAGCTCATATGAATCAGGACAAATGTTGTATTCTTGAACAAAGGATTGCAGATCGGATTCTCGAAGAACCGACGGAAGCTCGTCTATAGGAAGGGTCTCTCTCCTTGAAGGTGGTGCAAGCCTTGATGGTATGACCCGACCCCGACCTGGAGCAGAGACCCTAGGGGGTTTAGGTTGCACGCTGGGCCCGACTGCCTCTTCTTCGTCAGACGATGACCATGAGAACTGAATGGAAGGAGGGCTCACGGTCTCGACCTTCTGCACCGCTCATTTTAAAAGAAACAAAGAACTTAAAAAGAAAGAAGATCAAAGTCCTTACCGAGTCCGATCGGCCGAGAAACCGGAGAAAATGAGAGAACTTGAAGTTGTGAGCAGGGATTGAAAATGGAATGAGAGAACAAGGCTAACCCTCCCACCCCTATTTATACTAGTCCGAGCATTTAATGCTCGCGAGGTTCTAGGCGCATCGATTGGTGGGACTCGGCAATTTGTTCGACACTTTTCTCAAATATCCGAATGTTCGAGATCGTTTTATTAGAGGTCGGCATAATAAGTTAAAAATTTTGAATAAAGGATCAGCTAAGTGTCATTCAGGTAAAGAATCAGATTGGATAATCACATTAGGGATCGGAAAATAATCAATGCAAAAATAATAAGATGATAACCGACAAAATAAAGTCTTTATTTTCAAAAGTTCGGATTCCATCCTTGGGGCGCTCGCGAGGGAACGGATTACCCAAACATTGGATCACATTATTTCTGTGATCTCTAGAGATCGGATTGCATTGAAAATAAAATACATCATTTGGGCGATCTCTAGCGATCGGACTACAATAAAGGTCTAACTACAACATTTGGGCAATCTCTAGAGATCCGATTACATTTCGTGATTACATCATTTGGGCGATCTCTAGAGACCGAGGAACATCCTATCTAAAAGGCCTATGTCAAAGCCTAGTCTTGTGGTGAATCAAAAGATGTGTTTGACCGTAAGACCGATCGTTGGCATCGGATAGATGTGCGGCTCGGATGGGGTGATTATGACTCCCATGAAGATGAGAGACATCATCACCGATGTTACCACTCGAAACCGACCATTCGAACACCCAATGTGGAGGAAAGACGCCGGAACACCCAATGCGATGAGAAGCCGAATGAACTCGGTAGAGCGACTCGAGATCGGTACAACCAAAGTCCGCAATCGATCAAATCCAGTCCTCTCACCATCATCAGTAAAGGTCATTCGATCACCGGGATCGTGAATTTTCAGTCGGTAAGTAAAGAAGTTCATCGGAAAAAGATCAAGGCCACAGTTATAGCCAGAACTTCCACCGAGCAATAGAACAGGAAAGTAAGAAAAGAAGAGAGGAAAGTCGGATGAAGAAAATGTCTCCGCGATGGGTATATATAGGAAATGAGCATTTAATGTCGCGGAAAGCAGCGGGCGCTTGAGAATCGAGATGTAATTAATGCTTGGACCGGATCCGCATCGATTAAGGGATAATAGAGATCGGAGATAGGAGATCGGCATGAGAGATCGGAATAGGAGCTAGGGAGGATCGGAAGACAAAAAGAATAAGACAAATAACCGTCGCCGAATCGAGCCGAGTTAGTTAAAGCGTGGCAGGCGAGATCTCCACCGCACGCCTAAGAATCGCATAATCGCACGTGCGGTGCCGGTATGTCATGACAGTCCTGTACATCCCAATCTCCACCGTTGATCTCACTTGTAAGGATGAATCCGGAACCCTTGGATCAAAAGAGAAGACGACAATACCAGCGTTTTTCACTCTTAGCCCTCAGATCGTTCCGGACAAGAGGATTCAAGACCGTCAGATTAAAAGAGGAAAAGGACAAATATTCTGAGAAGCGATCTCAGCCATTTGTTTTGATTCTCTTTAATTCCTGAACATCCGATCATGTACTTCAAAATCTTGACCCTCCATCTCCCTCAAAATAAATCCTGACCCTTCATGGGGAGCACCCGATTCCTATAAATACCTGCATGAAAAACTGTTCAAGGACGGACAAAAAATATAGACTAGAGGCTGCTATTATCGTGGAGGAACTCTGAAACTTCATTCAGTTTGTTACTCTGCTGTTTTGTAGTGATTAAAAAGACTTTTGAAACTAGTTTTCAGGAGTGTTTCCTTGAAAAAGATTTTGAATACTGGAACTCTACATTTCCAGTTTGTTCATTATCTGGTCATACTCTCATCATCTCTGCTTTTCCTCCTGCTCAAGCTCAACTTCCTTCCACCTGGTTCTTACCTGGTTACCTTTTAGCTAAAGCATCTCTCGGTTTCACGACAGACATCAACTCTCAGGCTGATCAATCCGCCATCTTCATCACTATTTACCACCTCATAGTTATTTCAATACATTTGGCTCCTCACAGACATCAACTCTCAGGCTGATCAATCCGCCATCCTCATCACTATTTACCACCTCACAGTCATTTCAATATATTTGGCTCCTCACAGGTAAGAGTTCATGTTACTGTTTTATTAAGTATTTGCATTTACTTTTCGCACTTTCTTTGTTCTCTTTACGTACGCGGTTTTCTCTAAGTTTATTCTAAGCAAAAAATCTCAAAGAACGTTACTCTCGAATTATCTCTTTAGTGATCGGTCCATCATTTCGTCAATTTTCGTCATTTCTGAATACGAGCTTTTAGCTCCTAGTAGCGTGTAAGTGGTCAGGCAAAATATAGGTATCTGCAACTTAAGGGCCTCTTTTAAAAGAGAAAGCTTGAATAACACGTCAGGAAAATAGCCAAACTATTAGGCTGACGTGAACGGGAATTCGGCAAGATTCCATGAAGAGGAATAAAACCAAAATAAACTAGACAGAACAGATCGGACATTAATAGGTATGCGTAAAATGACTACATGAAAGGTTGGTAAATCAAGTTTAGTATTACCCATTTAGTCATAGGGTATCAAGAAACCTTATCTCCAGCATTTTTGAATGCCAGAAACCTTAGTTTTAGGTTCTTGTAACATGTAACTGAAATTGAAATTCGGGAGATCGGCAAAGCCCCTTCCAGGCTCCTGCTAATCCGAAAGAGATCGGAGGAGGGTTCTTATCCGATCCCCCCTCAAAATTCTAATAAACGTCTAAAAGAGATCGGAGGAGAGTTCTTATCCGGTCTCCCTTCAAAATTTTAATAAACATTAAATAGAAATCGGAGGAGAGTGCTTATCCGGTCTCAACTCAAAACATCAATAAATAACTCTAAAGGAGATCGGAGGAGGGTTCTTATCCGGTCTCCCCTCAAAATTTTAATAAACGTCTAAAAGGGATCGGAGGAGAGTTCTTATCCGGTCTCATCCTAAAAATAAGTAACTTAAAGGGGATTGGAGGAGAGTTCTTATCCGGTCTCCCCTCAAAACTTTAATAAATAACTTAAAAGAGGTCGGAAGAGAGTTCTTATCCGATTCTCACACTCGTTCACTAAGGTTGTCTCATTTACTTGCGTATCTGGGTAATCCTAATTAGTGAAAAACCAAATATTCCTCTTACCAAAAGGATTAACATTCCCGTTCAAGCCCTTCTAACTAATTTATAAAGGACGCAAAATTAAACCTACTTACCCTTATTAAGGGACGAGGTGGGGTGCCTAACACCTTCCCCACCCGTTTACGGACCCCGAACCTAGAATCTCTGTCTTGAAGTGGTTTCATTCTTTATTTATCTTCCCAAATGGTTTTCTTTAGTTACCTTCAAAACTAAGGTGGCGACTCCTCACTTTTTCCCACTTCGGTGAGTGATCGTCCAGGCGACCGCAAAATCCCATTGCGACAGCTTGGCGACTCCGCTGGGGACACTATTGACCCAACCCCAGTCTAGAGGTCCAAAAGTAGGCTTAATTTTTGTCCGATCAAATTATATTTAGAGGGGCTCACTCGGCGATGTCTTATATGCTAATTATTATTGCTACTAACTATTTTGTTTTGCTGTTCTATCTCCTACAATTGCTCTTCATTTCAAAGAAAAAGGAAAAAAGAAAAATGGAAAAATAAAATCCCCCTGAATTGGGAAGAGGTAAAAGTGTCCCTTCACACTGAACACTTACACAATGTCCTCACACACTATGGTCCTAACCCGGGCTTTCTTACCCTTTTAGGAAAGTAGGAGGGGGTCATGTAGCGGTGCCCGTGGGTTTTACCCCGTTAGTATCCGTGAAGGCTTCTGCTCAAATTGAAACTCGTTCTATTTACCGTGATACCCGTGGAATTTTCCCGACAATATCATGGGGGTAGAATGGGGCTCTCTTTCTGATGGGGCAATTTGGGAACCTGTGGCTATTAGAAAATTAGATCTGAGCTAAACCGTCACGATAGTGAAGCCGTAGTAAATCGCCTCATAAGATAGAACTATCCGGATAGGTAGCGCTTACCGGTGTTAGGAGTCTCCCTATAGGACAAAGGGCATACTTACTCTTACCCTATTCTCGCTTTAATTTCCTTTTGTTCATTTCTTTAGAGGTAATCTTGAATCCTACTAAACGCCTACACATTTTCCTACTTTGATAAATGTGTACGTGTCACCACAATCAGCAGTATGATTCAAAATTACCCTAATTTGTCTTACTACCAAGTTTTCCCGCCGGCGTTACCAAACCAAGAGTCTGTATAAGGATAGGCATCATTTTTATCATGGCATCCTTGAGTCGATCGGCGAGAGAGGCTCAAAGATGCTAAACTTTGGTCCAAATCAGCTCATTGGTCGGTACCCTCGCAAAATGATGTTTCCGAGGCACACATAAGCTCAATATCTTCACTGGATCTGGACAAAATAGAGGTCAAAATGAACAACCTCGAGGGTCTGTCTAATAGATGGAGGTTGCTTCCCAATCAGGTCAAGGTACAGTTTGAAGAGAAGTACGGAAGGATTGCAACCTTAATGCAAGTCAAGGTCCAAATCCCTGCATTAAAAGCCATGTTGACGGTTTGGAATCCTAAGTACGGAGTGTTCTCTTTCAATGACATTGACACGGCCCCCACTATGGAAGAATATCAGGCATTGCTGGGGATCCCATACTCATTGCAGAACTGGATCTACTTACACCTCGAGCATAGGCAGACCTGGAAACGGTTGGCACATATGTTGGGTTCTCCCCCAGAAGAAGTAAAGTCGAGAAACACCAAAGGGAACACGCATGGATGGCATTGGACGTACCTTGAGAAGCGGTTAGATCATCACCTCCAAGAGAAACAGTGGGATCAAGCTTCCATGGCACTCGCCTTGGGAATCTATGGTCTGATCCTGCTCCCGGGGCCATTGGGGATCATCACTTGCAGTGCAGTGGAGGTATTTTGGGCGAGAAAGCGGGGATCAATCCGATACCGGCAATTCTTGCGAAACCTTGTTAACCCTAACTACTGCGGACAACAGGGAAAGGGTCCATTAAGTGTTGCCTCGGTTATTATACCTCTGGACTATCAGTCACATGTGTCCTGTGGAGACAAAAGGATTGACTTGGTACCTTGACCAGCCTCCCATTGAGAAGATGATCCGGTTAGTGATCAGCTCGAAGAATGAAAAACAGTGGCGGGAACGGATTTTGAGTTTCAATAGCCGTGATTACTGTTGGAGGAAGCTGTGGACGTCAAGCCAACCCGTCTTGATTGGTACAGGAGGTATTCAGTCGGTGTCCCTGATTGGAATAACCGGGTATACAAGTTACACTCCAGCACTGGTAATGAGGCAGTTTGGCTCAACACAGTCCATGATCAACATTAAAGAATACCACCAAAGTCACTTCTACCATGAGCTCAAGGAAGAAGAAGGGTTGAAAATGGCTCGCAAGTCCTGGGAAAACATCACTCTAATGGAGAGATCACCCAAAGGCCCAAGTGCCTCGGGCGATTACCTTAAATGGAGAGCTGATAGGGACCAAGAACACTCTACCGTAGAATTCAAGGACGACAACCCTCGCCAAGACGCCCTATTAGAGGAAGCTGATAATTGCCTGGTTGACTCGCTACAAAAGGCAAATACCGAGAACTCACAGCTGCAAGAACGAATGAAACAATTGGAGGACCAACAGCAGAAACTTAAGAGAAGGGTAAGAAAGCTCAAGGAAGAGGCAAGGGCCGAAAGGATAGGGTTCGAAGAGCAAGAGGTACAGTGGGAAAAAGAAAGAAATTCTCTCCAAGCTGAGGTCAAAGAGATGAAAGGGCAGAATAGTAAGCTTCAGGAAATGATGAAGTACCAAGAGGTACTCGTTGAAGAGTATAAACAGGAAAACAAGAAGAAGAAGCTTGAATTAAAAGAACAAGCACTCCTCATCAACGACATCTTGAAAGAGTGTGCTAAAGAAAGGAAAGAGAAAGAGAAACAAGCTGCCCTCTATCAAGGACTGAAAGAAAATGTGGACCAATTGGAGAAAATGATAGCACAAGGAAAAAAGGAACTATTACCTGAATTCGAGTATGCTCTGAAAGTGTTCGATCCTGCCAAACAAGAGGAAAGGTTATATGAGTATCTCAGAAAATGTCATCTCATTATAAAGAACCTCCCAGAACCTAGGCCGATGTAAAGAATATCTGTCACAATTATTGATTAATGAAATGATTTTTGGACCATTGTTTAAGCAGATTTGTGAATGAATAATATGACTCCCGTAGGAACTCCCTCGCTAGGGTTATGTGAAAAATTGAGTGCGCTATATGAACAGGTATCATAAATGCACATTCAATCCCGTCATTCACAGTCAGACTATCAAACGATGCCATGATAAAGTTGATGCGGTTATCCTTTTGCAGATTCCAACCTGGCTCTCAAATGCCACTGTATCCTTCGTCCAGACCAGGACTTTTAGTTTCTTTGCAAAACTCAAATTCATTTAAATTTTTTTTATCCCTCACAGGAAATCAATATTGATTCAAACAAAGCAAGTCTGACCAAGCACACGATCCAACCCAAGCGAGTGTACTTAACAAGATCTCGAACGAGGAAGATAATGGAAAATCAGGAGCAAGTACAGAACCTACAGGGACAGGTCTCCGAGTTGAAAGATCAGCTTTCTGAAATTATGAGACTAATGAAGGAAATGTCTCAGAGCAAACCTGCTTCAGAACCTAGCCCACCATTACCTCCTCCGCCTCCTACAACAAATGATCCTCAGCAAGCTTCAACCTCTTTTACCTTTCAGTCTCCCATTCCGGACCCGACAATCACTGTCAATCCGGTGACCATAAATAATGACCCACCTTTTTCCTATTACCCGGTCGTCTCAAATGCCGAGCCTCACCATTCAATCCCGATACCTCAAGTTTACTCCACCCTCGGCTCCGGTTGGAGGAGCGTATCATCTGATGGAAGGAGAACATAGGGTGAGAGAAAGCGAGAAACTATCGCCTAGAAGAAAGAATGATAGCAATAGAAGGGTTGAACATGTATGGCTCAGTCGATTTGTCATAACTGAGATTGGTGCCAGATGTTGTGGAACCACACAAATTCAAGGTTCAGGATTTCTACAAATACATGAAACTTCGGATCCTCGCATCCACCGGCAACCTACATTGCCAAAATGTCCGCCTTAACAGAAGGCGATAGACTTCTCATTCAATTCTTTCACGAGAGCCTCTCCGGAGCAGCTCTGAGATGGTGCATACAATTGGATAGGAGCACGCTGCACTCCTGGAAGGACTTAGCCGATACCTTTCTAAGGCAGTACAACTTCAATTGTGATGCGGCACCCACGAGGAGGGACCTCGAGCACAGTGCAGAGAAAGACGGGAAGGTTTCAAGCGGTATGCCCAACGATGGAGGAGAAGGCCGCAGTATATCCTCCGGTGACCGATAATGAACTCTGCTCCTATTCATCGAAACATTGAAGGCTCCTACTTCAACTTTGATGATCGGAAATACCTCCAACGACTTCTCGGATATCATCCAAGCCGGTGAGAGAATTAAAGCTAATCTGAGAATAGGAAGAATACAGGAGTTGGCTGAGAACCCTGTGAAAAAGACTGCCAATTTTGGCATGAAACAGGAGAGTGATGTGCATTCCATCAATCGACAGAATAATTTTCCCCTATTCCCCCAAAATAACTCCCGGCCATATCCTCCCTCTCAGGGCCCGACTATCGGAATCATCCCGCCCCCTTTCACTAATTATTCACAACCACGCCCACAATCGCCCCACCTGCAAATTTCGATCCATTCCCACCTCCTACTCCCGTACAACCACGAGCACCACAAAAGAACCCACGACCTCCAAGGAATCGGTATCCAACCCTTCCACTCCCTGTCAGTGAACTATCCCGTTAGCTTGTCGGTATAAACCAAATCGCAGTCCCTTTAGACCCAATCCGGTAGCCATATCCCGGGTGGTATGATGCCTTGCCGTTGTGAGTATCATGGAGGAGCACAAGGGCATTCAGCGACAATGCGGGGCACTCGGAGGAGAGTGCACGCTCTAATCCGGAACGGGTGGTTGAAGATCGAGGGAACTGGTTCCCTCCCCAATGTCACCTCAAACCCACTACCTAACCATAATGCGGGTAGTGGTGTGAATATGATTGAGTCGAGGAGAAGGATCAACAGGAAGTGGACAAGTTTGTCCCTTATTTCAAAGAAATTTTTGCCATATCAGTAAGAGAAGGTCACCTTTACCCTCAGGTAGCAGGATTTGAAGAGAGTACGGGGTGTCCTTACCATGGAGGCGGTGACCATAAGTGCAAGATTGTGAGGGTTCGGGCAAGAAGTCCGAAATTTGTTATCTCTAAAAGTTCTGAGATGCCAGACAAAGGCAGAAGGGGAAGTGAACACCACTAAACTCAGCCAAACTGCTTCTACCTCCAAACCCAGCATCACTTTCTCACCCCCAGTAGCCTCACGCCCGATATGATTATCCGAACTACGCTGACTTCCTGTCACCAATACTCACGCAGTCCCTTGGAACTATAATTTCCAAGTTTTTACTCAGGGAGCGTCAAGCAGCGCATCCGCCCCTAGCCTTGCCTCACCTCCGACACCACCAAAACCATGTTTCGCTCCTCACGAGCATTTCAGGATGACTTATGCTGGACCTGCTAGCAACATTACTCCCCAAACCAGTTCTCGGCCCGTTATTGCAACAAAACCTTCTCCACCTGAGCAAGAAGTCGAGTTTATAACTCGAAGTGGGAGGTGTTACGGGAACGAAGAAAGAGAGAAGAAAAAAGGGAAAGTAAAAATGGGAGAGTCATCAAGAAACACGGAAGAGGAGGTTGAGAAAGCAGAGGAAGCAGAGCCTATTGAGCGCAAGGAAGATGAAGAACTGCTGCTCCAAATAATGAAGCAGAGCGAGTATGACGTGGTGGAGCAATTGAGAAAAACCCCCGCCCGAATTTCACTGTTATCACTGATCCTGAGCTCGGAAGTCCACCGACAAGCCCTACAAAGAATCCTGGATCAGGCCTTTGTGAACCAGACATTACTCAGGCAGTTTGAGAAAATAGTAGGACAAATCCAGGCATCCAGCTCTGTAGCCTTTTCTGAAGAGGAGGTAGACCCTGCGGGCTTAGGGCACAATAAAGCTCTACATGTAACTGTGAAGTGTAAGGGTTGTATAGTGGCCAAGGTTCTCATCGATAACGGATCGGCCCTCAATGTATTGCCTAGCGCGACCTTAGCGACTCTGGTTGACCAATCGCATGTACGTCAGAGTGCAATGGTGGTAAGAGCCTTTGACGGTACCAGGAGAGAGGTACTGGGAGACATTGACTTGCCAATTCAAGTCGGGGCATGTACTTTCAACGTCACGTTTCAAGTGATGAACATTGAGCCGGCTTACACTATGTTACTAGGGAGGCCGTGGATCCACTCTGCGAACGCTGTTCCTTCAACCTTACACCAGAAGATCAAATACATTAAGGACGGCAAAATCATCACGGTAAGGGGCGAAGAGGCCATACTGGTCACCAAGCCGCAATCACTTCCTTATGTGGAAGCGGCCGAGGAATCATTGGAGAGTTCTTTCCAGGCCCTTGAATTGCAAGATACTGGAAAGGAAGGGGCTATGGCTATGGTGGCCAAAGTAATGTCAAGAAACGGGTATCAAGAGGGGAAAGGCTTGGGCACTGCCTTGCAAGGAATCGTCGAGCCTATACCGGCTATTCAGAAGATAGGCCGTTGTGGTTTGGGGTATGAGGAGGATGCCCTCGTGGATGGGCGATTCTGGATGAGGAGAATGCTTCGGGATCAGAGGTTCGACCAGGAGACGGGAAAAATGAAAATAGTCCCGAGAATTACGGAGATCTTCACCAAACCGGTCATCCAACATCCGGCAAGTACAGAAGAATCACCAGATGATCCATCCATAGATGTCATCCAACTGGATTCCTTGTATGAGGCCCTAGTTTCACCCATGGTTGAGGCGGGAGCTTGACAACTGGACAACTGATGATATCCCTGTACTCAATTTCGAGTAAAGTACCTCTGGTTATCTACACTTGATCATTTTGTCCATGGTGACAAGTGTAATACTGTAAATGGACCTTTTCTTATGGCATTAATATTAATGAATTGATAGCGCATTTTAAATCCAATACTCTCTTTCCTTTTTAATTCCAACCTTATAACATGTTCTATTCTTTATTCATTCAGGACCATTCATCAATTAACACCTAATAATCCAATAGACTCAGAAATTCCTCTGGTTAATTTTGAAATCCCCATAACTGCCATTACTTCAAGTAATTCTGAGGAAGACCTTACAGAAGAAAGCAATGAAAAAGATGAACCCTCCCTCGTGCCTTGTGAAGATGAAACGCACATAATAAACTTAGGTTCGGAAGAAGTAAAAAGGGAACTTAAGGTAGTGGAGAGTGAGGAATTGGGAGATATGATCGATGCAGCTAAGGAATTTCTCGACGTATTTTCATGGAGCTATGATGATATGGTTGGTTTGGACCCTCAGATAGTGACGCACAAGATTCCCTTAATTCCAGGAACGATCCCGGTGAAGCAGAAACTGAGGAGAATGAATCCCGACACACTGCTCAAGGTTCGGGATGAAGTCAAGAAACAGTATGACGCCGGATTCTTGGAAGTAGTCAAATATCCCCAATGGGTGGCTAATGTCGTCCCAGTAATGAAGAAAGACGGGAGAGTCAGGGTGTGTGTTGACTACAGGGACCTTAATAAAGCAAGTTTGAAAGATGATTTCCCTCTCCCTCACATTGATGTGTTAGTTGACAATGCTGCGGGATTGGGTAGGTGTTCGTGTATTGATGGGGCATCAGGGTACAATCAGATTCCGATGGACAAGGAAGACAAGGATAAAACTGCTTTCATCACCCAATGGGGGGTATTTTGCTATCGGGTCATGCCCTTCGGGTTGAAGAATGCCGGGGCTACTTACCAGCGCGCAATGGTCACATTATTCCACGATATGATGCATAAAGAAGTGGAGGTATATGTGGATGATATGATCATTAAATCCAGGGGAGAAGAGAGCCACGTTCAGGTGATGAGGAGGGTGCTCGAAAGGCTCAGGAAATACAAGTTGAAGTGAACCTGCTAAATGCATCTTGAGCTAGATCGGGAAAAGCTGTTGGGATTCATAGTAGCGAGAAAGGGATAGAAGTGGATCGGACAAAGTTTGAGCTATTCAAGAAATGCCGTCCCCAAAAGCAGAAAGGGAGGTGTGATTTTCGAGGAAAGTTGAACTACATTTCAAGATTTATTTCTAATCTCACTGCCAAAGCTGAGCCTATTTTCAGACTACTCCGGAAGAACAATCCTACCCAATGGGATTCGGATTGTCAAAAGGCTTTCGAGACAATCAAACAGTATTTGTCAAACCCACCAGTATTGGTCACTTTGTGGCGAGCGGGCCTCGATCTGTACATGGCGGTCCAACGAGCTCTATGGGATGTGTTTTGGGACAGCATGATGATACCGGCCGAAAAGAGAGGGCCATTTACTACCTGAGCAAGAAGTTCAATGATTATGAGTCAAGGTACTCTTTCTTAGAAAAGACTTGCTGCGCGTTAGCACAGACTGACAAATCGCCTCAAGCACTACATGTTGAATCACAAGACATGGCTTATCTCGGATGGATCCTATCGAATCGTATTCGAAAGCCCATTCGTGTAGGAAGGATAGCCAAGTGGCGGTTATACTCTCGGTATGATATAGTCTACATGACCGGAAAGCGGTGAAAGGTAGCGTAATTGCGACCTCCTAGCGGAAAACCCTATCCGGATTATGAAGCTCTGGATTTTGAGTTCACGGCGAACATATTAATGAAGTAGACTACGAAGAAGAGGGTCGATCGATGTGTGGGAAATGTATTTTGACGGAGCGATCAATTTATCCGGAATGGAATTGGAGCCGTACTAGTATCCCTGGAAGGAAAGCACTTCCCAATAGTGCTAAGTTGGGATTTGACTGTACCAACAATGTCGCAGAATATGAAGCTTGTGTAATGGGTCTACATCTTGCTATAGAGATGAAAATCAGAAAGTTGGAGGTGTATGGAGACTCGGCTCGATAATTTATCAGTCAAGGAGAATGGCAAACCAAGGATCCCAAGCTAATCCCCTACGAAATACTTCTGGAAATGACCAGGGAATTCAAGAAATCTCTTTCACTCATCCGAGTAGAGACAAGAATCAATTTCTTGACGCCTTAGCTACTCTAGCTGTTATGGCTCAAATCGAAGAAGAGCGGACGTTTGAGACATTGAAGATTAAAGTAAGGGATGAGCGACCTATTGCTTCATGATTGAAGAAGAGCTCGATGGAAAGCCTTGGTATCACGACATCACAGTCTCTGTAGAACCAGGAGAATTCCCTTGAGGGCAAACAAAAATGAAAAGAAGATGATTCGGAGGTTAGCATTGGGGTACTTTCCCGGTGGGAAACCCTATACAAAAGAAGCTCCAACGGTGAATTATTGAGATGTGTGAATGCAAAGGAGGCAAAGAGAATCCTTTTGAAACTAATGAGGGAAATTGTGCAACTCACGCCAATGGACACATGATGGCCAAGCAAATCATGCGACGTGGGTATTTTTGGACCACAATGGAAAAGGATTGCATCGAGTATTTCCGGAAGTGCCACAAGTGTCAGATTTATGCAGATCCGATAAATGTGCCACCTCACAAGCTGTTCAATCTCGTCTCACCATGGCCTTTTGCAATGTGGGGCATAGATGTGATTGGTCCCATCAATCCCAAAGCATCCAATGGGCACAGATTCATCCTTGTAGCCATCGACTATTTCTCCAAGTGGGTCGAGGCGACATCATATGCTCACATCACGCAGAACACGTTTCTCAAATTCTTCAGAAACAATATCATATGCCGGCATGGTCTCCCGAATGAAATTGTCACTGATAACGCCAAGAACCTGAACGGTCCGAAGATTCAGAAGTTGTGTGATCAATACAGAATCCGACATCTCAATTCCTCCCCATACCGTCCCCAGATGAATGGAGCGGTGGAAGCCGCGAACAAAAATCTAAAGAGGATAATCCGGAAAATGACGGTCACATATAGGGATTGGCATGACATGCTCCCCTACGCTCTTCATGCATACCGGACTTCCATAAGAACCTCAACTGGGGCAACTCCATACTCACTAGTCTACGGGATGGAAGCGGTATTACCTGTTGAGGTTGAAATTCCTTCCCTAAGGATTCTGAAGGAATCAGGGATTGGTGAGTCAGAATGGATCCAGTCAAGGTTGGATCAGTTAAACTTGCTGGATGAGAAAAGGTTAACAGCAGCATGTCACGGGCAATTATACCAGAGGAGAATGGCCAGAGCATTTGATAAAAACGTACGCCCACGGGAATTCCTACCCGGGGACTTAGTTCTAAAGAAAGTACTACCAAACCAAAACGATCCCCGGGGCAAATGGTCACCAACCTACGAGGGACCCTATGTGGTTAAAAAGGCGTTTACTGGAGGAGCCTTGATTTTGACCCACATGGACGGTGAAGAATTCAAGAGACATGTGAATGCCGACACTGTCAAGAGATACTATGCATAAAAAGGAGAAGGGATGAAAACCCGAAAGGGCGTCCTAAAAAAAAAAAAAAAAAAAAAAAAAAAAACCTTCTTGGGGTGAAAACCAAAAAAGGGCGTCCCAAGAACCAAACTGGAGGAATAAGGAAGGGGGCATGAAACCGCGGATAGAGAGGCGACCGTCACGGCATGGGACTTCAGAGAACTTGGAATATGGCAGTTAAAAGACTTCAAAACCAACTAAAAGGAATATATGAGATCTATCCTTGTACCTTTCCTTTTCCTTTGAAAGTCTATTTTTCCTAAAGCCATGATAAAGTTATACTCCACTCCTTCTGCTTTTGTTTTCCTGCTTACTCACTTTTTTAATACTATCCTTTCTCTTTGACTAATGCGCTATTGATTAGTTAAATTTCTGCCATAATATTTGAATTTAAAAATTGATAACCTCACGTACTTTACTACGAGATTTGCAGGGAATAGCCAAAAAAAAAAAAAAAAAAAAAAAAAAAAAAAAAGAACTAGAGGTGAAAACCCGTAAGGGCGCTTCTGGTCGAATGGACGAAAAGAAAGTGAAAACCCACGAGGGCGCCTTCCGAAGAATAAGGAGAAAGTCGGGAACGGAAAAGGGACATCCGAAAGAACGGAGTCATAGGTCAGGCCTTACAACTCCTCCTCCATTAATCGTCCGCCTTCATTATCTTGTTAAGTACACTTTGTCAGGGAATAACTTCATGTGCCAAAGTCAGACTTGTTTTGTGAGTTGATTCCACCATCAACCTCTGGTTCCTTGATCTAAGTTGATTTTAATTTCATGCAATTTACATTTCTGCTATCAACCTCTGGTTCCTTGATCTAAGTTGATTTTAATTTTCTGCAATTTACAATTCCACCATCAACCTCTGGTTCCTTGATCTAAGTTGATTTTAATTTCATGCAATTTACATTTCTGCTATCAACCTCTGGTTCCTTGATCTAAGTTGATTTTAATTTTCTGCAATTTACAATTCCACCATCAACCTCTGGTTCCTTGATCTAAGTTGATTTTAATTTCATGCAATTTACATTTCTGCTATCAACCTCTGGTTCCTTGATCTAAGTTGATTTTAATTTCATGCATTTTACATTTCTGCTATCAACCTCTGGTTCCTTAATCTAAGTTGAATTTAATTTCATGCATTTTACATTTCTGCTATCAACCTCTGGTTCCTTGATCTAAGTTGATTTTAATTTCATGCAATTTACATTTCCTGCTATCAACCTCTGGTTCCTTGATCTAAGTTGATTTTAATTTCCTGCAATTCCACCATCAACCTCTGGTTCCTTGATCTAAGTTGATTTTAATTTCATGCAATTTACATTTCCTGCTATCAACCTCTGGTTCCTTGATCTAAGTTGATTTTAATTTTCTGCAATCTACATTTCTGTTATCAACCTCTGGTTCTTTGATCTAAGTTGATTTTAATTTCATGCAATTTACATTTCTGTTATCAACCTCTGGTTCCTTGATCTAAGTTGATTTTAATTTCATGCAATTTACATTTCCTGCTATCAACCTCTGGTTCCTTGATCTAAGTTGATTTTAATTTTCTGCAATTTACATTTCCTGCTATCAACCTCTGGTTCCTTGATCTAAGTTGATTTTAATTTTCTGCAATTTACATTTCCTGCTATCAACCTCTGGTTCCTTGATCTAAGTTGATTTTAATTTTCTGCAATTTACATTTCCTGCTATCAACCTCTGGTTCCTTGATCTAAGTTGATTTTAATTTTCATGCAATTTACATTCCTGTTATCAACCTTTGGTTTCTAGATCCAAGTTGATTTTAATTTTCTAGGTCATTAACTTAGGTGTACTTTAGTTCCCTAATTTCGAACACCTAATCGTCCAAAATATGAGTCTGAATCTTTTCATAATTCCTATACGGAAATTTTTCCTTTAATAGAAATTATGTAAAGAGGGGCAGCTGTCGACACCATATTTTGGCCGACCCCTAGGATCAATAAAAATTCTTCTTTGAACAGCTAATCACGTTTCCGATCCCTCTTTGATAGGCGGTCACATTTCCGATCTCTCCTCACAAAGAATTGAATTAATGCTGAGCCCTCATATTCATTAAGGCCTCGCCGATCTCTCAAATCATTTACCGACCTCTCAAACCCGTTGTCGAATTTTCGGACCTGTCAAGTATATTAAGGCCTCGCCGATCTCTCAAATCATTTACCGACCTCTCAAACCCGTTGTCGAATTTCCGGACCTGTCAAGTATATTCCTGATCTCTGTTGATAAATAAAATGAACTGGCACTAGATCTTTTCCTACCAGTTTTATTGCCGACCTCCTTTTCGGAAGATTAAGAGCTAAAGTTTGGGTTCGGTTTAACGAGGGTTCCGATCTTAAGTGTTCAAGTTAAATTTTCAATTTTAATCAAGTCCCGTTCAGCATTTCTCCCCCACCGATCTCATGCTTATTGTGCTTTCCGATCTTTTATACTTAGATCAATAATGGCATTTAGTTCATGTTTCGCTATGCTCATACAATCAAATACTTAGGCAATTCAAAGATTTTCCAATCACATCCATTCATTAAACAAAAGAGATATTCCATTTCATTTCATAATTTGTACAAGTTATTCGGCTGGGGGATCAACCCACTGATTGTCTGCTCACTCTCTCTCTCTTCCTCGCCCTCCTCCTCACTATCTTCACCATCGCCCGGGAGCAGTCGTCCATCCAAGAGAAGTCCTCTTGAGGATAGCGCTTTTGGAGTTCGGCCAAGAGATCTTTATGAGCATTCACATAGGCTCGGCTATTCGACACCATCTCTTCATCCTTTTCCTTAAGCTCTTTGTCTTTCTCAGAAAGCTCCTTATCCTTCGCGTTAAGCTCCTCTACAAGTTGAGCGACTGGCGGCTTCGTTGGCTGAAGTGCTGGACTTCTCACGAGCCCGTTCACTTTCGGCCAAGTCACGAGACCTTTCGGCCCGGTGGTCTTCATGGTACTTCGTCCCTCAACTTGAGATATATAATCTTGAGCGGATGAGAGTTGAGATCGGAGGAAGCCACTTCACGATTTTTCTTCCCGACCTCCTTACCCGGTGAATCTTTTCCCGAATCATGGTGCGGTTCACGGACACACCACGATTAGGCTCATGGTTCGAGTCAAGATATCATCGAGACCACTCCGGGATAGCTGTCCGATCCTCTGAAAGAAGATGGTAGATCCGGGACTTTGGCAAAATCGGAGTTCTCCCTAACGATCGGTTATTCTTCAAGCGATCGATCGATGTCGAGCGCCACGAGAAGAGGTCCTCCCGAGAAGATTGAGAAGGCTCCCTTTGGTGCTTGGAATAACTGAGATAGGCGGGGGCTGCTCTTCCGATCTAGGAGGAGATCTGACAGCCTCAATGGTCGGCGGACCCGAAGGTTGAGACGGGTCTCTTTGCATCTCCCCAGGTTCGTGACCGGGTGTTTGAAGACGTTCCGAACGCTTCATCTCCTTTACTTTCTGGAAGATCTCTTTGTCCTTCTTCCGCTTCCTAGAACCCTCACCACCCGCCATACCTGCACAAAGAAAAGGTTAGTGAGATCTCTAAGGTCCTGAGACCGAGATATAGAAAATACCAATGCTTGAGTCGAGAGCGAAAGTTCGCGAGCTTGGCCGGTGATCGATTGCATGGTCCAATGGTGCGATTCGCGATCCACCGCATTTGGACAGAATATTTTAGAGTGGTGGCACGACTTTTCAGCTCCATCACTATCAAGCTCTCCTCTTGACTCGGGGTAATGTGTTTGAGCGAGGGCCCTGGTACCACCAGCTCTGAGGAAAGTCCTCAAAGCGGCTCGGATCTTTACTCCTCGGAATGAAGAACAGTTCTTCCAATTCTTAAGGGATGAGGCGGATCGGAAAAGAGTCCGCAACGAGGCTTACTTTGAAAGAACCGGTGTTCGTCATCCTTTCGTGAGTTAGTGCATGCGGCTCGGCGAACACCTTAGCCGTAGGTCTGAGTCCCTGAGCTCGGCAGAGACCTCGGAAAGCGACCAAGATCCGCCACGAGTTAGGGTGGATTTGAACAATGGATGCTCGGTGAAGTTTTAGGACCTCCTTATAGAAATCGGCTAGAGGGAACCTCAGACCGGCCTTTAAGCTTCCTCGTACACCATGACCATGTCATTCTCTTCAAAAGAGTGATCGACACGAAGATCGCCATGGCACTTGATCACTCATATGAATCGGGACAAATGTTGTATTCTTGAACAAAGGATTGCAGATCGGATTCTCGAAGAACCGGAAGCTCGTCTATAGGAAGGGTCTCTCTCCTTGAAGGTGGTGCAAGCCTTGATGGTATGACCCAGGCCAGGCACAGGCGAGAGACCCTAGGGGTTTAGGTTGCACTGGGCCCGGCGCCTCTTCTTCGTCGGACGATGACCATGAGAACGAATGGAAGGAGGGCTCGCGGTCTCGACCTTCGGACCGCTCATTTTTAAAAGAAACAAAGAACTTAAAAAGAAAGAAGATCAAAGTCCTTACAGAGTCCGACGGGCGTCGAGAAACTGGAGAAAATGAGAGAACTTGAAGTTGTGAGCAGGGATTGAAAATGGAATGAGAGAACAACTGGCTAACCCTCCCACCCCTATTTATACTAGTCCGAGCATTTAATGCTCGAGAGGGTCTAGGCCGCGCATCGAATGGTGGGACTCGACAGCAGTACTGACACTTATCTCAAATATCCGAATGTACTGAGATCGGTTTAATAGATATCTTCATAATAAGAAAAAAATTTAGAATAAAGGATCACTAAGTGTCATTCGGTAAAGAATCGATTGGATAATAAAATTAGGGATCGAAAAATAATCAATGCAAAAATAATAAGATGATAACCGACAAAATAAAGTCTTTATTTTCAAAAGTTCGGATTACATCATTTGGGCGATCTCTAGGGATCGGATTACACTAACATTGGATCACATCATTTCTGTGATCTCTAGAGATCGGATTGCATTGAAAATAAAATACATCATTTGGGCGATCTCTAGCGATCGGACTACAATAAAGGTCTAACTACAACATTTGGGCAATCTCTAGAGATCTGATTACATTTCAGGATTACATCATTTGGGCGATCTCTAGAGACTGAGGGAACATCCTATCTAAAAGGCCTATGTCAAAGCCTAGTCTTGTGGCTGAATCAAAAGATGTGTTTGACCAGAAGACCGACTGTTGGCATCGGATAGATGTGCAGCTCAGATGGGGTGATTATGACTCCCATGAAGATGAGAGACATCGTCACCGATGTTACCACTCAAAAGCACCAGCCGGAACACCCAATGTGGAGGAAAGACGCTGTCGGAACACCCAATGCGATGAGAAGCCGAATGAACTCAGTAGAGCGACTCGAGATCGGTACAACCAAAGTCCGCAATACAGATCGATCAAATCCAGTCCTCTCACCATCATCAGTAAAGGTCATTCGATCACCGGGATCGTGAATTTTCAGTCGGTAAGTAAAGAAGTTCATCGAAAAAAGATCAAGGCCACAGTTATAGCCAGAACTTCCACCGAGCGGCTAGAACAGTGGAAAGTAAGAAAAGAAGAGAGGAAAGTCGATGAAGAAAATGTCTCCGCGACAGTGGGTATATATAGGGGAAATGAGCATTTAATGTCGAAGGAAAACGGCGGACGCCGAGAATCGAGATGTAATTAATGCTTGGACCGGATCCAGACTGATTAATGTATTATAGAGATCGGGAGATTGGAGATCGGCATGAGAGATCGGAATAGGAGCTAGGGAGGGATCGGAAGACAAAAGAATAAGACAAATAACCGTCGCCGAATCGTGAGCCGAGGTAGTTAAAGCGTGGCGACGAGATCTCCACCGCACGCCTAAGAATCGCCCGCAATGTCGACAGTGCCAGGTATGTAATGACAGACCAGTACATCCCAATCTCCACCATTGATCTCACTTGTAAGGATGAATCCGAACCCTTGGATCAAAAGAGAAGACGACAATACCAGCTTTTTCACTCTTAGCCCTCGATCGTTCGGACAAGAGGATTCAAGACCGTCGATTAAAAGAGGAAAAGGACAAATATTCTAAGAAGCGATCTCACCATTTGTTTTGATTCTCTTTAATTCTGAACATCCGATCATGTACTTCAAAATCTTGACCCTCCATCTCCTCAAAATAAATCCCGACCCTTCATGGGGAGCACCCGATTCCTATAAATACCGCATGAAAAAGCATTTAAGGACGGACAAAAATATAAACTAGAGGTCGCTATTATCGTGGAGGAACTCTGAAACTTCATTCATTTGTTACTCATTGCTTTTGTAGTGATTAAAAAGACTTTTGAAACTAGTTTTCAGGAGTGTTTCCTTGAAAAAGATTTTGAATACTGGAACTCTACATTTCCAGTTTGTTCATTATCTGGTCATACTCTCATCATCTCTGCTTTCTTTTCCTCTGTTCAAGCTCAACTTCCTTCCACCTGGTTCTTACCTGGTTACCTTTTAGCTAAAGCATCTCTCGGTTTCACGACAGACATCAACTCTCGGGCTGATCAATCCGCCATCTTCATCACTATTTACCATCTCATAGTTATTTCAATACATTTGGCTCCTCACAGACATCAACTCTCAGGCTGATCAATCCGCCATCCTCATCACTATTTACCACCTCACAGTCATTTCAATATATTTGGCTCCTCACAGGTAAGAGTTCATGTTACTGTTTTATTAAGTATTTGCATTTACTTTTCGCACTTTCTTTGTTCTCTTTACGTACGCGGTTTTCTCTAAGTTTATTCTAAGCAAAAAAATCTCAAAGAACGTTACTCTCGAATTATCTCTTTAGTGATCGGTCCATCATTTCGTCAATTTTCGTCATTTCTGAATACGAGCTTTTAGCTCCTAGTAGCGTGTAAGTGGTCAGGCAAAATATAGGTATCTGCAACTTAAGGGCCTCTTTTAAAAGAGAAAACTTGAATAACACGTCAGGAAAATAGCCAAACTATTAGGCTGACGTGAACGGGAATTCGGCAAGATTCCATGAAGAGGAATAAAACCAAAATAAACTAGACAGAACAGATCGGACATTAATAGGTATGCGTAAAATGACTACATGAAAGGTCGGTAAATCAAGTTTAGTATTACCCATTTAGTCATAGGGTATCAAGAAACCTTATCTCCAGCATTTTTGAATGTCAGAAACCTTAGTTTTAGGTTCTTGTAACATGTAACTGAAATTGAAATTCGGGAGATCGGCAAAGCCCCTTCCAGGCTCCTGCTAATCCGAAAGAGATCGGAGGAGGGTTCTTATCCGATCCCCCCTCAAAATTCTAATAAACGTCTAAAAGAGATCGGAGGAGAGTTCTTATCCGGTCTCCCTTCAAAATTTTAATAAACATTAAATAGAAATCAGAGGAGAGTGCTTATCCGGTCTCAACTCAAAACATCAATAAATAACTCTAAAGGAGATCGGAGGAGGGTTCTTATCCGGTCTCCCCTCAAAATTTTAATAAACGTCTAAAAGGGATCGGAGGAGAGTTCTTATCCGGTCTCATCCTAAAAATAAGTAACTTAAAGGGGATTGGAGGAGAGTTCTTATCCGGTCTCCCCTCAAAACTTTAATAAATAACTTAAAAGAGGTCGGAAGAGAGTTCTTATCCGATTCTCACACTCGTTCACTAAGGTTGTCTCATTTACTTGCGTATCTGGGTAATCCTAATTAGTGAAAAACCAAATATTCCTCTTACCAAAAGGATTAACATTCCCGTTCAAGCCCTTCTAACTAATTTATAAAGGACGCAAAATTAAACCTACTTACCCTTATTAAGGGACGAGGTGGGGTGCCTAACACCTTCCCCACCCGTTTACGGACCCCGAACCTAGAATCTCTGTCTTGAAGTGGTTTCATTCTTTATTTATCTTCCCAAATGGTTTTCTTTAGTTACCTTCAAAACTAAGGTGGCGACTCCTCACTCTTTCCCACTTCGGTGAGTGATCGTCCGGGCGACCGCAAAATCCCATTGCGACATGCACCACTGAGTATCTTTATACTCAGCGATAGCTTTAACCTGCTGTCGCAGATAGAGAAAAGGACATAGCAAGAGAGTGAGTCACACAATGAGAGGAGCACGGTTGAAGAAATGCAGACGGTATTGTCTATACCCTGGTAGTTTAGTTTGATGTAAATATGATAGTATGCATATGTATCTCTGTAGTTTGAGCAGTTGTACAGATAGAATTCTAATAATATTATTTTTGAGATTTTGTGTTTGTAAATTACATAGTGAATGTAAATTAAATATTTAAAATGCAATGTGCATGAGTTTATGAAATGTTTTGAGTAATTAATTTTTTATTTGAAATTTGGATTTTGAGTTGAAGTGTTGCCATTGTTGTTGATTTGAAGCTTGGTGGTGCAGATGAAGTTGTGATTGAGAAATATATTGGGAATGTTTTTATTTTCAGGTTTTGAAGAACTGTTTTCTCAAAATACAAACGGCACTCTGCCAAAATTTTTATAAAAATTACAGAGATTTTAAATATCCAAAAATTTAATTTATGTTTGGACTTTAAATAAAGGTTTTTAAAATTTGAAAAAAATTTTTACCCACCAATTTCAAAATGACTGAAAATTGTTTTAAAATCCCTTGTAGTATATTTAATGGGTTACTGGTAGGTGAAGTACGGTAATTCTTTAGGTGTACTACGAGAACATGTTACATCTTACGAGGAGTAGGATGTGACATGTTTAGTGGTATCAGAGCAAAGGTTTTAAAATAAATTTTGAACTGTGAATTTTTAATATTTTGTCGGTAAATACAACTGCTCAAATATTTGATATATATGACATATTTACATCATGAATATGCACTAACGGAGGTCAACCTCCTTGTGTTTGTTATCAGAGAGTAGAAAATTTCTGGAAAATGGAAAGGAAGAGGGAGATCATTCCGTAGAGCAATCTGTTGAGGCTGAGGCCCAAGGAGAAGTCCCAGTACTCCAGAATGTGAGTGGGTCAGCCACTCTAGCTCCTCCTCAAGCACCGCAGTTCCCTGCTCAGTTTGCATAGCAGATGGCTGCGTTCTTTCAACAAATGGCGAGAAATGTGCCGCCTCAAGCACAGACAGAAGCACCTGTAGCACAACCACAACCTATGGCTCGGCAATATGAGAAATTAATGAAATTTGGGGCTACAGAATTCAAAGGAACAGTGGATCCACTAGAAGCAGAACAGTGGTTAGAGAGGATGGAACGGGTTTTCAGAAAACTACAGTGTGTTGAAGAGTTGAAGTTTGAATATTCAGTATCACTTCTGCAAGGGGATGCATATGAGTGGTGGAAGACCATTCCCTACAGTCTGGTAGAGCCACCAGTCCTCAAATGGGCAAACTTTTTAAGGGAATTTCGGCAAAAGTGGGTCCTTGATACTTATGTAGACATGAAGCTGCAAGAGTTTTTAAGTTTGAAGCAAGAGGATAGAACTGTAGTAGAGTATGAGTGGGACTTTTCAAGGCTAAGCCATTATGCCGGAAGCTTAGTCTCCACCCCCAGAGATAGATGTAAGAGGTTTGAGGCTGGGTTAAAGCCTAGCTTGAGAATGCAAGTGGTAGGATTCAGACACCAGAATTTTTCTGAATTGATTTCGCAAGCCCTGGAACTGGAAAGGATAGAATCAGAATGGGCAATGAAAAAGAGTACACAAGAGAAAGAGAAAACTGAAAAGGTTACTGGTCATGCTACGGAGAGTGGCTCTGGGAAAAGAAAACATTTTAGAGGATCTAGCTCGCATCAATCAGGTAGAGGTATATCTTCTAGATAGAAACCATCCCAATCCAATCAGCAAACTCAATAGACACGCAGAAAAACGCTGTCGGATCGACTTTGCGAGACTTATGGTAAACCACATAGTGGAGTATGTTATAGAGCTATATGAGCATGTTTCAATTGTGGAGGGACTGGTCATTTTGCTAAGGATTGTGTAAGTCCATGCCATTATGGATCATTTACCACGTCAAAAGGATCAGCTCAAGTTTCTACCCCGAATAGTTCACCAGCAGCTGGTAGAGACAAAGGCAAAGGTAGGGGTAGTATACCTGGAAGTCAGAGTATTGTGAATCAACCAGGACGAGGTGATGCTCCAGTGAGAGTATATACTATGCGATAAAGGAACGAGGATGAAACTTCTAACATGGTTCCTGGTATTTTCTCGATTCTTTACTAAGATATGAATATGTAGAAAAAAAAAATCAATTTTGATATATTAGTGATTAGTCTTTTTAAAATTAATTTTGGAAGAGTTTGTCAGTGAAAAGTATTTGCTAGCATACAAGAATTTGTAAAATTAATTACTAAGCCTAATTATGTAAGGAAAGAGAACCTAAAAGTAAGTTATAGTAATATAGTTATCTTAGATGCGGGTAAGGGTATTACTACTGATAGATGTCAGTGGGTACCATAATCAACATAAGTTTAAGATATTAGTGAATTTAAAAGAAATAAGATATAGGAAAGTTTATTCTATTGGGATGTATCGTAGTAGCTATGCAATATTCTTAATGTTTATGCTGTAAGCTGCAGATTACAGTATTGACTTGGGATTAATTGTGTAGAGCTACGTACTACCCAATAGTTGCAAATGGCATCTATTTTGGTATAGTTATGATAAGATAAAGTTTTCTTATTAGAAAGGAGTTTGAAAATCCTAACTTGGGATTTAAAACTCTAAAGTTAGAATATTGAAAGGTTATAGTTTAGTACAAAAGAAAATAATGATTACACATTAGCGCAAAATAAGCTATAGAATATCGATAAAAAGAAAGAAATAAATAGAACAGTAAGAAATGAGAAAAATACTAGATGAGAATTTGCCACCAGGGCAAACAACTTACTTAAGACGCGTAATGATATCCAGAACTATTTTATCAAGAAGGAAATAAGTTAAACCAAAGCAAATAAGATAATGCAAAATAGCACATAGGCCTTGGTCATAAATGGAGATAGTAAGATAATGGTTATGGACCTATGGCCAAGAAAGAGATAAGCAGTTCATAAATGACCAACAAGGTCATTTAAGAAAAAAGACTATAAAGGAAAATAATTGTTAAAACAACAATAAGAAAAGACTAAAATATTCTAAACTAAACTGAAGGTTGCATCAAATGATCAAGAGATTTGATAAGAAAAGAGTAAAACTAAGTTCTCACCCATAGGACCATACGAGGTTCTAGAAAGAGTGGATCCACTAGCACACAGATTTGCTTACCTCTAAAATTGAAATGAATTTGAATCTAACTTGTGACAGAAGCTCATAAGAAAACTTGGCACACGATGTGAGCAATCGATGAGTAAATACTATAGGTTAAAGTGCTAAGGAACCATCATTCAGGCTAGGAAGCTACTAAGGAGCGTGAATAGAACATGAGGAGACAGCACCCACAACTGTTCAGAGACTAATACCGGGTAAAATTTCGGGGACGAAATTATTTTAAGGGGGGGAGAATTGTAACACCCCTATTTGCATAGCTTGGTATATTTCACTGTTCCGGTGACCAGAGTTGGTCCGGACAATTAAGATTATTAGAACCACATCTAAGACACCTAAATAAGTCATAAACACAAATAATTAGTAATTTCCAATTAGTTAAGTATAAATAAGAAAAACAAAACATAAGAAGTTAAACGAGCTGAGAGTCACAACGATGGGTGACCTTCTTGGGAACGACTGCGAAGTCGATTTAAACTCAAATTTCGAACCGTAAAATGTGACGCCGCGATCCTTAGGACCCTTATAAACACAGTGGAAAAGAGAAAATCACAAAAAAAGAATTGTTAAGTCAGTCAAATAATTAAGTCAGGGAGTCGAAAGAAATATTGAATTATTTGCAAACCGGGTTGAACCGGTGAGGGGCAATTTGGTCAATTGACCCCGAGAGCTGACTCCTGACCTAACTATCAAATAAAATCGGAGAAAAGAAAATTTCGAAGCCGGAAATTAAATTAAAGAACTAATTAAAAAAAAGGGAAAATGAAAAAGTGTAGGAAGATGACATCATGCATGACATCATGCATAATGCCATAAATAGTATAATTAATAAATTCAATTAATTAGATATTTTGGTCTTTCATAAGATAAATATGCATAAAAAGGAAGAGACAAGAAAAAAAATTTAAAAAGTTTATTACATCACCTTTATGACATCATCATGATGTCAAAAATAATTTTATTTTTCCTACCATAATTGACCAAGTCAATTAAGTGAAAATACACATAAAACTAATAAATTAAAAGAAAAAAAAAAGTCATTTTGATCTTCTTCCCTTCCATTGCCGCCTCTCTCTCTCCCAAGTTCTGTCTCTCAAAATTTCCTCCATGAAAGCTTATTTTTAAGCTTTCTAAACACTAATTTCACAATAAATCCTTTAATTTTATTGAAGAAAAATTATAAGCAAGTCTTAAAAGGAAGATTAGAAGGAGAAGAATTGAAGAAAATTGAATGAAAGTGAAAGATTTGAAGATTGAAAATTCAAAGAAAGGTTAGTAAGATAAACTTGAAATTTCTAGTTGAATTAATTGTGTTTATAGTTCAATTAACTTAGAATTATGCTTAAAATGGAAATAAATTAATTGTTGGAGGATTAAAGCAAAATTCATCGAGCTAGGGTTTTGATGTGTGTGCATGAATTTGATGGACTTAAAGGTGTATGTGAGCTTGATTGAGTTGAAGGAGGATGTATATAGGCATTGAATTGGTTAAATGCAACAACTTAGTGAATTAGGGTTTTGGACCTAGGGTTTGGGAGACAAAATTTGGAGAAATGGTGAAATGATGTATTTGATCTAGTTTGAAGTGAAAAATGGTCATTTGCGACCAAATGAAGTGTGTTTCAGTGGAAAAGAACACCGGGAAAGAACCAGAGGAATTGAGTCAAGGCCGATAGGCGACTCGCATCAGGGTTGTGCACAAAAATTTATAAATTATAGTTTTCACAATGAAAATTGATTTGTTATACATTGTGAATGTGTTTATTTTATTATGAATTTCGAGAATGTTGTGCTACCTATTTTACAATGGAGATTTGAAATGAAGCTTGTTTAATTTTCTGCATTGTGAAATTTTTGTGTTAATTATGGTTTTTAAGTACTACGGTGTTGCCACTTGTGAATAAAATTTGACTTTAGAAATTGATTGTGTTTCGCATAAAATATTTGAATAACTTGATTTAAATTGTTTTAATTCACACTTGGCATGGCAATATTAATATGTTCGTCATCCACTTGTGGGGTGAGTTTGATATTTGATCAGTTTCCTCTCTCTCTGGCTTCGCAGTCTGAGGGGCGAGTTTGGTTGAGTACTCATTAGCTAGCTAGCCACCTCCCTCATTGATTTCGATTAGTGAGGGTGTTTGCCTTGTCGTGATGTACACACGGCATGTTCGAAAATTTTGTGTCATGGCCTAAGTTGTGTTATTGATTGGCAACACTATCTTTATTGAATTATTTGATCAAAGTTGTGTTGTGTTAAGCTTTGAAAATTATGATTTGTTATAAATGTGATTTGAAAATTTGAGATATGATTGTGAAATATTTGAATTATGAATTGTTCATGAATATTTTAAATTATACATTTTACATTTTATTGTGCACCACTGAGTATCTTTATATTCAGCGATAGCTTTAACTTGCTGTCGCATATAGAGAAAAGGACATAGCAGTAGAATGAGCTGCTGCAGTCAGAGAGGAGCACGATTGAAGAAATTCTGTACGGGTATTGTCTATACCCTGGTAGTTTAGTTTGATGTAAATATGATAGTATGCATATGTATCTCTGTAGTTTGAGCAGTTGTACAGATAGAATTCTAATAATATTATTTTTGAGATTTTGTGTTTGTAAATTACATAGTGAATGTAAATTAAATATTTAAAATGCAATGTGCATGAGTTTATGAAATGTTTTGAGTAATTAATTTTTGATTTGAAATTTGGATTCTGAGTTGAAGTGTTACCATTGTTGTTGATTTGAGGTTTGGTGGTGCAAATGAAGTTATGATTGAGAAATATATTGGGAGTGTTTTTATTTTCAGGTTTTGAAGAACTGTTTTCTCAAAATACAGACGGCACTCTGCCAAAATTTTTATAAAAATTACAGAGATTTTAAATATCCAAAAATTTAATTTATGTTTGGACTTTAAATAAAGGTTTTTAAAATTTGAAAAAAAAATTTTACCCACCAATTTCAAAATGAACGAAAATTGTTTTAAAATCCCTTGTAGTATATTTAATGGGTTACTGGTAGGTAAAGTACGGTAATTCATTAGGTGTAC
Organism: Hevea brasiliensis; assembly: GCF_030052815.1. Taxonomy (NCBI): domain Eukaryota; kingdom Viridiplantae; phylum Streptophyta; class Magnoliopsida; order Malpighiales; family Euphorbiaceae; genus Hevea; species Hevea brasiliensis. The sequence continues at coordinate 84,674,675 of NC_079494.1, read as the reverse complement.
TATGGGAACATGTTACATCTTACGAGGAGTAGGGTGTGACACACAATATGTAAAATTACAGTTTAGTCCTTATAATTGACCCTTTTGCAAAAACTACCCAAATGAGTTCTAAAAATTCTAAAACTTTGCCCCGTATTCCTTAGCATTATTACTAAGCTAATGCAAAAGGCATTATAATGTTTTGAGATTTCATGAATATTTTATGGATTTTTAATCCCATTCAAGCACTAGAAAATTAAGAAAAAGTAAGGTTCGGGTTTACTTATGCTGATTCTGACCTCGGGACCACGCTCGGGACGTCTGACAACGATGGGGTAGCCAAAATCTCGACACAATTTTGAGACTTTTTCGGTAGCATGTCTGTCTAGCTGAAAATTCACATACCAGGGCAATTGTGGAATTTCCGCGAATTGAAGGTACCTACACGAAGCCCACAACATGGGGGTTAGTACAAAATTTTTACGGAATTTTCTAAGCTCATTTAGTGCTTGGAAAAATACTACGAAGTTTCGTGGGACCCACCAAAAAATGGTGTTGAAAAATTTTGAAATTTATATTGCCGCGAAGCTCTCGACGAGTGGAGCGCTTCGGTACTCTCGGTTTTCTTGTGGGTTTCACGATTTGAGAGAAATCTTGCCTAAAAGTCGAAATAGGTTACAACTTCCCAGACAAAAATTGGGCAAACCGCTTAATGGATTTTGGTGTTCTTGGTGTCTATGGAAAGCTCTCCAGGTGTAGATGAAGTTTGACACAAGACCTGGTCCGATTGGCCAGATTTTAACAGGGAAGGTGAAACGACGCGTGCACTCAGGGGGAGCTTCGCGCGTCGTTTTTAGCCTCCTGGAGTGTAGGCCAGCGGCGGAGAAGAGCTAGGGCGGCGCGCCGGTAAGGTAGGGAGGCTGGGGTGGCGGCAACGCGGCGTGGAGGAGGGAGGAGAGAGAAAATGAGAGAGAGAGGAAGAATGATGGGAACGCACGGGGAGAGAAAAAAAAAAAAAGAAGATGAAGGCCGGTCCGATTCGATCGGGCTAGTCCGATGTGGCCGTTCCGATTCAAGATACAAAATTTTGAATTTTTACTCTGCCTTGGGATCGAAAACGATGCCCAAGAATTCCTAAAGAATTTTGGAAAACTCAGAAAAATTCGTAGAGTCCAAATATTTTTTTAGTTTTGCCACGTGGTCTTTAAATTATTTTTTAAAAAATCATAAAAGTTTTATAATTTCAAAAAATCAAACCCGATTTCTAAAATTCGAAAAATTTCAAATAATTTCCTAAAATTTAAATGAAATAAAATATTAATATGTTCTCACAAAAAAATAAATTTAAAAATTAGGAGTGTTACACTTTCTATCAAAAATATAAGATAAATAAATCACTTCCCTTCCTTTCTTTTCTCTATAAAAAAGATTTATAAATAAAATAATAATTTTTCGTTACACATAAACTTTACTTTCCTTATAATTTCACCACAAACTAAAACAAGGTCATATTGTCAACCTTATCAGCAATGTAGATCTTATGCCATTTCTTAACCTTTTTACATTTTAAGGTAAAGGCGGCCATCTGAATGGCCCTACTATCTTAGCACCCAACTCATATGCTATCATTTTGACCGCCTTAACATACTTGAAAGGATCATCTCCTTCCTTATATTTAGGTGCATCCAACTTTAAGTAGTTCATCATCTTTGCCTTACCTCTACCAGTTATCTCGGCCTCTTACGTAAGAACTGATGGGGTTGCGAGAGGTGGTAGTGGCGCTTGCTCTCCTGTAACTCTCTTCATAAGTTCCCATAGTGGTTGAAGTGCTATGGGCGTACTATTGAGGAGGATACATGGGATATGTGTTGAACAGTGGGTAGGGCATGAAAGAAGGTTATTGGGGATAGCTCATAAACCTAAGATTTTTAAAACTTCTCTGTTGTGGATAATGATACCCATACCTATACTCCAGTCCTAGCTGAGGAGGAGACGCAAACTCTGACTCATCTTTTTCCTCCACAAAACTATATTCTGCCACTCTTCCCAAGCCTGCAGACTTAGGATTTTCATGTTGTTGTGACAAGCCATGGAACTCCTTCATAAATGACATCATCTATGAAAAAGAAATTTATATCCATTACTAGTCAAACTAGATACAAAAATAATGTTTTTAAAGGCATCAAGTACATACAAAATATGATCTAATAACAAAACATGTTCAGATATATACAAAGTTTTAGACCCTATGGTTAATGCTGTAATATTTTCTTCTTGAAAAGCCATTTGTTTCCTATTGGTACAATATGTTTGCTGGTTTACAATCTCGCAAGTGCACAGATCATTAACAAGTAATAAAGTGATGAGTAAAGTATCATTCTTACAAAGACCATGTTGAGTACCAAAGTATAGTGATTTTAATTATCTAGATGATCGAATTATATATAAATAGTAATTAAATCTATATTAAAAGAAATAAAATCTAAAATAATTAACTAAACTTGAATATTAGTTAATAAAAAACTCTAGAGCTAGGGGTTCACACTTCAATCAATTATAGAATCAATATAATTCATTTAATAAATGAAAGATTATTACATTGAAGGAAATTAATCTTAAGTTATTTTAGTCCTCTCTTAAGGCATTCAAGGTGTATTTTAATTAACCAAAACCCTAGTTTTGTGGTGATTAAATTAACTAAAACCTATTATGTTCTTTGATTAATTGTTAGATCCACATAAAATTCCAGCCTATCTGTAGATCAAGAATCCTAAGTTTAAAATCTTGATTTTTTTAATATTAATCTTTACATTTTAGTCCTTTAATTAATATCTGGAATTAATACTAAGTGAGTAACAACATATAGCATTCATTAAGAACACAAGATATTTAATCAAAGAACAAAATGTCCAATATATTAAATAAAATCAAACTAGATCCATAATTAATTTGAGAGTGCTACATTCCTAACCCTAGAATAAAGAAACTACTCACAAATGGTGAGTTTTACAATCAAGTTTATAAAATAAAGAAAATACATGAGAAGAAATAGAATGAAAGAACCCAGATGGAGAATTACAGCCTTGGACTTTTGGAACTTCAACTGAAAATCTCTTCTAGCAATCTTACAAATCTTATTTCTCCTTTGCCTTTCTTAAAGTTAATGTGCACTCTTGAATGTGAATTAGTTCCCCCTCCCTTAATTCTTGACATATTATATTTATATCTAGTGTAAGAAACCCTTGTTTTAGAGTCCATCCAGATCGAGTTAGAAGGAAGAAAAGTCGAGTTAAAATTATTGCCTGGGGACTGTACATAGGCCGTGTAACATTACATGGGGTGACCCCATGTAATTTTCTATAGTCCAGAAGGTTGCATAGGGTCTGAGAGGTTACACAAGGCAAGTTATACAACCCGTGTAATTCTTCTAGCCTTCCATTTTCACTTTTTGATCTCTGGATCTCTTCCAAACACATCCTTGGCTCAAGAACCACATAAAAAACCTGATAAAATGTACAAATAAAAAAATTGGGTTAGATTAACAAGTTTTCTAAAGTGTTACTAAAAACACATAAAAATAAACATAAAAGAGACTAAATGCTAACAAAATGCAATAAATATTAACCCTAAATGTCTATGTAATTTGACTTCATCAAATACCCTCAAACTCAAACATTTACTTATCCTCAAGGAAAGGAAAACTTAAATGCATATAAGTGGTATTTTCCTTTTAGATATAACAAGAATTGAAAATCTGGACTTTCAAAGATAACCTTACAAAGATCAACATGTCAACAATTTATCAAAATGCTAGGAAGTCAAGATCCATTATATGCACCAATATTTACCAAAGCGCAAATTACCAACCCAAAACATATGTATGCACACCAGTTACAATAAATTGTTTTACTTAAATAAGTACATGTGCACTTAGCAATCTCTAATGCCTCCACATGAATGTATTGAATTTAATTTCTCAAGTCCCATAGGCAGATCTCTTAACCCTATATCTACTTATGTAGCATGCACTATCAAAAGATCAAAAGGCCTTTTAGGATTAAAGGATAATGTGGCAATCAAAGAAAAAGGATATAAAGTAATCAAAGTATGAGAGATATTAATCTATAAAAGATAAAAACACAAAAAAAAAATTTTTTTTTCTTGTTTTTCCTTTTCTTCTTTTCATCCATGGAGAGAAGAAATTTACAAATTGACTCTACTGTTATCATATATCTTAATAAGTGAATAAGGACTTTATTTATTATTTTGTGTTTGATACACTTATCCCTCTTTGGCTTCCACCTCCCAAACTCACTCCTTGAATACTTGGGTGGATTATTTCTTTGTAATTTATTTTCATATGCTAGCACCTCTATTTTTATTTCTTTCACCATATTTTCTTTTCTTTTCTCTTTTTTAGCTAGTGTATTTATCGCTTTTACAGATAACACCTCTCATAAGAGTAAGTTAAATGTTTTGGGTAAATGCTAGGTAAATAATGTGGGTAAACAAAGAAAATTATATAGGTAAAAATATAGGCTCGAGTTGGCTACAAGGGATCTATTATAATTAAGAGTGGCTAAGGCTACAATAAGGCTATATCAAAGAATGCCTAAATCATGTCTTAATCTGGTAAATGCTAGGATTTCACCTTCATAAGTTTAAAAGACCTATTTTAGGGTGAGTGAAATAATTAGAAAATCACAACCATACACATACACTTGCTCTAAGAACTCACAAGTTCATTTTAATGGAATGATGCACACATATCTAGGAAAAATAATCTACACAAAGCCAAATATAAATTCCATTATGAATATTCTTTCCCTTATACTTTTCTAAGTAATCAACATATCAAACTTCTCAAAGTCACTTCAATCATCCATTAAAACAATTTTCATCATATTAAAAGACTAAAAAAAAAAAACAAAAATTTTATTGATTTTATAAATGCAAAAATGCAATAAATGCAAAAAATTTTCTACCTAAAATGCAAAACTTAAAATGCAAATTCTATTGCACCCCAAACTCAAATTTGACATTGTCCTCAATGTCATTAAGATAGCACAATTAGGTCAAGAGCAACGTCATAATTGTAGTAACAAGGAAAAGATAATGGATATAGAATACACCCCCTTGAAGCATGCATTCCCTTGAAAATTTGTGAACTTGATCTCCATTGTTCCTTTTAGGTGCTTTTTGAACTTACAAAGTGAACAAACATCGAAACAAATTTAGGAGGGTGATAAAATAAAAGAAATAAATAAATAAATAAAAAGAAATGCAAAGATTAATAGTAAAACTTGGGTTACCTCCTAAGAAGCACTAATTTAAGGTCTTTACCTTGACCCCTTTTAGATGTGCTAATCAAAAAGTGGCTTCCGCCCATAGTAGTTGTCAGGTAACACAACATATGGGCCTTGATTTGTGGTACTCTCAAGATTGGCAAGATTTGAGATAAGTTTTCATGTAGCACGAACAACACTTGGTTTAGACTAATATGCTTGAGATGGGGACTACTTTACCTCATGGAGGACATATGATGATGTAGGAGGTGTCCATGATAGAAAAGGGTCTTCTGGTGGTGTATGTGTAAGCACCATCAATGAACTTAAATATATTGTCTTATCAATTTCTTCATTTGGCACCATCAGTCTTGATTTGTCTTCATGTAAGCACCTTTCCAATGACCCACCAACAATAAAGGAGTTGTTTCCTTTAGCTCTAGGTTCCACTTCTTCTTCAAGTAACTCTTGTTTTCGTGGGAACACTTCTGGTAAGTCATCTTCGAAGGAATTTTGTTCTTGAAGCTCAACTTCTTTTATAGGTTCAAATTCCCTTAAAGCTTTTTCATTCTCCCAATCTTGTTCATTTAATTCCTCCTCATAAATTGATAGCTCATTTTTCACCATTAGGTTGTCAAAATTTTCCAATGGTGCTACCACCTCTTCAAGTCCTACTATTTTCTCTAATTACAGCTCGAATGGTTAGTGTGAACTGTTAGGTTAATAGATGTGTGGGGGATATTGGTGACTCCAACCTGCAATGAATGATCCCAATACCAATGGTAATCAAAATCTTCCACGTCATTCAACAAGTGAATGGTATCCTTATGGTCTCTTTAAAGAACATGATCACGAGTAGCCCAAGCTCCATTATCTACCCAATTCCTTGTCACTTCATCTAAACCATTATAGAAATTGAGAGTAAGTTCATGATTTGAAAGATTATGATTGTCAAATTACTCTACCAAATTATTAAATCTTCTCCAAGCATCATAAAAAGGTCATTGTATTGTTGAATAAAACATGTGAAGACTTCCTAATGAAACATCTCAATGATCCTCACAAAAAAAAAAATATAATAAAATTAGACATATAGAAAAATAAAGTAAAAAAGAAATAAGAATGTATGGATTAATCAAATCACTAAACGTTTGATATCAAGCACTGATCTTCGACAATGATGTCAAAAACTTGTTTACTAATTTATAACCCCGTAAGTGCACGGATCGTTAACAAGTAATAAAGTGATGAGTAGAGTATCATTCCCATGAGGACCGTGTTGAGTATCAAACTATAGTGATTTTAATTATCTAGATGATCAAATTGTATAGAAATAGTAATTGAATCTAAATTAAAAGAAATAAAATCTAAAATAATTAACTAAACTTGAATATTAATTAATAAAAACATTCTAAAGCTAGGGTTCACACTTCAATCAATTATAGAATCAATATAATTCATTCAATAAATGAGAGATTATTAATTTGAAGAAAATTAATCTTAAGTTTTCTTAAGTCCTCTTTCAAGGCACTCAAGGTGTATTTTAATTAACCTAAACCCTACTTTCGTGGCCATTAAATTAATTAAAACCCATTATATTCTTTGATTAATTGTTAGATCTTCAGAGACTTCCAGCCTATCTGTAGATCAAGAATCCTAATTTCAAAAACTTGATTTTTTAATATTAATCTTCACCTTTCAGTTCATCTGTTAATATCTAGAATCAATACTAAGTGGGTACTAATGCATAGCATGCATTAAGAACATAAAAGATTGAATTAAAGAAAAAAAAAATACCCAATATATTAAATAAAATCAAGCTAAATCCATAATTAAATTGAAAGCGCTACATCCCTAACCCTAGAACAAATAAATTGAGTACACATGGTGAGTTTTGTAACTAAGTTTATAAAATCAAGAAAAGACATGAGAAGAAATAGAATGAAAGAACCTAGATGGAGAATTGTAGCCTTACACTTTTCGAACTTCAGCTGAAAATCCCTTCTAGCAATCTTCCAGATCTTGTTTCTCCTTCGTCTTTGTTGAAGTTAATGTGCACTACTTCGTCTTCCAGATCATGTGTTTCTCCATTTGGGTTGAGTTGAAAGGAAGAAAAGTCAGGTTAAAATTATTGTCTAGAGACAGTACACGAGCCATGTAACATTACACAGGGTGGCCACGTGTAATTTTCTGTAGCTTGAATTTTTAAGTTTTCTTTTGTCTAGAGGTTGCATGGGGTTCAGAAGGTTACATGGGGCAGTTTACATGGCCCGTGTAATTCTTCTGGCCTTCCTTTCTTCACTTTTTGACCTCCAAATCTCTTCCAAACTCATCCTTAGCTCAAGAACCGTATAAAAACACATGATAAAAATATAAAAATAAAAATAATAGGTTGGATTAATAAGTTTCTAAAATATTACTAAAAACACATAAAAATAAATGTAAAAAGAGACTAAATGCAAACAAAATGCAATGAATATTGCCCTAAATGTCTATATAATTTGAATTAATCACAATACCTTTCAGTGGGTCTATAAGACCCCAAATTTGGTTTTTGTACATGGAATTCATTTTGGACTTCGTGGCTTCTAGCCATTTTAAATAGCATATATATAGCTTCTTCATTAGTTGTAGGATTATCACCATTATCAGCTTCTTCATGAAAGAACAAGTCTTGTTCATTCTTATGAAGAAATCCATCTCTCCGAAGGATGAGATATTCTACTTGATCTTTGAGGAACTGATGCAGAGACATCATCTGTAACACTCCTATGTTCGGTAATGCGTTCTACTGTTCCGGTGACCAGTGTTGTCCGGACAGCTAGGATGCCTAGAACTACACTTCGATATGAGTGAGGAGACATAAAATAATGAAATACAAGAAAAGAAAATACAAGAAAAACAAATAAAAAATAATAGCAAAGAAAAATAATCAAGTTAAGTGAGCCGAGAACCCTAGCGATGGGTGACTGCACTGGGAAGTCACGGCGTGGACTGTTGACTAGCCCTGGGCTGCGGGGAACCCTAGAAAATATTTTTAGGACTCAAATAAATATTTATTGAAGTATAAATATCATTAAAAATATCAAAGAAAAATTAAATAATTAATACAAAGAAAAGTGAGAAATCGAAAAACGGACAAAACCCGGTATTACCGAAAAATCAGGAATGCAACCCGAACAGGGGCATTGTGGTCATTTGACATCCCGAATTGTCTTTTGACCTAAATGTACATTAAAAATACATAGTATTACACTTGGAAAATATAATGAAAGATTAAATTTGGGGTACCTAATATAAATAGCCAAAAGTGGAGTGTAAATGGAGTAATTAACACATTTAACATATAATATTAATTAAATGAAGTTAGTGGAGAGTTAGTGGGAATTATCTACACCTAAGTGGACCACTAACTCACCCTTTGGACAACAGATTGAAGTTCATCTCCAAGCTCCCAATTTCAGCCGAAAATGGTGAAAATAAGATCCACCATTGTTGTCCACTTGAAAGCTTCATGCATGCTTGATTTAAGCTTCATTCTTCGCACCTTTCTTCACTAAAAGTAACCACCACACCTTGGGCAGCATTTAGGGAGTGAGAAAGGTAAGTTTTGATGAGTTTTTAAGAAGCTTCAAAAATAAGTAAGTTTGTGTTTTTGAATGTTGCTTTGTTAAAGTTTGTAAGCATGTTATGGGTGTTTGATTTATGAAGAAATTTTTGAGTTTTGATGTTGAATGGGAATGTGCACTTTTGGCAGCCATGGAAGCACCTTGAAGGCAGTTTAATTGTGCTTGTAAATGGTGTATTAAATGATTGATTAAATGTATATTGTGTAGGAAATTGTTTGGGTAATGTATACTTAGTATATGTAAATGTAAAATGAGATTTAAAGCTTGGAAAGTAATGGAATGTAAGTGTACCATTGTTGCAGTTTGCTAACTCTTGAAGAATGCTGGAATTCATGCTTGGTTTATGGAATAGTGATGTTAAAATGTGTTGGTTGTTATGGCAGTTTGAGGGTGTGTAAGGTGGTGTGAAGTGGGACATGTAAATGAGCATGAATTGGTGATTAAATTGTTGTAAAGGGAATTGGACAAATTCTGCACTTGTTGGTGCACATTGAATGTAATTGTAAGCTGCCAAAATGATCTATAATATGTTATAAATTATGTTTAGGTTGTGGTACAACCAGAATTAGTTTGAATGTTAAGTTTGGTGAGTGTTAAAAGTGATGTTTGATATGTATGCAAGAATTGCAATAAGGAAGTTTGAGTTTTAGGCCTATAACTTTAAGTGTGTGGCTCCAATTGGTATGAGACCAATTGAAGGTGAAATTAGGCACAAAATTTGCCAACTTTCATGAAGAAAGCTTACCAAAATTCTGCTTGCAAGGTAGCTTGAAAAATGACCAAATCCGGATTAAGTGCAAGTGAGGCTTGAAAATTGACCATTTGGGCAGCAGTTACTGTTTAGGCCACAACTTACTCAAAACAGGTCCAATTGACCTGAAATTTTAACCATGAATAGTTAAGACCCATATCTACAAGTCTTATGAAGACACCAAAGCCCAGAAATGACCATAAGCAAGTCAAAAAGCTTGCACAAGTTCGGGTCCAAAAACTGGCCGAACCTAAAATGACCTAAAGTGACCTAAAATGACCAATTTTGGTGCAATTTGACCAGCAATAGTAAAATGACCATAACTTGGTCTACATAACTCATAATGACCTGAAATTTTGCCCCGCGTGCAATAAGACATATATCTACAAGTTTGTAGTTTTGACCGAAACCCGAAAACTGAGGAAACTAGGTCGTCCGGCTAGGTCAAACTAGTATCCCGGAATTCAGCATATTGCAAGAAAATGCAGTATACACGGAAATGAACTTGGTAACATGTACCAACCCTAAAAGACTATCGAATGTGACATATTAGTAACGTTGAAACCTAAATTACCTAAAATGCATCAAGGGTCGATATATTAAGTTGATTAAGCTAATAATAGCATTCAGTGAATTATTTATCAAACATTATCGTTAGAGACAGTTTAATTAAGTACTGAAACACTTCCAATTGTGTTTCTCAGTTAGCAAAGACTCAGGGAGAGGGAAGGAAACACTGAGTCAAGACCAAGAGACAGTTATCAGAGGTTTGTGCACAACTAGTTTTTAACTGATTTTGTTTGAATATTTCATATGTTTAAATGACATACTTTTCTTATGTATTATGTTTAATAAGCATTGGATTTAATTCAATGATTATTGAAATTGTTATAGTATGTATGAATTTAGCTTTGTGAAATGGTATTTCCACAAGTATTAAGCATTGTTATGGATTGAATAAATTATATTTTGGAAAATTGTGATAGAACATGTTTTTAATTGTGATGGTAATTTTCATGGAAAAATGTAAATTTATGATCTGAATTGTGATGAGCATAAAAATTATTGGATATTGGAATTGACTTTGAATTGAATTATATTGTGATTTATGCTCACTAAAAGGATTGTGATATTGTTTTATATCTCACTATAGATGCTTGACTAGGTTATTACCCTTCTCTCTCATTTGTTGAGAAGACAATGGAGTTAGTTGTGTTTTGATTACCATGGTACGTGCACAGGCTTAGATTTTCCTCTGATTTGAGGTTAGATCTAAGTTTATTTTATCGTTATGGCCCTTTTGGAAGATTCATTATTGTGATGGTACTGTGCACGATGATTCGACCTCCCCGACCATAGGGAGTTAGAATCTGATTCGACCTCCCCGACCATAGGGAGTTAGAATCACATCGAATATGGCCCTTTCAGATTAGTCTTGCATAGTTAGTGAGATAAAGATTTATTTTTGAGATACATAATGATTTTTGAGATGCAGAATGGCTTTTGAATGGTAAAGAATTGTGATTTCAATTATGGTTTATGTATAATTAATTTTGTTGGAATTACTTAAATGGTTAGTCATGATTTAATAAATTGAATTTTATGATCAAAGTCATTTATACAAATGATTTACATTATTGGCAATGAATATTTTGATTTTTGGAATTTGATGAGTGTTCAGATTTCCAAATTATTTACTGTAAATTTTATCAATTTATATTGTACAATGTTTTAAATTATAGTTGTGCACTACTGAGTTCACCACTCAGCGATAGCTTTGTATGCTGTCGCAAGTAAAAAGAGTATAGAGCAGTGAGTAAGTTTCTTTGAAGACACTTTCAGGTCAGCTCCAGGTATATTATAGGTATACCCATGTACATAGGTTTTGATGTGTGCATGTAATAATATGTATGTAAATTATTTGAGCAATTGTATAAAAACTCTTGTAAAATATTTTGGTATGTAATTAAATGTAAATTATTGTAAATATAAAGTTGAGATTTCATTTACTTGAATAGTTTTGTATTATAAATTTTGAGTCTTGTAATCAATGAAATGTTTCTTTATGATGAGAGTAGTTTGAAAATGAATTGATTGTTTATTGAGAATTGAATTGTGAATTGAAATGAAGTTATTGAAGTTGTATTTGAGAAAACATATTGGGAGCATTTTTTTTTGCTGGATTGAAGAACTGTTTTCTTAAAATACAGCCGGCACTCTGCCAAAATTCTGAAAAAAAAAATATTTATAACACCAGATTTTAACCGATGATTTAAATTTCATGAAAATTGTTTTAAAATCCCTTGCAGTATATCTAATGGGTTATCGGTAGGTGAAGTACGATAATTCATTAGGTGTACTACGGGATCATGTTGCATCTTACAGGGGAGTAGGGTGTGACATCATCAATAGGTACAGGCTTGTCATTGGGAGGATCAATATCTAATCCGTTTATTTGTTGGTTAAAGTTATCTAACTCCAATTCTATTTTCCTTCGTTTGCCACCTTATTGAAGAAACTATTTCTCAAGAAAAATAACATTCCTGCTAATCACAACTCTTTGTGCTATAGGAAGATAGAAATAATATCCAAAATTATCTTTCAGATATCCAACTAACCATCCCTTCTCAGATCTTATTTCTAATTTATCAGTCTTTAGCTTTTTAATATAAGCTGGATAAGCCCAAATCTTAACATGATTAAGACTTGGTTGCCTTCCATGCCATATATCATATGTAGTGGATGTGACTGATTTAGAAGGAACACAGTTTATAAGATATAAACTATTTTTAATGCAAATCCACATGAGGAGATTGGAAGATCTGTATAGTTCATCATGCTCCACACAATATCTAATAAGCTATGGTTTCTCCTTTCCGATACACCATTCAACTATGGTGCTCTAAGAGTAGTCAATTAAGAAACAATGCCATGTTCCTTTAGAAACTCATCAAACTTAGCATTTAAGTATTCACCTCCTCGATATGATCTTGGAGTTCTAATAACTTTTCCTATTTATTTTTCTACTTCAGATTTGAATTCTTTAAACTTTTCAATTGATACATGTTTTTATTTCATCAAATACAAATATCCAAACCTTGATACATCAGGAAAAACCTCCTCTTGCCATTTCTTTAAATGGGTTACATGCATCACTATGTATCATCTCTAAAATTTCCTTAGCTCTTGTCCCTTATCCAATAAAAGGTGATCTAGTAATCTTGCTATGAAGGTAGGATTCACAAATTGGGGTAGGTTTAGAACCCATTGTGGATAAAATGCAACACCCCTATGTTCGGTAGTGCATTCTACTGTTCCGGTGACCAGTGTTGTCCGGACAACTAGGATGCCTATAACTACACTTCGTTATGAGTGAGGAGACATAAAATAATGAAATACAAGAAAAGAAAATACAAGAAAAACAAAGGAAAAATAATAGCAAAGAAATGTAACCAAGTTAAGTGAGCCGAGAACCCTAGCGATGGGTGACCGCACCGGGAAGTCACAGCGTGGATCGTTGACTAGCCCTGGACTGCGAGAAACCCTGGAAAATATTTATAGGACTTAAAGAGACATCAATTGAAGTATAAATATCATTAGAAATATCAAAGAAAAATTAAATAATTAGTACAAAGAAAAGTGAGAAATCGAAAAACAGACAAAACCCTGTGTTACCGAAAAATCGGGAATGCAACCCGAACAGGGGCATTGTGGTCATTTGACACCCCGAGTTGTCTTTTGACCTAAATGTCCATTAAAAATAAATAATATTACACTTGGAAAATATAATGAAAAATTAATTTGGTGGTACCTAAATTAAATAGCAAAAATTATGGGTTAATGTGGAATAAATGAAAGTGGACCACTAAGGAATAAACTAAAAACAAATAGGGCAGGTGTAAGTCCATTATACAATCTGCATCTTCATCTTCCTCACTTGGTCCATCCATGCCGAAATGAAGAAATGGGAAATCCTCCATAGCCGTTTTGCATAAGCTTCATCCACTCCTTCATTTTACCTCTAAACACCTAGGTAGCTTCATTAAAAATTATCCCCACTTCACAAGGAAGAAGTAGATACCAATATTAAGAAGTTTTAGTGAAGATTAAGCAAGTCCCAACAATAGGTAAGTTTGTGTTTTTGAATATTTCTTTGTTAAAGTTTGAAAACATGTTGTGGTGTTTGCTTGGTGAAGAAATTTTTAAGTTTTGAGGAGTTATTGACATATTCAATTTTGGACAGCCATGGAGTTGTATATTTGATGATTTATTTTTACATATAATTGGTGGGAATTCATGTTGAGTAGGGTGATTTAATGTCCTAGTAAGTTAATTCCACATGTATATGGTGATTGTGCACTTGAAATGGAAGTTGACGAATTGTGGGAAACTTTGGCATTGTGGAGCATTTTGGCAGCCTTGGGACTCCTTAATGAATGTTTGAATTCATGAAGATGTTGGATGAATTGTGATATTGAGGGTTGATGAACATGTATGTAAATTGGCTGTGCAAATTGTATGTAATAATTAGGAGTTTTATGTGTATCTATTGTTGTATTTGGACTTTGTGAGTTAGGACTTCATTTGGTCTATTAAGGATGTTTGTATTCTACCCAAAGTAACTTTAAGGTGAAGTAGCAAATGGTTTTGGTAATGTACCAAATCAGAATTGGTAAGGGAAGTGGACTTAGAGTAAGGTAAATGTGTAATTGATACATGTATAAGCAATGTAATTAAGGACAGCATGCATTTTAGCCATAACTTTAAAGGTGTAACTCCAATTGGTATGAGACCAATTGGAGGTGAAACTAGGCACAAAATGTGCCAACATTCATGAAGGAAACATACCAAAATTCTGCTTGCAAGGTAACTTGAAAAATGACCAAATCCGGATTAAGTACAATTGAGACCTGAAAATTGACCAATTGGGCAGCAGTTAGTGTTTAGATCATAACTCACTCAAACCAGGTCCAATTGACCTGAAATTTTAACCATGAATAGTTAAGACCCATACCTACAAGTCTTATGAAGACACCAAAGCCCAGAAATGACCATAAGCAAGTCACACAGCTTGCACAAGTTCGGGTCCAAAAACTGGCCGAACCAAAGTTGACCAAAATTGACCTAAAATGACCAAATTTGATGCTATTTGACCAGCAACAGTAAAATGACCATAACTTGGTCTACATAACTCAGAATGACCTAAAATTTTGCCCCGCGTTCCGTAAGACATAGATCTACAAGTTTGTAGTTTTGACCAAAACCCGAAAACCGAGGGAACTAGGTCGTCCGGCTAGGTCAAACTAGTATCTCGGAATCCAGCAAGTTGCAATAAAATGCACTAAATAACGAAATGAAATTGGTAACATGTACCAACCCTAAAAGACTATCGAATGTGACATATTAGTGACACTAAAACCTAATTTACCTAGAACGCATCAAGGGTCGGTATATTAGGTGATTAAGCAAATAATAGCTTTCAGTGAATTACTTATCAAGCATTATCGATAGAGACAGTTTAATTTAGTACTGAAACACTTCAAATTGTGTTTCTCAGTTAGTAAAGACTCAGGAAAAGGGAAGGAAACACTGAGTCCAGACCAAGAGACAATTATCAGAGGTTTGTGCACAACAACTATTTCATTTGAATTTTTCAATTGAAATGAATTATGACTATTTGTACATTATTGTTTTACATTGTGGAAATGTGTTTGAATGGATATTTATTGCTTGAAAAACATTGTAAATGATTTGAAACTGTGAGAAATTATTTGAATGATATTGATGGATACTTATTGATTGAAAAGTATTGGAAATGGTTTGAAACCACAGCTATCATGTATATTGATTGTATTCCTCACTAGCTTGTCTAATGGGACGAATTGAATTCCCTCTCTGGCTAAAGTGTTGAGGTGTGTGCCTATTGAGGATGAATTGGATGAGTACTCATATTTTTGCTAGCTAGCTATGTTATTCCTCATTAGTCATTGACTATTGGGACGAATTGAATACCTCATTAGCCATCGACTTTTGGGACGAATTGAACTTTGGAACATGATTAAGCTGTGTGTGATTTATTGAATTGTATTATGAGATTGTGAAAATGAATTAAATCCTTATTGACATTCACCGTCATTTGAAGCTAACTATGTTTTGATCTCTAAGATTTATTGTGATATTGTGCTAAATTCTGTAACACCCCTAAGTTCGGTAGTGCGTTCTGCTGTTCCGGTGACCAGTGCTGTCCGGACAGCTAGGATGCCTAGAACCACACCTTGTTATGAGAGAGGAGACATAAATAATGAAATACAAAAAAAGAAAATACAAGAAAAACAAAGGAAAAATCATAGCAAAGAAATGTAACCGAATAAGTGAGCCGGGAAACCTAGCGATGGGTGACCGCACCGGGAAGTCACGGAGTGGACCGTTGACTAGCCCTGGACTGCGGGGAACCCTGGAAAACATTTTTAAGACTTAAATAGACCCTTATTGAAGAATAAATATCATTAGAAAGATCAAAGAAAAATTAAATAATTAGTACAAAGAAAAGTGAGAAATCGAAAAACAGACAAAATACGGTGTTACCGAAAAATTGGGAATGCCACCCGAACAGGGGCATTATGGTCATTTGACATCCCGAATTGTCTTTTGACCTAAATTTCCATTAAAAATAAATAATATTACACTTAGAAAATGAAATGAAAAATTTGTTTAGTGGTACCTAAAATAAATAGCCAAAAATGGAGTGGAAATGGTGTAAATAACACATTAAACTTATAATATGGTTAAATAATGTGAGTGGGCCACTAAAGGAATAAACTAAAGACATAGTGGGGCAGGTGTGCATCCATTATCCAAGGCAGAAACTTCATCTTCTCCATTGTACCAAAGTTGCCGTGAATGAAGGGAGAGGAAACTCCATGGACATTTTCATGCAAGCTTGATCCATCCCTCCATTTCAACTCCATTCACTTGGGTTCCTTCATGAAACTTTGTCTACTCATCACAAGGAAGAGTTTGATACTAAATTTGAGAAGTTTAAGCAAGGTTTAACAAGCTCCAAGCATAAGGTAAGTCCATAATTTTGAAGATAACTTTGTTAAGTTTTGTGTGCATGTTATGGGTGTTGGTTTTGTGAAGGAAAATTTTGAGTTTGAAGAGTTATTGTTGTTTTCATTTTGGACAGCCATGGAGTCACGTTTTTGATGAGATATTTATGCATATAATTGATGAGAAATAATGTTGATCATGGTGATTTAATATCCTAGAGGATTATTTCACATATATATGGTGATTTATGCACTTGGATGGGAATTGGTAAATTGTAGGGCACTTTGATGTTGAAGAAGGTTTTCGGCAGCTTGGGGACCCTTGAATAATTGTATGTATTGATGGAAGTATTGGCAGAATGTTGACATAGAAGAATTGATGAATGTGTATGTAAATTAGTAGTGGAAATTATATGTAATGATTAGGTGTAATTATGTACATATATTGCTAAATTTGGACTTTGTGGTTTAGGGTTGTAATTGATGTATTGAGAATGTTTGTATTCTGTCCAAATTGACCATAGTAAGAAGTGATAAATGAATATGGAATGGTATAACATCAGAATTGGGTATGGGGATTTAAGGTAGAGCAAGTTAAATGTGTGTTTGAATTGGGGTTTGAAAGATACATAGAGGACAGTCTGCAAATAGACCTATAACTTTAAATGTGTAACCTCAATTGGTATGAGACCAATTGGAGGTGAAACTAGGCACAAAATGTGCCAACTTTCATTGAGAGAACATACCAAAATTCTGCTTGCAAGGTGATGTGAAAAATGACCAATTCGGATTAGGTACACTTGAGACCTAAAAACTGACCATTTGGGCAGCAGTGAGTGTTTAGGCCATAACTCACTCAAAACAGGTCCAATTGACCTGAAATTTTAACCATGAATAGTTAAGACCCATACCTACAAGTCTTATGAAGATACCAAAGCCCAGAAATGACCATAAGCAAGTCAAAAAGCTTGCACAAGTTCGGGTCCAAAAACTGGCCGAACCAGAGTTGACCAAATTGACCAAAAATTGACCCAAATTGATACCATTTGACCAGCAATAGTGTAATGACCATAACTTGGTCTACTTAACTCGGATTGACCTAAAATTTTGCCCCGCGTGCAATAAGACATAGATCTACAAGTTTGTAGTTTTGACCGAAGCCCGAAAACCGAGGGAACTAGGCCGTCCGGCTAGGTCAAACCAGTATCCCGAAATCCAGCAAGTTGCATTAAAATGCACTAAACAAGGAAACGAGTTTGGCAAAACGTACCAAACCTAAAACCCTATCGAATGTGACATATTAACGACACTAAAACCTAATTTACCTAAAACGCAACGAGGGTCGGTATATTAGGTGATTAAGTGAATAATTGAGTTCAGTGCATTATTTACTAAATACCATCGTTAGAGGCAAATTAAATTAGCACTGAAACACTTCAAATTGTGTTTCTCAGTTAACAAGGACTCAGCAAAAGGGAAAGAAATACTGAGTCAAAACCAGGAGACAAATATCAGAGGTTTGTGCACAACAACTGTTTCTTTTGAATTATTTTCAATTGAAATAAATATTGACTATTTGTATATTATTGTTTTAAATTGTGGAAATGTGTTTGATGGACACTTATTGATTGAAAAACATTGTGAATGGTTTGAAACTGTGAAAAATTGTTTGAATGATATTGATGGATACTTATTGATTGAAAAGCACTGTAAATGGTTTTTGTGGAAATTAAAGTGAATTACGAATTGTGTTGCCATTTTGTGAATGAAATTATAACTTTGGAAATTTATTGGATTCTTACGGATCATTTGAATAAAATGTTTGGAATTGTTTTGACTCACAATTGGCATGACACTGATAATATGTTCCTCCTCCATTAATGGGGTGAGTGTGATTATTCCTCCCTCTTTGACTTATTAGTCTGGGGTGAGTATGATTATTTTACTACCTCTTTGACTTCAAATTCTGATGTGAGTATAGATGAGAACTAATTATATAGCTAGCTTCCTCCTCATTGATTTCGATTATTGGGGTGAGCATGTCTTGTCGTGGTGTACAACACGGCATATATGGAAAAAATTGTGTCATGGCCTAAATTGTGTTATAGATTGGCAACACTGTATTCTTGATTATTTGATCGAATTGTGTTATTATGTATTGTGAGATTGTGAAATTGATTTAAACTCTTATTGACATATCTTGTCTATTGAATTCAACCATGATCGACTTATTGAAAATTATTGTGATATTAACAAATGGAGTTTAAATTCTTGTTGACATTTATTGTCTTGAATTTAACTATGGTTTTAAGTATCCACTATTGATATGATTTATGAATTGTGATTTAAAATTTGTATTTAGTAAATGTTGCGCACCACTGAGACATTGTCTCAGCGATAGCTTTTTATTGCTATCGCAGGTAGAGAGACAGACAGTGAGCTAAAGAAGGCCGCTAGTATCGCCATGAGAGATTTTTGGGTATAGTGAGTATACCACATGTGGCATTTGTCTTGTAATGTATATTCACCGTATGTATATTTTGTTCTTGGTTTTGAGCAATGTAAATTTAAGTTGTACAGTAAAGTTGTAAAATAATTATGAGTTATTTGGCTTGTAAAAATTGTGTTATATCTTGTATCTTAGTCTTTGAAAATCACTGTGGATTTGACTTGAGAAATGTGTTGTGTTGATAAAAATGTTGGAGTTGAGATTTGAAAATATATTGAAGTGCTTTTTACAGGTTTTCTGAAGAACTGTTTTGTCCAAAATACAAATGGCACCTTGCCAAAATTTTTGCAGATATTCCAAATAAATCAAATGAGTTAGTTGTTTCACTTCAGTTCACCAAAGTCTTTCACACCTGTAAATAGTGCTCACCACTGTAAAAGAAGTAAGAAAAGTTTTTAAAATCCCTTGTAGTGTATTTAATGGATTATCGATGAGACGGAGTTGGTAATTCATTAGGTATACTACGGGATCATGTTATGCCTTACAGAGGGGTAGGGTGTGACATGTTTTAGTGGTATCAGAGCAATGGTTTTAAAGTGAATTTCGAACTGTGAATTTGAAATCTTTATGTCGGTAACTACAACTGCTCAAATGTTTGATACATACAGTACATTACATTATAAATATGCACTAACGGGAGGAAATCTCCTTGTATTATTGTACAGGAGGTCAGGGAAATAAATTTTGATGCATTAGTGACTAGTCCTTTAGGATAAGGATTGTGATAACAAGTGAAATTAGTTTTGGAAGAGTTTATCGGCGAAAAGTATTTGCTGACACACCATAAAATTATAAGCTAATTGGCGAGCCTACTTAATGTAAGGCAAGAGGACGTAAATGTAAGATGCAATAATGGAATTGCTCTAGATGAGGGCAAGGAGGTTACTGTTAGAAATTGCTAATGGATATTGTAATCAGAATAAGATTCGAATATCAGTGAATTCAAAAAGAATAAAAGATAACAAAGTTTGATCTATTGGGATGTATCGTAGTAACTATGCAATGTTCTTGATGTTTATCTTTGTAGTTGCAGATTCTGATCGACTTGAGATTATTGTGTAGAGCTACGTACTACCCGATAGTACACCTAGATAAGAATAGTTGCCAACGGCATACATTTGGTATAGTTATGCCATGACAGAATTTAATTGTTAGAAATAAGTTTGAAAATCCTACTTAGGGATCTAAAACTCAAAAGTTAAAATATCGAAAGGTTATAGTTCAGTACAAAAGGAAGTAAGTTATAGAATATTGACAGATAAAAAGAGTTATGAAAGTAGAGAATTGAACAGTTGATTCATGTGTAACAAAGAAATATTACAAATGTGAGGAAGACTATGGACTAGAATGGTCGAGGACCAATGATCGATGAATGATTCTAACATGACCTCAAGGGTCATTCAAGGAGCAACGTGAACCAAAATATTAGACAGCATAATAGTAAGAGGAGATTCGTGTTATCCAAACAAATTAAACATTGTATTAGATTGTTAAAAGTCTTACGATCATATAGAAAGGAGAAATAAACGTATGACTATTGTAAGATGGCTACTGGGTAAAAATTTCGTGGACGAAATTTATTTAAGGGGGGGAGAATTGTAACACCCCTAAGTTCGGTAGTGCGTTCATTGCATTAGGTGACAGTCTTTGTCCAGGACAGCTAGGATGCCTAGAACCACACCTTGTTATGAGAGAGGACACATAAATAATCAAATACAACAAAATAAAATACAACAAAAACAAAGCAAAAATCATAGCAAAGAAATGTAACCGAATAAGTGGTAGGAAACCTAGCGATGGGTGATCAGACCGGAAGTCACTGAGTGGACCGTTGACTAGCCTTTGCGGGGAACCACTGGAAAACATTTTAAGACTTAAATAGACCCTTATTGAAGAATAAATATCATTAGAAAGATCAAAGAAAAATTAAATAATTAGTACAAAGAAAAGTGAGAAATCGAAAAAGCAGACAAAATACGATTATTCTGAAAAATTGGGAATGCCACGAGCAGGGCATTATGGTCATTTGACATCCCGAATTGTCTTTTGACCTAAATTTCCATTAAAAATAAATAATATTACACTTAGAAAATGAAATGAAAAATTTGTTTAGTGGTACCTAAAATAAATAGCCAAAAATGGAGTGGAAATGGTGTAAATAACACATTAAACTTATAATATGGTTAAATAATGTGAGTGGGCCACTAAAGGAATAAACTAAAGACATAGTGGGGCAGGTGTGCATCCATTATCCAAGGCAGAAACTTCATCTTCTCCATTGTACCAAAGTTGCCGTGAATGAAGAAGAGGAAACTCCATGGACATTTTCATGCAAGCTTGATCCATCCCTCCATTTCAACTCCATTCACTTGGGTTCCTTCATGAAACTTTGTCTACTCATCACAAGGAAGAGTTTGATACTAAATTTGAGAAGTTTAAGCAAGGTTTAACAAGCTCCAAGCATAAGGTAAGTCCATAATTTTGAAGATAACTTTGTTAAGTTTTGTGTGCATGTTATGGGTGTTGGTTTTGTGAAGGAAAATTTTGAGTTTGAAGAGTTATTGTTGTTTTCATTTTGGACAGCCATGGAGTCTCGTTTTTGATGAGATATTTATGCATATAATTGATGAGAAATAATGTTGATCATGGTGATTTAATATCCTAGAGGATTATTTCACATATATATGGTGGTTTATGCACTTGGATGGGAATTGGTAAATTGTAGGGCACTTTGATGTTGAAGAAGTTTTCGGCAGCTTGGGGACCCTTGAATAATTGTATGTATTGATGGAAGTATTGGCAGAATGTTGACATAGAAGAATTGATGAATGTGTATGTAAATTAGTAGTGGAAATTATATGTAATGATTAGGTGTAATTATGTACATATATTGCTAAATTTGTACTTTGTGGTTTAGGGTTGTAATTGATGTATTGAGAATGTTTGTATTCTGTCCAAATTGACCATAGTAAGAAGTGATAAATGAATATGGAATGGTATAACATCAGAATTGGGTATGGGGATTTAAGGTAGAGCAAGTTAAATGTGTGTTTGAATTGGGGTTTGAAAGACACATAGAGGACAGTGTGCAAATAGACCTATAACTTTAAATGTGTAACCTCAATTGGTATGAGACCAATTGGAGGTGAAACTAGGCACAAAATGTGCCAACTTTCATTGAGAGAACATACCAAAATTCTGCTTGCAAGGTGATGTGAAAAATGACCAATTCGGATTAGGTACACTTGAGACCTAAAATTGACCATTTGGGCAGCAGTGAGTGTTTAGGCCATAACTCACTCAAAACAGGTCCAATTGACCTGAAATTTTAACCATGAATAGTTAAGACCCATACCTACAAGTCTAATGAAGATACCAAAGCCCAGAAATGACCATAAGCAAGTCAAACAGCTTGCACAAGTTCGGGTCCAAAACTGGCCGAACCAGAGTTGACCAAATTGACCAAAAATTGACCCAAATTGATGCCATTTGACCAGCAATAGTGTAATGACCATAACTTGGTCTACATAACTCAGATTGACCTAAAATTTTGCTCGCGTGCAATAAGACATAGATCTACAAGTTTGTAGTTTTGATCGAAGCCCGAAAACCGAGGAACTAGGTCGTCCGGCTAGGTCAAACTAGTATCCCGAAATCCGAAGTTGCATTAAAATGCACTAAACAAGGAAATGAGTTTGGTAACATGTACCAAACCTAAAACCCTATCGAATGTGACATATTAGTGACACTAAAACCTAATTTACCTAGAACACATTGAGGGTCGGTATATTAGGTGATTAAGTGAATAATTGAGTTCGATGCATTATTTACTAAACACCATCGTTAGAGGCAAATTAAATTAGCATTGAAACACTTCAAATTGTGTTTCTCGATTAACAAGGACTCAGAAAAGGGAAAGAAACACGAGTCAAAACCAGAGACAAATATCGGAGGTTTGTGCACAACAACTATTTCTTTTGAATTATTTTCAATTGAAATGAATATTGACTATTTGTATATTATTGTTTTAAATTGTGCAAATGTGTTTGAATGTGTATTTATTGATTGAAAATCAAAGTAAATGATTTGAAAGCGTGAAAAATTATTTGAATGATATTGATGGATACTTATTGATTGAAAAGTATTGGAAATAGTTTTGTGGAAATTAAAGTGAATAAATTTATTGGATTCTTACGGATCATTTGAATAAAATGTTTGGAATTGTTTTGACTCACAATTGGCATGACCGATAATATGTTCCTCCTCCATTAATGGGGTGAGTGTGATTATTCCTCCCTCTTTGACTTATTAGTGGGGTGAGTATGATTATGTTCCTCCCTCTTTGACTTGAGGATGAGTATGGATGAGTACTCATTATATAGCTAGCTTCCTCCCTCATTGATTGATTATTGGGGTGAGCATGTCTTGTCGTGGTGTACAACACGGCATATATGGAAAAAATTGTGTCATGGCCTAAATTGTGTTATAGATTGGAACATGATTCTTGATTATTTGATCGAATTGTGTTATTATGTATTGTGAGATTGTGAAATGGATTTAAACTCTTATTGACATTCACCATCTTTTGAATTTAACTATGTTTTGATCTCTTGAAAATTATTGTGATATTAACAAATGGAGTTTAAATTCCTGTTGACATTTATTGTCTTGAATTTAACTATGGTTTTAAGTATCCATCATTGAAATGATTTATGAATTGTGATTTAAAATTTGTATTTAGTAAATGTTGCACACCATGAGACATTGTCTCGTGATAGCTTTTATTCTTTATCGCAGTAGAGAGACAGACAGCGTGAGCTAGAAATTGCTAGTACCTCCATGAGAGATTTTAGGGTATAGTGAGTATACCACATTTTGCATTTTGTAATGTAATGTTTTACCACTGTATGTATTTATTATTCTTGGTTTTGAGCAGTTGTTAATTGAAATTGTACCTTGAAGTTGTAAAATAATTATGAGTTATTTGGCTTGTAAAAATTGTATTATATCTTGTATCTTAGTCTTTGAAAATCACTGTGGATTTGAGTTGAGAAATATGTTGTGTTGAGAAATATGTTGGAGTTGAGATTTGAAAATCTATTGAAGTGCTTTTACAGGTTTTCAAGAAGCTGTTTTATCCAAAATACAAATGGCACCTTGCCAAATTTTTTAAGAAATTCCAAATAATTAAAATGTGTTAGTTGTATCACTTGATTCAAAAGTTTTTAACACCTGTAAATAGTGCTCACCACTGTAAAAGAAGTAAGAAAAGTTTTTAAAATCCCTTGTAGTGTATTTAATGGGTTATCAGTAGACAGAGTTGGTAATTCATTAGGTATACTACGGGATCATTTTATGCCTTACAGTGGGGTAGGGTGTAACATAAAATCTCTATCTTTTCTCACTTTGTGATCATATCCTTTACAATATGACCTAATCTTAAGTGTCAAAGTTGTTTTAGACTTGATTTATCTTCAATGATTGCATTAAACTCAATTTAGTTACATGAAGTTATTTTGTTATCATTATCTAAATAATAAAGACCATTAGTTAAATAACCCATGCCAATTAATACATTTCTCAAATAAAGTTTGCAAACATCATCTATGAAAAGAAATTCATATCCATTCCAATTAATAAATTTCTCAAATAAATTTTGCAAACATCATCTATGAAAAGAAATTCATATCCATTACTAGTTAAACAAGATACAGAAATGATGCTCTTAAAGGCGTTAAGTACATAATAAATATAATCTAATAACAAAACAAGTTTAGATATATATGAAGATTTAGACTTTATGGCTAATGCTGCAACATTTGCTCCATTACTAATCCATAGTCTAAGATCTTGTCACTCCAAGCTCCTACAACTTGCTAGTTCCTCTATGTCAAAACATTTGTGAGAACTTACACTAGTATCAATAACCAAGCTGTAGATAAACTGTGAGTATTACCAGATCCAAATACCAAGAAATAAACATACGTTCAGAAGGCTTATCCTTCTTGCTTTTCAGGGACTCTAAATATTCTAGGCAGTTCCTCTTCCAGTGCCTAATTTTCTGACAATGGAAATAATTTCTTTCTCATTAGTAGCTTCAACCTTCTGCTTCTTGGATTGCTTCTTGCCTATTCAGCTAGATGTACCCAGGGTGGAAGTCTTTCTCTTCTTATTGCCTTCCTTCTTCTTAGACTTTCTAGAAGAAGAAGCAACTAGAGCAACTTCCTTTTTTTTTATTGCCATGCATGTTCTTTTGAGCAATGACTAGCAAATTCAATAACCCTGTAAGAGTTTATTCAATCTTTATTATATGGAAGTTTGTAATAAATGATCCTAAAGAATCAGGAAAGGATTGTAGGATCAGATTCATCTAGAGTGAAAAGTTTATAGTGAACTTGAGTAACTCAAGTTGCTTAATTAGCTTGATCATCTTATGCACATGGGCTCCCACATCCATTCCTTCCATCATCTTCATCCTGAACAACTACTTAGATATCTCATATGTAGCATTTTAACTGTGTTCACCATATAACTCTTATAGGTGGTCTAGGATTTTAGATGTTGTATACATATTTTCATGTTGCTTTTGTAACTCATTGATCATAGAAGCAAGCATGTAACACTTAGGTTGGATCTCATCATCTTTCCACTTTGCCAAAGTGTAATGTTCCTCTTGTGAAGCCCCTTCAGGTAAGAGATCAGGAACTTTTAAGTCCATAACATATGCTATATACTCGAAATTCAAGACAATCTTTAGATTCCTTAACCAATCCGAGAAGTTAGGCCCAGTTAGCTTATTGCTATCAAGTATACCAATGAGAATGTTGGCTAGTTTTAGTGTCATTATATCATTTTAAACTATAGAAAATAACAAGATTCTAATTAGTAAATTGTATTAAGTAATTAGCCAAAGTGATTATGGTCTTTTAACCAAATTGGTCCTCTTACTAACTTGGCGAATCCTAAACTTTCAAAGTAGAAAATGGAAATCCTAGTTGGGATGGATTTTTGGTGGGCGATTGAATTCTTATAAATTTATTATTGACATCAAGTACATCAATTCTTGGTCACTAAAGTATTTACATACTTACAGCATCTCATGCTTAACAATTACCTTAGGAAGATCTCTTAAACCAAAAACACCACCCCTATGTTACCATAGTCGATAGTGTAAATGTTTAAAACTTCCTAAGTGATTGTCTTAGTAGAGAGCCATAATGCAATTTCTAAAATCACATCATTTACAACTTAACCATTTAGTTAGAAGATTCCTTTGTCAACTTAATTACTATTTATCTCACTTTATATATTAGCCATTTTTCATGCATATCTCATACACACTTGATAAACATACATTTCATAAACATACATTCATCAACAAATAGTAATGTAAAAGGCATGATCATGGACTATTCTATAGGACTCTTGGTTGATATCCATCTTTATACAAACAAGCAAAAAGTCTTCAACACTTGAAGTCTTGTGCTCCTACTAATCCCATCAATGATTTGGACTCCTTTCTTCTTGTAGATTCCACCAATGCTAATTACAACATTTATCCTTGGCATACGAGGGAAAGAAATTACAATGGAAAAAACTCACAGGCCCACATAAATGAACATACAACCATAAGAAATTATATAACCCTTATATGTAATAAAATTAAATATTACATTCCCATAAAAGAATAAAAGGAAAGAAATAGTCACATTAGTCTCCTAAAGTCCATGATCATCTATCATGCATAAGCATATCCATGATCATCCATCATGCACAAGCGTACATTCAACATTTGAATGGAAAAACATTTTAAATATCATATAGTTATAATAGTAAAATGGGATCATATTCCAATAATAAGTAATTAAACTCTTTAATTTTAAGATTTGGA